>NC_136429.1:158481491-159925241 GCF_052849685.1 Lactuca virosa
CATAATTAATTAATGTCACCCTTCGCAATTTATTTTCTTTTAAACAAATGAAGGCCGTAACTACGTCGTAGTTCTGGCCGTCGATCCTCGTGGCAGCCACCCAGCCGGTTTTCTGGTACCACACGGATCTGAACAACACAAAGGGAGTGATTGCTGTTGCGGAGGCTATACTTTTCTCCACCACTCAACTCCGGAGTTTAACATCACAAGCCGGTGATTTGATCATTCACGAACACAAAGGTATGTATGTGATTCACACTCACAGATCGATAGAATATCGCAATCCACTGTTCTACAAGTCTATTCAGCCATCCAAAAGTGAGATCACATCATCACCGGATCACGTAACAATCCCGGAGTTACTGTGAGTCCCCCTCGTAAGTCCCTTCAATTACTTTTTTTTTTCTTCAAATGGAACCTAAATCCCCTTCAAAAGCGAAGCTTCCAATTCTGGGATTTTTTCATCATTTTAGAGTATTAAAATCCGGCATCGTCATTGTAGTAGTAGTACTTCTACTGTTGATATTAATTGGGTATTATTACCTTATTCGTAATCCGCGATTTCCCACATATTTCACTGTTGTAATCGACTGTGGAAGCAGTGGAACTAGAGTAAATGTATACGAGTGGATGTGGATGTCTAATCGGAATCCAGAATTACCGATTTTACTTCATTCTTTTCCTGATAATTCAACAAAAAACCATGATCGGAAACACGGTTGTGCATACCATTGTATGCAAACCGAGCCTGGTTTAGATCAATTTGTCGGAAATTCTTCTGGCGTAAGGGCATCTTTGGAGCCATTAATTCGTAGAGCTGAAAAATGGGTACCTTATGAAAGACATAAAGCTACTCCAATCTTTGTATTAGCTACAGCCGGATTAAGAAGATTAGGTGAAAATATCGCTAATGGGGTTTTGGATGATGTCGAAGGTGTAGTCAAGTTACATAAGTTTAATTACAGAAAAGATTGGATTAGGGTTTTGAGTGGGAGAGAAGAAGCTTATTATGGTTGGATTGCTTTAAACTATCACATGGGTGTTTTAAAAAATTCATCAAGATTGCCCACATTAGGGCTTCTTGATCTTGGAGGTTCTTCATTGCAGGTAGCAACAGAAATCAAAGAGCCAACTGCTGGTGTTTTTAGATCAACTATTGGTTCTTTTGAAATATTCGCGGATTCATTACCCGATTTTGGGTTAGATGAAGCTTTTGATAGAACTGTGGCTATGCTGAGTCATTCTCATTCACGAAAGGGCGATTTGGGAATTTATGAGATTGGTCATCCTTGTCTTGGTGATGGATTTATGCAAAACTACACTTGCCATGGATGCATTGAAAACAAGATTTCTTCATTGCATTTATTTGGAGAACCAAATTGGGAAAAATGCAAAGGGCTAGCAAAAGCTGCAGCCACTAAGCTAAATGGTCAGTTATCCTTGGGTATTATCGTCATTTAACATATATTCTTTTTTTTTTTACGGTTCTCACGAAAAGTTTGACTTTAGGTGAAAAGATGGTGAATTTAATTGGAGGGAGTCACTCTGTTGCACGTTTCCATGCGTTATCTGGATTCTTTGCTGTTTACAATTTGTTAAACTTAAATGCAGAAGAAGCAAATGTGTCAAAGATTTGGGAGAAAGGTGAGAAACTATGTTCAAGATCATTGACTGGTTTGACTTTGACCAAAATGGGGATAAATCAAAATCAAAAGTATGCTGATTTTCTGTGTTTTCGGGTTCCTTATATGGTTTCACTCATTGAAAATGTGGTTTGTGTTGGTGATAAAGATATTATATTTGGGCCTGGGGATGTTTCTTGGACCTTAGGAGCTGCATTGGTTGAAGGGAAAGATTTATGGGGTATTGACACTTCAAAAGCAAAGAGTATAAGTACTGTTTCTTATTTTAGATTTAAAAGGGTGATATTCTCACCTTATTTTGTGTTTTTTATTCTTGTAATCCTTTTATTTGTTGTTTATCGTAGCCAGATTAAGCTTCCCATGTTAGGAAGGAAGCCAAGACAACATTATTCATTTGGCCCAAAACGTTGCCCTGTATAGGGCCAGATGATTCATTTTACCAATTACAATTTAAATACTCATATTTACCTCTTCATCTTTTACTTCAATGGGATAATGTCACTGAGGTCCTACCAACTTTTCTATTTTGATTTAAATAGAACATAAAAGTTTGTAGGGTCTCATTGACATTATCCCTTCTTCAATCGATTAATTTTCAGTTTAATTACTTATTGATCAATGGATTTTGCATTATAATGATAAATATGACGAAAATGCTACAAAGTAGTGCACAAAGAAATATCGTAGGATGACACGAGGAAATCAAGATCAAAAGCTAAAACGAATCGAAGAAATGCGGGATCAAGAAGAAGAAAAGATAAGCCAGGGACCGAAGTGAAGTGGTGAACAACGAAGGATGATTGTGAACATTGGACAAAACAACATAGTATTGGGCAACGAGGATGTTGTTGGACAGATTGACCATGTCTTAGTGTTTCAATCGTATCAGCGAAGACAAAAAGCCCTACAACTTATATGTTTTGAGTTTTTTCGCAAATTCTATCGTTATCAAAGCCAAAATCAGTACGAAATTTGGAGTAATGAAACTGTTGGAATCCAAAAATTACATTCAAAACCTTACAACCACCTTCCCACATTGTTACCAACTCAAAACCTTACAGTACCCATGCATATCCCACATTTAAACGACTAAACCCTCACAATCCTAACCAAAATCCCATGCTAACTAGCCTCCCTAATTTCTTGAACCTTACGTAAACAAACCACCTAATTCTCCCATACACAATCCCATGCATAATGAGAACCTCATTTAAACCAACCAAACCATGCATACTAATCCTAACATCTTGCCACCCCACATACATCAAACATTCTAGCCACCGCCTTCCTTATTTTCCTTCATCTCAAGGAAACCAAAACCTTTCTATCACCTTTGACCCACATGCAACCCTTATACTCTCATAATACCATTACAAACCTTCTTAATTGCATCCCACATCGCTAGTAATCAAAAGCCATGCACCCTTCCAAGGTAACCTATAAATACATCAACAATTCACCTTTCTCAAATCATCCCTCGTCTCTTCATTCTTTCAACAAGCATGGGTCAATATTAATATCAGAGGCTAAGCATTTTGCGGTCCTGGTAATTATCTCTTCAGGTTATTTTTTTTATTTGTTATTTATCTTTCCTTTTTGTAATGCGACAATTATGTTTTATACTTTTATTACCTTACGAATTCAAAGTTTTAGTTTATAATGATTTGAACTTGATATCATTTGTCATTTATATTAAATTAATTAATTATTACTTTCAATGGTAATACTAATAATTTTTATTTACGAGAACAGTGCTACAATGGTCATGTTGGCTTGGTTTTTGGATTTTCCAAAATGTTATATACCTTATATACCCAAAAGGGTATTGTCTCTAAAGTGTCTTGCATGGTTGTTTTTTATTTGACAGTCAACCTATTACATCAAAATTTAATGTATGATTATACAATGCAATCGATTCATCCTAAGACGGACCATTGACGTTACACAGACCGTAGTGAACTCACCCTAGGAGCTAAGACAGTTTGTAGCCAAACCATAGACCCCGAGTAATGTGTGTCACTTTTATATTAATTCATGTTACAATTTGGGGAAATATAATAAATTAGTTTGATTGCCTTATCGAAATAGGATACTTGTGAGTGGTTACTTTTTTCATTTAACTTACAACTCGATTAAAGTTATTTTTAGTTTTCTAAATTTCAAATTTATATATAACCATCATGTTTCGTTCCTTTTAGTTTAAAGTGATTTTTCCGAAACAATTAATTTATCAGCATCATTAGTTAGTTAGTTGGTTATTTTAAACACATAATTTAACCACAAACTTCATGTGGATTTGAACCGACTTATCATAGTTATCTAGGTTGGTTAGTTTATTTTTGACCGAGACGACTTTGATCACTTATCAAATGAGTTGTGTAATGTTTTAGTAGAAGTCATGTTGACTATATTATATCATTTGAATCATGAAGACAATAAAAGGAATGAGGTCTCTAACATTTCTTTCCAATATTTTTCTATCGCAAACATATTTTCCAATTTTAAATTGTATTTGACATACAAGCTAAAATATTAGATTTTGCATTTCCAATATTTTTCTATCGCAAACATATTTTCCAATTTTAAATTGTATTTGACATCAAAATGAGTGATGATTTTTCACCTTGACCAAACTTCGATTGAGTATGTACATTTCAAAATCAGAGTAAAAAAAATCACACAAACCTCTTTATTTCAAAGAAAAAAAATACAACAATAAGAAAGAAGGGGAGAAATCAGAGGCAAAAGAAGACTGAAGTTGTACTTGTTCTCGATGAAGGTTGTCCAGAGTTGAGAAGTACCACCTGAGGTCAAATATGAGATCGAAGGCAAAAGGAGTTGAGAAGTAGCATCTGTTGTTGATGAAGGGTGTGCAGAGTTGGTGTAGATAAACATATTTGTTGAAGACGAAGAAGCTAAGGGAAAAATTGTCTTTTCTTTCTTCCCCTCCTAATTATCATAATTTCCGGCGGATGGTTTTGAGGACTCCACAAGGCAACCTTTTCTTTCTAAAATCATTTCCTTTCCTTCCCTTTCTTCCCATAAAAATAACTCAATAACATGATTTTCCTTCCCAATCACTTCGTTTCATCCTTTCCTTCTTTAACACTTTGTTCTTGAGTTATTTTAAAAAGGGAAAGGGGAGGAAAGGAAGTGAAAGAAAATCATGTTCTTGAGTTTTTTTTTTATGGGAGGAAGGGGGAGGAAAGGAAAGGATTGGGAAGAAAAAAGTTTCTTTATGGAGTCCTTAAAACCATCCACCCAAAATTGGGATAATTTTGCTCTTAGCCTTTTCATCTTCAAAAAATACGTTTATCTACACAACCTTCATTGACAAAATGCGCTACTTCTTAACTCTGTACATCCATCATCGAGAACAAGTGCGACTTCAATCTTCTTTTACCTTCGGTTCCATTTCTCTTCTTTCTTATTGCTGCATTTTTTGGTCTGAAATAAATTGGTTGCATGATTTTATTACTCTTATTTTTAAATGTGCGTGCTCAATCGATGCCTAGTCAAATATGAATAACATCAGTTTGATTTCATTTACTTCTGATCAATACGATTTCTCTGTCATCTTCTCAGCAAATAAGTTTCTTTAATTGTTGCTACAAATTCATTTTTAAGGATTGAGTTTTTTTTTTCAAGTTTTGACATTAGCGAATTGTCGATGTTAAATATATTAGTATCAATTATTCAATCAACCAAGTAACTAGGTATCCTTTCATCATGTAGACGTTACATTGCATATAAGGTGTTTGAGAAAATTTCTAAGTGAGTTGTTTGCAACTCATATATGTGTAGTCTTCTTGCTTTGATGTGAGGATGAGCATGTGACAGAACCAGTACCGACCCGAGAATCCTGAATCCCGAAATGGGTGAAAAAACAGAACTGAGTACCGAACCAAACTAACATTACTGGTATTACCAACACCTGTACTGAATCCTAAATTTCATGATTTTAGAGTACCGAGTACCAACCCATATGTTTAAACTCGGTACCAGTTCCGGTATGATACCACTCAACCCTACTTTGATGAGTGTTTGAGGGGCGTACTAAATTTAGATTGTTCTAGACCATCAAAAAACTGCCACGAGTAAACCTGGAAGACCAGATTATAGTAGGTAAAGTAACAGATGGGACTAAGATTGTTTTTTTTGTCTATATTAACTCATTTTTGCATTAGTTGATTAATAGTTTAAAATATTTTAGTTTTGACATTATCTTGACATTTATTCATGTATGCCATCTGATTTGTTAATCGATAAAACCATAACTAATTCATCTGAAGTTTTATGTTACATGTATGCATACCATAAGCTAATAAATGAGTTTTATACCACAATGTCATGTACTCTAACTCTTCCATTTCTATTTGACTTTTATCCAAACCATGAGGACGATTCGTCTAATTTACTCCAAAGTTTATTTTATGAAATATGTAATTATTTGGTGAAACACGTTCAAAATATATGGTTATTTCATCATATGACAACTCTTATTTTGAATATGTGATTATCTTAAGATGATAAATGAAATGTTTGTAATGGTATAACACCCGTCTAAAATAAAGTACACCGTTTTTTTTTTTTTTTTTAATTCAAAAAGAGCATACATTATATTAACCTATCATACAAGTCGTTATCTTACATATGAAAAAGAAGTTATACACGACCGAGATCGAGCCGGGTTTGCAGTTAACAAAAACACATGGCAAAAAAAAGTTTGATTAAGAAAAGATATTATGGCTACTTCATCACGCCTTTCCCTTTATGATGTATACTTGTACCTGCAATCATAGAAACATTCAAACAAAAGTAAGCTCGAAAGCTTAGTGAGTAGAAATCAATAAATCATAATGCATAACTCAACACAATTATCTTATCATCTTTATCATAATGCTAATCATCACACAATTATACCCATTTATCTCTCATGTGTATAGTGTATAAATCTCATACTCTTTCTCGTCAATCTCATTTAGTAATGCTATCTAATGATATGATCCACTCCTCATTAATCCATCGTTTTCATCCTTGTGTTCTCGATAAGAATAACTCTTTTAGTGATCTCAAGTGTAATGTAATCCAATTGCCTCTCATGAATTTATCATAGATACTTCATGTACTCAACCAAATTCTCATTCTCATACACATATACAATTGTTATATGTATAACCAATATGTAGAATTTATCTAAACATTTCAAAAATTAATGAAATTAAATTTATCTATTATTATTAAACTTCATTACTTAATCAAAATCACTCACCTTTTTTACAGTCTATGTAGATGATACTCCAAGCTTTTAACCTCATTATCTATAACTTTTCCTTGTTTCCATATTCACAATCAACTCATACTCATTAATGGTTAAGTCAGTTAAATGACTTAGCTTATATATTCATATATCACCTAAAGTATATATAACTCATGTATAATTCATTTATCAAACACTCATAAAGGTTTATTTTCATCAGTTATGAACATCCATTTCATCATTTTCTCTCTCTCTTTATCTCTCTCTCTCTCTCTCTATATATATATATATATATATATATATATATATATATATATATATATATATATTTATATGTGTGTGTGTGTTCTTGACCCCATAGGTTAAGTTTTGATTTTAAATTTCTATTCTTCACATACAAAGTTCATAATCAATTGAATAACATCAATTACTAACTCAATCGCATGATTCAAGTTCATACCCTTTACCTTAGGTTTTATCATATGCTTTAAAATCTAGCCCCAAATCAAAAATATATGTTTAGAAATAGTAGTTCTTACCTTAAACCATTAAATCAAAATCTAGCACCTTAGGGTGTATTTTGGGAGTGTTTTATCGAAATATGATCTATTTACAGATCGCTCTTTTTTTTAACCTGTCTTTGTCGCCACGTAGTGGTACATTATTTACTACGTCGTGGCGGGTCTTTTATGATATTATACTCAGGAGACAATACTCGATCCGTCACTAATAATAATAGGTAATCTATCTTCCTCCACGTTGTGGATAGACATCCTCACGCCGTGGCATTTTCAAAGTACGATGTTGTCACTATTCATTTTATGTCGTTCGGATTACCATTGTGATCCCATGTCGTGGCCCTGTTATTGCCACGTCGTGGCTAACACAAAATGTGTTATTCTTCATATTTTGATCATTAGGATATAACTATTTGTACTTTGACATTATATTACTCGTTTTTATCTAGGAGAACTATCTATTACTTCTATTACATTCATACTCATGCATCTAATTTAAGTTTACAAAAACAGGTATTACAAGTTATCCCTCCCTTTAAAAGATTTTGACCCTGAAATCTATCATTTCATTCTAGGATTAACTAGAAAAGGTGAGGATATCTCTCTCTAAACTCATCCTCGGGTTCCCAAGTCACATCAGAACCTTTATGGTGACGCTATTGTACCTTCACTAGTACAATTTCTTTATTTCTCAATTTCTTCACGTTATGATCTAAGATTTTCTCAGGTTTCTCCAGACACCTCAGCTTCTCATCTATTTTAACTCTGGACATTGGTATCGCCTGAGACTTATAAAAAAAGGTATTTCTCAAATAGGAAATATGAAAAACATTGTTGATGCCTTGTAATTCTTGGGGCAAATCTAATCGGTTTGCAACTTCCTTGACTCTCTGTAAAATTTGGAAAGGTCCAATATATCGAGGACTTAACTTTCCTCTTTTAACAAAACGAAATATACCTTTCCACGGAGATACTTTTAACATCACCATATCACCAACTTTAAACTCTAACATTTTTTGCCTCTTGTTTGCATATTTTTGTTAGCGAAGTTGAGCAATTTTCATGTGTTCTCTTGTTTCTCTTATTTTGGTTTACGTTTCTTCAATAATATCGGGTTTTGCTAATGGTCTTTCTCCGATCTCAATCCAACAAGTCGGGGTTCTAAACGACACTATGTATAATGCTTCAAATGGTGCCATTTGAATACTGGAATGAAAACTATTATTGTAAGCGAACTCCACTAACGATTGGTGTTCATCCTAGCTACCGCCAAAATCGATTATGAAAGCTCGTAACATATCTTCAAGTATTTGAATCGTTCTTTTGCTTTGCCCATCAGTCTGAGGGTGATAAGCAATGCTCATTAATATCTTAGAACCCATCTGTTTCTGGAAACTCTGCCAAAATCGAGATGTAAGTCGACTATCTCGATCTGTTACGATAGAAATTGGTACACCATGAATTTTGACCACTTCTTTGATGTAAACATTAGCTAATCGATCAACTGAAAAGTTTTCTTTTACAGGTATAAATCGAGCGGATTTGGTTAAAAGATCAACCACAACCCAAATGTAATCATGTCCTCGTGAATTTCATGGTAGCTTTGTAAGAAAGTCCATGATGATCTCATCCCATTTTCTCACAGGAATAGGTAACGATTGGACTTCTCCTTTCAGTTTCTAGTGGTTTGTCTTCACTTGTAAACAAGTTAAGAAATCCTCGACGTATCTTTCAACATCTCTTTTCATTCCGGGCCACCAATACATATTTCTCAAAATTCGGTACATTTTTGTACTATCGGGATGTACAATATAACACGAACAATGAGCATCATCAAGTAATAATTTTCACGCCTCGCCATGATTAGGGACCCATATACATATCATAAAGGTTTTTACACCTTGGGAATTATCAACTAATTGGTTAATATAACATATCTTCCTGTTTCAAATTCTCTGATCTCTCAGCTACTTTTTGATATTTTCTTATCAATGCTGGTAGTCGGCTAACGATTCCCATCTCTATGGAAGTAATTTGGATTGGTTTCTCCCTTCGACTCAAGGCGTCAGTAACCACATTAGCTTTGATAGGATGATAATGAATCTCATAATCATAGTCTTTGAGTAATTCCATCCACCTCCGTTGACGCATGTTCAACTCTTTTTTGATCAAACAAATGTTTCAAACTCTTGAGATCGGTAAAAATTTGGAATTTTACCCCGTACAGATAGTGTCACTACATCTTTAAGGCAAAGACTACTGCAACAAGCTCTAAATCATGAACAAGATACAATTTCTCGACCGATTTTAATTGCCTTGACGCATAGGCAATTACTCAACCTCTATGCATTAAGAAACATCCAAGGCCGACTTAGGAAACATTAGTATAAACAACGAAGTTATCTTCTCCCTACGATAAAGCTAATATCGGAGCTTGACACAAGATCTCTTTTAATCATTGGAATGCTAGTTGTTGAACATCTGTCCAAATAAACTTCTCATTTTTCCTTATCAACTTTGTCAACAACGCTGCAATCGAGGAAAAACCTTCTACGAACCGTCGGTAATAACCCGTCAATCTAAGAAAACTGCAAATTTTCCGATGGATTTTTCGGAGGATCCCATTTAATTACCCCTCGATCTTCGCAGTATCTACTTGAAATCCGTCTTCACAAATAACATGTCCCAAAAATTGGACTTCTTGGAGCCAAAATTCGCACTTAGATAATTTAGCAAATAATATATCTTTTCGCAATATTTCTAAAATATGTCTCAAGTGCTCTCGATGCTCTTACCGACTTCTTGAGTATATCTGGATATCACCTATAAATACGATTACGAATTTATCTGAAAATGAACGACAAAATCTATTCATTAAGTCCATAAATGTTGCAGGTGCATTTCTTAGACCAAACGGAATTACCAGAAATTCATAATAACCGTACAGGTTTAGAAAAACGATTTTTGGAATATATGACTCATTCACTTTTAATTGATGACAACCCGATCTTCAATCAAATTTTGAAAAGAATGTAATAGCTTGGAGTTGATCAAATAAATCGTCTATACGTAGTAACATATAACAATTCTACACCGTAATCTTGTTCAACTCTCGGTAATCAATAAACATATGCATGGTACCATCTTTATTTTTAACAAACAAAATGGGCTCACCCCACGGCGACGAACTAGGACCTATGAAGCCTCGATCTATTAATTCTTGTAGCTGATTACGGAGTTCCTCTATTTCTGACGGTGCTAATCGATAAGGTGCACATGCTATCGGGCATGATCTAGGAATCAGATCAATGACAAACTCTACTTGCCGATCAGGTGGTAATCCCGAAAATTCTTTCGGAAATACTTCAGGATATTCTCTCACTATTTCAACATCATTTATTTATCGTTTCTCTGTTATATGTTGCGACACATAGGCAATGAACGCCGCTCCTCCTTTCAGAATATCATTTCTAGCTTGTGCCATAGAAATTATCGGGACCTTCTCAAATCGTATTTCTCCTCGTATAGTTATTTTAGATCCGTTCAATAACAAGTAATTTCTCATCACAAATAATTCGGGCCTTATTAGCCACCAACCATTGCATCCCTACGACAACTTCAAACTCTTCGGTAGTTATTGGTTTCAAATTGATAGGGAATATTTCCGTCAATTTCAAACCGACAATCTAAATATTGATCATTAACTAAGATCCAACTCCCATCAATTATTTCTACCGTAATACTCTCGTTTAATGGGGCTAGTGGTACATTTGGTTTTTCAGCAAATTGACTCGACACAAATGAAAATGTTGCACCAGAATCAAATACAACATGTACTGGGAGTGAGTTTAAAGTAAAGGTACCTAAGACAACATCGAGTTTGTCTCTAGCTTCTTTGGTAGTCATCTGGAAAGCCCGTCCTCTTGTAACCATGCTCCTTTCCTCATTCTTCTTCACCTCTCTCGGTTCTCCTCTATTTCTTAGCCCGTCATTTCTCGGTACATCAGCTTTCACCTTCGGGCATTTCGCATAAAAATGGCCACTTTTCTCCGCAATTGAAACATAATGGTTTACTCCTTGAATAGTTCATTGCGGTATGTCCTGTCTTCCCGCATTGAAAACATTTCAATGGAACAAAAGTGCTTCTCACACCATCTGCCATCATCTCTTCTTGACTCGGTGGAATACGGTCTTCTTGACACTTTTCCTCTTTTCGAGGATCCTTCACATCTGCTTTCCCAGTGACACTTTTCTCTTCTTGTTTCTCTATCTCCACCTCTTTCCCTTTCTTGATCTTGACGTCTCATTTCTCTCACGATCTCTTGCAACATCTACCACTTGACGGAAAGTGGTATACTTGGAATCTCGTATAAACTCACGTATTTGAGTCCTCAGTCCCCACCGATATTTGTTGATTTTTCTTTCTTCATTATCGACCCAGTGTCTTGCAAATCGGGCTTTATCGTTAAACTCAATGGTGTACTCTTGAACTAACTTTGTTCCTTGCACGAGTTGGGAGAATTCTTGTTCTAGTTGTCGCATTGCAGTCTGAGAACAATATTCTTCACAAAATTTTACTTTAAATAGTTCCCAGGTCAACATAGCCGCCATCTTTTCTCCTAAAGTACTACTAATCATTTCCCACCAGTATTGGGATGCTCCGTTCAGCAAGTTAGTAGCATAATCCACCTTATCTTTTTCCACACATTTTCTAGTACGAAACTTATCCTTAGTATGTGTCAACTACATCATAACAACTATGGGGTATGTAGGTTTACAATCCATGAATGCTTTAAAAGTGCATCCCATCTTATTTGAATTCCCTCCTCTTTGGCCCTCACCGCATGTCTCGCCTTGTTTCTCTTAGGTAACATCCTCTAGGATCTTATCTTGCTTTCATTTATGATTTGACTATTCACAAGCATTAATAAGATTAAGTAACACATCTCTGAGGCCTTTGACTACTTCTTTTGCAATTGTTGCTCTAAGTTTCGGGGGTTGTTTGGGTGGCATTTCCTATCCTCATTGGCTTATAGAGCCTTGTGATCTTTCTTGTCCACCATGACAATCGCCCCTTCCATGTGATCCACCTCTATTACGAGTATCCACCATCTTGAACAAATACTTCAACAATTTTGTTCAATATATCAATGTAAATCATGATCAACATAACATTATAACACATCATTCTCTCATTATTGCCCATTACAAGTATACAGACAGTGTGTAGTAGCTATCTCAACTTACTCATTTTGGTTTAAGTTTTAGGTAAAAACTCATTTAAAACCCAATTTCACTTAAACCTCAAGTTCTGATACCAATTTGTAACACCCAACTAAAATAAAGTACACCTGATTTTTTTATTCAAAAAGAGTGTACATTACATTAACCTATCAAACAAGTCGTTATCTTACATATGAAAATGAAGTTATACAGGATCGAGATCGAGCTGGGATTACAATTAACAAAAACATATTGTAAAAAAAGTTTGCTTAACAAAAGAGATTATGGCTACTTCATCACGCCTTTCCCTTTATCATGTATACTTGTACCTGTAATCATAAAAACATTCAAACAAAAGTAAGCTCGAAAGCTTAGTGAGTAGAAATCAATAAATCATAATGCATAACTCAACACAATTATCTTATCATCTTTATCATAATGCTAATCATCACACAATTGTACCCATTTATCTCTCATGTGTATAGTGTATAAATCTCATACTCTTTCTCGTCAATCTCATTTAGTAACGCTATCTAATGATATGATCAATCTACTCCTTATTAATCCATCATTTGCATCCTTGTGATCTCGATAAGAATAACTCTTTTAGTGATCTCAAGTGTAATGTAATCCAATTTCCTCTCACGAATTTATCATATATACTTCATGTACTCAACCAAATTCTCATTCTCATACACATATACAATTGTTATACGTATAACAAATATGTACAATTTATCTAAACATTCCAAAAATTAATGAAATTAACTTTATCTATTATTATTAAACTCATAACTTAATCAAAATCACTCACCTTGTTTACGTCTATGTGGATGATACTCCAAGCTTTTAACCTCCTTATTCATAACTTTTCCTTGATTCCTAATGCACAATCAACTCATACTCATTAATGGTTAAGTCATTTAAATGACTTATTTCATATATACATAGATCATCTCAAGTATATATGACTCATGTATAATTCATTTGTCAAACACTAATAGAGGTTTATTTTCATCAGTTATGAACATCCATTTCATCATCTTTTAACATCAAATGACTTAATTCATTAAGTTATATTCTCTCTATGTGTTCTTGACCCCATAGATTAAGTTTTGATATTAAATTTCTATTCTTTACACACAAATTTCATCATCAGTTGAATAAGTTGTAATTACACTATTATAGCATCAATTACTAACTCAATCTCATGATTCAAGTTCACAGCATTCACCTAGGGTTTTTTTTTCATATGCTTCAAAATCTAGCCCCAAATCGAAATTAGATGTTTAGAAATAGTAGTTCATACCTTAAACCATTAAATTGAAGCTCTAATATGAAAATCTCCTCAAGAATCGAACTTCTATGATGTATGTAGATGAAATCGCACCTTAGGGTGTGTTTTGGGAGTGTTTTATCGGAATGATCTGTTTCGTTCTTTTTTTTTTGTAACATGTTTTCATCGCCACGTCGTCGTATATTATTTACCACATCGTGGCAGGTCTTTTATGACACTATACTCAGGCAACAATACTCGATCTGTCACTAATAAAAATAGGTAATCTACTTTCCTCTACGTCATGGCTAGACATCCCCACGTCGTGTCATTTTCAAAGTACGATGTTGTCACTATTTATTTTATGTCACTCAGATTACCATTGTGAGCCGACGTCGTGGCCCTATTGTTGGATTAAGTGTCTAAGCCCATAACCATAATTGGTATATACTTGAATTGATAGTAATACAGTCCTTTTGGGTTGCCCTCAAACCTAGCAATTGGACATGATGATTTTTAGAGAAAGAGATTAATTTATTATGTGATTAATAAATTAATAGAAAAAGTTGATTAATGTATTATGAAAATAATATATTAATTAGAAAACCTATTATTTAATTAATAATTGATATGAAATTAACTGGAATTAGTTTTTTGATTAATAGAATTAATTAAAAGTACAGGGTGTAAAGTGTAATTGTTCAATAGTTGAACAAAAGGCTCCAGAACCTTCCAACCCTAGGGGTGGACGGTTTTGAGGGAATATTCTAGGGTTTCTAGAATATCTCATGTGGATAAATAAAGAATGAGATAAATACCAGATTTGAAATATTAATTTAATATTCAAATCAGGGTTATCTAGGGTTTCCTTGTACCACTATATAAAAATCCCTAAGCCTTGCATTTTCGGCCACTCATACCTCTAGAGAGATAGCCGAAATTCTAATCTTCACTCTCCTCTCTCCATAGTCTTCCTTCTTGCTAGCTTGTGTGTGAACCATTAGAGGCACACCAATTATGGTGCTTGCTTCCAAGAGAGATACAAGTCAAGGATTCTTGTTATTTACTATAATAACAACAAGGTATGTAAACCTAAACCTTATTATGATTTTCGAAATATACCTAGGGTTTCTTGTTTGATGCTCTTAGTTATAGGTTCAATAGTGAAAACATAGATCCTTAGGTTGCATGTGAACTTAATGGTTTTAAATTTATTTGTTTTACCTAAAACCTATGAGTGGTATCAGAGCATTTGGTTTGTTTTCAATTGAATTGCTATAATTGTTGAATTTGATCAATTAGGGTTTATAGAAATTAAACCCTAAAAGGCCAAGAACTTCGACTAGGGTTTGTGTTTTTCGAAACCCTAGCCCCTTCGCCTTGGATTTCGAAATTAGGTTTGGGTTTTGAAACCCCAGCTTTCCATCCCAATTTTTCGAAAATTGCAAGTTTGTTAGGGTTCCCTATTTTAGATAATTGTTAGTTTAATTTGATTAAAATGGAAAATTATAAAATTGGATAACTCCTACACCCTAATTTTCGAAAATTAGAGGGTTAGAATTAGGATTAAATTATTTGATTAATTTAATTAGTTAATTCTTATTTGAATTAATGTTTTTAATTAATTTTTAATTGATAGATAAATATTAAATCAATTTTTTTGAATTTAAATTAATTGATTATTAATTTTCGAAATTTAAAAAATTAAATAAACTTAGTATTTTGAAAAGTTTAAAATACACCTTATATATATTATTATTAATTATTAATTGTTAATATATTATATGTATAAGAACTAGTCAGTCAAATCTCTAGTATGCCTCATTCACGAAGCTAGTCTATAAGGGGGGTATAAGGAAACTGCCTATAAAATGGTAGTTGAATGGTGTCCACTCTCAACCACTGCTTCCTTGATTAGTGGAGGGTCGTTAGCAGAACAAATTTGATACGACAACTAAATCTCATTAAAAGTATAATGTTATTAAAACTACTGGAACTTTTTTATATAAAATCCCAAATCTAGTTACTTTAGGAAAAATGTGAATTAGTATGCTAACGCACGAAATTACACATTGCACTTTATAATTCGTTAGTGGAGCGTCTGTGGTTAACCAACACACTAATAGGGACTAATAAAGAGTTGTAATGGGTATCTCATAAATTATCATTGTTGATGGAGCGTGTGTGGTTTACTAACACATCAAGTGGGATGATAAATGACAATGAGGTTGCCAAGCACATTTTCATGGTTATTCACATCTTGTTTTTGATCATTGGTATCCCAATCACAAATAGAAGAGCATAATCTGAGATTAAACATGTCATTGAATAGTTTTAATGAATCTCAAAAGACCTAGGAATTTCACTTAATTTCATTTCTTTTCTAGTGGAATTGGTAAATAGTCATTTACCTACCTTTATAAATTTATAAGTAGATTACATCATCCTTTTTCTAAGTTGTGAATTATGTAGTTGGGTCCTAACTTTAATATTTTATTTTGGGTTACTATATTAAGGATTATTCTTATCTAACTAAAACTACATTCTTTTTATAGATGTCTACTCCAGCTGATATTTCTGCTTCCTCCTTCTCCAACCACCAGAACTTCTCATTGTTGTCGATCTGCTCAAAGGTGACATTAGATGGCACCAACTATAATGACTGGATGCACAACATAAAGATGGCCCTTCGTTTCGAGAACAAGGAGTATGTCCTTGAGAAGGAACTAAATGAAATTGACGAAGATAAGACCACTCCTGAAGAATTAGCCTCCTACAAGAAAAACTATGATGATGTGACAAAAATTGCTTGCATCATGGTCGCCACTATGACCCCTGAGTTGCAAAGATTTTATGAGGATTACTGGCCTTATGAGATGAACAAGGACCTAGTGGAATAGTTCCACAAGCGAGCTCGTCAAGAAAATTATGAAGTGGTCAAAGCCCTCATGGCATGCAAGATGAAAGAGGGAGAATCTGTTTGTGGTCACGTGCAGAGAATGCAACGATACGTGGAGCGCCTTGTTATGCTAAATGTGCATTTTGATGAGGAGTTGGCTATTGATATAGTCCTAAAATCCTTACCAAGTTGTTATGATCAGTTCATCATGACCTATCATTTGAACAACACTGAGACCACCTTGGCTCAATTGCACAACCTACTACAGACAGTTGAAGCAGGTATGAAGGGAAAAAGTTTAGCCTCCACTCCTGCTAGTGCTCCCGTTCTGGCTATTGGACATGGAAAGGGGAAGAAGAGGAAAGGTCCTCCTAAACAGAACTGGAAAGGAAAATCTCATGATGTGTCATCAAGTAATGGACCCAAAGGAAAGCCCAGTTCTGACATTCCTCACACTTCTGATTCCAAAGAGGCCACTTGCTTTTACTGCAATGATATTGGGCATTGGAAACGAAGCTGCCCAAAGTATCTACAAGGCATCAAGGATGGCAAAGTGAATCCATCTTCTGCAGGTATATACACTATTTCATCTAATAAATCACCATCTTCTCATTCTTGGGTTCTTGATACAGGATGTGAATTTAACATTTGTTCTGATTTGCAGGGGCTAAGAGAAATTAAGGAGGTGAAGCACGGAAGAATGAACCTGATCATGGGGAATAGGCGATCTTCTCCTGTTACCAAGATTGGAGTTTATAGTCTAGTGCTTAGTAGTGACGTTTGTTTAGATTTAATAAATTGTTGCTACTCGTCAAAGATGACACGTAACATTATTTATTTTCATGCTTTATTCATACAAGGTTTTAGATATTCACTTAATGATGTTAATGGTTCTATTTCTGCTTATAAAAATGGTATTTTTATATTTGAAGCTTTACCTTGTGATGGTGTGTATGAAACTGTGACGTGTGTTGATAATTTAGGCAATAATGTTTTTCATATTGATTCGTCTAATGGTGTAGAGAAAGTGTGCTTGTAGCATTGTCGTTTTGGACACATTAAGGAGAAACGCATTGCCCAACTCCAAAAGGATGGAGTGTTGGAATCATTTGACATAAGGTCATATGATACATGTGAATCTTGACTTTTGGGAAAGATGAAAAAATCACCTTTCACTGGATCTTATGAAAGAGGTAAAGGTTTGTTCGATCTCATACATACAGATGTGTGTTGACCCTTCAGATCATCCACAAGGGATGGTAATCGATTCTATGTGACTTTTACAGATGATTATCGCAGATATGGTTATATCTAATTAATCAAGAATAAGTCAGAAACCTTTGAAAAGTTCAAAGAGTTTAAACATGAAGTCGAGAATCAATTGCGCAGGAAGATAAAGATGCTTAGATCCGATAGAAGCGGAGAGTATCTTAGTATCGAGTTCAACGACTATCTAAAAGAATGTGGAATAGTTTCACAATTGACTCCTCCTATGACACCACATTTAAATGGTGTGGCCGAGAGGCATAATTGGACCTTGTTAGACATTGTTCATTCAATGATGAATCTAGGATGAGTTCGCATCCCCGTCAGGGAGGAAGGCGGTCTAATGGCCGTCTAGGTTGAGGATTGTGTGAATTGGGAGTTCGGAAGACGTTCCAACATTTGGTTCACATTTTCCTTGGCATCAGATAGTAGGTTTTACGGACCAGGTTAGAGCTCCAGTTAGAACTCAAGTTCAGTTGAGTGTTAGGTTGAGTACGTGTTCGACCCAGTATGGAAAGTGTTGTAAGACTATGGGGGTAGCCGTAGAATTCACTGGCGATCAGGTAGTATGGAAAGTGCTGTAAAACTGTGGGGGTAGCCGTAACATTTACTAGCGGTCAGGTAGTGTGGGAAGTGTTGTAAGTCTGCGGGTGTATCCTTAGCATTCACGAGATTGGCATATAGTGCTAGAGTGTTGTGAGACTGCGGGTGTAGCCGTAACATTCACTAGGTTGGTAGATAGAATGAGCGTATTATTAGATAGCGGAAGGAACAGTAGTACCCACCAGTTCGAGTGCAGCAGTGAGGGCATGGCAAATCCACAGATTAGTTTACGGATCTCCCCAGATAAATTAGACCTGGTTGAGCCAGTGATAAGACTGTAGGAACACCACTGCAGTCGTGGGATCAAGGAAGCAATGGACCGTTTAAGGTCGTTTGTGATATAAGGTTACCCTTTGTCATGTAGCAATCACTTTTAGCCCTGGATTTGGTGACGTCAGGATTCAACGTATGGACCCGATCGGTTGGATCAGGAGGACGTTAGAGCCATAGTGGTAAGATAACTAATGATAATTATTGACATAAGAGGATTTTGTTCGAAAGTCGTGTGGGGGCGACTGTGTGGGAGTTTTTTAAGCTCAGCGACTTGGCTGGAACCCAGTATTTTAGGTGACTGATTGACGAATTGGGACCAGGGAGGTCTTGGTGGATTCTGGAAAGCTGCCAGGTGGCAGCACGCTGTTTCAGGAAGTATTAGTGTTTTAGGACTTCATGTATGGATGGAGTAACTGATTTATTGGGTTGTGCTAAGTCATTCACAGTAGGATTAAATAATATCAGAGTAATAGGCTTGAACCTGTTGCACAGCTCTCGTCCGAGTCTAACCGTTGCAGGGATGGATCTTCTACTCGAAGGATTATCTGAGCCTTAGCCAAGTATAAGTGATCTACAGGGATAATTAGGTCTGTGATTCTGTTTTCCAGTAGGAACCTCCAGTTATCAGAAGTTGAATAGTTAGTTGAGAGATAAGTGGAATGGATTTAACAATAATGATTCAGTATGGGTGGTCTTTCAGAGAGTCAGACCATCTAAAAAATACAAATTTCAGATTGAGTAAAGGCGATCATGTTGTAAGGAATTCGTTTATCTTTGGGTTTTAGAAACCTGCGAGTGATGGTTTTGGTTGCCTTGGAAAGGCTAGGTTATGCTCGGGATTGTGGCCATGTCATTCAAGTTGTCTGGCGTGTAAGGAATGGTAAGGAATGATTTCGAGGACGAAATCTAATTTAAGTGGGGGAGAGTTGTAACACCCCGTATATTAAATAAGTAAATAGATAAATTAATGAATGAATAGTAGCCCTAAAATCAATAATAATTTAGTACGGTTTCGAGGAGTTAACTGTCATAATATTTGGACGTTGGGGGTTAAAAGTGTATGTTCCGGATTGGTTTTGTAAATATTTATGAAGGCAGGGGATGCTTGGTAAATTATTGGGACTTAATTTGAAGAGATTTTGGAGGCTAAGGGGCTGAATGGTAATATATGGACTTCAGTTGAAAATAATTTGTAGAGGAGGGGTTGTTTGGTAAAATATTGGGCTGTTATGAAAGGATTTTTAGAGGCTGGGGCTAAAAGGGTAAATTACGGGCTTAAGTTGAAAGAAAAAGGAGAAGGAGGGACCATTTGCGTCATTATGGAAGGAAGTTTCCTATAACCGGGTATATAACCCGTCACCCCGTAACCCTAACCCTAAATCTTCACTCGGCCGCCACCTTATACCTCCCACTCCCTCCAGCCGCCGCTATTGGCTCCAACCACCTAGCACCATCGAACGCAATCGGCAGTTCTTGTCGCCGACAACAACGAAGACCGACGGGAAACCAGAATGAAGCTGCACCGGTTGGAGATCGGAGAAGCTGTGACGTTGTGGTTGCCGCCATCTCAGACCACTGCCATCGCTGTTGGAGCTGGAAAACCACCGAGAAGCCGCCAACGCTGTCCTACTGCCGACGAAGACGAACAGTCGCTATTCCGATGTTGAATCAGTCGTGGAAATCGAAAGACCGGTGATTACGGGGAGCTGCTGTAGTTCATGGTTGGTTCACTTTCTCTCTTCTCCATTTCTTGTTGCCGATGCGTCGTCCCGCTGAAGACTAAGCCGCTGCTGCCGCCATTAATGCCGATCGTAGCGTTACTGTTGCCGGCTGTTCCACCCACCGCCGTACGCCACCAGGTGGGTGGCTGGATTCATGTTGCAAACAGAAAACATGTGTGTGTGTATTTCTGCTGTTAGTGTGTGTCGTAGGTGGTGTTTGCTAGGCCGGATTTCACGAGAAAAGCCACCACCACCACCGTGAGGTGGTGGCTGCCACCTCCAACCACCGCCTGCCGCCACAAGGGTGGCTGGGTGTGTGTGTGTGTGTTCATTTGGATATTGCTGTATAATTGTAATTAGTGGCCGAAATAATCAAGGAAATTCATAACCACCACCGTGAGGTGGTGGCTGCCGACGCAAGCCGCCGTTGACCACCACTACCCGAGGTGGTAGTGGGTGGTGCTTGACTTAATTAACAATTAATTAACCTAAAAGCTTAACTAATGGACTAATTGGATCGCGATTGGGTTGGAAACCCTAATTAGGGTTTAGAAAACCCTAATTTTGAATATGTTAATTTGGAATTGTCGGGACCCGCATTTTGGACCTTTGGATTGGAGTTATGAATTAAGCCCGATCACGTTGTATGTTTGACCTAGTAGAGTGATGGACTTAATGGATTAATTCCTTTATGGGTTAAGTAAGAAACACTTAACCGTAATCGCTATTTTATGTGAAAACCCTAATTTTGCTTGGGCCTTGAGTTGGGCCTTTCTATTGGGCTTTAGTGATTGGGCTATTGATGGGACATCCAAGAACAAGCATATGGACTATAATATTTAGATGGGCTTTAGGGTAAGGCCCATGTGAGGGGTTTGGGCCCAATTTGGAAAATTGGGCGATAGATGGGCCATAACTGGGCCTTGATGATTATGAGGTGTTGGACCATTGGAATGCCAAATGTTTGGACTGGAACAAATGGTTGGGCCTTAGGGTAAGACCATGTAGAGGTTTGGGCCCAATTTGGAAAATTGGGCCATATGTTAGGCTTTGGTTCATTGTTTGACTTTTGCGCCTTTGGATTGGGTGTTGGGCTTGAATCAAGCTAAGTTAGGGGTAAAGTAGTCTTTTACCCAAGCATAGACTTATGGTTATGTGTTGGAACCCAGTTATTAATTGGGTGTTGTTTTGATGTTGACAGTTCGGGAATCTATCATCCAGCAGCTAGGGTTTTGTCCGTGGGACTTCAGCAGTGCAATGTGAGTTACCTTCCAGTAGAAGTGGGTCGAAGGCTCCAATGCCGGCCCACTAGTAAGTGTTATAGTAGAGATGATTGTATTTGTGAAAATTATATGGTATGCCACTATCTTTTATGCTTTATGTACTAGTATGCTATGATATTATGTGATAGTGGTAGGAGGGGTAGGATAGGCCCCAGTACCGGTCGAAAGGACCGAAGGGGTAGGCCAACACCCTGATATGCTAGGCAGTATGTGAATTATATGTTTATGTACTGGGATTTTATATAGTAGAAGTAGGGGGTGAAATAGTCCCCGGTACCGGTCGAAAGGACCGAAGGGGTAGGCCAGCACCCTGATATGCCAAGCATGGTACCGGTCGAAAGGACCGAAGGGGTAGGCCAGCACCCTGAAATTCTAGGCGAGTTACCGGTTGAAAGAGACCGAAGGGGTAGGCCAGCACCTTGATGTGCTAGGAAAGTTACCGGTTGAAAGAGACCGAAGGGGTAGGCCAGTACCCGGATATGTTAGACAATATTGTATGGTATGTGGTATGATGGGGGAACTCACTAAGCTTCGTGCTTATTGTTTTCAGTTTTGGTTTCAGGTACTTCTTCTTCAAAAGGAAAGGAGTCGGCATGATCGCAGTGCATCACACTATGTTTTCCGCACATGAGATCTTTGGGATTATACTCTGATATTGTTTCATTATGACATGTTTTGATTATTAACATACTGGTTTTGGATATGGGATGACACTATGGATGTTTTTATACTATTGGTTTTATAATAACTTAATTAAAAATGAAATTTTTGGTATTGAATTTTGGGATGTTACAAGTTGGTATTAGAACCCTGGTTTGAGGTATTCGGACATACTCTCGGGTGTGTCTGGACTCAAATCTGGGGTTTGAAAGATTTTTTCAATAAAATAATTTTTCTAAAAATTAAAATAAAGAGTTTTGATAAAGAATAAGGAGTGTGATGCGTGCAATCAGCCGAGCTCAAGTAAGTTTTCCCCAAGATACATATACATGTTATGTTATGTTATGTTATGTTATGATATGAATTGAGAATATGTGGACTGCATGCTAGAGTAGGGCTAAGGATCTAGGAAGGATGCCTTATATTCCAATTGTATGTTCTTGTAGACCTGCATGCTAGTACTGATCAGTTAGTGATAGGATGGCCTGTTTAGGTTATGCCTGATTGTATGAGCTTTAGAATCTCATGCCAGTATAGATTCCTGATAAGAATATAAAATGGTTTGATTAGATCATGTTGGTTACAATTTCCGTTGTCTGAATGCTGCTTGCTTTGTGCTTTGTGGGACTCTTAGCAATGTGAGCTAGCTACTAAGTGAATATGCTAAGTCACATGTGACACAGGCTGGATAATCTCAGAGTGATGGACTTGGCCCTATTGCGCAACTCTAGTTTGAGTCTAACCATTCTAGGATTGAGTCTTTTACTCGAAGGATTATCTGATCTCTGTTGCATGTGGCTATATTCATGAAGTAGCTAGTTGATATTACTGGGAATTTTTCAGCAGCTGAGGACCGGGTGGGTTCGGTAACCTAGTAAAGCCTAGGATATGCTTCAGTGGGTTAGTAGTGAAGTTTAGTGAGACTTGGGTGCATCAGTTTTAGGAAGTGACTTGGAGGATTCGGGAGGATTGCTGAGGAAAGTATGGATAGGTGTCGAAAGTAGTATTAGGCTCGTACTACTGAAAGGACAGGATCCATACTCGAATCGGTGAGAGTCTTGGAGAATCTGAGAAGCTTCGGGGAGGAGTTTGTGACCCGGTTTGGGGGCAGAGGATGTTCCAGTTGTTGCAGCACAACCATTGGCAAGTGAGCTAGTGAGCGTGACAGGGTGTTAGACCCTGGAGGATATAATTCCAAAGTCCGAGGATGCGAGATCGGTTTGGATCACTTTGAGAAGAGAGGGTTGTTCCAGGTGCATATAGTAGAGGGTCCCGGGAAGAGACCCAAGACTTCTGATCATCGGGTGAAAAGCCAGCAGGGCCGGAGTCAGTGCAGCACGTGCAGGAAAGTGCACAAGGGAGTTTGTCGTTCCAGGGGTTTAGACTGCTACAAGTGTGGCGGGGTTGGTCATGTCAGCAGAAATTGTTCTCAGGGGGTAACCCCATTATGTTTTCACTGCGATCATGTGGGCCACAAGAAAGCCGACTGTCCGAGGAGGAGGGTAGACATAGTGAAGGCGCCTGCTCTGGCTATTTTGCAATTCTATGATGTTCGAGAGGGTGGGGAAGGACCCCAATAGATAGGAGTCAGGCCCTATAGTGTCAGACAGGAGAAGTCAGAACTCCAGCAGGGGATGTTGCGGGCATGTAACCTTGCCTTCTTTCAGTTTTATCGGCACATTGTTGTGAGAATTTTTCTTTAGTTTGTAGTATTGTAGCGGGTTGGGTAATTGTATCCCCAGTTTATTTCTTTGCTCCTGTTGGGTTAGATCATAAAATATCGTCATATGCCAATTGCATACCGTGAATTACTGAGTGGTCAGTAAAAGGTCATTTCCTTTTTGCTGGATCGGGGTGTTCAGTGTTCTCTCGGTTCGTAGTAGAGATCGGTCGGGGGTATTATGTAGAAGGTATGGGGTTAGCTTCATCAGGGCTAGTCCCCATGTATCGATGGGGCATTGTGGTTTCATCATCTGTTCCGGTATGATCGACAGTAGCCTATAGGAGAACTTCTGGGTTCTAGCACTACTGACACTAGGAGAGGAGCGGTAACAGGAAGATATGGGTGTTAGAGGCATAGGTTTTTGGTTATTGGATGTTCAAGAGAATTGTATTTTCGCATGGGTTATGTTTGATTAGAGTTCAGTGGTTCTGCAAGGATTCGTTAGCCAGAGTAAAGGTTAAGGTTTCTAGTTGCCAGCATGGGAACTCAAGGAGTTGGTATGGTATCATGGAAGGAGGATTGAGGTGTCGGACTGGACCAAATTTCAAGGGTACTCTTCAAGATTTCAGAGGATGGACGAGCTTAAGGTATGACTGGCAATTGATCGCTAGCATGGGTAAGCACAGGTTGTCGACAATGGACTGTTAGGGAGTAAGAAGGATTGGGGATCCTTCAATTCACACGTGTCGTGAAGACTTAGTCAAATCTAAGTGGGAGAGAATCGATTAGGTACTCAAGAGTAGAAGTAGGAGTGAATCTAGGATGAGTTCGCATCCCCGTCAGGGAGGAAGGCGGTCGAATGGCCGTCTAGGTTGAGGATTGTGTGAATTGGGAGTTTGGAAGACGTTCCAACATTTGGTTCATGTTTTCCTTGGCATCGAATAGTAGGTTTCGGGGACCAGGTTAGAGTTCCAGTTAGTACTCAACTTCAGTTGAGTGTTAGGTTGAGTGCGTGTTCGACCCGGTATGGAAAGTGTTGTAAGACTGTGGGGGTAGTCGTAGCATTCACTAGCGGTCAGGCAGTATGGAAAGTATTGTAAGACTGCGGGGGTAGCCGTAGCATTCAATAGCGGTCAGGTAGTGTGGGAAGTGTTGTAAGTCTGTGGGTGTATCCGTAGCATTCACGAGATTGGCAGATAGTGCTAGAGTGTTGTGAGATTGCGGGTGTAGCCGTAACATTCACTAGGTTGGTAGATAGCATGAGCGTGTTATTAGATCGCGGAAGGAACAGTAGTACCCACCAGTTCGAGTGCAGCAGTGAGGGCGTGGAAAATCCACGGATTGGTTTACGGATCTCCCCAGATAAATTAGACCTGGTTGAGCCAGTGATAAGACCGTAGGAACACCACTGCAGTCGTGCGATCAAGGAAGCAATGGACTGTTTAAGGTCGTTTGTGATATAAGGTTACCGTTTGTCATGTAGCAATCACTTTTAGCCCTGGATTTGGTGACGTCAGGATTCGACGTATGGACCCGATCGGTTGGATCA
Organism: Lactuca virosa; assembly: GCF_052849685.1. NCBI lineage: Eukaryota > Viridiplantae > Streptophyta > Magnoliopsida > Asterales > Asteraceae > Lactuca > Lactuca virosa. Next base: position 158,507,329 of record NC_136429.1, read on the forward strand.
AGAGGACGTTAGAGCCATAGTGGTAAGATAACTAATGGTAATTATTGATAGAAGAGGATTTCGTTCGAAATTCGTGTGGGGTGACTATGTGGGAGTCTTTTAAGCTCAGCGACTGGTCTAGAACCCGGTATTTTAGGTGACTGATTGACGAATTGGGACCAGGGAGGTCTTGGTGGATTCTGGAAAGCTGCCAGGTGGCAGCACGCTGTTTCAGGAAGTATTAGTGTTTTAGGACTTCATGTATGGATGGAGTAACTGATTTATTGGGTTGTGCTAAGTCATTCACAGTAGGATTAAATAATATCAGAGTAATAGGCTTGAACCTGTTGCACAGCTCTCGTCTGAGTCTAACCGTTGCAGGGATGGATCTTCTACTCGAAGGATTATCTGAGCCTTGGCCAAGTATAAGTGATCTGCATGGATAATTAGGTCTGTGATTCTGTTTTTCAGTGGGAACCTCCAGTTATCAGAAGTTGAATAGTTAGTTGAGAGATAAGTGGAATGGATTTAACAATAATGATTCAGTATGGGTGGTCTGTCAGAGAGTCAGACCATCTCAAGAATCCAGATTTCAGATTAAGTAAAGGCAATAATGTTGTAAGGAATTCGTTTATCTTTGGGTTTTAGAACCCTGCGAGGGATGGTTTTGGTTGCCTTGGAAAGGCTAGGTTATGCTCGGGATTGTGGCCATGTCGTTCAATTTGTCTGGCATGTAAGGAATGGTAAGGAATGATTTCGAGGACGAAATCTAATTTAAGTGGGGGAGAGTTGTAACACACCGTGTATTAAATAAATAAATAGACAAATTAATGAATGAATAGTAGCCCTAAAATCAATAATAATTTAGTAAGGTGTTGGTTTCGAGGAGTTAACTGTCATAATTTTTGGATGTTAGGGGTTAAAAGTGTATGTTCCAGATTGGTTTTGTAAATATTTATGAAGGCAGGGCCTGCTTGGTAAATTATTGGGACTTAATTTGAAGTGATTTTGGAGGCTAAGGGGCTGAGTGGTAATATATGGACTTCAGTTGAAAATAATTTGTAGAGGAGGGGCTGTTTGGTAAAATATCGGGCTGTTATGAAAGGATTTTTAGAGGCTGGGGCTAAAAGGGTAAATTACGGGCTTAAGTTGAAAGAAAAAGGAGAAGGAGGAACCATTTGCGTCATTATGGAAGGAATTTTCCTATAACTGGGTATATAACCCTTCACCCCGTAACCCTAACCCTAAAGCTTCACTCAGCCGCCACCTTATACCTCCTACTCCCTCCAGCCGCCGCTATCGGCTCTGACCACCTAGCACCATTGAACGCAATCGGCAGTTCTTGTCGCCGACAACAATGAAGACCGACGCAAAAGCAGAATGAAGTTCCACCGGTTGGAGATCGGAGAAGTTGTGACTTCGTGGTTGCCGCCATATCAGGCCACTGGCATCGCTGTTGGAGCCGGAAAACCACCGAGAAGCCGCCGACACTGTCCTACTGCCGACGAAGACGAACAGTCGCTATTCCGATGTTGAATCAGTCGTGGAAATCAAAAGACCGGAGATTACGGGGAGCTGTTGTAGTTCGTGGTTGGGTCGCTTTCTCTCTTCTCCATTTCTTTCTGCCGATGCGCCGTCCCGCTGAAGACTAAGCCGCTGCTGCCGCCACTAATGACGATCGTAGCGATACTGTTGCCGGTTGTTCCACCTGCCGCCGTACGCCACCAAATGGGTGGCTGGATTCATGTTGCGAACAGAAAACATGTGTGTGTGTGTTCGTGTATATTTCTGCTATTAGTGTGTGTCGTGGGTGGTGTTTGCTAGGCCGGATTTCACGAGAAAAGCCACCACCACCACCTCCAACCACCGCCTGCCACCACAAGGGTGGCTGGGTGTGTGTGTGTGTGTTATATTGTGTGTGTGTGTGTGTGTGTTCATTTGGATATTGTTGTATAATTGTAATTAGTGGCCGAAATAATCAAGGAAATTCATAACCACCACCGTGAGGTGGTGGCCGCCGCCGCAAGCCGCAACGGTGGTGGCCGCCGCCGCAAGCCACCGTTGACCACCATTACCCGAGGTGGTAGTGGACGGTGCCTAACTTAATTAACAATTATATAACCTAAAAGCTTAACTAATGGACTAACTGAATCGCGATTGGGTTGGAAACCCTAATTAGGGTTTAGAAAACCCTAATTTTGAATATGTTAATTTGGAATTGTCGGGACCCGCATTTTGGACATTTGGATTGGAGTTATGAATTAAGCCTGATCACGTTGTATGTTTGACCTAGTAGAGTGATGGACTTAAAGGATTAATTCCTTTATGGGTTAAGTAAGAAACACTTAACCGTAATCGTCATTTTATGTGAAAACCCTAATTTTGCTTGGGCCTTGAGTTGGGCCTTTCTATTGGGCTTTAGTGATTAGGCTATTGATGGGCCATCCAAGAACAAGCATATGGACTATAATATTTGGATGGGCTTTAGGGTAAGGCCCATGTGAGGGGTTTGGGCCCAATTTGAAAAATTAGGCCATAGATGGGAATCTGTCATCCAGTAGCTAGGGTTTTGTCCGTGGGACTTTAGTAGTGCGAGGTGAGTTACCTTCCAGTAGAAGTGGGTCGAAGGCACCAATGCCGGCCCACTAGTAAGTGTTATAGTAGAGATGATTGTCTTTGTGATAGTTATCTGGTATGCCACTATCTGTTATGGTTTATGTGCTAGTATGTTATGATATTATGTGATAGTGGTAGGAGGGGTAGGATAGGCCCCAATACCGGTTGAAAGGACCGAAGGGGTAGGCCAGCACCCTGATATGCTAGGTTGTATGTGACTTATGTGTTTATGTACTAGGATATTATATGGTACAAGTAGGGGGTGAAATAGTCCCCGGTACTGGTCGAAAGGACCGAATGGGTAGGCCAGCACCCTGATATGCTAGGCAAGGTACCGGTTGAAAGGACCGAAGGGGTAGGCCAACACCCTGAAATGCTAGGCGAGTTACCGGTTGAAAGAGACCGAAGGGGTAGGACAACATCCTGATATGCTAGGCAAGTACCGGTTAAAAGAGACCGAAGGGGTAGGCAAGTACCCGAATATGTTAGAGAGTATTGTATGGTATGTGGTTTGATGGGGGAACTCACTAAGCTTCGTGCTTACGGTTTTCAGTTTTGGTTTCAGGTACTTCTTCTTCAAAAGGAAAGGATCCAGCATGATCGCAGTGCATCACACTATGTTTTCCACACATGAGATCTTTGGGATTATACTCTGATATTGTTTCATTATGACATGTTTTGATTATTGACATATTGGTTTTGATTATTGACATACTATTGGTTTTATAATAACTTAATTAAAAATGAAATTTTTTGTCTTGAATTTTGGGATGTTGCAAGTATGGTTTCTCTAGGAGTAAAGATGAGTCTTGTGTGTATCTCAAGGCTAGTGGGAGTATAGTGACTTTTCTGGTGTTGTATGTCGATGACATACTACTCATGGGAAATGACATTCCAACCTTGCAAGAAGTTAAGTCTTGGCTTAGAAAGTGTTTTGCCATTAAAGACCTTGGAGAAGCAACCTATATTATCGGCAAAAGAATATTAAGAGATAGAAAGAAGAGACTAATTGGACTTAGTCAAAGTACATACTTAGATAAAGTACTAAAAACGTTTAGTATGGAAAATTCCAAAAAGGGAGAGCTACCTATCCAAAGCAATACCAAATTGAGTAAGACTGAAAGCCCTAGTACATATGAAGAGATAGCTGATATGAGTCGGGTACCTTACGCTTCGAATGTAGGGTCAATCATGTATGCTATGACATGTACTCGCCCTGATGTGTCTTTTGCCTTGAGTATGGTCAGTCGCCATCAGGGAAATCCCGGTAAAGCTCATTGGACAACGGTTAAAAACATTCTCAAGTATTTACGGAGGACGAAGGACATGCTTATAGTCCTGGGTGGCAGTGATACCTTGAGAGTGAGTGGGTACAGTGACGCCAACTTTCACACAGATAGAGACAACTTTCGTTCTCAGTCGGGCTGAGTGTTCCCTCTAAACGGAGGAGCAGTAACTTCGAAGAGTTCCAAACAGGATACGGTGGCTGATTCAACCTACGAATCATAGTACATAGCTGCAAGTGAAGCATTAAAGGAAGCAACGTGGTTGAAGAACTTCATCGACGATTTTGGAGTTTTCCCAACCATTCAGGAACCAATGGAACTTTTCTGCGATAATAAAGGAGCGGTTTCCTTGACTAAGGAACCAAAAGATTATGGAAAGTATAGACATATAGACAGAAAGTACCATTACATCATACATAGGGTAAAAGAAGGTCATCTCATCGTGAAGAGGGTATCATCAGAAGAGAGTCCTGCAGATCCTTTGACGAAGGCTCTGAGTTGGGTCAAGCACAGTCAGCATGCCAATAACATTGGTCTAGATGATATTAGTTTTTAGTAGTTAGATAGTTATTTTGAAACTTGTAACAAAATAAATGTACTTGATTTTTGGTGATTAAATAATGGAGAATTATTTATAAGTTTGTTTACTGCCTTTTGTCAATTATTTATTCTTATGTTTCGTTTTTGCATGTTTTACTTCCCGTATAATATGATTACTCGAATTCCACAGCCGGTCGTACTTTTAGAAGTATGTAGTGAATTAAGATTGTCATGAACTGAACTGTAGATTGTATAAAGGAGTTAGACATAGCAATAAAATTGCTGCAATGTTCATGAGTACTTAGAAATTGAAATTTAAGTATTAGATAAACCCACACTCATAGAATTACTTCATGGATTCAACCACGAGTAATTATGGGATGATAATATCTTATGATCTTGAAACAGAGATATATGAGTTGTAATTACAAGTAAGTTCTACATTGGTAATACGTAAGCACATCATTAACTTGATGTTATAAAACGTATTGTCATGCATGATTTGATGAGTAAAGGATGCAAGCATATGGGTCAAAGTTTATTCGTTCCATTTGCCTTAACGGTAAAAGGGATATCTTTGGGTCCTCGGTGATTTGGTGTTGACTTATAGTGTTGGGACCAACCAGGACTAAATTGATGTGTTCAATTAGAAGTCCAATATCTTCACAAATTAGAAATTGGGAAACAAAGTATTGGACAATAAGATTGATTCCATTCCATGTCTCATGTCCGAATGATATCCTGCAGAATGGAGGATTATATGATCACTTATCTTAGGACGCGTAACTGACTGGGCCAGAGTTCGGCAGCGGCTTTTGGAAGCTACAATTTGTTTATCAATTCATAAGTAATACTGACAGTTATAGTTATAGACTTATCCAAGTGGGAGAATGTTGAATTAGGTGTCTAAGCCCATAACTATAATCGGTATATACTTGAATTGATAGTAGCACAATCCTTTTGGGTTGCCCTTAAACATAGCAATTGAACATGATGACTTTTAGAGAGAGAGAGAGATTAATTTATTGTGTGATTGATAAATTAATATAAAAAGTTTATTAATGTATTATGAAAATGATATATGAATTAGAAAAGCTATTATTTAATTAATAATTGATCATAAATTAATTGGAATTAATTTTGGGATTAATATAATTAATTAAAAGTGCAGGGTCTAAAGTGAAATTGTTTAATAGTTGAACAAAAGGCTCCAGAACCTTCCAACCCTAGGGGTGGACGGTTTTGAGGGGATAAATAAGAATGAGATAAATAGTAGATTTGAAATATTGTCATGTGGATATTCTAGGGTTTCTAGAATATCCCATGTGGATAAATAAGGAATGAGATAAATACCAGATTTGAAATATTAATTTAATATTCAAATCAGGGTTATAAACGGTTTCCTTGTACCACCATATAAAGACCCCTAAGCCTTGCATTTTCGGCCACTCATACCTCTAGAGAGATAGCCAAGATTCTAATCTTCCCCCTCTTCTCCCCATAGTCTTCTTTCTTTCTAGCTTGGGTGTAGACTATTAGAGGCTTGACAATTATGGTGCTTGCTTCCAATAGATCTACAAGTCCAGGATTCTTGTTATTTACTATAATAACAACAAGTTATGTAAACCTAAACCCTATTATGATTTTCGAAATATGCATAGAGTTTCTTATTTGATGTTCTTAGTTATAAGGTCAATAGTGAAAACATAGATCCTTAGGTTGCATGTGAACTTAAGTGTAACACCTTGTTCGGGATCATTCTGTGGGGCCGTGGGCGGGAATTCGATTGTGTAAAGGCTTTGGGCCTTAAGGAGGCGATGTTTAAACCTTTTGGAAGGAGTTAATGATGGTTATGAGATCTAAACCTTTGAATTGTCTTTTGGAGTCAAAGGGTAAAACGGGAAAAGTCGTAAGTCGGGTTCTTGCATGAAATATGGATTTTTGTTCGAGAAGTTTTTAGTCCAAGATATTTATATATTATTGTAGATCTCTTCAATACCTTTCCGTGTATATAAAGATCGTCGAAAACGAAGTTGGAAAGAAGAAGTTGTGACCGTTTGAAGTTATGGCGGTTTTGGGGTTGAGCCGCATACGCTGGGCGTAATCAAAGTGTATGATGGGCGTACTAGTGCATTCTGAGTACGCTGGGTGTACACGATCAGTGCCCAAACCCTATTTTCGTGATTTGAGCCGTATTTAAGCTCCTTAACTTCCCAAAACCCATTCCATTCTAAGCCCCCACCTCTCCAACACCCTCTCTTGTAACCCTAACCCGAGATTGAGCCTTGTGAGCAAAAAGAATGTGTTTTAAGTGCTTTGGAGTGTTCTTGGTGCACCTTGGAGAAGAAGGAACTCATTGAAGAAGTTTTGGTTGCATTGGAGCTTGTAGATTCAGATTTTGTTCACCTTGATCTATCTTCTAGAGGTATAAAGTTTGAATTTTGATGATGAAATTGTTAGATCTAGCTAGTTTTGGGTGTTATGAGCTTTTGGTCACTTTAAGTGCATAAAGTTTAGATCTTGAAAGTTTGTGACCATGTTATGGATAAAGTTGGACACTTTATCCATCTAAACATCATTTGGTTTCATATCTGAAGGTTAGAGACTTGTACTTAATTAATTAAGTTGAAAAAGATGCACTTTTGGGTCCCTTTGAGACTTAAAGACTAGATGTTGTTTGTTGGGACCATGCTAATGGATAAAGTTGGAAACTTTATCCATTATGGAACCATTATGAACCATAAAAATGTGATCTTGGCCCTTCTATCCCTTCCATACAAGAGTTATGATGTCTTATTGGGTTAAGAACTTAGGGTTTTGGACATTAAGCACTTTATATCCATGCAAAGTCATAAAGTTGGAACCTTTATGACTTAGGACATTAATTTGGGCTTGGATCTATGTTTTGGACGTATGGGCTTAATGGAATAAGCTCTTAATGGAGTAATGGGGTTGGGCTGTGTACGCTGGGCGTACCTGGTGGTACAGTGCGCGTACTCGGTCAGCGCCCCGCTTTTGGTCAACATCAAAGTACATTGGGCGTACTCTCTTGGTATGCAGGGCATACTCCGCTGGGAAGGAATATTGACTTTTGGACCTTGCCCGTTGACTTTGACCAAGTTTGACCTAAGGGAATTTTGGGTAATTTGATTTATAGTTTGAGATTTAGGTTCTGTTAATTGTATAGGTGACCGGTAGAGATAGCTTTTAGAGCGGTGATCGGTGGAAGTATTCTTTCAGGCTGTGAGGTGAGTTTTCTTATTGTATCAATGGATCGAAGGCACCAATGCCGACACATTACTTTGTTATGTAGAATGCTAGTTGTGTCTGTGATACTTGCATGAAAGACCAGGATCTGTCCCCTGGAAATTGTATGAAAGACCGGGATTTATGTAAGACCGAGATTTGGCCATCGACATTGCAAGGAAAGACCATAGGGGTAGCCCATGGCACTTGTATGTTAGACCGAAATTTGGACCTCGACATTACAAGGAAAGACCATGGGGGTAGCCTATGTCACTTGTATGTTATGGTATGTGGTACTTTGGGGAACTCACTAGCAGAAGCAGCTAGATTTAGCTACTAATCAAAGCAATTACGCTAACAAACTTCATATTCAAAGACATAGTAATGTACCAAACTATAAACAAAGTATGATCTCCTTCCTCTGCCTTGGTTGAAATTCTGGGTTTTCTGACTTGTAATCTTCTGGAAAAACGACTTTTTGGAACTCTATTCTTCCAAAAACCAACCTCCAAACCCGTAAGTGTTAAAGATATATATATTTGTCATGAAATTGCATTCCACGTCGTGGACTTATAGGAATCCTTACCGGGCAACGATTTCGACTTTGCGCGTACTCATCTTCCAGAATTTTCCTTTCCACGTCGTGTAAGTGATGTCCACGACGTGGATACAACTGTTTTCGTGGGTTTTCTTCTCTTTACTCTTCCAAGCCTCCAAAGTTTCTTCTTTTTCCACTTTTAGTCCTTATTCTTCAAAATGACTTATGTTGGCTACAAAATACAATTTAATCTTATAAGTACCATTATTCCATACAAATAACCAAAATATGTTTAAAAATGTATTCAGATATTGCCTAAAAATATGTATAAATATGACAATATCAAAATACCCCACACTTATCATTTGCTTGCCCTCAAGCAAAACTAATTATTTCTAATTCAAATCTTCATCACTAGCATCACATAGAACAATCCATTTTAAACTCAGCCATTATACCAAGACCTCAATGCGCATATTTGTGTCTAAATCTCCTAATAACTTCCCAATCCTAAATACTCACATTCCTTATGAAACTTCACCCCTTAGTTTATATGATACTCATTTATGTAACCCTCCGAATCAATCCTCAGAACTCTTTCTTAACCTCAAGGTATTTTTGGTTAAGCTACCCAAGCATACATAATCTAGAAAAATTACAACTTTAGATACCACAATGGAGCTCTTGGAATTCTTCACTTTCTTTGAGTATTTTATCTTTGATTTCTTTGAATCCACCACCTTTTGTGTGATTTTTGGTATCTTCAAATTTTGATTCTTTGGAATTTTGATCTTTTGATCTTCATACTTGATAGCTCCAAAATTCTTCAACTTTTCGGTAATTTCTCTCTCTAACTCGCTTTTTTTCTCTCTCAAAACCTACATGCTTAGGCAAGGGTGCTTAAATTCAACCTTTATTGGTTAGAGGTATTAGTTTATGTGCAATGACTACATAAGCTTTCCTGGATAGATTTCAGGTTTAGGCGGCAAAACATATTATGCCATATAAACTACCAGATTACCTTTTCATATCTCATGACTTTTCACTAGGACTTGGGAAGCCACAAATATACTATAACATGTATTGGCTCAATTAAACATTTGAGCTCTCATTGGATCATCCCACATAACACTAGCAACTTAAGTCTAAACTAATTATTACTAGATTCAAAAAAATTTAGATTATTATTTCAAATCCATTTTTTAACTTTTTCAAAAATTTTAAAATTTTCTAGCAATTTAATTTTTCTCTAGCAATTTACTTTTTCGACCCCCTACCCCACACTTACTACATACAATGCCCTCATTGTATGCATAGAATAAATTAAAAGCAAGAAAAGGGAGAAAAAGGAACAGACTCCCCTGGGGTAGTAGTGGCAAGATCGATCTCTTCATGTGTGAGTAACTTGAGCATCTTGAACTTGGAATTCTTCAAATATAGAATTTGGAATTTCAAGAAATGATACATGTAAATGTGCCGACAAAATTTGAAATCGATACTTCAATCTTCAACAAATGTGGTGTACAAATATGACCAATGTGGAAAAGCATACTCCACATGGAATTGTGTAGAAAAGAAGGAAAACGGAACTTCTGCATTCCATGTCGTGGTGTAGAATTACACGACGTGGCTTCGAATAATTACATTTTCTGAAATCGCGTATTGAACTCAATCCACGACGTGTAATTGGTGTCCACGTCGTGGAAGCTGGGCATCACAGAAAACACTTCTTCTTTAAATATGTGTAATGTGGACTTGTGTCTTTACATATTAAGACCCTTATGAAATGCAAATGCATATGTCGTGACTCTTTCTTAACTCGCTTCTCTCTTGATTAACCCTACACTTATCTAAGATTGTGTGTCTCGACTCTCATCTCTAAATAACATGACTAATCGTGTTAATGTTCTCATATCTCTAAGGCTCCTTAGTCGTGTTTTTCTCTAACTAACTCTGAAAATAACAACCAAAAGAAGTAAACAAGAATCATAACAATTTAAATAGTCGTTACACAACCAAATTAAACTAAAATCAAAACAAACAAACCATAAATAAAAGAAATAAAAGGGTAAACTAATCATCTTCTTCATCATGATGTGCTCCACTAGTTCCGGCACCATCTCCTTGTCGTGTCCATAATTCTTCCCACGTTGGAATGTACGGGCATTAGAGAGGTATCGTAGGGGGTCGAACCATATTTATATGTGTAAACATGGTTTCGAGAATTTGAGTGTTGTAAGTCACTCCCCTGCAAAGATTGTCCAAATACAAACCAACCCGGCTTTGAAACGGGTCGGTCGGTATACCGCCCTCAAACGGTTGGGGTGGTGGTTGTGGTCGCCCCCCCTCTCCTCGACCTCTCACATTCCTTCGCCTTGGCCGAGATTGTTCTTCCTGTTTCCCAATTTGTTGTTCTTCATCCTCCGGGAGTATCACATAAACTCCTCCCACATTCACTACAACTCGCATGACACCCAAAACTTGGATAGTTAAGTCAATATCCTGGAAGCGCGTAAGATTCCTAATAAAATTAGGAGTTAAGATGCCATAAGACCGGGCAAGTCGGGTAACTGGATGTCCACCCGTGATGGGACTACCGAGTCTAGAATTAGTCTCCTTGCTACCCATAAATCGCGCAAGCATATACAGAATGTCACAAAAAACACCGGGAGTGATTATGCTCCACAAATGAAACAAGTTTTGAAGAGGCACTTTATCTCCATGGTTTTTGTGATTAATCGTGAAAGTAATGAGGCGATGCAGAAAACGGTACACGGGATTCCAAACTTGCGTCTTGAATGCGTCACTAGAATTATATTCGTGATTCGATATAGTCCTCCAAAATTGGGCATCAAAAATCCCGGATGTGAAGTCTCGAACACACCCCTGCAAGAATAGAACAAAAAAATGGTGAGAGTGTCTCCTCCTCGGTATAAAGTCCCATGCGCCATGCGAATTCCCGAAGACTGCATTTGCGGTATACGCCTCCCAATCTAAAAGCAAGTGCCCGGTTGTAGGTGGGATCGACGGTTTTCTCCTCAAAACTCACGGTGGCAAATAACTCCACCGATAATTCCCAATAGACGGGTTCTTGAAGAGAAAATAAATTCCTCCACCCATTGCAAGTAAATGTAAAGCCATTCCCCATAAACACTTTCGTCCAATATCTTTCCAGCTCCGTAACCATACCGACCCCGCGTAACCACGCCCAATCCACAGTGGGAGCAATTGCGAAATCACGGTTATATAACCATCCCAACCGGTTTTCATAATTATTCAACATGGGTCGAGAAAGATTTTGAGGAAATTGGTATAGGGGGTGAATACTTGCAACATCAATAGGGTCTTGTGCTTGAGTAACTGCCCTTCGAGGACCCATTTTTCCTAAAATGACCAACAAAAACAAAACAAACCAAAACAACCAAGATATCAAATTATAAGGCAAAACAGAAAACTGGTCGCCCAGTTTCCACGTCGTGGGTTTCATCTCCACGTCGTGGACCTGGTCTGAGACGTGGTTCTAGAACGGACCATCTGTGGTCAAAATCAACCATCAATCTCTCTTGGGGTTTGTTTAGTCGAACAATTTATGGCCTTACATTACACATGCATTCAAAAATAAGCAACTAATGAACTCAATTTTGGGTATTTATCTCTAAATAAACCCTAACTACCAAATGCATAAAATGTGAAGAAAACTATAAAGTTTGTGGAAGTATCACTTACCAAATGTCGTTTGACGACAAATGAATGTAAGAATTTTGGAAGAAAATGGTAGAAAGTGGCAGAAAATTGATGGTGGGGTTGAGTATCTTCGTCCGTGTGCGTAGTAAACAAATAAGGAAATGGTCAAAGTGTTTAGTTTAAAACTGGTCCCCCATCCGTGTTTTTAAAGTCCACGTCGTGGATCTGAATTCCACGTCGTGGGCCTGTACAGTGGGCCTAAACTTGATCGGGCTACTCCTTTTTCCACGAAGTGGGCTTTTAACCCACGACACAGAATTGAAACTTTTCACTTTTAATGTCCAATTTTAATATAAAAGCCTTAATTTATTTACCATAAATTTTTTTAGAACCCTACACATGATTTTCACCAATTCCTTTAGTAATTAAAACAATTTGATGATTAATTATCCTACAACTCAACTAAAATGCAAAAATTAAACTAAGTTCAAAAGCAAAAAGAAATTCAAACCAAACTCGGGTTGCCTCCCGAGAAGCGCTTCTTTTTGTTGGAGTCTTGAGCCGGACTTTGTGCCACCTTACGTTGGATTAGTCAGAGTATCCATCACCAATTTCACCTTTTGCTCCTTCCATTTCCTTTTATACGCTTAGACTCGTCTAAGATACACCTTTTTGGAATATTCTTTTTTACCCTTTACATCTCCTTCTTCGAGCTTTCTTTTAACTCCCTTATTTTCCACATGTTTAACTTCTTTATTTTTAAGCTCCATGGGAACCATCCTCTTTTCCTCAATTGAACTCTTTAGTTTAGAAGTAACATCCTCTTCATCACTGGACACCAATTCTTCACTATCTTCACTCACCCAAGATGTTGGGGTTTTATAAGCAATAACTTCAAAGACCATAGGAACATATGCTATTGGTTTGGTGCGGTTGACTTGTCGAATTTCTTCTTCCATAAGCTTTTCTAATTCTTCAAGTTCATTCTCTTCATCGACATTGAAAACTTCATCTTGAACATCACTCCCTTGGAAGCCATCTTATACTCCAAAAGTAGCTTCATCATCTCCCACTCTCAAGGTAAGCTTGGCTTCACAAATATCAAACAAGGCTCTAGCAGTATTAAGTAGAGGGCAACCAAAGATAATTGGAACATTATTGTCTTCTTTCATGTCCATTATGACAAAATTAATTAGAAAAACGAATTTTCCAATTTTAACTAAAATATCTTCTACAATGTCTCTCGGATATGTCACTGAACGATTGGTCATGTGAATTGTCATTCTTGTAGCCTTCAAACTTGGAATATTAAGCTTTTGACAAAATGAGTAAGGCATTAGATTTATGCTAGCCCCAGAATCAGCTAAAGCATAAGTCTTCAAATTATTCCCAAATTCACATGGAAGAGTGAGGAGTCCAGGATCTCCCATCTTATTTGGTAGCTCTCACATAATTACTTTAGAACTCTGCTCACTTAGAATTACCTTGGAATCCTTCTCTAGCTGCTGGCGAGTAGTGATTAAATCTTGCAAAAACTTGGCATACTCGGGAACTTTAGATAACGAATCAATGAAAGGGGTATTTATTGGAATACCCTTCACTTGTTGCATAAATTTCAGATGCTCCTGTTGCAGTGGATGGATATTGGCTCGGGAAGGAAACGGTAAAGGAGGACGATAAGTAGGAACATTATCCAAGTTTTTCTAATCACACCTATTCCACGTCGTGGAAATTGGAACTCCACGTCGTGGTTTCAGTGTTTCAGCAAGTTTACATTCTTCGAGAAAAATTTTCAATATTGAAACTTGGACATATAATAGTTCCGAATCAAATCTCTTCTTCGGATTTGGTTCGGACTGAGTTGGATTGACTTCTAGTGCTTCAAGGAACTCAGAAATGGTATCCTCTTCGGTTTCTATTACCATGACATGTGATTGAGGCTTTTTTCTCGGGGATTTTTGGAGATAATTTATCTTGTACTAGAGTAGTTAGTTGACCTAGTTGGACTTCGATATTTTGGATCGATGCTTGGCGATTCCTTAGCAAGGCTTGTTGTTCCTACATGATATTATGATGTTCCCTTATCACTACATCTGTTTCATCGTTCCTTTTCTCAGAAACCTCCATAAATCTATGTAACATAGATTCAAGATCAACTTTTTTCTCGGGAGGTGGTTGTTCTTTTTGGTAGAAGCCTCGGTCAATCTGTCTATACTTCTCTTCTTTTTGCTTCTTGTATTCGTCATATGGTAACCACTCCCTTTTTGGTTTCCTCCAATTTTCATCATACTTGTCCCCACTTGAGTAGCAAACTTGCACCTTTTTATTTCCATGTTCATCCAAGTGGCAATCTTTTGTTAAGTGTGGACCATTGCACCTTTCACAACCAACTCTAATTGCATGAATTGATTGGTCCATCTTGGTCATTCTTTTATCCATGGTATCAAGCATAGCTAGTACAACAACCATGTCCTCATAATTTCCTCCCCAAATCCTTTAGCTCCATCATGTCTTGGATTATGGTATTCACAAGAATACATGAGAACTCTTCCATCAACTCTTTTACTTCACCCAAATGTTTCTTAGTAAGTGGTCCTTGAGAATCAAGGAGTTGCCTTGTCATGACATTCACCCCGTCATAAAAGATAAACACCTCTTGTTGTATGTTAAGGTCATTTTGAGGGCAATTCCTTAGTAACCCTTTATAACACTCCCATGCCTCATAAAGTGATTCACCCGGATTTTGCTCAAAGTTGGCTATTGCCTTCTTGAGTTTAGATATTTTTGATGGTGGGCATAATTGTTCCAAGAATTGCTCACACATCTGTGCCCAAGTAGTAATTGCACCGGGTGGAAGTGCTTTCAACTGGTCTCTTGCAGCTCCCTTAAAAGTAACGGGAAGCATCCTTAACAACACAGTCTCTCTTGGAACATTTGGGATATTGAAATAATCTGCAATGTCATTAACTTCATCTAAATGCTTGTAAGCATCCTCATGATCCTTCCCAGAAAATGGTACATCCTTAAGTGCAGTAAGAATGTTCCCTTTCAACTCGAATGTTGCAGTGGCGGGAATTGTAGGTTGTACTAAACCAGGACCAGCATCGTCTCTTATCCGCTTCTTATATGCTCCTATGGACATATCCACAATATTCGCCATTTCGTTTTCTGGCTCGTCTCCCGTTTCGCTTTTCTCTAATTCGAATTCAGTTTCGGACTCCTATTCGGATTCTTGTGGACTAGGTATTTGATGAAGATCTTCAATCTTACTTTTGTCCTTCGAAGATGTACTTGACTCTCCCACTTTCTTCCCTTACTTCTTTCCAAATACCGATTTAAGGTCTTTAAATGGTGAGCTCTTTGGTGGTTGGTATTCTTTCACGTTTTTATCTGTCTTTTTGTGAAGGGCCGACTCTGGATCTTCAAGTGGTGGTACCAAAGGTTTGTTGGAACCTCTGGTCATGAACTACTGCAAAATAAACAAAAATAAAAACGTAAAGATGAACAAAAACTTAAAATTAAAAATACTAAAAATACCTTCCTAACTGAACCCACGTCGTGTACTTAAGGTCCACGTCGTGGTCTCAGAGATGAAACAAAAATCAATGCAAAAAATTAACTTTTTGCAAGTTTTACCCCACAAAAAGGATCGATTAACTCAAATCAAATAAATTAACAATCAAATAAGTCGTTCCCCGGCAACGGCACCAAAAACTTGATGTGTCTAAAATAGCTACACCTAATTTTACCTACTCTCCTACTAGCTATTCGACTCAGGGAAGTGTACCCCTCGCAGATAGTATAACACAAAAGTCGGGTATCGAACACAGGGAACAAAATCAATTATTTAACCTACTTACTATTAAATTAATCTAAAATTCTAACTAAAGTAAAATGAGTTTTTATCTAATTTTGCAAGTTTAGATGAACTTAATTTATCAACACTATTCAATCAAATTATAAAACACTTCTGTTAGTTTGAATCCACTTTCCCTCAATGGTTCAAGTATTAATTATGACAATTCTTGTTGGTTACCAATTAAAATATTATTAGCAATTCAATTCCAAATTTACCAATGTTCAATTAATTCATGTAGAGCTATGCATGGTCACACATAATTTAAAACATAATCATTTATTAGATAGAATTGGAGCTATGTAAACAATCAAACACAAGACATTAACCAACTAGAAAAGTCTAAACTAATATAAACAAACCATGAGTTCCAGCTTCATCTAGTTACCATAAGCAGCTAGATTTAGCTACTCATCAAAGCAATTACACTAACAAACTTTATATTCAAAGACATAGTAATGTACCAAACTATAAACAAAGTATGATCTCCTTCCTCTTCCTTGGTTGAAATTCTGGGTTTTTTGACTTATAATCTTCTAGAAAAACGACTTCTGGAACTCTATTCTTCCAAAAACCAACCTCCAAACCCGTAAGTGTTAAAGATATATATATATATATATATATATATATATATATATATATATATATATATATATATACTTGTCATGAAATTGCATTCCACGTCGTGGAATAGGGCTCCACGTCGTGGACTTAGAGGAATCCTTATCGGGCAAGGATTTCGACTTTGCGCGTACTCATCTTCCAGAATTTTACTTTCCACGTCGTGTAAGTGATGTCCACGACGTGGATCCAGCTGTTTTCGTAGGTTTTCTTCTCTTTACTCTTCCAAGCCTCCAAAGTTTCTTCTTTTTCCACTTTTAGTCCTTATTCTTCAAAATGACTTATTTTGGCTGCAAAATACAATTTAATCTTATAAGTACCATTATTCCATACAAATAACCAAAATATGTTTAAAAATGTATTCAAATATTGCCTAAAAATATGTATAAATATGGCAATATCAAATAGTCTATTTGATCATGGATTGTGTATAATTTGTATGCATAAGGAAACCAGAAGTGAGAGCAAGTGTGGGATGCCCCTTGGTTGTTTTATGGCTTGGAGTGTTACTACACGAATGTTGCTTTCTTTGTGCTTTGTGGAACTCTTAGTGATGTGAGTTAACTATTAAGTGAATATGTTAAGCCATATGTTACAAAGGTTAAATAATCTCAGAGTGATGGATTTGACTCTATTGCGCAGCTCTTGTCTGAGTCCAACCGTTGTAGGGTTTTTACTCGAAGGATTATCTAAGATTTGTTGCATGTGATTGTATTCATGAAGTGGTTAGCTGACATTATTGGTAGTTTTTCAGCAACTGATGGCAGGGTGAGGTCGGGAACCTAGGAGAGCCTAGGAAGTGCTTTAGCAGGTTAGGTTGCGCTGTTTAGCAGGTACTTGGAGTACCGATTTAAGAAGGTGACTTGTAGGATTCGAGATAACTCTTGAGGAAAGTATGGGTAGGTGTGAAAGGTAGTATTGGGCATGTACTAGTGAAAACATAGGATCAATACTCGAATCGAGGGGAGTCACAGAGAATCTAGGAAGCATATGGGAAGAGGGTTATTTGAGTATTTAATGATTATTGTATAGTTGCTTTTCAGTATGGTGATGAGCACTCGTGGAGGAGGTTCAGGCTCTGGTTTACGCTCGAGTGTTGGCATTGAACCGATGGATGAGCAGACGTGGGACTTCATCTCGTCGGAGATCACCCGCAACATTTTGGAGTAGACTTATGTGATCTTTGGTTTGGTCAAGGAAGGGATTATGGAGATTTTTGATGAGCGCCTGGGCACGTTACGTACGAAGATTTTGGCTATTGTGGGGACTATCACTCTTTCCTTCCGCTAGTTTCGTGCTTGTGGAGTTCCCGAGTTCTTTGGGGAGAAGGACCCTATTGCTGGTAAGAGGTGGTTAGCGGACATGGTGAACACTTTTTGGTCGAGCTTCTACCCCGAGAGGTCGAAGGTCAGACCGCTTCTTGTCTTCTGAAAGACAGAGCCCAAGATTGGTGGGAGGAGGTGGACTTCGCTTTGGGAGGCGATTCCATTGAGACGATGACTCAGGAGGAGTTTGTGACCCGGTTTAGGGCAGAGTTTGCACCTGCTATTGAGGTGAAGCAGTTGGCGAGGGAGTTTCAAGACCTTAACCGACGAATGAGACTGTGATAGAGATCACTGACAAGTTTAGGGAGAGGGATCTTTTGGTTTCGCAATATGCCACAGACGAGGAGATGAAGATGACAAAGTACCATGATATGTTGCAAGATCATATAAGGGAGTTTTTCAGCTTTTCAGTTTGTCGGATTTGGAGGACATGATAGCTAGAGCCCAAGAGTGGGATATTGATTTGGAGCACCTAGGGAAGAGGAAACCAAAGCAGGTGCAGACAGTTGGGGGTCCTGTGAAGAGACTCAAGACTTTTGATCAGCGAGTGAGAGGCCAGCAAGGCCAAGGTCAGTGCAACACGTACGGGAAGCGGCACGATGGAGTTTTTTGATTTAGGGGTTCATGTTACTATAAGTGTGGCAGGCTTGGTCAGGTCAACAGAGATTGTCCCCGGGGGACGAGTCCGTTATGTTTCCACCGCAACCAGGTGGGCCACGAAAAGACCGACTGTATGATATTGTGGGGTGAGGCAGTGTGTGTACCTGCTCCAGTTACTTTGAGTATCACTGATGGTCATGAGGGAAGAGTGGATGTCCCCATGGTGAGGAGCCGGTCATTGCAGCCACGGGCTGAGAAGATCCGAGTTCCACCAGTTGACGGCGCAATATTTTATTTTGAGAATCTTCTTATGTCATTTTGCATACTGAGAGCCGTGCTTAGAAGATTTTCGGGTGATCCGGTTATGGATGTCGATGTGGGAGGCATTGACCACTGTCAGAGCAAGCTTTACATGAGAGAAGACCAATAACTAGTTCGATCTTTGGTGGTACAACAAGGAACTCAAGGAATCTGCAAGGTAGGCATGTTGGGTTTGAATGCAGGAATTATAGGGGTCATTCGAGAATACGAGGCAATGAGGAATTGGTTTGATCGTGGGTGTAATATCGGTAATTGTCAAGTTCATACCTTCGAAGTGTGGTCAGTTGCAGGTTCACATGGGAATTACTCTAGTGCAAGTAGGTCGTTGAATTGGTTGGGTACCCATTTCGATAGTTGAGATTTTGTTCTTCGTCATCTGATAAAGTCACCAAGGACTTATAGTGGATTCAGTGGAAAGTGCTCGGGATTATTGAGCTCGTTGAGATTTCGGGGAGTATTCATTTAAGTTTGGCAGGTGTGTGTTCGCTAGGATTGGCTAGTAATGAAACGCTAGTACTTGTGGGCTTAGGTTGTCGGCAACTTCGAGTAGTCAGGTTGCGATATAGATTGGAAATATATCAATTTTGTGGTTGGAAAGAGCGCAGTTGAATCCAAGTGGGGGAGAACCGCTTGTACTAAGGGATTGCACAAGGAATGAGATTTCAGGTTACCTTGCGCATTAGTGGTGGCGCATGGAGGTTATGTGATTAGTTTCAGGTTGAGGGATTGTGTTAAAGAATCTTTGCATGTTCTTGTCTGATGAAGGCTTTAGGGTTCGAAGCATAACCTAAACACCTGATTGGGGTATAGTCGGATGAGGTTTGGACTCATGATGATTATGGTTGGTATGGTAGATGCACGATAAGACCATGTGTTGGGTCCATGGCAGTGTGGAAGTCTTGTATGACTACGAGGGGGGGTTGCATTCACTAGGTTAGCAGGTAGTGTGGAAGTGTTGTAAGTTTGTGGGGTGGTCGTAACATTCACTAGGTTAGCAGGTAGTGCGGAAGTGTTGTAAGACTGCGGGGTGGCTGTAGCATTCACTAGGTTAGCAGGTAGTGTGGAAGTGTTGTAAGACTGCGGGGTGATCGTAGCATTCACTAGGTTAGCAGGTAGTGATGGAAGTGTTGTAAGACTACGGGATGGCCGTAGCATTCACTAGGTTAACAGGTAGTGATAGAAGTGTTATAAGACTGTGGGGTGGTCGCAACATTTACTAGGTTGATAGGTAGTAATAGAGGTGTTGTGAGACTGTGGGAAGGTCATAACATTCGTGGAATCAAGGAACGATGTGGGCCGTATGGGGTCGGTCGTGATGTAAGACTACAGGTGGATGTGTAACATTCTTTATAGCAAAGTAAGTTACATTGCATCAGTGCGATGGTTGGTTATGATATCCATGGTTGGAATAGGAGGGCTGTTGAAGCCTTATATACAAGTAGGTTAGAGTAGCTTGGCAAGACAGACTCTTGAATAAAGTCTCGTGGTATAGTCATTTGAAAGGATGTCGGTTTCAGCAACCGGTCGGGAATCTGACGCTTCAGATAATTGGTGGATCAACTCGGAGTTCAAAAGATATTGGATAGATCGAAAATGCGAATGTGGTTCAGCAGGATAATTTAGGGTCGTAAGAATTTTGTTCAAATTAGATTGCAAAGTGGAGCCATATTGGTTGTGTTTTCGAATGATTTTATATGTCAGGAAGTCAGATAAGGTATTGGATTCCTGGTTTTGAGCTGAGTAGTGATGGTTCTCCTTTATTGGTTAAGATCAGCAAGAGCAAGGATTCGTCCTTCGTCAGTATGTGAGTTCTGCTAATGGTGGGTTCGATTATTGGAAGGCCATCGTATGTTAGGGTCGACTTTTATCAAGGATCTGGTAGGTGGTCGGGGTGTATATGTTTTTGGGTATCTATAAATTTGTTTAGGACGGATAGTTTTGTTCGGTTCGGGTTGTGAAGTTGGGTCTTTGTGGGAACAGTTTTGACTGATTCAGTCTATCTAGGAGTCCTACATTGTTCAGGGTTTTCTATTTCAGGTATAACGGTTGGATGCTCGTTGGCTTAGGGGAAAAGTTGAGGTTCATTCTTCGTTAGGGCTTGTGATATTTGTTATTTTGGGTTCGACATCAGTAAGGGTGGGAGGTCATCAGAGCGAGGTGAATTCCCCAGTCATTTTTGGGATTCAGGGAGTTCATTCAGGATCATTTAGTTCGGTAAAGGAGATAGTAAGGAATGATTTCGAGGACAAAATCTAATTTAAGTGAGGGAGAGTTGTAACACCCTGTTCGGGATCATTCTGTGATTCAGGGCCGTGGGCCGGAAGTCGATTGTATAAAGGCTTTGGGCCTTAAAGAGGCGATGTTTAAACCTTTTGGAAATAGGTAATGATGGTTATGATATCTAAACCTTTGAATTGCCTTTTGGAGTCAAAGGGTAAAACGGGAAAAGTCATAGGCCGGGTTCTTGCATGAAATATGGATTTTTGTTTGAGAAGTTTTTAGTCCAAGATATTTAGATAATATTGTAGATCTCTTCAATACCTTTCCGTGGATATAAAGATCGTCGAAAACAGAGTTGGAACGAAGAAGTTATGACTGTGTGAAGTTAGGGCGGTTGTGGGGTTGAGTCGTGTACACTGGGTGTACTAAAAGTGTACGTTGGGCGTACTAGGGCATCCCTAGTACTCTGGGCGTACGCGATCAGTGGCCATACCCTATTTTCGTGGTTTGAGCCCTATTTAAGCTCCTTAACTTCCCCAAACCCATTCCATTATTAGACCCCACCTCTCCAACACCCTCTCTTGTAACCCTAACCCTAGATTGAGCCTTGTGAGCAAAAAGAATGTGTTTTTATGTGCTTTGGAGTGTTCTTGGTGCACCTTGGAGAAGAAGGATCTCATTGAAGAAGTGTTGGTTGCATTGGAGCTTGTAGATCTAGATTTTGTTCACCTTGATCTTTCTTCTAGAGGTATAAAGTTTGAATCTTGATGATGAAATTGTTAGATCTAGGTAGTTTTGGGTGTTATGAGCTTTTGGTCACTTTAAGTGCATAAAGTTTAGATCTTGAAAGTTTGTGACCTTGTTATGGATAAAGTTGGGAACTTTATCCATCTAAACATCATTTGGTTTCAGATCTGAAGGTTGGAGACTTGTACTTAGTGGATTAAGTTGAAAAAGATGCACTTTTGGGTCCCTTTGAGACTTAAAGACTAGATCTTGTTTGTTGGGACCATTCTAATGGATAAAGTTGAAAACTTTATCCATTATGGAACCATTATGAACCATAAAAATGTGATCTTGGCCCTTCTATCCCTTCCATACAAGAGTTATGATGTCTTATTGGGTTAAGAACTTAGGGTTTTGGACATTAAGCACTTTATTTCCATGCAAAGTCATAAAGTTGGAAACTTTATGACTTAGGACATTATTTTGGGCTTGGATATGAGTTTTGGACGTAATGGCTTAATGAAATAAGCTCTTAATGGAGTTATAGGGTTGGGCTGTGTACGCTGGGTGTACCTGGTGGTACGCTGCGCGTACGCGGTCAGCACCCCACTTTTACTCAACATCAGAGTACGTTGGGCGCACTCTCTTGGTACGCAGGGTGTACTCTGCTAGGAAGGAATAATGACTTTTGGACCTTGACCGTTGACTTTGACCAAATTTGACCTAAGGCATTTTGGGTAATTTGATTTATAATTTGAGATTTGGGTTCCTGTTAATTGTATAGGTGACCGGTAGAGATAGCTTCTAGAGCATTGATTTGTGCAACTATTCTTTCAGGCTGTGAGGTGAGTTTTCTCACTGTATCAATGGGTCGAAGGCACCAATGCCGACCCATTACTTTGTTATGTAGAATGCTAGTTGTCTATGTGATAATTGCATGAAAGACCAGGATCTGGCGCCTGACAATTG
This sequence comes from Lactuca virosa, assembly GCF_052849685.1. Lineage (NCBI taxonomy): Eukaryota > Viridiplantae > Streptophyta > Magnoliopsida > Asterales > Asteraceae > Lactuca > Lactuca virosa. The sequence continues at coordinate 158,529,856 of NC_136429.1, forward strand.
CATAAAAGACCAGGATCTGGCCCCTGACAATTATATGAAAGTCCATGGGGGTAGCCCATGACACTTGTATGTAAGACTAGGATTTGACTCTCTACATTGCAAGGAAAGACCATGGGGGTAGCCCATGACACTTGTATGTAAGACCGAGATTTGGCCCTCGACATTGCAAGGAAAGACCATGGGGTAGCCTATGGCACTTGTATGTTATGGTATGTGGTACTTTGGGGAACTCACGAACCTTTGTGCTTACGTTTTTCAGTTTATGTTTCAGGTACATCCGATACTAAGGATAAGGGCCCGACGTGATGACACAACATCCCCCAGAGTTTTCCGTATTGACAATTAATGATATTACTCTGATGTTTAAATAATATATTCACTTTGATCGGTTTTGGAACAACTCGTTTGTATGACTTATTGTTTTAAAAATGGAAATTTTACCTTGGATTTTTAGGATGTTACATTAAGGGTTTTAATTTTATTTGTTTTACCTAAAACCATATCACCTATTATTGTCACGTCCTGGCTAACACAAAATGTGTTATACTTCATATTTTGATCATTAGGCTATAACTATTTGTACTTTTACATTATATTACTTGTTTTTATGCAGGAAAACAATCTATTACTTCTATTACAACCATACTCATGCATCTAATTTTAAGTTTACAAAAATGGGTATTACATAATATGCGTTCATATATTAAATTATTGATATTGCTTAAAATGAAGAACAAACATATAACATCTATCAACTCTTTATTCACATAAGGTTTAAAGAAATTTGTAAGGTGTGATAGAAACTTCTTTTTTTGTTATCATTTAAGGGTATATTTGAGAAAACTTGTGAAAAAAACCTCACGAGCTTGTCACTAAGTTATCTCAATTAGTTTGTTTTTTTAACCGGCTTATAAGCTACTTTTGCGGTCTTACTAAACACTACATTGCAATAAACTTAAAAAATAAGCTAGCTTATAGTGTTTCAAAACACAGCCTTAAGCTGATTATGGTGACAAAAATGTCTTATCATGTCATTATAGGCTTGGACATTTGCATATGGAAAAATATGTCACTAAGCCCCTAAAAAGCCAAAAATAAAAGATTAAGGGACATTTTAAACCAGAACATAGAAAGTTTGTTGGGCTCAATAACATTATCTCTTTGTCAATCGATTAGTTTTCAATTTAATTACTTATTGATGAGTGGGTTTTGCATTGCAATGATAAATATGATGAAAACACTACAAAATAATGCACAAAGAAAGATCGCAAGATGAGATGAAGAAATCGATCAAAAGCTAAAACGAATCGAAGAAATGCGGGATCAAGAAGAAGAAAAGATAAGCCGAGGACCGAAGTGAAGTGGTGAACAACAAAGGATGGTTGTGAACATTGGACGCAACGACAAAGTATGGGCAATAAGGATGTTGTTGGACAGATTAATCATACCTTAGTCTTTCGATCATATCTGACTCATCGGAGCATGGTGCTCCGATTGACACGATTCAAGTTGGCGCGGAAAGAAGACAAAATGCCCTACAACCTATCAAAGCCGAAATCAGCCCATAAGTTGGAGCAATGAAACTGTTTAAATCTGAAAATTACATGTAAAACCTTACAACCACCTTCCCACATCGTTACCAACTCAAAACCACCTTCCCACATTGTAACCAACTCAAAACCTTACAATACCGATGCATATCCCACATCTAAACCCTCACAATCCTAACCAAAATCCTTGAACCCGACGTAAACAAACCACCTAATTCTCCCATGCACACACATGCATAATGAGAACCTCATTTAAACCAACGCCACTCTCATGTGAACATTCCACCGCCTCATTACTCATAGCCCATACAAACCTTTTTTTTATTTCACATTAGCTTATTCTATTAATCAACCATGCGTACTAATCCTTTATCCTACCCCTTGCATCCCACGTAAATCAAACATTCTATCCACCGCCATATGTTTCTTCATCTCAATTCTCAAGGAAACCAAAACCTTTCTATTACCCTTGATGCACACGCAACCATTATAGTCTCATAATACCATTACAAAACCTTCTTAATTGCATCCCACATCGCTAATAATAAAAAATACATCAACAATTCACCCTTTTCAGTTCATCGTTCGTCCCTTCAATACTTTAACAAGCATGGAGTCAACATTAGCATGAGCGGCTACGCATTTTGTAATCATCCCTAGGTAAATATGTCGGTTAAAAAATTTTGTTTTTTGTTTGTTTATTTATTTATTTTCTCTTTTTTCATTTAATTTACAACTCAATTAAAATTATTAGTTTTCTTAATTTCAAATTTATGATTGTTTTCCTTTTAATTTTATGATTGTCATGTTTCGCTCCTTTTTGTTTTAAACTGATTTTTCGAAAACAATTAAAACACATATTTTAAACACATAGTTTTACCTACAAACTCCATATGGATTCGACCCGACTTATCATAGCTATCTAGATTGGTTTATTTTTGACTGAGACCCAAATTCGATCACTTATCAAATGAGTTGTATCCCATGATTCACCAAACAACAATGTTTTAGTAGAAGTCATGTTGGGTATATTATAGCATTTGAATCATGAGGAATGAGACTTCTAACATTTTTTTTTTCCATTTTTCTATCACAAACATGTATTTACCGATTTCTAGTTGTGCTTGACATGCTAACTGAAAATTTAGTTTTTGCATCCGGTAGTTGATAAGGTAATAACGTTTGATAAAAACTAGTTGATAATGAAAATAAAAAAAATATAAAATGACATTTAGATGTATTATTAAAAATTAATGTTATATTGTATGAAACATCATCAAAATAAGTCTCAAATTCCGTCATATAAAATTAATTAGCAACAAAAGGTTTTTAATCAATTTTAGGTTGGATAGAGTCCAACCCATGTGTACCCTTCATTGCTGGCGGGTTGAAGATGCGGAGCCGTGTTCCTTCTGAAGCCGCCTCCCGCCTAACCCTCTTCTCCATTCCCTTCTTTGAGTCAAACACCAACTGGTTGAAGAATCCGCCAAGATAACTTTTTTTGGGGGGTAATATGCATATTTGTTTACTAACTCTTAAAAATAACTCGGAGAATCCCTCTGTCATATTTTGGTCATTAACATACATAAACGAACTATATTGCATTTATTTAATTATTTTTACTTTCTTTATTATTTATTTATTGATTATAATATAAAAGAGAAATATTTAATTATTTTTACTTTCTTTATTATTTATTTATTGATTATAATATAAAAGAGAAAAATAGGCCTTACCCCAACGTAATACCTCTCTCACATACACTCTCTCCAGGTTTACTCATGACACTCTTTTTGATAGTGTTGTTCAGTCTAATTTCAGTCAGCCAGCCCATGAAACACTTGTGTACGCAAGGGGACTACAATTAGGAATGCTCTCAAATACCTTGTATGCAATGTAATATTGTAATGTCTATACGACGAAAAAACATCGACATTTCCCTAATCTCAAATCTGAAAAAGAATCAATCCCGAAAAAAATGAAATCGCAACATCTAAAAAAAACTTATTTGTTGAGAAGATGACAGAGAAATTGCATTAATTACAATGAAATCAGAGTAAATAAAATGAAACAGAGTGATGTTTTTTCACATCGACCAAATATCGATTGAGCACACACATTTCAAAGTAAAAATAATCACAATTTTTAGAAACCGGAGGCAAAAGAATATTGAAGTTGCACTTTTTCTCGATGAAGGTTGTCCAAAGTTGAGAAGTAAGCACCTGTTGTCGAACATGAAATCAGAGGCAAAAGAAGTTGAGAAGTAGCATCTATTGTCGATGAAGGTTGTGCAGAGTTGGTATAGATGAACGTATTTGTTGAAGATGAAGAGGCTACGGGCAAAATTGTCTTTTCTATCTTTTCCTACTAATTATCACAATTTCCGGCGGATGGTTTTGAGGACTCCATAAGGCAACCTTTTCATTTCCAATCCTTTCATTTCCTTCCTTTCCCTCCCATAATATAAACTCAATAAAACATGATTTTCCTTCACAATCACTTCCTTCCCTTCTTTAACACCTTGTTCTCGATTTACTTTAAACAAGGAAAGGGGAGGAAAGAAAGGAATTTGGAAGAAAAATCATGTTCTTGAGTGTTTTTATGGGAGGAAGGGGAACGAAATGAAGGGATTGAGATGGGAAAAGTTGCGTTTTGGAGTCCTTAAACCATTCTCCCAAAATTGGGATAATTAGTAGGGAAAGAAAGAAAAAAACAATTTTGCTCTTGGCTTTTTCATCTTCAGCAAATACGTTTATCCACTTCTTAACTGTGCACATCCTTCATCGAGAACAAGTGCGAATTCAATCTTTTGCCTTTGATTTCAGGTTCCATTTCTCATTCTTTCTTATTGTTTCATTTTTTGGTCCGAAATAAATGGGTTGCATGATTTCTTTTACTCCGATTTTTGAAATTGAAATTAGCGGATCAGTGGATTCCTGGTCAAATGTGACAGTCAGTTTGATTTCATTTACTTTTGATCAATCGGATTTCTCTCTCGGCATATGATTTTTTTTTTCTTTTTTTCTTTTTTAAATTGTTGCTACGATTTCATTTTTTTAAGGTTTGATTCTTTTTGAGATTTAACATTAGCGAATTTTCGATGTTAAATATTTTAGTATCATGATTCAATCAACCAAGTAACAAGGTTTTTGAAAAAAAACACCCTAAATGAGTTGTTTGCAACTTATATATGTGTAGTCCTCTTTCTTTTGTACGAATGAGCATAAGACGGAACCGATACTAAACCGGTACTGAATACCAAAATGGAACCTACTGAACCGAACTAACATTACTGGGGTACTAACACGGGTACTGAATCCCGAATTTCGTGACTTTAGAGTACTGAATACCATCTCATATGTTTACATTAAGTACTGAATTTCTTGTTTTTGTATGCCATTTGATTTGTTAATCCATAAGACCATATCTCAAGTTTTATGTTTCATGTATGCAGACCATAAGCTAATGAATGAGTTTTATACCACAATGTCATCTTTATGTATGTATGTACTCCAACTCTGCCATTTCTATTAGACTTTTGTCCCAGTTTTGCCAATTATCATTTTGTAGCACAAATCAATTTCATATGTTGCTATCTGTTGCTGTTGGTGATTTTTGTTTTTTTGTAGTTATAAATCTTGATTTTTTATACATTAAATATCATTTTCTTTTCATTTCCTTTCAACTTGAGAACATAACTTTCCTACCTTTCATTCCATTTCCTTCCAACTCAACAACACAACTAATTATTATTTTTTTCCTTCCCTTTCTTAAATTTTAAAACTCGAGAACATGGTGTAAAATAACTCAAAAACAGAGAGTAATATAATAAATAAATTATAAAAGTACATACATAAAGATAATATAATCATTTCATGTCTAAAGGGACGGAATCTATAACAAAACCAAACAAGATACAGACAAAACACGCAAATTAACTCAAACCACAATGATGATTTGATAGTTGATAATATTCCACCAATCACCATAATCACAAATGAAACAGACAAAAGTTAGAAGTCATGTATAGTAATACTAACCTAAATGTATGTTTGGCAAACCCAAAAGCTTCAATATGCAGCCACCTCAGTAGATTTGCAGCCATCAACATCCACCCAGACTTCATTTACTCGCCCAAAGAACTTAAGTGGAGAGTTATATTGTGCAATTGAGTATGCAAAGCTACTAGAAGAAGAAGTACAGTATGGAGACTTGCTTAAACTGGTGGCTAACTTCTCAGCTTCTTCCACAATGTTGTTATCTCTTGCAAAACCAGAAAATTGGCGAACTGCTTTGCAACTGGAGGTCCATGAATCAGGGACAAGGTTGAGTTCAGGGAGAGGAAGAGGGGGTGTCGATTGGAACTTCTCTGGCAAGTAGAAATACACGACATATGCTGATGAATCAAGGGGCCCTGCTCCAGGGACAAGGCTTGTTAACACAGGAACTGTCATTGGTACACGAGAATTGTTCAAATTTGCACCTTCAATGTACTGGAACAACCTGTAAGACAATATGCATAATACGCTAATAGCATCAAGTAATTCAAGTCTCTTATGAATTGAATCATATTCATATATAGAGCAATCATGATTCATGAACTAGTTGCATGAACAGATAGATTCATTAGGAGATGTACAAGTAATTATAATATGGAACATGATATACTATCAGGTTTAAAAAGCAGTCAGTTTAACATCAAAGACGTTTATTAGTTTGGAACGCATCGGAGGAGTATCGAATTTTGATGCCCTAGGATCAAATTTGAAACATGAAAATGGAAATATTGAATTTAATCATTCAAAAGACGAAGAATCGAATCCCACAGCTCATAGAATACAGAAAAAATCAAACCGGTAATCGGCAATAATAAGATAGGAAAACTATAGAGAGGAACGAAAGGAAACCTGTGGAAGCCATCTCTGGTTGCTTTTCGAAAGGAAATTTCTTTGACGGGAGCGCTCATCCAAACTGAATCTGTATATAATCTGATCTCAAATTCCGATTCCGAGTGAACGACTGTGTACTGTGGTGATTCATACGCGTTGCTAAGCCCTAATATGCAGACGACGTTGACGATCGCTAATAAGAAAGACAAACTCCTCTTCCCCATTGTCGTTACTCACAAGGTCCGCTGCTTGCCTGCTCGGCTTGGTGCAGTTCTCAGAATAGTTCTGCTTCGTGGATTTCGTAATCAATAAAAAATTATATGAGAAAATTTAGCAAATAACAAAAAGTGGGGAGTGCTTCTTGAAAGCAAATTAACATGAATAACACAATTTTATAAAGAGAAATTAAATATCCTCTTACTTTTGTTCCTACCCAATTAAATGATGACATGTGACATTTTAGTATACTTAAATATTATTAAATGAGCATTAAATATGACACATGTCATCATTTAATTGGGTGAGAAGATTTGTAGGAACAAGAAGTAGGATGATATTTAATTTCTCTTTTATAAAATGACACAATTTTATAAAATGACCACGATTTCTGCGAAATAAGAAAACTTTATGAGGAAACGACGTGGCGGGGAAAAAGACAAAAAAGATTATAAAATTTTAATTCCGCAGAGGGTGCGTCGTTCCACAGAGATACCCTCTACGGGTTTGTTCTTCAGAGGAGTACCTCTGAGGGATTGTTCTTCGTTATCATTGATTCAAAATAACAATTTAAACAATAAAACTATGTTTCTAAGAAACAGACTTAGAATTTAACGAAGAAATAAACCATGTTTAAGCGAAGAACAATTCCTCAGAGGTACTCCTCTGAAGAACAAACCCGTAGAGGGTATCTCTGTGGAACGACGTGCCATCTGCGGAATTAAAATTTTATAAAGTTTTTTTTTTTTTTGTCTTTTTTCCCCACCACGTCATTTCCTCATAGCATAAGGACTTCCGTAGAGCCCCTCTCTGTGGAAGTCATTATCATTTTATAAAATTGTGTTTTTCTTGGTCATTTGCTTCAAATACTCCCTTGCTTTTGGTTATTTGATGAATTTTCTCAAATTATATTACAATTGAGTTAAATTATAAACATTAAACAATAGTGTAAAACTAGGATTTTTACGGGCACAAATTATAAACTTTTTCATTAGCAATAAAAATTTAGGATGTCAAACACCAAAACCATGTATAGAAAATTAGGATGACTTAAGATGTAAAAAGACAAAAGTAATGGATCAAAGTCATGCCAAACAAAATGCTTAAAAATAAGCACAAAACATTTAAAAAAAAGATTATGTCGAAACATAGAGAAACCTAAATTTATACCGATACGTATATAAAAACATTTTTTTTATTAAATTAACGAATGAAAGTTCAAAATTTACTTCGAAACGTTGACCATTCAAATTTATACTTACACATACATAAAAATATACACGTAACAAAGTAGTTTTTTTTAACTTAAAGAATTTTACAAAATTCAAAACCGAATGGGTCACAGTGACATTTTACAAAGTCCATGTTGATAATTGTAAGAGAATCAGATTCTGTATACTGCGGGTAGTAAACACGAAAGTTTAGAAAATAAATGGGGTGAAAGTGACATTTTAAAAAGTTCAAAGTTGAAGGGGTAAAAAAGATATTTTAAAAAGTAGATGGATGAAATAGACATTTTAGAAAGTTCAAAATTGATAGGAGTAAAAGTGATATTTTACAAAATATAGAATGGAAATATCATTTTACAAAATAGTGGAGGGAAAACTGAAAAATAGGAGTAATAGAAGAGTTAACCAAAGCTCGTAGAAAACTCCACCCACTTTGATTTTTAGAATAAATATAATTATAGAACGGTCCCTCAGTTTTTAAAAATTCATTTTTAGTCTATTTTTGAGTTTTACAACGAAACAATAGATGGTTTTATTTCTTTATTGATGAGTACGTAGCCTCATAAAGGAATCTAGAACTAAAACACAACTTTGATCTTGTACCTGTAACAAATGGTTAGTTGTATCATGAGTTTCCCAAGTGTACAAGTAGCCCTCCTTTGTTTTAACCTGTACATATTTAAATAGGATCGAGCATGGGCCGGTTTAGGTAAAATCGAACCCAAAACCGATACGTTCGGTTTCGGGTTTGAAACCCAGTGGGTTCGGTTTCGGTTTCACAGGTAGCTTTGCAGTTTTTCGTGCTTAACCCATGGGTTTTGGGTTTGAATGCATGGGTTTTGAGTATTAACCTATTTTCCAACAATTTTAAATAATGTGAAACAAATTCAACCAATTCCAAACAAAAACACTAAAACCAATCAACTAGTTAAAAAAACATTTTAAAAGACAACTAGTTTAAAGAAACTAAGGAATATTAAAAATTAAAACTATTTAATGGGTTTTGGGTTTAAACCTAATTATTCGTGAGTTTGGGTCAGCTTTTGTTTGGTTTTAAAACCATTGGGTCCTTTTGGTTCAAGTGGGTCGGTTTAATGTGTAAACATAACCCAAACTGAATTTTTCGGTTTTGAAAAATCTAAACCCTAAACATACGGTTTGGGTTCGGTTTTGATTTTTCAATTTCGGTTTTGGTTTTTGTTTTGCACAATACTATATTAAGTGTAGAAAGTTGTAGAGTTGTCAATCATTAGCCGTGTTCTCAAGATTTTTTAATGAAGGAAATGGAAGGAAAATATGTTCTCGAGGGGTTCTTTTTTGGGGAAATGACACATTAGCCCTATAACATATTGTAAATTTGCCCATTCAGTCCCTTAAGTTTTTTTCGTGCTTTATTAGGGAAAAAGCTTGTTAGTGACCTGTCCATTTGGTCAATTTGGTCACATGGACCTTTATTAACTGGTTACTAGCTCCACTTAATCCAATTAATCCATATCAGCGTCTACGTGGATCAAACGACGACGTTTTAAGTATGGAGTCTTATTATCCAAGCTTTGGACTGTTCAGTACCCATGTACCTATAAAAACATCTTCGTGCCCTAAAAGGATCACACACTAAAATGTTGTTGCCCTAATTACGCACAAGAGTTCCTACCCTAATGACAAACAAAATGCATCCCGTTAACTCTCCCCACCACAGTTGGTCCTTTGAAGATTGTCGCCACATCACCGCAAATGGGTCAAATGGAGCCCAACATCAAGACATCCAAATAACACTCCTCCAACTACAACTAGAGGTATATTTGATCAGGGATGAAGTGAATGGAAACCTATGTGAGCTTACGGATAATTTGTGTCGCGGGATGGATGAGCTGCATTGTGAAGTCAATGATGTCAGGGCAGGGCAGCTGGATATGTCCCACATGATAAATGACCTCAAGAACCATTTTTCTTATTGCAGTCGGCGTCTGTGAAGGTGATCATTGAGTTAACGACAATGAAGAAAAAGATGTGTGTATTCACATATGTGTTTAGGTGTTAGCTATTGTGGGTGTGGTGATGACAGTCAACCAATACTTCTGATGACGGAGTACTTAGTTTTCTTTGTTTGGGTTTTGGATTTTAAGGGAAAATGGTTGGGTTTTGGGGGTAAATGGTTGGTTTGTATGGGTAAGTCGTTACTGTATTTTGGTTGTCCAGTGGTCTGATATTTGATCTTTTTGTGTATTTAGGTATGAAACTTGGATGCCATTTTGTTGGTTGTTTAATTTTATTTAGGAAGTAAATCGTGTATGATGCCATGTAAGTTTGAAACCCAGATCAACGAAAACATAGTAACTTTATGGGTAAATAGCACAAAAAACACTAAGTTTACACAAAAATTCTAATTTGACACTGTGTTTTTTTTTCTCAAACTTGACACTGTGTTTTCCAATTTTTTATAATTTTGACCACTTGACTGGTCAACCCGGTTACCTGCTGACGTGGCATGCTGACGTGACATGCTGACGTGTCAAAATTGAATTTTTTTCCCACAAAAGGCATTGAGTTTTCATTTTTTTTCGATTTTGACACCAAGTTTAATTTTTTCTTTCAATTTTGACACTTCGTTTTTTTTCTTCCAAATCGAGCATCATTTTTTCTAATTTTGTTCAATGTTGGCCATTTTCCATTTGAAACCATATAAATATTTTTTTAGTACATTTCAAACCGTATAAATATATTTTTTTCATTTAAAAACCATATTTTTGTATAAATACAAGGTTTTTTTTTACATTTAAATCATAGTTTTATGTATAAATATGTATTAGTTATATAAAAACCATATTTTATATTAAATACGCAACTTTAAAATGAGTTTGAAGGTTTGGAGGCATGTAATCGATCAAGGCTGCAACCCGTAAAATTTTTACATCTTATTCGAAGCTTATGGTTAGTTTGGTTCTCATGATATAACTAATGCATATTTATGCATAACATTATGCTTTGAATGTAAAAAAAACCTTGTATTTATATAAAAATGTGGTTTTTAAACGAAAAAAAATATATTTATACGGTTTGAAATGTACTAAAAAAATATTTATATGGTTTCAAATGGAAAATGGTCAACATTGAACAAAATTGGAAAAATGATGTTCGATTTGGAAGAAAAAAAAAATAAAGTGTCAAAACTGAAAGAAAAAATAAAACTTGGTGTCAAAATCGAAAAAAATGAAAAAGCAGTGTCTTTTGTGGGAAAAAACTCAATTTTGACACGTCAACATGTCATGTTCGCATGCCACGTCATCAAAACTGACACATCATCATGCCACGTCAGCAGGTAACCGGGTTGACCGGTCAAGTGGTCAGAATTGTAAAAATTTGGAAAACACGGTGTCAAATTTGAGAAAAAAAAAACACTATGTCACATTAGAATTTTGGTTTAAACTTAGTGTCTTTTGTGCTATTTACCCTAACTTTATCTACGTATTGTTTCCTTATTTAATTACATGTCAAGGCAACCTGTAGGACCCAGTTTGATAGTTGTTCATATGTAGTTGTATTTTAAGGAAAAGTTTATTTTTGTTTGATACGTAGTGTTGGGACCACAATGTCTAAAGGTTGTGAAATTCTAAATATCGCAAAAGAAAGGGACAACGGGACCCTCAACCCCCATGACTGCACAACACAATAAAATAACCCAATTTGCACATGGACAAAAAGTTCCAAAAAGGGAATAAAAACAAAAAGAATGTTGTAACTGAATACCAATGTTTGTAATGTGTCCTTTTCCCAAAGCTCTTAAATATTGTGTGACATCTAGATATACATCCAATAATATAAAAGGGACAAAATTATTTTAAGTCAACATACAATTAGTTGATATTTAACCATATATGGGAAAACTTTGGTACATTAAGGGGCAATTATGGAAACATTTTATACCAACATTCCAACTAAATAGTTTAAAGACAACCATGAAAGGAAATTACACTCATTGTTTGATAACAAACCATAAGTAAAATTTACATAAATACCCTTACCCATAACAACCTTTTACCAAATTACATAAATACCCCTGCCCACAAACACTGCACCCACACTAATCCAATTCCATAGCCTTTGATGCGATGTTATCTTCACCTTCAACTCTTTTTACCAACTTCATTTCAAGGATTCTTTCAGACTTTTTTTTTCTTTTTCGTGGTTGTTCTACATTACCTACACACACTTAATATTTTTTTAACCTTAACATCTTAATCAACTTCATCACGCATGACAACATCTTCCCTAGCCCCTTCCATGTTCACTGACTCTTGTGTCGACCTCACAACTTGTCTTTTCCTACCATTATTTTTAGTTGGCCTTTCAAGTTGAGGACAAGTAGTCTTGTTGTACCCTCTCTATTTGCATATACCACAATAGACAGGTTTTCCTGCCTTTGATACTATGTGTCTTCCAGTACTTTCAAAAGCATCTCTTATCTCTTCATGGTTGGTCTTCCTTGCATCCTTTTTTTATTGGAGGCGAATAAGGGATTTGTTCTGTAGGAGGCCACATGTTTCTTCCATTCATCCAATGTATGGAGTGTTTGTAAGCATTATGGTAGAAGGTTGCCAAGTAAATTGGTTCTACATATGGTGAATCATGCTTGGTGTTTAAGATTGATAATGTTGCAACTAAATGCACACACCTATACCCATTCAATTGCCATAGCCTGCATGTGCATTCCTTCTTCTGCACATCAACAACACAAGACTAGTCCATGCATCTTGTTTCAATCTTCATCACTTCACATGAAATAACTTGCAAAGACCTAAAGGCATGAAAAAAAATTCATTATATATGCCAAATTTTAAATTATTATTTAATTTGTATGGTTACATACCTTTGCTTAATTTTTAACAGATTCAACTTGTCTCTGATGTCTGGACTTACATTGTAACGATTCCATCCTTGTCCCTTAAGTTACATGTTGAACATCCTTTGCATCACATAAGTATGAATATCTTCTAACATAATAATAATGGGTTTCTTCCTAGCATCCATTATAACACTATTGAAGCTTTTTGAGTATCCATTCTCCACAGATTCACAAGAGGCATGGTGAAGTTTGAAGAAATCCAACAACCATGTGGTAGGATCCCTCTCCATTAGATGCACAAAGGCAACAAGATTTATTTCTTGAATCTCCTTCATGCTTGCATTGAAATGTTCTTCAGTAGTTGCTTTACTGTCCCTCCATAAAATATTCTCAAATTATGCTCCAAGATTTTTTTCCTAAAGTTAGCATAGATATGCCTTGCATACTGCCTGTGTTCTGCTGCTGGTAAGGCCTCATTCACTGCCTCAACCAATCCTTATATATGTAGAAGCATATAATAAAGCTATATTAACAGACCATGTGTTGTAATACACTAACAAAATGTACTATACCTTGTGTTGATCAGATATTATCACAAGCACACTTCCTTGATATATAAACTTCAAGTATTTTGAAAGATTCTCAATAACCATTTCCATCTGTCTTTGTTCTCTACACATACAACTACCCAAGCAACAAGTAAAATTCCATTGTCAGCATCCCTACCCACAAGACAAAGTAACTCACCCTAGCTAAAACATTTCAGAAAACAACCATCAAGGTTAATTATACTTCTACACTCTGCCCTCCAACCCTCTTTCACTCCATGAAAACATATGTAAATCCAAGTGAAGTAATTTTTACCATCAGGCATTGCTTCAACATAATTTTTTACAGTTGAACCTTGATTTGATCTTTTTATCTTCGTACCATATGGCCATAACTTGGCATAATTGTCTGCAATTGTGTAACATTCTGATGATGAGGTATTTTCAATTTTAACCCTAAGAATGAAGAATTATTTCATTTTGGCCCTTGTGCATGAGAAATCTTGCAAAATGGCCCATAGTGGCATTTTTGTAATTTTGTGGCGGACTTACGTACGCGGGGCGTATATGTGAGATCCACAAACCCTAATTTTTAGGTTTTGGACCCTATTTAATCAACTTATGGCCTCCAAACCTCATCTCTCATCAGCCTCCAACACCTCTATACGACCTTAGCAAATCGTAGCCACTTGTTTGAGCATTGTTGACCCTTGTGTGTGTTTTTGGTGGCCTTGAAGGAGAAAGAAGGAAGTAGAACCACCTTGGAAACTTGAAGGAGCTTTGGATCTAGGATCTTCATGTATCTAGCAACCTCCAAGAGGTATAAAGCTTTAAACTTGGCTTGTAATTTCTTAAATCTTGCTAAGTTCTTGATTCATGAACATTTTGTTCCCAAGACTTGACCTTTTTGAGTTTGGCATGCTCCATCCCATTTAATATTTACTTTAAGACATTTTGAGTAGTTTATAAGCATAACAAATAGGGTCTTTGCTCTTAACTCTTCCCCATGCATGTGCTTGGTGGTCTTAATGGGTTAAGAGGTTGGGGTTTCAAGCATTTAACACTTATTGGCCCTGCAAGACCATAAAGTTGGAAACTTTATGGTCAAGAACGATATTTGGGACTTGGATCTTCGTTTTAGACGTAAAAGATTGAGTATTAAGCACTTAGTGCATTAAGAAGAAGTTCAGTTGTGTACGCTGGGCGTACCAATTGGTACGCTGTGCGTACGCGGCCAAACCCATGTTTCCTGGTCAGCCATGAAGTACGCCCCGTATACAGATGAGTACGCCCCGTATACTCGGCTGGGTTGACTCGACTGGTTTGTTGACTTAGACCTTTGACCAAGTTTGACCTAAGGGTATTTTAGGCAAATTGAGTGGTACTTGAGATCTGTCATTATTTGGTGTTTAGGTGACCAGTTGAGTTATCATTCGGAGTTGTGTTCTGTCAGATATCTTTACAGACTGAGAGGTGAGTTTTCCCTCACTGTACTTGTGGGTCGAAGGCACCAATGCCGGACCAGTAGATTATGTATCATGGTTTAGGATGTTGCTATGTTGTAGTGATCTGTTAAGATCTGCATGTTTATCTGTTTGCTGTTATATGTTTATCTGTTACGAATATGTCAACATGGTATGGTTGGGTTGAGGTAGTACTGCTTTGTGCGGCAGCCAACAAACCCGGGAGCAAGACAAACATAAGTTGTGGGCCTTTAGGGAAAGCCAAACTTATGTTGTGGGCTCGGAGCAAGCCAGGTATGAGCTGTGGGCCTGAAGGGCAAACCAGACTCATATTGTGGGCTCAAGGGTAATCCAGTCCGTTAGCTGTGGACCCAGTATATGTTGTTATATGTTGTGTGTTGGTACTTTGGGGGGACTCACTAAGCTTTGGCTTACAGTTTCAGTTTATTGTTTCAGGTACTTCAGATGATCGCGGGAAAGCGAAGGCGTGATCGTGCACATCTTCCTGTTTTGCGTTATGGGATCTTGGGAAAACTCTGATTTTGAATAATACTTTTTAAACAATGGCTCTTTTGAAAACAATGATTGGTAAATGGTTGATTTTAAAATTATTAAATTTCTAAGATTTTTGGGGTGTTACAAATTGTACCTTTAACTAGACTGAAAGCATATTTTTTGGCTCTCCTACACTGACTCATACTCACTTCAATGCCAAATGTGTGTTTCCACCTCCTCTCTAAGAAGCCTAACACTCATCTTATGATTGTTTAAAAATATTGAGTGAAATGACTTCCCATCCATCTATAAGTGACAAATGAGCCAAATTTGAAATTCCTAGCACAATTAAGGTCACTTATAATGTAACATCCCAAAAATCATAGGTAAAAGTTTCATTTTTAATTCAACCCAAACCATAAAATATTCATGTCAAACCATCCAAAAGTATGTCATAGTAAAATAGTCATCATAGTACAACTCCTAAAATCATAAAAGTGCGGAAGACATGGGTGGATGTGGTGCGATCATGTCGTGCCCTTCCCTTTTGAACTGGAAGTACCTGAAACCATAAACATAAAAATGTAAGCACAAAGCTTAGTGAGTTTCCCCAAAATACCCCATACCATACATATAATAGTCAAAACATAACTGGGAATATTTCACCCCTTTCGGTCTCTTTCAACCAGTACTAGGTCTATTTCACCCCCTTTGGTCTCTTTCAACCGGTACTGGGTCTATTTCACCCCCTTTTGGTCTCTTTCAACTGGTATCGAGTCTATTTCACCCCTACAGCTAAACATATAATCATATCAATAGGAGTCACAAAGACAACAAGCACATATAGGCATAACAGAAAGTGTCACAAAGACAATTATCCTCCTACACACATAATCCAGTGGGCCGACATTGGTGCCTTCGACCCACGAGCACAAGGAAGGAACTCACCTCGATCCGTTGATAAACAAATAACACTCATTCTGCTGAACCGGAAAAATCCCCACACTAAATCACAAATAATAAAACCATAATTAATAATGAGGCCATAATCCAAAACCGATAGTCTAAATCCTTAATCCCGACTTCTAGGGTAAAAGACCATTTTACCCTTCCCTTATTGGGCCCAACTAATCACGACCCAACCCAAAATGGCCTAAGGCCCAGAAATAACCCAAATCCATAAAGAACCAAGGCCCACTAATGACCTAAACCCATAAGGACTTATGGCCCAACAACGGCCTAAACTAGATCAAGTCCTAAAAGCCCAACTGGTGAGTACGCCGTGCGTACCACCAAATTACGACCAACGTACAAGTCCAACAGGGAGGACAAAAATGGGGCTCAAACCCAATATGCGTAGCTTACTCAAAAGTACGCCCCACGTACTGGTCAATGGATCTTTCTCATTCTCATGGCTTAATCCCTTTAGACCTTAACGTCCACACCTCAAATCTATTTCTAAATAAGGTCTTAATCCATAAAGTCGGAAACTTTAAGCCTTTGCATGGCTCCAAGAGGTCCAAATCCTAGATCTAGCATTCTTTCTTCATAAAATAACCATAAACTTTTTGCATGGTTGGTCCTCAACCATGAAAATGCAAACTTTATCATCAAGGAACCCCAGAAACATCAAAAGAACAACTCAAGACCTCTCGAGTAGCATTTAATCACAAGAATCTTCTTATGGGACCAAAGAGCATAAGATTTTACCGACATACAAAATCTAAACTAAAGAGTCATAAAGTTTAAAGCTTTATACCTTATGAGGCTTGCAAAGATGGTGAAGATTCTAGATCTTCAAGCTCCAACTTAACCAATGATTCACCACCAAGCTTCTTCTTCTTCAAGGTACCCAAAGAACACCACAAAATCACAACAATGGCTCAAGAACACTCAAATGGAGACTAGGGTTTCGTGGGGATCTTTTTAGGGTAAGGAGGCCGATGAGGGGGAAGCCACAAGGTCAATAATGTTACTTAAATAGGGGCCAAACCCTAAAAATTAGGGTTTGTGGTCTGAGCGAGTACGCCCATCGTACTAAGTTATCCACATGTTCGACTTAAAGAGAGTACACCATGCTTACTCCAAGTTACGCCTAGCGTAACAAGAACCAAAAATGCAAATTTTTATAATTTTAGGACCAAACAAAAATATACCTAATAAACGAGTGTTACAATTCTCCCCCACTTGAATCAGACTTCATCCTCGAAGTATACTGCTGCAAATAACTCTGGATAATGCTCCCTCATCTCGTCCTCAGTCTCCCACGTCCACTCTGAACCCTTTCGGTGCTGCCACTGCACCTTCACCAAACTCACAACCTTGTTTTATAGAGTCTTCGTCCTCCTGTCAAGGATCACCACCGCTTTCTCTATATAATTCAGGCGATCATCCACCTAAATGTCCTCCAATGGAACTACTATGGAATCGTCAACCAAGCCTTTCCGCATCTGATAGACATGAGATGTGTTGTGAACCTGACTCGAGCTCCTCGGGTAGATCCAGAAGATACACAACCCTGCCCACCCAGGCTAAAACCCTGAAAGGACCAATATACCTGGGGCCCAACTTTCCCTACTTCCTGAATTAGATGGTACCTTTCCAAGGTGACACCTTCAGGAGTACCATGTCTCCAAATTGGAACTCTAACTCTGACCGACACCTATCAACATAGCTCTTCTGTCGACTTTGCATTGTCTGAAGTCTGTCGCGAACCTGCTGAATCAACTCTGTCGTCTTAAGTACAGCCTCCGTACTCCCCATAACCCGCTGACCGACCTCACCCCAACATATCAGGGTCCTACATTTCCTCCCATAAAGCATCTCAAAAGGAGGCTGATCAATGCTAGCGTGATAACTGTTGTTATACGAAAACTCCGCCAAAGGGAGATACATATCCCAACTCCTGCCAAAATCCAGTACACATGCCCGAAGCATGTCCTCTAAAGTCTGAATAGTCCGCTCACTCTGACCATCAGTCTGTGGGTGGAAAGTTGTGCTGAAATGAAAACGAGTACCCAACTCCTCATGAAATCTCTTCTAGAACCTGGAAGTAAATCGAACATCCCAATCTGAAACAACCGAAATCGGCACCCCATGTCATGCCACAACCTCCCGGATGTAGATGTCTGATAGCTTCTCCGCAGAGATACTCTCCTGCACTGGGATGAAGTTTGCGCTCTTGGTCAACAATCCCCGCCTATCATAATCAAAAGAAGCCACCTAAACCACTATGCACTCACTCTTCCGGTGTTCCTCCTTCATAGCCTCAACCCGAGCCTCTCGAATATGCTCTAAGAGTGGGGTAATCACCGTCACCTCAAGCATAGATCTCGAATAGGTACATGTTGGATAAGGTGTCTAAGTCCATAACTATATCTAGTATGTACTTGACCCGGCTTGGTATGGTCCATTTGGGTTGCATGACATCACAACAATTGGATAGACAAAATGATAAAAGGACACTTATGATTTATTAATATATTATAAGTTCTAATATATTAATATGAAATCATATTATTTAATTAGTATTGATCAAGAATTAATTTGGAATTAATTTTGTGATCAAAAGAGACTAATTAAATATATGGGGATTGATTATGTAAATCATTCATTCTTATATAGTGGGCTTATGATCCATGATCCACTAGATTGGGCTAAGTCTCATTTGGTGCTCCATGGATGCTCCATGGAGGTTAAAACCCATGGGTCATGGAGGAAATGAAAAGCCATGCACATTAGGGTTTACATGGTGTAACCCTACATGTGGCACACTATATAAAGAGCCCCATGGCTAGCAAAAATCGGCCACTAAGACTAAGAAAGGAGGGCTAGCCGAATTTGTGCACAAGTGTACTTCTCTCAAGTTATTCCAAGATTTGTGGTGTTGTGTGAAGCATTTGAGGCATAACATTTGGGGTGCTAGGCTCACAAGGTCTTAAGGAACTCAAGCAACAAGAAAGGTATGTCATTCTACTAGTTTTTATATTACATGTACCCTAATCACATGCTAGTTAGGATGAAACCTTGGAAAATGAATATTTGCATGTATAATAGAGAAAACATAGATCCAAGGTTTCTAGGGTTGCATGCACACCATAGGAGTGTTAGAATGCTCAAAACCCATCAGTGGTATCAGAGGCTAGGCTTGTTTTCATTATACTTGATGCAAATTGCTTGAAAAAGTCGAAATTCTGCTAACTGTTCAGTGAACTCGCCGAGTCCATGGGGGGACTCGCCGAGTCCAAGTGAAATCTCATCCTACTCGTCGAGTAGGTTCTTGTACTCGGCGAGTAGGAGGCCCTGTGTGCAGAATTTCGAGTTTTGTTGCTGGAATTGGACTAGAATCATTACCCTAAACTGTTTTGGACTTATAAAATCTGTTTTTGAGGTGGTAATGATTATGCTAATCCATTTTCAAAGGTTATTATCAAAGTTTCTAGTTTTATATATGCTTATGTGATTCTTGAAAATTGTTGATATGAATATTCATGCTTATAAGTTTGGTAGATCATAGGAATTATTTGCAAATTGTTTGTTAGTGTGATTCTTGATCTAAATGTAAATTAATGGACTCCATAACTTGTCCTCAAGTTATGGAATTCCAAAAGTCTTTTCTTTAAAACCATTAAAACTCATAAGTTATAGAAATGAAAGGTTTTGAATAGTTTCAAAACTTGTCCTCAAGTTTTGGAAGTTGTAAAGTCACTTTAGAAAACTTTAATTTCAAACCCTAAAATTTTGAAAGTTTAAAATTCAAACCTTATACTTTATAGTATTATAAGTTAATAATATATATATATATATATATATATATATATATATATATATATATATATATATATATATATATATATAAGATTAAGCCAGTCTTATCGTTAGTAGGCCTCATTCACGAAGCCAGTCTATAAGGGGGGTATAAGGTTGTTGCCTATAAAATGACAGCTTAATGGGTGTCCACTCTCATCCACCGCTTCCTTGACTGGTGGAGGGTCGTTAGCCGAACGGGTAGGGCAAAGACTATAATTCTCATTAAAAGTATAATGATAAATATAAAATAACTAAACCTTTATTAATTCCCAATCTTAGTTACTTTAGGAAAATGTGAAATTGATGCTAACCCATGGAATTACACTTTACACCTTGCTAAAGTCGTTAGTGGAGCGTGTGTGGTTAACCGGCACACTAACTTGGACTTAACAAGGGTGGCTTAAGGTTTGTCATAGATCGGTGGAGCGTGTGTGGTTAACCGGCACATCGATTAGGTGATAAACTTAAGAGTACCAAGTTAATTTGCATGATTATTCACACCTTGTTTGTGATCCTCGGTATCCCAGTGACAAACTTGAAGGGCATAATCGAGATTTAAACATGCCATTGAATTGTTCAATGAATCTCAAAAAATCTAGGAGTTTCAGTCCAATTAAAACTTAATAGTCTTTCATTTTTCATGGTGGAATTTGGTAAATCGTCATTTACCTACCTTCAAATATTTTGTAGCTTGGATTACGACATCCCTCTTCCAAGTTATAAAATATTGTGTTGGGTCTTAGCCTTAATATTTCATTTGGATGTCTTATTAAGGATTCTATATCTAATCGAAACTTGTCTTTCTTCTTTTTCAGATGTCTTCCAACAATGCTTCTGGCTCAAACCCTTCTGGATCCTTCTCTCTCATGAAACTTTGTGGGAGAGTCATCTTTGATGGTTCCAACTTCAATGATTGGATTAGGAACATCAGGATGATCACTCGTTATGAGGACAAGGAATATGTCCTAGACAAGGAGCTGAAGGAAATCGATGAGTCTTCTGCTATTCCAGAGGAGATTGCTGAGTACACTAGCCATGAGAAGGATGCCACTAAGGTGTCTTGTATCATGTTGGCTACCATGACACCAGAACTCCATAAATCCTATGAAGATTTCTACCCTTATGAGATGCACTAGGACCTGATGGAGTGATACCATCAGAGTGCTCATCAAGAGAGTTATGAAATCATCTCTTCCATGATAACAACCAGGATGAAGGATGGTGAACCCATCACGGGCCACTTGCAGAAGATGCAAAGGTTTGTGGACCGATTGCTTAAGTTGAATGTGAACTTCCCTGAGGAGCTGGCTATTGATATCATATTGCACTCCTTACCTCCATGTTATGATCAGTTCCATATAACCTATAATATGAACAAGGATGAGGTCACACTTAGCAAACTTCAAGGACTTTTGAGGACAACCGAAACTGGTCTCAAAGGTAAAACGGTTGTATCTACTCCTACCACAACCCCTGTTCTGGTAATCGGGCAAGGTAAAGGGAAAAAGAGGAAAGCCTCTTCGAAGGGTACCAAGGGAAAGTCTCTTGATGGCTCCTGTTCGAGTGGAACCAAAGGAGGTTCTGCTACTCCCTCTTCCAACCCGAAGGATGCACAATGCTTCTACTGTCAGGAAAAGGGGCACTGAAAGCGAAGCTGCCCCAAGTACTTGCAGGATCTTAAGGATGGGAAAATGAAACCCACCCATGCAGGTATTTACACTATATTGTCTAATAACTCACCACATACTAATTCTTGGGTCCTTGATACAGGGTGTGGAATTCACATTTGTTCTGATTTGCAGGGCCTAAAAAGAAGTGAGGATGTGGAGCACGGGAAGATAAACTTGATCATGGGGAATAGGAAAGTTTCACCTGTCACCGAGATTGGAGTTTATTCTTTATTGCTTAGTAGTGGATTAGTATTAGATTTGAATAAATGTTGTTACTCGTCTGAAATGGCGAGAAATATTATTTCTTTTCATGGTTTGTACAAACAAGGATTTACATTTTTATTTGATAATGAATGTGGTGGTATTGATGCTTTTCATAATGGTGTTCTTTATTTTAAAGCATTACCTTGTAATGGTGTATATGAAACTGTGTCGATTGTAGACAACTTAGGAAATAATGTTTCACATATTGATTCTTCCACTAGTTTGGATAAGGCATCCTTGTGGCATTGTCCTCTTGCACATGTTAACAAGAAGCACATAGACTAACTCCAAAAGGCTGGAGTCTTGGAGTCATTTGACTTAAGGTCAGATGATAGTTGTGAATCTTGTTTACTTGTAAAAACGACTAAGTCACCCTTCACTGGTACTTGTGCTAGGGGAGAGGGTTTGTTGGATCTCATACACACCGATGTGTGTGGGCCCTTCAGAACCGCCACAAGGGATGCTAACCGCTTCTATGTGACTTTTACTGATGATTACAGTAGATATGGTTATGTCTACTTAATCAAGCATAAGTCAGAAACCTTTGAGAAATTCGAAGAGTTTAAACAGGAAGTGGAGAATCAGTTGGGCAGAAAGATAAAGATGATCCGATCCGATCGAGGTGGTGAGTATCTTAGTATCGAGTTCCTTGACTATCTTAAGGAATGTGGAATTGTTTCACAGTTGACACCTCCTAGAACACCATAGCTGAATGGTGTGGCTGAGAGGCACAATCGAACCTTGTTGGGCATGGTTCGTTCCATGATGAGTCGAGCTTCGTTACCAATCTCATTTTGGGGGTATGCCTTAGAGACTGCTGCCCATATCCTTAATCTAGTCCCTACCAAGAAGGTTGCCAAAACACCTCACAAGATGTGGACTGGGAAAGTTCCCAATCTAGACCACATCAAGATTTGGGGTTGAGAGGCTTTTGTGAGGCGCGAGACTCACGACAAGCTCGAACCTCGAAGTGAGCGATGTATTTTCATCGGCTACCCACAAAAATCTTTTGGTTACCTCTTCTACAGACCCAGTGAGAATGTGGTCTTTGTGGCAAGGAGAGGAGTCTTTCGTGAGAGAGAATTCATAAGCCAAGGAAACAGTGGGAGGTAAATTGATCTTGAAGAACTTCAAGAGTCAAGCGGTGAAGGAACCTCTAACACTAGCAATCAACCTGAGGAGGAAATTCCTGTTGATGAGTCTGTACCCCTGAGGTGTTCCACAAGGGTTAGGAACACACCTGAGTTTTATTATGGTTTCCATATTACTACAGAAGGTGATGCATTTATCAGTGATAATACACTGATAAATTTGGATGAACCTAACAACTTTAAGGAAGCCATGGCAAGCCCTGAATCTGCCAAATGGAAAGAGGCTATGGACAGCGAGATTCAGTCCATGTATGACAACCAAGTTTGGAACTTGGTTGACAATGTACCGGGTCGTAAGACAGTCGGGTGCAAATGAATCTTCAAGAAGAAGACCGACATGGATGGGAATGTACACACTTATAAGGCGCGACTGGTTGCGAAGGGCTTTACTCAAACTCCGGGATTTGACTATGATGAGACCTTCTCACCAGTAGCGAAGATTAAGTCCATTAGGGTTATGCTAGCCATTGCTGCATTTCATGATTATGAAATATGGCAAATGGATGTCAAAACCGCTTTCCTTAAGGGAAAGTTGGCTGAGGATGTTTTCATGAGTCAGCCAGAGGGTTTTATCGATGCAAAGCACCCTAATAGAGTTTGTAAGCTTGAAAAATCCATCTATGGATTGAAACAAGCATCTCGCAGATGGAATCTTTTTTTCGATGAGAAAGTCAAAGAGTTTCGCTTTTCGAGGAGCGAGGATGAGTCATGTGTATATGTTAAGGCTAGTGGGAGTATAGTTAGTTTTTTGGTATTGTATGTGGATGACATACTACTCATAGGAAATGACATCCCAACCTTGCAGGAGGTTAAGTCCTGGCTTGGGAAGTGTTTTGCTATGAAGGACCTTTGAGAAGATGCCCATATCCTAGGGATAAGGATATTGAGAGACAGGAGTAAAAGACTAATTGGACTCAGTCAAAGCACCTACTTGGATAAGGTGCTGAAAAGATTCAGCATGCAGGATTCCAAGAAAGGTGACTTACCGATCCAGAGTAACGCCAAGCTGAGTAAGACTCATAGCCTGAGTACAGAGGCTGAGATAGCTGAGATGAGTCGAGTACCGTATGCTTTCGTTGTAGGCTCGATCATGTATGCTATGACTTGTACTCTCCCTGATGTGGCCTTTGCTTTGAGCATGGTCAGCAGATATCAAAGGAATCCTGGCAAGGCTCACTGGACTGCGGTGAAGAACATTCTCAAGTACCTGCGGAGGACTAGGGACTGGGTCCTTACCCTTGGTGGGAGTAATGACTTGAGAGTAGTGGGGTATAGTCAGGCTGGGTCTTTACCCTATATGAAGGAGCAATTACTTGGAAAAGTTCCAAGCAGGAGACAGTAGCTGATTCAACTTGCGAATCAGAGTACATAACAGCAAGCGAGACGGAGAAGGAGGCTATATGGCTGAAGAACTTCATTGGAGACCTTGGAGTTGTACCAGCTATAAATGAGCCTATGGAGATTTTCTGTGATAACGAGAGTGCAGTTGCCTTAGCCAAGGAACCAAGGGATCACGAGATATCCAGGCATATCGACAGAAAATACCACTTCATTAGACATCGAATAGAAGAAGGACTCCTCGTGGCAAAGAGGGTATCATTGGATGAGAACCCAGCAGATCCCCTCACGAAGGGATTGTGTAGAGTTAAGCATTTACAGCATGCGAGGCACATTGGGCTGAAGGATGATATTAGTTTTAGTAATTAGATAGTTTTCGAAACTTGTAATAGTTGAAATGTAATTGACATTTGATGTTTAAATAAAAGGTGTTTTTTATTTACTAGTATGGTACTATCTTGTGTCAATCATTTACTATTGTTTCATTTTGCATGTTTTGACTTCCAGAATAATTATGTTGTGGTATATCATATTATTCAAACTATCCACAGTCAATCATACTTTGGAAGTAGGTATTGAAATAAGACTGTCATGAATTGGGTTTGTAGATTTTTCTGAATTGTATTAGATATAGCAATTGTTGCTGCAACATTCATGAGTGCTCATAAGTTCTGAGTATTGGATTCAACCCACGCTCACTTGTATCACTTCATGGAATTTATATCGAGTGATCGTGAGACGGTAATATTATATAAGTCTTCAAGATAAGAGATATGAGTTGTTGACTATGAGTTGGTTGTACATTGATAGTACGAAAACACATCAGTAACTTGATGTTATAAAACGTGCTATTGTGTATAATTTGATGATTAGTTAGTACAAGCATATGAGTCGAAGTTTATCTGTTCCTTTTAGTCCTTGGAGGATTAAAAGCGATATCTTGGGCCCCTCGATGATTTTGTTTTGACTTATGTGTCGGGCCCGGTCAGAACTGAATTGATGTGTTCGATTAAGTTCTATGTCAAACAAATCTGAAATCGGGAAACAAACTGCTGGACAATAAGTACGACGTTGTTCCATGTATTTTTCCGGCTGATATCTTGAACGGAGGATTATATGATCACTTATCTTAAATGGCGCATCATCCTAGTTCCGCGAGACTTTGAAAGAGCTACGATTGCTGGTCGGATCCTGAAGTCGTACTTGCAGCTATAGTTATTAGACTTATCCAAGTGGGAGACTGTTGGATAAGGTATCTAAGTCCATAACTATATTTGGTATGTACTTGACCCGGCTTGGTATGGTCCATTTGGGTTGCATGGCATCGCAACAATTGGATAGACAAAATGAGAAAAGGACACTTATGATTTATTAATATATTATAAGTTCTAAGATATTAATATGAAATCATATTATTTAATTAGTATTGATCAAGAATTAATTTGGAATTAATTTTGTGATCAAAAGAGACTAATTAAATATATGGGGATTGATTATGTAAATCATTCATTCTTATATAGTGGGCTTATGATCCATGATTCACTAGATTGGGCTAAGTCTCATTGGGTGCTCTATGGATGATCTATGGAGGTTAAAACCCATGGGTCATGGAGGAAATGAAAAGCCATGCACATTAGGGTTTACATGGTGTAACCCTACATGTGGCACACTATATAAAGAGCCCCATGGCTAGCAAAAATCGGCCACTAAGACTAAGAAAGGAGGGCTAGCCGAATTTGTGCACAAGTGTACTTCTCTCAAGTTATTCCAAGAGTTGCGGTGTTGTGTGAAGCATTTGAGGCATCACATTTGGGGTCCTAGGCTCACAAGGTCTTAAGGAACTCAAGAAACAAGAAAGGTATGTCATTCTACTAGGTTTTATATTACATGTACCCCAATCACATGCTAGTTAGGATGAAACCTTGGAAAATGAATATTTTCATGTATAATAGAGAAAACATAGATCCAAGGTTTCTAGGGTTGCATGCACACCATAGGAGTGTTAGAATGCTTAAAACCCATCAGCACACTCGTCACCTTGAGACTGAGCGCATCGGCCACCAGATTGGACTTCCTAGGGTGGTAGAGGATCTCACAATCATAATGTTTCACTACATCCAACCACCTACGCTACCTCATATTCAAATTCGGTTGATCCATCAGATACCTCAGACTCTTGTGATCCGTGTAAATAGTACAACGGACCCCATATAAGTAATGATGTCAAATCTTGAGGGCAAAAACCACAACCCCCAAATCCAAATCATGCATAAGGTAGTTTTCCTCATGAGGCTTCAGCTGTCTCAAAGCGTATATGATAACATGACCCCACTACATCGACACTACACCCAAACTCATGATCGACGCATCACAATATTCCACAAAATCCTCAACACCCTTTGGCAGGGTCAGATTCGGTGCCTCACACAATCTCTGCCTCAGAGTCTCAAAAGTTGATTGCTGCTCTGGCCCCCAATGAAACGTGGCAGTATTCTTTGTCAATCGGGTCAAAGGAACCGCTATCTTGGAGAAATCCTGAATGAATATCCAATAGTAACCTGCCAAACCAAGGAAACTCTAAATCTCGAATGGAGACCTCAGAGCCTCCCACCTCATCACTGCCTCAACCTTGGCCGGATCGACCAGGATACCTATCTGGTTGACAAGGTGCTCCAAAAACTGCACCTCACGCAACCTAATCTCACACTTAGAGAACTTTGCATACAACGTCTCCCTCCCCAGAGTCTCCAATACCTCTCTCAGATGCTCCTCGTGTTGCTACTGAGTCTTGGAATAGACCAGGATGTCATCACTAAGCACAATCACAGACCGATCCAGCATAGGTCTGGACACGTGGTTCATGAGATCCATAAACGCTGCTGGAGCATTGGTGAGCCTGAAGGGCTTCACCACAAACTCATAATGACCATAACGAGTTCGGAAGGCCATCTTCTACATATCCTCCTCTATGAACTTCATCTGTTGATAACCTGAACACATATCAATCTTGGAAAACCAAGATGTACACTGAAGTTGGTCAAACAAATTGTCAATCCTCGGGAGTGGAGAAAGGTTCTTCACCGTTAGCTTATTCAGCTCCATATAATAGATACACATCCGATGCAAACCATCCTTATTCTTCACAAACAAGATCAACACTACCCATGGTGAATTACTCGGCCGAATGAAACCCTTGTCCAATAGCTCCTGCAGTTGGGTGGACAACTCCTGCATATAGGTAGGTGCTAACCGATAAGGTGCCTTGGCTATCGTAGTCACACCTGGAACCAAGTCAATCCGAAACTCCATCTGTCTCTCCGGAGTCACTCCAGGAAAATCCTTCGGAAAAAAATCCGGGTATTCCCTAACAATCGGGACATCATCCACAGTCACCTATCCTTCTCCCAGGTATCTGTCACATAGGACATAAATCCAAAACAACCCTGCTGAAGATAACGCCTGACCCTTTCAGTCGAACAGAGACCCGGTCCATGCTGAGCACCGTCACTGTGCATCACCAACTCTCCCCTACTTGGGGTTCGAACACACACCAACTATGGCCCATAATCAATCATCGCCACATTGGGGCTCAACCAATCCATACCCACAATGACCTTGCTATCACACAGGGGAATATGAACCAAATCAATCAGGTATCACTTACTGAATAACTCCAAAGTACATCCCCGGTGAACCCTCGACACTCGCACAGGACGATCGTCAGCAATCTCCACCTTTAACATATAACCCAGCTCCCCCAAAACATCGTCAAACCTCTTGCTATGTGAAAGAGATACAAAGGATCGGGTATCCCCCGAATCAAACAAAACCAATGTAGGAATACCGTTAACATGGAATGACCCTAAACAACAACAACTACAACACACACACACACACACACACACACACACATATATATATATATATATATATATATATATATATATATATATATATATATATATATATATATATATAAGCATGACAAGCAACATAAATAAAGATATAAGGATAAGATATATACCCACATCAGGCGTCGAATGCGCCTACTCGGATGTAAGCTAAAAATCCCTACTCTTCACTACAGGGGACGCCTGCTTGCCCTACTGGCCATCAGTGATCCTCAACGTCACCAGAGCAGGTGCTGCAACCGCTCCTCCAGTCAAACTCGGGCAATCAACCTTCTTGTGTCCCCTATGATTGCAACGAAAGCAGATCATACCTGGAACATGGGTGGTGGTGGTGGCAGTGCAATCCCTGCCGAAGTGCCCCGTCTTTCCACACTTATAGCAGCCTGAACCACCTGCCATGTAGACTCCGTCATGTGCCTTGCTGTACTTGTTACAGCGGCCTCGACCCTTCTGTCCCTTCGATCTAGAATCAAAACCCTTGGGTTTCTTCGCTGAAATCCCAGTCGTTTACACATGCTTTGCCTTCCTCTTCCCGATGTCCTCCAAATCAATTTCCCGTTCCCGGGCCGTAGATATCATGTCCTCCAATTTCGGACATGCTGAAAAGCTAAAAAAATCCATGATATCTGATCTCAGCATGTCATGGTACCGAATCTTCCTCATCTCCTTGTCTGCAGCATACTGGGGTACCAATAGAGCCCTTTCTCAGAACGTGGCAGTGATCTTCGCCACAGTCTTAGTCGTCTGTTGCATATACAGGAACTTTCTCGCCATCTATTGCACCTGGACATCTGGTGCAAACTCCGCTCGAAAGTGGGTCACAAAATCTGGCCAGTTCAAGGCCTCAATGACTGGGGCTCCTAGAGCATAACCAACCTCCTCCCACCAATCCCGAGCCCACTCCCTTAGACAACCTGCAACGAACCTCACCTTTGACCCCTCGGGGCAGAATCTAGTCATATGAGCACATTCCATATCTGTTATCCATCGTCTGGCGACAATGGGGTCCTTTGCCCCAAAGAATTCCGGCACCCCACATCCCCTGAATCCTTGAAGGAGAGAGTGTGGGCTCCGTACTGACCAACAGCTAGATCGAACCTAATGATCCAGAGACGATCTTCCATCAACTCGATGATACCCTCCTTGATGGACCTGAAAATCACCGGGTTCGCATCAAGTATGCCTCTCGTAATCTCAGACGTGATGAACTCACGCAAACCCTCATCAATTGGTTCGATGCCCGAGCCCAAACTAGATCCAGATCCTGAACCTCCTGCTCTGCCACGTGTCACCACCATGCTGAAACATAATACATAAACAATTAGTATATGTACGAAGAGGTTCACACTCCCAAATTTTCTCGAATTCATCAAGGCCTTCCTTGTTTTGTTTATAGATCTTGTGCTTTCAATTGTACGAGCCCAATACCACCTCCCGCACCTACCTATACCTTCCTCAAGGACTGACTCAAATCCTCCAAGTCGCTTCCCTACTATCAGATACTTCACTCATATTATAGATTAGCTTGCGTGCTAACACTTTTCCTAGGCTTTCCAAGGGTTCCTTTCCACACCACTCTCTGCTATCAGCTGCAGAAGAGACTCCCTTCCATTGTCTTCTAACTATCTCACAAATACAATTACATGTTACCAATACTAGATAATTTTCGACTGCTAGATCCCACTCTACAACGGTTGGAATCAAACAAGAGCTGCGCAATAGAGTTGAACCTAACCTTAGAGTATTATTTAATCCCCACAACTTGTAATTTGAATTATTTTCTTAATAATTAGCCGACACTAGTGGAGTCCCTAGAAGCACAAAGCGAGCAGCATTCGAGCTTTGAGTTCTAACCTAGAGCACTACCTAACCAGGCCACTTTATCCAATCATATAAAATCCATACTAGCATGCGGTTCTAAGGGTTCATACAACTGGAATACAAAGGCATCTCTCATAGCATCCTACTATGCAATGCTGAGAAGATCCTTAGCCCTACGCTAGCATGCTATACACATATACATATACTGAAACAATAACATGTGTGGGTGTTTTGGGAATACTAACTTGAGCTCGGCTGATTGCACGCATCGCACACCTTTTCTTTATAAAATTTTATTTAGAAAACTCTTTTCTTTTAAATAGGTTATCAATTCCTCAGTTTGAGTTCAGACACACCCGTAAGTGTGCTCGAATCCCTCAAACCAAGGCTCTGATACAAACTTGTAACATCCCAAAAATCATAGGTAAAAATTTTATTTTTAATTCAACCCAAACCATCAAATATTCATGTCAAACCATCCAAAAGTATGTCATCGTAAAATAGTCATCATAGTACAACTCCCAAAATCATAAAAGTGCGGAAAACAGGGTTGGATGCGATGCGATCATGTCAGGCCCTTCCTTTTCAAACTGGAAGTACCTGAAACCATAAACATAAGACTGTAAGCACAAATCTTAGCGAGTTTCCCCAAAATACCCCATACCATACATACATAACAATCAAAATGTAAATGAGTCTATTTCACCCCCTTCGGTCTCTTTCAATCGGTATCGGGTCTATTTACAGCTAAACATACAATCATATCAGCAAGAATCACAAAGACAACAAGCACATACATGTATAACAGTAAGTGTCACAAAAAAAACTATCCTCCTACACACGTAATCCAGTGGGCCGGCATTGGTTCCTTCGACCCTCGAGTACAGGGAAGGAACTTATCTCGATCCGTTGATAAACAAAAAACACTAGAGCTGCTGAACCGGAAAAATCGTCACACTAAATCACAAATAATAAAACCCTAATTAAAATTAGGCCATAATCCAAAACCGAGAGTCTAAATCCTTAATCCCGACTTCTTGGGTAAAAGACCATTTTACCCTTCCCTTATTGGGCCTAACTAATCACGACCCAACCCAAAATGGCCCAAGGCCTAGAAATAACCCAAATCCATAAATACCTAAGGCCCAATAATGACCTAAACCTATAAGGACTTATGGCCCAACAACGATCCAAACTAGATCAAGTCCTAAAAGCCCAACTGGTGAGTACGCCGTACATACAACCAGATTACACCCAACGTACAAGTCCAACAACAAGGAAGAAAACGGGGCTCAAACCCAGTACGCACAACTTACTCAGAAGTACGCCCGGGGTACTGGTCAGTGGCTCTTTCTCATTCTCATCGCTTAATCTCTTAAGAACTTAACCTACAAACCCCAGACCTACTTCTAAATAAGTTCTTAATCCATAAATTCAGAAACTTTAAGCCTTTGCATGGCTCCAAGAGGTCCAAATTCTAGATCTAGCACTCTTTCTTCATATAGTGACCATAAACTTTTGCATGGTTGGTCCTCAACCATCAAGTTGCAAACTTTATCATCAAGGAACCTCAAAAACATCAAAAGAACAACTCAAGACCTCTGGAGTAGCATTTACTCACAAGAATCATCTTATGGGACCAAAGAGCACAAGATTTTACCGACATACAAGATCTATACTAAATAGTCATAAAGTTTAGAGCTTTATACCTTCTGAGGCTTGCAAAGATGTTGAAGATTCTAGATCTTCAATCTCGAACTCAACCAATGCTTCACCACCAAGCTTCTTCTTCTTCAAGGTACCCAAAGAACACCACCAAGTTACAACGAAGGCTCAAGAACACTCAAATGGAGACTAGGGTTTCATGGGGATCTTTTTAGGGTAAGGAGGCTGATGAGGGGGCAGCCTCAAGGTCCATAATGTTACTTAAATAGGGGCCAAACCCTAAAAATTAGGGTTTGTGGTCTGAGCGAGTACGCCCAACATACGCTACGGTACGCCCAACGTACTAAGGTATCCACATGTCTGACTTAAAGAGAGGACGCCATGCGTAGTCCAAGTGACGCCTAGCATAACAATGACCAAAAATGCAAACTTTTAAAATTTTAGGACCAAACTGAAATATACCTGATTAACGAGTGTTACATATAAGGGACTTGATATGGAAAGATTGATCATCACTCATCCATGACTCCCAAAGCCTAAAATTACATTTTCCATAACAAAATTTAACAAATAGCCTTCTACTATCATTTTTCAAAAAACATAGTTGATAATCATTTGCAACTACATAATTACATAACATATATTTGAGTTGTTTGGGAATCTCAAACCTCATACCTAACACAGGTTGCTGCTCTTTCCAGTGTTGGTCTTCTTTGAAAATATTTGGGAAATCAGTAGCAACATCATCCTCTTTAGCTTCATTCTCACCCATGTCAACATCTACATGTTTAGCCTGTCCTACATTATCACTCATCTTAGAATCTTGGTCATTATCTTTTATGACAAAATGAGCCTTGGCATTATCATTGCTATGCCATGTCTCATTTGTTTCAAGATCACCTTGGATATCATCTACTGCTTCTTCATAGATATTATCAACTACTTCCTCTCTTTCTTCATCCAACCACAACTACATGTTAGTAGTACCAAAATGGTCTACATACATTGGGAGTTCAACACCACATTTATATGAAATGGATATAAACTTGACATACTCAAGTTCATTCCTAAATAACATCAAACCTTTTGGAAAATCGATATCAGGAAAACAGTAATACAGTTTCTCACGTTTTCCCCTGTGAATCTTTCCATGAATGCGTAGCACTCGTTCTTGTCCATGCCTACAAAATCAATGTTCACCAGCCTCTGATTAGTATCGTCGGTGTAACATATGTGGTACCTTGCAAATATTCCTTGGAAGTGTACATCGACAACGATGTAGATAGACATGGTTGAAAAAATAAAATGGAGGAAGGAAATGGATGCAGTAGGCAGAGAGAGGATGAAGTGTTGTTGGTATCTCATTAAAAACCCTAAGGAGACACAGTCAACATTTACTGTAACGCCCCGATTCTTAGGTATTAATATTGTGGCTTTAATGTTCAAGTTTCAAGGTCTACTCGATGAGTTGGATGCCCTGACTCGTCGAGTAGTAGCGGGTTTGGGACACGTGTTTAAGTGACCAACTCGCCGAGTCGGAAGAGTGACTCGACGAGTTGGAGCTGGAGGGTGAAACCCTAATTTCCGGGGTTTGGCACCCTATTTAAAGAATCATAAGCCTCCTTCAGCCTCTTTACAGTCCCTTGAGAGCTCAGCAAAACCCTAATACGGGTGTGTGTGCTCCATTGTGTGTTTTAAGCTTTGGAAGAGGATTCTTGGGGAAAAGAGCTTGGGGAAAACAAGTGGATTGAAGCAAGGAACTAGTGGGAATCAAGATCTACTTCAGTTGGCATCTTTTGGGAAGGTATTAAGCTGTTATCTTAACCCCCATTTCATTCTAGATCTCTTTTGGGTGGATTTTACGGCTTTTCTAGTATAATAAGAAGCCATTCTTGGGTATAAGATAAGATCTGAAGTTGTAACTTCAGATCTGGACCTTCCTTGGACTCTAAGTCCATAAAGTTTCAGCTTTGGCAAGCATGAACCTTCCCTCTAGTGTGAGACTTCTTTGCAAGCTTGGTTTTTGTCATTTTAAGGCTTTAGAGCTTTGCATGCACGTAAAGTTTGCAACTTTACGTGATAAACATGCCTTAGAAGCTTGGATCTGTAATCTGGAACCTTACCATGGCTTAAAAAGCGTCTGCATGGATAAAGGTCTGCAAGGACTCGACGAGTTGATGAACAACTCGACGAGTCCGTTGAAGATGGCCATGAACTCGACGAGTTGATGAACAACTCGGCGAGTCCGTTGAAGATTGCCTTGAACTCGGCGAGTCGTTCGAAGACTCGGCGAGTCGGCTAGGGTTTCTCCCAATTCTTGTACACGTATGAACTCGACGAGTTAAAGGGGAACTCGACGAGCCAATCAAGGATTTCACGACTTCTCGAGTTCAGGAAGGACTCGACGAGTCGGTGAACTACACTCGACGAGTCGAGTCAACATGGACTGTTGACTTTGACTGTGGACTTTGACTTTGACCAAGAGTTGACCAGTTGTCTTCTGAGGGTATTTTGGTAATTTGGAAACTTATGAAAAAGGGTTTTATGGTAGCTATAGGTGGGGGAGTTCGTGTGGGTGATCCGGGAGTCGAACTTTCTAGTTTCAGACGACAGTTGCGAGGTGAGTTATCCTCACTATACTAAGGGGTCTAAGGCACCAAGGCCGACCCATTGGATATGTTATCCTAGCAGTGTTAGATGTTGAGTATGAGTTAATGTTGCATGTTAGTGGTTATTCCAGTTAGGTAGATCTGTAGGCCTACCTATGATGTTATATGATTATTGCATGCTCAGTAGTTATGTTATATGTTACATGTTATGTGGGATGGGTTGAGGTTGTACTGCTCCGTGCGGTAGCCAACAAACCCTAGAGTATTCCAGATATGAGCTGAGGGCCAGGCAAGGCATTCCAGACTCATACTGAGGACTCGAGAGCATTCCAGATACGAGCTGAGGGCCCGGTAGGCATTCCAGACTCATACTGAGGGCTCGATGGCATTCCAGATACAAGCTGAGGGCCCGGTAGGCATTCCAGACTCGTACTGAGGGCCCAGGGGTAATCCAGCTCGTAAAGCTGTGGACCCATTGTATGCTGTTTCAGTTTGTTATGATATGCTATTACTGATATGGTTATGTGGACTGTATGTGTATCGGTATTTTGGGGGTAACTCACTAAGCTTTCGGGCTTACAGTTTCAGTTTATTGTTTCAGGTACATCAGGGGATCGTGGCAAGGCGAAGGCATGATCGTACAGCTCCTCATATTATGTTTATGTTTCTGGGAATACTCTGATAAATAATATTTTGAAAACAAAGTTGTAAGGTTTTGATGAACTTGACATGTTTTAAAAGTTTTAATTGGTTTGAAATTTTTGGGTGTTACAAGTTGGTATCAGAGCCTTGGTTTGAGTGAATTGGAGGAACACTCGTGTGAATCCAGTCTCAAATCAAGGAAAGATTTTCAAAATGATATTTAAATGGTTTTCAAAATAAGTAAAAGAGGATGCGAAGTGTACGATCAGCCGAAGCCAGTAAGTAGACCCCAAAATACCATACAAGTTATTGGATATTATGTGATATGTTAGAACAGCATGCTAGTAATAAGATAGGGATCCTCAGGAATCGTATGATAGAATTGCCTAATCTTTGATGCCTTATCTTATTTAGAGTACCTCAATTGATTGTTTGTGACTCTTTCGCGTGTGAACTAACTATTGGGTGAATACTCAAAGTCACATGCTACATGGGTTAAATGGTCTTAGGGTAAGGGATTTGGTCCTACTGCGCAACTCTTGTCTTAGTCCAACCGTTGTGGGATTAAATCTTTTAGTCTAAGATCGTTTAAGCCGTGCGGTATGTGATTGTATTCATGCAATAGTTAACTGGCACCAATGGAGGGTCGTGTGGCAGTCGGTGGATGGGTGGGTAGTGAGAGGCCGAGAGGCCAGTTATGAGATATTTAGTATTCCTCTAGGAAGTGAGGATTTATCGCTCGTTATGTATATATTGTAGGGTGTTGTGGTGATACTTGAGACAAATATGGGTAGGTGTGGAAGGTAGTATGGGCCCGTACTACTGAAAGCACAGGACCCATACACGTATCAAGGAAGTCACAACCCCTAGGGTATGGTTGGGAGTAGGTTCCCCTTCGTGTATGCGGATTATCTGATATCCTTATGGTATATGTTCAGTATGGTGATGGAAAATCGATTTGAGGCGGGACCCGGATCAGGATCGGGAGCGAGTGGCCAGGATAGGCCGGTATTGTCCGTCGATCAGATACGGGAGATGATTTCTGTGGAGGTTTCTCAGATTTTGCGTGAAGAATTGTTCGGTGCCGTGGACCGGGTCACCGCCAGGGTGATCGCCAAGTTCGAGGAGCAAATTGCAGCGTTGCAATCTGTGAGAGATGTTGCTACCGGGATGACTACTAGGGGAGTACCGGTGGTGGGGTCACAACTAGGAAAGAGGAGGAGGGACTTTTCAGCAGAGGACGAAGAGTTGGAGACAGCTAACCCAAGTACTGGAAGTCAGAAGGGTCAGGAGGTGTGTGGCAAGTGTGGGGGAACCCATGGATTTGCTTGTCACAAATTCAAGTGCTACAAGTGCGGGGAGAGAGGGCATGTGCAACGGGATTTCAAGAAGGATCAGATATGTTTTCACTGTCACCAGCCATGTCATTTTAGGTCCAGCTGTCCTGCGTTGAGGACGGAAGGAATTCAGATTCCAGTGGTCATCGTTCCTCAGGAGATCAAGGTCGAGCCGCAAGAAGTCTCTGGTATGTAATTTGAAAATCCCATTCTGTAATAATATTGTGGTCAAGTCGTCCGTGATCGGTGTTTATTTTGTCTTGGAATATTGTTGAGTATGGATAAGCAGTAATTTCGGGTTAGTTGCCTGTTATGTCTGATCTATGTGTTGCGGAGTTTCATGAGTTGTTAGGCCATTGGAGGTGTCAGGAGAAATTTATTATCCAAGGATTGTAGGTGATTAGAGTTCAGGGATTCATTAGAGGATGGGAAGTAGAGTGGTTGATTAGAATTTTATCACCTATGGAAAGGGTTGTGCCCTTTCAGTTTTTCTAGCTCGAAGGAGTGACCAGGCTTGTGACCCCAAGCTCGGGCTGTATTCCAGCTCGGGGTCAGTTGGTTGCAGGGATTGGCGATATTATTTCAGTGCAGGTGGGTCGAGGTGGCATAAGTATTTTATGAGGTCCGGTTTGCCTTGGATCTCTTGTATCAGGTGGTAAGGATTGATTGTGCGAGCTATTGGAATTTTGGGATTTTAGACTATGTCTTGGGAATATTTTGTAGCCCGGTTTAAGGAAGAGGTTGCTTCAGCTACTGCAGTTCAGCTATGAACGTTTGAACGGGAAACTTGTTTGGAACACCTTTGGAAAAGGGGGTAGTATGTGGGAGGTCTGCGGTTACGGTCCCACAGAAGGGTTATTCAGCATTGCCAGGGATCAGTGGTTTTGGCAACCGTTCGTGATTGACGGACGAAAGCACCAAGGGAAGTAGCTCGTCGCCGAGGTATTAGTTGGAGTATTTATCTTTTGGTCTTCAGGACTTGAGTGTGGGGTCATTCAAACATCTGTGACTGTCGGTTTCAATGGGATTCAGTAAGTGTTCATCTGGTTCTTGAGGTGCGTGGCCAATCGGGATTGGCTAGTAATGGAGCGCTAGTTAGAAGAGTTGGTTGTTATCGGATCGATCGTTGGACAGTGAGAAGGATTGGGAATTCTCCAATTTTCATGTATTGTGAAGACTTAGTCGAATCTAAGTAGGGGAGAATCGCCCCGGGATACAGAAGCACGAGTGGTGTCGAAAATCGGTTAAGTTCCGTATCGTGGTCAGGAAGAAAGGCGGCCCAAGTGGCTGTTTGGTTTGAGGGTTGTGTGAGTTGGGAGTTCGGTAAACTTCCCAGCATGTGTATCGCGTCTTCCCGGTGCTTGATAGCAGAATTTGGGGGAATCCGTTTGGGGTTCCAGTCATGAATTGAGTTCAGTTCGGATGTTCAGTCGGATGTGTGATAGACTCTGAGGGTAAGTGGATTGATAGATTGAGGGTAAGGTATCAGACTGCATTGTGTTAGAACGAAAGTGTTGTAAGACTGCAGGGGTTGCCGTAGCATTCACAAGCGATCAGATAGTATGGAAAGTGTTGTAAGACTGCGAAGGTAGCCGTAGCATTCACTAACGGTCAGATGGTGTGGGAAGTGTTGTGAGGTTGCGAGATGATTTGTAGTATTCACAGATTCTTACAGACGATCAGGTCAGGGTGGGCCTGTTTGCAAGATTGTAGGTAGACCATAGCATAATTGGAATCAGGAAAACGGTAGGTCGTTGGAGACCGGACATGATGTAATACTACAGTATTCTGGTAGCGTTCACTTGTCGTATATGATTCGATGGCGTTAGGTTGTCAGGCTGCTATGATCAATGGATTAGAAGGATTGATGGAGCCATGAGTGGCAATATAGTTAGGGCGGTTATTGCTAGATGAAGTTCCTCCGGGAGTCGCGTGGGGCGATTGCGAGATTATCATTGGCTCAACAACCGGTCAGGACTTCGGTATTCCAGATAAGTTGGGACCGGGGAGGTCTCAGTGGACTTCGGAAACAACCAGAAGACAACCTACTGTTTCAGTTAGTTTCTGTGATCAGGGCGACATTAACTAGTTGGATTTTCAGGTGTGCGAAAAGTATCTGTAAGCGTTTGTAGATCTATGTGCGGGTATTGAGTATGCTGCTATGCTAGAGCAATTAGTAAGTCTGTCCCCAAGTATTGAACATGCTGATGGAGTATGCTGAAGACTCTGTATGGGTTTTGTTAGTTATGTGATCAGGTTCTGAGAATATATGTGTTATGGAGTAGCAACTTGTTCTGCCAGTGGACAGTGTAGGGTGAGGTTTCAGCACTGTGATGTTGTTGGTGTTGTG
Source organism: Lactuca virosa (assembly GCF_052849685.1). Classification (NCBI taxonomy): domain Eukaryota; kingdom Viridiplantae; phylum Streptophyta; class Magnoliopsida; order Asterales; family Asteraceae; genus Lactuca; species Lactuca virosa. The sequence continues at coordinate 158,568,656 of NC_136429.1, forward strand.
AAGGACATTGTTTAGGCCCTTTTGGGCAATGGAGGAGGTGAGTGCCTCCAGGATGGAGTGTTGGGCATCTGAAGCGACGACAGTGGTGTCGATAGGTTATCGGAAGCATTACAGTCATGAGTTGAGGGTCGGAGAGGGCATACCAGGCTCATACTGTAGGCTCAAAGGCAATCCAGACCTATGCTGAGGACCATTAAATGACATTCCAGTCATAGGCTGTGGGCATAAAGATTGTGTTAGTTATGTCGCTGGTAGGAGCGCGTTCGGATTGTTTGTATTGTTGAGATTCGGGGGATTTGCACTCGGTTGTGACGAATCAGAGGATGGTGGATGAGACGCAAGGATAGATCCTTGGATCTCAAGTTATGAGTAGACCCGAGTTATGTCATAGAGGTATTCCAATCTAGGGTGTTCCATCCTGAGGATGACCGGACCTTATGATTGATTGGACCTGATATGTTTGGTATTCCAACCCGGGGGTTGATTGGGCCAAACATGTGTGGGGATACGAGGGTATTCCATCCTAGGGATGTCTGGACCTGTCATAGGCATGCCTGGTATTCCAGCCCGAGGCTGATTGGGCCATGTATGAGTGTTCGAACTTGTTAGCTGGTTGATTATGTATGATATTTTAGGAACTGAAGGACGCTTTATCCTGTCGGCACAAAGGGTTCGCTTCAGGAAGAGGGAAAGTTGGGTTTCCGATACTTTGGATCATCAAGAGTTTGCCAGGTTGGCAAAGTGGCAAGTAGAATAGACCTTTGGAAAAGTGTCGGTTGGATTTCGCATCGCCTTTCACGTTTCGTAATTGTGGAAGTGCATGCCGGATGAGGAGGCAGTAGTATCATTGGATGACATTCAGGTTGATGAACGGCTGAATTATGTTGAGAGACATGTGGCCATACTGGAGAGGAAGATGAAAGTTCTGCGGAACAAGGAGATACCTTTAGTAAAGGTATAGTAGGAACATCGAAGGGGTTCCGAGTGGACTTGGGAGCCGGAGGCTGAGATACGGGAGCACTATCCGGAGTTGTTCATCACAACGGACTTCGAGGACGAAGTCTAGTTCAAGTGGGGGAGAATTGTAACGCCCCGATTCTCAGGTATTAATATTGTGGCTTTAATGTTCAAGTTTCAAGGTCTACTCGACGAGTTGGATGCCCTGACTCGTCGAGTAGTAGCGGGTTTGGGACACGTGTTTAAGTGACCAACTCGCCGAGTCGGAAGAGTGACTCGACGAGTTGGAGCTGGAGGGTGAAACCCTAATTTCCGGGGTTTGGCACCCTATTTAAAGAATCATAAGCCTCCTTCAGTCTCTTTACAGTCCCTTGAGAGCTCAGCAAAACCCTAATACGGGTGTGTGTGCTCCATTGTGTGTTTTAAGCTTTGGAAGAGGATTCTTGGGGAAAAGAGCTTGGGGAAAACAAGTGGATTGAAGCAAGGAACTCGTGGGAATCAAGATCTACTTCAGTTGGCATCTTTTGGGAAGGTATTAAGCTGTTATCTTAACCCCCATTTCATTCTAGATCTCTTTTGGGTGGATTTTACGGCTTTTCTAGTATAATAAGAAGCCATTCTTGGGTATAAGCTAAGATCTGAAGTTGTAACTTCAGATCTGGATCTTCCTTGGACTCTAAGTCCATAAAGTTTCAGATTTGGCAAGCATGAACCTTCCCTCTAGTGTGAGACTTCTGTGCAAGCTTGGTTTTTGTCAATTTAGGGCTTTAGAGCTTTGCATGCACGTAAAGTTTGCAACTTTACGTGATAAACATGCCTTAGAAGCTTGGATCTGTAATCTGGAACCTTGCCATGGCTTAAAATGCGTCTGCATGGATAAAGGTCTGCAAGGACTCGACGAGTTGATGAACAACTCGGCGAGTCCGTTGAAGATGGCCATGAACTCGACGAGTTGATGAACAACTCGGCGAGTCCGTTGAAGATTGCCTTGAACTCGGCGAGTCGTTCGAAGACTCGGCGAGTCGGCTAGGGTTCTCCCAATTCTTGGACACGTATGAACTCAGCGAGTTAAAGGGATACTCGACGAGCCAATCAAGGATTTCACGACTTCTCGAGTTCAGGAAGGACTCGACGAGTCGGTGAACTACACTCGACGAGTCGAGTCAACATGGACTGTTGACTTTGACTGTGGACTTTGATTTTGACCAAGAGTTGACCAGTTGTCTTCTGAGGGTATTTTGGTAATTTGGAAACTTATGAAAAAGGGTTTTATGGTAGCTATAGGTGGGGGAGTTCGTGTGGGTGATCCGGGAGTCGAGCTTTCTAGTTTCAGACGACAGTTGCGAGGTGAGTTATCCTCACTATACTAAGGGGTCTAAGGCACCAAGGCCGGCCCATTGGATATGTTATCCTAGCAGTGTTAGATGTTGAGTATGAGTTAGTGTTGCATGTTAGTGGTTATTCCAGTTAGGTAGATCTGTAGGACTACCTATGATGTTATATGATTATTGCATGCTCAGTAGTTATGTTACATGTTACATGTTATGTGGGATGGGTTGAGGTTGTACTGCTCCGTGCGGTATCCAACAAACCCTAGAGTATTCCAGATATGAGCTGAGGGCCAGGCAAGGCATACCAGACTCATACTGAGGACTCGAGAGCATTCCAGATACGAGCGGAGGGCCCGATAGGCATTCCAGACTCGTACTGAGGGCTCGATGGCATTCCAGATACGAGTTGAGGGCCCGATAGGCATTCCAGACTCGTACTGAGGGCCCAGGGGTAATCCAGCTCGTAAAGCTGTGGACCCATTGTATGCTGTTTCAGTTTGTTATGATATGCTATTACTGATATGGTTATGTGGACTGTATGTGTATCGATATTTTGGGGGTAACTCACTAAGTTTTCGGGCTTACAGTTTCAGTTTATTGTTTCAGGTACATCAGGGGATCGGGGCAAGGCGAATGCATGATCGTACAGCTCCTCATATTATGTTTATGTTTCTGGGAATACTCTGATAAATAATATTTTGAAAACAAAGTTGTAAGGTTTTGATGAACTTAACATGTTTTAAAAGTTTAAATTGGTTTGAAATTTTTGGGTGTTACATTTACACGTAGACATTTTAAATGAGGTGGCACCGAGGTTATCGGCCAACCCTTTCATTTCTTCAAAAAGGACCAATTAGACTCCACAAAGACAAGTTTGTTCCCTCATAAATCACGGAAAAAAGTTAAGGGACTAAGTGGGCAAATGTGCAATACGTCATATGGATAATGTGTAAAGTGATAGAGAATGAAGTGTGTAAGGAGGGGAATTACTAAAAAACTTAACTTCTTTTAGCTTATTTTTCAGAAATAATGTTAGAATAAGAATATATAGCAATACAAATGTAACGACCCAGATTTCTATACATCTAATCTCTTTCTTTCATTCTATTATTTCTCTTTCATCTGTATCACCTCATATATTTCTTACTCTATCATTTTCTCTTCTTCTCTACTATTTTCTCTTCTCGTCTATCTTTTTGTCTATCATCTACTTTATTCCTCATACTCTTCACTTAGCCTCTTCTCAGGCTCTTCACATACTTTAACTCTGTCTCTTCTCTATCTCATACTTTGTTCCCCGTTCTATATCTTCTCTACTTTTCTCTATCTCCTAACATGCCTTTTCATGTCCTACTTACTCTTTATCTCTCCTTATTATCACCTCTTATACCTCAACATTCTTTCTAATCTAGATCCACCAGTTACATCTCATACTCTAATCTCAAGTATAGTGTAAGAGAAACAACGTCCCACTTTACTGTCAGGTGGACTCATCTAAACGTACTCTTCTCTCTTATGATCCCCCGTGGATCATCAATCTTTCTCCTTCTCTTGAATCCACCACAAATTCCTTATTCTTGATCCCTCATGGATTATATCTAAGTTATTACAAAGAACTCTTTTATATTGTTCCTCTCAAGGAACCTTTCTCTATCTTATCTATCTTTACATAATATGGATTCCCTCAAGAATCATCTATCTACATTCCCAAATGGAATCATCATCTCTTTCCCCACAGGGGCATAATCTTATTCCTGAAGGAATCATACTCTTGTCCCTGTAGGTACCATACTCTTGTCCCCGAAGGAACCATACTCTTGTCCCCGAAAGAACCATACTCTTATACCTATATGAATCTCTATCACTTGTCCTTGGAGTATTAGGGTGCAAAGCTCTCCATTGGACGGTGTCTTAGGCTTACCCCTTATGATATGGGTTTTTGGGTTGAGGTAGCCTATAATACTAGTCTTAGTATCATTGTATAGGTTGAGAGAGCTCCCATTGTATAGATATATAGAGAGTAGTTATAGAGTGAGAGAGTAGTGTAGTTAGCAAGCACATGCTTCTACATTTTTGTACTTCTCCCATTATCTATACAAATCTGTGCTTAAACTTTAAATCGGGTCTTATCGATTTTGCATGATTCTTCAATTCTGCATTTGTCATCTTCAAATGGATCCTACAAGTTGTATCAGAGCTTAATCTTCGAGGTTTAAGTGTAACATCCATAACATTTCAAAAAAATTTAAACTTTCCAAAACAATCCTTTTTCTATAGAAGTGTTTACAAAGCCGTTGTTTCCAAAGCATTTATTTAGAGCCGGAATCATTTACACATAGTTTTCAAAAACATTCACATTATCAGAGTTTCCCAAAAACCATAAGTCCAAAACACGAGGATGTGTACGGTCACGCCTTCGCCTTGCCAAAACATCTGAAGCACCTGAAACATTAAACTGAAACCGTAAGCACAAATCTTAATGAGTTCCCCCAAAGTACCAATACAGAAAAAGATAACATATACCAACAAACAACATACTATGGGTCCAATCAACCATCGGGTTGGAATACCCCAGGCCCTCAACCATCGGGTTGAAATGACAACAAACTATGGGTCCAATCATCCATCGGGATGGAATACCCCAAGCCCTCAACCATCGGGTTGGAATGCCCGCATACTATGAGTCCAATCATCCTCGGGATGGAATACTCTTGGCCCATAACCATCGGGTTGGAATGCCCTGGTCTGTTGGCTTACGCACAAAGCAGTAAAGCATCAACCACCAATCACACATATGTACATATACCGGATAATCACATAACAGTCTACAGACAGTCAAACCGATCTGCAGATCACTAAGCATAGCAACATTCTATCTACCAGGATACCGATCTAACAGGTCATAACAACATAGAAACATCCTATCTACCAGGATACCGATCTAACATATCATAATAGCATAGAAAGAGACTAATTAATTGTAAGGGGATTGATTTGGTAAATCAATCATTCTTATGGTGCGGGCTTATGTTATTTAGGATGGGCTAAACCAATATGGTAGTCCATGGATAGTACATGGAGGTTTAACCCATGGATCCTAGGTAATATGAAGAGTCATGGGTATTAGGGTTTACATGGTGCTAACCCTAATCCTTGCCACACTATAAAAGGAGCCCTCAGTATCCAAAATCGGTGTTCAATGAGTTCATGAGCCATTTTTTGTACAATATATTCTCTCTCAAGAGTCATCCTTTGTTCTAGGTGTGTTGTGATTCCATTTGAGGCATTCACATTATTGGTGCTAAGTTCTTAAAGGTCCATGGTTTCCAGCTACAACAAAAGGTATGTCATCAAAATAGAATTTTTATAGTAAAGATACTCCATTGTATGCTAGTTAGGATGATGCTTTGGAAAAATAAAGTTTGCATGTATATTAGAGAAAACATAGATCCAAAGCATCTAGGGTTGCATGTACACCATAGGAGTGTTAGAATGCTCAAAACCCATCACAACTAACCAAGCCCACAATTGGCCCAAGCCCATTGGGCCCAAACAAGGCCCAACTCTATTGGGCCCACTAAGGCCTAATTCACCATTTAAGGCTAATTAGGGCAAGCCCAACTAGAAATCCATTACCCTAAAAATCCTTAGTTCATTATGTGCCCAAACCAAAGGATATGTCCAAGACCAAGCTAGCCAATAATCAAAGAGTCGAAACTTGCACAGGAGGTTCTCACGTCGTGAGCACCTTATGCTCACGTCGTGACGTCGTGACTTTTGTCCAGAAAATTCCTCGAACACGCTCTCACGTCGTGAGGTCTTATCCCTCACGCCGTGAGTCCATATCTGACCAAAAATGAGCATTAAGCTCCTAATCAATTAAGCCTTAACATTGGAGAGTCTAGAGGGCCTTCCTTGACCCCAAGGACCATTAAAATCGAAGATTTTTGGACATGAATGCCCAATACATGTCCCAACATCAACTAGGGCACAAATGAAGAAATATGACATCAAATCTTATGCAAGAATCATAAAACTCTACCATACTAAAGATCTAACAATTATCACACTCAAGGGACCCTGGAGATCCATAAAGTTGGCAACTTTATGGATTCCAATAACCACACCAACTTGGATCTAGAGAAATAAGCACCAAAAATCTAGATATAGGCTTATGGACACATAAAGCAATGAACTTGAAACTCACAATAGGTCCAGAAGGTGTCAAAATGGATGATGGTGAGGCTTGAATGCAGAAATGATGGACTAGATGCTCTTCCTCTTCTTCTTTACACCTCCAAAATCCACCAAAAGTTCAAGAACACAAGGAGAGGCTAGGGTTAGGGTTTTATTGAGTTTAGGGGCGAGGGAGGCTGGTTTGGAACCCTAAAATGGAGCTTATGGGGTTTAAATACGATGGAAACACTAAAATATCGTGGGCTTGGGCTGCAGCGTTACTCACGTCGTGAGCCCTTAATGCTCACGTCGTGAGCACATTTTAAGTCAACATTCCTGTTTAATCGCTTCTCATGCCGTGAGCTCCAATTGCTCATGTCGTGAGCTCGGTTTTTCCCAGATCCTTTCCAACTTCGAACGGCCATAACTTCTTCGTTTCAACTCCGCTTTCGACGTTCTTTATATCCACGGAAAGGTGACGAGAAGCCCTACACTTCTAGAAACTCATCATAGTCTTAAAGCTTCCCGAACGAGAACCCAAAATTCATAAAGGCCCAAACTAACAAATTACGATTATACCCTTGGCTCCGAAACGCCATCGAACACTCGGACTGCTTTGACTTCAACACCTTCATTCAAAAAGGGACAACTCCTTTCTTCCCCAAGGACTAAAAATGACCTAATTACAACCCAGGGGATGAATTTGAAAATACATGAAAACTAGGGTGTTACAATCCTCCCCCACTTAAATTCGATTTCGTCCTCGAAATTATCCTTTGCCATCCCTGGCAAGCCCGACATCCAGAGGGACACACCCACAACCTTGAACATACCATGACCTTTCCAAGGAGACCGAACCCAACATAAATTTTCCAATCTGAAGAAATTAAATCCATAATTCCACGCAGCAACCCAACCCTACTTCACCTGAAATCTTCAATCTGGAATCTCAAATTTGGTCTGACTCCCCGATAGAACGCCCATGCTAACCATTGCAAATTCCACTTCCCCTTATCCCTAAACTGACTACTCAACCTTGAACACCTGGGGTTCCTACCAGAAAATAGAATCACATATCATACACTGCTACCTATAGTTCTTTTCTTGACAAAAGACTAGATACTCCTTCAAGAGAAAGCTCGTTCTAATGACCAAATTCACAGGGATATAATGAACAACGGGAGGTAAACTGGGAGATGAACCCTTTTATTGTTGACTAGACAATGCTTCCTTTAGCTCCCGAACCAACATACATATAACAACCAGCTCACAAGAACGAATACTCATACTTGGCCCAATCAACCTCGGGCTGGAATACCAGGCATGCCTACGACGGGTCCAGTCATCCTCAGGATGGAATACCCTTGTATCATACACATGTTTGGCCCAATCAACCCTCAGGTTGGAATACCAAACATGTTAGGTCCAATCGATCATGGGGTCCGGTCATCCTCGATATGGAATACCCTAGATTGGAACACCACTATATACATAACTTGGGTCTAAACTCATAACCCGAGATCGAGGGACAAACCCTTGCATTTCACCCAAATCTTCTGATCCAACGCGACACCTCACTAAACCTGGATACAAAGATTTCCTCAACCGTGTAACATCCATAAAAATCATGCCAAATTTAAACTTTTTAAAACATTTCAAAACCAATGATTAATAACAACCTTGTTTTCAAAATAGTATAATGTCAGAGTATCCCATAATCAAATCATGAAAACATAAGGAGGGGTACGATCACGCCTTCGCCTTCCCGTGATAATCAGAAGTACCTGAAACAAAATCAATAACTGTAAGACTGAAGCTTAGTGAGTTCCCCCAAAATACCAACGCCATACAGATATAACCATATCATATAAACAAATACAACATGCATAATGAGACATCAGTCTTACTGGACCGCCTCACAGGCCTTCAGTCTATCTGGACCGCTCTCCGAGCCTTCGGCACGTCTGGACCGCCTCACAGGGCCTTCAGCCTATCCGGACCGCTTGCCGGGCCTTCGGCCTGATTAGTATGCCCTAACCGGGCCTGCAGTCTATCCGGACCGCCCTAGGTATCTTGGCCTACAACACAAAGTAGGACCTACCTCAACCCAATCCCCAAAACCAACAAACATGTGCACATACATATCATACGCTAGCTAGCAAGTACAGACAGTCATTCCGATCTAACAGATCACTAACATGGCAACCATCCTACAACCAGGATACCAATCTAACCGATCACTAATCATAGCAGCCATCCTATAACCAGGATACTGATCTAACCGATCACTAACATATCATAATCCTATAACCAGGATACCGATATAATAGATCACTAACATAGCAACCATCCTATGTCCAGGATACAATCATAAAGGGCTGGCCTTGGTGCCGTAGACCCTGTTGATATAGTGAGAAGAACTCACCTCACAATGCCGAACTGTAGTGATAAGATCAAACTCCCGAATCACTGTCACGAACTCAACCTCCTATAACCACCATAGGACCAAGTCCATCAGAATCCCAAATTACCAAAATACACTCAAAAGTCCAACTCGTCAACCCTTGGTCAAAGTCAATGTCAACGGTCAAAGTCAACAGTCCATGTTGACCCGACTCATCGAGTGCAGCTAGCAACTCGTCGATTTCCTCAAGAACTCAAGAATCGTCAAAACCCTAATTGACTCGCCGAGTTTCCAACCAACTCGTCGAGTCCATGTGTGTCCAGATGTCGGGGAAAACCCTGACTAACTCGTCGAGTCCTCTTACTGACTCGCCGAGTTTATGTAGAATCAAATACGGGAAATCCTCATCCGGCTCGCCGAGTCGGCTATGCGACTCGTCGAGTTTATGCAATCCATTTCTTATCCAGACGTTTTTATGCCACCCCAAAGCTCTATAATGCAGATATAACCTCCTAGGGCATGGTTTCCAAGTAAAGTTGCAAACTTTACGTGCATGCATGGTCCTAAATGCGAAAACCAAGCTAAGGGAAAGTTTTAACCCAAAGAGAAAGGCCCAAGCTTGCTAAATCAAATAACTTTATGGCTATAAGGACCGAGAGGAGTCCATATCTGAAGTTACAACTTCAGATCATGCCCAATACCTGAAATGACTCCCAAATATATTAAAGATGGCCCTAAACCTAAGCATGAAGAGATTTAGCTAAAGATAAGCCAAGGTAACGACTTGTTACCTTTAAAATGATGCCAAGATATAGTAGAGTCAGATCCACAAGCTCCTCTTTGCTCCAAGCTCCTTATACTTCAATCCTTCTTCACAAAATGTACCAAAAGCACTCTTTAATCCTCACAAACACTCAAGAACAAGGTATAAGCTGATTAGGGTTTCTATTGGCCCTCAAAATGTGGTAAGGAATTGGAGGAAAGGACTTAAGGTCCTTTAAATAGAGTGCAGACCCTAAAAAATTAGTGTTTCATTTTCCAGCTCCAACTCGTCGAGTCGGGGTCCTCCGACTCGTCGCGTAGACCTCAAAAATAGGCGGCATGATTCGCTTCTACACAACGAGTTGGGGGCAACCAACTCGTCGAGTAGGTCCAAGAATTTGACTTTTAGCTTTTATATTTTATACTTGGGAGTGGGGGTGTTACAATTCTCCCCCACTTAAACTAGACTTCGTCCTCGAAGTCTGCTACGACGAACAATTCTGGATAGTGCTCCCGTATCTCTACTTCCGACTCCCACGTCCACTCGGATCCCCTCCTGTGCTCCCATTGTACCTTTACCAAAGGTACTTCCTTATTCCGTAGAACCTTTTGTTGGATTAGGTGTCTAAGCCCATAACTATAATTGGTATGTACTTGACCCGAGGGTAGCATGGTCCATTTTGGGTTGCATATCACGAGGACAATTTGATAGGATGGACTTTTGAGAAGAGGTTAGTTATGATTTATTAATATATTATAAGTTCTAATATATTAATATGAAATCATATGATTTAATTAGTATTGATCAAGAATTAATTTGGAATTAATTTAGTGATCAAAAGAGACTAATTAAATTAATGGGGACTAATTCTGTAAATTAGTTATATATATATATATATGGTTTGGGCTTATGATACATGATAAACTAAGTTTATGGATGAATCCATAAAGAGTTAGCCCACTTGAATCATGGATCATGGATAATAAGCCCAAGGGTATGGATTAGGGTTTAACCATGACTCTTAGACTATATATAGAACACCCCATAGCTAAAATCGGTGACCTAGTGTTCTTGGAGTTCCATAACCGATTTTGAGTGCATAGAACCTTTCTCTCAAGTTCTCCTTTGTCCAAGGTGTGTTGTGAACCGTTTGAGGCATCACACTTGGGGTGCTAAGTTCTTAAAGGTAAAAACTACAAGCTACAACAAAGAGGTAATTATATAACTCACTTTTATGTTGTCAATTGTATGCTAGTTGTAGGCTTTATGCTTTGGAAACAATATTACATGTATAATTAGAGAAAACATAGATCCAAAGCATTTAGGGTTGTATGTGCACCATAGGATGTTGTAGTATACAAAATCCAACAGTGGTATCAGAGCCTAGGATTGTTTTCTATTATATTTGATGCATGGCTTAATTTTCAAAGTTGAAAAAATCGATTTTCTGGCCTCTGACTGATGAACTCGCCGAGTCCATTGGCTGACTCGACGAGTCCACTTAGTATAAGGTCAACTCGGCGAGTCATGTTCATGTACTCGACGAGTTGATGCTTCTGATGGCAGATTTTCAGGTTTTTTGGCCTGTTTTGGATTAGGATCATTATCACAAAATGTTTTAGTTCATAAAATTTGATTTTGTTGATATGGTAGTGATCATGCTTATCCAATTAAAATATAATTGTCAAAATTTTCAAGATTTGTATTAGTTTATATGATTAGACTAATTTCTTGCAAATTGTTGATATGAATTATTTTGACTTATGAGTTTAACTTGATCATAGATAAATTATTTGATTATTTTGTTAATTGAAATATTTGATCTTAAATGTTTTTAATGTTCTCCATAACTTGTCCTCAAGTTATGGAACATGAAAAATTTTCTTTCATAAAAACCATATTAACTCATAGGTTATGGAAAACCAAAAGTTTTCAAGAGTTACAAAACTTGCCCTCAAGTTTTGGTATTTGAAAAGTCTCAAATTATGAAACTCTTGTAATTAAAAAGGTGTTACTCTTGGGTTCATAAATTAAAAAAAAAATTAAATAGTTTTTTTTTTAATTTTGAATTTTTTTTATATTTAGAACCTTGAAGTATTTGAATAATTCAAATTGCACCTTATGGACTTTATTAAATTAATTAAAGTGTTTAATTAAAAGGGAAGTTTAATAAATCCATAATAACATGGTTTAAGATTAATTAAATTAAGAGTATAATTTATTAATAGATTAAACCATCTAGTATTTTTAAAGTTTAAAATACACCCTTATACTATACAAAATTAAAAGTTTAATAATTATATATGTATAAGTTAAAAAGTCAGTCTTACCGTTATTAGGCCTCATTCACGAAGCTGGTCTATAAGGGGGTATAAAGTTACTGCCTATAAAATGGCAGTTTAATGGGTGTCCACTCTCACTCACCGCTTCCTTGACTGGTGGAGGGTCGTTAGCCAAACGGGTAGGATAGGACATTCTCATTAAAAGTATAATGAAAATACCAAGTAACTAAACACTTATAAATTCCCAATCTTAGTTACTTAGGACAAATGTGAATTTGGTGCTAACCCATGAAATTGCACTTTGCACCTTGGTAAGTCGTTAGTGGAGCGTGTGTGGTTAACCGACACACTGACTTGGACTAACAAGGGTGGAAGAGGGTAGCTCGATATTTGTCATAGATCAATGGAGCATGTGTGGTTAACTGGCACATTGATTACGTGACAAATGACATCGAGAGTACCAAGCTAATTTGCATGGTTATTCACACCTTGTTTGTGATCCTCGGTATCCCAGTCACAAACTTGAAGGGCATAATCGAGATTAAACATGCCATTGAAAAGTTCAATGAATCTCAAAAGATCTAGGAATTTCAATTCATTTAAAACCTAAAGTTTATTTTCGTTTTTCATGGTGGAAATTGGTAAATCGTCATTACCTACCTTCAAATATTTTGCAATTGGATTACGACATCCCTCTTCCGAATTGTAAAATGATGTGTTGGGTCCTAGCCTTAATATTTCATTTTGGGTGTTATATTAAGGACTTAAATCAACTAAACTTGAATTTCTCCCTTGTAGATGTCTAGTTCTGACAACTATGGTCTACCTTATCCTTTTGGAAAAAGCTTTCTTTATAAAGATGATAATCCACAAGACGATCAAGGTGAAAGATTAATCCCTTCTTTGTGTTGTAGTGGAACTTCTCTTCCTTTACCTCCTCCAATAATTCTCCCTGACCCACAAGTTCAAAGACTTGAAAAGTTCAAGGTCACTCAAGCCCTATTGGCTAGAAAACACCAAGATGGAAGGTCTGTGTGTGCACATGTCTTGGAGATGAAGTCACACATTGACAGGTTAGGAATGTTGGGTCTCGTTGTTTCAAGGAAGTTGGCTGTTGACTTGGTTCTTCAATCACTTCCTAAGTCATATAACGGGTTCTTTAAGGACTACTATATGGGAGATCACGACATGACCCTTATTGATCTAACATATTTGCTTGTTGCTGTTGAATCAAAAATGATTTGGCGCACTGGTAAATCAAATTTGATTGGAAGATCTACTTCCCAAACTTCCATGGACATTGAAAATGGAAACATTGGAAGTCCAGAAAAGTCTTCTCTTCCCAATGGAAAGGGATCGGCCATGGTCAAGTCAATTGACCAAATGGTAAAGGCTAAGTCTGAGATAGTCCCGTGTACCATTCCCAAAGAGTCCATGTGTTTCTATTACCATGAGAAGGGGCATTGGTAGTGTCATAATTTACCAAATAAGGAAAGATTCTCATCACCCAAGTTTCAGTTGGATAGAAATTTGGAATCATGCAACTTGTATTGTATGATGAATGAGAACCTTCATCTTTGGGAAATTAAGACTAATTCCTTGTTCACATGTATATGTGAGTCAAGTGAAGGACTAGGGGATCGGGTACACTTGGTTGTGCGCTGGTCAGGTCCACCACACAGAACGATAAGACAATTCGTTATGATTTACTAAAGTTTAGTAAATATGGTTATACTTACAAGATTAAGTGTAATTCTGAATCATTGAAAAAGTTTCAATGTATGACAGAACGAATGAGAAGAATCAAATTAGGCAGAAAGATAAAAGTTTATTCAATCTGAGAAGATGGGAGAGTACTTGAGTATCGTGTTTTATGATTATCTTAGTGATTATGAAACCATATCACAATTGATCCTCTAAGGACATCTTAGTGCATTTGTATGGCTAAGAAGAGGAATCGTGAATTGTTAAAATGGTTAAATCAAGAAGATAAATCATACTTCGTTCCAAAATCAAGTCTTAGAGTGACATGATCTTAAGAAGGTTTATAACACTCATCAAATTTAGAGTAAAATGTTTCTTACTCTTGTACATTTGAGATTGGTAAGTTGTGATGTTTTGGATAAGACAAAGACCAACTAAGACCAATTGTGTGAAGTGTTTGTCTTGATAAGAAACCGCCCTAACTCTTGAATATTTGTTGTCAAGTAATGTTTCTTGACAAAGAGAATCTTATATGTCAAGAGGTTAGTGGGAGTCTTAAAGGTCTTGAAAAATTTCAAGAACTAATCAAGAGTAAACTTAATGTTAATCACTAGCACACGACTTGAGGTTTATAACCAATCGTGTTGACATATTCTTGTTTCTGTGCCCATTCCAGTTAAAGTTGACTATGCATGTGAGTTCTATGAGTGCTCAATTATTTGCATAACAACTTGGAAGCAATGGTAGGCCCTTGTGCTTCCAGGTGGCAAGAAATTAAGATTGAACAAGTTCAGTCCAGATGAGTTTGGATGACATCACTAACCTTGTCTTGTGATTATGGTTATGACAAATTCACATGGATAAGAACACATACACCATAAAATCTAAGTGTCATAAGGTTTCTCTCCAATTCATGACAATTATTGTGAGAAAACGCTTTCACTAAGTAGATTTTAAATAGTTAGCAATTGTGATATTTGCATTCTCAAATTCGATTATGATTACGGCACTCCTCTTCATAATTCGAATTGTGAGAAATGGAAAAGGTCTAAACATTTCAGACTTATGGCTGTAAGATCTAAAATTGTTTAGACACACATGTGAGCTATCTAAGGAAAGGTGTATGAGTTTGAGGAGCCTAGATAAAGTCTTATCGAAACATCTTGTATCAGAAATCTAAACTTTGGTAAGAAAGTCAACAAGTATTGATTTCTAGAAGTTCAGCTGATTTCTGGGTACATGTCAAAGCTAGTGGGAGCATAAGTGTTATGCTAGTAAGATAATAATTATTATGCTAGTGGGAGCATAATTATTATGGTAAGTGTTGCGAGTTAGCAATGTTAATTATAGAAAACAAAAGTTTCAATTCGCAAAGTTGCAGGGTTGGAAAAAGTTGTTTTGCTATAATTAAGGGAGAGGAATTCATACTTCATTTCAAATCTAAAAGCTTAGATTGAGATTTTAATCAAATTTAGTCAAGAACATATATGAATGTTATGTTGAAATGATTCAACATAAGGAAATTCTATATGTAGAAATGTTATAGCAAGAGACTGGTAAAGTATCACGTCTTTATGTAAGACATTATGTATCGTATCCCATATGCTTCGGGTAGAGGATCGATTACATATGCTATAACATTAATCTGTTCGAATTTTCGAAATGCCTAGGGCATTAAGAGGGAAAAGGGATTATAATGAGATATGACTAAAATGGTTAAGCAATTGTCGAGGACAATCTGAGGTTTACCAAAGATTGGTTGCTTATGGACAGTTGGAAGTATATTCTGAATTTTGGAAGGACCATGTTGACATACTCTGAGAAGAGGTAACTCTTGTTCAAAAGTGATAGTCAGAATGAGAATATGGAAATGTTACCATACGTGGAAGTTAATAATAAAATCTATGTAAGAATAGAAAACTTAATGCAAGAAGGATGTTCAAATGAATGTACTTTGAATATGAGACTTCGTTTCCATGGAACTCCTCTCCATTGGAATACTTTGTAATGTCTGTTGCCAAATCTCTATGACTTTTGTGCATAGTCATTACAATAGGATCATTGCATATAAGTTTAGAATCAAACAGATTTTAGCAAATAGCAAGAATTTGGTATTCTTGCACTTACGATAAGGATTAGGAATTGTGAAATGAGTGTCATTGGAAAATGTTTACAATTGATCTATTTCACAAAGTAAGGACCATAGGCAAACATAGTGTGCATGCTTGGAGCATGGGATAACTATTGTTTTAATTCAAGTATTAAGTTGATAAATCGAAAAATTATACAATGAATAATGTGTAATCAATATGGTGATTAAATAAAAGGTGTTTTATTTATATTCATAAGTTCTAAGACCCTATTGGATTCGATTATTCTTGTGTTTCACTTTGCATGTTTTGACTTCCCGAATAACTAGGTTATTTAAACTATCCACAATCGATCATACTTTGGAAGTAGGTATTGAGGAAAGACTGTCATGAATCTGACTGTAGATTGTATAGGTGTTTTAGACATAGCACAAGTTTGTTGCAGTGTTCATGAGTACTCCTGGAATAAGATTCGAGTATTGGATTAAACCCACGCTCATCTGAATCACTTCATGGTTTTTATCACGAGTGATTGTGAGACGATAATATCTTATATCCTTGGAACCAAGACATGTGAGTTGTTATTTACAAGTCGGTTGCACATTGACATATGTAAACGCACTAGTAACTTGGTGTTATAAAACATATTGTTGTGTGTGATTTGATGAGTAAGTGCAAGCAAGCATTTGAGTCGAAGTTTATCCATTCCTTTTACCCTTAGAGGGATAAAAGCGATATATGTGGGCCCCTCTATGATTTAGTGATGACACGCTAAGCGCTTGGCCAAGCCTGGACTGGTTTGATTTGTTCAATTAGTCGGTCGCCATAAATCGGAAATCAGGAAACAACAGATGGACAGAGAGAATGATTATAACCCATGTCTCATGTCCATACGTTATCTAGAATGTAGGAATATATGATCACTTATCTAATGGACGCGTCATTGACTAGGTCAGAGTTCAACATCGAATTTTAAGAGCTACGATTGCTAGTCGAGTTGTGGAGTCGTACTTGCAATAATAGTTATTAGACTTATCCAAGTGGGAGACTGTTGGATTAGGTGTCTAAGCCCATAACTATAATTGGTATGTACTTGACCCGAGAGTAGCATGGTTCATTTTGGGTTGCATATCACCAGGACAATTTGATAGGATGGACTTTTGAGAAGAGGTTACTTATTATTTATTAATATATTATAAGTTCTATTATATTAATATGAAATCATATGATTTAATTAGTATTGATCAAGAATTAATTTGGAATTAATTTAGTGATCAAAAGAGACTAATTAAATTAATGGGGACTAATTGTGTAAATTAGTTATATATATGGTTTGGGCTTATGATACATGATAAACTAAGTTTATGGATGAATCCATAAAGAGTTAGCCCACTTGAATCATGGATCATGGATAATAAGCCCAAGGGTATGGATTAGGGTTTAACCATGACTCTTAGACTATATATAGAACACCCCATAGCTAAAATCGGTGACCTATTGTTCTTGGAGTTCCATAACCGATTTTGAGTGCATAGAACCTTTCTCTCAAGTTCTCCTTTGTCCAAGGTGTGTTGTGAACTGTTTGAGGCATCACACTTGGGGTGCTAAGTTATTAAAGGTAAAAACTACAAGCTACAACAAAGAGGTAATTCTATAACTCACTTTTATGTTGTTTATGTCAATTGTATGCTAGTTGTAGGCTTTATGCTTTGGAAACAATATTGCATGTATAATTAGAGAAAACATAGATCCAAAGCATTTAGGGTTGTATGTGCACCATAGGATGTTGTAGTATACAAAACCCAACACCTTCACCTTCCTCTCAAGAACAGCCACTGGCCTCTCCACGTAATTCAGGCGCTCATCGACCTAAATATCATCTAATGACACTACTACCTCCTTGTCCAGAATGCACTTCCACAATTGTGAAACATGGAAAGTGCTGTGGATCCGACTAAGCTCCATAGGGGGATCTAATCTATACGCCACCTTGCCAACCTTGGCAGCGATCCTGAATGGCCCGATATATCGGGGACCCAACTTCCCCTTCTTCCTGAAGCGAATCACACCCTTCCAGGGTGAGACCTTCAGGAGTATCATGTTACTGACCTAAAAATCCAACTTAGATCGGCGACGGTCGGCGTAACTCTTCTGCCGACTCTGTACGGTCTGCAACCGCTGTCTGATCTGCTGAATCATCTCGGTAGTCTACAGTACTACCTTGGTCCGACCCATCACCGTGTGACCAACCTCGCCCCAACAGTTTGGGGTGGTGCATCTCCGTCCATACAATAACTCATAAGGTGGAGTACCAATGTTGGAGTGAAAGCTGTTGTTATAGGAGAACTCTACAAGGGGTTGGTAGGAGTCCCAACTCCCACCAAAGTCAATAACGCAGGCTCTCAGCATATCCTCGAGAGTCTGTATTGTCCGCTCACTCTGGCCGTCTGTCTGCGGATGATAGGCTGTACTGAAGTGCAGTCGTGTGCCCAGCTCCTCGTGGAACTTCTGTCAGAAACGGGAGGTAAACCGAACATTAAGGTCTGAGATGATAGAGACCGGAACCCCATGGCGTGCGACAATCTCGCGTATGTACACATCGCCAGCTTCTCGGCCGATGAGCTCTCCCGAATGGGCAGAAAACGAGAACTCTTGGTCAATCGATCCACGATGACCCATATAGCGTCGAACCACTTTGCCGTTCTCGGTAATTTAGTGATGAAGTCCATCGTGATCTGCTCCCATTTCCACATGGGAATCTCTAGAGGCTGCAGCTTTCCATGCGGCCTCTGGTGCTCGGCCTTGACCATCCTTCAGGTCAAGCACCTCTCAACGTACCAAGCGATCTCCCGCTTCATGCACGACCACCAGTAACTCAATCGCAAATATCGGTACATTTTGGTGGCCCCCGGATGAATAGAGAAGTGAGACTTATGAGCCTCCTCCAATATAGTCTGTCTGAACCCACCATACATCGGAACCCAGACCTGACAACAACGGGTCAATAATCCCCGACTACCCTACACAAACCGGGTGTTCTTACCCCTAATCCTCTCAAGCTTCCAGTTCTCTTGACACATACCCTCTGCCCGCGCTTCCGTGATCAAGCTCACAAGTGGAGAATCCACTGGTATCCTCATACATGTCGCTGGGGTAAAAGATCCGGCTGACTTGCGGCTCAGATCGTCCGCAACCACGTTCGCTTTAACTGGGTGGTAAAGGATCTCACACTCGTAGTCCTTGACTACATCCAGCCACCTGTGCTGTCTCATGTTCAGGTTTGGATGATCCATGATGTGTCTCAGGCTCTTGTGGTCTATGTATATGGTACAACGGACCCCATAGAGGTAATGTCTCCAAATCTTGAGAGCGAATACCACCGCTCCCAACTCCAGATCATGAGTAGGGTATCTCGTCTTGTGCGGCTTCAGCTGTCGCGATGCATAGGATATCACTCGTCCTCTCTGCATGAGGAACGCTCCCAGTCATGTGATGGATGCATCACAGAATACCACAAAATCCTCAACTCCTTTCGGGAGAGTCAAGACTGGAGCCTCGCATAGTCGCTGTCTGAGGGTCTCAAACGCCCTCTGCTGCTTGGGGCCCCACCGAAAATCCACCCCCTTCCTCGTCAGACGAGCGAGGGGTACTGCAATCTTAGAGAAATCTTGTATGAATCCCCGGTAGTACCCTGCCAATCCCAAGAAGCTCCTGATATCTAAGGGAGATTTCGGAACCTCCAACTGCATAACCGCCTTGATTTTCGCCGAATCGACCAAAATCCCCTCCTGGTTAACGAGATGACCAAGGAACTGAACCTCCCGTAACTAAAACTTGCACTTTGAGAACTTGGCATAAAGCCGTTCTCGCCTCAGAACTCCCAATAGCTCTCATAGATGCTCCTCCTACTGCTCTGGTGTCTCGGAGTACACCAAGATATCGTCTATGAACACGATGACCGAGCTATCGAGCATCGGTCTGCAGACCCGATTCATCAGGTCCATAAACACTGCTGGCGTGTTGGTGAGCCCAAACGGCATCACCACGAACTCGTAATGTCCATAACGAGTCCGAAACGCGGTCTTTTGCACGTCCTCCTCCATAACCCTGACCTGATGGTACCCCGACCTCAGGTCTATGTTGGAGAACCAAGATGCTCCCTGCAATTGATCAAAAAGATCATCTATCCTCGGGAGTTGATGATTCTTCACCGTCAACTTGTTCAACTCCCGGTACTAAATGCACATCCGGTGTAAACCATCCTTCTTCCTGACGAAGAGAATCGACGCTCCTCATAAAGAACTGCTCGGACGAATAAAATGCTTGCCCAACAGTTCCCCCAGCTGTGATGACAACTCTTGCATCTCTGGTGGTGCCAACCGGTACAAAGCCTTGGCGATAGGGGCTGCACCTGACACTAGATCGATCCTAAACTCGACCTGCCTCTCCGAAGGCACTCCGGGTAACTTCTCCGGGAACACATCAACAAACTCCCTGACCACTAGAACCTCTGATACTGAAACCTGATCCCTGACCCGCGTATCCACCACATACGCTAGATAACCCGCACACCCATGTTGAATGTACTACCGAGCCCTGGCAGCTGAACAAAACCCTGATCCCAATCTGGTGCCCTCGCCGTAGATAATCAGTTCTCCCCACTTGGGGTTCGAACTACCACTCGCTGACCCTCGCAGTCAATCATGGCATCAAAGCGACTAAGCCAGTCCATACTGACAATCACACACACATCACCCATGGGAATCGGAATCAAGCCTATAGGGAAAGATACCCCGAAGATCTCCAACACGCAACCCCGATCGACTAAAGAAGTGGAAAACCCGTGTTCGTTGGCGATAGAGTCTCGCAACGGACACTCTAGCTCTCCTATTGGCACACTGAACTCCCTACTAAATGTCTGAGAGACAAACGACCGACTCGCCCCCGAGTCAAATAATACCAAAGCAGGTAAGGAGTTCACTAAAAATGTACCTAATAACAGGTACAAACATATAAGCATAAAACAGATATAATCAGTAAGATAAGGGATAGAAACATATTAGCAACCACGTCTGGTGCTGCCCTGGCCTCCTCTGTTGTAAGTTGAAATGCGCGTCCATGAGCCCTCGGGGGCGCTGCTTGACCCCGACACCCGTCAGTAATCCTCAGTGTAGCCGGCGTTGGAGCCTGCGCTGGCCTGGCAGCGAGCTGTGGACAGTTGGTCTTCACTGATGGGTTTTGAGCATTCTAACACTCCTATGGTGTACATGCAACCCTATAAACCTTGGATCTATTTTTTCTCTAATATTCATGCAAATAAGAATTTTCCAAGGTTCTCATCCTAACTAGCATGGCATGGGGTATTTGTAATATAAAACTAGTAGAATGACATACCTTTTCTTGTAGCTTGGATTCCTTAAGACCTTGCGAGCCTAGCACCCCAAATGTGATGCCTCAAATGTTTCACACAACACCGCAACTCTTGGAATAACTTGAGAGAAGAACACTTTGATCACAAAATCGGCTAGCCCTCCTTGTCTTGTCTTAGTCCCGATTTTGCTAGCTATGGAGCTCTTTATATAGTGTGCCACATGTAAGGTTGCACCATGTAAATCCTAATGTGCATGGCTTTTCATTTCCTTCATGATCCATGGGTTATAACCTCCATGGAGCATCCATGGAGCACCCAATGGGTCCTAGCCCAATCTAGTGAATCATGAACCATAAGCCCACTATATAAGAATGAATGATTTACAAATCAATCCCCATATATTTAATTAGTCTCTTTTTTTATCACAAAATTAATTCCAAATTAATTCTTGATCAATACTAATTAAATAATATGATTTCATATTAATATATTAGAACTTATAATATATTAACAAATCGTAAGTGTCCTTTCTCTCATTTTGTCTATCCAACAGTTGAGATGAAGATGCAACCCAAATGGACCATGCCAAATCGGGTCAAGTATATACTAAATATAGTTATGGACTTAGACACCTTATCCAACATTCACGTGACCAACCTGATGGCAGTGGTAGCAGATCCGCATATCCTGAACCGGAGCTAGCTGGAGACAATCCCTCTTCTTAGCCATAAGAATACACTAAGATGTCCTTAGAGGATCAATTGTGATATGGTTTCATTAAGATGATCATAAAACATGATACTAAAGTACTCTCCCATCTTTTCAGACTTGAGAAACTTTTATCTTTCTGCCTAATTTGATTCTTCTCATTTGTTCTGCCATATACTGAAACTTTTCCAACGTTTCAGAATTATACTTAAACTTGTAAGTATAACCATATTTACTAAACTTTAGTAAATAATGATGAATAGTCTTATCGATCTTTGTGGTGGACTTGACCAGTGCACAAGAATGTGTACTCGATCCCTTAGTCATTCACTTGACTCACATATACATGTGAACAAGGAATTAGTCTTAATTTTCCAAAGATGAAAATTCTCATTCATCATACAATACAACTTGCATGATTCCAAGTTTCTGTCCAATTGAACCTTGGGTGATGAGAATCTTTCCTTATTTGGTAAATTTACATACTACCACAAAAGAAAGAATCAAATTCATATTTCCAATATTGCTATCAATGGAATCGTATAAACAACAATTTTTCACAAATGCCATTGTAAGGATACTTAAAATAAATAAAACTTTTCTTTTATTTTTAAAACTTGCGGAAAAATTTATCCTTACAATGCGAATGCATATGAAAACAATGTTGTTATCTATTCCTAAGAAATCTATCATAACTTCATAAGCAGCAGCTTAAAATTCTGATCTTCTTGATCAGAATCAGCTTTTATTCTTCCTTTAAGCTTCCTCTCCTTTCTTTGATTTTACAAAACATCAAAATGCGACCTAGTCACATCATGTATTAAGAATCTCCAAATAGGAACTTAATAGAGTTAGATAGTGGACTTTACCCGAAGTAGAGTCAAACTTTTTGACTTTACCATCCTCATGATCTTTCAGGTAAATAGGGCAGCTTCGCAACCGATGCCCCTTCCTTTGGCAAAAGAAACATATGGACTCTTTGGAATGGTACACGAGACTATCTCAGACTTAGCCTTTCTCTTTACCATTTGGTCAACCGAGTTGACTATGGCCGATCCCTTTCCATTGGGAAGAGAAAGCTTTTCTGGATTTCCAATGTTACCATTGTCAATGTCCATGGAAGTTTGGGAAGTCGATCTTCCAATCAAATTTACTTTACCAGTGCTCCAAATCATTGCTGATTCAGCAGCATCAAGAAAATAGGTAAGATCTTTATGGGTCATGTCATGGTCTGTCATATAGTAGTCCTAAAGGAACTCACTATGTGACTTAGGAAGTGATTGAAGAACCTAGTCAACAACCAACTTCCTGAATACTTTGACAGCCAACTCTCCCGGCTTGTCAATATGTGACTTCATCTCCAAAATGTGAGCACACATAGACTTTGCTTGCCAATAGGGCTTGAGTGACCTTGAACTTTTCAAGAACTTGTGGGTTAGGGAGAATAATTGGAGAAGGTGGAGGAAGAGAAGTACGATTTCCATGATCCAACCACGGGACATCATCTTCATTAGGAAAACTTGTTTTAAGAGAATTGGGAATATCTTAGTTGTCTGATCTAGACATCTACAATGGGAGAAATTCAAGTTAGTTGATTTAAGTCCTTAATACAACACCCAATATGAAATATTTAGGCTAGGACCCAACACAATATTTTATAACTTGAAAGAGGGATGCCGTAATCCAAGTTATAAAATATTTGAAGGTAGGCGAATGACGATTCACCAATTTCCACCATGAAAAATGAAATAAATTATTAGGTTTTAATTGGATTTGAAACTCCTAGATCTTTTGAGATTCATTGAACTTTTCAATGGCATGTTTAAATCTCGATTGTGCCCTCCCAAGTTTGTGACTGGGATGCCGAGGATCACAAACAAGGTGTGAATAACCATGAAAATTTACTTGGTACCCTTACTTTTATCACCTAATCGATGTGTCGGTTACCCACACACGCTCCACCGATCTATGATAAACATTAAGTCACCCTTTTCCATTCTTACTAGTCTATGTTAGTGTGCCGGTTACCCACACACACTCCACCAACGACTTGGTAAGGTACTAAGTGCAATTTCATGGGTTAGCACCAATTTCACATTTTCCTAAGTAACTAAGATTGGGAATTTGTAAGTGTTTAGTTACTTAGTATTTATCATTATACTTTTAATGAATGGAGAATTATAGTCCTTGTCTTATCCGTTCGGCTAACGACCCTCCACCAGTCAAGGAAGCAGTGGGTGAGAGTGGACACCCATTAAACTGCCATTTTATAGGCAGTAACCTTATACCCCCCTTATAGACCGGCTTCGTGAATGAGGCCTACTAACGGTAAGACTGACTTGCTCTTATACATATATATATATATATATATATATATATATATATATATATATATATATATATATATATACATTATTAACTTATAATTCTATAAATTTTAAGGGTTGAATTTTAACTTTTAAAACTCTAGGGTTTGGAATTGAAGTTTTCTAAAGTAACTTTACAAATTCCAAAACTTGAGGGCAAGTTTTGAACAATTCAAAAACTTTTGGATTTTCATAACTTATGAGTTTAATTAAGGTTTTTAAAAATTTTAGTGGAGAGACTCTTGAACATCCATAACTTGAGGACAAGTTATGGAGTCCATAAAACTATTTATGAGAAAGACTCTTCAATTATGTAACCTATGACTCTTTAATGGATCTTTAAAAGAAATGACCTTTGGTAATCCATAACTTGAGGACAAATTATGGACTCCATTAAAAACATTTAGATCAAGAATTAACTAACAAACAATTTGCAAATAATTCCTATGATCTTACTAAAACTCATAAGCATGAACATTCATATCAACTATTTCAAGAATCATATAAACATACATAAAACTTGAAAAATTGATAATAACCATTGAAAATGGATTAGTATAATCATTACCACATCAAAAACAGGTATTATAAGTCCAAAACAGTTTAGGGTAATGATTCTAGTCCATTTCCAACAGCAAAACTCGAAAAACTGCACACAGGGCCTTCTACTCGTCGAGTGCAAGAACCTACTCGACGAGTAGGATGCTTTTATACTTGGACTCGTCGAGTTCCCCCATGGACTCGGTGAGTTCACTCAGCAGAATGCAAATTTTTCGATTTTTTCAAGCAGTTTGCATCAAATATCAAGAAAACAAGCCTAGGCTCTGATACCACCGATGAGTTTTGAGCATTCTAACACTCCTATGGTGTACATGCAACCCTATAAACCTTGGATCTTTGTTTTCTCTAATATTCATGCAAATAAGAATTTTCCAAGGTTCTCATCCTAACTAGCATGGCATGGGGTATTTGTAATATAAAACTAGTAGAATGACATACCTTTTCTTGTAGCTTGGATTCCTTAAGACCTTGTGAGCCTAGCACCCCAAATGTGATGCCTCAAATGTTTCACACAACACCGCAGCTCTTGGAATAACTTGAGAGAAGAACACTTTGATCACAAAATCGGCTAGCCCTCCTTGTCTTGTCTTAGTCCCGATTTTCCTAGCTATGGAGCTCTTTATATAGTGTGCCACATGTAGGGTTGCACCATGTAAACCCTAATGTGCATGGCTTTTCATTTCCTCCATGATCCATGGGTTATAACCTCCATGGAGCATCCATGGAGCACCCAATGGGTCCTAGCCCAATCTAGTGAATCATGAACCATAAGCCCACTATATAAGAATGAATGATTTACAAATCAATCCCCATATATTTAATTAGTCTATTTTTTATCACAAAATTAATTCCAAATTAATTCTTGATCAATACTAATTAAATAATATGATTTCATATTAATATATTAGAACTTATAATATATTAACAAATCGTAAGTGTCCTTTTTCTCATTTTGTCTATCCAACAGTTGAGATGAAGATGCAACCCAAATGGACCATGCCAAATCGGGTCAAGTACATACTAAATATAGTTATGGACTTAGACACCTATTCCAACATTCACGTGACCAACCTGATGGCAGTGGTAGCAGATCCTCATATCCTGAACCGGGGCTAGCTGGAGACAATCCCTCACAAAGTGCCCCTCTTTGCCGCATTTGCGGCATGCGCTACTCGATATGCAAACCCCCGAGTGACCCGTCCCGCACTTGCCACAAGTGTGGCCCTGCTGTTCCCATGACGTGGAATCAACGGTATTAGACCGCTTTGGCACCGGCTGCGACTATGTCGGGGCCTTCTACTGCTCCCTCAACTGCAGCCCAATCTCTAGCTCACGCCGCCTAGCGGCCTCCTGCAAATCCAGAAGCATATCACAACACTGGGTCACCACAAACTGTCAGATGTCGGTCTTGAGCATGCTCAAATAACGTATCATCTGAGCCTACTCAGAAGCAAATTTCGGGCAGAACATCGCCCTCTCCGTGAACATAAGGGTGATCTCCATCACGGTCTCACCATCCTGTCTCAAATCCAGAAACTCCTGAGCTAACCGTTCCTGCTTGACCCTTGGAATGTATCGGGTGCAGAACATATCCCTGAACTGCTCCCAAGTAACCCAGCTCCCTGATCATCAGTGTAAGACCCAGTCATCAACCTCCACCATTCCTTTGGCCCAGACCTCAGCAGGTTCAGGGCACATCTGACCTTCTGGTCAGTGGGACATGAGCATGTGAAGAAACACCCCTCCATGTCAGATAGCCACCTCATGGATTTGATGGGGTCCTGAGTCCCATCAAAAGTAGGGGGCTTCGTGTTGTTGAAGTCCTAATACTGAAAAG
Organism: Lactuca virosa; assembly: GCF_052849685.1. Classification (NCBI taxonomy): domain Eukaryota; kingdom Viridiplantae; phylum Streptophyta; class Magnoliopsida; order Asterales; family Asteraceae; genus Lactuca; species Lactuca virosa. Next base: position 158,595,206 of record NC_136429.1, read on the forward strand.
CCCGACTGGCTCCTCCCCCTGCTGCCATTACAGCTGTTGTAGCTGCTACGACAGCCGCCTCAGTGAGGGCTGCATAACGCTCATCGAAATACTCCACCATGACGGTCTTGATAGACCCAAGCATCTCCGGTAACTGAGCCCGAAACATCACAGCAACCTCATCATGCAGGAACTCCTGGATCCTGGTGTCCATCTCGTCTGGCCCCATATGGCCGATAGTCTCTGGCACTGCTATTGCCTCCTGTCCATCGCCTCTTGATCCTGACCCGGATCCAGTCACAAATCGTCGAGTAACCACCATGCTGAAAATATACCATGTAGATATCAGATACTCCATATACTAATCCGGGAACCAACTCCCAACAAAATCCTAGGGGTTGTGACTTCCTTGCTACGCGTATGGGTCCTGTGCTTTCAGTAGTACTGGACTATACTACCTTCCACACCTACCCATATTTGTCTCAAGTATCATCACAACGCCCTAACACTATATATATAAGCATGGCGTGCACTCAATCCTCACTCCTAGAGGAAAGCTACATATCTCATAACTGGCGAACTGACCCCCAAATAACTCACCCACCCATGAAACTTCCACCAACCCTACATCACTAGTGTATGCTAGCCATAGATAACGCTGGACCCTATAGACTTTCGAATACCTGATCCTACCCTAAGCCCTTCATCAAACAAGAACAGGAAATAAGGCCAAATCAAACATTCTCAGGCTATAAGATCTTAATTATGTACAGTCGTGATGCATACACTAAGCAACTACAGTAATGATGTCAATTTCATATAAGAAAAAACCCTAGGCTATCAGGCATCATATAATCAGACAATTCTATCATGCAATTCCTGAAGATCCCTAGCCTAGTACTAGCATGCTGTTCTAACATATCACATAAATCAAATAATCTGTAAGGTATTGTAGGGTCTACTTACTGGCTCCGACTGATCGTACACTTGCATCCTCCTTTATATTTTGAAAACCATTTGAAAAATCATTTTAAAATCTTGTCCTTAGTTTGATACTGGAGTCACACGAGTGTTTCCTCCAATTCACTCAAACCAAGGCTCTGATACCAACTTGTAACTGATGGGTTTTGAGCATTACAACATTCCTATGGTGTACATGCAATCCTAATGCTTTGGATCTAGGTTTTTCTCAAGTTATACATGTAAATAATCATCCAAAGAATAAACCCTAATAACTAGCATACCAATTTCGAAATTCATATGTAAAATAGGGTTTGGAACATTACCTCACTTGTTATGTAGCAATAACAAGAACTCCTTGACCTTTGAAAGCTTAGTGCCCCAATTGTTGCACCTCTAATGGAGTCACAAACACCAAGTAGCAATGGAGAATTGTGAGAGAGAGGTTAGGGACTCCTAAAATCAGCTAGGGTTTCTTATGGGATCATAGGTGCCGATTTTGAGGAGCTAGGGGTTCCTTTTATAGTTGAGGCTCTTAGGGTTTACAACTTGGAAACCCTAATTCCCTTGCTTAGGCCCTAAGAAACATATGGATCCAATTTGGCAAGCCTTGGAAGAAATCTTTATGGACTCTCATAGAGATTTTGTCCACCCTATACCAATGGGGTCCATGATCCCAAACTACAACTATTACTGATTTACAAAATCAGTCCCCGTTTATTTAATTAATCTCTTTTGATCACTAAATTAATTCCAAATTAATTCTTGATCAATACTAATTAAATAATATGATTTCTCAATTATATATTATTCTTATAATATATTAATAAATCACAATTAATCTCTTTCACATAATTCATCCTATCAAATTGCTATGGTGAAGGCAACCCAAAGGGACCATGCTCATTATCAAATCAAGTACATACCAAAAATAGTTATGGGCTTAGACGCCTAATCACACACAACAATACGTTTTATAACATCAAGTTACTGATGCGTTTACGTATTATCAATGCGCAACCTACTCTTAAACAACAACTCATATGTCTCTATTTCAAGAATATAAGATATTATCGTCTCAGAATCACTCGTGATAAAATCCATGAAGTGACTCAAGTGAGCGTGGGTTTAATCCAATACTCAAATCTTATTTCAGGAATACTCATGAACACTGTAGCAAAATTGTGCTATGTCTAAACACTTAGACAATCTAAAGTCGGATTCATGACAGTCTTACCTCATTACTTACTTCCAAAGTATGATTGAATGTGGATGTTTGAATAATCTTATTATTCGGGAAGTCAAAACATGCAAAGTGAAACACAATAATAATCGAATCCAATATGATCTCAAAACTTTTGAGTATAAATAAAACACTTATTATTTAATCACCATATTGATTACACATTATTCATTGTATAATGTTTCGACTAATCAACTTAATACTTGAATTAAAACAATAGTTATCCCATGCTCCAAGCATGCACACTATGTTTACCTATGGTCTTTTCTTTGTGAAATAGATCAATTGAACACAATTTTCAACGAAACTCATTTCACAATTCCAAATCTTTATCAAAAGTGTAAGAATGCCAAATTCTTGCCACTATTAAAATGTGTTAGATTTTAAACTATCATGCAATGATTCATTTTGTAATGTCATGGTACCAAAGTCACAGAGACTTTGACAATGATATTACAAAGTATTCCATTGGAGATTGTTACAACACAATTCCCCGGAAATGAAGTCTCACATTCAAAGTACATTCCTTTGAACATCCTTATTGCATTACAGTTACTAACTTACACATAGATTCTTAATATCCAACTCCCATTATGGAAACATTTCCATATTTGCCATATGACCACTCATTATTAATAGAATCCTGTCTATATAATAATGTCAATACAATCCATCCATTATTATACTTCCAACTGCTCACAAGCGACAAATCCTTAGCGAACCTTAGATCGTCCTTGACAGTTGTTTAATTACTTTAGCCATATCCGGTTCTGGTCCTTTTTCCCTCTTAATGCCTTGGGCATTTGGAAAATTAGAACACGTGAATATTATAGCATATGCAATTGATCCTATACCCGAAGCATATGGGATATGATTCATAATAAAGATATGATACTTTACCAATCTCTCGCTATAATATTTCCATATATGGAATTTTCAACGTTGAAACATTTCAACTTGCAAATCAAAACTTTTTTCCTATAAATAGCATTGCTAACTCGCAACGCCTATGATAATGATTATGCTCCCACTAGCACAATAATTATGTCCTTACTAGCATAACACTTATGCTCCCACTAGCTCTGACATGTACCCAGAAATTAACTAGACTTCTAGAAATCAATACTTATTGACTTTCTTACCAAAGTTCAGATTTCTGATACAAGATGCTTCGATAAGACTTTATCTAGGCTTCTCAAACTCATACACCTTTCCTTAGATAACTCATATGTGTGTCTAAACTATTTCAGAACTTACAGCAGTAAGTCCCAAATGTTCAGACTATTTTCCATTTCTCACAATTCGAACTATGAAGAGGGATGTCGTAATCATAATCGAATTTGAGAACGTAATTAAGACAACTGCTATCTTCTCAAAATCCACTTAGTGAAAGCGTTTCCTCACTATCATTTTCATGAAGTGGAGAGAAACCTTATGAAACTTAGATTTTGATGGTGTATGTGTTCATATCCATGTGAATTTGTCGTAACCATAATCACAAGACAAGGTTTGTGACAAATCCAAACTCATATGGACTAAACTTGTTCAATCTTAATTTCCTGCCACTTGGCAGCACAAGGGCCTACCATGTCTTCCAAGTTTTTTGACCGGATCACCCTTACTGATCAATGAACTTTCACTGATCAAGGTGCTTTGCCTTATGCAAACAATTGAGAACTCATAGAACTCACATGCATAGTCAAGTTTAGCTGGAATGGGCACATAAATAAGAATATGTCAACACGATAGGTTACAAACCTCAAGTCGTGTGATAGTGATGAACAATAGGTTTATTCTTGACTAGTTCTTGAAACTTTTCAAGACCTTTAAGACTCCAACTAACCTCTTTACATATAAGATTCTATGTCAAGAAACATTGCTTGACAAATAAATATTCAAGATTTAGTGCGGATTCTTATCAAGAAAAAAACTTCACACAATTGGTCTTAGTTGGTCTTCGTCTTATCCAAGACATCACAACTACCAATTTCAAATGTGCAAGAGTAAGAAACATTTCTATTCCACATTTTACAAGGTTTTATAAACCTACTTTAGATATGTCACTCAAGGCGTAATCTTGGATTACAACTCTAAGACTCGATTTTGAAACGAAGTATGACTCACCCTTTTTTATTCAACCATTTCAACAATTCCCGATTGCTCTTCTTAGCCATACAAATGTACTAAGGTGTCCTTAGAGGATCAATTGTGACATGGTTTCATAATCACAAAGATGATCATAAAACACGATACTCAAGTACTCTCCTTTCCTTTCAGATTGAAGAAACTTTTATCTTTCTACATAATTAACTCTTCTTATTCGTTCTGCCATACATTGAAACTTTTCAAATGATTCAGAATTACACTTAATCTTGTAAGCATAACCATATTTACTTAACTTTTAGTAAATCATGACGAATAGTCTTATCGTTCTTTGTGGCGGACTTGACCAGTGCACATCAATGTTTACCAAATTCTTTAGTCCTTCACTTGACTCACATCTACATGTAAACAAGGAATTAGTCTTAATTTCCTAAGTACCAAGATTTTCATACATCATATAATTCAAATCACATGATTCCAAGTTTCTGTCCAATTGAAACTTGGGTGATGAGAATCTTTCCTTACTTAGAAAATTACGACACTACCACAATCGATATAACTAAGAATCAAACATTTTCAACATTGCTATTAATATATAAACAACAATTTTCACAAATTCTATTGCAAGGAAATACAAAATAAGATAAATCAAATTTTTTTTCTTTATTCATAAAAGTGCGGAAAAACTTGTCCTTACAATGAAATTACAAATGAAAACTATGTCACTAAATATTCCTAAGCAATCTATCATATCTCCTAAGTAGCAGCTCAAAAATCCGATCATCGAACCACGCGATTAAAATCCATTTCTTCGCGATCAAATTCAGGCTACTTCTTCCTTTAAGCTTCCTTTCTTTTCTTCGGTCCTACAAAACATCAAAATGCAATATTATCACATAATGTATTAAGAATCTACAAATAGGAATGCAATAGAGTAAGATAGTGGATTTACCGGAAGCAGAGTCATACATCTTGAATCTCCCATCCTTGCGATCTTTCAGGTAAGTATGGAAGCTTCACAACCAATGCCCCTTCTCTTGGAAGTAGAAGCAAACAGACTCTTCTGGAATAGCACATGAGACAATCTCAGATTCATCCTTTCTCTTTACCATCCAGCCAAACGGTTTGACCTTGTCCAAACCCTTTCCATTGGGAAGAGAAAACTTTTCTGGACTTCCAATGTTGCCAGTTTCAATGTCCATGGAAGTTTGGGAAGTAGATCTACCAATCAAATTTGATTTACCAGTGTGCCAAATCATTGCTGATTCAACAGCAATAAGCAAATAGGTTAGATCAATGAGAGTCACATCGTGGTCTTCCATATAGTAGTCCTTAATGAACCCGCTATATGACTTAGGAAGTGATTGAAGAACCAAGTCAACAACCAGCTTCCTAGAGAATTCGACACCCAACATTCCCAGCCTATCAATATGCAACTTCATCTGCATGACATGAGCACATACATACTTTCCATCTTCGTGTTTGCTTGCCAATAGGGATTGAGTGACCTTGAACTTTTCAAGCATTCGAACACGTGGTTCAGGGAGAACTATTGGAGGAGGTGGAGGAAGTGAAGTATGATTTCCATTTCCATGATCTAATCGTGGAACATCATCTTCATGTGGAAAGCTTTTCCAAAAGATTCGGGAAGACCATAGTTGTCAGAATTAGACATCTACAAAAAAGGGAGAGTTTCAAGTTAGTTGATCAAATCCTTAATATATCATCCAAATGAAATATCAAGGCTAGGACCGAACACAATAATTTACAATTCGAAAGAGGGATGTCGTAATCTAATTGCAAACTATTTGTTGGTAGGTAAATGACGATTTACCAATTCCACCACGAAAAACAAAAAAGAATATTAAGTTTTAAATGAACTGAAACTCCTAGATCTTTTGAGATTCATTGAACTTTTCAATGGAATGTTTAATCTCGATTATGCCCTCCAAGTTTGTGACTGGGATACCGAGGATCACAAACAAGGTGTGAATAACCATGCAAATTAGCTTGGTACTCTTGATGTCATTATCATCTAATCGATGTGCCGGTTAACCACACACGCTCCATCAATCAACGATAATTTACGAGCTACCCATTGCCATCCTTCATTAGTCCCATATTAGTATGCTGGTTAGCCACACACGCTCCACTAACGACCAATAAGGTGCAATGTGCAATTTCATGGGTTAGCGTCAAATTCACATTTTTCATAAAGTAACTAAAATTGGGAATTTATAAAAGGTTTAGTTACTTTATATTTAATTATACTTTTAATGAGGAATTAGTGTCCTATCAAACCCGTTCGGCTAACGACCCTCCACTGGTCAAGGGTGCGGTGGGTAAGAGTGGATACCCAATGGCGGTCATTTTACAGGCCGCCTCCTTAAACACCCCTTATAGACCAGCTTCGTGAATGAGGCCTACTAACGGTAAGACTGACTGTTTACTTATATATATATATATATATATATATATATATATATATATATATATATATATATATATATATATTAGACTTTTAATTTTATATAGTATAAGGGTGTATTTTATACATTTAAAATACTAAGGTCTAATCTTTTAATAAATTAGACTTTTAATTTAATTAAACTTAAACCTATCTATGGACTTATTAATTTTCCTTTAACTAAAACACTTAATTATTTTATTAATACAATCCATGGGGGTGTATTTTAAACTATTGAAATACTAGGACTTTGTATGTCTCAAAAATTAGCTTGATGTATCAATCAGATCCACTTGATGGTGCGGAATCCCAATCAAGTGGATGATGCAAGATCAAATGGAGAAGAAGGAGAAGAAGAAGATGATGAATCTATGATGTATTGATGATAATATTGATGCTCCAACAGAAGATTCACACACACACACACACACTCTCTCTCTTCTTCTCTCTAACTTTCTCTCTCTACAGTATGATTATGAATGAATGCTCTATTGACTCCTCACCCTTACATCTATATATATATATATATATATATATATATATATATATGGACCGCAAACTCAAGGCCCAAACCCAATGCTAGACCGAAAACACATGGGTTTTCGGTCCAAGCTAATAAACTAAATATTATTTTCGGCCCAAGACTAAAAATAATAAATGCTTAGAAAAGAAAAGTATAAACCATATTTTTGACCCAACAATCTCCCCTTTGGTTTATAGCTTTCTTTTCCTTTGACCCAACAAACTCCCCCTAGGATTGTAGCTTGCATTTCTTCTCAGTCTTCACTCTGTGAGCTTGGCTTCAGCGTTTATCTTCGATTTCTTCATAGCTTCAAGATGAACAAATGAATCTTCTACGTGAGTGACTTCATCTTGAACATTTGGGCTTCTCTTCAAAATTTGACATTGAACGCACGTTGGGTGTGGAGGCTTCATGTAGAGATTCTTGAAAATATGCACTTTCAGCTTAAGAACCTTCAGAGAGAACAGAGAACAAAACTTCTGGATCACTTCAGCGGGTACATAGATAGCAGCAAATTGATTAAGGAGGCTTCAATGCAATTTGTCACATAATATTCAAGTCAGGTTCACCTTGCTTCTGGGGTTGAAAGATTGTATGTTGAAAAATGATCTTCACTTCTAGTTCCTTCGAATGAATGTTCTTGAATGATCACCATTGCGCCTTGAGAAGTAACCGTGACTAAAAAGTCCCTGTGGATTACAGAAAGAATCATAAAGACCCTTCTCACCACAGTTGTTCGAGGATGAATCCTTGGCTCAGAAAGAGACTTCTCGCAGTATCTGTGTGAACTCGGAGGAACGCACTGCGTTTTCTTGAGTATCGAAGAACTACTCTTGGCTAGTTTTGATGTTAGCCCCTGTATATCCTTGATAATAGATCTCAATACAGTGATCAAGTTAATGAGTTAACTTGGCCCTTAGCGAGACGTTGAACGATACCTGTTTCCCTGTTGGGTGAATCGCCCTGGTGTCGTGATAGTTCTTAGGTAAAGAAAGCTGACAAGACCAATCTGACAATTTGTACAGTTTCAGTCTTTCAATTCCTTAGATACGACAGTTCTTTAGAAAGAAGCTGCATGACTGGCATTTTGTACAATGTCACACCAGGTATGAGCCATTATCCGTCAATTCATGGGTGAAATCTAGAACATATAAAATGTTCACCATCAATTCATTAATAAATGGTTTTGGATTTTGGGTTTCACTTAGAGTCATTGTGACAACAACATCTAAGATCATAAACACATACTTTTTGGCAACCGTCAGCCGAGTTGTTTTATACTCGAACCTCAAGGGGTACTGGTACGTGGAAGTGATTTGATGGAGAATATTTTAGATATAGGTGAAGAATGGTTGGGTGTTTCACATTGTTCATGGTGAAAATGACCTTTGATCATTAACATTTGATGCGAAGACTCCTATTAAGACCGGTATATGTCTCAATATGGAAGAGTCTATCACTCGCATGTGAATCATCCGTCAATTCCTTGTGAAAGTAGTGTGAAGTATAATGACCGTCAATTGCTTTCCACTTTCAAGTTTCTTCTCCTTGCTCAGAATATTTCGATACATACTCCTTGAGTCTCATCTTCTCCTGAATTCACTTTTCAAGACAAATGAAAATTTTTGAGATAAACATAAAAAAATAAAAGTAAACTTAGCACACTAAGAAATAAAAATAAAAGTAAAATACGCTCAAAAACACTATTTTTTTGGATTTTTGATTTTTCTGAAAAAGAAATAAAAACATAAATGAAAATATTTTTTTATTTTTGAAATTTTATAAATTTTTTGTTTTGTTTTTTTAATTCTCCCCCTTAAATTTTTGCATATAAGAAAATATGAACAAATTTAATCAAAAAAAAAAGTAAAATACAAAATGTAAAACTTTTTAGGATCAAAGTTGTCAAGCAATTTAACTTTCCCTTTAGCACTAGCCCTCATATCACTTCCCAAAAACACTAACCAAAGAAAAACATATTTTTTGTAATTTTTTTTTGTATTTTGATTTCTTCCCCATAATTTGAGCATAGGAATGAAATAAAACAAAAGCGTAAAATTAAAAGAAATTTGTCTTTGAAACGAATCATTTTAAGAAAAACTCAGGAGTATCGAAAGAATTCAAACCGAAAGTCAGCAATTGAAGACGCAAGCAGCAACAAATTCAGTTGTCACACCCCAAAACCAAGAACGGCGGAAACGTTCAGGGGTGGGGGACGTCATGTAAAGTATCATAACAGTGCAAAGTAGTAAACAAGCAACAACATCATCCATTGCATTAAAAGTAAAGTTTTAATACATGAGTGTTCTTTCATTGTAATAAGACACCAAAATATGTAAACAAAATAAAGACGACTCTTGTCTGTGCTCCGTCTTCTCAAAACCCTGGTCATCGTACCTGTCTACTGGTGACCTGAGAATACAAGTTATTTTGAAAGAGAGTAGATCATCATAAAGCTGGTGAATTCATAAGAATTATGGTGTCATTGATTCGAAAAGCTGTTATGAAAGACTTGTAAATGTTTAATGAAACATTTAGTATAAGTGTGAAAACCCTAGAAAATCCCATATTTCCTACTAGTATAAAAAGTAGCCTTCTACCAAGACCCGAATGCTTTGAAGGTTTGCATTTCTCTATCAATGAAGATTTTTCCCCTGTACAACTATTATTATAAAAATATAGTCTACCTCTTCGTTTATGTGAATGTGTCACAAAATAAAAGTAATAGGGAAAATTATATAATCATTGAAATCGTATCCTTTTGCCTTAGGATAATCACGGCGTGGAAACTCGCCGAACAGTACAACCGAGAACATCCGTCGATGAACAGGTTCCGCTGTAGCTAGCAACCAGGTGTAGGATGGTTAGTCCCGTATAGTATATATATAGTATTTCTCTCTGTATAGATATAGTATTTCTCTCTGGATAACATGTAATAGTATCTCTTCATATAGTAGTATAGACTCATGAATGAACTGACTCTTGTGTAATTCCTTGTAATAGGAATAGTAATTTGTATCCCCTAAACTATACCTATAATAGTTTACTGGAATGTAAATTGAATGTCCAAGTAGGTTTATACACCCTTGCTACTCAAGAGTGTTGAAACTGAAGAAAGAATGAAAGCTCTCATATCAATACATATATACATGAAACATAAGTGTATAGATATGGTTTTTAACAGTAAATTGAAAGAGGTTTTGTAAAACATTTAAGAGTTTTGAACAATAAATAATAATGACTTGATGTCAGTTTATAAAATAATTCAAAAGTAATTTGTTCATAACAAAGTAAAAATAACTGAAAAGCATTGTACTTATCACATTTTGAAGTATGTGAAATCAGTTGTTTGAAAACACATTTATAAATCACATGTGATTGATTCTATAACTTCCTGTTTTCTACTTGTATCCCCCCCCCCCATGAAAGCATTTAAAATCATTTAAAAGATTGATTAAGGGGGTATGAACTCACCTGTAGTGAGTAACTCGAATGAAAGATCGATATAGGATTGTTGGGTGTCAATTGGAGTCTTGAGCACAAACGAATCCTATTTAACATATAATTACACATATATGAATACATTCCATGTATATAACCACTAAAAGTGTTAGGGACACGCCTTAGGGATATAAAAACACTTAGAATTAAGTGTTACAACCATAGATGATTGTATATAAGGGCTATATGGCTATACAAGGGAGTGTATGGTCAAAATGCACAACATTTATGTGTGTGCGGCCAGGGTGTGCGGCTAGGGTGTGTGTGCGGCCGCACACTCCCTATGAAATGTGCCAAAAAGTATTTTAAGGCTTTAGGACTCATCTAGGAAGGTTTCTTACTTCATGCCTTAGCCTTATATGGAGTTTATTGCCATTTTTGGACCTAAAAAGGGTGTGTGCGGCTACACATGGTGTGTGCGGCCGCACACCCTTTATGAAGATGATAAAATCAAGTTTTTCTAGTATATCATCAAGTGTTCTTAGCATATAACAAGTTATGATAAGTGTATACACGTTATAGAGACTTGAAAGGGTGATTAAGGTCCAAAACTAGTGTGTGTTCTTGGTGTTCTTGGCTAAAAATGGATGTTTTCATGGATCAAACCAAAGGGTTTTGCTAGTTAGGGTCGTGTATCAACAAATAAAAGGAAGAATTACTACCTTTTATGAAGATCAAGATGAAGATTTGGATGATACTTGAGAGGATTTCGAGTTCTAGCTTTGAAGAAGTGGAAAAGTGTTCAAAAATGGCTAAGTGTTCTATATATAGGTGGGAGTGTGCGGTTGGGATGGGTGTGCGGCCGCACACACCTGTGTGTGGCCGTACACTCAAGTGTGCGGCCGCACACTCCATGTGTTGGAGTGTTTGGCCCGATTTTGCTTGATATGCATCGTGTTATCCCATTTCTAGGTTCCTACCTTAATTGTACTGGGTTTAGAACACTCAAATAGACCCCAAACAGTGCTAAAAGCTAGCGAAACGAGTCTATCTTTGATTAAATTGATCCATTGATCGAGATAGAAATTTCGGGTTGTCACATCATCCCACTGTTAGAAGGAATTTCGTCCCGAAATTAGAGTTTAAGCAAATAAGTAGTTACAAATAACTAAGTAAAAAGACGAGGATATTTCAGTTTCATCTGATCCTCTCTCTCCCAAGTGAATTCAGATCCTCGCTTGGCGTTCCAGCGAACCTTCACTATCGGGATACGGCTTTGCTTTGTTTGCTTGACCTCTTGGTCCATGATCTCTACAGGTTCTTCCACGAAGTTGAGGCTCTCGTTGATCTCGATCTCGTCGAGTGGGATTACAAGAGTGTCATCGGACTGACACTTTTTCAAGTTTGAGACGTGGAAAGTAGAATGTACGTTACTGAGTTCACGAGGTAAGTTAAGTTTGTAAGCTACAGGGCCGATTCTAGCGAGAATCTCGAAGGGCCCTATGTATCTTGGATTTAGCTTTCCATGCTTTCCGAAGCATATCAAGCCTTTCCAGGGTGAGACCTTCAATAGAACATGGTCGCCCACCTGGAATTCCAATGGTTTCCTTCGTTTATCTGCGTAGCTTTTCTGTCGGTCTCTAGAGGATTTCAATCGTTCATGAATCTGAACGATCTTCTCTGTCGTTTCCCGAATGATCTCTGGACTTGTGAGAGTGCTGTCAGGAACTCGTCCTTTAGCTAACTATGTATCACCCACCTCAGCCCAGCACAGAGGGGATCTGCACTTTCGGCCATAGAGGGCCTCGAATGGAGCAGCCTTTATGCTCGTGTGATAACTGTTGTTGTAGGAAAATTTGACAAGGGGTAAATGAGTATCCCATGCCTTCCCAAAGTCGATCACACAGGCTCGCAACATATCTTCCAAGGTTTGGATAGTCCTCTCACTTTGTCCGTCGGTCTGTGGATGGTAGGCTGTACTCATGTCCAGCCTAGTTCCTAGGGAACTTTGTAGCGACTGCCAGAACCTCGAAGTGAATCTACTATTTCTATCTGAGATAATGGATATGGGAACACCGTGCAGTCGTACAATCTCCCGTATGTAAGTTCTTGTAAGCTTCTCCATCTTGTCTGTTTCTTTGATAGGCAGGAAGTGTGCAGACTTGGTCAATCTGTCGACGATGACCCATATGGTATCAAGTCCCCCCGTTGTCTTGGGCAACTTGGTTATGAAGTCCATAGTGATCCGCTCCCACTTCCATTCAGGTATCTCCGGCTGCTGTAGTAGACCGGAGGGTTTCTGGTATTCGACCTTGACCTTGGCGCAAGTAAGGCATTTACTCACGAAGGTAGCAATCTCTGCTTTCATGTTAGGCCACCAGTATAGCTTTTTAAGATCCAGATACATCTTATATGAGCCTGGGTGGACGGAATAACGAGTGTTGTGTGCCTCAGTCATGACCAAGTCTCTGAAGCCACCGTGTTTCGGTGTCCAGATCTGATCCATGAGGTATAAGGCTCCGCCACCCTTGACTTCCAAATTCTTATCCATCCCTCTTAGGGTTTCACTCGCCACATTTTTAGGTTTCAAAGCGTCGAGCTGAGCCTCCTTAATTTGTGTGGACAAGTGTGAATGGATAGTCTTAGTCAATGATTTGACTCTACGACCGGAGTATTCTTTCCGACTTAGGGCATCGACTACTACGTTGGCTTTACCCGGATGATAACGAATTTCACATTCGTAATCACTGAGTAGCTCGACCCACCATCGTTGTCTCATGTTGAGCTCCTTCTGGTCGAATATATGTTGTAGGCTTTTGTGGTCTGTAAAGATAGTACTTTTTGTACCATACAGGTAGTATCTCCAGATCTTCAGAGCAAACACAACTGCTCCTAGCTCAAGATCGTGGGTGGTGTAGTTGACCTCGTGTGTCTTCAGCTGTCTCGAGGCATAGGCGATGACCTTACCTCGTTGCATCAGAACACAACCGAGCCCTTTATTTGAAGCATCGCAATAGACAACGAAGTCTTCTATCCCTTCGGGGAGGGATAGTATTGGTGCGGTGCATAAGGCTCGCTTGAGCGTTTGGAACGCTCTCTCTTGCTTCTCTTCCCAGTCGAAGGCCACGCCCTTCTGGGTCAGTGTTGTAAGAGGTTTCGCAATTCGGGAGAAGTTCTGAATGAACCTACGATAGTAGCCAGTGAGACCTAGAAATTGACGAATTTCTGTAGGTGTCTTCGGTGCTGACCAGTTCTCAATGGCCTTGATTTTGGAAGGGTCCACGTGAATTCCCTCTTCACTAACTACGTGGCCCAAGAATTCGACTCTTCGAATCCAAAATTCGCACTTGGAGAACTTCGCATAGAGCTTCTCCGATCATAATGTTTCTAAGACTTGACGAAGATGTTGACTATGTTCCTCCTTACTACGAGAGTAGATGAGTATGTCATCGATGAAGATGATGACGAACTGATCCAAGTAAGGACGACACACCCTATTCATTAAATCCATGAATACTGCGGGCGCGTTAGTTAATCCGAATGACATCACTACGAATTCGTAGTGCCCATAACGAGTTCGGAAGGCTGTCTTGGGAACATCCTCCTCTAACACTCGTAGTTGGTGGTACCCGGATCGTAGATCTATCTTCGAGAAGTAGTTGGCTCCTTTAAGTTGATCAAATAAATCGTCAATGCGGGGTAAGGGATAACGATTCTTAATGGTAAGCTTGTTGAGTTCCCTGTAGTCGATGCACATACGAAACGATCTGTCTTTCTTCTTGACGAACAAGACCGGTGCTCCCCATGGTGAGAAGCTTGGCCTAATGAATCCCTTCTGGAGAAGTTCGTTAAGCTGACTGGAAAGTTCCTGCATCTCCGCTGGTGCCAGACGATATGGAGATTTGGCTACTGGAGTAGCCCCTGGCACTAAGTCGATTCTGAACTCGACTTGGCGTTGTGGTGGTAATCATGGAAGTTCTTCTAGAAAGATGTCGAGAAAGTTGCGTACTTCTGGGATGTTCTGAATATCTTTCACTTCTTGACTCGTATCGATGATGTGTGCAAGGAATGCATGATATTCCTTTCGCAAGCACTTCTGAGCTTGTATGCACGAAATGATGCGAAGGTTCGTACTAGGTTTGTCGCCGTAGATAACTAGAGTTTCGCTGTTAGGAAGGTTAAGATGAACTGCTTTTTCAAAGCACAAGATGTCGGCGCGATGAAGACTCAACCAATCCATGCCGATAATGACGTCGAAACTTTTAATTGGGACCGACATGAGGTCTATCTTGAAAGTATGGCCATCTAAAGTTAGAGTACAACCTACGTATGTGCAGTTAGTACTTTCTGTTTTCCCGTTTGCCATTTCTATAGTGAATGATTTATCTAGTGCACATGGTTTTTGTTTAAGCAGGTGTGCAAATTTCTGGTTTACGAAACTTTTCTCCGAGCCATCCAGCATTGTCGTGGTTAGGGTAGTACGGGTCGTTGTGGGGATGGAATCCAGCCATGATATCTACGCGAGAAAAGGGATATAAGAAGAAATTAATAGACATACTAACTAAGATAATTATAAGATGATCTTTATCAGTTACTTCAATACTTGTTTAGTGCATACCAGTTATATGTACTCAGGACAGGATAGACCTTCGAATAAGTGACCCTAACTCTAAGCCCACAACCAAACAAGGAACAAGAAGTAAAGCAAAGATTCACGAATTCTAAGTCTATGACGTCCTAGGTGCATATAACCTTAGTGTATCCACTCAACAACTATTGACCTACTGATAAAGACCTTTTTAGTTTTCAGATAAGTAATTATAGTAACACAAAATACCCCTATGGTATTTCATTGTGGTAATGTTGGTAAGTTTTTAGACTTGTTGCCATATCACAACCATTCTTGGGCATATGCTAATCACTCCTCGGACCAGCATAGTTGATCAGGCTATGCCACTCCCAGGACTAACCATATATCCCCGAGCTTCCTTGTGATATTCAACAATCGTAATACTTTTGTTTTTGTCGTGGTGACACTGATTTTAGTATGAATGCAGACATGTATACTTAATTAAATATTTTATTATTTAAAAGTATAAAATCTTGGTCAGAGTATTTGAATCCCATTGTATTTATAGTCTGTATATCTTTTATGGGTTGATATACTCAATTCACTATAAACAATGCTCTGATACCAATCTCTCACACCCCAAAACCAAGAACGGCGGAAACGTTCAGGGGTGGAGGACGTCGTGTAAAGTATCATAACAGTGCAAAGTAGTAAACAAGCAACAACATCATCCATTGCATTAAAAGTAAAGTTTTAATACATGAGTGTTCTTTCATTGTAATAAGACACCAAAATATTTAAACAAAATAAAGATGAGTCTTGTCTGTGCTCCGTCTTCTCAAAACCCTGGTCATCGTACCTGTCTACTGATGACCTGAGAATACAAGTTATTTTGAAAGAGAGTAGATCATCATAAAGCTGGTGAATTCATAAGTATTATGGTGTCATTGATTCGAAAAGCTGTTATGAAAGACTTGTAAATGTTTAATGAAACATTTAGTATAACTGTGAAAACCCTAGAACATCCCATATTTCCTACTAGTATAAAAAGTAGTCTTCTACCAAGACTCGAATGCTTTGAAGGTTTGCATTTCTGTATCAATGAAGATTTTTCCCCTGTACAACTATTATTATAAAAATATAGTCTACCTCTTCGTTTATGTGAATGTGTCACAAAATAAAAGTAATAGGGAAAATTATATAATCATTGAAATCGTATCCTTTTGCCTTAGGATAATCACGGCGTGGAAACTCGCCGAACAGTACAACCGAGAACATCCGTCGATGAACAGGTCCCGCTGTAGCTAGCAGCCAGGTGTAGGATGGTCAGTCCCGTATAGTATATATATAGTATTTCTCTCTGTATAGATATAGTATCTCTCTTTGGATAACATGTAATAGTATCTCTTCATATAGTAGTATAGACTCATGAATGAACTGACTCTTGTGTAATTCCTTGTAATAGGAATAGTAATTTGTATCCCCTAAACTATACCTATAATAGTTTACTGGAATGTAAATTGAATGTCCAAGTAGGTTTATACACCCTTGCTACTCAAGAGTGTTGGAACTGAAGAAAGAATGAAATCTCTCATATCAATACATATATACATGAAACATAAGTGTATAGATATGGTTTTTAATAGTAAATTGAAAGAGGTTTTGTAAAACATTTAAGAGTTTTGAACAATAAATAATAATGACTTGACGTCAGTTTATAAAATAATTCAAAAGTAATTTGTTGATAACAAAGTAAAAATAACTGAAAAGCATTGTATTTATCACATTTTGAAGTATGTGAAATCAGTTGTTTGAAAACACAGTTATAAATCACATGTGATTGATTCTATAACTTCCTGTTTTCTACTTGTATCCCCCCCCCATGAAAGCATTTAAAATCATTTAAAAGATTGATTAAGGGGGTATGAACTCACCTGTAGTGAGTAACTCGAATGAAAGATCGATATAGGATTGTTGGGTGTCAATTGGAGTCTTGAGCACAAACGAATCCTATTTAACATATAATTACACATATATGAATACATTCCATGTATATAACCACTAAAAGTGTTAGGGACATGCCTTAGGGACATAAAAACACTTATAATTAAGTGTTACAACCATATATGATTGTATATAAGGGCTATATGGCTATACAAGGGAGTGTATGGTCAAAATGCACAACATTTATGTATGTGCGGCCAGGGTGTGCGGCCAGGGTGTGTGTGCGGCTGCACACTCCCTATGAAATGTGCCAAAATGTATTTTAAGGCTTTAGGACTCATCTAGGAAGGTTTCTTACTTCATGCCTTAGCCTTATATGGAGTTTATTGCTATTTTTGGACCTAAAAAGGGTGTGTGCGGCTACACATGGTGTGTGCGGCCGCACACCCTTTATGAAGATGATAAAATCGAGTTTTTCTAGTATATCATCAAGTGTTCTTAGCATATAACAAGTTATGATAAGTGTATACACGTTATAGAGGCTTGAAAGGGTGATTAAGGTCCAAAACTAGTGTGTGTTCTTGGTGTTCTTGGCTAAAAATGGATGTTTTCATGGATCAAACCAAAGGGTTTTGCTAGTTAGGGTCGTGTATCAACAAATAAAAGGAAGGATTACTACCTTTTATGAAGATCAAGATGAAGATTTGGATGATACTTGAGAGGATTTCGAGTTCTAGCTTTGAAGAAGTGGAAAAGTGTTCAAAAATGGCTAAGTGTTCTATATATAGGTGGGAGTGTGCGGTTGGGATGGGTGTGCGGCCGCACACACCTGTGTGTGGCCGTACACTCAAGTGTGCGGCCGCACACTCCATATGTTGGAGTGTTTGGCCCGATTTTGCTTGATATGCATCGTGTTATCCCATTTCTAGGTTCCTACCTTAATTGTACTGGGTTTAGAACACTCAAATAGACCCCAAACAGTGCTAAAAGCTAGCGAAACGAGTCTATCTTTGATTAAATTGATCCATTGATCGAGATAGAAATTTCGGGTTGTCACATCAGCCTTAGCTGTGTTTCAATCTCGAAATAGATCCAAAAATTCTTCACATAATTAAGCACAAACCCCATTTGTGATCCTCTCCTTTCTTCCTTTCCCACAAAGGACACATACTCTCACTTAAAGTTATGAATGTTGTACAGTTGAGAGATGTCCCCTACCATGTGCTTGGAACAGCCACTATCAACAAACCGGAGTCTGATGATATTCCTCCATAGCCGCTCCAGCACATTGCGGGATTAGTTAGTATTTGGAACCCATTCCATTTTGAAACTGGGTTGACCTTTACCATCTATGCAAGGTACTCTCTCCCACGACATATCATGTTTAGCACACACAGAAGAAGAAGAAATGTTAGAATCATTAGGTGATTTGGGAGAGTGAACCTTCGGAACCCATCTATAGTCGGGTTTAATCCATTTCTTGTTTGATCGGATGGATGCCTTGTCACTTGCTTTTGAACTTGAAGTCGGCTGTCGAGATGACTTTGACCTAACCGCTCTTGATTTCACTGGAGCATCTCTTGAGTTTGGCTTCTTGGCCGACATTCCCATCTTGTCCTTGGGATTTTGATTCTTGGCCTTCGGAGTTGGATTCTTGGCCTTCTGCGCGTTCCAGTCACCATTGTGCGATTGTGACCTTGAAGGGTTCCTTTTGGAGAATCTCCCTCTTGTCGCATTCTGCCATACTTATGCGTAGTAAGGAACGTATGCGCGATTTGGACAATTTCTGGCAATGTGTCCAGGTGTTCCACAGTGAAAACATGTTTGTTTCTTCACATTGGAGTTGTTTCTTCCTGCCCCTGGTGGCGTGCCCTTGCCTTGTCTCTGATTGTTCCCACAAGCACACTTGCAACAGGCACTCTGTTTAGCTTGAATTGGTGGCCTGTATTTACCAACAGTAGGTTTGTCAGAAGTAACTGAGTTAGAAGCAACAAATTCAGAGTTCAAGGAGACATTGGTTTGACAGTCAGTAGAATTAACAGAACTAGAATTAATTATGTTCTCCTTGTTCTCTTCTTCCACTACTTTACCTGCACAGGAAGTAGAAACATTAGAATCTTTCATCTCAACACCCTCAGTTGGCCCAGATTGTTCAGTCTTAACTGAAGCTGGTACAGGGATTTGGCCACACTGAGTAGGTGTCTCTTCCTTGTTGGTCTCAAGGGGTGGTTTATAGTTGTCATTGAAAGGAGGTGGCACACTATGATACCCTAGACCCTTGTTTTGATTATCTTTAAAAGTTAATTGTTTTTCAATCATGGATGCAACTACCTCACTTGACACATCAAATTTCTTAAAGTTGAATTCAACATCTTTATATTTAGCTTTTAATGCATCAAGTTCGGTAGTCAAGTTAGCAAGCTGTTTCTTAACATAGGTATAATTCGCACATTTGTTGCTATATTCTTCTTAAAATGTTCTAAAGTCCTTGATTTTGGCGTCTAGTTGTGCTTTTAAGGGTTTTTGACCTTTCCTAAGGGCATAGCCTTCATATTTAAGGTCCTCATTTTCTCTTTTTAATAAATCGATTTGATCTCGGAGAAATTTAATAGTAGTTTCACAAGATTGAGAGCATGAAACTTCATTGACCGGGATGTTTGAGGAACTCATTGTTTACCAAAAATGCCCTTTGACTATAAACCTCAAAAGTCAACCTTAAAAGTCAAGTTTAAAAAGTCAAACTTAAAAGTCAAACTTAAAAAGTCAAACTTAAAAAGTCAAACTTAAAAGTCAAACCGAAAGGCTAAACTTGATATTTTGAAAGTTAAACGAAAAAGTCAAAGTTTAAAGTCAAAGGTCAAACTTGAAAGTGAAAGTCAATTTTTAGGGTCAAAAGTCAATTTAGAAAGTCAAAAATTAAAAGTCAAAGCTTTGGATTGAAAATGAAACTTTAAATTTTGAAAAATTGATTTTTTTGGGCTAAAATTGTTAAAATTGCGAAACTGGACCAAAAATACGATATTTGAATTAAATCGGGAAGAAATATAACATGAGGCTTGCTAGATGGATTGGTAAGGCGTGGGTTGTGTATGCGTGTGAACGGGGTTCGAATCTTGCTACAAGACAGATTTTTCATTTATTCGCTGCTGGCCGCGAATGTGAAGGCTAGATCCGAAGTGATGGGCTGATAATCCGTGGACCGCAAACGAGTTGGGCCAAGAACTCTTCGGAAGCCAACAACGCTGAGGAACCCTAATCCGAGATTTCGGGGACCGAGGTCTGACCGAAAACGTGAAACCCTAGCCGTAAACGAGCGAGAAACCCTAGCCGTAAACGAGTTTCCGGCTGCAAACTCTAGCCGCAAACGTGTTTTCGGCCGAAAACCGCCGCCAGACCTTCGCAAATTACGTCAAAAAACACGATTTTCAACCTTTTTAGCTTTAAAACTCGCTCAAAAACTCATTTTTATGAAAAACACGAAGAACAAACCCCCAATATTTTGTCAAAAACTATCCAAAAACATAAAATCCTTCAAGAAAAAGTGCAAAAACGCTCCAGATCTTTCCAAAGAGATTGATACAATCCAAGCTTTGATACCAACTGTAAGTCCCAAAAATTAGCTCGGTGTTTCAATCAGATCCACTTGATGGTGCGGAATCTCAATCAAGTGGATGATGCAAGATCAAATGGAGAAGAAGGATAAGAAGAAGATGATGAATCTATGATGTATTGATGATAAGATTGATGCTCCAACACAAGATTCACACACACACACACACTCTTCTTATCTCTAACTTTCTCTCTCTCTACAATATGATTATGAATGAATGCTCTATTAACTCCTCACCCTTATATATATATATATATATATATATATATATATATATATATATATATATATATATATATATATATATATATATATATATATGGACCGCCAACTCAAGGCCCAAACTCAATGCTAGACCGAAAACACATGGGTTTTCGGTCCAAGCTACAAATAAACTAAATATTATTTTCGGCCCAAGAGTAAAAATAATAAATGATTAGAAAAGAAAAGTATAAACCATATTTTTGACCCAAAAGACTTAGAATTTAAATATTTCCAAATTAAAACTTTTAATTAAATTTTAAAGGGTTCAGGTCATTTTTGGTCACTTAACTTTTGGTTTTGTGCTCATTTGGTCACTTAACTATTTTTAAGTTTTAAAAGGTCATCAAACTTTTGATTTTGTGCTCATTTAGTCACTTAACTTTTGGTTTGGTCACATTTAGTCACTTAACTTTTAGATTTGTGCTCATTTAGTCACCTAACTTTTAAAATTGTGCTCCCTTAATCACTAAAATTTTTAAAAAATTTAAAAGTTTAGTGACTAAATGAGCACAATTTTAAAAGTTAGGTAACTAAATGTTACCAAACCAAAAGTTAAGTGACTAAATGAGCACAAAGCCAAAAGTTTGATGACCTTTTAAAACTTAAAAATAGTTAAGTGACCAAATGAGCACAAACCCAAAAATTAAGTGACCAAAAATGACATAAACCCAATTTTAAATTCCAAAACTTGAGGGAAAATTTTGAAACTTTTCAAAATCCTTTTAGATCAAATTTAAAATAAATTAATTAATCATATAATTTTATCTTTATCAATAATTTTGACCTAATCTATTTTATATGGTAAGATAATTCAAATCAAATTTTACAAATAACTAATATATCATATAATATTGTAATTATCTTAAAATTTGACAATTATCCTTCGATTTGATGAGGATATCAATTACCATATCATAAAATTCGAATTTTAGTTAGTAAAACAACTTATGGTAATTATACTAATCTAATTTTGGCTAAAAATCCATCAGACCCGACACCACCTCGTGGTGATCAGGAAAAAAGCAAAAACGAAAATTTTCCAGCTTTGAACAATTCACATTAGCATCACATATAACAGAAAAACGACCTAGGCTTTGATACAACTGATGGGTTTTGAGCATTACAACATTCATATGGTGTACATGCAAGCCTAATGCTTTGGATCTAGGTTTTTCTCAAGTTATGCATGTAAATAATCATCCAAAGCATAAACCCTAATAACTAGCATACCAATTTCGAATTTCATATGTAAAATAGGGTTTGGAACATTACCTCACTTGTTATGTAGCAATAACAAGAACTCCTTGACCTTTGAAAGCTTAGTGCCCCAATTGTTGCACCTCTAATGGAGTCACAAACACCAATTAGCAATGGAGAATTGTGAGAGAGAGGTTAGGGACTCCTAAAATCGGCTAGGGTTTCTTATGGGATCATAGGTGCCAATTTTGAGGAGCTAGGGGTTCCTTCTATAGTTGAGGCTCTTAGGGTTTACAACTTGGAAACCCTAATTCCCTCTCTTAGGCCCTAAGCAACATATGGATCCAATTTGGCAAGCCTTGGACGAAATCTTTATGGACTGTCATAGAGATTTCGTCCACCCTATACCAATGGGGTCCATGAGCCCAAAGTACAACTATTACTGATTTACAAAATCAGTCCCCGTTTATTTAACTAATCTCTTTTGATCACTAAATTAATTCCAAATTAATTCTTGATCGATACTAATTAAATAATATGATTTCTCAATTAATATATTATTCTTATAATATATTAATAAATCACAATTAACATCTTTCACATAATTCATCCTATCAAATTGCTATGGTGAAGGCAACCCAAAAGGACCATGCTCATAATCAAATCAAGTACATACCAAAAATAGTTATGGGCTTAGACACCTAATCCAACAGTAACATTCATAAAAATCATGCCAAATTTAAACTTTTTAAAACATTTCAAAACCGATGATTATTACAAAACTTGTTTTCAAAATAGTATAATGTCAGAGTATCCCATAATCAAATCTTGAAAACATAAAGAGGGGTACGATCACGCCTTCGCCTTCCTGCGATCATCAGAAGTACCTGAAACAAAATCACCAACTTTAAGCCTGAAGCTTAGTGAGTTCCCCCAAAATACCAATGCCATACATATATAACCATATCATATAACCAAATACAGCATGCATAATGAGCCATCAGTCTGACTGGACCGCCTCACAGACCTTCAGTCTATCTGGACCACTCTCCGTGCCTTCGGCACGTCTGGACCGCCTCTTAGGGCCTTCAGGCTCGCCGAACCTTCGACCTGACTAGTATGCCTTAACCGAGCCTGCAGTCTATCCGGACCGCCCTAGGTATCTTGGCCTACAGCACAAAGCAGGACTTGCCTCAACCTAATCCCCCAAACCAAAAAACATGTGCACATACATATCATACGCTAGCTAGCAAGTACATATAGTCATTCCGATCTAACAGATCACTAACATGGCAACCATCCTACAACCAAGATACCGATATAACCGATCACTAATCATAGAAACCTTCCTATAACCAGGATATTGATCTAACCGATCACTAACATATCATAATCCTATAACCAAGATACCGATCTAAGAAATCACTGACATAGCAACCATCCTATAACCTGGATATAATCATAACGGGTCGGCCTCGGTGCCGTAGACCCTGTTGATATAGTGAGAAGAACTCACCTCACAATGCCGAACTGTAGTGATAAGATCAAACTCCCGAATCGCTGTCACGAACTCAACCACCTATAACCACCATAGGACCAAGTTCATCAGAATCCCAAATTACCAAAATATCCTCAAAAGTCCAACTGGTCAACCCTTGGTCAAAGAAAGTCAACGGATAAAGTCAACAGTCCATATTGACCCGACTCGTCGAGTGCAGCTAGCAACTCGTCGATTTCCTCAAGAACTCAGGAATCGTCAAAACCCTAATTGACTCGTCGAGTTTCCAACCAACTCGTTGAGTCCATGCGTGTCCAGATGTCGGGAAAAACCCTAACTGACTCGTCGAGTCCTCTTACTGACTCGCGGAGTTCATGCAGAATCAAATACGGGCAATCTTCATTCGACTCGCCAAGTCGGCTATGCGACTCGTCGAGTTCATGCAGTCCATTTCTTATCCAGACATTTTTAAGCCACTTCAAAGCTCCATATTGCAGATCTAACCTCCTAGGGGATGGTTTCCACGTAAAGTTGCAAACTTTACGTGCATGCATGGTCCTAAATGCCAAAACCAAGCTAAGGGAAAGGTTTAACCCAAATAGAAAGGCCTAAGCTTGCTAAATCAGATAACTTTAGGGCTATAGGGACCAAAAGGAGTCCAGATCTGAAGTTACAACTTCAGATCATGCCCAATACCCAAAATGACTCTCAAATATACTAAAGATGGCCCTAAACCTAAGCATGAAGAGATCTAGCTAAAGATAAGCCAAGGTAACGACTTGTTACCTTCAAAATGATGCCAAGATGAAGTAGAGTCTGATCCATAAGATCCTCTTTGCTCCAAGCTCCTTATAATTCAAGCCTTCTTCACAAAATGCACCAAAAGCACTCTTTAATTCTCACAAACACT
Organism: Lactuca virosa; assembly: GCF_052849685.1. Lineage (NCBI taxonomy): Eukaryota > Viridiplantae > Streptophyta > Magnoliopsida > Asterales > Asteraceae > Lactuca > Lactuca virosa. The sequence continues at coordinate 158,619,915 of NC_136429.1, forward strand.
CAAGAACAAGTTCTAAGCTGTTTAGGGTTTCTACTGGCCATCAAGAGGTGGTAAGGGGATGGTGGAAACGACTTAAGGTCCTTTAAATAGGGTACAAACCCTAAAAAATTAGGGTTTCATTTTCCAGCTCCTAGTCGTCGAGTCGGGGTCCTCCGACTCGTCGATTAGACCTCATAAAATATGCGGCCTGATCCGCTTCTACACGACGAGTTGGGGGCAACCAACTCGTCGAGTAGGTTCAAGAATATGAATTTTAGCTTTTATATTTTATACCTGGGAGTCAGGGTGTTACAAACCGTCGCTGAGACTACCAGTCTCACACATGGTCCAACCACTAGGTTCCTAATAACCTTCGATGACATTACACCTTTCGCTTGGAACTCGCAACTCGCACTACAAACCCAAAGATTCTCCACTTACTTCACAGTCTCCCAGAATACCGACCTTGCACGGATACACTCGCGATTCCCAATGCGAGTTTCCACCAAAAGCCCCCTTAAAAATGGACATTCATTTTCTCCTCGCAAAACCGACTTTAAAACTAATGAGCCTTTATTGAAGCTACCCCCAGTCCCAAGCGGGAACACTACCAGATACACATCTAGTTGATCCTTGAAAACGTATCGACTGTGAACTTCATCCAAAACCAAACCCTAATACACTCGACCCTTGATATGCTATTACCAACCACTGCCTTGATGACGAAAGATGATCAGACCCAAAATTTTTTGCGATACTACCAACTCCTATCGGCTCAGCCGTATCCCCCACCTGGCAACCATTCGAGAATATCATAAGGGACTTTATGACTTGCAACATCCCGACCAATTCCCATCTTGAAATCAAAATCTCAATAACAGCTTGCAAACCAGCTGAGATAATATGCATACTTCCCATACATAGTTCCTGATACTCCCCACAACCCTTACTGCTCTCTTAATCTAAACCAACTAATAGAGAGATTTTCCGGAATTCCTTCTACACCAATCCTAAAGGTACCCCCTGCAGAAGAAATGAGCAATCATGACTTCTGGGCCCACAACCCATAAACATCCCACTTGGCATCATAACCCGAACCTACTACAATGCACAACTTAAAAAAACCCTTAACCTCAATCATCCCAAAAAGAATTTCTAGGGTTCCAACAAAACAATAGTTCTCAGCATAACCAGAAAACATATCCATGAACTATCGGAATAAGTCCTCATACCTTGATCGATACTAAGCAGATTCCACCAATACACATCTAGCTCCCGATGGCTTTCCGAATGCTACCAAAAACCTGAGCCTGCTGAAAGCCAAAATCTCACACCCCCAAAGTGGGTAATCATACCCGCTTATGGAGAGGTTCACCGATCAATATCTACCCAACAAATCTGAAACAACAGTCCGAACAGCAACTGACAAAACCTTCAATGCATGACACTCAACCTGAGAATTCCCAATTCTCCCCCACTTAGGGTTCTAACTACCATCCATTGGCTCAAAACTAATCCATAACTTAAACTGACTCATCCAGGTATGATCATTCCTGACCTCGGAATGTATGACATGCGCGAAGGGATCCTCCTGATCCGGATCAATCGAATCTCAAGAGAAACCTGAATTTCGACTGAAGACTTCCGGCATGCAGAATGGCATGTAACGACCCTCAATAACCCAAAATAGCATAAAGTCAACCCGGGATATAACTTACCCAATCCAGCAAGATTCCAACACGATACAATTCCCGATACAATCCCAATGACAATCCGGTACCCGGCCTACCCGAGAATATGGTACCTAACTTGCATCACAAGAGACTCATGCCACAACGATCCACTTATGCTCACTAGTGTTGAAATACTGCTGCCAGCCCCTGCGACCAACTGACCCCGAGCTGGAAATACAACCTGACCCTGGGGTCATGAGCCTGCTCACTCATTCAAACTCGGAAAACTAAAAGGCACAACCCTTTCCCTAGAAAACGACATTCTAATCCGTCAATCAACCCCTCTACTTCCAGCTGCAAAGCTCAAGCTGATCATAACCATCACTCCCTTCCTGAGTCCCGCGACTCGCGTCCCGGCCTCAAGCAAAACCCCCGAAGCCTCAAATCAAAACTCACTAGGTCTGCACCAAACAACCAAAATCGATAACGCCACTGGGCTTACACCAAATACCAGTACCATCCTCATGTCTGAGAAGCCAAAACCAAAAGATCGACAAGAATAGAACCACTGCAGCAAACCATGGTATCCAACCATGCTACCTTCCCTGACCAGCCCTTAAAATCCCCGAGATCTTCCTTGATTCGAGTATGGATCCTATCCTTTCAGTAGTACGGGCCCAATACTACCTTCCACACCTATCCATACTTTCCTCAAGAATTATCTCAGGTCCTCTAATTTGTAGTTACAAAATACTTCTGAAACCTGCTCCTTGGTGAAACAACCACACTAAATACTCCCTAGGCTATCCTAGGACTCACCCACACCCCCACTGCCATCAGCTGCTGAAGAACCCCAACCAACGCCAGCTAACCACTTCACAAATACAATTACATGCAACCAAGCTTAAATAATCCTTCGGCTAAAGGACCCAACCCTACAACGGTTGGACTCAGACGAGAGTTGCGCAATAGATCCGAGTCCTTTATCCTAAGATTATTTAACCCTCATAGCATGTAATTTAATGTATTCATTTGATGGTTAGCTCTCATCAACATGGGTCCCACAAAGCACAAAGCAAGCAGCATTCGAGCAGAGAAGCCGACTAGCACTAAGATGCAATAAAATCAGACATATCCTCCTATGAAATCCTCGATCTCAGACTTCCAGCACCCTGCGCGCATCTTCGCCTTGCCCTCTCTCTCTCGAGAGTGGCTAATCCTTCATCATGCTGACACGCTATGAACCGCGCCCAAACCATGGAAACCACTGCTACCTCATCCAATAACATGACTGGCCGGCCGACCCTATCCGATTCATCCATACCACGCTTGCCACACGACTCTCCATTGGTGTCAGATGACTATCACATGAATACAATCACATACCCCACAGTTTAAACAATCTTAGGCTAAAAGATTAAATCCCACAATGGTTGGACTCAGACGAGAGCTGCGCAGCAGGATCAAACCTCTCAGCCTAAGATCCTTTAAACCATGCAGCATGTGACTTAGCCTATCTACTCAATAACTAGTTCACATGCGAAAGAGTCACATATCATCTCAACCAGAGAACTCTATAGAAACTATGCATCATATAATCAGGGAATTCTACCATGCAAATTCTAAAGATCCCTAGCCTATCACTAGCATGTGATTCTAACATATCATAACGTAACATAGGCTCAAATAACAGTGTGGTAATTTGGGGTCTACTTACTAGCTCCGGCTGATCGTACACATTGCATCCTCCTTTAGTATTTTGAAAACCATTTGAAAATCTTTTCCTTATTTTGAGACCGGATTCACACGAGTGTTCCTCCAATTCACTCAAACCAAGGCTCTGATACCAACTTGTAACATCCATAAAAATTTAGTAAAATTTAAACATTCCAAAGCAATCCTTTTTCTATAGAAGTGTTTACAAAACCGTTGTTTCCAAAGCATTTATTTAAAACCAGAATCATTTACATGTAGTTTTCAAAAACATTCACATTATCAGAGTTTCCCAGAAACCATAAGTCCAAAACGCGAGGATGTGTACGGTCACGCCTTCGCCTTGCCAAAACATCTGAAGCACCTGAAACATTAAACTGAAAACATAAGCATAAAGCTTAGTGAGTTCCACCAAAGTACCAACACACAAAGAAATAACATATACCAACAAACAGCATACTATGGTCCAATCAACCATCAGGTTGGAATACCCCAGGCCCTCAACCATCGGGTTGGAAAGCCAACAAACTATGGGTCCAATCATCCATCGGGATGGAATACCCCAGGACCTCAACCATTGGGTTGGAATGCCAACATACTATGAGTCCAATCTTCCTCGGGATGGAATACTCTCAGCCCACAACCATCGGGTTGGAATGCCCGCATACTATGAGTCCAATCATCCTCAGGATGGAATACTCTCGGCCCACAACCATCAGGTTGGAATGCCCCGGTCCGCTGGCTTAACGACGAAGCAATAAAGCCTCAACCACCAATCACACATATGCACATATGCCAGATAATCACAAAACAATCTACAGACAGTCAAACCAATCTACAGATCACTATGCATAGCAACATCCTATCTACCAAGATACCGATCTAACATGTCATAACAACATAGAAACATCCTATCTACCAGGATACCAATCTAACATATCATAACATCATAGCAACATGCATAACATAATATCAATTCACTGGGCCGGCCTTGGTGCTTTCGACACGCAAGTACAGTGAGGAAAACTCACCTCGAACGGCAGATAAATCCCACAATTGTTGCAGCTGCTACGAACCGACTTCCACGAACTGAACCAACAACCAAACCATTCTTTAATAATTACCCATGGCAAAACTGTTGGATTAGGTTTCTAAGCCCATAACTATAATTGGTATGTACTTGACCCGATAGTAGCATGGTCCTTTTGGGTTGCCTTCACCGGAGCAATTTGATAGGATGGATATTTGAGAAAGAGGTTATTTGTGATTTATTAATATATTATATGAATAATATATTAATTAAGAAATCATATTATTTAATTGGTATTGATCAAGAATTAATTTGGAATTAATTTAGTGATCAAAAGAGACTGATTAAATTTGCAGGGACTGATTTGGTAAATCGGTGATACTTGTAGTTTGGGCTAATGATCCATGTTGATTAGGCATGGACTAAATCTATATGAGAGTCCATGAAGGTTTATTCCAAAGGGCCATCAAATGTGAAGATTCATGGTGAATTAGGGTTACATGTATGAAACCCTATGAATTCTACACTATAAAAGTAACCCCTATCACTCTAAAATCGGCCACATGTATTCCAAGGTGAAACCCTAGCCGATTTGTGCTTCCTAAACTCTCTCTCATAAGCCTCCTTTTGCATTTGGTGTTTGTGACTTATTAGAGGTATCACATTTGAGTACTATGCTCTTCAAAGGCCAAGAACTACAAGCTACAACAAAGAGGTAATCATCTAACTAGTATTTATGTTGTATATCTCCAAATGCATGCTAGCTAGGGTGTATGCTTTGGATGAAATGAAATTGCATGTATAACTTGAGAAAACTTACATCCAAAGCATCTAGGGCTGTAAGTGCACCATAGGATTGTTATAGTGCTCAAAACCCTTCAGTGGTATCAGAGTCTAGGGTGTTTTCTGTTATATTGATGCAATTGTATTGTTTTCAAATCTGAAAAATTTAATTTTTTGCCTCTGACTGCTGGAATCGACGAGTTGGTCCAACTCAACGAGTCCATGCCCTGAACTCGACGATTTGGGTCATCTGCTTGCAGATTTTCGAGTTTTTTTGACCAGTTTTGGATTAGGATCATTACCACAAACTGTTTTGACTGTTAAAATTCAATTTTTTTTATAAGGTAATGATTATCCTCATCCAAGTGAATGATAATTGTCAAATTTTAAGATAATTACTTGATTTTGTGAAAAACTAATTATTTGTAGAATTTGATTTGAATCATCTTGCTATATGCAATGATATTAGGTCAATTTTGTGATATAGTTAATTATATGATTAATTTAATTGTTTTCAAATTGATCCAAAGAGTTTTGAAAAGTTTCAAAATTTTCCCTCAAGTTTTGGAATTTTAAAAATTGATTAAAAGGTTTTAATTTTGAAAAATTTAAATTCTAAACCCTAGAGTTTTAAAAGTGTAAAATTCAACCCTTATACTATTATAATATTAAAATCTTAATACTTATATATATATATGTATAAGACAGTCAGTCCTACCGTGAGTAGGCCTCATTCACGAAGCTGGTCTATAAGGGGGTATAAGGAAATTGCCTATAAAATGGCGATTGAATGGTTGTTCACTCTCACCCACCGCTCCCTTGACTAGTGGAGGGTCGTCAGCCGAACGGGTAGGATAGGACATTAATTATCATTAAAAAGTATAATGATAATTATAAAAGTAACTAATTTTTTTCATAAAATTCCCAATCTTAGTTACTTTAGGAAAAATGTGAAAATTGTGTTATTCCATGAAATTGCACTTTGCACCTTGCCAAGTCGTTAGTGGAGCATGTGTGGTTTACCGGCACACTAACTTAGACTAACAAGGGTGGCAAAGGGTAGCTCGATCTTTGTCATAGATCAATTGAGCGTGTGTGGTTAACCGGCACATTGATTAGGTGATAAATGACATCAAGAGTACCAAGCACATTTGCATGGTTATTCACACCTTGTTTGTGATCCTCGGTATCCCAGTCAAAAACTTGAAGGGCATAATCGAGATTAAACATGCCTTTGAAAAGGTTAAATGAATCTCAAAGATCTAGGATTTTCATAAAACTTAATTCTTTTAAATTTTGGTTTTGGATGGTGAAAAATTGGTAAATCGTCATTTACCTCCCTTCAAATAATTTACAATTAGATTACGGCATCCCTTTTCTAAGTTGTGAATTATTGTGTTTGGGTCCTAGCCTTAATATTTCATTTGGGTGTTATATTAAGGAATTTCTATCTAATGAAACTTATCTTTCTTTTCAGATGTCTACCTCAAACAACGCTTCAAACTCAAACTCTTCCGGCTCTTTCTCCCTCATGAACTTATGTGGGAGGGTCATCTTTGATGGGTCGAATTTCAATGACTGGATTCGAAACATTCGCATGGACATTCGATACGAGGAAAAGGAATATGTCCTTGACAAAGAGATAAAGGAGATTGATGAAGAAACTGCTACTCTAGAGCAACTGGCTGAGTATAGGGTTCATGAGAAGGATGCGACAAAGGTGTCGTGCATCATGCTAGCCACTATGACTTCTGAGCTTCAGAAGTCCTACGAGGACTTCTGGCCTTTCGAGATGCACCAAGACTTGATGGAAAGGTACCATCAGAGTGCTCGAAAAGAAAGGTATATAATCATTGCCTCCATGATAACAACAAAAATGAAGGATGGAGAGTCCATCACGGCCCACTTGCAAAAGATGCAAAGATATGTGGACCACTTGCTAAAGTTGAATGTAAATTTCGAAGAAGAGTTGGCTATTGACATTATCCTACACTTTTTACCTTCTTGTTATGATTAGTTCCGAATGACTTATCATATGAACAAGGAGGAAGTCACTCTAAGCAAGCTTCAAGGTCTTGTGAGAACTTCTGAAAGTTGTTTAAAAGGCAAGTCTGTTGTACCCACTCCTACTACTGCTGCCCCAGTCCTGGCAATTGGACATGGTAAAGGGAAGAAAACGAAAGCTCCTTCAAAGAATCACAAGGGAAAGTCTCGTGATGGATCCTCTTCTTGTGGGTCCAAAGGTGGTTGTGCTACTTCCTCATCCAATCCAAAGGAAACAAAGTGCTTCTATTGTCATGGAAAAGGGCATTGGAAACGAAGCTACCCTAAATACTTGCAGGACATCAAGGATGGGAAGATAAAGCCCACCTTCGCAGGTATTTACATTATTCAATCTAACAACTCATCACATGCTAGTTCTTGGGTCCTTGATACAGGATGTGGTTTTCACATTTGTTCTGATTTGCAGGGTCTAAAAAGAAGTAGGGATGTGGAGCACGGGAAGATAAACTTGATCATGGGGAATAGGAAAGCGTCCCCTGTCACCAAGATTGGAGTTTATGCTTTATTGCTTAGTAATGGGTTAGGGCTAGATTTGAACAATTATTGCTACTCGTCTGATATGGCGAGAAACATTATTTCTTTTTATGGTTTGTATAAACAAGGTTTTAGATTTTCATTTAACAATGAAATTGGTTCTATTAATGCTTTCTATCATGATAAGTTTTATTTTGAAGCATTGCCTTGTAATGTTGTATATGAAAACTGTGATGGTTGTAGACAACTTAGGAAATAATGTATTGCATATTGATTCGTCCAATGGTTTGGACAAAGCATGCTTGTGGCATTGTCGTCTTGGACATGTCAACAAGAAGCGCATAACCCAACTCCAAAAGGATGGAGTGTTAGAGTCATTTGACTTAAAGTCGGATGACACATGCAAATCTTGTTTGCTTGAAAAAATGACCAAGTCACCTTTCACTGGTACTTGTGAAAGAGGTGAGGGTTTGTTGTATCTCATACACACGGATGTGTGTGGACCCTTCAGATCCACCACAAGGGATGCTAATCGCTTCTATGTAACTTTTACCGACGATTATAGCAGATATGGATATATCTACTTAATCAAGCACAAGTCGGAAACCTTTGAAAAGTTCAAAGAGTTCAAGCAAGAAGTGGAGAATCAATTGGGCAGGAAAATAAAGATGCTCTGATCTGATCGAGGTGGTGAGTATCTTAGTATTGAGTTCCACGACTATCTTAAGGAATATAGAATTGTTTCACAATTTATGCCACCTAGGACACCGCGGCTTAATGGTGTGGCTGAGAGGCGCAATCGAACCTTGTTGGACATGGTTCGTTCTATGATGAGTCGAGCTTCGTTACCTATCTCATTATGGGGGTATGCCTTAGAGACTGCCGCCCATATCCTTAATCTAGTCCCAACTAAGAAGGTTGCCAAAACACCTCACGAAATGTGGACATGGAAGGTTCCCTCGTTAGCACATATCAAGATTTGGGGTTGCGAGACTTTCGTAAGACGAGAAACTCACGACAAGCTCGAACCTCATAGTGAGCGTTGTATTTTCATCAGCTACCCACAAAAATCCTTTGGATATTTGTTCTATAGACCTAGTGAGAACGTGGTCTTCGTAGCACAAAGGGGTGTCTTTCGTGAAAGAGAACTCATATGCCACGAGGATAGTGGGAGGAAAATTAACCTTGAAGAGCTTCCAGAGTTAGGAAATGAAGGAACCTCTAACACTAGCACTCAACCTAAGGATGAGACTCATGTTGAACCAGTTGACCAGTCCTTACCTCTCAGACGTTCCAGTAGAGTTAGTGTTCCACCTGTGTTATATGGTTTTCATATAACAATTGAATGTGATATGTTTATCAGTGATAGTACACTGGTAGAGTCCGCAAAGTGGAAAGAGGCGATGGAAATCGAGATTCAGTCTATGTATGACAATCAAGTTTGGAATTTGGTTGACAATGTACCAGGTCATATGACGGTCGGGTGAAAGTGGATCTTCAAGAAGAAGACCGACATGGATGGGAAAGTACACACATATAAGGCGCGATTGGTTGCGAAGGGCTTTACTCAAACTCCTGGAGTTGACTATGACGAGACCTTATCACCAGTATCCAAGATCAAGTCTATAAGGGTTATGCTAGCCATAGCTGCGTTTCATGATTATGAAATATGGCAGATGGATGTCAAAGCCGCTTTCCTTAATGGGAAGTTGGTTGAAGATGTTTACATGAGTCATCCAGAGGGTTTTGTGGATGTGAAGTACCCTGATAGAGTGTGTACGATTGAGAAATCCATTTATGGATTAAAGAAAGCATCTCGCAGATGGAATCTTTGTTTCTATGATAAAGTCAAAGAGTTCGGATTTTCAAGAAGCGAGGATGAGTCCTGCGTATATGTCAAGGCTAGTGGGAGTATAGTTAGCTATCTGGTATTGTATGTGGATGACATACTACTCATAGGAAACGACGTTCCAACCTTACAGGAAGTTAAGTCCTGGCTTGGGAAGTGTTTCACTATGAACGACCTCGGGGAAGATGCTTACATTCTGGGGATAAGGATATTGAGAAATAGGAGTAAAAGGCTAATAGTACTTAGTCAAAGTACCTACTTGGACAAGGTGTTGAAACGTTTCAACATGGAGAATTCCCAGAAAGGTGAATTGCCTATCCAGAGCAATACCAAACTGAGTAAGACTCAGAGTCTGAGTACCGATGCCGAAATAGCATAGATGAGTCGAGTACCATATGCTTCTGCCGTGATGTGGCTTTTTCTTTGACATTGGTTAGTTGATATCAAGGGAATCCAGGTATAACTCACCGGATAGCAGTAAAGAACATTCTTAAGTACCTGCGGAGGACTAAGGTATGGGTCCTTACCCTCGGTGGGAGTGATGACTTGAGAGTGACAGGGTATAGTGATGCCAACTTTCAGACCAACAGAGATAATTTCCGCTCTCATTCGGGCTGGGTATTTACCCTTAATGGAGGAGAAGTAACATGGAAAAGTTCCAAACAGGAGACTGTAGCTGATTCAACGTACGAATCAGAGTACATAGCAGCAAGCAAAGCATCGAAGGAGGCAATATGGCTAAAGAACTTCATCGGAGACCTTTGAGTTGTACCAGCTGTAAAGGAGCCTATGGAGATTTTCTGTGACAACGAGGGTGTGGTCGCCTTAACCAAGGAACCAAGGGATCATGGTAGATCCAGACACATCGACAGAAAATATCACTTCATATTACATCGAGTAGAAGAGGGACTCCTCGTAGTGAAGAGGGTATCGTTAGAGGATAACCCAGCAGATCCCCTTACGAAGGGACTGAGTAGGGTCAAGCATTTTCAGCATGCTAGGAGCATTGGCCTGAGGGACGATATTAGTTTTAGTGATTAGATAGATAGTTTGAAACTTGTAATAAATCAATGTAATGGACATTTGATGATTAAGTAATAAGAGTTTTATTTATAAGTAAAGTTTATTGTCTTTTGTCAATTGGTTATTTTGTGTTTCACTTTTGCATGTTTTGACTTCCAGAATAATATGATTATTCAAACCATTCACAGTCAATCATACTTTGGAAGTAAGCTATGAGGTTAGACTGTCATGAATTGGCTTGTAGATTGTCTAAGGTGTTTAGACATAGCAAACGTTTGCTACAACATTCATGAGTACTCTTGAAATAAGAATTTGAGTATTGGATTAAACCCACACTCACATGAATCACTTCATGGAATTCATCACGAGTGATTGTGAGACGATAATATCGTATAGTCTTCAAACTAAGATATATGAGTTTTTGATTATGAGTTGGTTGTGCATTGATAATACGAAAACGCATCAGTAACTTGATGTTATAAAACGTGTTGTTGTGTACAATTTAACAAGTAATTAGTACAAGCATATAAGTCGAAGTTTATCTGTTCCTTTTATCCTAAGAGGATTAAAAGCGATATCTTGGGCCCCTCGATGATTTTGTTTTGACTTATGTGTCGGGCCCGGTCAGGACTCAATTGATGTGTTCAATTAAGTTCTATGTCAAAAAAATCAGAAATCGGGAAACAAACTGTTGGACAATGAGTATGACTTTATTTCATGTCTTTGTCCACACGATATCTTGAAGAATAGAGGACTATATGATCCCTTATCTAAAGGGCGAGTCATTGACTTGATCAGAGTTGGAAAGCGGCTTTTGAGAGCTACGATTGCTAATCGGATTTTGAAGTCGCATTGGCAGTTATAGTTATTAGACTTATCCAAGTGGGAGACTGTTGGATTAGGTGTTTAAGCCCATTACTATAATTGGTATGTACTTGACCCGATAGTAGCATGGTCCTTTTGGGTTGCCTTCACCGGAGCAATTTGATAGGATGGATATTTGAGATAGAGGTTATTTGTGATTTATTAATATATTATATGAATAATATATTAATTGATAAATCATATTATTCAATTGGTATTGATCAATAATTAATTTGGAATTAATTTAGTGATCAAAAGAGACTGATTAAATTTGCAGGGACTGATTTGGTAAATCAGTAATACTTATAGTTTGGGCTAATGATCCATGTTGATTAGGCATCGACTAAACTTATGTGAGAGTCCATGAAGGTTTAGTCCAAAGGGCCATCAAATGTGAAGAGTCATGGTGAATTAGGGTTTACATATATGAAACCGTAGGAATTCCACACTATAAAAGTAACCCCTAGCACTCTAAAATCGGCCACATGTATTCCAAGGTGAAACCCTAGCTGATTTGTGCTTCCTAACCTCTCTCTCGTAAGCCTCCTTTTGCATTTGGTGTTTGTGATTTATTAGAGGTATCACATTTTAGGTACTTAGCTCTTCAAAGGCCAAGAACTACAAGCTACAACAAAGAGGTATTCATCTAACTAGTTTTTATGTTGTATATCTCCAATTGCATGCTAGCTAGGGTGTATGCTTTGGATGAAATGAAATTGCATGTATAACTTGAGAAAACTTAGATCCAAAGCATCTAGGGTTGTATGTGCACCATAGGATTGTTATAGTGCTCAAAACCCTTCAAAAACCACCAAGCACTAATCCCGTAAATGGTCTAACTAACCAAGCCCTTTGGGCCCAAACAAGGCCCAACTCCATTGGGCCCATTAAGGCCCAATTCACCATTTAAGGCCCATTATGGAAAGCCCAGCAAGGCAACCCCGACTAGAAATCCATTACCCTAAAAATCCTTAGTCCATTATGAGCCCAAACCAAAGTATAAGTCCAAGACCAAGCTAGCCAATAATCAAAGAGTTGAAAATTGCACAGGAGGTTCTCACGTCGTGAGGTCGTGACTTTTGTCCAGAAAATTCCTCGAACACGCTCTGACGTCGTGAGGTCTTATCCCTCACGCCGTGAGTCCAGATCTGACTAAATATGAGCATTAAGCTCCTAATCCATTAAGCCTTAACATGGGACAATCTAGAGGGCCTTCCTTGACCCCAAGGACCATTAAAATCGAATCTTTTTAGACATGCATGTCCAATACATGTCCCAACATCAAATAGGGCACAAATGAATAAATATGACATCAAATCTTATGCAAGAGTCATAAAACTCTACCAAACTAAAGATCTAGCAATTATCACATTCAAGGGACCCTGAAGATCCATAAAGTTGGCAACTTTATGGATTCCAATAACCACACCAAATTGGATCTAGAGAAATAATCACCAAAAATCTAGATCTAGGCTTATGGACACATAAAGCAATGAACTTGAAACTCACAATAGGTCCAGAAGGTGTTAAAATGGATGATTGTGAGGCTTGAATGCAGAAATGATGGACTTGATGCTCTTACTCTTCTTCTTTACATCTCAAAAACTCCACCAAAAGTTCAAGAAACAAGGAGAGGCTAGGGTTAGGGTTTTACTGAGTTTAGGGGTGAGGAAGGCTGGTTTGGAACCCTAAAATGGAGCTTATGGGGTTTAAATACGATGGAAACCCTAAAAGATCGTGGGCTTGGGCTACAACGTTACTCACGTAATAAGCCATTAATGCTCACGTCGTGAGCATAGTTTAAATCAACATTCATGTTTAATCGCTTCTCACGTCATGAGCTCCAACTGCTCATGTCGTGAGCTCGGTTCCCAGATCCTTTCCAACTTCGAACGACCATAACTTCTTCGTTTCAACTCTGTTTTCGACGTTCTTTATATCCACGAAAAGGTGACGACGAGCCCTACACTTCTAGCACCTCATCATAGTCTTAAAGATTCCCGAAAGAGAACCCAAAATTCATAAAGGCCCAAACTAACAAATTACGATTCTACACTTGGCTCCGAAACGCCATCGAACACTCGGACTGCTTTGACTTCAACACCTTCATCCAAAAAGGGCCAACACCTTTCTTCCCCAAGGACTAAAAATGACCTAATTACAACCCAGGGGATGAATTTGAAAATACATGAAAACTGGGGTGCTACATTAAGCAACTTTTTCAAGAGAACGATCCTAAACGACAATTTGATCTCGTGAATGTTATGTCGATCTTCAGTGTTGTAAGTATTCTGTTTTTGGAAGTAATTCTTATTCTAGAAATCGAATTCAATTCTTTGATTCATTCATATTCGATTTTCTCTCTCTAGAACATTGTTCAAATCTTGTTTCTTATTCAAAAATTCAATTCAGATCTACTTTCTCTCTCTAAAATTCATTTTCAGATTCGTTTTCTCTCTCTTCAAATTTCGATTTTGTGTTGAAGATTTAATGGATTCTATAGATTTGTTGTTATCATCCATTAAAGCACTTGGATTAAAAGTTACAACTCTGATTTATTATGTTGATATGGGAAATTATTGGGAACTATTTGGTGCATCTTATTTGAAGAATGCTACTAAGATGTATAATCTTTTTGTTGATAGAGAGATATTTTATGACGCATCTTGTGATCTTTATCGTTGTTGTTTACGAGATAATAAGAGATTGATGGAGAAATTTCATATTATCAAAGATCATTTAGATTGGGAAATTAAACAACGGAATTTAGAGGTGGAAAGGAAAGAAAAAGAAAAATATGATGTTCTTGGTGTTCTTGCTCTTCATGATGATGATGATGATGTTCTTCACGTTTCAGAGAAAAATGTGACTCCAGATGCTTTTGTTGAGGGCAAGTCAAGTGTTTCAAATGGTGAATCGCAAACTGATTCTCCAGAAATTATGAACGTGTTTTGCTCAATTGGGACTCAAACCGATGATTCGTCATGTTCTTGTGATTCATTTGAAGGAATGGTGCTTTAAAGGAAACCCAAAATTCAAGATGTTCAAATGTATCAAACTCCAAAGGATGTGATTCAAATGTGCAATGTCAAATTTGTGAAGAAAAATGTTGTGTCTTTTGATTATGAATCTTCAAAGTCGAAAAAGTTGAAAAACAAGATACAAATTCTTCAAGAATACTTTCGACTTTTGCTTCCAACCAATGATTAAGATTTTTCGTGTCATTTTTGCCTTTGACAAAGGATACTTTCGACTTTTGCTTCAAATCAGACTTTAGAAATTTTGGACCATCGGGTTTGAATGGTACATATCTCTTTGCAAAATTTATCATTTTTGAAAAATGCATTTGTGATGATGGTTTTCGTGGTCGTTGTTGAAAGTGATTTTAGTATCTATTTTGAAAACCAAAATGAGAATCCTTTTTGAAAAACTTTTCGATTTTGAGAAAAATTCCTTTGTCCATTGTTTTGAAAATGATTTTGTGATTGAACTCCATTATTTTGAAAACCATTCGTCTTTTGAACATTTTTCTTGACATAATTTTGATGAAAACTTTCTTGAACATTCTGTTGAGTTGGATTTGAAATTTTCACACCCTTTTTCTCATTCGCTTTTAGATCAACTTTCGCTTTTGGCGAAAAATCACTTTTATTGCCAACATTCTTTTTGACCTTTATCAAATCACTTTGATAAAACTCTTTCGAAGTATGAATTTGTGATGTTTGTGAAAACTTATTTTCAGAGTTTTGTTTATTCTTGTTGTAACATCCGGATTCCTAGGTATCTTATTTTAATTATTTATCTTGAGTTTTATGGAGGGACTCGGCGAGTAGACGCTCAGACTCGCCGAGTAGGATCGCGAGTTCTTGTCTGGATTAATGACCGGACTCGACGAGTCGATGAGTGGACTCGGCGAGTCCGCGCTGTAAAGTGAAACCCTAAATCTCAGGGCATGAGCCCTATTTAAAGGCTCTTATGGCCGTCATTTGCGGCCACTACTCCCCTGTGAAAACCCTAGAGAGCAAAGAGAGCATATAGAGCAATTTGGAGGCTAATTCTTCATCCTTTGGTGTGATCTTGCAAGAAGGAGTGGGAAAATCCAAGCTAGATCGATTGTGGAGCTTGGATCTGTGTTGTTCATACTGAGATTCACGTTTTGAGGTACAAGTTCCTTCCCATTTCGTGTATTTGATAGATTCCTTGAATCTAGGGTTTCCTTTGCACAATTTTGAGTTAGATTGTGAAGCATATGAGGTCCCTTTGGGTATAGATGATAGATCTGGACCTTGAGAGGTCCAAAAGGTCCCAAGCTTCCAGCTTTATGAGGTTTCATGTGAGCCTTGAGAGTAGAACCCCATTTTAAAGGTTATTTCTCCATTTTTGGTCTTATAAGCATTGCATGAACGTAAAGTTTGAACCTTTACGTGACTTTCGAGTGTTAGA
Organism: Lactuca virosa; assembly: GCF_052849685.1. Lineage (NCBI taxonomy): Eukaryota > Viridiplantae > Streptophyta > Magnoliopsida > Asterales > Asteraceae > Lactuca > Lactuca virosa. The sequence continues at coordinate 158,635,810 of NC_136429.1, forward strand.
AGGTTAGATCTACTGGTTGGTGAAGCAGATCTCACCTCAACAGATCGTTTGAGTGTTTTCATGGGAGGAACTCGCCGAGTCCATAAGGGACTCGACGAGTCGAGTCGGGGTTGCCCCGCGATTCGTGACAGGAAGAACCCGTCAAGTGGAAGGATGACTCGACGAGCCAAGACAGGCTACAAGGATTCAGAGGACCCGCATGGACTCGCCGAGTCGCCCATGTGCACTCGACGAGTCGGGTCAAAGTTTGACCGTTGACTTTTAGGGTTCTGGTCAACATTTGGACTTTTGGGTCAAAGAAGGGTAAAATGGTCTTGTACCCTTCTGAAGGATTGTAGAAGGGGATTTAATCTAGCCTTTGAGAGCCATTATTTATTTGAGGATATTGTATATGTGATTAGGCGGGGGCTAGATCAGTATATTCGTGTGAGAGATCATCCGAGATACCCGAGGTGAGTCTTCTCACTATACATTACCTAGAGTGGTATTTATGTGTAGACCGGAGGGTCTTGTATGCTATGTGTATATATGAGATTATGTGCATTGTGTTATATGTATGCTAAGTGTTGTATAGACTGGACCGGAGGGTCCAACGATATAGACCGGACCGAAGGGTCCAACGATACAGACCGGACCGAAGGGTCCAACGAGCTACGGGACTGGAGGGTTCCGCTGAGCCACATCGACCGGAGGGTCGTACTGTAGCCTCGAGTGGTGTATGTGTTGTATGTGGTATTTTGGGGAACTCACTAAGAATTTATGCTTACAGTGTTGTGTTATGTGTTTCAGGTACCAGTGAGGATCGCGGGAAGGCGCCGGCATGATCAGTACACACATGAGGAGTTTTATACATTATGATCTTGGGGTTGTGTTTCTATGGATTGATATGTGATACAATGACATTTTTATAATATTTATGAATGAAAGTATGTTTTTGAAAATGTGAAAAATTGTTTGAAAAATTACGGTGTTACAAGTTGGTATCAGAGCCTTGGTTTGAGGGATTCGGACGCACCTTCGGGCGTATCTGAACTCAAACTGAGGATTTGAGGAATTTTTTGCAATAAAACCATTTTTCTAAAAAGAGTAAAAGGCTTTGAGACGAGCAGAACAGAGCAGTGTGTACGGTCAGCCAGCGCCCGAACGGTGATTTCCCAAAATACCCTTACATTATGTGTTATGAGATATGATATGATATGTTATGCAAGCTAGAATAGGCTAGGTATTCATATTAGGACTAGAGTGGCCTGATCTGTGATGCCTTAGCCTAGGAGATTACTGCTACTATGAGATGCTTGAGAGTGAGTAGGTAGCAGCGAGTAGCTGATGAGGAGTCTACCGAAGGGTAGCCTATGCTAGCGAGATGTAGAGTACTTGAGATCTGGGATCCAAGGAGGAGGACTTGGGGTGAATACTGATGCGGTGTGGACGGTAGTATAGGGCCCGTACTACTGAAAACACCGGATCAGTGCGCAGTCCAGGTAAGAATCTTTTGGGTACTAGGGAACAAGTAGGGTTGAGTTATCGAGTGCGAGTATACTCGAGCGGGTCTCTGATATTTTATGTTGTATTTCAGAGAGACATCATGGTGGGGACACACCAGACACCTGAGAGCAGCAGTGTCAGTGATGAGGAGATCCGCCGATTGATTCATGAGGAGGTGGTTGCGGCCATCCGAGCTGAGATACCAGAGATGTTCGGGTCTATCAAGACCACGTTGATCAAGACTTTTGATGAGCGGTACGCCGCTCTTACTGATGCTGCTGTTGCTGCGGCCACCACAGTCGTCGCTGCTGCCAGGCCACAGGGAGGTGACTCGTTGCTGTACCAAGAGTTCAGCAACACGAAGCCACCAGAGTTTTATGGGACGCAGGATCTGATCGCTGCGATGAGATGGATTGCTGATATTGAGGTGTGTTTCTATACATGCTCGTGTCCGAAGCATTTGAGAGTACGGTTCGCGCTGAACCAGCTTCACTTGGGGGCGAAGGACTGGTGGAAGTTTGTATCGGCAGATTTCACCCCCGCTGAGCTTACTGTGGTGACCTGGGAGAGGTTCACCACTATGTTTCGTGATGAGTACGTTCCCCCTGTGGAGAGGGAACGACTGGCTCAGGAGTTTTTGACCCTCAAGCAGGGTACTGATTCTGTTACTGTGATTACCCGGAAGTTTCATGAGAGGGCGATGTTTTGCCCTGAGCAGGTGTCTACCGAGCAGACACGCATGAGCCGATATCTGAGCGTTCTGAGGAGAGATATTCGCGAGTTCGTGGCGAACTCGACATACCAGACATTTGCCGAACTTCAGGCAAATACTCGGAAAAGGGAGATCGAGCTAGAGACTCAGGCCAGGGAGGAGGCGGAGTCTCAGGGGAGGGATCGGAGGCCGGCACAGTCTCAGCCGGTAGCCAAGCGGGCAAAGCCCGCTGATTCGAGATCTAGGGGTCCGAAGGGCCGCACTTGTGGGAAGTGCGTCAAGAGCCACGAGGGAGTGTGCAGAGCTGGGGTGTGTTACAAGTGCGGAAAGGAGGGGCATTATGCGAGGGATTGCCCCAAGGGGTTCACGGTTTGCTTTCATTGCAACCAGACCGGCCATCGGAAGGCCGAGTGCCCACAGCTAGTGCAGGGATCAGCGCAGGGATCTGCACCTACTGCTCGAGCTACTGAGATCCGGCCAGCGAAGGCCGAGGCACCAAAGGCTCGCGGGAGAGCCTTCCAGTTGACAGCGGAGGAGGTCCGCGCAGTGCTCGATGTCGTGGTTGGTATGTATTCTTTCATTTATTTATGCTGAGTATGAGATATTGTGCTTATATTATGATATGCGTAGGTACTTTTCTTGTGAGTTCTGTAGCTGCTTTGGTGTTATTTGACTTGGGTGCGAGTCGGTCATTTGTGTCATTAGCGTTTAGTCAGCACCTCAGTAACCAGCGGGAGGCGTTGAGTCGACCTCTACGAGTTTCCATAGCTGACGAGAGAGCGGTGTATGCCACTGATGTGATTCGAGGATGTGTACTCGAGATCTTCGGCGTTGAGTTTCCGATTGATTTGGTCCCGATTGCGATGGGAGAGGTGGGTGTCATAGTGGGCATGGATTGGTTGAGCCGTTTCGGGGCTGTTATAGACTGCGGGCGACAGTTGGTGACGATACGAGACCCTAGTGGGGGAGTTCTTATGGTGTACGGCGAGGGTACCCGTTCAGGGTCAGCATTCTGTTCGGCTGCTAGAGCGAGGCAGAGTCAACAGCAGGGCTGTAGTGGGTTTGTGGCCTACGTGATGGACACACGAGTAGCAGCGGAAAGGCCTAGTTCTGTTGATGATGTGCCAATAGTGCGAGAGTTCCCGGATGTTTTCCCCGAGGAGTTGTCGGATGTGCCTCCTGAGAGGCAGGTGGAGTTTCGCATCGATTTGGTTCCGGGAGCGGCGCCTATCGCCTTGCGCCACCAGAGATGCAGGAGTTATCCTCACAGCTTCAGGAGCTGTTGGGGAAAGGATTTATCAGACCGAGTAGCTCACCTTGGGGAGCGCCGATCCTTTTTTTCAAGAAAAAGGATGGTTCACACCGAATGTGTATTGATTACCGGGAGTTGAACAAGCTAACAGTTAAGAACCGTTACCCCTTACCGAGGATCGATGATTTGTTCGATCAGTTGCAGGGAGCGTCTTGGTTTTCCAAGATTGATCTGAGGTCGAGATATCATCAGATGAGAGTGCGTGATGAGGATATCCAGAAGACGGCGTTCAGGACTCGTTATAGGCATTACGAGTTCGTGGTGATGCCTTTCGGGCTCACCAATGCACCGGCGGCGTTCATGGATCTCATGAACAGGGTGTGCAGACCGATGTTGGATCGTTCGGTGATCGTGTTCATTGATGATATATTGGTGTATTCGAGATCCAGAGAGAAGCATGAGGAGCATTTGAGGGAGGTCCTCGGAGTTCTGAGATCGGAGAGGCTTTACGCCAAATTCTCCAAGTGTGATTTCTGGTTACGAGAGGTCCAGTTCCTGGGGCATCTCGTTAACCAGAATGGGATATTGGTCGATCCGGCCAAGATTGAGGCGGTGATGAGCTGGGAGGTGCCAAGATCCCCCACCGAGATCAGGAGTTTTCTGGGGTTGGCCGACTATTATAGGAGATTTATGAAAGATTTCTCCAAGATTGCTGTTCCTCTCACCAGGTTGACCCGGAAGGGCGTGGCTTTCAGTTGGGGCCCGGAGCAGCAGGCCTCATTCGAGACACTTCGCCAGAGATTATGCGAAGCCCCAGTGTTAGCCCTCCCGGAGGGGATGGACGATTTTGTGGTATATTGTGACGCGTCGATATCGGGATTGGGTGCGGTGCTGATGCAGAGAGGGCATGTGATAGCATACGCATCGAGACAGCTGAAGCCTCATGAGACGAGGTATCCTACTCACGATCTGGAGTTGGGGACTGTGGTGTTCGCCCTCAAGATCTGGCGTCACTATTTGTATGGGGTTCGGTGTACCATATACACGGATCACAAGAGCTTGAAGTATCTGATGGATCAACCCAACCTGAATATGCGCCAGAGGAGATGGTTGGATGTGGTAAAGGATTACGATTGTGAGATCCTGTACCACCCGGGAAAAGCTAATGTTGTAGCTGATGCCCTGAGCCGTAGGGCGGAGAGTGCCATGATTCGAGACATTTGTATGCGGTTGACGGTGATGACTCAGGTGTTGGACACCATTTGGGAGGCCCAGGCAGACGCTGTGAGACCGGAGAACCGCAAGAGAGAGCGGGTGATTGGGCATGTATTTGAGTTCGTCACCGATAGCCGAGGGATTATGACCTTTCAGGGTCTGATTTGGGTGCCATATGCAGGCGGGACACGTACCACCTTGATGGAGCAGGCGTACAGATCGAGGTTCTCGATTCATCCCGGGGCCACTAAGATGTATTTGGACCTGAAGAAAGATTATTGGTGGCCCTGTATGAAGAGGGATGTTGCATGGTTTGTTGAGAGGTGCTTGACCTATCGCAGGGTTAAGGCCGAGCACCAGCATCCGCACGGCAAGTTGCAGCCACTTGAGGTTCCCCAGTGGAAGTGGGAACAGATTTCCATGGATTTTATCACCAAGTTGCCAAGGACCGCAAGAGGTGTCGATGCTATTTGGGTGATTGTCGACCGGCTGACGAAGAGCGTGCATTTTCTTGCTATCAGTGAGAGCTCTTCTGTTGAGAGGTTGGCAGAGTTGTATGTGAGGGAGGTGGTATCGCGGCATGGAGTGCCGATCTCGATTGTGTCAGATCGGGATGTACGTTTCACTTCCAAGTTCTGGAAGAAGTTCCATGAGGAGTTGGGCATGAGGCTGCATTTCAGTACCGCTTACCACCCACAGACGGACGGATAGAGTGAGCGGACGATTCAGACGCTCGAGGACATGCTTCGAGCATGTGTGTTGGACTTCGGAGGAAGCTGGGGCACATACCTACCATTGGCTGAGTTTTCCTATAACAACAGCCACCATTCGAATATTGGTATGCCTCCCTTCGAGTTGTTGTATGGGAGGAGGTGTCGGACTCCCATTTGCTGGGGAGAGGTAGGACAGCGCGTGATGGGCAGCACTGAGATAGTGCTTCAGACGACCGAGCAGATACAGCAGGTTAGACAGAGGTTGTTGACAGCTCAGAGCCGCCAGAAGAGTTATGCGGATAGGCGACGATCCGAGCTGGAGTTCCAGGTGGGAGACTTCGTAGTCCTGAAGGTGTCTCCTTGGAAAGGAGTGATTCGATTCAGGAAGAGAGGCAAGCTGGGGCCCCGGTACATTGGGCCGTTCAGGGTGACCGCGAGGGTGGGCAGGGTAGCGTATCGGTTGGAGCTACCTGCGGAGTTGAGCCAGATTCATGATACCTTCCACGTGTCTCAGTTGAGGAAGTGTCTATCCGATGAGTCGGCGGTGGTGCCGCTGGAGGATATTCAGGTGGATGCGAGCCGGAATTATGCTGAGAGGCCAATCGCGATTCGGGGTCGGAAGATCAAGGTTCTGAGGAACAAGGAGGTGTCCCTGGTTCAGGTCCAGTGGCAACATCGGAGAGGGTCCGAGCTGACTTGGGAGCCGGAGGCGGAGATGCGGAAGTACACCCAAAGCTGTTTGTAGAATGAGACTTCGTGGGCGAAGTATGATTCTAGTGGGGGAGAATTGTAACATCCGGATTCCTAGGTATCTTATTTTAATTATTTATCTTGAGTTTTATGGAGGGACTTGGCGAGTAGACGCTCAGACTCGCCGAGTAGGATCGCGAGTTCTTGTCTGGATTAATGACCAGACTCGACGAGTCGATGAGTGGACTCGGCGAGTCCGCGCTGTTAAGTGAAACCCTAAATCTCAGGGCCTGAGCCCTATTTAAAGGCCCTTATGGCCGTCATTTGCGGCCACTACTCCCCTGTGAAAACCCTAGAGAGCAAAGAGAGCTTAGAGAGAAATTTAGAGGCTAATTCTTCATCCTTTGGTGTGATCTTGCAAGAAAGAGTGGGAAAATCCAAGCTTGATCGCTTTTGGAGCTTGGATATGTGTTGTTCATACTGAGATTCACGTTTTGAGGTACAAGTTCCTTCCCATTTCGTGTATTTGATAGATTCCTTGAATCTAGGGTTTCCTTTGCACAATTTTGAGTTAGATTGTGAAGCATATGAGGTCCCTTTGGGTATAGATGATAGATCTGGACCTTGAGAGGTCCAAAAGGTCCCAAGCTTCCAGCTTTATGAGGTTTCATGTGAGCCTTGAGAGTAGAACCCCATTTTAAAGGTTATTTCTCCATTTTTGGTCTTATAAGCATTGCATGAACATAAAGTTTGAACCTTTACGTGACTTTCGAGTGTTAGAAGGTTAGATCTACTGGTTGGTGAAGCAGATCTCACCTCAAAAGATCGTTTGAGTGTTTTCATGGGAGGAACTCGTCGAGTCCATAAAGGACTCGACGAGTCGAGTCGGGGTTGCCCCGCGATTCATGACAGGAGGAACCCGTCGAGTGGAAGGATGACTCAACGAGCCAAGAGAGGCTAGAAGGATTCAGAGGACCCGCATGGACTCGCCGAGTCGCCCATGTGCACTCGACGAGTCGGGTCAAAGTTTGACCGTTGACTTTTGTTGACTTTTAGGGTTATGGTCAACATTTGGACTTTTGGGTCAAGGAAGGGTAAAATGGTCTTTTACCCTTCTGATGGATTGTAGAAGGGGATTTAATCTAACCTTTGAGAGCCATTATTTATTTGAGGATATTGTGTATGTGATTAGGCGGGTGGTAGATCAGTATATTCGTGTGAGAGATCATCCGAGATACCCGAGGTGAGTCTTCTCACTATACATTACCTAGAGTGGTATTTATGTGTAGACCGGAGGGTCTTGTATGCTATGTGTATATATGAGATTATGTGCATTGTGTTATATGTATGCTAAGTGTTGTATAGATCGGACCGAAGGGTCCAACGATATAGACCGGACCGAAGGGTCCAACGATACAGACTGAACCGAAGGGTCCAACGATACAGAATGGACCGAAGGGTCCAACGAGCTACGGGACTGGAGGGTTCTGCTGAGACACATCGACCGGAGGGTCGTACTGTAGCCTCGAGTGGCGTATGTGTTGTATGTGGTATTTTGGGGAACTCACTAAGCATTTATGCTTACAGTGTTGTGTTATGTGTTTCAGGTACCAGTGAGGATCGCGGGAAGGCGCCGGCATGATCAGTACACACATGAGGAGTTTTATACATTATGATCTTGGGGTTGTGTTTCTATGGATTGATATGTGATACAATGACATTTTTATAATATTTATGAATGAAAGTATGTTTTTGAAAATGTGAAAAATTGTTTGAAAAATTACGGTGTTACACTTGTATCTCAAAAACTTTGCCTTGCGTTTTTCCTCTTGCATCTTCCAATACACCTTGTTTCGTACTTTCTTCTTGGAAATTTCATTTGTCAAATCAGATTTCTCAACTTTTTGATTTTGTTTTTGAAAATTTTCATTTTGACCTTTGAAAGAAACTTTATGTGAAACTGATTTTTCCTTCTTTTTGAAATCATGAGCTCTTGCATTTTGATTACTAGAATCATTAGGTAAAATTTCTCATAGTTTTCTTCAATTTTGCTTTCGTTTTTGGATTTATCAGATTTCACAACCCAAACTTTGTCTGATTTCTTTTGATTTTCGTTGGACAAATATTTTTTGTCTCTTTTTTCATTGAAAAACATGAGATCTTTTATTTAACTTGTTTTCTTCCATATTCTGATTTGAGTAAAAACCTTCATCAGACACATTTGCATTATCCTCTTTCAACAATTCATGGATTTTTGGATCAAAATTATCAGCATTTCCTTTTGTTATAAAAAATTGATTTGGAAGACCTTTAATGCATGATGGAAAAAGAACTGTATTTTTTTTCCAAATAATGTTTCCTTTTTTCATTCAAAATTTTTTAGAATTCCTCTGTATCACCATACACTTGTGTTTCCATAATTCGAGGAATTTCCATCTTACAAGAATCATCATCACTGTCACTTTCATTGTTTGTTATGTCCTCTCCAATAACATTTTCTTTTTGAAAATCACAAGTCTTTGTTGTCGAAGATGGCTCATTGTTTAACTTCGCATTTGAGTTAACAACATATTTGTCCTTAGCTAACGAAGTGACATTAATGACCGACTATTTCTAGCAATCAACACATTCCTCTTCCTCAGTTTCACTGATATTGTCAGAATTATCTTCGATATCAACAAAATTTTGTTGAGTACTTTGTGTCGATTTCTCAGTCTTGTTTAAAATCTTGATTTTTTCGCTTTTGGTCAAAGTCTCATTCACAATTTTAACAAGTTCATCAACATTTAAACAATCATTTGTGTTAACAACACAATAAGGATATGAATCATTAGGAATGGTGGCATAGTCAACTACTTTACTCTCATAATCGAAAGTAGTCTCATCAACTAACTCTTGTTTGAAAGTAATGAAGGGAAGCAACTTCCTATGTTGTTCAACACAAATGTCAGCAGAATGATAAAGATCAGTCAACTTTCCATACAAGGATTTTGTTGTGTTATAGTAGATGTTACGTTGTTTGATTAACATTTTATTATCCATCCTAAAACGATCCATATCACACATAATATTCATTATATAAAGCTCTAAACTCTTTATCTTAGTTTTCTTCTCTTCCAGTCTATGACGAGCTTCATAAAGGGATGCCTTAGATTTCTCTGCTTCACTACTCATCGAAATAAGAGTATCATTCAAGTAAGAGCAAGTTTTTTAATATTCACATAAAACAATATGATAAGAATTCAAAGGAATATTAAGTGAGATGAAAAGATCACACACCTTAGCAGTCATTGGAGATTTTGGAGTCATCGAAACGAAACATCTCCCAGTGGTCTTCACATCCTCTTCGTCACTTCTCTCAACTTCCTCATTCTTCTCTGATTCCTCAGCACAGTCTTCATTAACTTTCCCAAACAAGCTCTTCTCACAAGATTCACCTTCTTCATACTTTGCAAATAACACACCATGAGTAGGATGATGCATTTCTTCATCATCAGAAAAATTTGATAAGTCCCATCACTCTCATCACCTCCTTTATCCATTAGCGAAATATTCTTAGTCTGACCACGAACTTCCTCAAGCCTTTTCGCATAATAGGCTTCATCTTTCACTTTCTCTTTCTTTTCTTCCTTCTTTCTCAACATGTAACCCTTAGCCAATTTATTGTGGCCATTACAATAATTAAAGTTGTAGCCTGAATCTCCTTTCAGTATTCACTTCATCTTTCTTCTCAACTTTCGTCACCACTTTCAGATTTCCACTAACATTCGACATTAGTTTCTTTTCAAAGCTGTTTTTAAAATTTCCACTCATAAGTTTCTTTAAAAACTTCTTCACCCTATTGTTTGAGTAATATGCAACGACTTCGTCATCAAAATTTTGTAGAAACCCTTCCTCATCTTCTTTCGTATCTCCCTTAGACTCATCTTCCTTAACATTTTTTTCCAACACCAATGCCATTAGACCACCATAGTTCAACTTGTTCTCTTCAGCAATTTCCATTACTTCTGATTCATGCATTTTTAGAATATTGTATAAATTCGATAACAAATATTTATCAAAATTCTCTTGTGTCTTGATCATCAAACAAATGTTTTGCCATTCTTTTCTGAGTCCATAAATGAAAGTGAGGTTGAATTCCAGAGTTGTATGAATCACTCCATAACGATTGCACCTGATGTAACATCCTTAAAATTCAAGCCAATTTAAAACTTTTTAAATCATTCAAAACCAATTAATTATTACAAATTGTTTTCAAAATAGTTTCATGTCAGAGTATCCCAGAAATCAAATCATAAAAACATGAGGAGGTGCACGATCACGCCTTCGCCTTGCCGCGATCATCTGAAGTACCTAAAACAAAATCAACAACTGTAACCCTGAAGCTTAGTGAGTTCCCCTAAAATACCCACACAACATATAACACATATACAATAACGACATACTATGGGCCCAATTAAACATTGGGTTGGAATGCCCCAGGCCCTCAACCATCGGGTTGGAATGCCAACATATTATGGGTCCAATCATCCTCGGGATGGTATACCCTTGGTCCACAACCATCGGGTTGGAATGCCCACATACTAAGAGTCCAATCATCCTCGGGATGGAATACTCTCGGCCCACAACCATTAGGTTGGAATGCCCAGGTCTGTTGGCTCATGCTCAAGCAGATGCCTCAACCACCAATCAAACATGTGCACATATATCAAATAACGACATAACAGTCTACAGACAGTCAACCGATCTACAGATCACTAAGCACAGCAACATCCTATCTACTAGGATACCGATCTAACAGATCATAATCACATAGAAACATCCTATCTACTAGGATACCGATCTAACAGATCATAGCAGTAACACCACAGGATAACAATCCAAAGGGTCGGCCTTGGTGCCTTAGACCCTTGAGTATAGTGAGGAAAACTCACCTCACAATGTCGATCGGAACTGAAATATCAAACTCCCGTAACACGGCTCCAAACAACAACACCTATAATCACCAATGGTCCACTTCCATAAATTCCCAAATTACCAAACTACCCCCAGAAGTCCAACTGGTCAACCCTTAGTCAAAGTCAAAGTCAACAGTCAAGGTCAACAGTCTATGTTGACCCAACTCGTCGAGTGCAGCTTACTGACTCGTCGAGTTCCTTCAAAACTCAAAGAATCGTGAAAACCCTAGTCGATTCGCCGAGTTTCCAGACAACTTGTCGAGTCCATGCAATGTCCAGAATGTCGGAGAAACCCTAACTAACTCGTCGAGTAATCTCACTGATTCGCCGAGTTCATGTAGAACCAATAAAGAGGCAATCTTGATCCGACTCGTCAAGTTTAACATGCAACACGTCGAGTCCCTTCAGTCCTTTTCTTATTTAGACGCTTTTAAGCAAGACCAAGGCTCCAAATTGTAGATCTAGCCTCCTAGGGCATGGTTACCACGTAAAGTTGCAAGCTTTACGTGCATGCAAGTTCTTAAACGCCACAACCAAGCTAAGGAAGAGGTTTAAGCCAAAGACAAGGGCCAAGGCATGCTAAATTCGATAACTTTATTACTATGAGGGCTTAGAGGAGTCCAGATCTGTAGCTACAACTTCAGATCATGCTTAATACCAGAAATGGCCCATAAAAATGCTAGAAATGGCTTTAAACCCATGAATGAGGAGATCTAACACTAGAATGATCAAGGTAACAACTTGTTACCTTCAAATGGAAGCCAAAATGGAGTAGGTATTGGATCTACAAGCTTCTCCTTGATCCACGCTCTTGAGTCTTCAAGTTCCTTGCACTAAAACCACCATCCAAGCTCTTACACACACAAAATGGGGAGTAATACACGACTAGGGTTTTCTGAGGTCAATGGAGGCGATAAGAGAGGCAGAGGGTGGCTAATGAGCCTTTAAATAGGGTGCAAAACCCTGGAAATTAGGGTTTCACATTCCAGCTCCAACTCGTCGAGTTGGGTCCTCCAACTCGTCGAGTAGGTCCCTTAAGTCACGCAGCCATATCTGTTTCTACACGACGAGTTGGGGCATCCAACTCGTCGAGTAGACCTTTAAATCTGAATATAAAGCTGTAAAATTTATACCTGGAAGTCGAGGTGTTAAAATTCTCCCCCATTTGAACTACAAATTCGTCCTCAAAGTCTGTTGCGGTGAACAACTCCGGATAATGCTCCTGCATCTCTGCCTCCGGCTCCCAAGTCCACTCGGATCCTCTCTGATGCTCCCATTGTACCTTTACAAAAGGTACTTCCTTGTTCTGTAGAACCTTCACTTTGCTCTCCAGAATGGCCACTGGCCTCTCCACGTAATTCAGGCACTCGTCGACCTGTATATCATCCAATGACACCACTGCCTCCTCATCTAATATGCACTTTCGTAACTGTGAAACATGGAAAGAGCTGTGGATCTGACTAAGCTCCTCCGGGAGATCCAGTCTATACGCCACTTTGCCAACCCTGACAATGATCCTGAATGGCCCTATGTATCGGGGACCCAACTTCCCCCTCTTCCTGAAGCGAATCACACCCTTCCAGGGTGAGACCTTTAGGAGTACCATGTCACCGACCTGAAACTCCAACTCAGATCGGCGTCGGTCGGCGTAAATCTTCTGCCGACTCTGTGCGGTCTGCAACCGCTGTCTGATCTGTTAAATCATCTCGGTAGTCTGTAGGACTACCTCGGTCCGACCCATCACCATGTGACCAACCTCGCCCCAACAGACTGGGGTGCGACATCTCCATTCATACAACAACTCATAAGGTGGAGCACCAATGCTGGAGTGATAGCTGTTGTTGTAGGAAAACTCTGCAAGGGGTAGGTAGGAGTCCCAGCTCCCACCAAAGTCAATAACGCAGGCCCTCAACATATCCTCGAGGGTCTGAATGGTCTGCTCGCTTTGGCCGTCTGTCTGCGGATGGTATGCGGTACTGAAATGCAGCCGTGTGCTCAGTACCTCGTGGAACTTCTGCCAGAAACAGGAGGTGAACCGAACATCACGGTCTGAAACGATAGAGACCGGAACCCCATGGCGAGTGACAATCTCGTGTATATACACATCGGTCAGCTTCTCGGCCGATGAGCTCTCCCGAATGGGTAGAAAATGGGCACTCTTGGTCAATCGATCCACGATGACCCATATAGCGTCGAAACCCTTTGTCGTTCTCGGCAATTTAATGATGAAGTCCATCATGATCTGCTCCTATTTCCACATGGGAATCTCTAGAGGATGCAGCTTGCCATGCGGCCTCTGGTGCTCGGCCTTGACCATCCTGCAGGTCAGGCACTTCTCAACGTACCAAGCGATCTCTCGCTTTATACACGGACACCAGTAACTCAAACTCAGATCCCGGTACATCTTGGTGGCCCCGGGTGAATAGAGAAACGAGACTTATGAGCCTCCTCCAATACAATCTGTCTGACCCCACCAGACATGGGAACCCAAACCCGCCCGCAACGGGTCAATAACCCTCGACTGTCCGGCACAAATCGGGTGATCTCGCTTCTAATCCGCTCAAGCTTCCAATATTCCTGCCGTACACCCTTAGCTCGAGCTTCCCTGATCAAACTCACATGTGGAGAATCCAATGATATCCTCATACATGTCGCTGGAATAGAAGATCCAGCCAGCTTGCGGCTCAAGGCGTCTGCCACAATGTTTGCTTTACTCGGATGGTAAAGGATCTCGCAGTCTAAATCCTTGACTACGTCCAGCCACCCGCACTGCCTCATGTTCAGGTTCGGCTGTTCCATGATGTGTCTCAAACTCTTGTGGTTCGTGTATATGGTACAGCGGACCCCATAGAAATAGTGTCTCCAAATCCTGAGAGCGAATACCACCGCTCCCAACTCCAAATCGTGTGTGGGGTATCTCGTCTCATGTGGCTTCAACTGCCGCGATGCGTAGGCTATCACCCGTCCTCTCTACATGAGGACCGCTTCCAGTCCCATGATGGTTGAGGGAGAGGCTCCAGTCTTGACTCTCCCGGAGGGTTGTAATGCCCCATACCCTCAACCATCAGGTTGGAATGCCAACATACTATGGGTCCAATCATCCTCGGGATGGTATACCCTCGGCCCACAACCATCGGGTTGGAATACCCACATACTGTGAGTCCAATCATCCTCGGGATAGAATACTCTCGGCCCACAACCATCGGGTTGGAATGCCTAGGTATGTTGGCTCATGCATAAAGCAGATGCCTCAACCACCAATCAAACATGTGCATACATATCAATAATCACATAACAGTCTACAGACAGTCAAGCTGATCTATAGAACACTAATCATAGGAACATCCTGTCTACCAGATTACCGATCTAACAGATCATAATCACATAGAAACATCCTATCTACTAGGATACCGATCTAACAGATCATAACAGTAACAAAATAGGATAACAATCCAAAGGGACGGCCTTGGTGCGTTAGACCCTTGAGCATAGTGAGGAAAACTCACCTCACAAGTAGCTTTGGATGATAATGTCAAACTCCCCAAATACAGCTCCAAACTCAAACACCTACAATTAGTATGGAACCAATTCTATAAAACCCAAATTACCAATATACCCTTGAAGTCAAACTTGGTAAACCCTGGTCAAAGTCAACAGTCAACAATCAAGGTCAACAGTCCTTGTTGACCCAACTCATCGAGTGCATCTAGTGACTCATCGAGTTCCTTCAGAACTCAGAGACCGAAAAATCAAGTCAACTCGCTGAGTTTCCACCCAACTCGTCGAGTTCATGCAGTGACCAAAAGACGGGTAAACCCTAACCAACTCGTCGAGTTACCTCTCTAACTCGCCAAGTTCATGCAGAATCCAGAAAACGGGAAACCCTCATCCAACTTATCGAGTTCCTATAGTCCATTTTTCATTCAGACGCTTTTAAGCGAAACCAAAACTCCAAACTGTAGATCTAGGCTCCTAGGGTGTAGTTATCACGTAAAGTTGCAAACTTTACGTGCATGCAAGGCTCCAAGAAGCTAAAACACTCATAACTAGCCTTAGGAAGAGGTTTAGGTCATGGAAATGGGCTAGGGATAGATAAAGTCGAGAACTTTATATTCGTGAGGGCCTAGGGGAGTCCAGATCTGAAACCACGTTCTCATGACAAGCTCAAACCCGAGCATGACCCCCTTTTTGCACCAAAATGCCCATATACTAACATACAAAGAGATCTAGGAAATGGAAAGCCAAGGTAAAGACTTTTTACCTTCTACTAGATGCCAACACGATGTAGATACTGGATCTACAAGCTTCTTCCCGTTCCAAGACTCTAAATCTTCAAGCCTCTTCAAGGAATGCACCAAAAATACACACTTAGCCTCTCACACACTCAAAAATAGGGTTATATCTATTACGGTTTGCTTCTGGACGTTAAAAGTGGCAAGGGTGGCTGGGGAAAAGACTTAAGGTCCTTTAAATAGGGTGCAAACTCTAAAAATTAGGGTTTTCATGCACAACCTCTACTCGTTGAGTTGGGGCCACCAACTCATCGAGTAGGTTCCATAAACCACGCGGCCAAAACCGATTCTACACGACGAGTTGGGGCAGCCAACTCGTCGAGTAGGTCTCTAACAATGAATATAAAACTTTAAAATTTATACCTGGGAGTCGGGGTGTTACAAGCACGTATATAACACCAACCATGGCTCAAGGGCTCAAGAAGGCCGAATCTAGGGTTTTTTCAGTGACTTGGGAGTGAAGGAGGCTGAGGATGGACGACCCTAGCCTCCTCATTTTGTTTTATACCCGATTTTTAGGGTTTAGGATCATCAGGCATGACTCACGTCGTGAGGTCTTATGCCTCACGTCGTGAGGTCCGAGAACACAGGTCAAACAGTCAAGGGTCCTACTCACGACGTGACCACTATGGCTCACGTCGTGAGCCTCTTCCAATTGCAATTAAAATTAAATTAATATTTTTAATACCTCAGAACTCGGATGTTACATGCATAGTCCCCAGCGGACCATGTCGTGAGGTTGTTTTGTCCTGGTGCCGACTTTGTTGGTTGAGCACCAATGGATGAGTCCGGGGCCGCGAGGCCGAGGGCCCGACCTCGGTGTTAAACAGGTGATGGCCATTGACCAAGTTGTCTTTAATGGTTCCGTTATATTTGGCGTATACCTAAAGGGATACGTTAACACCATCATTTATACACCATCATTTATACATTTCTAGCCATATCTATTCTATATTATATTCTATACTATAAATGAGGTAATTCAAAATCATATGTTATCTCAAACCATATTGATTTGAAATCTATATCATTTTACATTCCATAAATTAATGAAAATTATTACAATAGTTATCAATTTTCAATAACTTTTTGTATTCATGTTTATACATATTTTGTCACTATAAAAAGTGTCGACCATTTTAGTAAACACACCCACACACAAATCACATATGTAATTTAGAGGGAATACGGAGATAAAAAAACAATAGATCAACAAGTTTGAAGTTTTTGAAGTGTTGAATAATAAAAAAAATTGAAGGATTGTGAGATTATGTTGGTGTTATGATCTTTTCGTTAAAGAAAAGTTATTACAGACGATAGTGATATTGAGTCATCGAAACTAGTACATGAACTTTCATCTCAATAATCATTCAAGATTCGGTATTTTGTGTATATAAATGATCATATATTGGTTCATCAGAGCGGAGGTTTGAATAATCAAGCAATATGAAGACATTTTTGTTTTCTTATTCATAACATAAAAGTTAAAGTCACTAATACTGATGAACTAAAGGCGAACTATAAAAAACTTGAAAATTTTTACAAAATGACTATATCTCAGGCACCTATGGTGATGATTTATTTAACAATAATAAACACTTATCCAGTTTGTTATCTAAGTCTAACATACATAATTTTGATTGTCCCTGTTACAGTTGCATTAGCAGAAAGAAACTTTTCAAAACTAAAGTTTATAAAATCTTATTTGCGACCTACCATGTCTCAATGGGGATTAAACACTTTGGCTTTGATTTCAATCAAGAATAAGTTTCTTGAAAACATTGATTATGAAAGTATAGTAGATGAATTTGTTTCTAAAATGCTAGAAGATCGGTGTATAAAAAAAATAATGCATTAGTTGTTTATCTTGTTTTGGAAAATTTCTTATAGCCTTTTGAACTTATTAGTAATTAGTAAAGATCCTTATATGGTGCTCAGATGGAGAATTATAAGATGTTTGTTGTCAACTTTACGTTTTAAATTTAATGGTGGAGAATTAATTAATAACATTACAAAAAATTATGAGACCTCAATTTGATTTTGGCATGGGACCTTTGAAATGTCATGATCATGCCTTGAAGTGAAGATCTTTAAATTAGATTAATATTATCCTATTTCTATAATATTTATTCTTTCTTTCTTTGGGATTGTGGGTTTTTGATGTATAACTTTGGTTGTGTTAAAGAGAGAAACACCATCTAGGTTTATGGAATTTATTCTTTCTTTTTATTGCGGGTATGTAAATTAGACATGGTTTTGGCTAGTCTTGGGTTCAAATATTAAAATGAAAAAAGTAAGCATAAGTGCACTTGTGAAAACGTAGTTCCATGTTTCTTTGTCGTCGGAGAATACCACCGAAATTGAGGCAAGAATGAGGGTATTGAAGAAGCGGGGTGATTGGTAATCTGAGTTAAATTTTGATAGACCTATTTAATAATAACAAAATGATAACAAAAATTAAAAGGAAATAATAACAAAATGATAACAAAAATTAAAAGGAAATACATATTGGTAGATTGCAAGGCAAACATTTTATCTCGCTTAACAAATTTTAACTAACACAGTTAAAAATATGAATAAAATCCACAATAAAACTTATAAATAAGAATATTTTTACAAATTGAAACTTTTTAAAACTTAAAAGAAATTTTTGAAAACTAGAAGAATTATTTTTTCGGTTATCTCTAATATATATAAGAAAAAAATATTTCGTTTTTTTTTTTCTTATCCATTTAAACTAGTTTAATACCCGTCTGGTGGACGGTTGACGGGTTTAGTAAAAAAGAATTATTATTTTACTAATATTTAACTTTGTTCTATATCATCATTATGTAATTTGTTACCATGCACTTTACAATACAATGACAAAGATACCAAATAAATAACATATTGATGAAAAATGCATTAAAATACAATTAAATAAAAAGAATAGCAATCGATTAAAACACAATTAAATGAAATTAAGTTAAAAACAGAAAAAGTGAAATCAATTATTTAATTACTTTAAACTCAATTAGGTATATCATCATCGGTAGACTCGTCACACAAGTGTGGAAGCCGACGACGCTTCTTTGGTGTTATTGAGGATCTGATATACGATTTTTCAGAAGAATCAACTTCAACATCATCAAAAGACGTCTTATTGTAAAAAATACCAACACGACAATAATAATCATGAGAAGTAAACTTTATGTAACAAAATAGCTAACAATAACAATTGAAAAAAAATTATTTCCATATCGTAAGAAAAATAAAAAATTTAAAAAATATGATGTAACTTACTTGAATCTCTTTACCATCTTGTAAATAGAGATATAGATAGGCGTGTTACGAATATGATCTTCAATATTATCATGACCAACCTAATTGCAAACAACGATCACATTAATAACAAACATACCAAATAAACATAATCTAACTTTATATAAGTAAAATAAATTAACTCATACATTCTCACTTTCGTCTTCTTCTGCTTCTGCATCATTGACATAAGATATACATTTTGGAAGACCATAATTTTGTTTAGTATCACAAGCATCCTATGTATATTAAGACAAATCAAGTTTAATACATATAAACTATAGCTTTTACATAACTTACCACAATATGAAATAATAATTACCACTGTTGAGATTATTGATGGTATCAAATCAATACATGGTCCCCATAACGCTTGGTCTGAGAGCTCCCATTCATATTAAGTGATTTTAGACAACCTTTCATATTCATCTTCGACTATATAATGATCTTCATCATTTTTTGTAACCACTGTACTTTTCTCAATCGTGGGAGAAATCTTATATCCCTTATCATTATGCTTTTCGTCACTGTAGTATTTAGTTACAGTAAAACGACGCACGTAGTTTGGTGACATATTGAATTTTTCAACCTTAATAGTAAAAATGACCTTACGACCACATAAGCTTTCGAGAAGAAAATCTTTCACCCAATTAGGATCACCGGCACCCTAAGAAAACATGACAAACATATTAATATACATAACCCCCCCCCCCCACCACCACCACACAACACACACACACACACACACACACACATATATATATATATATATATATATATATATATATATATATATATATATATATATATATATATATATATATAACCAATTCATCAACAATAAAACTAATAAGAGAAGTAGCAGCTTCATTGAAAACAACACACATCATCTCTTCTCCTTTATCAAATATTCGTACAACCAGTTTATACCTATATAAAAAATGTTGATAAGAACAACATATAAAAAACTATTTGAATAAAAAATACTTACGGTTGACGAGGGTTATCAACATTTTTTTGATAACTTAAACAAAAATAGCGACCATCACGCATAGTAACCTTCTTACGACATGTTCCACATTGGACAAATTTCTAATCATTAAACATATCTATATCGACGATGATTCCCTCAATAGTATATTGTGTTCCCTTTACAAAGAAAAAAAAACAAAGTGAATTCGCAAATCACATGGAAGTTTAGTTATAGATATGTATAATATAATACCTCAAAAACATTATCTTGTAAGTAACTATAAACATCAGATAAGCTAGTCATAACGAAGTCCTCAAATTTATTTTGCTCTGAAATAAAGCGTACCGTTTGTGATACACTATAAAACAACAACATGACGTGTAAGATAAATTGATCAACATGTTATATTATGCTTAAATTTCATGAAAATATATAAGTAATTACATAAGATTGAAAAACTCAATCTCCTTCATCGGAAGGTTGAAATACATTTGAGATGAAGCCGTTGTATGTACCGTTGGAACACCTTATAGAAACAAATAGCCATATTAAATATACAAATTTTTTTAAGTAATATTATTTTGTTAAAAAGAATAAACCTTTGAAAAGAGAAACTTTGCAAGAAGTGAGAATGACAACTACATTATCATTATAGCTTCTTATGACTTCATCGTTGTACTGTGTAGCATGTTTTCCCCATAATGTGACACTAACTTTCATACCCATGCATGTTATTTTTAAAATACAATATAATTAATATACAATCTTATAAACTAAATGATCAGAAATAATTTTTTTATAGAACATACGTTTCATCGGATATGACTATTTTACGTATGTCTGAATCATACACAAGACCTTTTCAAACTATTTTTTCTATAAAACCCCACTCACAAACACGTCCAATAACGTCTACAAACAGTTATATGTTAGAAACACATATATCTTTGAATAAGAAAAAGAAAGTATTCAATGTTAACCTGATAAATATTTAGAATCATTAACGCATGAAGAAAGCTTGTAGAAAGGAATGAAATTGAAAGAATATCGTTGGAACAACGATAATGGAAGGTGAGAATCTGAAACTAACGTAGCAGGCCTGAACTTAACATATATATCCTTCTGTAGTGGCCGATAAAAACCATCGTATTGAAGAACTTCAAAGTTATGTATCCTGTAGACACCTCCTTCTTTGATTTTGTTATTAAATGAGTGTATCAATGTATGAGGAATGGTTGCATGGATGGAACAATTCTAACAATAACAAAGAGTTAGAGAAAACAGAAAGTTTAAACAAATAGTAATTTATGTTGATACAAAGAAGAAAACTTACATTTTCATCCGATAAGACTAGGTCAAAAGATATGAGCCGATTGCTGATAGGGTTGTATATTGTCCATTTACGGGCAACAATTACATGCACTCTCCACCTGTTTGTTATATTAGGGCGTAAATCGCTAACCAAACGATAAACAGATTGCATCTTCGTCAATGGTTGCCTGCATTTGTAATAAAACAAAATAAAAAATAAAAAATATAAGCATGGTTGAATAAGCAGATATGTAGAATATATGTACAGGTAGTTACTTTTTTATGCAACAACATTTGATGGATGTTGCTATTTATGTAACAAATATATTTTTTTCCACCATATACAAACTATGTTTTAAAGGATGACGACATAACACAACATGTTAACCTTAAATTAATAAACAACAAAGGAGAAGTTGTAAAAGAAAGATTTTTAATTATTATCATGTAGGTGAAACAGATGAGAAAAAACTAAAACATATAACTCAATTACATAAACCAACAAACACCGGAGAATGTCATCAATATATCAGCAATAAGTAGAATTTGGTTAAATAATGAGCAAGGCTATCAACATTGGACCCTAATTTTAAAAAGGTGTAAAGTATATTTTAAGTTTTATGTTTTGGTTATTTTCTAAGGGTGTTTAATGTGAACAAACATTTTCAAATTATTTTACAAGCAAGTATTATAGATTGTTTATATAATAACAATAATAATAATAATTTTGAAAAGTAGAGAATCTAAACATATAAACATCTATACTAATAATACTAATACTACTGTAGTATAAACAAAAAGAAGATTGTATAGGTATTCTTGAGTGATATAAAATGAGTGATATAAATATGACAAATGCAAAAGTACAAAAATATAGTCGACATAATAAAAGAACTCGAAAACCTATGTACATAGGGCAGAAAAAACGACTAACATGAAAAAGAAAAATACTTATGGTGTCATATTTCCTTTATCCAGAAAGCAACCAAATACAAAAAAAAAATGAAAACTCAAACAAAATATAACCAGTTATGTAGTAAACTCAACAAAACCAAATGATGCGCTTAAAGTTAAATAAAAATATGCGTAACTTATATGATGATCATAGTGTATTAGCTCAACATTCAAAACGTTTTTTATATTTAGCTCATTTTGGACAATTTTGCCCCTGTTCCTAATATCATTGTCATTTGGGAGAAATAAAGTAAGTGTATCAGAACAAAACAATGACATAATAGTAAATCAAAAAGAAATTAATATGTATTACTCGATATTTTTTCCAAAATATGCAACCTATGTTTTTAACAATGATCAAATAATGCAACATGTTAACCTTCTACTATTAAACATAAAAGGAGAAGGTTAAAAACACAGATTTCTAAGTATTAATATACATCCGAAACAGAGCATAAAATAACTAAACAATGCAGGTACTTACAATCCTCTTCCACAATTCACCACTGAACCTCTTTTGTTACTGGTTTCTGGTAAAGTCACAGCTTTCGACTACTCATAACTACTTTCCACTCTACATTCTCCCCCTTTATGATAATAGTCTAAAATTCAACAAAGTGTCTTCATTGCCTGTAGCAACTCCTTCCTGATCTCCATATACCAAAGAATGTTTTTTCGAACCTCCGCATTGTCTTCATTATCATTCTTCTTGCAATTGTTGATACAGAGTAGAATATTCGAAAAATGAGACTTTGTGTATCTCTCAATATCATTTGTTTGGAAAAGGAATTTTGTCAACTTCCCCTTCTTGTTCTTCCCTTGAAAAACAACTCCAAACGGTTTGTGGATAATTCCACCATCTTTAAATTTATTTATATTCAATTTCCCTTTCATTAAAGACTGTGGTAGCTTTGCAGTTTTGTTGATTTTGCTGGCAAGATCTATATCTGTTATTTCCAAATAATCGTAGCAGCAATCAAGAAAGACCTTGATATGAGCATATCCAATAATAAATGCATTTCGATTCTCTTCAGCGACTTGTGAAGCATCCACATTGCATAATATCTTCAAAACCGTGATAAGATCGTTCAGATTCATCAGAGGAAAGTCTGCAATAGTGAAATCGAATGCCACATTATTCACCCTCGCAAGAGAATAACGAAACTCTATATCGGTCCTTCGAACCAAACATCAGGCACAATTAACATAACCCTCACAATCTTTACTAACGACCAAACCTCTTCTTTGCTTTTTCCCAAGACTGCATGAAAGAAAATCTTCAATCTCTTGAATTCTTCTTTGTCTTTGAAATTCTCAACTAATTTGAATTGAGTAAAAGCGAACATCAGATGATTGATTGGGAAATCAAGCTGATTGAAGTTAGAATTTTCGATATCAAAGCTCTTCTTTGGTCTCTTTAAGAACTCATCCTCCTTATCGAGTACTGCAATCTAAATTGTTTCATAACACCATGTATTGTTGGGATCTCCTTTGTTTAGACCAGGTGGATCATTCACTCTTTGATTGAGTATACTGTTGATTTGCCTTTGTCTTTCAATTTCGAGTTGTTACAGCCTTTTCTTCTCTTCTTTCGAGGGTTTAGTTTGAATGTTTTTCCCTTTATCTTTTGGATTTACAGTTGGAGTTATCTTGACCATTATTGAACTCAAACCTGCTCCTCTTTCATTGATAGAAATTCCTTTCTTTGGAACTTTCAAAAAATCCACATCATCTTGAGAAGGATTTGTTAATGTTGTTGTTTTTGTTGTTGAAGTTGAGACAACTGGCTTCATTGGAATAGATGTAGGGATTTGAAGAACCTCTATCTCTTGTCCCCAAAGGAACATCTATATAACATCTATATCTTTGTTATGTGACTCATCACATAACACTAGTCCATGGGAAATCTATCTCTATATCTCATTAAGAGATTTTCTAATCTTTATCTTCTAGTACTTAACTCATTAAGTACTTAATATTTATCTACATCGAATAACATATTGGTACTCTACACAATACCCTTTATGTCTAGACATGTATTCTTACTCTTATGACCGTATTGCATATAATCCTCTTCTATCACTCTTTGCTATCTCTTGGGCATCAACAAATACCCCTTCTTATATCTAATCATGCATAGGATTATATTTCATATAATCATATTCTATCTTTATATACTCTTAAGGGTATTACTCATAATACCCTTATTCTTCTTTTACCCACTTACACATACCTTGGTTATACATACATGCTCAGATACATGTCTTACATGTATAACCACATTTACATAATATTACATAGGGTTATAATTTATATAACCCTATCTTTCATTCCTCTTTGTCATGATAAGGTACATGACTCTAACATACATAAACATACATACATATATACATAAAATGAACAAAATAACTTAACGAGAGAGTGAGAGTAATAACTTAATAAATCATTTATCTCTGTCCAATAATCAATCAAAGCAATTTCTTGGTTATGAGGGAAACCCAAAAAGGAATTTACTTTTATTTATCAACATTATACCAATTTAGTTAGGACCTTAGGCACCTTAATCCAACACCATATTCTTTGATCTTAGGCCTAAACATGCACATACACAAGCATCTTAATACTTGTCTTAGATTACGAAAAGATTAATGACTCTTAAGGTTAAAATGACCACTTAATGGATCGTTAATGTAACTTTTCATTCTCTATCTCTCTATCCAATCCAATTAATGAATTAGGCATCCCATACTACCTAATTCATCATAATATAACATCTAATGCATTATAACCACTAGTTAGGGTTTCAAACCCTAACTTGTAACGCCCGTAGATCCGAGCTAGTCAATTTAGAGATAATAGGGGTCGAAACGACTTTTCGACAAAAGATTATTTAGAATAAATAATCTTAACCAAGTTACAGAATATGTCTCAAGAGTTATGTACATATAAAGAACGCCGAAATCCGAGTTATAACGAAGGAGTTATGACCTGTCGAAGTTCCGCAACAGAATCGGCACGGCACCGGGAGACGTAAATAGTGAATTTACGATAGAGCGACTTTTAGCCTTAGCGATCTAAACGAAAGTCATAGAATACGTTAAACCGAGAGCATGCATAAAAAGAACGCCCAAATCTGACTTCGTATGAGGAAGTTATGATTTTTCGAAGTTTCAGCTTAGCAGTGTACAGCCTGAAGTTTGAATATTAGATCAAGCGGTTTTTAGCCGACACAACCTAAACGAGAATCGAAGATCTCGTTAATAGTAGCGTAACGATAAAAAGACAAACGAAAACGGATTTCGGATGAAGAAGTTATGGATTTTTAACGGACCAACCCTGTCACGACCTGTTAAAAATATAACTTTTAAAATAAAGTCAAAAATAGCCAACGAAGTCTAAACGAAAGTTGTAGAGTACGGTCCCGCCTACGCGTGGATATAAAGAACGTCGAAAACGGAGCTCGTATGCGAAAGTTATGAATTTTGGAAGTCGGGAAGGAAAATTGTGAAATCTACGAGGGGGTGATGACGTGGCTCGATCAGGGCCGTCGCTTGCTGATCACGGTCTGGCCTTCGGATCCGGACACCTGGCCTCGCTACGCCCCGCGTAGGTCTTCGGATGCCCAGCGTTCGCACTACGCCTCGCGTACGCAGATTGGACGCCTCACGTTCTCGGAAATGCATGGTCTCGGAGCAGGCCATGTCGCCCCAACAGCCTTGTCACGCGTGTTGTACAATGCGACCATTACGCCCAGCATACCTCGGCTACGCCCAGCGTAGTGCGAGGCCTCGCAGGCTATAAAAAGGGTGCGAGAGTTCTGAGTTTTTCACACCTTTCTCACTTCTCTCTCTCACTGCTTTCTCTCTCTCACTACTTTCTCTCTCTAACCCATTCCAACCCCCCTAAACCCTAGGGAACCCCCCTAGCACCCAAAGGAAGCCTCGAGGCTCCCGAAGCCCCGAGAAAAAGAGCCTTTCGGCTCGGGAACGCTGCTCCAAGTGAAGCCCGGTTTTCAAGAGAAACCCGCTGTAAGTGAGCTACGCCTACGTTATTTTTAATATAGCTTTTAATTAATTATAGTAACGTTATTAGGACCTTATAATAATTATTTTGGCTATTATTATGAGTTATATAAGTGTCGTTATAATATCTTTTTAACTACTCGCGGTACGGGGAATCTGGTTTAAAGGGCCGCATAGGGTTGTTGGATTTCAGAAGTGATATATGCTAAAATGGTTCTGCCCTCCGGTGTTTTATGTCTGCCCCTGTCTGTACATAGTGGTTGGAAAGTATTGTTTAACGCTTATATAATAGTAATAATAATTAGACTATTAATTAGTCTCAATGAATATTAGACTAAACCCTAGTGGTAATGATACTAGGTTTTGACGAGGGAAAACGGTTTTAAGTAACGAAGCGTTGTCCGAGTACCGAGTCACCACCTTATCAAGTGAGTGCATAGTTACTTTCATCTTACACATAGATATGAAGTATTTTATATAAATTACGTGTTATGTGTGTATACTGTCTGAATACTTGTTGTCTATGCTGGATGAAACGTTTTATACATGTTTTAAATGATTTAAACTGTATGTATTTTATATCTACAAAATGTGTTGGGTAAAACATGGGTAGATTAGAGGTGAGATAAATGATGAGCGATGAAAAATGAGAAAAATGATGAGTGATGAAAGATGAGATGAATGATGAGCGATGATATATGAGTGACAAAATATGGTGCGAAGCGATGAGCCAAAGCGATGAGCCAAAACGATGAGCCAAAACGATGAGCCAAACGATGACCTAAGCGATGGCCCCGTCATCTAGCAGAGTATGGATGACAACCACGGACTATTCTAGATAGTCTAGTGGAACACTAGCAGGCTCGCAACCTGTAGGTGTTGTGAACGATGTGTTCACCCGGTGTACTCTAAAAACCCATTGACAGGTATTACGAGTGGACTCTCGAAAACGATACTGTCAATAAACGAGATAAACCTTGGCGACTATGCAGACTTAGTGCCGATTCCTTAGGATACTCCTTAGGAATGAATGAACGAGGAATAGCTGAATCTTAGGGTTGATCATTAAGAGTAAAGAAGATAATGGGGATGGGTAATTGAGTTGATTGTTTGATGTTTAACATAATAATTATCTTATTGTGGATTGAAAACCCTATGTACTCACCAGGTTTCCCAACCTGACCCACTCAAGCTTATTTGTATCACAGGTGTCGATATGAAGCTACTTTACACTGAGGGATTTAAAAGAGATGTAGATCACTAGTGTAAATGAATGTAAGTTCTGTTTATGCTTATGTTTATGTATTGACGATGACATCCCAAATGTTTTAAAATGGATAAAAATACATTTCTTCGGAAATGCTTTGATAACGTATTTATCATGTTTTTCTGGGAACAAATTCCGCAACATTTTTATTAAAAGAGGTACTCTGATTTTTATAAAGCATAAACAAAATCGGTCTTTTCTGGCCGTGAAAATGGGGATGTCACATAACTCTTATTGAGTTGATCCCACCCATGGGTATCACATACAAGCTTGTTTAAGGCATCTAAATACCTTCTTTAACACTACTAACAAGTTTTCTTACTCTAATCTAAGATAGCTAGCTCAATTCATAAAAATCACTATTAGCCCTAACTAGCTTAACAATGGTTAAAATGATTACCTCATGAGCTTCTCTTCTCTAATCCAATCTATATGCACCCAAAAACGCCTCTTGATCCTTCACCATCCTTAAAATCGCCAGAGCTTGGCTATGGGGGTGTTTGGGGTGCAAAATGACGAGAATGAAGGCTTAACAACCTTATGTTCTGTTGCTTAACCGCGGCATGGTTGCTAATTCACCTCGTCACGACGACCATTTGACCTCAGTTAGCGGACGTGCATATGCTTGCCACGCCAAGGCGTTCTACTTGAAGTGCCATGCTACTCTTCCTCCCCTAGCAACATACTTTGGCCACCACGCCATGGCACCAATATATCGTACCGCGGGGTAAAGTATGTTGCTTTTCTTTCTTACGAAGAACATTTAGGGTCCCGTCGTACACTACTCACCGCGCCACGGTTCCGGACTGACAGCATCCCATTGGGCTGATTCCATTCCGGCTTTGGGACATTTTTGTCCCAATTTCTAATCTTCATATCTTCTTCGTTTCTTACCCATTTTCGGTGTTCTTTATACCCACACAAAAGGTGGGAACAGAATCTACACTTTTGTTAAGTCATATCTCATTGAATTAATACATGTCTTCATCTATAAGTTACAAAGTAGTCCCAAAAAGCATAAAATTCCCATTTTACCCTTTTGGTCAAAAATGTATCTTCTCATGCATTTTTTTCTCTTGAACTTACTCATCTAACATCATCTTAGTAACTTAAACTCTTATTGGCCATTTTTATGAAGTTACAACTTTATAATCTCATTTGTTTCCTATAATTGACCATTTTGCCCTTTTGGTCCATATTTGACTAAAAGTCAAATTTCGCTAAATTTTAGGTTCTTACAACAAAGCTCATTGAACACTAAAAAAAAGATCAACAAAAATATCCAATTACAATAAGGACAACCATAATCAACTAAATTAAAAGTCTGTGTGAACACAATACTTAATATAAATAAAATATCATGTTGAAGATATGGTGTCAATCAAATTTCACATCCAACAATTTATTAGGTCAAGTAGAGAAGTTTGACGACATAAGTGTAAGAAATGAAATAGTTTCCAAATATTCTCATATTCATACAAATGAAGAGTGTATTAACATATTAATGGTTTAAGTTCAGTTTCAAGTCCATGATGATAGTGGAGATGTTGGTTTTCTTTAAAGAGTTAGGGGTTGTTTGATAGTTGTTGACTGGGTAAGATCTGACTGAGTTAGAGCTTGACTGGGTCAGAAGCTCTGACTACATCTACCTCCGACCGAAACCATGTTGTTTGATTACGCATTTGACTGACTGTAAAAAATGACAATTTTACCCTTCTGTATGGTTTTGTGTTTTTTTTTTGTTTTGTTTTGTTCCGAATAAAATCTATCGGTTTGAGAAAGAAAAAAAGTTATTGATAATCTTATATTGTACAAATATTATAAATTGGACAAATATTGTAAATAGAAACAGAATGCTATAAGAAACAAATCAAAGTAGAATGCTATTACAAACAAATCAAATAAAATACAATGGTTTAATAAAAATAAACACAATTACAATGTTGTAATAACATGACAACCTCCATCATCTCTGATATCATACCATTAGACCAACATTTCCACCACCATATACAAAGTCTATCTACCTACTCACCTGCAATTACAAAAAGAGGAAATCTTAGAAAAACCCAACATATTATCCTGTAATGCTCGAAAAAACCATTATATTATTTTTATGTATGATAAAACCATTTTATTTGTTGATCATGCCTAAAATAATGCTTTGTAACCGGAAAACCCTTGATAGCCGGTTACATAACATTTGTGACATCATAAAAACCCAACCTATTATCCTCTAATGTTCGGAAAAACCATTATATTATTTTTTGTACAAAAAAACCATTTTATTTTTTGATGTTGTACAATAAAACCCTTTTATGTTATGATTTTGTACAATGATTAATTATCTTCCCTTTTATGCCATGTATTTTTCTCTTGATAAAATATAATAGGTAAACTTTTAATTGATTAATTCCACTTAAAAATAAATTACAGGTTATGAAAAATACAAACTAACCCCAAAGATACTTGATCCTGAACAAAGCGAATGTCAATATAATATGTATTTCATGCGTCGATGTTGCGCAAGAATTAATTTCAAGTATACAACACTACACAAGAATTGATTTCAAGTATACAACACTGAAGTTGTCATAATAAAAAAATTGTGTGTTTGGTTTGTGAAAATAACCATGTTAGGGTTTCTGATGTATTCCTTTGCTATAAATGTTACAACCAATATTGTACAATTACATAAAGAACTCTACACTATATCATGATAAAAAGACCTAAACTATCCAATAAATAATAGTTTAACACTTCCCCTCAATTTGAGCGGGAGGTTCATAAATGCTTAAATTGTCCTGAAAGTCCAAAAATAATTATGTAGGTAATCCTTTAGTAAAAATATCAGCAAACGGGTGAGTAGAAGAAACATGAAGTACGTGTATATGACCAATAGCAACATGTTCCCTAACAAAATATAAATCGATTTCACATGTTTGGTAATTTTGTGATGTACTTGGGTTTGTAGTTAGGTGCATAAAACTTGCATTGTCACAAAAATCAACAGTAGTACGAGATAATAGACATAACAACTCGAGAATATTGTGAAATCAAACAACTTTAACTACAACATTGGCTACCCCCTGTACTCAGTTTCGGCACTAGACCTCTACATGATGTGTTGCCTTTTGGAGGACCAAGAAACATGATTGTCACCAACAAAGATACAAACTACAAAAGTAGAGCGGCATGTCTGAGGACAAAGATGAAGACCAAGAGACAAAGTCCCCTAAAGGTACGGAAGTATACATTTTAGAGCAAGAAAATTATGTTCACGAGGATCATGCATAAAGAGACATATTTGTTGAACCGCATAAGCAATATCCGAGGAGTGAATGTCGGATACTGGAGAGCTCCAACATGACTTTGATAGAGAGTAGGATCAAAGACATGGTTTCCAACTATGGAGAGCTTGGGTTTAGATCATGAGGGTGTACTACAAGGATTACATGAAGACATGTCAACACGAGAGAGAAAATTGCCAAGGAGTGAAGTGATATATTTTATGTGATATATTTTATAAGAGGGATTGCCTAGGAAACACTTGATACCATGATAACTTCTAAATTTCTCATTGATTTTATATATGAAGTAGAAGTTACAAATAACACAACACTACAATATAATGATCAGTTGTTTATAAGAACTTAACACCACTGGTGGAAAAGAGATACATGATGAGTATAAAACATAACAAAATTAGAAATCAAGGAAGCTAACTATATTTTTCCTTCTTAAAAACTTCTCTTATTGGACAGTGTGCAACCGTAACGATAAATGCGATATTTATCAAAATACCATTCCTCAAAAGGAAAAAATATGGGACATAAAGGGGTAAATAAAATGTTTTGTTGTAAAAATCAAAACATAAAGGGGTTTTATTGTACAAAATTAGAAAATAAAATGATTTTTTTGTACAAAAATAACATAATGGTTTTTTCGAGCATTAGAGAATAATAGGTTGGGTTTTTGTGATGTCACAAATTTTAGGTAACCGGCTATCAAGGCTTTTCCGGTTACAAGGTTTTATTTTAAGCATAATCAACAAATACAATGGTTTTATCATACAAAAAAATAACATAATGGTTTTTTCGAGCATGAGATGATAATAGGTTGGGTTTTTTTACGGTTTTTCCTTACAAAAATAAACAAAATAAAGCACAATTTAATCAAAATCAAAAACCAATTTCATATCAAAAAAACCGATTTCTTAAAATCTTTTCATCAAACAAATGGTGCACCACCAAGAACTGTCATATATTCAAAAACCAGTTTGATAACAAGAAATCAAATTCTAAGTCTGTTAATCAAAAGAAGACGCACCACTAAGAACAGACATGCATCCAAAATTATCAAAGCCACAGAGACAGAGTTCGACACTCCCTATGACAAAAAGAAAAGGTAAGCAACAAAGGTCTGCACATTTATATATTTAAAAACTTAAGCGCAAAAACTGAGATTATATATATATTTTTTTAATTAAAGAATACAAAATTTGAAGTTGGAAATTCAATTTTCGGAAATATATGATAAAGGGAAACAACAAAAGGGAGTCCACATGCTCTATTCAAAAATAAACACACAAGCAGCAAAAATAGGTAATTTTAATCATCTTTGGATGTTAGACATCATCAAATATAGATGAACACACAAACACACACCTCAATTACAGATGAACACACAAGCACACACCTCAATTTTAGATGAACACACAAGCACGCACCTCGATTTTGGTGTGTTGATGCTAATAAGGGTAGCGGAGGAGGGTGGCACTGGTGGAGGAGGGAGACGTTGGCGAGGGAGGGAGACGTTGGTGGAGGAGGGCGTTAGATGTGTGTGTCGCTTAGATGGTACCTTGAAGGTTCGACGGGGAAGAAGGAATCAGGGAAAAGGGTATGTGAGTCTACCGTTGGAAGGAGGCCGGAGGTCAGGTAACTAGGTGAGGCGGATTTGGACAGAGGCGTGAAGGAGCAGATCGGATGTGAGAGGATTCGCCATCGTTGGAAGAAATGTAAGAGGTGGGAGGAGTTCTCGTCGTCTAAGGCAACAAGAAGGAGGAGGATCCGTTTTTAAAATAAGGGCAAATGATGTTGTTTTTCCAGTCAGCTTTATTTTATGGAGGACCGTATCAGATGCACATGGACCAAGTAAGAAGCATGAAGTGGTCGTATCAAACGTACTGACTTGGACCGAGTCAGAGCCCACTTCTTACTGGACCCAGTAAGAGGGTTATCAAACAAGGCCTTAGAATTTGATTTCTTGTTATCAAACTGGTGTTTGAATATATGACAGTTCTTGGTGGTGCACCATTTGTTTGATGAAAAGATTTTAAGAATTCGGTTTTTTTGATATAAAATTGGTTTTTGATTTTGATTAAATTGTGCTTTATTTTGTTTATTTTTGTAATTGCAGGTGAGTAGGTAGATAGACTTTGTATATGGTTGTGGAAATGTTGGTCTAATGGGTATGATATCAGAGATTTTGATGGAGGCTGTCATGTTATTACAACATTGTAATTGTGTTTATTTTTATTAAACCATTGTATTTTCTTTGATTTGTTTGTAATAGCATTCTACTTTGATCTGTTTCTTATAGCATTCTGTTACTATTTACAATATTTGTCCAATTTATAATATTTGTACAATATACGATTATCGATAACTTTTTTTTTCTCAAACCGATAAATTTTATTCGGCACAAAACAAAAAAAAAACACAAAACCATACAGAAGGGTGAAATTGTCATTTTTCACAGTTAGTCAAATGCGTAATCAAACAACATGGTTTCGGGATGTAGTCGGAGCTTCTGACCAGTCAGGTTGTAACTCAGTCAGATCTTACCTAGTCAATAACTATCAAATAGCCCCTAAGTCTGTTAATCAAAACAAGATGCACCACTAAGAACAGACATGCATCCAAAATTATCAAACCCATAGAGACAGAGTTCGACACTCTCTATGACAAAAAGAAAAGGTAACCAACAAAGGTCTGCACATTTATATATTTAAAAACTTAAGCGCAAAAACTGAGATTACATATATACTTTTTTAATTAAAGAACACAAAATTTGAAGTTGGAAATTCAATTTTCGAAAATATATGATAAAGGGAAACAACGAAAGGGAGTCCACATGCTCTATTCACAAATAAACACACAAGCAGAAAAAATAGTTAATTTTAATCATGTTTGGATGTTAGACATCGACACACACCTCAATTACAGATGAACTAACAAGCACGCACCCCGATTTTGGTGTGTCGATGCTACAAAGGGTAGCGGAGGAGGGTGGCACTGGCGGAGGAGGGAGACGTTGGCGAGGGAGGGAGACGTTGGTGGAGGAGGGCGTTAGATGTGTGTGTCGCTCAGATGGTACCTTGAAGGTTCGGCGGGGAAGAAGGAATCAGGGAAAAGGGTATGTGAGTCTTGTTGGAAGGAGGCCGGAGGGGTCAGGTGACTAGGTGAGGCGGCGTTGGATAGAGGCGTGAAGGAGCAGATCGGATGTGGGAGGATTCGCCATCGTTGGAAGATATGTAAGAGGTGGGAGGAGTTATCGTCGTCTAAGGCAACAAGAAGGAGGAGGAGCCGTTTTTAAAATAAGGGCAAATGAGGTTGTTTTTCCGGTCAACTTTATTTTATGGACGACTGAATCAGATGCACATGGACCGGGTAAGAAGCATGAAGTGGTCGTATTAAACGTACTGACTCGGACCGAGTCAGAGCTCACCTCTTACTGGACCAGTAAGAGGGTTATCAAACAAGGCTTTATATGGGATCAATTTGGTGATTTTATTATTCTTTTAGTCCATAATTTCACGATTGTTGAACATGATGTTTTTTGTTATATTTTGTTTTCATTTCATGTGGTGGAAGATATTTATGAGAAGATGATGATTTGACTTTAGAAGATATATATGATTTTTGGAAAACGGTTTACCTATTCTCCAAAAATAAAGTTTTCTCATCTTTGAACAAAATGTTTTGAACTCGATTCATTATGTAGTAGATAATCGGTTGTACACTTTTGTTTTTCATCTATGATACTTTGATACTTTTGTTTTCGTATATTATACATCTCAAACGCACTTACATTAAACGATAAGTTAATTATTTATGTGTGGTAGCTGAATGATTTAGGTAAAGAAGTTTATTAGGTTTTTGTGTCATCCAACATATGTCATAGAGTAAAAAGGAAGTGGATATTTAAGTAGAAAGACTAATTACGACATCCATAATAGAAGAATTTTTTTTAATGGAACTCTTTAGTAAAAGAAAGCTAAAAAAAAAACTCATTGATATATCTACAAATCTACAATAGATAGATTTTTTCAAATAACTTCTTATGGATTATTTAAGTGAGTTGTTTAAGCTATTGGTAAGAGCTTGTTAAATAAGAAGCTCTATGAAAAAACTAATATTTAAAATGTTACGACAATAGCTTTTCCGATTTCATGAAAAAAAAAGCTTTTAAAAAAACTACAAAAAGCATATATTATGGATGCTCTTAGCCTTGTAAAATTTATAGCACCAATGCTCTCTCTAGTACTGCAAACACGAATACACCATCGGTCGACCAAAAAAATTAACGAGTTTTTTTTAGATATTTACCGGAATATCTTTTTTTCCTAAATGAAAAATTAGTATATTTTTAAAACACGCTAAAGATAAAATTAAACACAAATTAATTTGGTTTCAATATTTATGTTTGATTTTTTGCCGGTTATAATTATGTCATTAAGATTCGATTACAAAATTTGTTGTATAACATATTAACAACAATTGTTTAGGTTTTCTTTTTCTTACCGGTCACACACTAATAGTGTTCTCCCAAGTTTCACATGGAACAAGATAATATCGTTAAAAGTCAATTGTTTCATGTGGCGCGCACTGCAACACCAAATCCCATCTGCGGTGGCTTTAAGGTCAAGGGGGATATACATATCTTATATAAGTTGTGGGACATGTATTAATGGAATTGAATGTGTGGATCATCTTCTGATGATTTGTCCATTTGCAAATGTTGTTCGAGACTCGAGAGAAAGTCTTCACATGGTGTGGCATACAACACAAATACTTTAATAATATTATTGACCTGATCAGATTCGCGAAAACTTGGGGCAGATGTTCGAGAATGAGGAAACGGTTCCTTTCTATTTTCTATAGCTTAGTATGGAACTTGTGGAAGAATCGGAATGAATGGGTGTTCAATGATATTTTTATCAGCTCGACGCTTGGTGCATAAAATGTGAAATCTATGGTGTATTTTTGGATAAAATGTAGAGGAAATGGAGATATTTGTAAGTGGGTGGACTGGAATCACTCTCTTTTCCACGCCCTATAGCACCGTACATTCCCAATTTCTGTTTTGTTATCGTTTTGTAGCCTCCGTTCCCTCGCTAGTTACTTGCTAGTCGTGGGTTCGTTTCTTCTTCAATAAATTTTTCGTTTCCAAAAAAACCAAAATATTTTGTAAATGAAAATTTAATATTTTCTGGTTTTTAAAATGCATTAAACATAAAACTAAACACAAATTCCAGTTTCAATATTTGTGTTTAATTTTTTATCGGTTACAAATGTGTCTTTAAGGGTCGATTATAGAATTTGTTCTATATACACAACATTTTCACCACCATTTTAGACACACGATATGTGATATTGCCATATTTATATACTTATTTAGGTATTATTTTAATACATTTAAGCTATATTTTTGTGAAATGCAAAGATATTTGGACTTATAATGTTAAATTGTATTTTGCAGCCAAAAAGGAGATTCTCGAGGAAAATGAGCAGAAATTGACGAAAGCTAGATACTTGGAGAACTGGATTTGAAAAGTAGGAGCTTAAGGAAGAAGAAATCGAGCATTATACATTTCCCACGATGTGGGCAACAACATGTCACGACGTGGCATTCAGAAGATTCTCGGTCCCAAAATGAAAATCATCTTCACGACGTGACCATCTCTTGATCACGATGCGACCACGTGTCATCAGAAGAATCTTATACGGACATACACAATATCCTTGGCGCATAAGGATATATGTGATTTTCATGTCGTGACACCTATATGGTCACGACGTGACGACCAATTTTATGGAATCTACAAACATCGAGCATTAGATCGAATTTAGAGACTTCTGGCTAGAGAGTTGCAATAAACTTGTGACAAAAACCCTCTGGAACGTCCTTGGAAGATTAGAAATCGTTTTAGAGTTCAAGGTTGGAGATAGGTAACTCAAAAATTTTTATGCATAATTAATCCATAACTTGTGCTTGGTTTACGTGTCTTGATCTCAGATAGGTAACTCATAGAGTTATCATGCATAGCCAAATTTATCTCTATATCAATTTTGTGTCTACTTGTTTTTGAACATTACATGGTAATTCATAAATTGGTAATTAAAGAATAGGAATTTGAACATAATAACTAGTTATATAATAATATGGTAACCAATATAATTATTCCACTAGAAAGCAACCATAGGAAAAGGAAGGATTCGGAACTAAACGAAAGTAATCTTTAACCTTGAATTTAAATTGTTTCCTTTTCGTGTTTTAGTTGTTTAATTGCGAGTTGTTTGATTTAAGTTGTTGGTCTTGCAAAATCAGTAAAACCCCCCACTTTTAGTTGTTTTTCTTAGTTTAACTTTTAGTAGTTATTTTATTAGCTAAATATCGTTCCCTGTGATCGATACCTGACTTACTTTTTTATTCTATAATCCGACTAGGTACATTGCCTACGTGTATTAGTTAGTTAAGTTTTGTTAGGTTATAAATTTAAAATCGGTAGGTATAATCTGTGCACATCAAGTTTTTGGCGTAGTTACCGGGGAACGACTTATTTTACTTTTTAGATAAATTACTTTTAGTTATTCGATCCTTTTTGTGGGGTAAAAACGGAAAAAATTTATTGTTCTGTTAAATTTCATTTTTCTGTTTTCTCATAACTCACGACGTGACGGTCTTCCTGTCACGACGTGACAACTGACTTTTTCAGTTTTTTGTTTTAGTTCGTTTTTATGTTTTTCTTTTGTTTTGCTTTCAGTGAGATATGACCAGGGGATCTACTTTCAAGATCGCGCCTCCACTTGAAGATCTGGAATCCGTGTTCTACAAAAAGAAAGATAAAAAGGTCGGTGAATCTAGTAGCAAGTCTCAATCAGATAAGGTACAAACTTTCGAGAAGACTCCCGACAAGAAAGGCACCAGATACGAACTAGAAACCGAGAGCAATTCAGAAGAAGAAATAAAAAACTCGACAAAACGATGGGGGACATAGCCACAATGACCATGGAAGAATACAATAGGCGGATGCGTGATGGACACGTGTCGGGTCTTGTACCACACAAAATTCCATCCGCGATAAACTTCGAGCTCAATGAACATATCATTTCTATGCTCAAGGAGATTCCATTCTACAGGAAAGACCATGAGGACTCCTACAAACATATCAATGTGTAACATCCCAAAAATACAGTCTAAAAATTTCGTTTTAAATCATTGAATAAACCATAAGTTACTGTTTAATGAATAAAAATCATAAGTCGTGACAATCCCAAAACATCATGTCAAAACCATTATCATATCTCCAAAATCACATATAACATATCAGAGTAAAAATCCCAAGCTAAAGTTGTGGTGTGTGTCATGCGATCATCCCGAGCCCTTCCCTTTACTAATGGATGTACCTGAAACCAAAACTGAAAACCGTAAGCACGAAGCTTGGTGAGCTCCCCAAACTACCACATAACATACACATAACAAATAACATAACTTTGGGACTCCGCCCAGCTGCATCGGGACAAATCCCGACATTGGCTTACCCGGCATCGGGCTTGCCCCGACATCAGACCACGTATGGCATCAGGCCTCGCCCGGCATCGGGCTTGCCCCGGCATACAACATCTCATATACATAAGCATATATCATAAGCATGTAAACGTAAGCATATAAAAATAAGCATATAAACATTCATCGGGCTTGCCCCGACATCGGACTGGAGTCCAGAACATATAACATATAACATATAAGCTAAACATGCATCGGGCTTGCCCAGACATCGGACCGAAGCCCGGAATACATAACACATAACATGCAAGAATCACAAAGACATCAAGCATACATAAACGTTCCTTGGGACCGCCCCGGCATCGGATCATAATCCGGAAAGCATACAACCTACATCGGGCCCTGCCCGGCATCGGATCGTAGCCCGGAACTACTAACATCTAAACGGGCCAGCATTGTGGCCGTAGACCCGTTCCTACTAGAGAAAACTCACCTCGAATGCTAGCTGTGAAATCTCATGTGAGGAATCTCTGATGGTTGCTCCAATGACTCCCCGTCTATCAATTTCACAATAACACTTAATCACAAATCTAGTAACTCTTCTTTAGGGTAAAATGACCATTTTACCCCTGGTTAAAGTCAACGTCCTGGTCAAAGTCAAAGTCAAGGTCGACTCCCAGTCAACCCAGCTCGACGAGTTGTCCCCCAACTCGGCGAGTTCCTGTACTACTCAGACTCGTGGTCAACTGAGTCAACTCGGCGAGTCCCTTCACAAACTCGTCGAGTTCTGTCTGTCATAAAATCGGGACAACCCGAATCAACTTGTTGAGTCCCTCCTTGGACTCGTCGAGTTCTTCAACCCCCAAGTCCAAAACTATGTCCAGCTTACTGAGTCATCTCCTAGACTCAACGGGTTCACTCATTAACAGAAGAATTGGGGAACCACGACCCGACTCGCCGAGTTGCATGAACAACTCGTCGAGTCCCCCATGATCTTAATCTATTCAGTCGATTTCAGTTGGGTTCATTGCCTCCAAAGCATAGATCTGGACCCCTAAGGTCCTTATGTCACGTAAAGTTTCCAACTTTATGTGCATACATGGGGTTTTTAGCTCACAAGGTCCAAAAAGGTAACTCCTATGGTGCATGGGACTCCCATTGCCATAAAGTTGGCACATTTATGCCATGAGGTCCCTCAAAGACTCTAGATCTGCAATTGGTACATCAAATCATGCTTGCATTCATGAATGGTTTCCAAAATGTACTCCAAAAGCCCTAAACTACCCCATAAGAAGATCTAGAAAACAAATGGCCAAGGTATAGACTTGATTTCCAGAAAGTGAAGGAAAAGTGATGTTGCTCATGGATCTAGAACCTTCTCTTGGAGTCCTTTAGCTTTTTCTTCTTCTCACAAGCTTCAAATCACAACAATTCACTCAAAAATGGTTCACAGACTCACACAAAGCTCAAGCTCACTGATTAGGGTTTTCTGGACAATGGAGGACGATGAGGGAGGCCACAAGGGGTGTTATGTTCTTTAAATAGGGGGCCAAACCCTTAAAATTAGGGTTTCATTTTGGCAGTCCTACTCGTCGAGTCGGGGCTTCCCAACTTGGCGAGTAGACATCAAGACCCGCGTCCCTCTCAATCTCTAGTCGACGAGTTTAGGTCTACCAAGTCGTCGAGTTGCCTTGTAAAAATGAGTAAATAAATATTTAAATGCATACCTGGGATCTGGGCGTTACACAATGATGTTTTGGATATCGCGAATTACTTCAACATAACAAATGTTTCACATGATGCGGTTTTGTTACGAATGCTTTCGGTTACATTCAAAGGAGTTGCTAAATATTTGCTTAAATCACTTCCACCCGGAGCAATCACAACGAGCCAACTTACGAACCGAGTTCATCCAACAATTTAGCCCACCATATAAAGTGTCCAAGTTGAAGAAAAACTTTTCAAACTTCCAACAACATGATGGTGAATCTTTGTATGAAGCTTGGGAGAGGTACACGGGAATGATAAGGAATTGCCCTCAACACAACCTTAATGTGCAACAAGAGATATCCATTTTGTATGATGGTATCAACATCACTACAAGGAAACTCCTAGACTTCCAAGGACCCATGGCGAAGAAGGACCCGACGACCAACAAGGTTCTCATTGAAGAAATTTCCAAGCATTCGTGATAATACCACAACCCGATAGAAGATATTACAAGAGGCAAAGTGAGTATGGATGGAGGAAATGAGAACTTAGCGGCGGTGATGGAAAAAATCGATAATATGGATAGGAGGATTACCAAAATGGGTCAATCTATACACGCTATACAAGTGGGTTGTGACAATTGTAGCGGACCACATTTAACAAAGGATTGGACGAGAACGGGAATCGAAAGGCTCAAGTTTGCTACTTAAGTGGTGACCGATATGATGAAGCCTAAGAAGGAATGGTTTCCTTACGATAAATACAAGAAGTCGAAATAAGAAAAGTATATGGAAACAGGTTGAGGCTATTATAAAAAAGAACAACCACCACCTGAGAAGAAACCCGATTTCGAGTTAATGCTAAATAGGTTCATGGAAGCTAGTAGGAACATGCATATGTGGCTACTAATGTCACATCGAGAAACCAACAATCCTACATTGAAAATATCGAAACTCAAGAAGGGAAATTAACTAAACTCATGCACGAAAGATTAATTCCTAGCAAAGCCGACCCAAAACCGCAACCTCACGTGATGATGATATTTACTAAAGAAGACACTATCTCTATGCCTTTAGTGATCCTCTATGTAGCCACAAAGAAACCCGATCCATAGCCGATGGAAGCAAAGGACGAAAAAGAAAAATATTCTATCAAGTTTTCACGACGTGACGAGCATCTTGTCACGTTTTGTCCTGAGCAGAACATCATTAAGACTTCTTCAGTTCAATCGTATTAACCACCATTACATTATCCTTCTCGAGCTAGGCGACAACCTCTGGAACAAGAGCATGGAATATTTATGGAACAATTAAAGGGAATTCCGATTAACATACCATTCATTGAAGCCATAGAAAAGATGTCCGAATATGCAAACTTTCTTCAAGACCTTATCAAAACTCATCAAGAATTAGAGAAGATGTCTAAAGTTGTTATTAATAAACAATGTTTAGCGATTATAATGGAAGGAGTTCCGACAAAGATGGGAGATCCAGGATGCCTCACTTTGCCATGTGAGTTTGGAAGCTCAACAAAGACGTATGCTTTGGCTGATTCTGGTGTAAGTATCAATTTGATGTCATATTCTTTCTACCAAAAGCTTAACATTCCAGAATTGAAGAACACAAGAATGGCAATCCATATGGAATATCTTTCGGTTGCTTACCCTCGGGACATTATTGAAGATTTATTGGTGAAAATTGGAAAATTTGTTTGTCCAGTTGATTTTGTTGTCGTGGATATTTAAGAGGATGAAGAGATACCTATTATTCTTGGACGTCCATTAGTAAATACCGCAAGAGCCATAGTAGACATTCGCAAGTCTAAGATCACACTACGAGTGGCGAAGGAAGAGATCACATTTGGAGTTGATGAAAGGTCCAAAAATTCGAAAGCAAATAATTATGTATTTTTCATGAACGGGGTAAATGAAGAAGATAATGAGCTAGAAGAGTTGGAAAAATTAATGGAAAAAGAGTTACAAACTTGGGAGAAGCTAAAACCACAAGAAATGTGAAGCTTACAAAGCCTTAAGCCTCAATTCCCATGGTATTTGAAGTAGGGGTGAGCAAAAAAACCAGGTACCCGCGTTTGGAACCGGAACCGCCTCGGAACCGCCGGTTCCAGAAGCGAAACCGCCTTAAGTGGTTCCGGTTCCGGTCCCTAAAGTTTTGGAACCGCCTTAAGTGGTTCCGGTTCGGGTTCTTAGTTTTTTGGAACCGCTAACCGATGGGTACCCGCCGGAACCGATATATATATATATATATATATATATATATATATATATATATATATATATATATATATATATATATATATATATATATATATATATATATATAATCCATTTCCTTTTCTTTTTAATTAAATAATACATAAATGACGTTTTGATTCTTTGTTATATACCAAGTTTGCAAATTTGATTTGTAAGAAAATGATTAGGAAAAAGATATATATGATTTGTTGTGTATATACATATAAAAAGATAGAAAGATATCTAACAAATATTTTTTTAAGGCAAATTTCGTTTCTTTATAATTGTCATCTCATATTGTTTAATATATAAAAAGTTAATGATTTCTCTCTTCTATAAAAAAGATGATTCGCATCCCACATCGTCTGTTAGTAAGCACTAAGATGACTTCATTGCTTTATAAAAGAAGAGGAAGCTCAATTTTTTCAATCTAATTTCATAATTGGCTTCATATCAAATGGGCCGCCATGAAATGGAAATGGCTAAATTAGTATGTTTATTTTGAAACCTTGTTTTCAAGAAGTTTTAAAATCAACATTTATTTAACATTAAAGTGGACTGTTTTTAGCGGGACTTGGTCTTATTTTCCCCTACTAATACTTCATTGGACCCAATAGGACTAAATTTTGTTAGTTAAAAGTGTTTGGAAATTGCAACCGGGTACCCGGTATCGGAACCGGTACCGCCAGTTCCATGAGTGGTTCCAAAATTGAAAGAACCCACCCATGAGTGGTTCCAAAATTGAAAGAACCGGTTCCGGTTCCAACATTTCAAGAACCACCGGTTCCAGTTCCGGTTCCATCTAATTAGGGCGGGTACCCGCCTATGGCTCGTCCCTAATTTGAAGCATTTGCATTCACTACCCCAAGAGTGGAATCTAATGAGATAAACGGTGAGGAAGAAGAGCTTAGTGATGGGAAAGAGGAGCAAAAAGAAGGAGAAACCACACTTGAAAAAATGGATGTGGACATGAAGGAACCCGATAAAGAGGAAATGAAGAGCAAGGTGGCTGGAAAATCTCAAGGAGTCAAGTGCAAACAAGATACAAGCGATAACCCGAAAAAGAAAGAAAACTCGAAGAAAGCTTATAGAAGATGGGTTACAACTTACAAAAGGAAACAAATCGAGATGAATGATAATGATGAGATTTCGCTCCCAACAGTCACAACGTAGAGCGGGAAGGAGTCTGAATTACGACTCCATCAAAAGAAGCGCTTTTCGAGAGGAAACTCAAGTTTGGTTTGCACCTTTTCTTTTTAGTTTTATTGTTTCGTTTTTGTTTTTAGGATTAATCACTCATTTATATTTTGTTTTAAATCAAGTGTGGGATCACATGAGAATTGGGGTGAAGCTTTTTATAATTTTTTGAAGAAAAACTTGGGTTTTTGACATTACACAGTACCTACGACATGAACATTATATGGTCACGTCGTGGGGTTCAAAAAAATCCCGATATCTATTTTTCATTTTCACGATGTGACCCATTATCGGTCACGACGTGATGAAGTGGGGACCAGAAAAGGACAGTAATCCCAGAAGAGTTCATTTTCTAAACCTAAAATTTCACGCTCGACGTGTGCTGTTAATTGTTGATCCCCCATACTTTGATTTTTGGCTGCACCCGCTTATTTCTTCCCATTTTCATAAAAGTTCCACTTTAAGGTATGAATCTTCCATTCTATTTCCCTTATATTTCTGATTTCTATATTTTGGGAACTTAAGGTGCGATTTTAGGGTTCTATTTGTCAAAATCGTGATTTTTTCTTGAGAAATTGTGATTGCAGGTTTGGTTACTAGGTTTAGAATTACCATTAAACAAAACCTTATGCTTATATTTGGATTGAATTGACAAAACAGGATGCAATATAGAGATGCCGACGAACTGAGATCACGACGTGAAACATGTGTTCACAGCCTAATTATTTTATGTTTTTTATCTGCTAGTTTTTGTTCTTTATTTTTGCAATACATTGGGACCAAGGAAAGCTTCACAACAAATTCAAGGAGATTTATCCAACCTCCATCCGTTTTACCAACTTCCAAACAACATTTCACGCGTTGTTTTAAAAAAACTACAACAATCGATTGGGATGGTTACAGAATCGGGAATTTTCTATTTCACTAACCATTGATTGGGAAAAGTTGCATGACATCATGATCTTGGAAAGACTCGACCAATACCTTAGAAAGTTATATGTTGGGAATGGTATTTCAGTTACTCGCAATGGTTGGAGAAACCTATTTTCCATTGAACAACCAGTCTATAAGGAGCTATGTGTCGAATTCTTTGCTACCATGTGTTTTGAGGAAAATACGGCGGATCTTCAACATGAAAAAGCACTTGTGTTCCGGCTTGGAGGTCAATACCGGGAGTGTCGCTTAGTTGAGTTGGCTTGGATGATGGGTTTATACAAACAACATATAGATTTGTCACCTCAGTTTGATATGTTCTTATGGGGAGCGACTAGAGATTATTCTGAAGGGGTCAACAATTCTGAGTTTTGGTCTACAATTACAAATGATAACTAAAACTTGGGATCTCTCAAGAGAGTCAGATTCGGTCACCAATTCACAGCCTTATCCATCGCCTTGTTACTTTTAGTATTAATCATAAGAAGCATGGCGATAAGGTTACTAGCGTCAGTTTATTTTACATATGGAGCATCTTGGCATCAGGCATCAGACATTTTCTGCAATATCCCTACTTTCTAGCTAATTTTTTTTGGGGGAAAGCAGTTAATTCAAGAGTGGGAAGCCTAATTGCGGGTGGACATTTTGTGACCCGCTAGGCGAAATCATATGCTGTATTTAATCCCAGGTATGGTTTGTGCATTGACATGCATTGCAGGCAACGATCTTACCATGAACTTCTTGAAGGGTTTTAAGCATTCTAACACTGCTATGGTGTACATGCAACCCTAGATGCTTTGGATCTATGTTTTCTATAATATACATGCAAACTTTTATTTTTCCAAA
Source organism: Lactuca virosa (assembly GCF_052849685.1). Lineage (NCBI taxonomy): Eukaryota > Viridiplantae > Streptophyta > Magnoliopsida > Asterales > Asteraceae > Lactuca > Lactuca virosa. The sequence goes on from NC_136429.1 coordinate 158,680,682, forward strand.
GCATCATCCTAACTAGCATACAATGGAGTATCTTTACTACAAAACTCTAGTTATATTACATACCTTTTGTTGTAGTTGGAAACCTTGGACCTTTAAGAATTTAGTGCCCCAAGTGTTGCACCTCAAATGGAATCACAACACCACCAAAAATGGAGGAACTTGAGAGGAGGTTACTTGCACTCATAAAATCGGCTTGCCCTCTTGTAAGCTTCCCTAGGTTCGATTCATGAGCTAGAGGGGTTCTTATATAGTGTGGCTTAACTAGGGTTACACCATGAAAACCCTAATGTGCATGACCTTCCATATTCCTCATTCTCCATGGGTTTAAACCTCCATGGATCATCCATGGGTCACCACATGGGTTTAGCCCAACACAAAGAACTATGGATCATAAGCCCACATTATAAGAATGAATGATTTACACAATCAATCCCCATATATTTAATTAGTCTCTTTTGATCACAAAATTAATTCCAAATTAATTCTTGATGAATACTAATTAAATAATATGATTTCATATTAATATATTAGAACTTATAATATAATAATAAACCATAAATAACCTCTTTTCAATTATCCATCCTTCAGATTGTTCCGGTGCCATGCAACCCAAATGGACCATGCTACTCTCGGGTCAAGTACATACCAATTATAGTTATGGACTTAGACACTAATCCAACACTTCTTAGAGTCAATGAGGGTGGTGGTAAACATATGGGGAATTTATGGAATACCCCCAGATGACAATGACGAAATACCGATTGAGTAAGCGGAGCAGCCAAGGCCAAGAGGAAAGAGGAACGTGGCACACCCCCGGCCGCCGGCAGAAACGCCGAGGTGCGCAACGTAAATCAGTGATCATAGTTATTGAACATACATTAAACAGTACATTTATAATCTTCTATTATTACTGAAATGAAAATTACATTGACAATCACTATTTCTAAATCGCAACACACGCCTAACAATCCGGCGTTTACAAATGTATAATAAAAAATATCGAAGAGTCTTCTGTGCGAACACTTCTAGCCTGCTAAATAGCCTAAGAATATATGCATTAAGATACGTCAACAAATATAGTGGTGAGTTCTACAGGTTTTAATACAAAATACTTTTATAGCCATAATTATTTTATCAAATTTTATCTGTTGAACCAAATTCTATAAATACGTATTTTTATATCTAAAGTATAAAAATAAATGAGTTGTAAAAGTGTATTTGGACACATTTATAAATATTTATTACTCATTTTAGTGCAATCTATTTAGATAATATTGTAGAGATCTTCAATACCTTTACGTGGATATAAAGAACGTCAAAAACGGAGTTGGAACGAAGAAGTTACGACCGTTTGAAGTTCGGATGATTTTTGGGTCAGCCGCGTATGCTGAGCGTAAATTGAGTACGTTGGGCATACTGAATATGCCTGAGTACGTTGGGCATAATTTGAGTATGTTGGGCATACGCGATCAGTGCCTAAACCCTATTTTCGTGTTTTGAGCCCTATTTAAGCTCCTTAACCTCCCCAAACCCATTCCATTCTCAGCCTCCACCTCTCCAACACCCTCTCTTGAAACCCTAACCCTAGATTGAGCCTTGTGAGCAAAAAGAATGTGTTTTTAAGTGCTTTGGAGTGTTCTTGGTGCACCTTGGAGAAGAAGAAACTCATTGAAGAAGTGTTGGTTGCATTGGAGCTTGTAGATCCGGACTTTGTTCACCTTGATCTTTCTCCTAGAGGTATAAAGTTTGAATCTTGATGATGAAATCATTAGTTCTAGCTAGTTTTGAGTGTTATGAGATTTTGGTCACTTTAAGTGCATAAAGTTTAGATCTTGAAGGTTTGTGACCTTGTTATGGATAAAGTTGGAAACTTTATCCATCTAAACATCATTTTGATTAAGATCTGAAGGTTAGAGACTTGGACTTAATGGATTAAGTTGAAAAAGATGCGCTTTTGGGTCCCTTTGAGACTTAAAGACTAGATCTTGTTTGTTGGGACCATTCTAATGGATAAAGTTGGAAACTTTATCCATTATGGAACTATTATGAACCATACAAATGTGATCTTGGCTCTTCCATCCCTTCCATACAAGAGTTGTGATGTCTTATTGGGTTAAGAACTTAGGGTTTTGGTCATTAACCACTTTATAGCCATGCAAAGTCATAAAGTTGGAAACTTTATGACTTAGGAGATCATTTTGGGCTTGGATCTGAGTTTTGGACGTAAGGGGTTAATGGAATAAGCTCTTAATGGAGTTTTAGGACTGGGCTGCGTATGTTGGGCATACCTGGTGGTATGTTGTGCGTACGCGGTCAGCGCCCTGCTTTTGGGTCAACATCAGAGTACGTTGGGCGTACTCCACTGGGAAGAAATGTTGACTTTTGGGACCTTGACCGTTAACTTTGACTTTGACCATGGTTGACCCAGTTTGACTTAAGGGTATTTTGGGTATTTTGAGCTATAGTTAAGCCTTTGTCTTTATTTGTTGAATAGGTGACCTGTAGAGCCGGTATTCAGAGTAGTGTATTGGTATGTATCTGATGAATAAGTGATTTTGGAGTCGTATTTGCAATAACTGTTATTAGACTTATCCAAGTGGGAGACTGTTGGATTAGGTGTCTAAGCCCATAACTATAATTGGTATGTACTTGACCCGATAGTAGCATAGTCCATTTCAGGTTGCCTTCATCAGAACAATTTGATAGGATGGATATTTGAGTAAGAGGTTATTATAAGTATAATATATTAATTGAGAAATCATATTATTTAATTAGTATTGATCAAGAATTAATTTAGTGATCAAAAGAGACTAATTAAATTAACGGGGACTGATTATGTAAATCAGTGAGACATATGGTTTGGGCTAATGATCCATGATTAATTTGTAATGGGCTAAGCTTATGTGAAAGTCCATAAATTATTAGTCCAAATAAGTTATGGATCATAAGCGTAAGTGTAAGAATTAGGGTTACATATAACTCTTGGAATTCTACACTATATATGTAACCCACTAAAGCCAAAAATCGACCAAGGGTGGATTATTCTAAGAGATGAACGATTTTGTGTGCTCCATAACCTCTATCATTATTCTCCATTTGTTCATGGTGTTTGTGACTTGTTTGAGGCATCACACTTGAGGTGCTAAGCTCTTGAAAGGCCAACAACCACAAGCTACAATAAGAGGTATTCTTCTAACTAGTTTTATGATTCATGTACCATATTTGTATGCTAGATAGGTTTCATGCTTTGGATAATTTTTGTTGCATGTATAACTAGAGGAAACTTAGATCCAAATCATTAGGGTTGTATGTGCACCATATGAGTGTTATAGTACTTAAAACCCAACAGATCCTTCATAGAAAAACACTTTCCAAGCCAATATTTTACTTCTTACAAGGTTGGAACGTCGTTTCCTATAAGTAGTATGTCATCAACATACAATTAGAAAGGTTACTATACTCCCACTAGCCTTGACATACACACATGACTCATCCTCACTTCTAGAGAAACCAAACTCTTTGACTTTCTCATGGAAGCAAAGATTCCAGCTGCGAGATGCTTATTTCAATCCATAGATCAATTTCTCAAGCTTACACACTCTATTGGAAAACTATGCATCAACTAGGGATGTTCACGGTCCGGTTTTTTCGGTTTTTAGGTCAAACCGAAGCCAAACCATTACTAACGGTTTTTGTCAAGCATAAACCGAAGCCGAACCGTTGAAAATTTAAAATTGAACCAAACCAAACCGTTACTAACGGTTGGCTCCGGTTTGGTTCCACGGTTTGGGCTTTTTAGGCCCATTTTAGTCGAGTCCATTAGACTAATTTAGTAAAAAAGACTGTACTATTAAAGCTATTAAGCCAAAATAGTAAATAAAAAGCAGTAAATAAAAACATCAAATATTGTTTCATTACATCAAACATTAGACTAATACACGCAACCTACTAAGCTGTCCAAAGAACATTATCAGCAAGCTCACTTCCAAAATGCTATCCACTTCCAATGATATTTGCTTCAATGATTGTCTATAAAAATCACAAAGTACATATATCAATAAAAAATAAGGTTTAATACTTAAAGAGTTAATTTTGGATAAAATTTATAAATCATTACCTGAATCTGCTCCTTCTTGCCAGCAGTGATGTTTGATATAGTCCAACAAGCTTCTTTCTTAATACTTTTTTTGTGATTATTGGTCAACAAGTTCAGAAGACAAAGGAAATGCTTGATGATTGATTATATACTGCAACACACAAATGTAAATCAACAACAAATATAATGTCAATTTTCTATTATCTAAAAACAAATGCAAAAACTTTCTTTAAAAAATATTCCAAAAGAAATGTTACCTAAGTTTGCATATCATCTCCTGTAACAATCTGGGACATACATTTGCTTCAATCACAGCTTGGATTTTATCATTTGTGACATCTTAAAGATATGAAAGAGCCCAACAAGCATCTGTCAAAACTTCTTCATTTGAATGAATAAGTTGCTGTAAAGCTAGAAGTGCAGGTTTTGTATGTGAAAAGTCAAGACAAAAATCAGAATTCGGAATTATGAATTTATCATTAGAAATGTTGAAAATACAGAGCCAAAAATTATGTGGGTAGTTTCGTCTTTTCTGAAACAAACCTGACTGAAAGAAGGTTGTGGTTTGCCTCTGCAAAAATTTGAAATGGATCTGAAATGAAACTATCGATCAAATTTCACCAATAGCATCAAATAACTAGCAAAACTCAGCCACACCATTCACGTACTCTCCGAATTTGAAGCCTTTGAGGTAAACTATTAACCCAAACACCAACATTCTACATAACCCTTAAGAAACATTCATGTATGAACTTTTAGAGAAATTCCAACAAGAACCAGAATTGGGGAATTGTCAAACCATCATAGAAGATACTACTTAAGAGGAATTGAGGAAAAACACAAGAACCAACAATTCTTTTACAACAACCGATCTCGATATAAAACTAACTCCAAACAAGAAACTTCATTGTTAGAATAAGTCCACCTAAAGTGCATTTCATATTTTGATTGTGATATTCCTCAAAATTTAAAGGAATTGTGTGTTAAGAATAACGAAAGAAATGAAGAATATTTTCTTGATTCAACGTCTGTTATGAGCAATCAGGGACACGGTAAGCAATCAGAACTCGGAACATACCAATTCAGAGAGCAAGTATGGGTAGTGTCAAGGCGGAGTTGCGGAGGGACCCGACGTGTTTGCATTTTTCGCCTCTTAGCTGCTTCTCTGCCAACGAATTTGAAGTATGAGATTGTGAATTAGGGTTAGGTTATGTCACAACTAGGAATTTGGATGCTTTGTAACAACAACAATGATAACATTTGTGAACCAAAAATGTGAAAGCATGTATGATGCTTATTCAATAACAACAAACTTCCATCAAACACTTTATACTAGCACTGCAAACAGTCAACAAAGAATTGGAAACCCTAGAAATCCCGGTTAAGTCCATTTTGGATTAGGATTTTCTTATTGGGCCTAACGGACCAATAAGCTTCCAATTTGAGTATTTTGGGCTTAGAACTTCTATATGGACTCTAATTGGACCCACTCTCATTTATTTTAACATTTTGGGCCATAATGGGCCTAGAATGAAATAAAATACCCTAATGGGCCATAACAAATCTAATTAACTTAAAAAGGCCATAAAAACTCATTCTTGACTTATTTTGGGCCATGAACCCTCTCCAAAGACAAATTGGACCAAAAATCATCCAATTGGGCCAAAATATGGAATTAAGCACAAGAAGGCCCAATTTCTTTTCTTCCTTCTCCTTCTCTCGGCCCAACTACACAAATGGGGGGAAAAGAGTTGACTTTCCTACATGTCACCTCACAATTACACAAAGGATATCCATGCAACATCTCATACTCCCAAGCACCTATCACTTCACACTCTCTCTTCTCCTCTCTCTTTTCTTCTTCGGCCGAGAACACAAAGGGAAAGACACACACACACACAATTCACTCAAACACTCTCAAAGAACACTCTTACTTCTTCTTCAAAAATTTCGAGATTTAAGAGCTTTCAAGTAGGATTCTCCCTAAGAGTCATCATCTAAGGTAAGTTGATGCTTAAATCCGTGATCTAACTACTTAATTTCATCAAAAATATCCTCCTAATCTATTCAAACTCGTGATCTTGCATCTTAGAACACATCTAAGCCAAAGATCCTCCAAGAAGCTTGCTAGGCCGAGAATAGCATCAAACTTCTTCCATTCTTCTTCAAAACCGAACCCACAAACTCAAGGTGAGTTCATACCCCTCTTTTTCGGTTTTCATAAGTTTTATGGGGGAGAATACAAGTAAAATGTGTAGATCTATGTGTATGTGTATGCTATGTATGATTTTATGCATGTATGTGTGATTATAAGTGTTTATGTGGTAAATATGTAACAAGAGGGAAGAAATCACGAAATCTATGGCATAAGAAGGAAAACAAACATGAACTAAGATATATTACACTAAACAAGTCAAGAAAATTACCCTCCAAGATTATGATAAACATATTGTAACATAAAACCAATTTTTGGACTTAAATTGTCAAATAAACAAAAGTTGGGTTTAAAATTGCCATTCACGGTTTTCTTAAGGGTCAAAAGAGTCAAAACAGTTAATATATATGTTTTTATGAATATTATGCTCTTCAAAGGACTTGAAATGTAAATATTAGCTTAATGGGCTAATTTTTGGGCTTTTCGGCCCATTAAGCCCAAAGTTGCGAAAAACATGATTTTCAAGGGGCTGAAATGGTAAATTCTTCAAAACAAGGGATAAGAAGTTAAACAAAACTATTTCAAGGGTTAAAATGCTTTCTTTTCCAAAAAGGATAAAAAATGTAAAGTTTTTGGATTTTGGGCTAAAATTGTAAAAGTTGCAAAAAGTTTGGAGTTTAACCGAAAAATACTTTGCTGGAAGGGCTGAACTGCCAAAGAATAAGTTTTGAGCCAAAAAAAAATATCACTTGAACAAGTCTATGGGTCAAATGTGTCAAAAAAATGGTTTAAGGGCTAAAATGTCTTTTTTTATATAAGGGACTAAAATTGTCATTTTTATTAAAGAAGGGCTGGAAAGGTCAAACCAATATTTTGAATCAATTCTTTTACTATTAAGATGTTTGAGTCAAAAAAAAAAAATACAAAACTACAACTCATGAAGGTGAATATATGTATAATTCCAAAAATCGTTAAAAACAACCGAACGGCCTCGTGCCGATCCGAAATTATCAATCGTTCAATCAAACCTTCCAACAAATATGCAATACCTAAAACAAGTAAACATTCAAAACTTTGGGCTTGAAAGTTCCAAACATGTTGTTGGGCCTTTGTGATCCATTAACATGATTTTTGGGCCCAAGGGATAATAATAATAAATGTTATTGGGCCTTCTATGACCCAATTTCATATTAAAGGGACCCTCAATGGCTTTTAAGTGCTATTGGGCCTTAGTGGCCCATTAACATTGCTAGTAAGGTCCAAGTAATCAAATGAGAAATGGACCAACGTGTCATTCGTATACCCAACAGCCTAAAATAACTCACGAAAGTAGCAGGGCTTTGTATTCCTCTTCTCCTCGTTTGTTAGGCTTATGCGTAATCAAAGTAAACAAATTCAGGTCGTTCATCAATAGTAATCAATATTGTTTGGATTAAGTGAGTAATAACGGGCGACACCTCTAAGGGTCGTTCGTAGTCTGTAGTTATAATCAAAGTCTCCTGGAAGGAGAGCGAGAGTTTGTGTATAGATCTATACGGAGGTGACTCCCCCACACCTCAGATGTTCGCTACAGTTAGACTCGACCAGTCTAGGGTGACAAAATCTTAAGATCAATCCCGGCGCACGATAGGTTGCCAAGACAGACGAACTAGTCATTATTATGCATGGTTATAACGACTCACAAAAATTAATTAATCCAATACCATCCGAGTAATCAAGGAAGAGTAATCAAAATCATTCGTTGTGGCGGTATAGCAATTTGAGAAACAACTGTATTTTATGTATTCGGAAAACATCGGGTTTTTCGAGGAAATCAACACCACTCGCTTGTATTTTTCTATAACTATAATACAAAACTCCTTTTTTATACACGTTTTGAAATCATTCATGCATCAACTTATGGATCTTCACACTTTGGTAAACTATTGTCTTTTCAGAAAATATCGGATTTTCTGGGTTTTACAAACTACACAAATCATTTTTATCACAACCCTGCTTATGAACTCACCAACATTTCATATGTTGACGTTTTTCAAAATAACTTGTATTCTCAGGTAACAGGTAAGCTGAAGGGTAATATCAAGTACGTTAGGATGTTATGTTTTGAAAACTCTCAAACAATTTATGTTATGAATGTGTAATATTTAAAACAATGTACTGGATGTGAACAATATAAGTTGTAATGTATTGATGCATGGTGATGTTTATGTTATGATTCATGTATATTCATTGTGATGATATTCAATTTAAGTCACGCGAGCCCTCAGACGTTTCTGCCGTCTGGTTTCGGGGGTGTGACAGGTTGGTATCAGAGCTCTGTTTATAGTGAACTGCCATATCTAACCACACATTGATATGCAACTATAAACCAAAGAGGGACTAAAACAACTCTGAACAAAACAAAATAAAACACAACGATAGAAACATCTTTACTTGTGCAATATAGGAAAAAGAACATAATACCAAATCAAATAAGATAATACTGACATCTTGGTTAAGTCCGGATTGTTCTTAGTTGTATTAAGGGGGTGGATGTAGCCTGATCAACTACATTTTCTCCGAAGTACAACTATTACATGCTCCGGGAAAACCTCGATGGTCGGTAAACCTAACAACATACCCCTTTGTTACCAAGAAAAGAACATCAACTCAAATTGCATAATAACTAAAACATATTAGTAGTAATAATAGTTTACTCATACACCTCCTCTCAGTCACCATGGAAGGAGAACACCAGGGCATTCAGTTTCATCAGGTCTTAGTGGCCCACGGGATGATCGAGGATGAGCCTGAGGGAGATCAGGGAGGGGCACACGGCGTGGGTCCCGAAGAGTACACGGACACAGACTACGAGTTTGATGGTACCGACGATGACATGGATGAAGAGCAAGACTCAGGCAAGGATTCTGCCACATCACCTACCAGCGAGATGCAGCAGGACCACCCCGCCCCACCAGGGAATCCCGCGAGGGAGAATCGCTCTCTGGAAGCTGAGATTGCTGCTCTGCGGCAACAGCTATTCGCCATGGAAGCACGAGCGGTGCAAGCTGGACAGGAAAGAGATGAAGTCATTGGAGAAATGACTGAGATGGCCCAGTTGTTGGCACAACACTTCGGTATATGACCTCACTACCGCCGTCGAGCGCTCCTTAGAGTGTTAGGACTAGTCATATCTATCCTTAGTATTATGCTTATATGATCTATGCTATGTACCATCGACTCTATGTTTAAGTGATTATACTACTCATAGAGTCGTTATGCTGCCGAACTTGCACCACATGTGTATGCTCTTTCGAGCAAATTTTCATGTAACAAAGTGCGGATAATATTAATGGAAAAATTTTATGTGTTCTATTGTGATGTTGTGATCTGCTATGTGTTATGTATCCATGATTGTATGATAATTTGTGAAACTACTTAAGTTCATGCAATACACCTAGTTTATAGGACCACAATCTCACAAAAATCATAGGCACTCAACATCTTTCCGTTCCATGACAGAAAGATGCCCCAACGACCAACCCGTGGAAACCCTGGACCAACCACACCCGAAGTCAACTCAGCTGCATTCCAAGCAGTTGTATATGCTGCGGTTACTGCGGCCATGGCGCAAATCCACCAAGGGAACAATGGTGGAGTCAATGGACAAGGGGCTGGAAGTTCGAACAACGGAATAAATCAAGGACCTACCAAGACATGCTCCTACAAGGACTTCACCAACGCCAAGCCACAAACCTTTAATGGCACGGGTGGAATGATAACCCTAAAGAGATGGATGGAAAAGGTGGAATCAGTATTTGAGATATGTGAATGCCCCGAAGAGGTGAAAGTGAAGTTCGCCGCATGCACATTCGTTGACCAAGCTCTCACTTGGTGGAATGGACATGTAGAGGCCATGACTCTCCCCGTAGCCAACTCTATGCCGTGGGCGGAATTGAAAAAAATGTTGATGGCTGACTACTGCCCGCGAGGCAAAATTCAGAAAATGGAGCAAGAGCTGTGGAATCTCACCGTCCGAAATTCTGATATAGATGCATACGTATCAAGGTTTAGCGAACTGTCACTGTTGTGCCCTAGCATGATCACTTCAGAGGGAAATAAAATCGAATGATTCATCTGGGTATTAACCTCCCCAATCCAAGGAAATGTAATAACTGCAAATCCTGAAACATTCGACAGTGCCAAGAGGTTGGCTAAGAAACTGTACGACCACAACAACAAGAAGGGTGAGAAGCCAGTGGAAACTGAAGGCAAGAAGGAGAGCGACAACAAGAATGGAAAGAACAACAAGAGAAAAGGGCGACAAGGCTCAGAGTCGTCAAAGAAACAACAAACAGTGACAGTCAATGCTGCAACCACCCAAGTACCCTGCACACCACATGCTCCAGCTTCAGCTAATCCAAGTGCCCCTAGGCAGTATTCTGGGAATATCCCGAAGTGCAACAAGTGCAGCCTCCATCATAATGGTGAATGCAGGGAGATGCATTGTACCAGTTGCAATCGGAAGGGTCACACGGCAAGGTATTGCAGGACCTATCCTCCCTAGAGCCAACAACAAGGAAACAACAACAACAACAACAACCGTAACAACAACAACACCAACAACAGCGGCAATAATGCAGGATCAAGCCCCACCTGCTATGGATATGGAAAGACTGGGCATATCCGTCGAAACTGCCCCAACATCAACAACCCTGGGAACGGAGGAACAGGAAGGGTGCTAGCTATGGGTCAGGGAGAAGCGGTTCAGGATCCCGCTGTTGTTACCGGTACGTTTCTCCTAAACCACACTTATGCATGCATCCTATTTGATACTGGGGCAGAACGAAGTTTTGTGAGTAATAAATTCAAACACTTGTTAAAACAACAACCCCAGAAGCTTAATGAAACCTTTACGGGTGGAAATGGCTAATGGGAAAACAGAATCCACTGGGGAAATCTACATCGGATGTACCTTGACCTTAAATCATCACGTATTTCAAATAAACTTAATGCCTGTTTCCATTAGGAGTTTTGATGTGATTATCGGCATGGATTGGTTAAGCCCCCACCATGCTGAAATTATGTGTCACGAGAAGGCCATTCGCCTTCGCCTCCCAAATCACGAAACCCTAATTATATACGGAGACAAACCCAGCACGAACCTTCGTCTTATCTCGTGCATTAAGGCACAGAAGTATCTACGAAAGAAGGACTTGACGTTTCTAGCTCATATAGTGGATAAGTCCAAAGAAGAGATCAATATTCGAAACATCCCTGTGGCTTGCGATTTCCCGGATGTCTTTCCGGAGGATCTTCCAGGGATACCCCCAGAAAGACAAGTCGAGTTCTGAATCGATCTAGTGCCAGGAGCTACTCCCATCGCCAAATCGCCCTACAGATTGGCTCCTGTGGAGATGCAAGAGTTGTCCAGTCAACTCAGCGAGCTTTTGGACAAAGGATTCATCCGACCCAGCTTCTCACCTTGGGGAGCTCCGGTTCTCTTTGTTAAGAAGAAAGACGGTACCTTTAGGATGTGTATTGACTATAGGGAACTTAACAAACTCACTATCAAAAACCGTTATCCACTTCCGCGAATCGACGATCTATTCGACTAGCTCCAAGGAGCAAGTTACTTCTCTAAGATAGATCTGCGATCTGGATACCACAAACTCAAAGTCCGGGAGGAGGATATCCCCAAAACCGCCTTCCGAACTCGTTATGGACATTATGAATTTGTCGTAATGCCCTTCGGTCTAACGAATGCCCCTGCCGCATTCATGGACCTAATGAATCGAATCTGCCGACCATTCCTTGACAACTTTGTCATCGTTTTCATCAATGATATCCTCGTCTATTCTCGAAGCGAAGAAGAACACGGCCGACATCTCCGACAATTCCTGGAAACCCTGCGAACCGAAAAGTTATACGCAAAACTCTCTAAGTGTGAGTTTTGGCTCCGTAGTGTGAACTTTTTAGGTCATGTTGTTAGTCAAGAAGGGATACATGTGGATCCTTCTAAGGTCAAAGCCATTGAAGGATGGGCGATCCCAACAACACCCACAGAAATTCGCCAATTTTTAGGCCTCGCAGGCTACTACAGGAGATTCATTCAGAACTTTTCCAAAACAGCCAAGCCACTTACCTCGCTTACACAAAAGGGCGTACCTTTTGAATGGACAGATAAACAAGAAGCTGCATTCCGAACTCTGAAGCAAGCACTCTGCAGTGCGCCGGTGCTATCACTACCGGAAGGAACAGAAGACTTTGTAGTTTACTGTGATGCGTCGAATCAGGGTTTGGGCTGTGTACTCATGCAGCGTGGAAAGGTGATAGCTTATGCGTCCCAACAACTAAAGACACATGAAGTGAATTATACCACCCATGACCTGGAATTAGGAGCTGTGGTCTTCGCCCTGAAAATTTGCAGGCACTACCTTTATGGTACCAAGTGCACCATTTTCACCGACCACAAGAGTCTCCAGCACATCTTAAATCAAAAGGAGTTAAACATGAGGCAACGAAGATGGGTTGAATTGCTGAACGATTACGAGTGCGAAATCAAGTACCACCCAGGTAAAGCTAACGTAGTAGCTGATGCCTTGAGTCGGAAGGATTACTCAAATCGTCGTTTGAAGACTCTATCAATAACCATCCAATCCCACCTGACCTCGCAAATCAGAGCAGCCCGGTCGGATGCCATGAAGGCAGAAAACAGAACGAGCGAAGCGTTACGTGGAATGGAAAAGAATCTCGAAGTGAAGGAGGACGGAGCATATTATTTCATGAACCGCATTTGGGTCCCTAAACTTGGGGGATTCAGAGAAGTGGTCATGAATGAAGCCCACAATACGCGATACTCCATCCATCCGGGTTCAGATAAAATGTACTTGGATATCAAGCAACATTATTGGTGGCCTAACATGAAGGCAGAGATTGCCACTTACGTTAGCAAATGCCTCACATGTGCTAAAGTAAAGGTGGAATATCAGAAGCCCTCGGGATTATTACAGCAACCAGTAATTCCCGAGTGGAAATGGGAAAGGATTACTATGGACTTTGTGACCAAACTACCCAAGTCGACTGATGGTTTGGATACCATATGGGTAGTAGTTGACAGATTAACAAAATCCGCTCATTTCCTGCCAATAAAAGAATCATACAAGATGGAACGTCTGACAAGGATCTATATCAAGGAAATCGTGAGACTCCATGGAGTGCCAATATCTATCATCTCAGATAGAGATAGTAGGTTTACTTCACGCTTTTGGCAATCACTTCAGAAAGCTATGGGAACACAACTTGACATAAGCACTGCCTACCACCCACAAACGGATGGTCAAAGCGAGCGAACCATCCAAACGCTAGAAGATATGCTTCGCGCATGTGTGATAGACTTTGGAAAGTCGTGGGATATCCACTTGCCTTTGATCGAATTCTCGTACAATAACAGTTATCACTCAATCATCAAAGTTGCTCCTTTCGAGGCATTGTACGGGCGTAAATATAGATCACCGTTGTGTTGAGCTGAGGTAGGTGACACTCAGCTAGCAAAAGGACAAACACCAGAAAATGCCTTAATGGGACCAGAAATCATACGCGAAACGACCGAGAAGATAATTCAGATCAGGGCCCGACTGCAATCATCACGAGACAGACAAAAGAGCTACGCCGATAAGCGGAGAAAGCCCTTGGAATTTAGAGTTGGGGATAGGGTGTTATTAAAGGTCTCTCCTTGGAAAGGGGTGATTCATTTTGGGAAACGGGGAAAACTAAACCCTCGATACATTGGACCCTTCGAGATTCTTGCCCGAATAGGTCCAGTGGCTTATAGACTGCAGTTACCCGCTGAACTCAGCAGTGTACACCCCGTGTTCCATGTTTCCAATTTGAAAAAGTGTTTATCCGACGAAACCCTCGTCATTCCACTTGAAGAAATTGAAATCAACGAGAATCTCCTGTTCATCGAAGAACCAGTCGAAATCATGGACAGGGAGGTGAAGCGTACTAAGCAAAGTCGCATTCCGATTGTGAATGTTCGATGGAACGCGAGACGCGGACCAGAATTTACATGGGAACGTGAAGAACAAATGAAGCAGAAGTACCCACACTTATTCTCGCATTCTCAAATCTAGCTTTCAAAAGAATTTCGGGACGAAATTCCCTCTAACGGGGGGATGATGTCACAACTAGGAATTTTGATGTTTTGTAACAACAACAATGATAACATTTGTGAACCAAAAATGTGAAAGCATGTATGATGCTTTTCAATAACAACAAACTTCCATCAAACACTTTATACAAGCACTGCAAATAGTCAACAAAGAATTGGAAACCCTAGAAATCCCGGTTATGTCCATTTTGGATTAGGATTTTCTTATTGGGCCTAATGGACCAATAAGCTTCCAATTTGAGTATTTTGGGCTTAGAACTTCTATATGGACTCTAATTGGACCCACTCTCATTTATTTTAACATTTTGGGCCATAATGGGCCTAGAATGAAATAAAATACCCTAATGGGCCATAACAAATCTAATTAACTTAAAAAGGCCATAAAAACTCATTCTTGACTTATTTTGGGCCATGAACCCTCTCCAAAGACCAATTGGACCAAAAATCATCCAATTGAGCCAAAATATGGACTTAAGCACAAGAAGGCCCAATTTCTTTTCTTCCTTCTCCTTCTCTCGGCCCAACTACACAAATGGGGGGAAAAAGAGTTGACTTTCCTACATGCCACCTCACAATTACACAAAGGATATCCATGCAACATCTCATACTCCCAAGCACCTATCACTTCACACTCTCTCTTCTCCTCTCTCTTTTCTTCTTCGGCCGAGAACACAAAGGGAAAGACACACACACACACACAATTCACTCAAACACTCTCAAAGAACACTCTTACTTCTTCTTCAAAAATTTCGAGATTTAAGAGCTTTCAAGTAGGATTCTCCCTAAGAGTCATCATCTAAGGTAAGTTGATGCTTAAATCCATGATCTAACTACTTAATTTCATCAAAAATCTCCTCCTAATCTATTCAAACTCGTGATCTTGCATCTTAGAACACATCTAAGCCAAAGATCCTCCAAGAAGCTTGCTAGGCCGAGAATAGCATCAAACTTCTTCCATTCTTCTTCAAAACCGAACCCACAAACTCAAGGTGAGTTCATACCCCTCTTTTTTCGGTTTTCATAAGTTTTATGGGGGAGAATACAAGTAAAATGTGTAGATCTATGTGTATGTGTATGCTATGTATGATTTTATGCATGTATGTGTGATTATAAGTGTTTATGTGGTAAATATGTAACAAGAGGGAAGAAATCACGAAATCTATGGCATAAGAAGGAAAACAAACATGAACTAAGATATATTACACTAAACAAGTCAAGAAAATTACCCTCCAAGATTATGATAAACATATTGTAACATAAAACCAATTTTTGGACTTAAATTGTCAAATAAACAAAAGTTGGGTTTAATATTACCATTCACGGTTTTCTTAAGGGTCAAAAGAGTCAAAACAGTTAATATATATGTTTTTATGAATATTATGCTCTTCAAAGGACTTGAAATGTAAATATTAGCTTAATGGGCCAATTTTTGGGCTTTTCGGCCCATTATGCCCAAAGTTGCGAAAAACATGATTTTCAAGGGGCTGAAATGGTAAATTCTTCAAAACAGGGGATAAGAAGTTAAACAAAACTATTTCAAGGGTTAAAATGCTTTCTTTTCCAAAAAGGATAAAAAATGTAAAGTTTTTGGATTTTGGGCTAAAATTGTAAAAGTTGCAAAAAGTTTGGACTTTAACCGAAAAACACTTTGCTGGAAGGGCTGAAACTGCCAAAGAATAAGTTTTGAGCCAAAAAAAAAATATCACTTCAACAAGTCTATGGGTCAAATGTGTCAAAAAAAATGGTTTAAGGGCTAAAATGTCTTTTTTTATATAAGGGACTAAAATTGTCATTTTTATTAAAGAAGGGCTGAAAAGGTCAAACCAATATTTTGAATCAATTCTTTTACTATTAAGATGTTTGAGTAAAAAAAAAATACAAAACTACAACTCATGAAGGTGAATATATGTATAATTCCAAAAATCGTTAAAAACAACCGAACGGCCTCGTGCCGATCCGAAATTATCAATCGTTCAATCAAACCTTCCAACAAATATGCAATACCTAAAACAAGTAAACATTCAAAATTTTGGGCTTGAAAGTTCCAAACATGTTGTTGGGCCTTTGTGATCCATTAACATGATTTTTGGGCCCAATGGATAATAATAATAAATGTTATTGGGCCTTCTATGACCCAATTTCATATTAAAGGGACCCTCAATGGCTTTTAAGTGCTATTGGGCCTTAGTGGCCCATTAACATTGCTAGTAAGGTCCAAGTAATCAAATGCGAAATGGACCAACGTGTCCTTCGTATACCCAACAGCCTAAAATAACTCACGAAAGTAGCAGGGCTTTGTATTCCTCTTCTCCTCGTTTGTTAGGCTTATGCGTAATCAAAGTAAACAAATTCAGGTCGTTAATCAATAGTAATCAATATTGTTTGGATTAAGTGAGTAATAACGGGCGACACCTCTAAGGGTCGTTCGTAGTCTGTAGTTATAATCAAAGTCTCCTGGAAGGAGAGCGAGAGTTTGTGTATAGATCTATACGGGGGTGACTCCCCCACACCTCAGCTGTTCGCTACAGTTAGACTCGGCCAGTCTAGGGTGACAAAATCTTAAGATCAATCCCGGCGCACGATAGGTTGCCAAGAAAGACGAACTAGTCATTATTATGCATGGTTATAACGACTCACAAAAATTAATTAATCCAATACCATCCGAGTAATCAAGGAAGAGTAATCAAAATCATTCGTTGTGGCGGTATAGCAATTTGAGAAACAACTGTATTTTATGTATTCGGAAAACATCGGGTTTTTCGAGGAAATCAACATCACTCGCTTGTATTTTTCTATAACTATAATACAAAACTCCCTTTTTATACACGTTTTGAAATCATTCATGCATCAACTTATGGATCTTCACACTTTGGTAAACTATTGTCTTTTCAGAAAATATCGGATTTTCTGGGTTTTACAAACTACACAAATCATTTTTATCACAACCCTGCTTATGAACTCACCAACATTTCATATGTTGACGTTTTTCAAAATAACTTGTATTCTCAGGTAACAGGTAAGCTGAAGGGTAATATCAAGTACGTTAGGATGTTATGTTTTGAAAACTCTCAAACAATTTATGTTATGAATGTGTAATATTTAAAACAATGTACTGGATGTGAACAATATCAGTTGTAATGTATTGATGCATGGTGATGTTTATGTTATGATTCATGTATATTCATTGTGATGATATTCAAGTTAAGTCACGCAAGCCCTCGGACGTTTCCGCCGTCTGGTTTCGGGGTTGTGACAGGTTACATTTTTTTTGTCTTACGTTGCAAGGTGCAAGTTGCGACTGACTTACGAGAATTTATTGGGCTTTACCTTCACAGTTCTCACTTCAAAAAAAAAAGAATTGGGCTGGCCTGATAATTAAATGAGTACGTGTCCAAAACATTTATTATATTTATATAAAATTTAATATATATTAAAAGTAAATATAATTACATATAAAAAATAATTTGTATATATATAAACCATACGGTCCGATCCGGTTTTTATACTGTTTGAAAATTTTAAAACCGCAAGCCAAACCGTTCATTACGATTTGAAAAGTTTGAAGCCACAAGCCAAACCATAAAGAAAAATACAAACCGTCAATCCAAACCGATGACCAATTTGGCCGGTTTCACGGTTTCAAACCGGACCGTGAACACGCCTAGCATCAACAAAACCCTATGGCTGATTATGTAAACATCTTCAGCCAACTTCCCATTAAGGAAAGCGGTTTAAACATCCATCTGTCAAGTTTTCATAATCATGAAAGGTAGCTATGTCGAGTATTGTCCTAATAGATTTTATGTTGGCCACTGGTGAGAAGGTCTCATCATAATCAATCCCTAGGGTTTGAGTAAAGCCCTTCGCAACCAATATTGCCTTGAATGTGTGCTCATTTCCATCCATGTTGGTCTTCTTCTTGAAGATCCATTTACAACCAAATGTCTATCGACTAGGTTCTTGATTAACCAAATTCCAAACTTGGTTGTCATACATGGACTTGATCTCATTGTCCATTGCCTCTTTCCACTTTGAAGACTCAGGGCCTGCCATTGCTTCCTTATAGTTAGTAGGCTCATCTAAATTTACCAGTGTTTGATCACTGATAAGCGTATCACCATCTACTGTTATATGGAAACCATAGAACGTTGGTGGCATGCTAACTCTACTGGAACGACAAAGAGGTAATGAATTGTCAAGTGGGTCAACTGGAATTTCTTCCTCTTGTTGAGTGCTAGTGTCTTCTAAGGTTCCTTCATTGGTTGACTCTTGAATCTCTTCAAGATTAGTTGTGCTCCCACTGTCCTCTTTGCACATGAGCTCTCTCTCACGAAAGACTCCTCTTCGTGCTACAAAGACCATGTTTTCACTAGGTTTGTAGAACAAGTATCCAAAAGACTTTTGTGGGTAACCAATGAAAATACACTTCTCACTTCTAGCTTCTAGCTTGTCATGAGTCTCACGTCTAATGAAATCTTCACAAAACCAAACTTTGATATGTGCTAACGAGGGAACTTTCCCTGTCCACATCCCGTGAGGTGTTTTGGCAACCTTATTAGTAGGGACAAGATTGAGGATATGGGTGGCTGTCTTTAAGGCATACCCCAAGAATGAGATGGGAAGAGTGGATCAACTCATCATGGAACGAACCATGTCTAAAAAGGTTCGATTGTGAAACAATTCCACATTCCTTGAGGTAGTCGTGGAACTCGATACTAATATACTCTCCTTCTCTATCCGATCGGAGCATCTTTATCTTCCCGCCTAATTGAATCTCGACTTCATGTTTAAACTCTTTGAAATTTTCAAAGGTTTCTGATTTATGTTTTATCAAGTAGATTTAACCATACTTGCTACAATCATCTGTAAACGTTACATAAAACCGATTAGCATCTCTTCTGGTGGATCTGAATGGTCCACACACATTTTTATGCATGAGGTCCAACAAACCTTCACCTCTTTCACAAGATCCAGTGAAAGGTGATTTTGTCATCTTGCCCAAAAGACAAGATTCACCTTCATCATCTGGCCTTAGGTCAAATGATTCCAACACTCCTTCCTTTTGGAGGTGGGAGATGCGTTTCTTGTTAATGTGCCCAAGACGACAATGCCACAAGCATGCCTTGTCTAAACCATTAGACGAATCAATTTGAAATACACTATTGCCCAAGCAGTCAACACAAGTCACTATTCCACTGTTAATTATTCCAATTAATCCCAAAATTAATTTTGATTAATTTCTGATTAAATATCACTATTTTTAATTAATATATTATTCTCATAATATATTAATAAATTATTTATTTTGATTTCTAATTAATTTATTAATCACATAATAAACTAATAAATCAATATCTCTCTCTAAAAGTCATATTATTCAATTACTAGGTTTGAGATAGCATTGGAGTAGACGAATGCATAACAAAATCATAACGCAAAATTCCACATGTATCTAGGTTTGAAGAATAAAAGATATTATCGTCTTAGAATTACTCGTGACTGTATCCATGAAGTAATCTATAAGTGCGGGTTGGTCCAATACTTAAATTTCTATTAAGTACTCATGAGTGTTAGGGCAATCTATATGCTATGCCTAATCATTATGGACAATCCACTAATACTCACGACAATCTTGAATCACTACTTACTTCCAAGAGTATGACCTACTATGAACGTTTGAGTAAATTAATACCCGGGAAGTGGGTATTATCTTTCGATTTGAATTATTGACAATGATGTCTTTACATTCGAACAACTATCAAATGTAATGGTACTTATTGAGTATGTATCTTGTGAGCTTGTTTGACTTGGGATCCATACTTGAGGTAAGTTCACCCTTATAGTTACAAGAACCTTCAGAAGGACCATCAATGATTGAACTTCAACAAAGATGTCACAAATGAATCTCTTTCATTCACACTGTCTTCTTTGCAATTTGACCAACTACAATATATTGTAAGTTCGTTGTTAAATCCACTATGGTGTATTTCCTGGTACTTTTCCAAGCTAAAACTCCACCATTCAGAAAAGCTCGAATTTCGACTGTGAACATAATCTTCTTTATCAGTGTGTAACTTAGCATCAATGTAACCTTTACAATGATCTTTTCCATACTAACAATATCATTTACTCTATCCTCCTAGGAAACTTAGGAGTTTTCTTGATCTTGACTCGTTGATTCTTGCCAAATTGATCTAATCCAACTTGTCATACTCAAGGCATACGAGTCATCAGATCTGGTACATTTCGTGGCATATATGATTGATCCCATAAAAGAAGCATGTGTGACACGACTCATTTTCTTTAGCTCAATAGTAGAACTAGTACATTAGCATTGCTCAATGTCATGCCATATTTATTAAGCACAAACTCCTTTTTGAGTTCTGCATGTCGAGTTTCCTCAAGATTCCATGTACTTCTGCTTAATCCAAAAAATCACTTTGATCTATCTCTATATATCCTTATTATGCACGTGTTTTGTATTTCCCATGAATATCATAGCGAAACAATTATCATATCAAGCCAAGTTTTTACACTTGCTAAGTAAGAACATAGTTTCCTATGAATCGTGCATTATAAATGTACAACACAAGGGTGATAACAGTTCTCCCACTAGTATTGACATATATATGGGTTATCTATGTTTCTAGAAACTCAAACTCCTTGAACTTTCTCATTGAAACAAAGATTCCAATTACTCCAACTAGCTCTGACATATGTATGGCTCATTTTCATTTCTCAAAATTCAAACTCTTTGAACTTTTTCATCGAAGTAAAGATTCCACTTGGGAGATGCTTATTTCATTCCATAAGGAACTTCTTGAAGATCTACTTACACCTAATGGTTAAAGCCAAGTGCTTGATCTACCAAGTTTTAACATACATGGACTGAATCTCGCTCTCTATGCCCTCCTTTCATGTTGTACCCTTTAGTGCCTACCATAGCTTCCGACAGCTGGTATACTCTGATTTTATCTACTAGTGACTCATATACTTCAGTAATATAAATCCTTATATAACTAGGTGAATGACGTCCTCTATCAGATCTATAACAAAGAGAATGAGGTATGTCAATTTCCTCAATAGCTCTTTCAATCTCAAACTGAATGTTAGGTCCAACTTTAGGTTCTTCATTGGTTGACTCTTGAATCTTATCAAGATCAATATGGCTCCTACTAGCCCTTTTGAATATTAACTCCCTCTCTTGGAAGACCACCCTTCGAGTAACCTATACTTTGTTCTCATAAGGAATGTTGAACAATTATCCAAAATGCTTGATGGGTTCTCCAACGAGATAACACATCTCTATTCTAAGTTCTAGATCGTTGAACGCTTCACAACGAGCGTAAGCCACATAATTGTATACTTCCATATGTGCAAGCGAGGAATGAATCCCACTTCATATATCATAGAGTGTTTCATGAACCTTCTGATGGGTTTTGAGCATTCTAACACTCCTAAGTGTACATGCAACCCTAAATACCTTGGATCTATGTTTTCTCTATTATACATGCAAATATGATTATCCAAGGTATTATCCTAACTAGCATACCAAAACATTGATACTAGGATACTAAAATAGATAGAATACATACCTTGTTGTTGTTGCTTGACTCCATGAAGCTTGAGAGCCTAGTGCCCCAAGTGTGACACCTCAAATGGTTCACACAACATCATGAACTCTTGGAATAACCATGAGAAGAAGACATACATGTTCAAATCGGCTAGCCCTCAAAATATGTATCACTAGTGCCAATTTCTTGAACTAAAGGGGTTCTTATATAGTGTGGCTATTAGGGTTACACCATGTAACTCATGACTTTACCCATTCCTTATGCTCCATGGGTTTTAACCTCCATGAAGTATCCATGGATCACCACATGGGTTAAACCCAACATAAAGGAATCTTGGATCATAAGCCCACATATATAAGAATGAATGATTTACACAATCAATCCCCATATATTTAATTAGTCTCTTTTTGATCACTAAATTAAGTCAAAATTAATTCTTGATCAATACTAATTAAATAACATGATTTCATATTAATATATTAGAACTTATAATATATTAATATGTCACAAAATGTCTTTTCCTCATAAACGGTCTATCCAAATGTTCCGATGCCATGCAACCCAAATGGACCATGCCGAGTCGGGTCAAGTACATACCAATTATAGTTATGGACTTAGACACTAATCCAACAGTCTCCCACTTGGATAAGTCTAAAACTATTATTGCGTATGACTTCAGGAACCAACTGGCAATCGTAGCTCTCAAAAGGCGCTGTCGAACTCTGACCTTGTAGATGAACTCTGACCTTTGTAAATGACTTGTCCATTAGATAAGGGATCATATATTCCTCCATTCTAGATATCATATGGACTGAGACATGGATTATAATCATTCTCTCTGTCCATTTGTTGTTTCCCGATTTCCGATTTATGACGACTGACTAATTGAACAAATCAAATCAGTCCTGGCTCGGCCGAGCACTTCCATTTGTCATCATCAAATCATCGAGGGGCCCACAGATATCGCTTTTATCCCGAAGGTAAAAGGAATGGATAAACTTCGACTCATATGGCTTGTTCTACTACTTGTTGAATCATACACAAAGGCACGTTTTATAACACCGAGTTACCGAATGCGTTTTCGTGCAATCAATGTACAACCAACTCATAGTAACAACTCATATCTCTAGGTTTGAAGAATATAAGATATTATCGTCTCATGATCACTCGTGATAAAATCCATGAAGTGATTCCAATGAGCGCGGGTTGAATCCAATACTCAGAACTTATGAGCACTCATGAGTGTTGTAGCCCCTTGTCCAACATCTTAGACCTCTACAAACCAACCCATGACAGTCTTGATTCATATCTACTTCCAACATATGACCGATTGTGGATAGTTTGAATAACTTAGTCAATCAGGAAGAACGACCTAGTTATTCTGGAAGTCAAAACATGCAAAATGAAACACAATAATAATAGAATCTAATATGGTATCAAAACCTATGAACATAAATAAAACACCTTTTATTTATCACCATATGATTACACATTATTCATTGCATACTGTTTCAGCTATCAACTTTATTCTTGAATTTAAAACAATAATTGTCCCATGCTCCAAGCATGTACACTATGTTTTCTAAACACTAGTCATGCCATACATAAAGTATGCATACTATGTTTGTCTATGATCTTCACTTTGTGAATTAGATCAATTGAACATAACTCCAATGATCCTCTTTCACAGTCCCAAATCCTTACTGCAAATGCAAGAATTCCAAATTCATGCCATTTACTGAAATCTGTTAGATTCTAAACTTATATGCATTGATCCTCCTGTAATGATTATGCACAGAGTCAGAAAGACTTGACAACAACCATTACAGAGCATTCCAAGGAGATCAAATCCTTGGAAACATCCTTCTTGCATTAAGTTTCCTAATCTTACACAGATTGAATAATTTCCAACTTTGAAACATTTCCATATTCCATTTTGACTATCACTTCTGAACAAGAGTTGCCTCCTTACAGATTATGTCAATATGGTCCTTCCAGAATTAACACTATACTTCCAACTGTCCTTGAGCAACCAATCTTTGGTAAACCTTAGATTGTCCTCGACAATTGCTTAATCCTTTTAGTCATATCCAGTTCTAGACCTTTTCCCTTCTTAATGCCCCAGGCATTTGGAAAATTTTAGAAAGGATAAATATAGCACATGTAATCGATCCTATATCCGAAGCATATGGGACACGAGTCATGATGTCTCACATAAAGACTAAACCAGTCTTTTGCTATAACATTTCCATTTCTATTTGCCAAGTTCTCATAATTCAGATTATGAAAAGGGATGCCGTAATCATAATCGAATTTTAGAACGCAAATAATGGACCCATATATAGAATTTCCTTATGTTGAGTCATTCCAACATGAAATTCATATATATATCCTTGACTAAATACGACTTAAAACCTCAATCTAAGCTTTTAGAATTGAAATGAAGTATAATTTCCTCTCCCTTAATTATAGAAAAACAACTTTTTCAACCCCTGCAGCCTCACGAATTGAAACTTTTGTTTTCTATAATTAACATTGCTAACTTGCAATCTTTATCATAATTATCATGCTCCCACTAACATGATGATTATTAGCATAACACTCATGCTCCCACTAGCTTTGACATGTAATCAGAAATCAGCTGGACTTCTAGAAATCAATACTTTATTGACTTTCTTACCAAAGTTCAGATTTCTGATACTAGATTGCTTTGATAAAACTTTATCAATATCATACACCTTATCTTAGATAGCTCACAGGTGTGTCTAAACAATTTTAAGAACTATGAAAAGGGATGCCGTAATCATAGTCTCGATTGTTTAGACCTTTACCACTTCTCACAAGTCCATGTTAGTGTGCTGGTTAACCACACACGCTCCACTAACGACTTTGAGAATGCAAATATCACAATTGCTATCTCGCTAAAATCTACTTAGTGAAAGTGTTTCCTCACCATCATTTTCATGAATCGGAGAGAAACCTTATGACACTTAGATTTTATGGTGTATGAGTTCCTATCCATATGAATTTTGTCAAAACCATAATCACAAGACAAGGTTACTGACAAATCCACACTTATATGGATTAAACTTGTGCAATCTTAAATTCTTGCCATTTGGCACCTCAAGGGCCTGCCATTGCTTCCAAGTAGCTGTGCAACCAATTGAGAACTCTCAGAACTCCTATGCAAAGCCAACTTGAATAGGCACAGACATGTCGACACGATAGGTTATAAACCTCAAGTCGTGTGCTAGTGAAGAACTTCAGGTTTTATTCTTGATTAGTTCTTGAGACTTTCAAGACCTTTAAGACTCCCACTGTCCTCTTGACATATAAGACTTTCTTGTCAGATATTCAAGAGATAGTGTGGATTCTAATCAAGACAAACACTTCACACAATTGGCCTTAGTTGGTCTTTGTTTTATCCAAAACATCACAACTTACCAATTTCAAATGTACAAGAGTAGAAAACTTTTACTCTTACATTTGACAAGTGTTTTAAACCTTCTTTAAGACATGTCACTCAAGTTACAATCTTAGAGTATAACTCTAAGAATTGTTTTTGGAACGAAGTATAAATCATCTTCTTGATTTAACCACTTCAACAATTCATAGCTCCTCTTCTTAGCTACCAGAATGCACTTAGAGGATGAATTGTGATAAGGTCTCTTAATCATTAAGATGATTATATAACATGATACTAAAGTACTCTCCATCTTTTCAGATTTGAGAAACTTTTATCTTTCTGCCTAAGTTGATTCTTCTTATTCGCTCTGCCATACATTGAAACCTTTTCCAATGTCTCAAAATTACACTTAAGCTTGTAAGTATAACCATATTTACTTAATTTTAGTAAATAATGACGAATAGTCTTAACGATTATTTGTGGTGGGCTTGATCAGTGCACAAGAATGTGTACTCGATCCTTTACTTGACTCACACATCCATGTGAACAAGTACTTAGTCTTAATTTTTCAATGCTTGAAGGTTCTTATTCATCATGCTATACAACTTGCATGATTCCAAGTTTCTATCCAACTAAAACTTAGGTGATGAGAATCTTTCCTTATTTGGTAAATTTAGACACTACCACAAATGAAAGAATCAAATTCATATTTCCACTCTTGCTCTTAATGGAATCTTATAAGCAACAAAAGTTTTCACAAATGCCATTGTAAGGATATTTTAAAATAAATAAAATCAAAAAAAAAATTTCTTTTATTTTAAAACTTTGCGGAAAAACTATCCTTACAATGCAAAAGCACATGAAAACTTTGTTGTTATTTATTCCTAAGCAATATATCATAACTCTTAAGAAGTAGCTCAAGAATCCGATCTTCAAACTATGCGATAGAAATCCATCTATGCCATCAGATTCAACATATTCTTTCTTTAAGTTTCTTCACTTTTTCTTTGATTCTTAAAACATCAACATGTGACCCAGTCACATCATGTATCAAGAATCTCATAATAGAAACTTAGCAGAGTTAGATAGTGGACTTTACCCGAAGTAGAGTCAAACTTATTGACTTTAATATCCTTAGGTAAATTTGGCAGCTTCGCAACCAATGCCCCTTTCTTTGGCAATAGACCCTTGATAATGGGACTATCTCAGACTTAGCCGTTCTCTTTACCATTTGGTCAACCGAGTTGACTATGGCCGATCCCTTTCCATTGTGAAGAGAGAGCTTTACTGGATATCCAATGTCATCATTGTCAATGTCCATAAAGTTTTAGGAAGTTGATCTTAGCAAATAGATAAGATCATTAAGGGTCTTGTCATAGTCTGTTTCATAGGAGTCCCAAAGGAACTCACTATGTGACTTAGAAAATAGTTGAGTCACCAACTTTCTCAAGACTTTGACACCCAACTCTCCCGGCTTGTCAATATCTGACTACATCTCCAAGATGTGATCACATATAGACCTTTGCTTGAGTGACCTTAAACTTTTCAGGAACTTGTGGGTTAGGGAGAATAATTGGAGGAGGTGAAAGAAGTATGATTTCCATGGGACATCATCTTCATTTAGGAAATCTTGTTTCAAGAGATTTGGGAAGATCATCTTTTGGGAGATATTCAAGAGAGTTGATTTAAAGTCCTTAATATAACACCCAATATGAAATATTAAGGCTAGGACCCAACAACCTATTTATAACTGGAAGAGGGATGTCGTAATCCAAGTTATAAAATAGTTGAAGGTAGGTAAATGACGATTTACCAATTTCCACCATGAAAAACGAAATATAATTAAGTTTTAATTGGATTTGAAACTCCTAGATCTTTTGAGATACATTGAACTTTCAATGACATGTTTGAATCTCGATTGTGCCCTCTCAAGTTTGTGACTGGGATGCCGAGGATCACAAACAAGGTGTGAATAACCATGCAAATTGACTTGGTACCCTTAACTTTATCACCTAATCGATGTGCCGGTTAACCACACACGCTCCACCGATCTATAATAGAGTCAAGTTACCCTTTACCACTCTTACTAGTCCTTATTAGTGTGTCGGTTAACCACACACGCTCCACTAATGACTTGGTAAGGTACAAAGTGTAATTTCATGGGTTAGCACCTTTTCAAATTTTCCTAAGTAACTAAGATTGGGAATGTACAAGTGTTTAGTTACTTAGTATTTATCATTAATACTTTTAATGAAGGGAGAATTATAGTCCTTTCCTACCCGTTCGGCTAACGACCCTCCACCAGTCAAGGAAGCGGTGGGTGAGAGTGGACACCCATTAAACTGCCATTTTATAGGCAGTAACCTTATACCCCCCTTATAGACCGGCTTCGTGAATGAGGCCTACTAACGGTAAGATTGACTTTATCTTATACATATCTATATAATTAAAATTATAATAATAGTATAAGGGTTTGAATTTTAACTTTTAAAATTCTAAGGGCTAACTTGGAATTAAAGTATTCATAAGAGAAAACTTTTCAAATTCCAAAACTTGAGGGCAAGTTTTGAAACTATTCAAACTAATTAATTCCATAACTTATGTGTTTAAAGTAGTTTTAATTAAAAAAAACTCTTCAAGTTCCATAACTTGAGGACAAGTTATGGAAGACTTTAAACTAATAAAAGAATGTAACTTTTCTTTATTTTGTAATTTATGGAATTAATTAAGGTTACACATTTTATTACTTAATGAAGTGACTCTTGAACCTCCATAACTTGAGGACAAGACTCTTCATTTTTGTAACCATTACCAACTTTTATGCGTTTTATGAAACTTAAATGTGACTTTTCATATAACTTGAGGACAAGTTACAAAAACACATTTTAGAATCAACTCTTAGATTAAAATGGATTGAAAACACATAATCAATTAACTTTTCTATTAATCTAAGCAACTCATAAGAACAAGATAATTTAATCAAACTTTTTCATGTAATTAGCCTAATCACTAAACTAATACAAAACATGAATCTATTGACAATTATCTTTGAAATTGGATTAGTATGAACATTACCACATCAAAAACAGGATTATAGGTTCAAAAACAGCTTATGGTAATGTTCCTAGTCCATTTCTAGCCAAAAAACTCGAAGATATGCTGTCAGGGGCTCCTACTCGTCGAGTGTATCAACCTACTCGCCGAGTAGGATGATTTTCTTCATGGACTCGGCGAGTTCATCAGTGGACTCGGCGAGTCCAGTGCCCAGAATGCCCGAAATTCGACTTTTTCAGCATTTTTCAGCAATTTGCATCAAGTATAATTGAAAACAAGCCTAGGCTCTGATACCACTGATGGGTTTTGAGCATTCTAACACTCCTAAGTGTACATGCAACCCTAAATACCTTGGATCTATGTTTTCTCTATTATACATGCAAATATGATTATCCAAGGTATTATCCTAACTAGCATACCAAAACATTGATACTAGGATACTAAAATAGATAGAATACATACCTTGTTGTTGTTGCTTGACTCCATGAAGCTTGAGAGCCTAGTGCCCCAAGTGTGACACCTCAAATGGTTCACACAACATCATGAACTCTTGGAATAACCATGAGAAGAAGACATACATGTTCAAATCGGCTAGCCCTCAAAATATGTATCACTAGTGCCAATTTCTTGAACTAAAGGGGTTCTTATATAGTGTGGCTATTAGGGTTACACCATGTAACTCATGACTTTACCCATTCCTTATGCTCCATGGGTTTTAACCTCCATGAAGTATCCATGGATCACCACATGGGTTAAACCCAACATAAAGGAATCTTGGATCATAAGCCCACATATATAAGAATGAATGATTTACACAATCAATCCCCATATATTTAATTAGTCTCTTTTTGATCACTAAATTAAGTCAAAATTAATTCTTGATCAATACTAATTAAATAACATGATTTCATATTAATATATTAGAACTTATAATATATTAATATGTCACAAAATGTCTTTTCCTCATAAACGGTCTATCCAAATGTTCCGATGCCATGCAACCCAAATGGACCATGCCGAGTCGGGTCAAGTACATACCAATTATAGTTCTGGACTTAGACACTAATCCAACACCTTCTAGTTGGTACAATATCAAAAAACTTCTTGTAACACTATTCATGGTACAATCCATGAATTATTAGTAAGCATAGTACAACTCATCTAGTACAAAATCAATGAATGATTTGTTTCTCTATCCAAATAACACTCCTAGTGGTAGTATTCTGGTGGAGACAACTCGTGAGACTCTTTCACATTCCCTTAGATGATCGACAAAGTTTTCAATGAGATGATCACTATCCTATCTCATCCTGTTTCCCAGTCGATGCACAACTTTGTTTTATGAGAGCTCTAAATACCTGAAAGGCTCTAGACTCATGTTTATATGAAGTTGGTTTTAACATGTATCGTGGTTTAATCTAAACGGTCCATTAGTGCAAATTAATTCCAACTGATATTCACATCACCTAGTGATGTATTCATCATTTATCTTGATAAACAAGATGTGCATTTATCATAAGACTTGCGGTCAAATGATATCTAAAATCCAATCCAACTGGATACTTGGTAATGCATTTATGTATCCAAGACTATGATTTCACAAATACATTTCACACAAACCTTTTGGATGTATTTGAATCAATACATATTGTGGTCAATCTAAATTATCCATTAGTTAAACCAAATATTCAAATCAATTTTGAAATATTGCTACTATACTAGTTTCATAGATTTCATGACTTTCTTTTAACATGTTAGAATGTTCTACATTTAAATAAGTCAAAACTATCTCATGAAACATAGATTAAATAATTTGAATTACAACACCATAGACTAAACATCTGGTAAAAGAGTTGTCTTTTGATCTTATGAATAGTAGCAAGGGCTTGGCAGTCATAATCAAATTATCCTCTCCATGTTTCAGTATTCTTACTTCATTTTAGTCACTGCATATTCTTGGAAATGTCACTACTCAATTCTTAGTAAAATACCCAAAGGGTTAGAAGTAATGTTCCAATGGCATGATTAATTCATATATCTGATTGAACACCCAACAAAGGAGAACTAGTTATCTTTTGATCCCATGGATAGTAGCAATGGCTTGTAATCCATGATCAAATTTAACTTCTTCATGTTTTAGTCCTTTCATTTCAAATATATATATTGGGCATGTATACATTCTTAGTCCTTTTCTTCTTATGGAAAGGAATAGCTATCAAAACATGTCTCAGAATAAGCATTCATTTGTCCTTGGCATTTGGGTCTAGATTAGGTATACCAAAACTAATTGCCTATTAACCCATGGGAAATTGGCTTTCTTCTTCTTGACACTTATATTCATGATAGTAAATATGTGGGAGTATTTTGATGTTTGATTTTCTATGATTGGCCATGTTAGTTTCAAAGGAAACCTCAACATGCTACACAAATCCTTCATGACATTCCAAGTTGTTCATATCAAAATCAGAATGAACTGATTGTATTTACATGCCAGCTAGTTGACTAACCCTAGTCAATTCCAAACTCAAGGAAATTCTATTTTACTTCAATATGTCAGTTTACAACACACACTAGATAACTGGTCTTTCTGATAGATTAGAATATAGTGGTTGGTGTAACCTAGGAAGAGCTTTATCAAAGGCATGATCTTTCCTTTCATTTATGAGAATTATTCCCAAACTACAAATTCGGACAAGATCGATCATCCCAATAGCTAATACTTTCAAAGGTTTTATAACAGTAGACTTTAGTGGATAAGATTATAGACATCATTCAATATCAATTTCCATTGTTGTTTGTTTTATATATTCTTAGAAAATAATTACCCTATATAAAATTATTTAAGAAGGCTAGGATCCATATTTGGCTCCATGATGTGAAAAGGGATGCGGTAAACACACCATAAAGTTATTTAGGTAGGCAAATCCCTTTTCCAATTTCGATCACCACAAAATTCCTAGATCTCTGAGGTTCATTGACTATCAATGACATGTTAATCTCGGATTATGTTCATCTCAAATTCAATGACGAGTTGGTCGCGGATCACTGAACATATGGTGAATCGACCATACAAAATTGCATGGTCCCCGACTCAAGTTACGATTGAGATTCGCGAGTTCCACATCATTCTCTACTTGTACTCTCAAATTGACGTGTCGGTTAACCAGACGAGCTCCATTAACAAGTTAATAAGAGAATGTGCAACTTTTATGAATAACATAAGATTCACATTAAATAGGTTGTGAATTAACCATGCAAAATTGCAAGGTCCTTGGCTCAAGTTATGCTTGAGATTCGCGAGTTCCATATCATTCCCAACTATACTCTACATTGATATGCCGGTTAACCACACGAGCTCCATCAACATAATATAAAGAGAATGTGTAATTTTCATGGGTAACATGAACTTCACATTCTATTAATAAAACGAGATTTTATTTTATACTTGTATTTAGAATAATTTTAGATTGACCATTATTACTATCAAACCCTTTCGGTAACTTCACTCTTAAAATGCAATAAGGAGGTGAGGGTGGTAAGCACGAAGAATATTAAAAAGCGACCTCATTAGGAATCATAAAGACCTCCTTAAACCCCCTACATCAGAATGGGTGAGCCTAGTCATGGTAAGACTGATAATGTCAATATTTAAACACACGAGGATGCATGTTGTGACTTTCTTATACATATAATAGATACAATTATAATATATATAAGGAGTAAATTTAAAAACTATTTAAATTCAGTAGTCTATTATTAATTCTAATTAATTGTGAGGACGCAATGTAACAATTAATAAATCATGAGGTGTTAATATTCAAATTTATAAATCTTTATTAT
The DNA here is from genome assembly GCF_052849685.1 of Lactuca virosa. Classification (NCBI taxonomy): domain Eukaryota; kingdom Viridiplantae; phylum Streptophyta; class Magnoliopsida; order Asterales; family Asteraceae; genus Lactuca; species Lactuca virosa. The sequence continues at coordinate 158,712,959 of NC_136429.1, forward strand.
AAATAATATTAAATATTTAAATTCACTATTTAAATATTAAATAAATATTTAAATTCAAACAATCATATTTAAATAATATTTATTATTTTCCAGATTAAAAACATTTTAAATTTGTTAATTATCTATATTTATAAGATCTTCAAATTTGAAAAATAAAAAGAAAAGGGAAACCCTAATCCGGTAGCCTCATGTCGTGAGTAGTAGACGCTCACGTCGTAACCTGCGATTAAAAGGTTTCTCAATTACGAATTTTCCAATTTTTCTTCTTTCATTCAATTTTAAACAAGCATTTATAGAAAATATGGATTAAGGGTGCTAGTAATTATGAACCAATGGCTCTGATACCACTATTGGACTTTCTATGCATTAAATACACTTAAACTAGGTAGCGGAAAAATCAAACTATGATACACCTAAGTGTACATACACCCTAGGATCGATGTCTTCATACTAATTACAGCTGCCCTAAGAAAACATAAAACATAAGGAAGAAAAAATACATCTTATGTAGCCCTTGATCTCCATGCTTGAGATCTTGTCCTCCACGAAGTTGCTTGGATGAAAGAACCCAACCCAAAATCCCTCTAATGGTATCACACCTAATGACACCAAAGAGTAGAATAAAAATAATTAGGATAAGGGTCAATTTCACAAACCCTAAGAGGGTTAGAAATTGTCCCTATAGTGGGAGGAAGAAGGTTTGATGAAACTTCAAGCCAATGTGCAAGGAAGAATGAAATCCCTAAGGCCCTATTTATAGCCTTGGATCCCTTCCAAGGTTTAGTACTCCTTCCCATGTAGGATAAGATGCCAACAACGAAATTCACTCCCTTTCCCATGTGGGATGGAATGATTTTCATCCAGCCCTAATTCTATAAGGGTTTTGGAACATTCCTGCTTAACCAACTATTGATTAATGAATATTCAACCCTTTTATTAATTAAACAGTTAATTAATTCCCAAATGTTTTCCAATTAGTTTCTAATTAATTATTAACCATAATAATTAATAAACTAAATTCTCTTTATTCTACTCAATTTGGGTCTTGAGGGCAACCCAAAAGGACCCTATTATTACTAGAAATATTATCAATAGTTAATGACATTGGAAATTATTTTCGACAGGAAGAACAGAAGCTCCCCGATGAATATGTGATGACTTGAAGCCCACACGTAAAAAGTTTCTCCCACGACGTGGATGTCTAATTCCACAGCGTGGCGACCAATTTAATGAAAGTATTTATACAATCTTTAGGTCGAATTTTGAGAGTATGCTATTGTTACCTATGACAAAAAGCGACTAATACCTTTTGAGAAAACCTTAGGAGGCAAGGATCCGATTGGAGATCAAGTATTCGAAGAGATCCACACAAATAACACAAGAAATCATTCTGTTTGTTAGTTGTTATCATGTCTAATCTAGTTTAATTAGTTTTTGATTGTGTTTGTGAGTTGATTATGGGCTATAATCCTTTGCTTTCATTTGGATTAGATGAAACCTAATACCATGTGTTGATTTCTAATTTATGGATTTATGAGTTGGTTTTAACTTGTGTTTGATATATCATCATCCTAGTATGTTAAAGCTCTTAACATTCTTCTTTCCTTCAATTTTTGTGTAGTTAGACGATCTATTTGATTGCATAAACTTGTTATCTAATTTTTTGTGATATATCTAGAGATAGAACATATCCTAGAGCTAGGTGGCAAAGTTAATTGCTATAATAGTGCTAGAGAAACATTGTTGATACAAAATATGTGCTTAATTTATTTGTATTGATCATAGATAGGTAGTTCTTAGATCTTATCATTCATAGTCCAATAAATATCTAATAATCAGTTTGGTTATCTTTAGTTGCTTGACCATTCTAACAAAAATTCATAAATGGGTATATGGTAGGTATTCGGATCATGACAACTAGTAAATTATAATTTGGTAACCAACGGAATAAATCCATTATCTTGAAATCGACCATAGGAAAAAGGGGGATTCAAAGCTAAACAAAAATGTCTTTTATTGTTTGATTAAACATCGTTTTCTAGCTATTTGATTTTGTTTGAAGTAATTAATTAAGTGTTTTAATTTAAGTTTTTCTGAACTTGAAAATTCAGACAACCCCCCCCCCCCCCCCATTTATTTTATCTTTTAGATTAATTATTAGCATCTAGTTTTTAGTTTAAAATTTCTTTCCCTATATTCGACCCCTTACTTACTCTATTATACTGTTACGCGACTAGGTACATTGCCTATTGTGTTTTGGCTGGTAAAATTGGTTAGAAATTTAAACCTTAGTGAGTTTAAAACACATCAGATAACTTCACAACGGTGGGGTGATTGGTATTTCTTCCTTTGATAGGAAGAAAAGTGCAAACTTTAGATGTTGTCGTGAATGCCACTAAAAAAGACGACCCTCATGATTTCTTTGCCTCTATTGCTTATCATTGATCAAAGAAGACCACACCGGGCAGCCTTCGTCATCCAACCTCAAGTAGAGGCTCCTCCACCTCGTCCACCAGCGTCATCTCTATCCTCTACAACTCCGACGGTAAGCCACTTCTTCTACTACTACTACTTCTTCTTCTTCTTTTTCCACAATTTCGGCGGTAAGCTACTTGTAATGAAGATAAAATGTTTGCATAAGGCATGTTTCAGATATGCAAAGTAGGTTCTTATTCTTCTTCTTTTCTAAAAAAACACAATAAAATGTATTGTGATTCTTATTCTAATTGAAATATAGATCGGTAAAACAGTATACTACTTCTATGTTATGTTCTATCTTTTGTTTTAGATTATAAACATGTAAAACAATGGTAAAATCAATCCATTACTCATAAATTTCATACATTTGTACATAACGTTTATGATAAGTAGAAATGAGAACAATATACATCATAAAGCCTTGTTTAACAGATCTAGATGTGGATAGAAAAAGATACAGAAAACTAAATATTTACCTTATTGATTCATATTTAGTTTAACAGATCAATCCGGTATCTTATTAAAACTTTATAAAGTCATATTTAGGTTTGGTTTCATCCTTTTTTTAATCATGATTTGTTTGGGATTTTTTTATTGTGTTTTCACCTTTCTACATTTTGGTTTTTGTTCAACTTTTGACATCAGGATTTTTTTTCAGGTGCATGCAACAAGTCAAAATGAAAACAGTTAAAGGGAGATTAGGTGTTGTCTTTCTGGAGTAGAAGCTAAAAGAGTGATATTATGCTTGAGCTTCACCAAGCCATGAGATTCACTTCAAAAGACAAGAGAAGGGACGGGTGAAGGTAGCATTAATGGAATCTTAACTACTATTCCAACTCGGAAAGATGACATGAGAAGGGATTCACTTATGAAAGTCATAGCGACTCAATTCTTCTAATTCCTTGAACCATCTTACACATTGATTATTATTAGATCACTATGTTTCTTCTCTAGGTTATGGAATTGGATAAAGTGGTGTTTGGAAAGTAAATTGCAATGTTAATGCATTTAACTATTTTAGTTAATAATGATTTTATTTTACATTTTCAGAATAAAGTAAAGTACATTGTTATTCTTTGCATTTAACAATATGTATATAAAGGAAATTACATTGTTATGTTTTGCATTTAACAATAAAATGATGATTACAAAAAACTAATTGGTAAAAACTAAATGTGAAATTAAAAAAGTAGAACTATGGAAATACATAATGTGTTGCAAATAAAACAAAATGGTGAAATGGTCATTTTAATTATTCAACACAGTTAATCAGACATACAATCAAACAACATAGTTTCAGTCAGATGTAGACTCAGTCACACTTCAGACCCATTCTAACATTTGACTTAGTCAGATCTGACTCAATCAACAACTATCAAACAGTCTCTAACCCAAATTATTTTTTCTTCTCCCCCTTCACCACCCAAATAATTAGCTTCTCAAACTTTATAGTAGTTTTATAATAAATTTGGATTGGCCTTTAAATCACGACCAATAAAAAATTTTAGTTTCCGTAAAAAAATAAAATAACTACATCCTACAAGTTCTGTTTGTTTAAACAATTGACTATATTTCTTCATGAATTATGTCTGAAAGTCTAAACATGCATTACATGTCAAACATGATTTTCCTGTAACAAAAATTATATATATATATATATATATATATATATATATATATATATATATATATATATATATATATATATATATATATATATATATATATATATATACTTAATTATTCAAAACAATAATCAACATATCAAGTTAAGAAAAATATATATTTCTAATGATTAGAGATCAATATCAAAGTATTTTAATTTTAGGGAAATTCATCTATGATTCTCACTGATTCAATATATGTTAAAATCATATCGATATTGATTTTTAAATATAGAAAATACATAAATACCAACATTTAATTAGTTTTTATATAATAAAAATGTGTTAAAATAGTGATTTACTAATCTTTTTGCATTATATATAATATTTTGATGTACTAGGAATTTTTTTTAATGTGTTTTTTGATAAATAAAATTGTAACCTGAATATTCATTTCTAAGAGTAGTTTATTTAAATACAATAGTAACTTAAACGGGATTTATAAATAATAAAAGTTTATATATAAACGTAGCGGGTAAACAGGAAAAAATTGTGCCACAGTCTTTTTTTGGATGACAAAACTAATTTTTTTAAAAACATTCATAGATCTTGGGTCATAACACTACTATGTATGACCCGTTGGACTCTATTGAGGAGCTCTACAACATCTAGCGCAAAGAAACCGAAAGTATCAAATGTAAAAGATATAAATGTGTGTTGATTTTCCATACACGTTTTCTTATGTTTTGTCACTTTGCATGATGCAACTTTTAAAGTAGTTTGTCCCACGATGAAAAATCCACTCCTCTAGCGTACAAGAAGAGAAATTCATGTTAAATCTACACATACATTATTCACTCCAGTCCATCCAAAAAACTAACTCATTGAAAGAAATATCAACATTTAAACCAATAATAACTGGAGTTGCAAAATGAACATGACAAGGAAATTAAGGGGTAACTTTCTAACATATTGTTGATATTGTCTTGAAATCTCATAAGTTTAAAATATATTAAGGATAAATACAAAAACTATACTAATAAATTAGTAATCTAGTTTTTGGATAAGACTATTTATAAGTGTTGTTACGAGAAAAGTGAAAAGGCCAAAAGGGGCAAAGTTAGAAAGTGTAATAAACGGGCTTCAAAAGTAAATAAAGAGAGAAATGATTGGGGTTTTGACTTTTGAACGGGCTAAAAGAAGGGGGTGACGATTTCGGCCCATAATAACACTTGCCATTTATGTATATTGAGTTTTCTATTAAAACTTTTATGACCTGTCTAATTTAAACCACGCTATTATATCATATGGTTCACATTAATTTAAACTGAAAATAAATGAGATGCATAGTCATATTTAAGTTCCTTTGGTATTTGAAATTGCAACTACATTATAATGGCCCCGTAAAAATTCTATGTTTTTCTGTTGTTATTCGGTTCCCTTTCTAGTTGGGTTCCTTTTAATAAAAATTTGATGTTCAAAAAAAAATATCAAATATAATAAACAATTTAACAAAATGAGACATTTAAGCTCTTGTCTTGTTTCAAAACCGTTGGTATTCAAGGACGAATCAATCTTTATATTGTATAACAACTCCTCTCATCGTAGAAAAAAAAATCTGACCCACATGAAAAGTTAAATAATTTATAAAACTTAATTGTAGACTACTAATAAAGTCTACTATATTTTAAATTATTTTCAAAGAGTGTTTAATCTTATTACATGTAAAATACATAAAATAGTATGAATGTAAACAAACACGAACAATTGTTTGTTCTTATTTATCTTCATTTATTTAACAAATTAATTTATTTGTGTTCATTTATATATGTTAAAATAATAAATGAAAATAAACAAACGAAAATAAACGATCATAAATGAACAAACATAAGAAACATAAATGAACATAAAAGTTCAAATCAAGAATCATAAAACATGACATCAAACAATTCAAATATGTTGATCCTAATAACATTTATCATATATTTAAGTTGTAAAACTTGAATCACTTTAAAAACTTCATTTTCACTAAGATTATAATAGAATAGAATAAAATATATTAATTGAAAGTGACGAACGAACGAGACTATTGATTGTTTTCGTTCATTTAATTAAACAAACAAAAAAATGTTGTTGATGTTCGTTTATTTATTAAACGAATGAACATAAACGAACTTTCCGTCAAATGATTTGTTGAATGTTTGCTTCGTTTACAATTTTATAGAAAACATATAGAATACGTTGCTAAAAAATGAATAACTCGCTACTGGTGTTTTAAAACCTTTTATATTAATAATTTAAATTTAATATGTATTTTTTATTTTTATATATATATATATATATATATATATATATATATATATATATATATATATATATATATATATATATATATATATATATATATATATATATATATATGAAAGTTGCAACTTGGAGATGGGTTATATTTGGTGGTACTTCTTTTATAAGGCAATTCAGCTTTTTTATTACTTAGAGAACACAACGTCCCACCAACATGTTCAAACCCTTAAAAAGCAACAAACATACTGTTGGTGGAGCACTTTCCATACTTCATGATTTTTTTAATTTCAAAATTTTATTTTATTTTATATTTGTTTTTTTTTTAAATCTCAGATTGTTCATAATTTATAGCATACAAAAAGAGGTGTATTGAAAGTTAATTGTTACTTCAAAAATATATTTAGATGAGGTGTTTACTTCAAAGATATATTTGGATGAGGTGTTGTGAAAGTTAATTGTTACTTCCAACTTCCAAGATATACTTGGACAAGTGCTGAGTGTACATATTTTAATCTATTGCAACTGACCATTTTTAAGATCGGGTTTAACCAGACCAGTTCAACAAAAAACTGAATTTAACCAAGCTGGATCAACAAAAAATAACCGGTTCAACATGTATATAAACTGGTAGTGAATTGACCGATTCCAAATTGATCATTCCGTAATTTTTTTAAAACTAAAACCAACATATACTTAAAGTAAACCGGTTGGTGTGTGGAAGTATGAAAGATGAAACACACACACAAACACACATCCTATCCTCGTCACTTTCTTCTTGGAGTCGATACGATACTCCTTCATGCCACTCAATATGATATGTTTTCTGCTGTCTATAATTTATAACTAACTTTTCCTTTATTTTTTTGTCCACACCATAAGACAATTCATAAATTTTTTCTATATAAATTGCAAATAAATTAAAAATATCATATGGGTCCTGACACTCACCTACACTATATATAAACTCGTCAGAGACTAGGATTATTGATAAAATTAATCACAAAAGTATTGGTTTTGTTTCCACCTGATCCACATCACATTTTGCTAAACCTGAAAGTCTCAAAATTATAACAATTTACCCATTGAGACATCACATTTTGCTAAACCTGAAAGTCTCAAAATTATAACAATCTACCCATTCAGACATGCTATAACAAGCTTAATATGTTACTATCCTACATGGCATGCTGTATAGGCTAATTTTGACAATCTTAGTCCATGTGGCGATGCCATGAAGTTTTTTTTCTATTTTTTTAAAATTTACTTTATTTTATTATTATTATTATTATTATTATTATAACATCGGTTTTTCATAACATGTTTTACCGTTTAAAGCATGACGTGATTGTAGATAAGTAAGGAGATTAGAATATGTATTATACTTGTGTGTGTAAGATACGAGTAGGATACATTGAAATTGGTTGGAAAGGGAAAGAAAGGAAAATTGGTAAATATGAGATTTGCTACATCTATGCGGCGTGTAACAAAGATGTATATGACATGTGATGTATGTCGTCAAACTATTAAGCATTAGGTAATTAAGAACGCAACACGTTATAGAGTCTACGTGACTCTATTCCCATTCCCATGTTTTAGAAGCAGAGAGAGATGAACCTATGGTGATTTATGCTTGAAATTAGAAGGAAAAAACAAGGGTTAAAGGGAGGATTCAAGAAGTTGTCATTACACACATTGGTGTAAGGTAATCATCCTCTTTCCCTTGATAATTTCAGTAATAATGGGTCAAATTGAGTTAAGGTTATGAACCCTTGTATATTGCAATTATGTATATGCTACGAATTGGAGCATATAAGGATGAATAAAAGAGTATGCATCATATTTACAAGCTTATTGTGTATAATTCATAGCTAATTTTTGATTGAAAGTGATGATAATGATAAACCTAATTGGCTGAATTGTAGAATTCATGATTTTAAGTTGGTAAATGGATGAATTCAGCCATTTGAATGTTTTATACGTGGATAATAATTGATTTTGATAAGATAATTAAGTCATGTATAACTGGTTTACATTTTGGAACTATGATGTTTAAACTGGTGAAATAATGAATATGGTAGAATAAACGTTATGTGTTAATGAATTAAGACATGTGGATGACTTAATATGGAGTACAATTAGATTTAATGCAAAATAATGGTTATGGAATTAAATCATGCTTAAAGGACTTGTGCCTTGGGGAATGGTATTTGAATTGGCAACATGGTGAATTGTTAGTGCTTAACTTGTGTCTTTATAGATTAATACATATGTATAACTAGTTTATGAGATATTGATGGTTTGGATATAATTGAACACTATGTCTTAATAAAAGTGGTAAGTCGAGTTTATGAATAAATGAATGATGTCTTGAATTATGACATTCAAGATTTTGTATTATGTTGACAGTGTATGAATTGAGGGTAGCTACGGGACTTCAAGATTCGGAATTCCAAATACCTTAAACATTCTAGGTGAGTAACCATACCCGTTCTCTAGATAGCTTATATCTATATATGTGTGTTTGTTATTGTATATTGAAATGGATATAATAAGTTGATTAATATTAATCAATATTTTATGAGTTAAAAGGCTAGTAGAGTTGTATGTTGTACTAAACTGGTATAACTGAGTATTATAGCAAGTTATTCTTATATGGAGCAATGAGTTGATTTAGCTAAGTTTATAATTGAATTATGCTACATGAGTTAAATAGCTAGCTTAGTTGTTTATAGATGTGAGTACAATGAGTTAATATAACGGTTTATTGTTGATAAATGCACACATATGGTTTTAGCTAATGACCATCGTATTGTACAAGCTAAGTATCTAAGTTGTTTCGAACGGTTGTAGCTGAACTGTAACATTCATTTTTCCGATTCCCGATACATGTTTCATTCATTATAATTTTGGTGGAATTTTCAATTTAACAGCGCGACCTTGGGGTTGCCACGATGTGAGTTCTTAAATGAAAGTCACGACGTGACATCTAATGTTCATAGTGCGGCATAGTTGTTGAATGAAACAATAATTCTTAGCCTTTGGTCCCTATTTAAAGGCTCTAACCCTTAGGGTTTTCCTCATATGATAGCCTCCACTCCCTTAAAATGTCCCTTTCCCTAACCCATTTTGGTGCTCTGTGAGCTCATTTTTTGACTTTGGTGTGTTCTTGAAGAAGGTGGTGGTCTTTGGTGCAAGTAGAAGAAGTTTCCTAACCAAGTTTCTCCATTCATTTCATCTTCTGGACCTTGGAGAGGTATAAAGTCTCCACCTTTGTGCTTGTACTCTTTGGATATAAGTTATAAATGAATTTATGGTCATTTTGGTCCCAAAACCCTTGTGTTCTTAGAGTTTGATGAACTCCAAAAACCTCTTGGTGAATTATTTAGCTTTTGGACCTCTGATGATGAAGAAAAGGGCTTGCATGGGCATGCCTTGAGTCCATGTACTAGAGATGACCTTTTTGAGTGAATTTTAGACTCAGTGTCGAAGATCTTGATTTATTGAGTTGTCTAAATGGATGAAGTTGTAAACTTTATCCATTAAGTCCCCTAAGAGATTTACGTTAAGCCGAGTTTCATGGTGCGATGAAAAGGGTGTCATGACATGATTTTGGGTTTGTGTCGGCTATTTCATAACCTAGTGAATCACAACATGACCATAAGCTGGTCACGATGTGATTTCTGTTGAGTAGTAGACTAAGGTTTCACCTCTTTCAGGTTAGAAGGTTTGTATAGCTGTATTGGCGAGACGTTGAGTTTTGATCTTTTAGCCTAATGATTCAAGTGTGTTTTCTCACTATACTTATAGACTGCAGTATGTATCCTTGTGTACAAGGATGTGGTTATGATGTAATATGCTATTAGGATGGTAAACTAGTTAGTATGTTGCATATGGTGTTGAGTTGTCTATTTATCTGTAATATATATATATATATATATATATATATATATATATATATGTATATATATATATATATATATATATATATATATATATATATATGTGTGTGTGTGTATATATATATATATATATATATATATATATATATATATATATATGTGTGTGTGTGTGTGTGTGTCGAAATATTTTGTGTTGAGTTGAGGCAGTCCAACTTTGCGCTAAAGGCAAAGATAATCACGCAGACCAACTTAATGTTGAAAAAATGGAGCAAACCATCTTTATGATGAAGGCAGTTAAGGCGGACTAGCTTTATGATGAAGGCCAATGTTTGTATGCTTGCATGTATTGTGATGTTTAAAGTCTTTTGGGGAACTCACTAAGCTTTGGCTTATAATTGTGAATTAAATATGTTAGGTACTTTAGATGATCGTGTGAAGCTGTCACAACTAGCATTTTAGCTAGGGAATTTTGTCCTCATGTAAACATCAACTATTGCAATACTTGTAAATATCATACTTTATGCTCAATCAAAATCATCCATTTGAATCAAAAATCCTGAGTGAAGTTCAAAACCTAATACAATACATCTCATATACTTAATTATGGGTCTGAAACCCTAAAAATACGGTTCAAATTTATTATGGACTAGGATCCTCTTATTGGGCCTAATGGGCCAATAAACTTTCAAGTTGGGTATGTTGGGCCAAGGAACCCTATTCGGGCTCTAATTGAACCCACATTCATTAAGCTAAAGTATTTTGGGCCATGTTGGGCCTAAAATGACTCACTTCATTTTTATGGGCCTTAATGGGCCATAGATGTTTTCTTGAACCTAAATGGGCCTAAAACCCATTATGTTCACTCTTTTGGGCCGTAAACCCCTAAGAGGGCCCAATGGGCCGAAAACTTCCACCTTGGACCTTGTAGTTTCAAGTATATTCAATTCTAGCCCTACATTTCTTCTCACCCTATCTCATTCTCGGCCCAATATAAAAAAAATAACAAGATGACAAACTAAGTGCCACCTAATCTTTGTATGGTGGACTTCCATGCTTAAACACAACAAATATCAAGACAATCACGTACACCCATGCAACATCATTTCAACATTTCTCTCATTCTTCTCTCTTCTTCTTAACTCTCAGCCAAAGAGTGTCTCACCACTCTCATCTTCTTTCATTTCAACTCCACCAAAAATCTATCTAGAACATCAAGAATTCACTCATCTTATCTCCAAAATTTCGAGTGTGTCTTGTGAAAGATCAAGAACTCTTCATCAAAGCTCATCACTCTTGGTAAGTTCTTGTTTAACTCTATGGTTTAACTTCAAGTTTACACTAAAAATCTCTTCTTAACCCACATCATTTCATGATCCATGCTCTTAGAACTTCATAGATCTCGAAAATATCCTAAAGGAAACATCTAGGGCCGAGATCTTCTCATTTCCTCACCAAAAACCGAAAGCTTCAAAGCAATGTGAGTTCATACCCCTTATTTTCGATTTTTACTTTGTTTTGGGGGAGAATACAAGTTGTTTTGTGTAGATCTATGTGTGTATGCATGATTTTGTGTGTTTTTCTAGTTATATATGTGAGTATGTGTTGTAAACTTCATGAACTTAAAGATATACTAAAAGATGATGCTATTGGTATAACATAACACTCATTTCAACTTATCTTACCAGAAAAAGGTTTTAAAATACATACAAGTTACTTAAAGCTAAGAAAAACTTCATAAAAGGGGCTAAAAGTGACAAAATAACAAAAAAAAATGAGTTACTTATGTAACTCACGGTTAGTAGGGGTTCAAAAAGTATTTTTTTTTGCTAAACATGGTTAATTTCGACATTTGAGACCTTAAAAGAACTAAAAATGTAAACGTTTTCATAAATGGGCTTTATTTGGGCTTCTCACGACTTTGGACCAAAATTTGTAACTTTTTGGACTTTTGTGGGCTTAAATGTCATTTTCAACAAAGTTGTGCCAAAAATGAATTTTTGATAAAAGAGATTAAAGATGTGAAATTATTAAAATTTGGGTCAAAAAGATGAAATTATCTATAATGGGCCGAAAATGTACATTCTTATAAAAATCAAGCCAAAAATGATATTTTTGACAAAAGTGAGTTAAAAATGTTATTTTTACAAAAACTAGCCTTAAATGCAAGTTTTGTTCTAAAAAGGGGCCTAAAATGTTATTTTTACCAAAAATGGACCTTAATTGTAAATTTTTGGCTTAATGGGCCAAGAATGTCATTTTTACAAAAAGGTGGGCCTTTTATGTCATTTTGGTAAATAGTTGAACTAAAACAAACAATAAAATAACAAACAGGTTAATTTTGTCAGTCTCATGTTATTGGGCCCTAGTGGCCCATTTATATGCTTGATAGGTGCTGAATACTCTTTATATGTTTATTGGGTCTTATTGACCCACTAACATGCTCGACGGACCTTGGATACTCCTTGCGTGCTATTTGGGCCTGTAAATAACACACATGTAAAATGGGCCTTAGTTGTCCTTTTACATATATTTTGGGCCCATGTTATATAATCTTATTCCTTTCGAGCCTTGAAATGACTTACATGTTTAGTGAGCCTTAGTTGTTCACTTACATGATTCATTGGGCCTGGAGTGTGCTTTATATGTTTCTCTTCGCGTAAATTTCGATTAAGGATCTAGTGAGACGTGTCGGTTGACACCTAGTGAGTGTACGATCATAGCCTGTAGTTATAACCAGAGTCTCTTGGAGGGAGAGCGGGGATTTGTGTATAGATCTATACGGGGATGACACCCCACACCTGAGTTGTTCGCTACAGTTAGACTAAACCAGTCTAGGGTGACGAAAACCTTATTCTATTCCGTCGGCGTCCAACAACGCCATGACAGGCGAAATTGTCATTATCTAGTATGGTTATAGCGACTCACTTAGAGGAATTAACATTATAAATTTACGGGAGACCATTCTCTTTTCTAATTGGATTACTCGGGAACATACTCGTGTCGATACTCAACCTCGGGGGTTGGTATACCAGCATTCTCTTTTACAGACAACATAGGGTTGTCTGGGGGCATTCTCTTTACATTCTCTTCATTCTTTTTGTTGCATTCTTGTAAACATTAACACACATGCATTAATACAGGATCGGACACAAACATACTAAACTGTTTTCAGAAAATATAGGATTTTCTGGTGGTTACAAAAATTTTACAAATCTCAAACATGCTTATGAACTCACCAACATCTTTATGTTGACCTTTTTAAATTAACTTGTATTCTCAGGAAACCGTTGAACAGGTTGGGCGGAACGAACTAATGGATCTTTTGATATATTTTGTTTCATCATACTCTAACTATTTTGGCATGTAATATTCAATTACAATACTCAATGTAAACTATGAATGTTGTTATATTACATGTGTGATGATGATGATGTTATGTTTCAATTATATACTCTGTGATGATACTACAAAGATGAAGTCACGCACGAGCCCCCGGACGTTTCCGCCGTCTGGTTCGGGGGTGTGACAGATTGGTATCAAAGCATTGTTTATAGTGAACTGGCATATCTAATCATACAGGATATGCAACTATAAATACAATGAGACTAAAACACTTTGAATAAAGTCATACCTAGGTGCGCATTAATATCATAACCCTAAAAGTCTCTGGAGGAAATTGAACATCGTGGTTAAACCCGGACAGTTATGTAGTCGTATTGAGGGTAAATATAGCCTGATCAACTATATTTGTTAAAAATACGACCAACATGTGTTCGGGAGTGATCATGTTGGGAAATGAATCTAGAAACTTACCTCGTATCCAAAAGCTCTAAGGAACTCTAACGTAAACAATTAAAATACTATAGGGGTATTTTGAGATTCTACCTACATATACTCTCCTTACACACTTCTCACCCTTCCAGTTCCTCACACAGTCTTCATGGAAGAGGTCCAGCAAGGAATCCTTTACTATCAGGCCCTGGTGGCCAATGGGCTAATTGAAGGAGACCATGTGATGGGTCAGGAGGCAGATCCTGGTGTTGGGCCTGAGGAATACATGGAGACAGACTACGAGTTCGGAGAGCCTGACGAGATTATGGAGGAAGATGGGGACACAAATGAAGTTCCCAGTGAGCCTCCCACTTCAGAGGTAGTGTGGGACCACCCCGCGGCACCACAAGATCCCATTGATAGGACCCGCTCCTTAGAGGAGGAGGTTGCCACCCTTCGACAACAACTACTAGCAGCAGAGGCCAGAGCCGTGCAGGCAGAGCACGAGAGGGATGAGGTTACCAGGGAAATGAGCGAGATGGCTGATCTCGTGGCGCGACACTTTGGCATGTGATTTCACCACCAGACCCTTCTCGCCGCAACTAGTACCGTTCATCTGCTACCTACTACCGTTATGATTTTCCTTTATGTACTACTCTATGTACCAGCGACTACATGATTAAGTGATTACACTACTGATGGAGTCGTTACTCTGTCGGATTTTATTTCATTTCATGTATTGTATGCCTTATGTAGGCAAATTTTCATGACTCAAAAGATTATCATTAATGAAAACGGCTAGATATTTTCTCATGATGTTGTTATCTGTTATGTGTTCTATTACTACTATTACATGTTGATTTTATGCACTCACTTGCTTATACATAACCGAATCACCGACACTATTCTATAATGTCACAACTGGCATTTTTAGCCAGGAAATTCTGTAATCATGTAAACATCATCTATGATAATACTTGTAACCCTAACTTGATACCATGCACTATGTTCATTCTATGACAACAAACTTGATCAAAATTCACAAGTGAAGTTCAAAACTCTACTCAAAGCATCTAAATAGTCAATTGGGGAGTTGAAAACCCTAGAGATCCAGGTTCAAGTTCATGATGGACTAGGATTTCCTTATTGGGCCTAATGGACCAATAAGCACTCAATTAAACTATATTGGGCTTAGAAACCCTATATAAATTCTAAATGGACCCAGTACATAAACCTATAACATTTTGGACCATTTGGGCCTAGAATGATTCATTCTAACCCTAATGGGCCTTATTGGGCCATAATTGATCCAATTAACCCTAATGAACCATAAAACCCATTCTTACATGTCATTTGGGCCGTGAACCATCTAATGAGCCCAATGGCCCGAAAAGTAATTATTAGGCCTCATAATTTCGAACCAAGGCTAGAAATGGGCCAAGCTAATCCATCTCCTTTCTCTTTAGCTCATTCTCGGCCAAGATAAAAAAAAGAAAAAAGGGAAAAATAAGAGAATTACCATGCATTGACACCTCACAATTGCATGGTGGTTCTCCATGTTAATTACCCATTAAGCAAATACAAGGCTCATACTCCTAAGCATCCATCACATCTTCTCTCCCCTCTCTTATTATCCTCTCGGCCGAGATCTAACACACACACACACACTTTCAAATCCTCTCCAAACACTCTCAAGATCATCCTCCTTCCTCCAAGGATCTCGAAATTTTGCTTGTGTTTCAAGGATCTTCATCAAGTATTTTCAATCTTTGGTAAGTTGTTATCAAACACAAACATCTCCTTTCATTTTAACATTAAGAACTCATTCTTACATAACTTTACTCCATGATCACACTCTTAGAAACTTCTTAAGCTCGAAATCTACTCAAGAAGGCTTGCTAGGGCCGAAAACACACTCACTTCTTCATCAAAACCGAGAACAACAAGCAAAGGTGAGTTCATACCCCCTTGTTTTCGGTTTTTACTTGTTTTTGGGGGAGATACAAGTGTTTATGGGTAGATCTATGTATATATGCATGTTATGTGTGATTTTCTTGGGTTATGTTGTGATTATGTGATAAACTCGATGGATCCATGAAACTTCAACAAAAATATGTGAGATTCATAAACCAAAAACAATCTAGACACCCTACTACAAAGTTAAAAGTGTTATAGATGCCTAAGTTGTGAAAAACTAAACAAAATCTTGTATAAGGATCATTTTTGGCAAATAAACAAAAGTTTGGGGTCAAGAGTGACACCTATGGTTTTATAGGGGCTAAAAGGGTATTATTAGCTTAAAAATGAGTTTTTATAACAACCATATTTTTCTAAGGGTCAAAGGTGTAAAATTTGGCATTTTGGGCCTTAAGGTGGGCCTCACGGCCTATTGGGCCCAAATTGCAAAAATATCAATTTTTGGGGATTAAAATGTCATTTAATCAAAACTTGAGCCAAAAATGAGAATAAACGAGATGAGGGGCTGAAAATGACACTATCTCAAGATTTGGATAAAAAATGTTAATTTTATAAAAATTGGGCCGAAAATGTCATTTTATGCAAATAAGGGGCTGAAAATGTAATTTTCTGCAAAGATGGGCCGAAAATGTCAAAATATGTATTTTTGGACCAAAACCGTAAATTACTAAACATTTGGGGCGAAAATACAAATTTTTATAAATTTATGGACTAAAATGTTATTTTTAATTAAAATAGACCAAAAATGACATTTTATGTAAAAATAAGCCTCTAAATGTTAATTTAGTTCTTAAGGGGCCTAAAGTGTAATTTTGTTAAACACGAGTTCAAATTATAGAATTTTGACGTAACAAACTAAAAATACCGTTATAACAAAATACTAGATTTTTATAACATTATGGATAAATTCTCCGACGAAGTGAACAATACTATAACAAATAAACGAAATACAATAACGGTACGAGTATTGGGCCTAATACTTCCTATACATGTTTATTGGGCATTCGTGATCCATTTACATGTTTATGGGGCCCAATGTACTCATCACATGTCTATTGGGCTTCAGTGACCCAATTACATGCTAAATGGGCCTAATTTAGCGTTTACATGTTATTGGGCCTTAGTGGCCCATTTACATGCTAATTTAGTCTGGAAATAACTTACACGTCTAATGGGCCATAGTTGCCTTTTCTTCATGTTTGTTGGGCCTTACCTTTTCATTTCATGCATCATCCAGTGTTCGAACTTCTAAATACATATAACATTATACAAATTAATGTGAAAACAAATGGGATCTAGTGAGACGTGTCGGTTGACATCATTGAGTGTATGGCCGTAGCTTGTAGTTATAATCAAAGTCTCCTGGAGGGAGAGCGAGAGTTTGTGTATAGATCTATACGGGGGTGACTCCCCCACACCTGAGGTGTTCGCTACAGTTAGACTAGGCCAGTCTAGGGTGACAAAACCTTGATCGAAAATCCAACATTTGGAAAAATGCCAAGACAGGCAATTCAGTCACTATCATGTATGATTATAACAGACTCATATAGAGATCCATTTCCATTAAGACATTACAGAATATTAAAAACTCGTAAGTCATAATGATACAAAACATTCTACAGTGCAAAGACCGTGACATTTTTTTATAAATAAGAAAATATCGGATTTTCTGGAGAAATACTATTATTCAAACACCACTTACTTACAACAGAAAGAATACAAAGAAATTTTGAACTGCATTCCTATATGTTACTACTATGAAATTCACACATGCATTATACTCGATTTTCACATCATTTTTCAGACTTTTTACAGAATATATCGGATTTTTTGGGTTTTACAAACAATACAAAGACTTTTATTTAAACATGCTTATGAACTCACCAACATTATATATGTTGATCGTTTTCAAAATAACTTGTATTCTCAGGTAATCGTTAAGCAGAAGGACTGTCAAGTGTGTATGGATTTATTTTGTGTAACGTCACTCATCGTATTATTAATACTTTGGATGTATGTAACCTATGACAATGTACTTGATGTGAACAATACCAGCTGTAATATGTAATGTTTGGTGATGAATGTGTTATGTTTCATGTATATTTATTGTGATGATATTTCAATTGATAGTCACACGAGCCCTCGGACGTTTCCGCCGTCTGGTTCGCGGGTGTGACAGGTTGGTATCAGAGCATTGTTTATAGTGAACTGGCATATCTAACCATACATGATATGCAACTATAAATACAATGGGACTAAACACTCTGAATAAAGTGCATACATTAAAACTATAACATTAAAAGTCTCTAGAGGAAATGGAACGTTGTGGTTAAACCCGGGCAGTTATGTGGTTATATTTGGGGTAAATATAGCCTGATCGACTATATTTATTCAAAATATGACCAACATGTGTTTGGGGGTAATTATAGCGGGAAGTTGACCTAGAAACTCACCTCATATTCAAAACTTCTCAGGAATTCAAACATAAATAATTAAAAATACGATAGGAGTATTTTGGAAATACTATATGCATACGCGATTAAAATTTTTACTACGTCTTACACCCCTCGTGCAGACTTTATGGCGGGATTTCATCACCCTGGGGATCCCTATTTCCCCAATCAGGGAAATGGGGGATGGCTAGAACCCGAAGAAGAACCCGAAGAGGAACCCGAGGAGGAACCTGAAGGTGAACATGAAGAGGAGCCCGTGGGAGGACTGGCAGAGCCGTTAGCCGACTCGGACGAGGAGGAGGAAGAGGGCAACGACTCAGATGACTCGGACACAGGGTCCGAAGTCATCAACCCTCCGTACATGGTCAGGGTTCCCCCACACCGGATGGGCCCCAACGGACCTACGCCCCCATGGGCACACGGCATTTGGAGATGGAGCCGCCAGCAGGGAGTGCGGCCCCCGTTTGGTATGGACCGGAACTACTATGATCTGAGTCACGGTGGACCCGCCGATCGAGCCTTGCCGGTGATAGTAAGGAGGACTCGCGACATCGGTGAGCAGGCGCAGGCGACCGCTGGCCAAATTGTGGCCATGAGAGCCGCGATGGAGCGCACAGAGAGGATGACGCACAAGGTAGTCAGGGACTAGCAGATGCGTCAAGCAGCTTTGGAATCCCGACTTCGGGACGCCGAGGGCCACCTGGCTAGACTTCAGGGCGCATCCACTTCTTCAGCACCACCTCCTGGCGCATCTCGTCATGAATAGGATTCACTCCCTCACTTACTAGTATCATTGTGTTTCCCTTTATATGTATGCTACTTTATGTACTATCGACCTTATGTTTAAGTGATTACACTACTCATAGGGTCGTCATGCTGACAGATTGTATGTTTTCCTATGTACTGTATGCCTTCTGGCAAATTTTCATGTATTAAAACAATTAGTATTAATGAAAATGCTTTATGTTTTTATCATGATGTTGTTATCTGCTATGTGTTTTATTTCCTGTTTTATGATAATGCATGTAATTACTTAAGTACACACTCGATACGCCGAGTCTATGGAATTCTATGCTCGGAATACGATATGTACTCAACATCTTTCCGTTCTTTGACAGAAAGATTCCCCAAAGACCTAACCGTGGAAACAACGCAACACCAACCCCACCGGAGATAAACTCAGTCGCATTCCAAGCAGCAGTGTCCGTTGCGGTCACTGCAACACTTGCGCAGATTCGCAATGGAAACAATGCAGAAGGAAACGGACAAGGAATCGGAAGCACAAATCAAGGAACCAACCACGGAGCAACACGGACATGCACCTACAAGGACTTTACCAACGCCAAACCTCGAACCTTTAATGGAACAGGAGGTGTAATAGCACTGAAAAGATGGATTGAGAAGGTGGAATCCATTTTTGAAATTTGTGGGTGTCCTGATGGGTGCAAGGTCAAGTTCGCGGCCTGCACATTCAGTGATAAAGCTCTCTCCTGGTGGAATGGCCACATAGAGGCCATGACACTCCCGGTGGCGAACGCGTTGCCATGGGAAGAGCTTAAAGAAATGATGTTGGCTGAATACTGTCCAAGAGGCAAAATTCAGAAGATGGAACAAGAATTGTGGAACCTCATGGTTCAAAACTCCGATATCGACGCATACATATCCAGGTTTAGTGAGCTATCTCTTCTGTGTCCCGGAATGATCACCTCAGAAGGGAAAAAGATTGAGATATTTATCTGGGGATTGACTGCACCTATCCAAGGGAATGTCATTGCGGCAAACCCTGAGACGTTTGATAGCGCCAAGAGACTGGCCAAGAAATTGTATGATCATGGCAACAAAAAGGGTACCAAAACAGTAAAAGTGAAGGTTAAGAAGGAAGGTGAGAACAAGAAAGGGAAAAACAACAAGCGAAAGGGAAAACAAAACTCGGAATCATCTAAGAAACAACAAACGGTGACTGTTCATGCTGCAACACAAGCTACCACCACACCACATGCTCAAGCCTCATCCACGCCAAATGCTCCAAAGCAGTACTCAGAAAATCTCCCCCAATGTAATAAATGCAACTTCCACCATCAGGGGGAATGCAGAGAGATGAATTGCACAAGGTGCAACCGGAAAGGCCAAACAGCAAAGTACTGCAGGACTCAACTTCAACAAAACCAGATGCCAAATAACAACAACAACAACAACAACAATAACAACCACAACAACAACAACACAAATGTTGGGGCCAGTCATACATGTTACGGATGTGGGAGAACCGAGCATTTCAGGCATAATTGCCCCAACGCAAACAATCAAGGGGCAGGAGCAGCAAGGAGAGTGCGGACAATGGGTCAGGGTGAAGCAGTGCAGGACCTAACAGTTGTTGCCAGTACGTTTCTACTTAACAACACCTATGCATGCATCTTATTCGACAGTGGAGTAGAGCGAAGTTTCGTTAGTAACGAGTTTAAACACTTACTAAAACAACGACCCCAAAAGCTCAATGAAACCTTCACGGTGGAAATGGATAATGGGAAGACTGAATCAACCAAAGATATTTATATAGGATGCACTTAAACACTAAACAACCACTCTTTCCAAATAAATTTGATGCCTGTAAATATTAGGAGTTTTGATGTGATAATTGGCATGGATTGGTTAAGCCCCCATCATGCTGATATTATGTGTCACGAGAAGGTCGTTCGCCTTCATCTTCCCAATCACGAAAGCCTAATAATCTATGGAGATAAACCCGGCACAAACCTTCCCCTTATCTCGTATATCAAGGCACAAAAGTGTCTACACAAAAAGAACTACGCATTCCTCGCTCATGTCATAGATAAAACCAAGGAAGAGCTAAACATTCATAACATCCCAGTGGCGTGTGACTTCCCAGATGTGTTTCCAGAAGATCTTACAGGAATACCTCCAGAAAGACAAGTCGAATTCCGAATCGACCTAGTGCCTGGAGCCACTCCGATCGCCAAATCACCCTATAGGTTGGCTCCCGCTGAAATGCAAGAATTATCAAGCCAACTGAGTGAACTCCTGGATAAAGGATTCATAAGACCAAGCTTCTCTCCATGGGGAGCTCCAGTTCTTTTCGTTAAAAAGAAGGATGGATCCTTCAGGATGTGCATTGACTATAGGGAACTGAATAAGCTCACCATCAAAAACCGGTATCCACTTCCCCGAATCGATGATCTATTTGACCAGCTTCAAGGGGCTAGTTACTTTTTAAAGATATATATGAGATCTGGTTATCATCAACTCAAAGTCCGAGATGAGGACATTCCTAAGACTACTTTCCGAACTCGCTACGGACATTACGAATTTGTCGTGATGCCCTTCGGTCTAACAAATTCCCCCGCTGCATTTATGGACCTCATGAATCGAGTCTGCCGTCCATTTCTTGACAATTTCGTAATCGTTTTCATCGATGGTATTCTCGTATACTCTCGAAGCGAAGAAGATCATAGCCAACATCTCCGACAGATCTTAGAGACTCTGCGGGCGGAAAAGTTGTATGCGAAACTCTCTAATTGTGAGTTTTGGGTCCGCAGTGTAAATTTGTTGGGTCATGTTGTTAGCAAGGAAGGAATTCATGTAGATCCCTCCAAGGTCAAAGCCATCGAAGGCTGGGCAGTTCCGACAACACCAACATAAATTCGCCAATTATTGGGTCTTGCAGGCTATTACCGAAGGTTCATTCAGAACTTCTCCAAGATAGCCAAACCTCTCACCACATTGATACAAAAAGGCGTACCCTTCAACTGGACCGAGAAGCAAGAGATTGCCTTCCAAACCTTGAAGCAAGCCCTCTGTAGTGCACCAGTGTTATCCTTACCGAAGGGAACCGAAGACTTCGTGGTCTACTGTGATGCTTCGAATCAAGGTTTAGGTTGTGTCCTTATGCAACGCGGGAAGGTAATTGCATATGCGTTCAGGCAACTAAAAACTCATGAAGTGAATTACACCACCCATGATCTCGAACTGGGGGCGGTGGTCTTCGCCTTGAAAATTTGGAGGCACTACCTTTATGGTACCAAGTGCACCATTTTCACCGATCATAAAAGCCTTCATCACATTTTAAATCAAAAGGAACTAAACATGAGGCATCGGAGATGGGTTGAGCTGTTAAATGATTACGAGTGTGATATCAAATACCACCCAGGCAAGGCTAACGTGGTAGCCGATGCCCTGAGCCGAAAGGAGTATTCAAGTCGTCGCGTGAAGACTCTATCAATCACCATCAAATCTCATCTAGCCTCACAGATCAAGGAAGCCCAATTGGACGCATTGAAAACGGAAAATGTCGCTAGTGAATCACTACGGGGAATGGATAAGGGATTTGATGTTAAAGAGGACGGAACTTACTACTTCATGAACAGGATCTGGGTTCCCAAGATTGGGGGATTCAGAGAAGTAGTCATGCATGTAGCCCACAAGACGCGATATTCTATTCATCCGGGGTCAGATAAGATGTATCTGGATATCAAGCAACATTATTGGTGGCCTAATATGAAGGCAGAGATAGCCACTTATGTGGGCAAGTGTCTTACTTGCACCAAGGTGAAAGTGGAATACCAAAAGCCCTAGGGATTATTGCAACAACCAGTGATACCCGAGTGGAAATGGGAAAGGATTACTATGGACTTCGTGACCAAATTACCAAAGACAGCAGACGGATTGGATGCTATCTGGGTAATCGTCGATAGGTTAACAAAATCCGCTCATTTCCTACCAATAAAAGAATCCTACAAGATGGAAAAGCTGACCCGAACCTACATCAAGGAGATCGCGAGACTCCATGGAGTGCCAGTGTCTATTATCTCGGATCGAGATAGCAGATTCACTTCGAGATTTTGGCAATCTCTTCAAAAGGCAATGGGAACACAGCTAGATATGAGCACTGCCTACCACCCACAGACAGATGGTCAGAGCGAGCGTACCATCTAGACACTTGAGGATATGCTCCGAGCCTGCGTGATTGACTTCGTCAAGTCATGGGATACCCACTTTCCTCTTATCGAATTCTCTTATAACAACAATTATCACACGAGCATCAAGGTTGCTCCTTTCGAGGCTCTTTACGGACGTAAATGCAGATCGCCCCTATGCTGGGCCGAGGTGGGTGACACCCAACTAGAAAAAGGGCAATCATCGAACAATACTTTAACAGGACCTGAAATCATCCGTGAAACGACCGAAAAGATAATCTAAATCAAAGCTCGACTTCAACCATCGCGAGATCGACAGAAGAGCTATGCTGACAAGCGGCGAAATCCATTAGAATTTCAAGTCGGAGATCGAGTGTTACTGAAGGTCTCTCCCTGGAAAGGAATGATCCGCTTTGGGAAACGGGGAAAACTGAACCCGCGATACATTGGACCGTTCGAGATTATTGCCCGGATTGGCCCAGTGGCTTACAAGCTGCAGCTACCTGCCGAGCTCAGCAACGTACACCCCGTGTTTCACGTCTCGAATCTGAAAAAGTGCCTATCAGATGAAACCCTTTTCATTCCTCTAGAAGAGATCGAGATCAACGAGAATCTCCTGTTCGTCGAAGAACCATTCGAGATATTGGATAGGGAAGTAAACCGTACAAAGCAAAGCCGCATTCCGATTGTGAAGGTTCGATGGAACGCCAAGCGTGGACCGGAATTCACATGGGAACGCGAAGATCAAATGAAGCAGAAGTACCCTCACTTATTCTTTCCTTCATAATTCTAGTTTTCGAAAGAATTTCAGGACGAAATTCCCTCTAACGGGGGGATGATGTCACAACTGGCATTTTTAGCCAGGAAATTATGTAATCATGTAAACATCATCTATGATAATACGTGTAACCCTAACTTGATACCATGCACTATGTTCATTCTATGACAACAAACTTAATCAAAATTCACAAGTGAAGTTCAAAACTCTACTCAAAGCATCCAAATAGTCAATTGGGGAGTGAAAACCCTAGAGATCCAGGTTCAAGTTCATGACGGACTAGGATTTCCTTATTGGGCCTAATGGACCAATAAGCACTCAATTCAACTATATTGGGCTTAGAAACCCTATTTAAATTCTAAATGGACCCAATACATAAACCTATAACATTTTGGACCATTTGGGCCTAGAATGATCCATTCTAACCCTAATGGGCCTTATTGGGCCATAATTGATCCAATGAACCCTAATGAATCATAAAACCCATTCTTACATGTCATTTGGGCCGTGAACCATCTAATGAGCCCAATGGGCCGAAAAGTAATTATTAGGCCTCATAATTTCGAACCAAGGCTAGAAATGGGCCAAGCTAATCCATCTCCTTTCTCTTTAGCCCATTCTCGGCCAAGATAAAAAAAAAAGAAAAAAGGGAAAAATAAGAGAATTACCATGCATTGACACCTCACAATTGCATGGTGGTTCTCCATGTTAATTACCCATTAAGCAAATACAAGGCTCATACTCCTAAGCATCCATCACATCTTCTCTCCCCTCTCTTATTATCCTCTCGGCCGAGAGCTAACACACACACACACACACACTTTCAAATCCTCTCCAAACACTCTCAAGATCATCCTCCTTCCTCCAAGGATCTCGAAATTTTGCTTGTGCTTCAAGGATCTTCATCAAGTATTTTCAATCTTTGGTAAGTTGTTATCAAACACAAACATCTCCTTTCATTTAACATTAAGAACTCCTTCTTACATAGCTTTACTCCATGATCACACTCTTAGAAACTTCTTAAGCTCGAAATCTACTCAAGAAGGCTTGATAGGGCCGAAAACACACTCACTTCTTCTTCAAAACTCGAGAACAACAAGCAAAGGTGAGTTCATACCCCCATATTTTCGGATTTTACTAGTTTTTGGGGGAGAATACAAGTGTTTATGGGTAGATGTATGTATATATGCCTGTTATGTGTGATTTTCTTGGGTTATGTTGTGATTGTGTGAGAAACTCGATGGATCCATGAAACTTCAACAAAAATATGTGAGATTCATAAACCAAAAACACTCTAGACACCCTACTACAAAGTTAAAAGTGTCATAGATGCCTAAGTTGTGAAAAACTAAACAAAATCTTGTATAAGGATCATTTTTGGCAAATAAACAAAATTTTGGGGTCAAGAGTGACACCTACGGTTTTATAGGGGCTAAAAGGGTATTATTAGCTTAAAAATGTGTTTTTATAACAACCATATTTTTCTAAGGGTCAAAGGTGTAAAATTTGGCATTTTGGGCCTTAAGGTGGGCCTCACGGCCTGTTGGGCCCAAATTGCAAAAATATCAATTTTTGGGGATTAAAATGTCATTTAATCAAAACTTGAGCAAAAAATGAGAATAAACGAGATGAGGGGCTGAAAATGACACTATCTCAAGATTTGGATAAAAAATGTTAATTTTATAAAAATTGGGCCGAAAATGTCATTTTATGCAAATAAGGGGCTGAAAATGTAATTTTCTGCAAAGATGGGCTGAAAATGTCAAAATATGTATTTTTGGACCAAAACCGTAAATTACTAAACATTTGGGGCGAAAATACAAATTTTTATAAATTTATGGACTAAAATGTTATTTTTAATTAAAATAGACCAAAAATGACATTTTATGTAAAAATAAGCCTCTAAATGTTAATTTAGTTCTTAAGGGGCCTAAAGTGTAATTTTGTTAAACACGAGTTCAAATTATAGAATTTTGACGTAACAAACTAAAAATACCGTTATAACAAAATACTAGATTTTTATAACATTATGGATAAATTCTCCGACGAAGTGAACAATACTATAACAAATAAACGAAATACAATAACGGTACGAGTATTGGGCCTAATACTTCCTTTACATGTTTATTGGGCATTCGTGATCCATTTACATGTTTATTGGGCCCAATGTACTCATCACATGTCTATTGGGCTTCAGTGACCCAATTACATGCTAAATGGGCCTAATTTAGCGTTTACATGTTATTGGGCCTTAGTGGCCCATTTACATGCTAATTTAGTCTGGAAATAACTTACACGTCTAATGGGCCATAGTTGCCTTTTCTTCATGTTTGTTGGGCCTTACCTTTTCATTTCATGCATCATCCAGTGTTCGAACTTCTAAATACATATAACATTATACAAATTAATGTGAAAACAAATGGGATCTAGTGAGACGTGTCGGTTGACATCATTGAGTGTATGGCCGTAGCTTGTAGTTATAATCAAAGTCTCCTGGAGGGAGAGCGAGAGTTTGTGTATAGATCTATACGGGGGTGACTCCCCCACACCTGAGGTGTTCGCTACAGTTAGACTAGGCCAGTCTAGGGTGACAAAACCTTGATCGAAAATCCGGCATTTGGAAAAATGCCAAGACAGGCAATTCAGTCACTATCATGTATGATTATAACAGACTCATATAGAGATCCATTTCCATTAAGACATTACGGAATATTAAAAACTCGTAAGTCATAATGATACAAAACATTCTACAATGCAAAGACCGTGACATTTTTTTATAAATAAGAAAATATCGGATTTTCTGGAGAAATACTATTATTCAAACACCACTTACTTACAACAGAAAGAATACAAAGAAATTTTGAACTGCATTCCTATATGTTACTACTATGAAATTCACACATGCATTATACTCGATTTTCACATCATTTTTCAGACTTTTTACAGAATATATCGGATTTTTTGGGTTTTACAAACAATACAAAGACTTTTATTTAAACATACTTATGAACTCACCAAATTATATATGTTGATCGTTTTCAAAATAACTTGTATTCTCAGGTAATCGTTAAGCAGAGGACTGTCAAGTGTGTATGGATTTATTTTGTGTAACGTCACTCATCGTATTATTAATACTTTGGATGTATGTAACCTATGACAATGTACTTGATGTGAACAATACCAGCTGTAATATGTAATGTTTGGTGATGAATGTGTTATGTTTCATGTATATTTATTGTGATGATATTTCAATTGATAGTCACACGAGCCCTCGGACGTTTCCGCCGTCTGGTTCGCGGGTGTGACAGGTTGGTATCAGAGCATTGTTTATAGTGAACTGGCATATCTAACCATACATGATATGCAACTATAAATACAATGGGACTAAACACTCTGAATAAAGTGCATACATTAAAACTATAACATTAAAAGTCTCTAGAGGAAATGGAACGTTGTGGTTAAACCCGGGCAGTTATGTGGTTATATTTGGGGTAAATATAGCCTGATCGACTATATTTATTCAAAATATGACCAACATGTGTTTGGGGGTAATTATAGCGGGAAGTTGACCTAGAAACTCACCTCATATTCAAAACTTCTCAGGAATTCAAACATAAATAATTAAAAATACGATAGGAGTATTTTGGAAATACTATATGCATACGCGATTAAAATTTTTACTACGTCTTACACCCCTCGTGCAGACTTTATGGCGGGATTTCATCACCCTGGGGATCCCTATTTCCCCAATCAGGGAAATGGGGGATGGCTAGAACCCGAAGAAGAACCCGAAGAGGAACCCGAGGAGGAACCCGAAGGTGAACATGAAGAGGAGCCCGTGGGAGGACTGGCAGAGCCGTTAGCCGACTCGGACGAGGAGGAGGCAGAGGGCAACGAATCAGATAACTCGGACACAGGGTCCGAAGTCATCAACCCTCCGTACATGGTCAGGGTTCCCCCACACCGGATGGGCCCCAACGGACCTACGCCCCCATGGGCACACGGCATTTGGAGATGGAGCCGCCAGCAGGGAGTGCGGCCCCCGTTTGGTATGGACCGGAACTACTATGATCTGAGTCACGGTGGACCCGCCGATCGAGCCTTGCCGGTGATAGTAAGGAGGACTCGCGACATCGGTAAGCAGGCGCAGGCGACCGCTGGCCAAATTGTGGCCATGAGAGTCGCGATGGAGCGCACAGAGAGGATGACACACAAGGTAGTCAGGGACTAGCAGATGCGTCAAGCAGCTTTGGAATCCCGACTTCGGGACGCCGAGCGCCACCTGGCTAGACTTTAGGGTGCATCCACTTCTTCAGCACCACCTCCTGGCGCATCTCGTCATGAATAGGATTCACTCCCTCACTTACTAGTATCATTGTGTTTCCCTTTATATGTATGCTACTTTATGTACTATCGACCTTATGTTTAAGTGATTACACTACTCATAGGGTCGTCATGCTGACAGATTGTATGTTTTCCTATGTACTGTATGCCTTCTGGCAAATTTTCATGTATTAAAACAATTAGTATTAATGAAAATGCTTTATGTTTTTATCATGATGTTGTTATCTGCTATGTGTTTTATTTACTGTTTTATGATAATGCATGTAATTACTTAAGTACACACTCGATACGCCGAGTCTATGGAATTCTATGCTCGGAATACGATATGTACTCAACATCTTTCCGTTCTTTGACAGAAAGATTCCCCAAAGACCTAACTGTGGAAACAACGCAACACCAACCCCACCGGAGATAAACTCAGTCGCATTCCAAGCAGCAGTGTCCGTTGCGGTCACTGCAGCACTTGCGCAGATTCGCAATGGAAACAATGCAGAAGGAAACGGACAAGGAATCGGAAGCACAAATCAAGGAACCAACCACGGAGCAACACAAACATGCACCTACAAGGACTTTACCAACGCCAAACCTCGAACCTTTAATGGAACAGGAGGTGTAATAGCTCTGAAAAGATGGATTGAGAAGGTGGAATCCGTTTTTGAAATTTGTGGGTGTCCTGATGGGTGCAAGGTCAAGTTCGCGGCCTGCACATTCAGTGATAAAGCTCTCTCCTGGTGGAATGGCCACATAGAGGCCATGACACTCCCTGTGGCAAATGCTATGCCATGGGAGGAGCTCAAGAAAATGCTGATGGCCGAGTACTGTCCAAGGGGAGAAATCCAGAAGATGGAGCAAGAACTGTGGAATCTCACAGTCCAAAACTCCGACATCGATGCATACATCTCGAGGTTTGGTGAGTTGTCACTCTTGTGTCCTGGAATGATCACGTCCGAAGGGAAGAAGATTGAAAGATTCATTTGGGGATTGAACTCTCCAATTCAAGGAAATGTAATCGCAGCAAACCCTGGAACGTATGACAGTGCTAAAAGGCTAGCCAAGAAGTTATACGACCATGGAAACAAGAAGGGTGCCAAAGAAGGAGAAGCTGAAGTTAAAAAGGAAAGTGATAACAAGAAAGGCAAGAACAACAAGCGAAAAGGGCGACAAAACTCAGATTCCACAAAGAAGCAACAAACAGTAGCAGTCCACGCTGCTACTGCCCAAGTTACCACAACTCCACATGCTCCAGCCTCAACTACACCAGCTACTCCTAGACAATACTCAGGAACCCTACCCAAGTGTAGCAAATGTGGCTTTCACCACCATGGAGAATGCAGGGAGATGCATTGCACGAGTTGCAACAGAAAAGGTCATACAACACGATTCTGCAGATCCCAGCCCCAGCAGAACCAACATCCGAACAACAACAACAACAACAACCGCAACAACAATAACAATAACTATAACGTTGGGGCCAGTTACACTTGTTACGGGTGTGGAGGAACTGGTCATTTCAAACGCGATTGCCCCAAAGCCAACAACCAAGGGACAGGAGGATCAGGAAGAGTCCTGACGCTGGGTCAAGGTGAAGCAGTTCAAGACCCGACAGTTGTTACTGGTACGTTCCCGCTTAACAACACTTACGCATGCATTTTATTCGATAGCGGAGCCGAGCGAAGCTTCGTTAGTAACAAATTCAAACACTTACTAAATCAACAACCCAGAAGCTCAACGTAGCCTTCACGGTGGAGATGGCTAATGGGAAAACCGAAACAACCAAAGATATTTACGTAGGGTACACATTAACACTAAACAACCATTCATTTCAAATAGATTTGATGCCAGTAAATATTAGGAGTTTTGATGTGATAATCAGCATGGATTGGTTAAGCCCCCACCATGCTGATATTATGTGCCACGAGAAGGCCGTTCGCCTTCACCTCCCCAATCACGAAACCCTAATAATCTATGGTGATAAACTTGGCGCCAATCTTCGTCTTATCTCGTGCATCAAAGCACAAAAGTGTCTGCACAAGAAAAACTATGCTTTCCTCGCTCATGTTGTGGATAAAACCAAGGAAGAAGTAAACATTAAAAACATCCCGGTGGCATGTAACACCAGAAGTATGTTGATGTAGAAGTTGCATCTGGAAGAGGAACCAAATTGAGATTAATAACTTTTTTGATCATTAGGATAAGAGAATGCTTCAGTTCCTATGCATGAATTCCCTTTTGGTTTTTATAATGCCTTGAATTTCTAACCACTCGTTGTATCCATTTTTAACAAGATCAGGTACAAGAATTTTTTCAGGGTATTCACCCTTAGAATCTTTTTTGGTCAAATGCTCTGTAAGAATCTTATGCCCTTTAGGTTTAGTGCACCTAACCTTTATAAACACATCTGGAGAAATTCTCCTTGTGAATACGTCATCATACTTTAAGAAGTTAATTTTTGAAAGATTCTTTTCAACAATTTTCTTCTTTTTAACCTCAACATTGAATTGTTGAATCGCTTCTCTATTCATAGCCACACTTCCTTCAGTAGAAGCCACTTTTGGGACAACTTTAGTAGCATCATGCTTAAAGATAGCATTGTTACACATTGCTATATTATGCTCAGCAGCAAAATCCCTTTCTTTCAATAGTTAAACGCCATTCTACAATGACTTCAGAAAGCTTTGTAACCATAGGGACCTTTTGTTGTTTGGCAGTAGAAGAGGTAACAACATCATGAGTAGGTGTTGATGACTTCCTTTTGTTTTATGGGGGATGGTCATCATCAAATTCAATGTAACTATTGATATGTTGCTCCCCTAAGGTTGAGA
Organism: Lactuca virosa; assembly: GCF_052849685.1. Taxonomy (NCBI): domain Eukaryota; kingdom Viridiplantae; phylum Streptophyta; class Magnoliopsida; order Asterales; family Asteraceae; genus Lactuca; species Lactuca virosa. Next base: position 158,744,320 of record NC_136429.1, read on the forward strand.
CTCCCCCTCAAAATGTTCTCATGTTGGAAAACGATTGAGATCAGGATGGGCATTGCATGAGCTTGAACCAACTCACCCAGAAAATTAAGTTCCAAGAAATCTTATTCATCAAGAGGAACAGTTTCTCCTTCATTTACCATATCAACATGTGAGTTCTCCCCCTTTTGACATCGTCATTCATTGAAGGAATAGTAGAAGAAGAAGGATCTGCAGGAGCTATAGTAGCTGTAGGTAGTTGTTGTTGATATTGAAAAGGAGGCTTAGCATGTGATGGTGGTGACATTGGAGGATATAGTGGTGATTGTTGATCGTTGGATGGTGGAGATGGTGGTGGATCACTTGGTAGAGGAGGATGAGGATGAGGTGTAATTGAGTAGTTGATGTAATCACTACCTTTTTTATGGAAGCAATATCACCCTCCATGCATTCCGTACGTTGAGCGAAGACATATGAAAGATCGATTAGTGTTCGAAGAGTTAAGATAATCTGAGACTTTGAATCTAGTTGATTAGGACCATGCTCCCCCTCAGACTGAGCATGGATTGAAATATTATGCACTGATTCAGATTCCCCACGTTATGGACTAGGGGAAGGAGATTTTTCAATCCCAAGACGATGATCAGATACAACAAGTTTTGTAGGAATACCTTGTGATAGGAGGAAGAAGACTTGATACAGATTTGCCTGGATACCTAATAGAGTATAGGGGTATCGATCAATGCGATAGGGGGTCTACTAACCATTTAGCCATCCACTGAATAATTAGAGGATCAGTGGGTTATTGCATTACCCAACTTTGAAGACATGAAATACTTGGGTATATGTAACACCCTGTTTTAGGTCATTTCTTAATTCAAGGTTTCAAACTGAAATTCGATCATGGAAAGGCTTTGGGCTTTCAGGAAGGGAAAATTTAAACCTTATTGAAGGTTGATAATGTTGGTTGTGACACCTAATTCCTTGATTTGTGTGTTGGAATTGAATGGTAGAAAGGGAAAAGTTATGGATCGGGCTTCTTGCGAGGGTTATGGTTTTATTTTAGTATGTTATAACACAAAATTAACTAGATATGATTGTGCGGCTCTTCAATACCTTTCCGTGCATAAAAAAAATGCCAAAAATAGAGTTGAAACGAAGAATTTATGGTTGTTTGAAGTTGAAGTGGAAATTGAGGGCTTTTGAATTATGCAGGGCGTAATGAAGGTTTAATGAATTACGCAGGGCATAATTTATGTTACATAGGGCATAATTTGGGCATATCAAAACCCTAAATCTTCGGTTTTGAGCCCTTTTAAGGGATCTAACTTATGGGAAACCCTCTCATTACCAGCCTCCATCACCTAAGATCATTCTTTTAGAAACCCTAGCCTCCTCTCACTTGTTTTTGAGCCTTGGCATCATTTATAAGCTTATTTCTCCATTGGAAGGTTGAATCTTGAAGAGCAAGGCGGTGGTAAAGTGTCTAAAAGAATACCAGGTGGTGGCCCCTAGCAACTGAATGAAAAGACCTGGATATGGATCCGAACAATTCTATGAAAAGACCTGGATATGGTTCCCAAAAAATTGTATGCAAGACTAAGGGCTGGACCCTGGCTGTAATATGTAGGATGCTAGTTGTGATTGTGATACTTGCATGGAAGACCAGGAGGTGGCTCTTGGAAATTGTTTGTAAGACTTGGGTTTTGGCCCCCGGCTTGGAAAGGAAAGACCATGATCTGGATCATGGTGATAGTAATTAAAAGACTATGGTTGTCACATAGCAATCTCTATTCTATGTATGGTATGAAGTATTTTGGGGAACTCACTAAGCTTTGTGCTTACAGTTTTATGTTTATGGTTTCAAGTACTTCCGGTTCCTAAAGGAAGGGCCCGACGTGACCGTACAACATCCCCCAGATTTTTCCGCACTGGCTATTTATGATTTTTACTGTGATGTTTAAATGATATAATCACTTCGATTGGTTTTGGAACAACTCATTTGTATGGCTTATTGTTTTCAAAATGAAAATTTTACTATGAATTTTTGGGACGTTACAAGTTGGTATCAGAGCCTTGGTTTGAGGGATTCGGGCACACTATCGGGTGTGTCTGAAATCAAACTGAGGAATTGATAATCTTTTTTTAAAGAAAATGAATTTTCTAAAAGGTTTTTATAAAATAAAAGGGGTGTGATGCGTGCAATCATTCGAGCTCAAGTAAGTGATTCCCAGAATACCCATACATGATAATATGTTATATGTTATGAGAATTGCATGCTAGATTAGGGCTAAGGATTTGCTTAAAATTGCATGATAGAATGCTAGGAGATGTATATGCCTGTTGGATGAGCTTTTAGAATTGCAAGCTAGTATGGATATTTGATGATTGGATATAATAGCATGATTAGGTGATACACTGGTTAGATTTTTCTAATGCTTGAATGTTGCTTGCTTTGTGCATTGTGGGACCCATATTGACGTGAGTTAGTTATTACCTGAATATGTTAAGTTACATGAAGTAACAGTTAAATAATCTTAGAGTGATTGACTTGGCCGTACTGCACAATCTTCATTTGAGTCTAACCGTTATATGGTTGAGTCTTTTAGTTGAAGGATTATCTGAGATTTGTTGCATGTAATTGTATTCTTGAAGTATTTAGCTGACATTAGTAGAGGTTCTTCAGTAGATGATGACAGGGTGGTGGTGAGTAACCTAAGAGATCCTAGAAAGCTTTTTAGTGGGTTGGGATGTGTTGTTTAGCGAGTACTTAGAGTACCAGTCGACAAGGTGACTTAGAGGATTCGAGATAATTCTTGAGGAATGTATGGATAGGCGTGGAACATAGTATTGGGCCAGTACTACTAAAAGCACATGATCCATACTCGAATTAAGGAAAGTCACATAGAATCTAGGAGGCCTGTGCAATGAGGATTTTTTGGGATAGTTCTGATCATTGTATGGTTGCTTTTCAAAATGGTGATGACACGTGGTAAAGCGAGAGGCTCAGGATCTGGTTCTGGTTCGGGCTCTAGTACCAAACCAACTGATGAGAGATTACGCGAGTTCATCGCGTCGGAGATTACATGAGGTATCCTTGATACGACCCTGGTGATGTTTGGGACGATCAAGGAAGGGATTACTGAGATGATGGAGGAGCGCCTTTGGGCCTATCGAGTCGAGATGTCCTCCGGGCAGTACGGAGCACATATTCTCATGTTCAATGATTTTCTGGGATGTGGGGCACCGGAGTTCTTTGGGGAGAAAGAACCCATTGCCACCATGCGGTGGATAACAGATATGGAGTGTGCCAAAATGACGAGCTTATGCCCCGAGTGGTCGAAAGTAACGTTCGCTACTAGATTTTTGAGGGAGCGAGCCCGAGATTGGTAGGAGGAGGTCAGATATGCTCTGGGAGCACCGAATATTGAGGCTACGACCTTGCCTGACTTTGTGACTAGATTTCAAGCAGAGTTTGTACCGGCTGTCGAGGTGCAACAACTGGAAATGGAGTTGCAGGACTTACGCCAGACTATTGAGACTATGGCGGAGATCACCACCAAGTTTAGGGAGAGAGCTTTATTGGTTCCACAATATGCCATAGACGAGGAGATAAAGAAGACTCAGTACCACGACATGCTGAGGGCAAATATTAGGGAGTTTGTTAGCTTTTCAGCTTGTCGGGCATTAGAGGATATGATAGCTAGAACTCGAAAGCGGGAGATTGACTTGGAGCACCTCGAGAAGAGGAAGACATAGCAGGTAGAGACATTTGCGAGTCCTACGAAGAGACCCAAGACTTCTGATTAGTGATTGAGGGCCAGCAGGGCTGTAACATCCCAAGTTCAGAAGCAAGAGTCCAGGGGTGTAAAGTTGGAGATGTAACTCGTCGAGTCGGAGCGTGTGTAGATCACGTTATTAAGTGGCCTGACTCGCCGAGTCGGTGGCTGGACTCGACGAGTCAGTGCTGGAAGAGGAAAACCCTAATCTTAGGGTTTGCACCCTATTTAAAGGACCTTATGTCCTCATTTCGCCCCCCTATTCCCCCACAGAGTTCCAGAAAACCCTAATTTCGTGTAAGACTTCATTGTTGAGGAGATTGGAACTTGGAAGAGGAATTTGGTGTAAGGAGCTTGAGGAATTAGAGGCTAGCATCAAGGGGCTTGTGTAGATCTGGGATCTACATCAGTTTGGGCACATCTCAGAGGTAAGAAGCCATTATCTTAAGCTATTTCCTTTTTGATTCATCCTTGGTGGTTGATTTGGAGTTCCTTAGCTTGTTTGAGATCCATTTCAGGTTTAAAGGCTAGATCTGAGGTTGCAACTTCAGATCTAGGTTAGTATTGAGCCATGAAAGCATAAAGCATCATCCATGGGGCTTGATGGAGAGTATCCTTGTCGTAAAACCTTCTTCTAGCTTGTTTGGAGCCCATTGTGCCTTGCATGCACGTAAAGTTGGAAACTTTACGTGTGAATCCAGCCCTAGAAGTCCAGATCTATGAGTTGGAAGCAGTGAAATGGCATGGAATCTTCTGAATAGGGATGTCTTGAATGGACTCGGCGAGTCTGTTCATGGACTCGACGAGTTGGGTCGCAAACCCTAACTCATCAGGTTGTGATGCGGATCAGTGAGTCGAGTGGACTCAGTGAGTTGGACAGGATAAGACTCGGATGGAAGGACTCGACGAGTCATGGGGTGACTCGGCGAGTTGAGTCGGGAATGATGGGATTCTGAGTGCAGGAACTCGGCGAGTCACTGGGCTGACTCGGTGAGTAGGATCAATCAGGAAGGTTGACTTTGACTGAGGACTTTGACTTTGACCAAGAGTTGACCAGTTTGACTTCCAACGGTATTTTGGTAATATTGGTATTTATGGAATTGGTTCTTTGGTAGTGTTCTGTGGTGAAGTTCGTGTCGGTGGTCGGAACAGCTTGATCTTATCTCTTCAGTCGGCAATTGCAGGTGAGTTATCCTCACTATATCAACAGGGTCTAAGGCACCAAGGCCGGCCCTTTATCGGATGGGAATCCGGGTATTTACTTGATATGTATTGATTTGCTATGTTTGCATCCTAGGAATTAGGATGGTATTATGTTAGTGACCTGGTTAAGGTCGGTATCCTGGTATATAGGGTAATGCTATGCTAGTGACCGATTAGGTCGGTATCCTGGTTAGGATGTTGTTATGCTGTTTGATCTGATAGATCGGTTTGTCTGGGAATTATTATGTGATTGACTGTTTTATGTGCATATGGTTGTTTGACTGAGATTGGGTTGAGGCGGGTCCTGCTCTGTGCTATAGGCCAACATACCCAGGGCGGACCGGATAGACCGTAGGCCCAGCGAGCGGTCCAGATAGGCTGAAGGCCCCAGGAGGGCGGTCCAGACGTGCCGAGGCTCGGGGAGTGGACCAGACCGACTGAAGGCCTGGTGCGGGCGTACCAGTCATACTGTAGACTCAGAGAGTGGACCAGGTGGACTGAAGGCCCGGTGCGGGCGGACCAGTCACACTGTAGACTCGATATGCATGGCTGTTCTGTATTATGATATGATTTGATATGTGTACAGTTATGTGGTTGGTATTTTGGGGGTAACTCACTAAGCTTTTGGGCTTACAGTTTCAGTGTATTGTTTCAGGTACTTCAGGAGATCGTGGCAAGGCGAAGGCGTGACCGTACCGCTCCTCATTATTATGTTGATGTTTCTGGGATACTCTGATAATAAATTAATTGAAAACCTTTTTGTAATAATTAATGGATTTGGGTTGTTTTTGAAAAGTTTAAATTGGTTGGAAAATTTTGGTTGTTACAAGGGCCAAGTTCATTGTGGCACGTGCGGGAAATAACATGATGGGGTATGCCGATCTAGGGGTATGGGTTGCTACAAGTGTGGCGGGATTGGTCATGTCAGTAGGGATTGCCACCAGGGATCGAGTCCGATATGTTTCCACTGCAACCAAGTGGGACACAAGAAGACCGACTGTCCGGGATTGAAAGGCAGAGTGATGCGGATACCAGCTCTAGCCACTCTGAGGATTACTGATGGTCGCGAGGACAGAGTGGAGGCTACCGTAAGGAGGAGCCGAGCGTAGTTGCAGACCGAGGGGATCCGAGTTCCATCAGTTGACGCCACATGTATATATTGTATTTATTTCTCTCATGCTTTTATTATTATTTATGCTTATGAATATGTGATTGTGTGTGCGAGACGTTATGCTCGATTTAGTTAAGTCTTCACCTGGAAATTAGGATTTCCTTGTGATGGTCTAGTTATTATATTTCAAGTATCTTCATATGCCATTTTGCATACCGAGAGCCATGCTTAGAGGGTATTTAGGGAAATCGGTTTTAGGCTTAGATAGCAGAGATATCGGCCACCGACGGAGCAAGACGTAAGTGGAGGAAGACCGAATATTCTGCTTGGAGAACCCGCACAAAATTTGATTGGTGGTTTCAGTAAGGAGTTTGAGGAAGTTGTAGCGTGAGCGTGTCGAATTTGAATGCATGACTCGTAAGGATCTTTCGTGGTTGCTATGCAATGGATGATTGGTCTAATCGTGGGTGTAAGGTCAATATTTTTCAAATTCATACCTTCAAGGTGATTAATTTCAAGATTCGCATGGGAATTACTCCATAGTAAGTAGGTCGTTGGATTGGCTATCTACCCGTTTTGATAGTTGAGTTATTTGTTCTTCGTCACCCGTTAAAGTCGTCCGAGGACTTTGAAGTGGTATCAGAGGAATGTGCTTGGAGATATTGAGTTTCATTGAGATATTGGGGGTGTATCCATCCAGTTGTGGAATGTGTGTACGCTAGGTCGGCTGGTCATGGAGTGCTAGTTCTTGTAAGCTCAAGTTGACGATAGCTTTTCGTGGTGAAATTGTGGATGGCTTGGAAATTTGAATGGGTACGATATTGACAATTTTTAGATGATTCCAAGTGGGGGAGAATCACTTGGGATTAAAGGAAGTGTTTCCAATGTGAGTCAACTAGGAATGGCATGCCAAGGGCAAATGGAAAGCCAGTTATAATCATGGAATGAGCCCAAAATCTTACACAAACGATAATGTCTGTTGGGCAGTTGTGATCAGAGAAACAAGGGCTAGAAATCAGGTTACCTCGTTCGAGGATGGGAAGCATCAGTAGTGGCACATGTTGGGTTTGTGACTAGTCTCAGGTTGAGGGTTGTCTTAGGACCTCTCTGCCTGTTCTTGTCTGATAAAGGCTTGGGGGTTCGAAGCATGACCCGTGTTGGGTTTCATAGAAAAACAAAATTCTACAATGCGGAAAACAATTAACACTTAATAGGGTACATGCATCCTATAAAAGATCTATGTCATACACCTTGATAACAAAATACAATGAACAACTAAACCTAGCATAACCCCAGTGTAATTCGAAATTACCAAGTGTAGAGTTATATACCTTTTGATTTGTTGAGTAAAAAAATCACTTCAATATCCTTGTAGTTTAGGTCTTGGAGAGCTTAGCACCTAAAGGATGATGCCTCTAATGGCTCACACCCGAACCCTAGAACTAGAAGACAAGAGGAGAGAGGAATAAGGATATATTCAGCCAGATTATCCTCCAAGGAAGAGTATGAACGAATTTGAGGCCATAAGGGGTCCTATTTATAGTTTAGGTAACTTAGGGACAAAGCAATATTTGAATAATTAAATAATAGATTTAGTCTCAATTCAAATCCTTTCCTTATTTACTAGTAGGAGGCTTTTGGAAACCCTAGAATCCCTCATAATTTGGTTCACCACCTATATGGGTTCTAGAATCTTCATTCCTTGCTCAATTATAAACAATCACAATTCAACCCTTAGACCTTTAATTAATTGCAGTTAATCTCGAATTAATTCCAGATTAATTCTGATTAATAACTAATAAATTCTAATTGATTTCTCATTAATTAATTAATCATATAAATTAAAAAATCAAATTTTCTATTTCCAATTAATATATTGATCATATAATATAATAGTAAAACATTTCCTCATAATTTCATTTAGTTTATTAATCATATAATAATCTAATAAATCATCCTCTCTCTATAAATCTCATTCTAATCAAATTCTACTTATGAGGAAAACCCAAAAAGGACTTTTTTTCTAATTACAGGAATATACCAATTTAGTTACTGGCTTAGACACCTTAATCCAATAGTCTTCCACTTGGATAAGTCCTTAACTACAATTTCAAGTATAGACATTGAACTAAACAACAAAGAGTGCTTTCCAAAGCCACTACCGAACTCTGATTTGAATCAAACGTTGGCCCTAAGATAAGTTATCAACTAATCATTCATTCTAAAAGATATCGTATGACAAGAGATGTAGCATCTCAAAAATACGGATAAACGTTTGTTATTAAATTTCATTCAAAACATACGATAATCAACTCAAAACAGTCAAAAGTGTATCATAACAACAGTTTATCAAAGTACAAATTCCCAAAATCACATAATGTGGAAAATCATAGGTGGATGAAGTGCGATCAGATTGGGCCCTGCCTCTTTGAGCTGAAAGTACCTGAAACATAAACTAGAAACCGTAAGCACAAAACTTAGTGAGTTCCCCCAAAATACCCCATACCATACAAACATACAATCAACCATATTTGGGTGCTTGCAGTCCCCTTCGGTCTATTTCAACCGGATACATTCAAGCATATCTGGGTGCTTGCAATCCCCTTCGGTCTATTTCAAGCGGATACAATCAAGCATATTTGGGTGCTTGCAATCCCCATGCGGTCTATTTCAACCGGATACCGGGTCTACTTCACCCCTTACCACTACCACATAATATCATAACAAAAGAATCACAGAGACATCAAATAATTACAAGAATAACAGACAATTATCATGAAGAAAATCATCATACTACAAGCATAAATTAGTGGGCCGACATTGGTGCCTTCGACCCACATATACAGTGAAGGAAACTCACCTCAGAATGAAGGTATCAAATCACACTCGATCGGCTGACTCGCAGAACCCCTCCCTAATTCACAAGTATAAAACCCTAATTAGAAATTAGGTCACTAATCTAGCCCGAGAGTCCAAACCCTAATTCTTGACTTAAAGCAAAAGGTTTTCTTCACCCTTGCCTCATTGGGCCTCCCCCGCCAAGGCCCAAATCCAAACTAGCCCAAAAAGGCATTCCACGCCCAACTAAAAGGCCCTAAGTCCCAATATGGCCCAAGCGCTCCAAAAATGGCCTAAAGCCCATAAATGTCCTACTACTACATGTAGGCCTAAGGCCCAAACCTCAATAGGTCAAAACGCCAACAAAACTCGAGCCCAAAAATCTCTTAAGCCCACAGGCTACGTATGCATGACGTACATGGCTCGTACGCCCGGCGTATGTTGATGATCCGGAATCGGGGCACTAGCCCGGTACGTGCAATGTACTTAAGAGTACGCCCGACGTAGTGGTCAGTCAGCCCAAAAGTGCTCCAAAGTCTTAACCCATTAAGCTTTAACATCCACAACTTAGACCCAAGCTCATAAAAGTGTCTTAAGCCATAAAGTTGCAAACGTTATACTTTTGCATGCCTCATTGAGACTCAAACCATGAATTAAGCCTTCTATCTCTCTTAAGTGGTCACCAACTCATGCATGATTGAGTCTTAACTATATATGTTTTTATGACTTCATGCATCCCTAAGAGTCCAAAAGGACAACTCAAATGGTATGGAGTAGCCCATACTCCAAAAGACCAAGTTATGGGACCAAAAGATGCTAAGATCTTCCCTAAACCTAAATCTAAGCTTAAAAAGAACAAGTTTCAGACTTTATACCTCCAATGGGCTAGAAATGATGCATAAACTCTGGATCTACAAGCTTCTTCTTCTCTTTTGCTTCTCCTTAAGCTTCCTTCTTCTTCAAAACCACAAAAGAACACCTAAAAACTCTTAGTAAGCTCAAAAATGCACTTAAGATGGCTAGGGTTTCGAGGTTAGAACTAGAAGGCAATGGGGGCTGAAAAGGTGATGAACATGAAGGACATAATGATCTTAAATAGGGTGCAAACCCTAAAAATTAGTGTGGGTTTTCCCCTGGCTTGAGTATGCCCAACGTACACATGGGTACGCCCAACGTACGCAGGGTTCATCTCGATGCGCGCATGCAAGGAGTACGTCGTGCATACCTAGTGTACGCCCAACGTACACATGAACCATTCACAACTTTTAACTGAGTAATGGATAAATTACATACCTGGCGACTCGGGCGTTACAATTCTCTCTCACTTGAATCAGACTTCGTCCTCGAAGTCCGCTGCTGGAAATAACTCTAGGTAATGCTCTCCCATCTCGTCCTCCGGCTCCCACATCCATTCTGAACCCTTGAGATGCTGCCACTGCACCTTCACTAACTCAACAAACTTGTTCCTCAAGGTTTTTGTCTTCCTGTCAAGGATCGCTACCGGTCTCTCAATGTAGTACAGGTGGTCATCCACTTTAATATCCTCCAACTTCCATTTTTGAGGTTTTAATCGGTTAAGATATAACCTCCAACTTCAGCTCTAGGCTCCTTAAAATGTAGTAACCCATAAAGTTGCCAACTTTATGTTTTTGCATGTCTTAATGGGACCCAAAACCCGATTTTATCCATCTAAACCCATAATATGAACATCAACTTAAACATGATTCATCAAAACCCATCAAGATGATGTTTTTATGGTTCCTAATAACTCCATAATGGATACATTTTCCAACTTTATCCATTAGAATGGTCCAACCAACCAAGATCTAGTCTTCAAGTCTCAAAGGGATCAAAAGTGCATATTTTACAACTTAATTTATTAAGTCCAAGTCTCAAGCTTTTAGATCTGAATTAATATGATGTTTAGATGGATAAAGTTTCCAACTTTATCCATAACAAGGTCACAAACTTTCAAGATCTAAACTTTATGCACTAAAGTGACCAAAAGCTCATAACACCCAAGAGGAGCTACATCTATCAAATGCATCATCAAGATTCAAACTTTATACCTCTAGAAGAAAGATCAAGGTGAACAAAGTCTGGATCTACAAGCTCCAATGCAACCAACACTTTTCCAACAAGCTCCTTCTTCTCCAAGATACACCAAGAACACTCCAAAGCACTTAAAAACACCTTCTTTTTTCTTATAAGGCTCAAACTAGGGTTAGCGTTTCAAGGGAGGGTGTTGGAGAGGTGGAGGCTAAGAATGGAATGGGTTTGGGGAGTTAAGGAGCTTAAATAGGGCTCAAACCACTAAAATAGGGTTTGGGCACTGATCGCGAACGCCCAACGTACTCCATGAATGCCTAGTATGACCAGCGTAATCCAGGTACGCCCAATGTACTCCATGTACGCCTAGTACGCCCAGCGTACTCCAGGTACGCTCAACGTACTAGATTAATCCCCAAAACCTTCCTAACTTCAAACGGTCATAACTTTATTTACAACTCTGTTTTCGACGATCTTTATATCCACGGAAAGGTAATAAAAAGATCTACAATCCTATCAACTCTCCTTTTACTTAAAACTTACTGAACTTAAATCCAAAATTCATAAAAGGTCCGAACTATCACTTTATGGTTTTACCCATGGGCTCCAAAGCACCAACCGAACTCTCGGATAACCTAATCTACATTACCCACATCCAAAGGGCCCTAAATCTCTCTCTTCCGCGAGTCCTGAAGCCTTATGATAACTGTTCTTTGGGTCACGACCCTGAATTATGAAACGATTCGAAATAGGGTGTTACACTATGCCTCAAAACTCTCTTGCTTAGGTGTCCTTTATCACAAAAGATTTACGCTCAAATCATCCAATTTGAAAAACATGTGTAATCGGCCTATCACTTGGTTATAGAAATCTTGAAGGTACCCCGGCCATCAAAAGGTAACACTAAGCGGTTAGTTGACCTTTATCACACTAGTGGATACAAGAGATGTGCAAGTGTTCTTCAAGATGGATTGCATAGATTTGAAGTTTGAGAAGGTCTTTTATATGTTTTATAATTCTAGTTTTAAAAACATATGATATCATGATAATTGCATGTATACAATTAATCATTCTATCGATTTTCCAAAAAATCACATTTAAGGTTCAAATATAAAATACGGTTTATATTTTAACGCAGTTCAATTTTAACGATAATATCTAATATTAAGTTTGAGTTTGAGCCATATAGAAACTTATTTATTACTTACTAAAATTTCCTTTTATTATTAATATTTTGGAGTTTGAATAAGTTATAAAATCACCATTTTAGACTTATAATTTTATAATTTCAAAATTTGTTGTTATTAACGTTTTAATAAAACCGGTTTTTATTTTAAAGTTATAACTTGTTGCATCTAATATTATCATTTTGAAAATTGAAAACTAAACTCAATGTGATGTTTATTTTGTCCAAAATAGTTTGAGTTTGTGAAAATCTAATTTATCAACCACAAAAAATATTTTCATAAAAATAAACAACACAAGCATGCATTATAGTGTAAAACTAGCGAAGTTCTAATGAGACTTTTATGAGCCATCATAAAAGTGTCAAGTCCTTTCCTAAGGGACCAAATGGACCAAAATCTTCAAGTTGTTCTTCATGTTGACTTCATACTCCTACTTACATTGACAATCTACTTTGTTGCAATTTTATAAAACTTTTATAAAAGTTATAAACTTTTATAAAACTTTTATAAAAGTTATAAACTTTTATAAAAATTTTATAAAACCATGGGCACCTCCAAGGTCTTCAAAAACGGCCTCCATCTTCACCTTGTTACATATTTTATAAAATAAATCTACTCTAAAACTAATCTATTACATAAAAAAATAATAATAATAAAAACTAGCTATGTTTTATTACATACTTTATGAATAAAAAAATATAACAAATCATTTTAATAAATCCATCAACAACAACAACACAAATGTCCATAACTTGTTTATAAACTCATATATATATATATATATATATATATATATATATATATATATATATATATATATATATATATAAACATAAAACAACCTTTGTTTTTTCTAATTCAACTTTAAGTGACAAAAAACGCATGTAAGTTTTTGTCATAAAAAATAACAATTTAAAAAATTATCAAAGAAAATATGTATGAACGTATTTTTATACAAAAACAAGTTATTCGTATTCTCCAAAAACTAAGATTTCCAAAAATCAAAAAATCTAACCAAACTTGCATGGTAACTCTGATACCAATTGTTGGGTTTTATTTCAAAATTAGTTTCATAAACTAGAAAATTTGGCAAATGGAAGACTTTAATATTTTGAATAGAAAACTAGTTTATAACCCACCAAGGATCTTCTTGCAAAATTTGAAAGAAAACAACAAAAAAAGAGGAAGAAGAGTATAACAACCTTTGTAGACTTTGAATCCTCAAGGGGAGGCTTGGAAGTTAATGAAGAATATATGAACCTTTGAGACACTAACATTAATCCGACTTGATGATGATGCTAGTCTTTAAACTCTTAAGCTCTTAAGATTTAAGTTGATAACCAAAGTATGAACTTAAAGAGAAAAAAATGCAAATGTTCTTTTAGGTGTAAAAGCAAAAACAAGAGAGAGTGAGTATGCCAAGCATACTCATGGTTTTTGCTAGTAAAAAAGTCAAAAATGAAAGACTTTTGTGCACCCTCTTAAATCTAAAACAATACACATGAGTCCTTAACCAATTAAATACTCATGTCATAAAAGGAACTTGTCCCCCATGCCTTTAAGAACTAGCCATGCTTTTGATAAAACAAATCAAAAGGCCATGCTTCTTTTATTCTTTCTTGTAAAGATAAAAAAGAAGACAAAAGTTTATAAATTTTGTAAACTTCTTTTATAAAATATAACCTTTGGCTTTTGTCAAAAAGAAAAAAGTCTTTCTAGTGCAAAATAATGTGCATGACTTAATAAATCATACCATATGCTATATTATGTTACTTGCTAATAAAAAATTATTATTTCCAAGAAATAAATAATTTTCAATTAATTATAAGAGTTTAATGAATTATTATTAGAATCAATTTCTAATAAATAATCAATTGTATCAAGTTGTTGTTAGTGTGAACCATTAGTATCATATGTTAATTAGTAATATCATTTTAATATGACTCTTGAGCATACAAGATCTTTCATTCCATTTGCTTTGGCAAATAAATCCATCATATATACCATAATATGAACAAGAACCGATGTATGATAACACTTTGAGCATGAGAATAATATTCTAATAGGATACATAGGAAAGTCATTGGATGACCCTGAAGGACATTCTAAAAGTACTTACATAGAACTAAAGAATGTTCATAATCTGCATAGTTTAGAAGGAGGTCTTAATGTAAATTGCTACACAAGATGCTGAATTCAAAACATATAGAGATAATTATGAATTATAATCAGGTTATGACTTCATTATGAATAAAGAAAGGTTTTTTTGGAATGGGCTCTAAGAAAAACATAGTTGCACAATCTATTATAAAATAAGAATATATTGATGTTTCACAAGCTACAATTTAATACGATTGAGTGAATAAGGATGAGTCCTTCCATTCAAGGATCACCCAAAAATCTTTTCTGATAACGAGAGTGTACTTAATTTAGTTAAGGAATCTAAGTCACATCAGAACACCAATCATATTCTCCAGAGATTTAGCTGTATATGGAATAAAGTTAAATAAGGAGATGATTGTATTCGCAGAATTCACACATATTATAATTAAGTTGGACCTATTCACAAGAACCTTTCATAAGCTTAGCACGAAAGGTCGCGATTGAGCTATATGAATTCGTTATTCTAGTAATGAGATTTGATTTGGATTTAGTATTTCGATATTAGAACATTATAACAACAACTATTTTATTGTTTACATATATTGGAAAATGATCTTTTCAATAATGCTTGTCTTGTTCTATATTAATATGTTTAATCCATGAATAAGCTAATAACTCTAAAATTCCATAGTCGGCCATATTTGTGGGAACAAATATGAGGTAAGACTAATATGAATTGGATTGGTTGACTTTCATAAGATGAAATTAGGCAAAGAGTGGTAGCCAAGTTTATATGTACTTATTAGAGAACAAGCATTGGACATGATCCATTTCAAGATCACTTCATGGATCGCTATCATGAGTGATACTTAATAAATGTATTATATTTTTAATTCTTAGACCTAAGATACATATTTGGGACTTGAGTGTAGGTAATTCTATACTTTGATATGGTTAAATGTTGTTCTTTGACCAAGCAGTTATAAAGGTCATTATTAGGTATTGTGTGAACTACACAAGAGGCATATGTAGTCAATATGAGATTTTTTCCTCGTATATGTTGAGAATTAGACATCTAAGGCGCCTTACTAAAAGTTAAACACTAAATGAGATTGATTGTGATCTATATTTCATGTTCAACATGATGTCTATGACAAAGGGATAACTAAAAAACTTACCTTATATATTAATTGAAGCTTTAAGCTTTTGGGGAATTGAATATTATTGAATGTCACTTCGTCATGCATTGTTAGGGAGTAATGAAATGTTGCTAGATATTCAACACTGTCTATATCAATCTAGAATGGGTCTTCTGCAAGTGGAAGATTGAAAGATATATATGCTCAAGAATCATTATTGGATGATATTTTCTAAATAATATATGATCCTATAAGTTCAATTATAGTTTATTTTATTTCCTTATTTTTTATAGTTTATTTTATCATTTTATTATTATTGCATTTCATATTCTATCTCATTCTTTATCTTGGATCATACAGGGTACTTTCTATTTTGCATGAGGTGTTTTCTAGGCTTTTAGAGTCTCGTTGCGGTTGTGGATTAACATGTTGCTAGGCTTGGTGGGCTTGTGAATAATTATTGGGCTTGATGGATCCATCAAAGAATAATTGGGCTTAAAATGATGAAGAATTGGATGAAGTGGGCTTATGAAGATGGGTCATGGACTCTTCTTATTGGTCTTGGACTATCCATTTTTAAAGCTTGAAGACGATTGGCCAAATTTGAATCATGTGAGGTGTGAAGGGGACCAAGGGAATCTTGAGTAGTGGAAGAAATAGACCAATGATATTTCAGCATCATTTGTGAGGGTGGGGTCTCACCCGCGCAGATCTGTGAGGGTACCCGTGCAACTGCACTTCTGGGGGTATTTTGGTCATTTGGATCAATATTTACCTTGGGGGTTAGGTTTGGTAGCCAACACTTTGATTTTTCCACCATTATAGCACCTTGGAGGAATTTTTGGAGATCTAGAGTGTAACATCCCACAAATTACACCCCAAAAATTTCATTTTTAAAGTTACTAAATCCATAACCTAAAACATCATCAGTTTCAAAAGCAATGTGTACTTATGGTGATTATAGTATTTTAACAAAACCAGACATAGAAAAGTATTATCATAGTTTAAGTCCCAAAATCTCTACTGCGGAAAATCATGGTGTGATGCGATGTGATCATGTCGGACCTTTTCCCTTCGAGCTAGAAGTACCTGAAACACAAAGTGGAACTGTAAGCACAAAGCTTAGTGAGTTCCCCCACCATACCACATACACAATATACGTACTGCCAAGCATATCCGGGTGCTGGCTTACCCCCTTTGGTCTATTTCAACTGGATACTTCCAAGCATATCTGGGTGCTCGACCTGCCCCTTCGGTCTATTTCAACCGGATAATGTCGAGCATATCTGGGTGCTCGTCCTGCCCCTTCGGTCTATTCCAACCGGATATTGGGTCTATTCCACCCCTCACCACTACCACTTAATATCCCACATAAATCACATAATCATCAAACATTACATGCACAACCGATAATTGTCACGAAGACAATCATCATGCCATATCATAACTAGTGGGCCGACCTTGGTGCCTTCGACCCATAAATTCTACGAAAGCAGACTCACTCAAATTGTAGGTGTAATAACGTGCTCGGAAAATGACTCGTGAACTCCTCCCCCTATCGCACATCATAAATTTCTAATTAGTTAACAAATTATGACTCCAACCCTAATTCACGTCTTAAGGCAAAGATTCCCTAATTTGTAACGCCCGTAGATCCGGGCTAGTCAATTTAGAGACGATAAACATCAAAAATGACTTCTTGATGGAAGATTATTTAGAAGGATTAATCTTAACTAAGTTATAGTATGTGTTACAAGGATTCCGTGTATATAAAGAACGCCGAAATCCGAGTTATAACGAAGAAGATATGACCTGTCGAAGTTTCGCGATAGAACCGGCACGACACAGCGCGACGTAAATAGTGAATTTACGTTAGAGCGATATTTGGCCTTAGCGATCTAAATGAAAGTCGTAGAATACGTTAAACCGAGAGCGTGCATAAAAAGAACGTCTAAGTTTGACTTGGTATGAGGAAGTTATGATTTTTCTAAGTTTCAGCTTAACAGTATGCAGCCCGAAGTTCGAATATGAGATTCAGTGATTTCTAGCCAAAACGATCTAAACGAGAATCGAAGATCTCATCGATAGTATCCCAACGGTGAAAAGACAGACGAAAACAGATGTCCGATGAAGAAGATATGATTTTCTAACGGAGTTTTCCAGTCCCGGCCTACTAAAATAATATAATAAAAGTTAAAATCAAAATTAGTCGACGGAGTCTAAACGAGAGTCGTAGAGCATAATCTCACCTACGCGTGCATATAAAGAACGTCCAAAACGGAGCTCGTATGCGAGAGATATGAATTACTGAAGTTCGGAACGCAAACTTCGAGGCTGTGTCAGAGCTCACGAGGTGAGCACATTGCTCACGACATGAGAACAAACTGGACACCCTCCAGATCAAGTGGACGAATGACGGACGCAGTGACCTACTGAGCTCACGACGTGAGCACTAAAATCTCACGACGTGAGTACAGAAAATGGCCCTATAAATAGAAGCTGAAAGCCAGCCGAGTTTTGTTGCTCAAATCCTTTCCTCTCTCCCGTATTACATCGTTTTACGTGCAAAGAAGTACCCCCGAAGCCCCGGTATCATCCCGGGACCCGAAGCGAGGCCCGAAGCCCCGAAGATCTCGAGGAGAAAAGAGTTTCAAGACGAATCTCTGCCCACGAGAAGCCCGGTGTGTGAAGATATCCCGGTTTCACCGAAGAATACTGCTTTTAAAGCTGTAGTGCTGTCCGAGCATCGTCTAATCATGTGAATGTGTAGTTACTTTCTTCTAACACATAAATATGAAGTATTTGCTATGAAATACGTGCTATGTGTATATATATTGTTGTTTATTTGAGATGAATGTGGAATGGATGTTTTATATAGTTTCTAAATTAGTTAAACTGTATATGTATTTTATATCAACAAATATGTTGGGTAGAACATGGGGTAGATGCTGTCGATAAACGAGAGAAAAACTTTGGTAGCTATGGATTAAGGCATAGTTAATTGTCCCTAGATCCGTGAGTATGGATCATATCAAGAGGTTAGTTTTAGATCCGGGAGTACGGATCAGATCAAGAGGTTAATTTTAGATCCGTGAGTAGGGATCAGGTAAAGAGGAAAATTTTAGATACGAGAGTTTAGATCGCGTCGTTGTGAAGATCGACGGGGTGGGATAAGGGTTGTTCTTATATGGTGAAATCGTAAAAGTAATGATGATAGGTCCCGATGTTTAAGATGATCTAGTCATCCGAGACAACGACCACAGGCTATACTAAATAGTCCATTGGAACGTTAATAGGCTCGTAGCCTGTAGGTGGTTTTGTACTCTGTGTTCATTAGGTGATTGGGTTCACCAGGTGTTTTTGTACTCTGTGTCCATTAGGTGATTGGGTTCACCAGATGTTTTTGTACTCTGTGTTCATTAGGTGATTGGGTTCACCAGGTGCTTTTGGACTCTGTGTTCATTAGGAGATCGTATTCACTAGATGTTTTGAACTTATGTGTTCATCAGGTATTTTCGAACTGAGTGTTTAATAGATGTTTTGAACTATGTGTTTATCAGTTGTTTTCGAACTATGCGTTCATTAGAGGATTGTGTTCATTAAGTATTTTTTTTGAACTAGATGTGTTCACTTGGTGTTGTTGAACTGGGTATGTTCACTAAGTGTTTTAGAACTAAGTATTCACCAGATGTTTTGAATTAAGTGTTCACTAGGAGTGTTAGAACTAGGTGTTCGTTAAGTATGTTGAACTAAGTGTTTACCGGTTGTAATTTGAGGACCTCGGCAGTGGTGGACTTTGTGTCAATTCCTTAGGTCAATCCTTAGGAATGAATGAATAAAGTTCAATTGATTCTTAGGGTAAATCCTTAAGAAATAAAGGAGATAATGGGGATGGGTAATTTGGATTGATTGATTGATGATTGAATATAATAATTATATTATTGTGGGTCGAAAACCCTATATGCTCACCAGGCTCCCAAGCCTGACCCACTCAGTTTTCTTTGCATTACAGGTAATGGCACAAGAGTATAAGTTGGTGGACTTGACGAGAGATTTTGGATTATAGACCAGTAGTTGAAAATAACCGCTGTAAGGTTAAATTGTACTGTTTATGCTTTTTGGTCTGTATCGGAACATGACATCCCGAGGTTTTATTATTTATCGAAAATTACATTCTCTTTGAGAAATGTTTTGATAAATTTTATCATATTTTGTTTTGGGAACGAATTCTGCAACTCTTTTAATCAAAGGATTACTCTGATTTTATAAAACAAAGCATAAACAAATCGGTCTTTTCTGGCCGTGAATTTGGGGATGTCACATAATTCTTGCCTTATTGGTCCTTTTCCTCTTAAGGCCCGATTTCGAACAACCCAAAAGTGCCCAAGCCCAAACAATTAAATTCTAAGACCCAATAAGGCCCAAAGGTCTTCATCTATAGATTGGCTTGGGGCCCAACAATCATTTTTGCATTATGCATGCGTACGCGCGACGTACTCTGCATGTAAGCGCAGCGTACGCTGGTCTTGACCTGACTCGGGTGATTGGCCCAGTACTCGCAAAGTACCAGGGAGTACGCCTAGCGTACTGGCCAGCTAACCCAAGAACCCGCTTGTGACTTAATCCATTAAGTCCTCACATCCAGAATGTAGATCCAGGTCCTTAAGAACGTACTAATCCATAAAGTCATAAACTTTATGCTTTTGCATGAATGGATGGGGATTAAGACATAGATTAAGTCCTTATACACACTTAGTTGGTACCTAGCACTTGCATGGTTGAGGCTAAACCATCAAGGTCCGATTTTTATGGCTCTTAACACTTCCAAGAGCCAAAAAGGACAGCTCATATGGACTGAAAACTCATTTATTCAAAGGATCTCAACTATTGGACCAAAATATACCATAAAACACCCCATAACTAGATATAATCATGCAATGGTCAACATTTAAGCTTTATACCTCAAATAGGTCAGAAATGATGCCAAACGTCTGGATCTACAAGCCCTCTTCACGTCCTTGCTTCTTCTCTAAATTCCTTCTTCTCCAACACCACCAAATAACACCAAAAATGCACAAGATAAGCTCAAAATGCATGCAAGAGGTCTAGGGTTCGGTTCTAACACTCTAAGGGTGATGGAGGTTGAGAGAATGACGATTAGGAGGTACATAAGGTCTTTAAGTAGGGTGCAAACCCTAAAATTTAGGGTTTGCTTCTGGCCAGACTATGCCCAACGTACGCAGGGGATTCCCCCGATTCACGCCTCACCCATGTACGTCGTGCGTACACTATATAAGCCCAGCGTACGACCCTTTCCCATATTAAAATTATCTATCAATTTTTATAAGCAGTAAAAGAAGATACCTGGCAACTCGAGCATTACATAAATCTACATTCTTCTCATCCATCTAGTAATTGCTAGTTTCTTGATGCTAAAACACTTTTGTGATTATTGTCTTGTTGCCATGAGTGGCTAATCTCTTTATTTTGGTTGACTTGGGCTAAAAACCTTAGATATTTAGGGGTTTTAAAGGATTCATGTTTTGGTTGTCAATTATCTTATGTTATTAATCATTAGTTCATAATTCTTATGCTTGTTTAATACTTTGATCATGATCTTGGTATTTGATTGAGAAATTATTGGTTTATTTCTTTGATTTATCAATGAATCATTAAATTTTCTTAGAACACAGGCTTTATGATGGTATAAATCATCTCTAGGTTATGGATCATGACTCCTTTATGGATGTGTAAGCATTGACATCCTCCAGGAATTGAGGATTCCTTCCTTCTTAAGGCTAATCAGTTTTCTTGGGTTCAATTGCTTCAATTGAATCCATGATTTTGATTGAGAAGGTGTGTTGTCGGCTTCCCCAACCTCCATACTACATTTGAGGAATTTTGGCATATCATGCTTCATGATGGCTATAACCAATTTGGGATGAATGATAAGCTTACACATTGAATCGTAATGATAAACACATAAATGTTCATTGTGTTAAATTACCTTAGTTGACCAACTCTCTCCAATACTTGAGTATCTCACCATCTTTCTTAATTGTAAGTATTTTAATTCTTCAATCCTTTTAGTTTCCAAACAATCACAACCCCCCCCCCCCTTTAGTTTAATTGGAGTTAGTTAGTTTGATTACACTTGTTCCATTGGATTGTATTGGTGATTGAATACAACCATTCCCCGTGGATCGATATCCTTTTTACTACCATATTACGTTTTATTTACAAGCAAAAGGGTGTAATTTGCTTGGTGGGCTTGACATCCCACCAGTCACACCAATAACAAGTAAATGCTAATTGAGTATTTATAAAGATTTGATCTTAATAATATTTATAATTCTTGCAAATAATTGGAAATTGTTTATTTATGTGAAAATATTAATTTTCACTGTTAAGTATCAAAATATATCATAATGTATGATTTATTATGTCATTTACATATTTATGGACCAAACGAGGGAGGGGGGGGGGGTTCTTATTTGAATACATATGACTTTATAAGTTATAAAAGATGGAAGAGTTTTCTAAAACTCTTTTGCATTTTTCTTATAAAAACCGAGAATTTGAGAAGGGGGAAGAAGTTAGAGACTTTTAATTATTATAAGGTCTTACCCATGATTATGGGACTTTATAATCATGAAGCATGAGCCTTAAAGTGTTAAGACCCGTGGGATAATGACTTGTTAAAGGCTTAAAACTAGCATTTCTTCTCCTTTCTTTGATAATATCTGCCAATCTCTCCCTCTCTCTTTTTCTATTCTCCTTTTCTCACTTAAAGGGTTAAACACATGGTAGAAAGAAAGGTGATACTTTAACTCTCCTTTAAGAAAAATCTTTGTTTTGTTCTTAAAGGCTTAAGAGTCTTATTATTACATGAAGAACTAGCATTCTAGTTTATTTGGTTATTATTTGTGTCAAGCTATAGAGAAGTTCTATTTTGTGCTCTTGCCATTACTCCGTCAACTTCCAACCTATCTTTGAGGAATCAAAGACTTCAAAGGTTGTAATTCTTTTTTCATATGGTTGTTATAATATTTCAATACATGCAAAATGATCATTAGGATTAAAATAGTTTTATGTTATTAAAGATTAAAATGCTTTCATTATTATATTAATCGTTTTGGAAACCAAAATTTTGAATAAAACCCAACAAAGGTTTCACCCAAGTACCCAATCTCTAGTATTCTATTATTTGTAATTCGGTTGTTAAAGCCTCTATTGTTTGAATTGTCTTATATCTAGTTGTTATGAATAAATGGCATCTGTATAAATTAGATGTCAAGAATGCCTTCTTGAACGGTCATCTCACCAAAATAGTTTTTATGAAACAAACCTCGTGTTTTATTGATCCCAAACATCCAACACACAAATTTTTTATTTATAGAAACCTCTATATGGCCTTAAACATGCGCCTCGTGCCTGGTTTCAACGCCTTAGCCTCTTCCTCTATAGCCATGCATATACCTCCTTGTTTGTTTATCAACAAGGCACATGTACATATTATCTTATGGTTTATGTTAATGATCTTATTCTCACAGGTAATCGACCGAATATTATTTAGAAATGTATATCTTGACTCAATCGAGAATTCTCCATCAAGGACCTCAACCTTCTAAGTTATTTTTAGGCCTCAAAATAGTCTACATTAGTGATAGACTATTTCTCAACCAAGCTAAGTATGCCTATGGTCTCCTAAGCTCAAAACATGTTGCTACTCTGTTTTTAACCACTAATTATTTGACGAGTGATGGTACTCCGTTTAATGATCATACTACATATCAGTCCTTGGTTGGTGCTTTGCAATACCTCAATATTACTAGACACGACTTATCTTATAAGCTAAATCAACTAAGCTAATTTCTACATGCTCCAACATTTGATCACCTTCAAGAAGTCAAGTGAATTCTCTACTATGTCAAAAGTACAATCTCATATGGTTTAACTTTCTGCCACTTATCTACTTCAAACATCCTTGGATACTATGATGTTGATTGCGCTCGTTGTATTAAGACGAGGCGATCCACTTTTGGTTACTCTATTTTTCTTGGTTGTAATCGTATTTAATGGAGTACCAAGAAACAACTCATGGTTGCTCGTTCTACTTGTGAATCTGAGTACGAAGCCATAGAAAATATTGTTGCTAAAATTTTATGGGTTACTCACTTACTTCGTGAACTACATGTATTGCCACACGATCCTCCTACGCTTCTTTGTGATGATTACAGGTCCATATTTCTCAGTCAAAGTCCCATTTCTCACAAGCGGAAGAAACATATTAACATTGACTACTACTTTGTTCGACAACTTGTTGCCTTTGAAAAACTACACACACTGTTTGTTCTGTAGGGTTCAAAATGTAGTTGGTGAGAAGTCGAAACTCTTTTAGTCAGTAAGGGTGCGAAATCAGAATGATTTCGCACCTATATGTATTTGCAAGGCACATGTCGAATTCGAACTAGAACGTTTAGTCCATGTTTTTTTTATGTCTGTAACACCCTATAAATAGGGTAAGTATTAGGGTCGAGAGTATCTTTTGTGCTCTTCATTGTTGTAAACTCTCTCAAACTCTTGTACTCGTTACAGACGAAATATGAGGCAAGCAAATCGTATTTACTCGATGTGTTCTTTCTATTTTCTGTGATTGATTACATATTCGTTACTCGATTCTAATACACATCAATTGGTATCAGAGCAGGATTCATTCAATCAGTTTCATTTTTCTCGTCTTTTTTATATTTTTTTAATCGCTCTTTCCGATTCAAAGTTTTCCGCAATATTGAATCAGAAAACTTGTTTTAATTGATTGTTTTGTTTCGATTATGCACTCTGTTGGTTAGATCGAGTGATTACTGGTCAATTTCTGTTTGATTCTCCTTTTATATCTCTTTTCTGAATCAAAAATCACGTCTGTCCATACAATAATGGAGAACTTTAACATGAACATAATGTTGAGTTTTCCGCACTTACTTGGATCATCTACGAAGATTCCAATGCTCATTCCTGAATACTATGAGCAATGAACCGATGGAATGGAGGATTATATCAACATAATAGATGAAGATCTTTGGAGATGTATCATAAGTGGAAAATATCGTCCTAGTATGCTTAAACAATTTGGAACTACTGGTTCTTCTGCTGATGTTGTTGTGCGAATGGATAAACAGGAAGCTAATGATAAGAAATGCCTTTGTGAACTATGTGGTGCTCTTCTGCCATTAGTATACAACTACGTCCGAAGTTGAAAAACAACAAAGGAGATTTTGGACACATTGAAAGAAAAATATCAAGGCACTGAAAAGACAAAGAAAAGCTCTATGAAGCAATGTTTGTTGGAAATGGGCGAGTTCAAGCAGAAAGATAACAAATCAATAGAGTTATACTATGATCATTTGAGCGAACTGATATTCAAATGCACTCGTTATGGTGTTACTCATTCGACTCTGGAATATAATCTGACTTTTCTGATGGGATTGAGAAAAGAATGGAGGAACATTAGCCTGATGATCAAAACTCATCAGAGTTTCAATGGTTATTCGTTGGCTGATTTGTATAATGTTTTTAAGAATCATGAAAGTGAGATAAACGAAATTACTGAAGAAGGAAAGTTGAGATTAGGATAACCTTTGGCTATGATGTCGAAAGTGACTGCCAAGGACTCTGAAGTCGAATCTGTTGAACAACATGACCTTGCAGAAAAAGGATTTCTAGTTAATTATGAAGATAAAGTGGTAGCTTACTATTCGAATAACAAATTGAAAAAGTTCTTCAAAAAGTTGTTCAATCCGAAGTACAAGAACAACAGTGAGTTCAAGGGGAATAGTTCAACTGGAAAAGGTGTAAAGGTAAAGTCGAAGGAGGAAAAAAGGAAGTAAATAATGTGGTTGAGAAGAAGCCAATGAAGCTCAAATGGGATTTGATCTATGATTGCAATTATTGCAATGGTTCGAATCACTTGGCAAAAGACTTTATGTTGCGAAAGAAGGAGGAGAAGAAGGAGAGAGTGAAAGATGAGGCGTACTACGCAGGAAAGATTGAGCAGTTGAAGGCTCAAACCAAAGGACTCTCCTTGATGGCTAAAGGAGGAGATGAGAATGATGAGACGTATCAGTTCTGGTCTTCAGGGTCTGATGATAAGGAGATGAGGAATCCCACACATGGAGCTATGTATGCTCAATTAAAAGAAGGTGGTTCGGATGATGAGAATATCTCAGGAAGATGTTTTGTTTCAACAGGTGCTGAAAAATCTTTAATGACATCGAAGGTACGTAATCTTCTTGAATCTCTTAATATTCCTTCAAGTACTTATCATGCAGTATTAAAATATTTTGATGATATTCTTTCTTATCTTAATGATATGTTGATTTCCATGAATAGAGAAGCAGAACAATCAAAATCATTACTATTTCATGTTTGAAACAAAATAGAAGTTAAGAAGAGTATGATAGAGAGTTTAGAGATTCAATTAAGGAACTTTATAATAGACAGAGATTCCGTTAGGACTGATAACATGTTGTTAGTTAAACATAGGAACATTTACTATAATTCTGCCAAACGTTTGTATGCTAAACTAAATGAGTTGCATCATTCATCTGATATTTGCAAAGAACAACAACGAAAGTTACTTCCTTTCTTAGCTTATGAGAGAGAAAAAGTAGATGCGACTTCGTATGATTGTGAAAAGAAAATTTTTTAGTTTGATAAAGTTCCTAATGATTCGTATACATATGGAATAGTTAAGATTGATGAATGCTTAAATGTTGATGATCTTGTGCATATTGTTAATGAAACTCTCACTGAAAATGAACAAGTTAAAATTTTGAACATGCCTGAGAAGTCAACATTTGATTCTCAACAAAATTTTGCTGATATCGAAGATGATTCTAATAATATCAGTGAAATTGAGGCTGGGGAAAGTGTTGATTGTTCTCAATTATCTGTTATTAATGTCAATTCGATGGAAAAATAAAAAGAAATATGTCATGATTCAATGGCGAAGGTTAACAGTGATCAACCTTCTACGTCTAATGTTTGTGATCCTTTAGACCATGTTGTGGTAGAAGACTATGTAAGCGATGAGGATGATGTTTCGAATGAAACAACTCTTCCTAGACTTGTAGTCGAACAGTTTTATGAAGAATCAACAAAATTCTCAAAGGTGTTGAAAGACAGAGGAAAACATTATCTGGAATAAAACTCAGTAGTCTATCCAAGACTCAAGTGTACAGATGATGTTGTATTTCCAAATCAAGTATTTGTTACCTCTAGAAATGGTGATAAGGTGAATCCAGAATTGAGCAAACTGGTTGAGGAAGACAATAAATATGTGACAAAAGATGGTTTTTATTCGAATCAGAGCACAATCGAAAATGGTTTGAACAAAAACTTAACAACTTTTCAATGACTGAAACCAAAACGTGTTTGGGAAGTAAAAACGAAAAAGTCAAGTGTTGTTAATCAAAACAAAGAAAATGTTTCAAAATCTCAAAAGACAAAAGCACAAGTTTTCAAGGAACATGTTGAAAAATTGGTTTGTGAGGAAGGTGTTTCGAATACAAAAGCTCGAAACAAAGTTTATTGGAAAAATGTAAAAGGTTTTCAAAAACAGAGGTTTTTAAGCAAAAATCAATTGAACACCTTCAAACAATTTCTCAAAAGAAGACGTATGTTCAAAATAAACCGTTTCAAAAGCAAAATAATTTTTCAAAAAGTCGAACTAATGTTCAAGATCAAGTTCGATCTCATAATGTTCAAAACCAAGGAAATGGAAACTTTGTTCAAAATCAACGCCAAAGAAATTATGGTTCAAATCATGAAAATGAAAGTTTTGTTCAAAACAAGAATCAAAGGAATTTTGTTCAAAATAATAAACAAATGAATTTTGGTCCAACTCATGATCAAAGACGTTTTCAACAAAGTCAGCATGTTTTTCATCAAAATGTTGTAGGTTATCATAACCAATACCAAAATCGTTTTCAAAATTCACCAAAAAGGATATTTCTAACTCAAAAATTTGAAAAAATGAATGTTCAAGAAAAGAAAAATGAACCTTTTAAACCCAAAAATCCACACTTTCCAAACCCCGATTCGAAGCAGAAGGTGAAAGCTTTGTTTGCGAAAGGGAAAAGTGATGTAAGGAACATAAATCATTGGCTAGAAGGAAAAGGAAAAAGATATCAACCAGGAAAGTACTCTCAATATTAAATCAAATCTGCTTACGAGACATACCTGAATGATTCGATGTGTTGAAGTTCTTCGTCACAGGAGTCGAATCCGTTTGTGAAAAGGTGGAAAGAAATTCCTAAGAAGAAAGTTGATGGATTTCAGACAAAAGACGAAAGAGTGAAAATCAATGTTGAACCTTTTCCATTCAATGATTACATTTTGATGCCTAAAGCCAATGAAATTGACTTAATAGACAGTTAAAAGTCTAAGGTTCGAAGTTGGGACATAGCTTCATCCATTCATAATGCATTTCAAGCTAATGTCCAAGGACCCAAAAGGTCTTCGGGACCTAAATTCTTCTAATTGATCACAGGTACTATGTGACGAGCAATACGATGAGAATTGGTACATTGATAGTGGTTACTCACGTCACATGAATGGGCGAAAGGAGAATTTTAGAGATTTTCGAAAGCTGATAATGCAAGAGTAGTAAAGTTTGGTAACAACAACAAATTCTAAGTCAATGGATATGGTAAAGTAACGAATGAAAAATTCATGGTGAATAGAGTGGCGTATGTCGAAGGCTTAAAACATAATGTTATTAGTGTTTTTCAACTAGTTGTGGGCACTGGCAATCAATTTGAGTTTGATGAAGAAGGAAGCATTATCTCTAACAAGGAAACAAAGGACATTCTTCTAAAGTCGAAATGAAAAGGAGACATGTTTATGCTCGACATGAAACCTATTATTGGAGTTCCCTTTGTATGTTTGTTGTCGAAAGATTCCTCAAACCTCAGCTGGTTCTGGCATCAACGTCTATACCATCTTAATTTCACAAATCTTAACAAACTAGTTTTACATGATCTTGTTCGAGGCTTACCTGTCTTAAAATTTGATAACGATTCGTTGTGTATTGCTTGTGAACAGGTAAAGCAACATAGACAAGGTCATCCAATTTTCATCGATTCCAAAATCATCGAACCTTTGGAACTTCTTCACATTGACATTTGAATAAATTTTGCAATCTCTGATGAAGATACAAAATACGAATCTTCATTTGCTTCCACAGTTGATCAATATCCAGAACAATTACAAATGTTGATTTTAGCCCTAAATCACTATGTTCTATCTACAATATTATCTTCTTCGTTTGCAGTCCCAATGACTTGGCTTTCTCTTGCTGGTTCCATAGCAATTTTCAACAAAACCTCAAAGGTTGTTATGTTTCAACTGATGAATAAAAAGATGTGAAAGCTTACAAAGAATCTATTTGCCCAAATCATGAAGTAGCCTATTTCAGATACTTTTTATGAAGTCACTAATGAACAAGTTCTTCACATGTTCAAAGAGATGGGGCTTCAATCAGTTATGACTGGAATAAGTCTATTTAGAAAGTCGTGTCTTCCCTGGAGTTTTCTTTTTGGAATTGTATTGCAATGCTTGACTGGTCGCAGTTCAAGGTTAGACGAAGCAAAATTGGAAGTATATGCTATGCTTTCTGGCATATACTATGATTTGAATGTTGATTATGCCACAAATTTATGGGAGGAATTTGTCTCAACAATTACTCATACCAATCTGACAAATGGTGTTTCATGTGCTCGATACTGGAGTTTGATTCTCAATGAGGTTTATGAACAAGAAGGGATTTTGGTTCTTTCAGATGTCGAAGCTACCGAGTTTTTGAAATTGGCTGCTCCAAGACTTGTTGTTGATGATCCAATCATCTTTCCTAATGTTGCTTGCATTCCAGATGCGATGCTAAGGCGTGTTGATATGAAAAATCCAATTCTTGTTCAGTACTTGGCATCCATTGATGCTAATGTTTCTGTTGGTGTTCTTCCACCGAAAGGGGCTGAGGGTTCTTCCAAAGTTGTTAAACTAACGAAGAAGAAGAAGCAGACTGAGAAACCACAACCTGTGGTGGAGGAAGTTTCTAAAGAAATTATTCCTTCGAAGATTGGTATTCTCAAGCGAACCAAGAAACCATCCAAGAGGCCTCGTGATTCTCCAGTCAGGTTATCCGTTCAAGAATCCAACATTGAGACAACTAAACAAACACAAGTTGATTCTTCACATACTTATTCATCTCAGAAGGGTATAAAGAAGATTCGCAAACCTCAATTCAATGGAAGAGGTGTGATGCTTAGAGAAGTTCTTATTACTGTCTCTCCATCTTCGAAGATACGACAAGCATTCAATATGGATCAGAAATTACAATAAAAGAAGAGAAAGAATCAAGATCCACTTGATCAGGTCATTATTGAAACTGATAATGACAGTGACAGTGAGAATATTCGTCATGATGATTCTGGGCTTGGGTCACCTCGAATGGATTCTCCTATCAAGTCGATTTTTGAGGAGACAGAAAATCATGGTGTCACTGTAAACGTATCTAATACGGATACAAACACTAATTCAAATGATCAAACATCTACATCCATCCCTGAGAAGACTAAGGTCATACCACCTAGGGTTTCACATACTGACTCCTATACGGAGGAGGTTCAAACTCCAAACATCCCTGTGAACCTATCTGAAAGGACACAAATGTTAATATGGGTGAAGGGGTGTAGAACAAAGAAGCCATTGTTACTTCAACTCTTGAAACATCAACCATTCCTACTTCCACCATAATCTCATCCACCATCGAAACCTCTACTTTTGAAACATTCACTTCATTACCACTTTCATCACCTATCCCAACTTCACTACCAGTCTCAACTATTTCACCAACTTACTCCACGATCATGCATGAACCCCTTACTACTCTCTTCTCTTCTCTTCTCAATCCACTAAAGCTGAGATAATAGTTCAAGAAAACGAACCAAATGATGATGAAATCATGGTGTCTTTTTCTGATCTGGAATTCAACCCAGATGAGGATAATGTACCTGATAACATGATCATGTCAGGTAAACAATTCAAAATCCTCAACAACAAAATTAATTCTCTTCAACAAATCCAAGTAGATACTGGGGGAAGGAATTCCGTTACTGGGGTAGAGATGGAGTACTTGTTAAAGTCTCAGGAGAATCGTCTTTGCAGTTTAGTTGAAAGCATTGACCAGAAACAGGTCGAACGATTGAATGTTCATTCTAAAAGTTTTGAGTATGAAATTCAAAAGCTTCGTGATGTTGCCAAGGAGCGTCATGATCTTTTTGTTGAGCAAGTCATAAATATGAAGGAGTCTGTGGATCAGAAAATGGTTGAACTTAACTCGGAAATGGCCAAAGAGGTGGAAAAGATGGAGCGAAATTATACTTTGTTGCATAGCAAAGTTAATGTTGCTGCAACTGCTATCATAAAGTTGGTTGAATTCAACACTGACTATTCGACCAAGCTTGAAGAAAAATCGGAGAAGCATTCACAGGTGTTCACAAAGCTGGAAGAATTCTTAACCAGTATCAAGGAATCCATTTCGAAAGTTGATCTTTCGAATCAATCTTCTGTTTCACAAGAATCGATTACTCAGTTGATTTCGACAATCAAGACAAACATCAATGCAGAGCTTGCTCCCATCCTTGAGTTGGTTCTTCAATTACCAACGAATGCTCCATCTGCTAAGCAAGTGTCACAAGGGGGAGATAAAGGATGTGGAGGTTTTGGGTCTTCGAAGGATTCAAAGAAATGAGTTATTGTTGGAAAAGTGATTTGGTAACATACACGTTCAGTTATCGTGTTATGTAATTTTAGAAGTGAATAATATAATGAAATATTATATGAATTTGAACGTTGAGTTCTAACAGATAGTGAATGAAGTAAAACTATGTTTAGAATCATTCGGAAAGTATTGGAAGTCTTATGGGATTCCAATCAATAGTCAAATATCGAAATTAACGAAAATATAAAGTTGGAAATAAGTAAAAATAATGTTATTGAAAGTTGTAAAGAATCTCGTTAGAAACATTTAGGCAAAAACCTCATCGAAATTCGAGTTATAACGAAGAAGTTATGACTATTTGAAGTTTCGCGACAGAACCGACACGACACCGTATGACGTAAAAAGTGAGTTTTTGATAAACTACTTTTTAGCTTTAGTGATATAAACAAAAGACGTAGTATTCATTAAACCAAGAATTTTCATAAAAAAGAAGGTCCAAATCTGACTTCGTATGAGGAAGTTATGATTTTTCTATGTTTCGGAATAGCGGTAGACACCTAAAAAGTAAAAACTCGAAATAAAGATCGAGTGATTTTTAGCCGACCCAACCTAAACGAGAATCGAAGGTCTCGTCAATAGTAGTACAACGGTAAAAAGACATACGAAAAAGGACGTCAGATGAAGAAGTTATGAATTTTTAACGAATTTTCCAGTCCCGTCCCGTTAAAAATATAATATTAAAAATGAATTCAAAATTAGCCGACGGAGTCTAAACTAAAGTTGTAGAGTATAATCTCACCTACGCGTGGATATAAAGAACTTCAAAAACGGAGCTCGTATGCAAAAGATATGAATTTTTGAAGTTTTGGGCACAAACTTCGAAGCTTATCCGAAGGGAACGCGTTGCGTTCGGAGGAACGCCCCGCGTTCGCATGAAGTGGACATGTATCTTGCATCTTGACACGTTCGAAGCCACGCACCCACCGGAACGCGCTGCGTTCGGCCTGGCCAGCTTACTATAAATACAAAGCGAAGGCTTCCGGATTTTGTTTAGAATTCTCACATCTTTCACCTTCTACTCTCTCTCAAGCTCTCCTAACACCCCTCCCCCCCAAGTCCCGGTATCATCCCGACACCCGAAGCAAGTCTCGGCGCTCCGAAGTTCCCGAGAAAATCATATTTTCAAGTCGAAACTCTGCCCGCGTAAGGCCCGATTTTCAACTAAAATCCCCGGTTTCGTCACAAAAAGTCATATTTAGAGCCGAAGTGCTGCCCAAATTATCATTTAACCCCCGTTTTTTTCACAGTGAGTTCAATATATAGGAACAATTGTATGTTATGTGTTATATGTGCTATGTGCTTTTCCGTGTTATCATCTCGTGTTATTATTTCCGCTATTATGATAGCAAAGATGTACCTTTGACCATGTGATCAGTGAAAGGACTTAGATTCACGGTAGTACTGGTATGTAGCCTCTAGCCATGTAGAGCATGTCTCGTAAGAGAATGACTTCTATTCTATGGCATTGGCAGAAGGTTAGATAGGGCTAAAAGCCTAAAATATACCAAAATGTTTAATCAGAAATCGTATGTCTTCTGTGCCATTTGTGCCAAAGTGTTATTGATGTATATCAAGTATTGAAATTGTTATGTCTCATTGATTGTTATGGAAAGCATGTCGCATGATTCACATATGCCTTTGTTGTTCCTTGTTCCCTTTGTTTCTGTCATATTGAAGTATATATATGGCATAATGTTATATTGTATCTATTATTGAACTCACTAAGCGTCACCGCTTACCCCTCTCAGTGTTTAACAATTGTAGGTAATGAGAATCCAGTATAGTCATATACTGTTGGAAGATTTAGAATAGTTTATACTATTATTTTTGTACTTGGGTTTGCGTTTGTATAAAAGCTTAAATATCTTGGGTAGTTATGTAATATACTAAAACTTAGTCGGTTTGTATCCAATCTTTTGTAATCACACTATCAATGTAAAAACATATTTATAAATATGCATGTAGCATGTTTTGGAGTAACAATTTTGTGAAGTATGAAGGTTTGGGTCTTTCAGAAATACGAAAGTTTAGAAAGGGGTTCTTTCAGATTTCGACTCGGATACCGTCTTCACTTCCTATTTCACTAACCACAACTTCAAAAACAACAACAAGAAGACCAATCACGAAAGCGATCATAATAAATGAAGGAGCTGGAGGTTCAAGTTCAAGTTCTATGCCACCACCTTCGAAAAACGATCAAGGTGATAAAGGGAAAGCTATCTCAGTGATTTTTTCTGAAAAAGAGAAAAAGAAACAACAAGCTCTTGAGATCGAAAGGCAAAGGCAAATCACCATCATTATGAGGCAAAGACAAAATGACCCACCTGGATTGAATAAGGGTGATCCCAACAAACAGTGGTGTTACGAAACCATTGAAGAAATCGTTTTGATTGGGCTGAATGATTATTTTCGAAAAGTGCTTATGAAGAGTTATGATATAGAAAATACTAATTTCAATAAGTTCGACTTCCCATTGAATCACATGTTATTCATCTCTTCCCAATTCAAAATCGTTGAAAACTTCAAAGATAAAGAAGAATTCAAAAGACTGAAGATACGATTTTATGCAGTTTTGGGGAAGAATGAAGAAGAAGTATGGTCATCAGTGAAGATTGTAAAGGTGTTGACAATTACTCGAGAAAACTTGTTTGAAGGCATTCTTCAAAACTTTCGCTATATGGTTGTTAGAGTGAATAATGTGATTTGTGAATTTTCGATTGCTGATTTCCCATTAATGAACTTAATGTTGGATTAATGTCTAAGTCCGTAACTATATTTGATATGTACTTGACCCGACCCGGCATGGTCCATTTGGGTTGCACTTCACCGGCACAATTTATATGGATAGTCTTTTGAGAATAGTATATTTATGATTTATATTAATATATTATAAGTTCTAATATATTAAAATGGAATCATATTATTTAATTAGTATTGATCAAGAATTAATTTAGAATTAATTAAGTGATCAAAAAGAACTAATTAAATATGGACTCTTATATATATGGAATGGGCCAAGTTCATTTAGGTTGGGCTAATCTTTCATGGATGGTCCATGGAGCTTTTAACCCATGGATCCTATGTAAATGAAAGGTCATGGGTATTAGGGTTTACATGGATGTAACCCTAATCCTCCATAATATATAAAGGGGTCCTTGGCTCACAAAATTGGCACAAGTGTGTGAAAATAAGAGTGGGCCGATTTTAGTGTGCATACATATTCTCTCAAGTTCTTCCAAGGTGTTTTGGTGATTTGTGATTCCATTTGAGGCTTCCACACTATTGGGGCTAAGCTGTTAAAGCTTGAAGACATCAAGCTACATCAAAAGGTATGTCATCTAACTAGAACTTTGTAGTATAGGTGCTTCATAATATGCTAGTTAGGATGAAACCTTGGAATAGTTAATATTTGCATGTATAATAGAGAAAACATAGATCCAAGGTTTATAGGGTTGCATGTACACCATAGGAGTGTTAGAATGCTCAAAACCCAACAGTGGTATCAGAGCCATGGGTTGTTTTCTGTTATATTGATGCAAATGTTTTATTTTCAAGTTGGAAAAAAAGGAAAAAAACATGACGTTTGTCAAATTTTAAGATAATTACTTGTTTTGTGAAAAACGAATTATTTGTAAAATTTGAATCATTTGTTATATGAGTTGAATTTGGTCAAATTTAGTAAAAGATAAAATGATATGATTATTTTATTAGTTTTAAAAGTTTGATCTAAAGGTTTTAA
Organism: Lactuca virosa; assembly: GCF_052849685.1. Classification (NCBI taxonomy): domain Eukaryota; kingdom Viridiplantae; phylum Streptophyta; class Magnoliopsida; order Asterales; family Asteraceae; genus Lactuca; species Lactuca virosa. The sequence continues at coordinate 158,779,285 of NC_136429.1, forward strand.
GGAGTTACATATTTTGTCATAAAATTTTGGAGCTCAAAAGTTTTTTTTTTTAAAGTTGTGATCTTAAGGGTTTTTGAAACTTCCATAAGTTATGGATATGAAAGTTTTTTTTTTTAAACAAAAAATTGATTCAAAGTTTTTATGGAGTTACAAAATTTGGTGTTAATGTTTTAAAGAATTCCATAACTTGTTCTTAAGTTATGGAACATGGAAAGTTTCATCATAAAACACCATTAATTCCATAAGTTATGGAATCCAAAGGTTTTCAAGAATTACAAAACTTGCCCTTAAGTTTTGGACTTTGAGAAAAGTTTTTTATGAAAAAAAGAATTGTATTCTAAAACTCTTGGGTTCATAACTTAAACAATTAATTAAATGGTTTTAATTTTGAGTTTAATAATTGGAATTATGATGTTTTGTTGAATAATTCAAATTAACTCTTATGGACTTTATTAATAGTTAATTAAAGCGTTTAATTAAAAGAGTATTATTAATCCATAAATATATCGTTTAAGTTTAATTAAATTAAAAGTTTAGTTTAATTAATAGATTAAACCACCAAGTATTTTAAATGTCTAAAATACACCCTTATACTATTGTAATATTAAAAGTTTAATATATTATATGTATAAGAGCAAGTCGTCTTACCATTAGTAGGCCTCATTCACGATGCCGGTCTATAAGGGGGGTATAAGGTTACTGCCTATAAAATGACATTTTAATGGGTGTCCACTCTCACTCACCGCTTCCTTGACCGGTGGAGGGTCGTTAGCCGAACAGGTAGGACAAGGACTATAATTCTCCCTTCATTATAAGTATAATGATAAATACTAAGTAACTAAACACTTATAAATTCCCAATCTTAGTTACTTAGGAAAATGTGAATAAGGTGCTAATCCATGAAATTACACTTTGCACTTTGTTTAAGCTGTTAGTGGAGCGTGTGTGGTTAACCGGCACACTAACCTGGACTTAATAAGGTAGGCAAAGGGTAACTTAATGTTTATCATAGTATCGTTGGAGCGTGTGTGGTTAACCGACACATCGATTGAGGGGTAAATATTAAGGGTACCAAGTATATTTGCATGGTTACTTCACACCTTATTTTGTGATCCTCGGCATCCCAGTCACAAAACCTGAAGGACACACTTGAGATTGAAACATGCCATTGAAAAGTTCAATGAATCTCAAAAGAATCTAGGAGTTTCAAAACCAATTAAAACCTAATAATACATTTCGTTTATCTTGGTGGAAATTAGTGAATCGTCATTCACCTACCTTCAAATATTTTATAGCTTGGATTACGGCATCCCTCTTCCAAGTTATAAAATAGTTTGTTGGGTCCTAGCCTTAATATATCATATTGGGTGTTATATTAAGGACTTAAATCAACTTTACATGAATTTCTCCCATTGTTGATGTCTGGTTTAGACAACAATGATCTTCCCAAACCAAGCTTTCCTAATGAATATGACTTCCCGAGTTTGGCTCATGGAAGTCATACTTCTCTTCCTCCACCTCCTCCAATTATTCTCCCTAACCCACAAGTTCAAGGTCACTCAAGCCCTAATGGCAAGCAAGGTCTATATGTGATCACATCTTAGAGATAAAGTCACATATTGACAAGCCGGGAGAGTTGGGTGTCAAAGTCTTCAGAAAGTTGGATGTTCAATCACTTTCTAAGTCACATAGTGAGTTCCTTTGGGACTACTATGAAACAGACTATGACATGAACCTTAATGATCATATCTATTTGCTTGGTGCTGCTGAATCAGCAATGATTTGGAACGATAGTAAAGCAAATTTGATTAGAAGATCAACTTCCCAAAAACTTTATGGACAGTGACAATGGTGACACTGGAAATCCAGAAAAAGAATTCTCTTCCCAATGGAAAGGGATTGGCCATAGTCAACCCGGTTGACTAAATGGTAAAGAGAAAGGCTAAGTCTGAGATAGTCCCATTACCAAAGGGTCCATATGTTTATTTTGCCAAAGGAAGGGGCGTTGATTGCAAAGCTGCCAAATTTACCTAAGGATGTTAAAGTCAATAAGTTTGACTCTACATCAGGTAGAGCCCATTATCTAACTCTGTTAAGTTCTATTCTGAGATCCTCATTACATGATGTGACTGGGTCACATGTTGATGTTTTAAGAATCAAAGAATAGAGAGAAATCTTAAAGGAAGTATATGCTGATTCTGATCACGAAGGTGGATTTTGATCGCATCGGAATTTTGAGCAGTTGCTTAAGAAGTTATGATATATTGCTAAGGAATAGATAACAACAATTTTCCATGTGGATTGTAAGGATAAGTTTTTCCGCAAAGTTTTAAAATAAAAGAAAATTGTTTAATTTTATTTATTTGAAGTATCCCTACAATGGCATTTGTGGAAAATTGTTGCTTATATGATTCCACTGACAGCAATATTGGAAAATGGATTTGATTCTTTCATTTGTGGTAGTGTCTAAATTTACCAAATCAGGAAAGTTCCTCATCACCCAAGTTTCAATTGGACCGAAACTTGGAATCATGCAAGTTGAATAGTATGATGAATGAGAACTTTCAAGCATTGGAAAATCAAGACTAATTACTTGTTCACATGGATGTGTGAGTCAAGTGAAGGACTAAAGGGATCGAGTACACATTCTTGTGCACTGGTCATGTCCACCACAAAGCTCGTTAAGACTATTTGATTTACTAAAGTTTAGTAAATATGGTTATACTTACAAGTTTAAGTATAATTCTGAAACATTGGAAAAGTCTCAATGTATGGCAGAACGAATGGGAAGAATCAAATTAGGCAGAAAGATAAAAGTTTCTCAAATCTGAAAAGATGGGAGAGTACTTTAGTATCATGTTTGTGATCATCTTAATGATTTAGAAATCATATCACAATTAGTCCTCTAAAGGTCATCTTAGTGCATTCTTATGACTAAGAAGAGGAGTCATGAATTGTTGAAATGGTTAGATCAGGAAGATGAGTCATACTTCGTTCCAAAACAATTCTTAGAGTCATACTCCAAGATTGTAACTTGAGTGACATATCTTAAAGAAAGGTTTAAAACACTTGTCAAATGTAAGAGTAAAAGTGTCCTACTCTTGTACATTTGAAATTGGTAAGTTGTGATGTTTTGGATAAAACAAAGACCAACTAAGGCCAATTGTGTGAAGTGTTTGTCTTGATAAAGAATCCGCACTATCTCTTGAATATTTGGAAAGATAGTCTTATATGTCAAGAGGACAGTGGGAGTCTTAAAGATCCTAAAAAGAATTTCAAGAACTAATCAAGAATAAAACCTGAGGTTCTTCACTAGCACACGACTTGAGGTTTATAACCTATCGTGTTGACATATTCTGTGCCCATTCCAGTTAAAGTTGGCTTTGCATAGGAGTTCTGAAAGTTCTCAGTTGGTTGCATAACAACTTGGAAGCAATGGCAGGCCCTGTACTGCCAGGTGGCAAGAAGTTAAGATTGCATAAGTTCAGTCCATATGAGTTTGGATTTGTCATTATCCTTGTGTTGTGACTATGGTTTTGACGATTCACATGGATAAGAACACATACACCATAAAATCTAAGGGTCATAAGGTTTCTCTCCGATTCATGAAAATGATGGTGAGGAAACACTTCCACCAAGTAGATTTGAAGCAGATGGCAAAAGGTCTAAAAAATTGAGACTATGATTACGGCATCCCTTTTCATAGTTCTGAAATTGTTTAGACACACATGCATGCTATCTAAGGAAAGGTGTATAATTTTGATAAAGTTTTATCAAAGCATCTCGTATCAGAAATCTGAACTTTGGTAAGAAAGTCAATAAAGTATTGATTTCTAGAAGTCCAGCTGATTTCTGAGTACATGTCAAAGCTAGTGGGAGCATACGTGTTATGCTAATAATCATCATGTTAGTGGGAGCATGATAATTATTGTTAGTGTTGCAAGTTAGCAATGTTAATTATAGAAAACAAAAGTTTCAATTCGTGAGGTTGCAGGGATTGAAAAAGTTGTTTTGCTATAGTTAAGGGAGAAGATATACTTCATTTCAGTTCTAAAGGCTTAGATTGAGACCTTAATCATCTTTAGTCAAGAATATATATATCAATTTCATGTTGGATTGGTTCAACTTAAGGAAATTCTATATATTGCGTTCTCAAAATTCGATTATGATTACGGCATCCCTTTTCATAGTCAAATTTTGAAAAACATGGCAAATAAAAATATTGTAGCAAAAGACTGGTCTAGAATCATGTCTTTATGAATCGTGTACCATTTGCTTTGGGTACAGGATCGATTGCATGTGCTATAATATTTGTCATTTCTAAATTTTTCCAAATGCCCAGAGGCATTAAGAAAGGAAAAGGTCTAGAATTGGATATGACTAAAATGATTAAGCAATTGTCGAGGACAATCTGAGGTTTACCAAAGATTGGTTGCTCAGGGACAGTTGGAAGTATAGTGATAATTTTGGAAGGACCATATTCACATATTCTGAAAAGAGGCATCTCTTATTCAGAAGTGATAGCCAAAATGAGAATATGGAGTTGTCTCCAGAGGTGGAAGTTATCTGTGTAAGATTAGAAAACTTAATGCAAGAAGCATGTCCAAAGCAATGTACTTTGAATATGAGACTTAGTTTCCATGGAGTTGATCTCCATTGGAATACCTTATAATGACTGTTGACAAGTCTTTGTGACTTTGTACATATTCATTACAGGAGGGTCAGTGCATATAAGTTTAAAATCTAAACAGATTTCGATAGATGATAAGAATTTGAAATTCTCACATTTTTCGATAAGGATTTGGGAGTGTGAAATTAGAATCATTGAAATTATGTTCAATTGGTTTATTTCAAAAAGTAAGGATCATAGACAAACATAGAGTGCATACTTGGTGTATGGCAAAGCTATTGTTTAAGAAAAACATAGTGTACATGCTTGGAGCATGGGACAACTAGTGTTTTTAATTCAAGTATAAAGTTGATAAAACCGAAACAATGAATAATGAGTAATCAGTATGGTGATAAATAAAAGTGTTTATTTATATTCATAGGGTTTGATACCATATTTGATTCATTTATTCTTGTGTTTCACTTTGCATGTTTTGACTTCCAGAATAACTAAGTTGCTCTTCCTGAATGATTAAGTTATTCAAACCATCCACAGTCGGTCATATGTTGGAAGTAGATATGAATCAAGACTGTCATGGGTTGGTTTGTAGAGTTCCAAGTTGGTGGACAAAGTGGTGCTACAACACTCATGAGTGCTCATAAGTTCTGAGTATTGGATTCAACCCGCGCTCATTTGAATCACTTCATGGATTTTATCACGAGTGATCATGAGACGATAATATCTTATATTCTTCAAACCTAGAGATATGAGTTGTTACTATGAGTTGGTTATACATTGATTGCACGAAAACGCATTTGGTAACTCGATTTTATAAAACGTGCCTTTGTGTATGATTCAACAAGTAGTAGAACAAGCCATATGAGTCGAAGTTTATCCATTCCTTTTACCTTCGGGATAAAAGCGATATCTGTGGGCCCCTCGATGATTTAGTGATGACACATGTGAGTGCTTGGCCAAGCCAGGACTGATTTGATTTGTTCAATCAGTCAGTCATCATAAATCGAAAATCGGGAAACAACAAACGGACAGAGAGAATGATTATAATCCATGTCTCAGTCCATATGATATCTAGAATGGAGGAATATATGATCCCTTATCTAATGGACAAGTCATTAACAAGGTCAGAGTTCGACAACGGCTTTAAGAGCTACGATTGCCAGTTAGGTTTTGAAGTCATACTCAATAATAGTTTTAGACTTATCCAAGTGGGTGAGTGTTGGATTAATGTCTAAGTCCATAACTATATTTGGTATGTACTTGACCCGACCCGGCATGGTCCATTTGGGTTGCACTTCACCGGCACAATTTATATGGATAGTCTTTTGAGAATAGTATATTTATGATTTATATTAATATATTATAAGTTCTAATATATTAATATGGAATCATATTATTTAATTAGTATTGATCAAGAATTAATTTAGAATTAATTAAGTGATCAAAAAGAACTAATTAAATATGGACTCTTATATATATGGAATGGGCCAAGTTCATTTAGGTTGGGCTAATCTTTCATGGATGGTCCATGGAGCTTTTAACCCATGGATCCTATGTAAATGAAAGGTCATGGGTATTAGGGTTTACATGGATGTAACCCTAATCCTCCATAATATATAAAGGGGTCCTTGGCTCACAAAATTGGCACAAGTGTGTGAAAATAAGAGTGGGCCGATTTTAGTGTGCATACATATTCTCTCAAGTTCTTCCAAGGTGTTTTGGTGATTTGTGATTCCATTTGAGGCTTCCACACTATTGGGGCTAAGCTCTTAAAGCTTGAAGACATCAAGCTACATCAAAAGGTATGTCATCTAACTAGAACTTTGTAGTATAGGTGCTTCATAATATGCTAGTTAGGATGAAACCTTGGAATAGTTAATATTTGCATGTATAATAGAGAAAACATAGATCCAAGGTTTATAGGGTTGCATGTACACCATAGGAGTGTTAGAATGCTCAAAACCCAACACTTAAATGACTTGATCACTGTGACAAGGATTTTAAGCAATGTGGATGTTTCGAAGCTGACAGAAACCAACAAGGATGACATTCGGCCTGGCCAGCTTACTATAAATAGAAAGCGAAGGCTTCCGGATTTTGTTTAGAATTCTCACATCTTTCACCTTCTACTCTCTCTCAAACTCTCCTAACACCCCCCCCCCCCCCCCGAAGTCCCGGTATCATCCCGACACCCGAAGCAAGTCCCGACGCTCCAAAGTTCCCGAGAAAATCATATTTTCAAGTCGAAACTTTGCCCGTGTAAGGCCCGGTTTTCAACTAAAATCCCCGGTTTCGTCACAAAAAGTCATATTTAGAGCCGAAGTGTTGCCCAAATTATCATTTAACCCCCGGTTATTTCACGGTGAGTTCAATATATAGGAACAATTGTATGTTATGTGTTATATGTGCTATGTGCTTTTCCGTGTTATCATCTCGTGTTATTATTTCCGATATTATGATAGCAAAGATGTACCTTTGACCATGTGATCAGTGAAAGGACTTAGATTCACGGTGGTACTGGTATGTAGGCTCTGGCCATGTAGAGCATGTCTCGTAAGAGAATGACTTCTATTCTATGGCATTGGCAGAAGGTTAGATAGGGCTAAAAGCCTGAAATATACCAAAATGTTTAATCAGAAATCATATGTCTTCTGTGCCATTTGTGCCAAAGTGTTATTGATGTATATCAACTATTGAAATTGTTATGTCTCGTTGATTGTTATGGAAAGCATGTCGCATGATTCACATATGCATTTGTTGTTCCTTGTTCCCTTTGTTTCTGCCATATTAAAGTATATATATGGCATAACGTTATATTGTATCTATTATTGAACTCACTAAGCATCACCGCTTACCCCTCTCAGTGTTTAACAATTGCAGGTAATGAGAATCCAGTATAGTCATATACTGTTGGAAGATTTAGAATAGTTTATACTATTATTTTTGTACTTGGGTTTGCGTTTGTATAAAAGCTTAAATATCCTGGGTAGTTATGTAATATACTAAAACTTAGTCGGTTTGTATCCAATCTTTTGTAATCACACTATCAATGTAAAAACATATTTATAAATATGCATGTAGCATGTTTTGGTGTAACAATTTTGTGAAGTATGAAAGTTTGGGTCTTTCAGAGATACGAAAGTTTAGAAAAGGGTTCTTTCAGATTTCGACTCAGATACCGTTTTCACTTCCTATTTCACTAACCACAACTTCAAAAACAACAACAAGAAGACCAATCACAAAAGGGATCATAATAAATGAAGGAGCTGGAGGTTCAAGTTCAAGTTCTATGCCACCACCTTCGAAAAACGATCAAGGTGATAAAGGGAAAGCTATCTCAGTGATTTTTTCTGAAAAAGAGAAAAAGAAACAACAGGCTCTTGAGATCGAAAGGCAAAGGCAAATCACCATCATTGTGAGGCAAAGACAAAATGACCCACCTAGATTGAATAAGGGTGATCCCAACAAACAGTGGTGTTATGAAACCATTGAAGAAATCGTTTTGATTGGGCTGAATGATTATTTTCGAAAAGTGCTTATGAAGAGTTATGATATAGAAAATACTAATTTCAATAAGCTTGACTTCCCATTAAATCACATGTTATTCATCTCTTCCCAATTCAAAATCGTTGAAAACTTCAAAGATAAAGAAGAATTCAAAAGACTGAAGATACGATTTTATGCAGTTTTGGGGAAGAATGAAGAAGAAGTATGGTCATCAGTGAAGATTGTAAAGGTGTTGACAATTACTCGAGAAAACTTGTTTGAAGGCATTCTTCAAAACTTTTGTTATGTGGTTGTTAGAGCGAATAATGTGATTTGTGAATTTTCGATTGCTGATTTCCCATTAATGAACTTAAATGACTTGATCACTGTGACAAGGATTTTAAGCAATGTGGATGTTTCGAAGCTGACAGAAACTAACAAGGATGACTTTCTAATTTGTTTTGCTCATATCCAGGTTTTCATCGACAACTATTATGATTGCCTCGTAATTACTGATATTGAGCTTGCTATAGCTGTTAATAAGCCTTCAAAAGTTCCTCAATCTTTGCTGAAGGGGAAGCTTAACATTGAAAAGTTTGAAGATGGGGGCATTATTCATCAACCTCTTGGGGTTGTATTTTGAGGGAAGAACAAGAATGGGAAGTTGACAAAGTTCTTGTTTAAAGTATGTGATTTGGAGAGGTATACGAATGCGCAATATACAAATCTTCGTATTCGAGTCAACAACTGCAAGAGGAATGAAGCTGAAGACAAGGCAGAGATTCGAAAGACGATTTTGTGGTATATGGAGGTCCGCAATGTACTTCTATAGACTTTGAAGCTTATGACATAATTTTGTCTTTTCTCACTAAGGGGGAGATTGTAGGTTTCGAAATGTAGTTAGTGAGAAGTTGAAACTCTTTTAGTCTGTAAGGGTGCGAAATCAGAATGATTCCGACTCTATATGTATTTGCAAGGCACATGTTGAATTCGAACTAGAACGTTTAGTCCTTGTATTTTTTGTTATCTGTAACACCCTATAAATAGGGTAAGTATTAGGGTTTGTGCTCTTCATTGTTGTAAACTCTCTCAAACTCTTGTACTCGTTACAGATGAAATATGAGCCAAGCAAATCTTATTTACTCGATGTGTTCTTTCTATTTTCTGTGGTTGATTACATAATCGTTACTCGATTCTAATACACATCATGTTCCAACGAAGTTGTAATTGACAAACATTTTCACCAAGAGTTTACCTAAGCCACTGTTTGAGCATTTCCATTCCAAGCTCTATGTTGGTCCACCGCTAATAAGTTTCCAGGGGGTGTGTTAACGATATCTCTTATAACATTGTGTGATCTGTTACATTTAAACTATGATTCTTATTCAGATTATATTTATCCTTATCTTTGTAAACCTGGTACCATATACACTTAATGATACACCGTTTCATGAGCGTCTTTGAGGGTGTGCGAGGTGGGCGACCGCATAGGGCCCATGTCGTGGAGGGAGCCCAATTTTACGTATGATTAAGTTTACAGTTTAGCAATCGACAATCCAATAATCAAAAAGACAAAAGCCAATGTACTTTCCAATTCCAATAGCTAACATTACAATTAAAAATTGCAAAAACTCACGTTTTAAAAAATTGTGCTTAAAATTAAAAATTAAAAATTAAAAATTAAAAATCAAACAACATTTGTTGTTTCTTGATTTTTCAGATTCCACTAGACTCCACCTCTCGTTTATATTGCACTATCACTCTACTTTCTTATTGTTAACTGAAATTAAACCACTAAGTATTTTACTCTTCCTAATTTCTAAATCTGACGACATCTCATTTATATTCTAATCGTTGTCGTTGATTAATAAATGTAACACACTAACAAACATATTTTTAATAACTGAATAATGTTATGAGAGTCTCGCGATTTATTTAACTATTGTATTATCGTTTTTTTGTTTTGATTATCTTTATAACATTTATCTGAGTTATCATTGTATAAACAAATTTTGCTTATATATATATATATATATATATATATATATATATATATATATATATATATATATATATATATATATATATATTTATTTATTTATTTTACGCGTCGGACCCTGAAAATCAACGAGACGCCTTGCACCCTTCACAGCGTGTGGGAATTTGTAAAGCTTACACCTGATTTACTTAATGCTCTCTTGTTAATTGTTACGTTTTATAAGGAATCCCTGAACACAACTATTAAAAGATTGTAAACAATAAGTGGTAGGCATTATGTGGCCATGATGCTGCAAACCTAGAAAGAAAAGAACCTCAAAAGGCCCATAAACATTTTGTCCTTTCTTAAGCTAGTGGCAAACCATTGCTATATATATGGTTATCTTAAGGGGTCCAAATGACCATAAAGAAAAATGTGTTTTCTATTATTTGCTTTAAAAAAAGTTGATATGTTTTTTTACAACCTTTCGTACAATTAATTATGCACAAGGTACAATCCTTAACAGCTCCGTTTTTCTTGGTAAAGCTGCAACACAATAATGTGACCTTTATTATGGTAGTACAGCAGATAAAGTTGCTTTAAACATCGATGTTGAAGGAGCTCAATAATCGTGATAGTTGTATAGAACATGAATGTACAACTATGTATGAGTAAAGTACAATCACGTGAAACGTAAAATACAGTGATCTTGTTAGAAAGATGGTCAAATGAACTCCAAAATTGATTTTCACGTGCCAATGTACAACCAGGCGTGAAGAAGTTCTCATTCATTTTCGTTTAATTTGTTTTCTTTATTCACTTATATTAAAAAAAACAAGAAAATGTATTAGGTTCCTATCAAGTCTTTGAACTTTTCTGTTATTCGTAAATCTTCGACTTTAAGGAATTTTTTGAACTTTTCTGTTATTCGTATAGGTATCGATTTGATACATGAACTGTCATGTGAGTTATATTATATGTTTCTTGCCTATGGTGTTTAAATCTTTACATATGAGTTGTGTATTGCTAGATTCTAATCAAGTATTGGTTTAATAGACTTTTAAGAATATTATTAATAAGATTTAAAATTACTAAAATGTTAACTATTATTACACGTACAAGAATATCTTGTGAATCATTGAATTGTGAAAAACACTATAGCGCGAAACAATTACATGTTCGCCAAATTCGTATATTAGCACTTTAGCAGTAATATTAGCAAATTCGTAGAGTTTAAATGAAAGAGTATGGGTGTTCGTTTGGATGGATCGATTCGATCCGATCCAATTAAGTAAATCCAAATTGATTTCAGTTTTCAAAATATGGATCCGAATTGTCCAAAGTAAATTCAAATCCGATCCGATTCAATCCAATTACAATTCGGTTGGATCGGTTTTTATATTTCGGTTTTCAAAAGGCATAACATTTTAAAACGATATATAATTATAATATTATCCAATTTTTATAAAAGAAGCAAAAACAAATTATTTAGCTGTCATTTATAATTTATAACAACTACTAAGAAGGTATATTATAATTTAGTACTTAATAGATAAAACACTATTGAGAGAAAATGCATAATAATTTTTTTTATTATGTGAAACATTTTGAACTTTTTTGAAAAAAATAATTTATAAAGTTAATAAATAATTATAGATATATTAAAAATAAATAAATAATAAATTGTTATTCGGTTTTTTTGGACTATTCGGTTCTTATTTTATAAACCAAAACCAATCCGAAATCCAAAATAATACAAATCGGTTTTGGTGAAATCCAATCCAAAAATCCGAATATCCGAACCAAATAGTTCAATCCAAATTGTCCAATTTGATAATTCGGTTTTATCCGAATAGTGAACAGCCCTACGAAATAGTGACTATTTACATGTTGTGTCCTACTAACTTATAAGAGGATGATTCAAAATTCAAAAATGAATGTGGGAAACTTGAGGCATAAGACTTACGGCTTTTGTAGTGAGGTTGTAAGGACCATTCAATATCCAGTTCGTGATAACGAATTGCAAAAAGGACAAACAAAATATTTATTTTGTTAAGTTATTCACCAAAATACCATAAAAATAGGTTTATATTTTAAGATGATCATTTTTTTCGGTATTTACAAAAATACCACATAGTCTACGAAAACAAGCATGCGGGTTCGCGTACATAATTTATTTATTTACTATTATTATTTATTTATTTATTTTTTTTTATTTGGAGCAAACGCTAAACACTCACGTTAAACAACAATTTCACAATAACACAATTTTCTCACTTTAAAAATGAACAATTGGACGTACGTAAGAGGAAACAAAATATTATTTCAGAAATAAGTTCATATACATACGACAAAAAACACTAATATTAAGTTTTTATAGGAACACTGGGATTCTTCTTTTCGTTTGTGAGAGGTACTTGGGCTATTGAGAGAGATACTAATACTTTCGGGTTTTGGAATGACTCTAAAATTGGCTACAATGGTGTTTGGTTTGAACTTAATGGTAAGATGTATGATATATTTTGAGAACAATGTTGTCAAGTCAAATTAATATATGTATATCGACATCTCTTTTTGCAACATCTAAAGTTTTTCGAGCATGCTTTTACAAATCTCTCAAGATCAGGATGATAATAGGTGTATAGTAGAGTAGAATCTTTAATGGAGTCAGAAGTTGTGCTCGATGAAGAGGAACTGCTAGAAACGGAAATACGAGAAGGTGGATGGAAGATAGTTTTCTAACATATTCCATCTTTAGTAGAATCTTTAATGGAGTCAGAAGTTGTGCTCGATGAAGAGGAACTGCTTGTATACTGACATACTCACAAACTCCCTGATGTCACCCCTCAGCATATCATGATACCTTACCTTATTCATCTCCTCGTTTGCTGCATACTGCGGAACCAACAAATCCCTCTCCCAAAACTTGGCAGTGATCTCTGCCACAGTCTCAGTAGTCTAACGAAGGTCCTGAAACTCCCTCGCCAATTTTTGCACCTCAACAGCTGGTGCAAACTCTGCCCTAAACCAGGTCACAAACTCATCCCAAGTCATCGTCTCCAGGGCTTCGCCACCTAAAGAGAAGTCTACCTCCTCCCACCAATCTCGTGCTTTGTCTTTTAAAAGACACAAATCTGACATTCGACCCTTCGGGGAAGAAACTCGTCTGAAAATCATTTGTCATGTCTGCTAACCACCTTCTACTAGAAATATGATCCTTCTCCCCAAAGAACCCGGGAACTCCACAAGCACGGAACTCGCGAAAGGAAAGAGTGCGAGCTCCCACAATCGCAATAACCTTAGTGCGGAACGCGCCCGGACGCTCATCCAAGATCTCCATAATCTCCTCCTTGACCGTTCCGAAGATCACCTGAGTCTGCTCTAAAATACCGTGTGTAATCTCCGACGAGATGAACTCCCGCATTCGCTCATCAATCGGCTCAGTACCTGCACCTGAGCCTGAACCAGAACTTGAACCTCCTCCATGTGTTCTCATCACCATTCTAAAAAGCAAACATGCAAATGATCAAAACATACCCAAAAAATCCTCATCCGATAGGCTCCCTAGATTCTCCGTGACTCTCCTTGTCACAACTCGAAATTTTAAACCTAGCAAAGTTTAAACTCTAATCTAGTACAAGTGAATCCACATTGCAATTCTTGTTGCATTGTAGCCTCTATAGCCATTAGGGCTTGTTTATAAGCTAATAACTAAGTATAGTTTGAAACCTAAGCTAATTTAGGTTAGTATAATTCAACTTATGACAAAAGGTTAAGGTTTTTAAGCATTAATAAACACCATATATTGGTGTTTTCGGTCAAGGAATTAAACCAAGTTAGGAATTCGGTTTTTGGAATCTAACTTAAATGATGTGTTCGGCCATAAAAATCAACCAAGGGTGTTTTCGGTCTTGATATGACCGAACACACAAAGAAAAAGGCCCATTAGGAACGAACACACTAATAGCCTAGCCCATTAAGACCGAATTCTACTCCCTATATATTTATATCCAACCGAACACACAATTCATTTCCCACTTTTCACACCGAATTCCTTGCCAATTTTGCTCTCAAAACTCATCCGAGAACCTTCATATCTTCATAAAACTTTGCCCAGATCTTCATAAATCCACCAAGAACACCAAGAACATTCATCCAAATCTTCAAATCTTCAAGCCTCCAACCGAAAACACTAGCCTCCACCGAAAATGCCACTTGTGCACCAAAAACGTCTAGAATTATTCCAAACTAGGCGAATACACGCGCGTTGCGCAGAAACACCTATATAGTTGAAATCTTTACAAATATATGTTTTTTTAAATATAACAATAACGTTGTTGTTAAAAGTTGGTATACTAAATTGATATAATATATTGATAATTTTGAATTATATGATAATATATATACATCTATTATAGCTGTATAATCTCAACCTTTTGAATGACTTCTACCCGCAAGTTACTCATGAATAAAATTAAATATAATATATGACTTAATATTATTTATAGTTTTGTTATTGTTAATTAATTTTTTAAAATTTATTTTCTTAACGTTTTAATTTCTATCATTATAATTATTTAAAACATCAGACATTGTTTTTTGATTTTAAAGGTAACAATATAATCATTTATATAGACTTAATTTTAACTATTGTTATTGTAAGTTATTTTAAGCTACTTATTTGAAAACTTTTAACTATTATACAAATATCTTTAGGAAATATGTTAGTTAAATTGATATTATAAATTAGTTTTGTCATTTAGCAGTACAATTTATCACTTTTAACTATTCAGAAAATATTCATTGGGTTTTTTAAGTGCAACTGAAATTTATATTTAGGTTGACACTGTAATGTTATATTTAAATTAATAGTTTAAGTATTTTGTCCAAACTGTTCAAAAGTTGTAGTTTTAAATTGATAATGGTTTACATACAACAACATATTAAATCTAATAATTTATGTATAATATGTTAAAAGTTAAAGACATAACTTTATAAGTAGAAGTAAAGATATTATTTTAATATTTAAATTTAGTTTATTTATGATTACTCTTTAGGTTTGATATTTATTTAACCTTATTAACCAAATTATAATAATTATTAGAAAGACACTACAATTTATCACTTTTAACTATTTACAAAATATTATTTGGGTTGTTTAAGTTAAACTAAAATTTATATTTAAGTTGGTCCTGTAATGTTATATTTAAATTTATAATTTAAATATTTTATCTAAATTGTTCAAAAGTTCTAGCTTTAAAATGATAATGGTTTACATCCAACAATATATTAAAACTAATAAATTAAGTATAATATGTAAATAATTAAAAAAACATAACTTTATAAGTAGAAGTAAAGATATTCTTTTAATATTGAAATTTATTTTTTATATATGATTACACTTTAGGTTTGATATTTATTTAATTTTATTAACCAACTTATAATCATTATTAGAAAGAAATTGAAAAGTCATGGGAGTTTCAAATGAATGTGGTGAAAGGAAAAATGTATGGGAGTTTCAAATGAATGTGGTGAAAGAAAAAATGTTTCCTTTATAATATAGTATGATATGATACGATATGATATGATATGATAATTCCTAAGACTTTTGTAATTAATTTTATTATTTAATTAAGTGTTGTCTAACACTTAATTTATTACTTTTATCCATTACTTAATTATCTAAATTGATATCGTATTAATTTAAATACAACGTCTGGTATAATTATTTTTAGGATACGACTATTGTCACGTATTCTAATCCAAGGATCATCGTTAGCACTTCGCGACTCAACCGAGCACACACGTTCGAGGTGAGTTCATACCCCTACGTTTTCACTATTTTTCAATGTTTTTAGGGGGGATACAAGTAAAGTACAAGTACTCTTGTGTTAGCATTTAACGATTTTAGATCCGTTTCAAACCATTTGCAATTATTTCAAATTGATTTATTCCCTACATCTTATCAAAATATATTTATATATATGTATATTTATATATAAATAAGATTCAAAAGATTTAGAATTAACAATTTCGTCCTAAACCATGTTCCTTGTCTGGTTGTGGGTTTATGGTAGAATTATTTATTTGACTGTCTTTTCATTCTTAATTATATATGTTGTGAATATTTATGAATATAAAATATTATTCGTTAAATTTTACAACCCTTTTGTAACATGTCGAGCAAAAGGGTATTTTTCACAAATCTTTTACTACCACTTATTTCACTTCCTTAAATTGCAATTGCATACAATTTATTTTTGAGCATACATTTAAACTATAATAGGTATAGTTTATGGGACACTACTCTACGTTACCAATTCAATGATACACTACTAAATAATTATTAAGTATAATTATTTTACAATACAAAGTACACGACTAACAGGTAATATAAACAGTTTCAAATACAAGAGAACACTATAACACTACATGTAAACTAGTTAATACAGGGTTGTGAGGCACTACTTCATTGTACCCACCAGGGTATAGGTTCAAGTCCTACAAATTATAACCAGAGTCTCCTGGAGGGAGAGCGTGAGTTTGTGTATAGATCTATGCGGGGCTGACAATCTCGCACCTGAGCTGCTTGCAACAGCTAGGCCGGCAGGCTTGGGGTGACAAACGTCATAACATTCTGATGCCTGAAGAACGTCGTAGAGGTCACTAGTCATTTAGTATGGTTATATGAAACTCACAATAGTATCAACTAAACGATGTTTACGGGATTAACACTACTTCATAGGTTTTATTCTAATAATAAGGCCACACCGTCTTACAAGTAATATGAACATGCAAATCCGGAGGGACCTATAATGTTAACACTATGATTCCTTAGTTTATGCGTTAAAGGTTATTTATATTTATAGGGTGCAATAGGTAGTAGGATGGGTGATTTCCGCTTCATTTCATGTTCGTTATTTGGTTGTGGGCTTAGAGCAGATTCACACAGTTTACTATCTATTTGATCTTGGTTATACATGACCTGTATACACTAAGTAATCATAGGGGGAAACATGTATGGGCCAGGTCACTATATACTAGTACAGTACGCTATTTTCTAGTACAAAACATGCTTTTCTGAAAGAACGTATAACAAGGCACAGGCATACAAAAAGGGTTGCATTACAAACACAACTGTATTACATTATTTTTCCAAGTACGAGTCAACAAAACTTACATTTCATTGCATCATAAAATATAGGATTTTCTGGAAGAATATACTTACATTTCAAAAAGAACCATTACTGTTAACTCTATAGGTACCTAGTGAATGCGTTAGGGTTATATACAATGAAGATCCGACAGTTAGTGGAATGTGTGATTTCATTCTCATTTCTCGTTCCTTGTTTGATTGTGGGCTTAGGGAAGAACCACACAATCGATTGTCTGCTCGATCCAAGTTGTATATAGCTTGTATCCACTAAGTACTCGCAGAAGGAACTAGCATGGGTTACATTTCTTACATTCATTACATCAGAAAATATATGATTTTCTGGAGGATCACATTAAGGTTTTCAAGGAACAAAGAACATGCTTTCTAAAACAAAATGCTTATGAACTCACCAACTTTAATGTTGACACTTTCAAAACCACTTGTATTCTCAGGGCACTAGTAGACAGGTACACGTACAGGGTTCTAGAAGACGGAGTATAGTAGCTTCAAGTCTTGTTTTGCTATTTACTTTTGGATTCAATCATGTGTGAATCGAATACAATGTAAACACTATATTATTAATACAATGGTTGTTGTTGCTTTGATTGCTATTATACAATTGTTGTGATACTGTACATAACGTCCTCCGCCCCCGAACGCTTCCGCCGTTCCGGTTTGGGGGTGTGACACTCCTCGATTCGATTATAGATCTTGTGCTTTCACTAGTACGAGCCCAATACTAACTTCCAAACCTATCCATACTTTCCTCAAGAATCATCCTGAATCCTCTAAGTCACCTTCTCAAACTGGTACTCCAGGTACTCGCTAAACAACCCGACTGAATCCAGTCAAACACTTCCTAGGATCTCCTAGGTTCCTCATCCTCACCCTTCCATCAACTGCTGAAGAACTCCCACCAACGTCAGAATAGATGCGGACATTCATCCTGTACTTGCTCAGAAATTCAATCTTCCAACACTTAAACCTGCACCAGTTTTCACTAAAGGTTATCAAGAAAGGTCCCTAGGTGCAACCAACTTCCCGGAATTAGGATTTGTGTATAAAAGAGCAAACAATGATCTCAAATACTTCATCCCAATTACTGCAATGCATCGGCTGACCCACAAACAACTGGAAGTGACTCTGGCTTCGGTTCAGAGATCTAAGCATACAACTAAAGAAGTAAACTTTAAGATTACAAGGAGAATTCAATGGCTTGGCGAAGTTAGGAAGTTTAGGTGGCTTCTCATCAAATTCCTAAAACTTGATAAGTAATGAAGAAAAGTTGAAGAGGTCATTTTGTGGGAAAATGTTGATACATAAAGTGACCCTCTTAAACTTGACGATCCGCAACCACTTTTCCTACCACAATCTGTTCTTTCAACCGCAATCTCTTTTGCTACCGCAACCGCAATATGAAGTGTTGGGTTTTGAGCATTCTAACACTCTTATGGTGTGCATGCAACCCTAAAAACCTTGGATCTATGTTTTCTCTATTATACATGCAAACTTGCATTTTTCCAAGGTTTCATCCTAACTAGCATATCATGGGGTATATGTAATATAAAAAACTAGTAGAATGACATACCTTTCTTGTAGCTTGGATTCCTTAAGAATTTATGAGCCTAGCACCCCAAATGTGATGCCTCAAATGCTTCACACAACACCACCAACAATTGGAATAACTTGAGAGAAGATTATTATGCACCAAAATCGGCTAGCCGTCACTTGTGTATCCTTAAGTGCCGATTTTACTAGCATGAGGCTTCTTTATATTGTGTGCACATTCGGGTTGCACCATGTAACTCATGCATTTCCACATTCCTCATGATCCATGGGTTTTAACCTCCATGGAGTATCCATGGGTAACCACATGGGTTTAGCCCAACATGAAGAACTATGGATCATAAGCCCACTATATAAGAATGAATGAATTACCAAATCAATCCCCATTTATTTAGTTAGTCTCTTTTGATCACAAAATTAATTCCAAACTAATTCGTGATCAATACTAATTAAATAATACATATTAATATATTAGAACTTATAATATATTAATAAACCATAAATATCCTCTTCTCACATAAGTCTATCCAAATTGTTCCGATGCCATGCAACCCAAATGGACCATGCCAAATCGGGTCAAGTACATACCAAATATAGTTATGGACTTAGACACCTTATCCAACATGAAGATGTCTACCGCAGCTACCCCATCCGCAATGATGATTTCAGTTACATCATCTGACTTGTCTTATATGCTTTATTTTATCCAGTGAACCTTGCATGGTCACGTTAAGTCGGAAGTTTATTATTTGTTTATTTCCAATGTAACTTTTTGAGACTCTATAAATAGAGTCTTCATCTTCATGTAACTTACACCTTTGAACATCTCTGAATACACATCTCTTCTTATCTTCTATCTCTTACCTTCCAATTAGCAATCAAAAGATCTTTCTGAACTTTCACTCCAAATATTAAGATCGTGTTCTTATCTCATCCAGTCTTCGAGACTCCTGTTACTTTAACTGATCTCATATACTAACTTGTGTTTGAATGAAAACCTCGTTAAGAATCAGTTTAGTGTTACTTGATATATAACTTGTTGTCATTTATATTTCCTTTACTTTCGCACTTTACATTTCCGCAACTAACTATCTAACAAATCTAACTTCTTATTATTGTTGAGCTTTTATGATCCTTTGAGATTAACTTATTCCGCAATCTTATCTTGTACTAACGTTTGTTCAAGTGTTTCTCAAAAGTTTTTCTCTCAACACTTTCTTAATGGATTAAGCCCCTATTCTTCAGATCTAAGCTCCATACTTCACATATATGCCGAAAATGTCCTTTTAAGGGTAAAGTTTCCAACTTTACCCGTTAATACCCTTCCTTAAGTGGTTTAGCTCAAACCCTAACTCCATAAGACCTAGATCTTGATCCCAAAAGCCCTTAATACTTCAAGCTAAGGCATACAAACTGAGATCTGGACCCTAGATGATACATGAACATGTAAAGCCTCCAACTTTCTCTCCATGCATGGCCCTTTAGAGCTTAAAAGGCCAAAATGATATCCTAAAGCTTGCATGGGGCTTCAATGGGCATAAAGTTTGCACCTTTATGCCTTGAAAGCCCTTCAAGGCTCTAGATCTGAAAGTATACTCACTTGGGACGTCCATTTTCCAAGGATCATGCTAGTTGGACCAAAAACCCAATAAAAGTGATAGGAAAGAGATCTAAGAAATCATTAAGCAAGTTTGAGACTTGCTTACCAGAAAATACTGAATATGAAGTGAAGTTGTTGGATCTATAACCTCCTTCTTGAGTCCTCAAGCTTCTCCTTCTTCCACAAGCTTCACACACACAAGATTTCTCTAAAAAATGACTCACAATCTCACACAATGCATTAGGGTTTTGAGATCTAGGGTTTGGGACTTGGAGGCTGGAAATGAGGCTAGCATGAGGGGATTAAGATGCTTAAATAGGGTGTAAAACCCCGAAATTAGGGTTTCACCTCTGCCAGCCTACTCGTCGAGTAGGTTACTTAAAACCCGCGTCTCATCTGATCTCTACTCGACGATTTTGGGGCTTCCAACTCGTCGAGTTACTCTATAAAAATGAATAATTATAATTAAAATACATACCAGGAACCCACCGTTACATATAGATTTGAAACAAGGATGAAGCAACAAAACCATCACCACCACTATTGTGTACGTGACATCCCCATTTTCACGGCCAGAAAAGACCGATTTGTTTATGCTTTATTTCAAAATTCAGAATGTTCCTTTGAAGAAAAATGTTGCGGAATTTGTTCCCAAAAATATGATAAAGATTTTATCAAAGCATTTCCGAAGAAATGTATTTCATTATATTAAAACCTCGGGATATCATTGTCAATACAGATCAAAAGCATAAACCGAAACAACATAGGCCTTACAACATTTATTTATATCTACTGGCCTATAATCCACAAACTCTCATCCGATTCATCACATCTATGCTCTTGTGCCACTACCTGTAATACAAGAAATTGAGTGGGTCAGGCTTGGGAGCCTGGTGAGCACATAGGGTTTTCAACCCACAATAATTAAGGTTATTAGTTTCATCAAATCAATCAACCCGATTACCCATTCCCGTTACCCTCATCTTCTGTCCCTAAAGCATCTAATTCAAGGGACCTAGCCTAAGGATTTTCATCGGGATGGACACTACCGCTAAGGGAGTTCCTCTGCAATATATGTCCGTAAGGCAACCATGAGGGGGACGGAGTACACTAGTGAACACATCGTTCACAAAGACCTACAGGTTGCGAGTCTGCTAGCGTTCCACTAGACTGTCTAGAATAGTCTGTGGTCGTCATCTATACTCCGCTAGATGACTGGATCATCGTAAACATCGAGGCCTCTCATCATTTTATTTCATCACACATCAAATATTTCATCTACCCATGTTCTACCCAACATATTCGTAGATATAAAATACATATACAATTTAAATCATTTAAAACATGTATAAATCGTTCATCCATCATAAATATCAGGAACACAAATAATAAGCACACATAACACGTAATTTATATTAAATACTTCATATCTGTGTGTAAGATGAAAGTAACTATGCACTCACTTGTTAAAGTGATGATTCCCAACTCGGGCAGCGCTTCGTTTCTAACAATTCTATTTTCCTTTGACGAATCCTAGTATCATTACCGCTAGATTTTAGTCTAGTATTTATTGTGACTATTTACGAGCGATATCGTTTTATAAGTGTTAAACAATACTTTTCAACCACTATGTACAGACAGTGACCAGACATGAAACACCGGGAGGGCAGGACCATTTTGGCATTATAGCACTTCTAAAATCCAACAACCCTATGCGGCCCTTCGAACCAGGTTCCCCGTACCGTGAGTAGTTAAAAGATATTATAATAACACTTTGTATATTATATTTTATAATACATATATTGTTTATAGGTTCATAATAACGATATTAAACTTAAACATAAGCTATACTTAAAGAAGGGTAAGCATAACTTAATTATAATAGGGTTTGGCTAGGAACCGGGCTCTGCGGGGGCAGAACTTCCGAGCCGAAAACTCTTTTTCTCGGAGCCTTCTGGCGCTCCGGGACTCGCATCTAACACTTAGGAAGTACTAGGGAAGGGGAGGGATAGTTTGCAGTGTTGAGAGAGAAAGAAGGGTGAAGGTGTGAAGAAATGAGGTGATTTACGCCTCTAGTTATAGGTTGTCTGGGGGCCTCTCACGTCGTGAGACATGCCTCTCATGTTGTGAGCCTTGTGTAGGCATCAAGGCGAAGCCTGGTGCTGACACGTGGCACCGGACGCAGGTAAAACAACCAATTTTATAAAATTCATAACTTTCGCATACGAGCTCTGTTTTTGACGTTATTTCTATCCACGTGCAGGTATTGAAAAGATCTAAAACTTTCCTCTTGACCCCATTGACAAATTCTTGGCCGATTTTAAATTTAACAGACTGAGAAGATTACACTGTTAACGACCGTGTAAAATTCATAAATTCTACATACGGACTCCGTTTTCGACTGTCTTTTTATCATTGAACTCCTATTAATGAGATCTTCAATCGTTGTGTCGGCTAGAAATCGATCGATCTAAAATTCGATTTCCGGGCGATGCACTACTATGCTAAATCTTAGAAAAATCATAACTTCCTCATACGAAGTCATATTTAGACGTTCTTTTTATGTACGTTCTCGGTTTAACATATACTACGACTTTTGTTTAGATTGCTAAGGCTAAAAAGTAGTTTATCGCAAACTCACTTTCTACGATACACAACGTCGTGCCGGTTTTGTCGCAAAACTTCGACAAGTCATAACTTCTTCGTTATAAGTCGGATTTCGGCGTTCTTTATTTCTCCGGAATCCTTGTCACCGACAACGATGAACATTGTGTCTATTCCTTAGGACAAATCATTAGGAATAAAATAGAAAGAAACTTAATGACATGTATTGCGGAGAAATCCTATTAATGTTAGATAAACCCAATATCTATGAATAAAGTCGTCGTGGTCGTGACAAGGATTCCGAAGATATAAAGAACGCCGAAATCCGAGTTATAACGAAGAAGTTTTGACCTGTCGAAGTTTTACGGCTAAACCGGCACGGCATTGCGTAACATAAAAAGTGAATGTTTGATAAAATACCTTTTTAGCTTTAGTGATCTAAACAAGATTTGCAGTATACGTTAAATCAAGAACGTACATAAAAAGGACGTCAAAATCTGACTTCGTATGAGGAAGTTATGATTTTTCAAAGATTTAGCATAGCAGTGCACAACCCGGAAATCGAATTTTAGATCGATCGTTTTTTAGCCGACACAACCTAAATGAGAATTGAAGATCTAATTAATAGGAACTCAACGATATAAAGACAGACGAAAACGGACGTCGGATGACAAAGTTATGAATTTTTAACGGACTTTAACTGTTTAAGCCTGTTAAAATAAAACTTTAAAAATAAAATCAAAATTAGTCGACGGAGTCTAAACGAAAGTTGTAGATCTTGTCGATACCTACGCGTAGATATAAAGAACGTCAAAAACGGAGTTCGTATGAATGAGTTATATTTTTTAATAGCATATTTATGTATTAAAATAAAGTATAAATCATATATACGTATACACACACACACACACATACACACATATATATATATATATATATATATATATATATATATATATATATATATATATATATATATATATCATTAGAAAGGTATCGACGATGCGTTCATTATAAGACTAGTGTTGAGTACTTTCGACATTAGTTTAGTACGAATATCGTTAAATCTATTTAAAATAGTATTATAAAGGGGTGTTTTGTCGTTTAAATAACTATAAGGTTATTAAGTAACTATAGAGGGTAGT
Source organism: Lactuca virosa (assembly GCF_052849685.1). NCBI lineage: Eukaryota > Viridiplantae > Streptophyta > Magnoliopsida > Asterales > Asteraceae > Lactuca > Lactuca virosa. The sequence goes on from NC_136429.1 coordinate 158,803,447, forward strand.
TTTGGAAAATTCAATTACTATAAATAAGAGCCTCTAGGCTCTCATATTTCTTGCACCATTCTCTTGATTCAAGAGTTTTTTCTCTTCTTATCCCCCGAACATTTCGGTCCCTCGTGATTCGACTTATCTTTCTGTAATTTTAATGTAGTAAGGTGAACGCTGAAGCGCTGCAAGAATCTTTTTTAGAAAGATTCAGCGACGAAGTTCTGCCCCTGCAGAGCCCGACTCTTAGCTAAAAGCCCTTATAAGTAAGTTATGTTTACCCTACTTTAAGTATAGGTTATGTTTAAATTTATTATCGTTATTATGAACTTATAAACTATATATATATATATATATATATATATATATATATATATATATATATATGTTATAAAATATAATATATATAGTGTTATTCTAATATTTTTTAACTACTCGCGATACGGGAATCTGGTTTAAAGGGCCGCATAGGGTTGTTGGATTTCAGAAGTGCTATATGCCAAAATGGTCCTGCCCTCCGGTGTTTTATGTATGGCCCCTATCTGTACATAGTGGTTGAAAAGTATTGTTTAACACTTATAAAACAAAATCACTCGTAATTAGTCACGATAAATATTAGACTAAAATCTAGTGGTAATAATACTAGGTTTCGACGAATAAATTATATTGTTAAGAAGCGAAGCGCTATCCAAGTTGGAATCACCACTTTAACAAGTGAGTGCATAGTTACTTTCATCTTACACATAGATATGAAGTATTTAATATAAATTATGTGCTATGTGTGCATATTATCTGTGTTCTTTATATCTATGTTGGATGAACGATTTTATACATGTTTTAAGTGACTTAAACTGTATATGTATTTTATATCTACGAAAATGTTGGGTAAAACATGGGTATATGAAATAGTTGATGTGTGATAAAATGATGAGAGACCTCGATGTTTATGATGATCCAGTCATCTAACGGAGTATAGATGACGACCACAGACTATTCTAGACAGTCTAGTGGAACACTAGCATGCTTGCAACCTGTAGGTGTTTATTTGAACTACGTGTTCACCAGCTGTACTCGACCCCCCTCACGGTTGCCTTATTTGACATAAATTGCTCAGGAATCCTCTAAGCAGTGCTGTCATGCCGATGAAATTCTTTAGGCTAGGTCCCTTATATTAGATGCTTTAGGGACGTAAAGTGAGGATAACGGGAACGGGTAATCGGGTTGTTTGATTTGATGAAAATAATAAACTTATTTATTGTGGGTTGAAAACCTTATGTGCTTAACAGGCTCCCACGTCTGACCCACTCAGTTTCTTGTATTACAGGTAGTGGCACAAGAGCATAGTTTGCGATGACCTGATGAGGGATTGTGGATCATAGGCCAGTAGATATAAATAAATGTTGTAAGGCCTATGATGTTCTGCTTATGCTTTTAATCTGTATTGACAATGACATCCCGATGTTTTAATATAGTGGAACACATTTCTTAAGAAATGCTTTGATAAAATCTTTATCATATTTTCTTTTGGGAACAAATTCTGCAACATTTTTCTTTAAAAGGATACTCTGATTTTCAAATAAAGCATAAACAAATCGGTATTTTCCGGCCGTGAAAATGGGGACGTCACATATACCATCTTACATCTACCCATTTTTACCTAATATATTTATAGGTAATAAAAATACATATACATTTTAAAATCAAATAAAACATGTATATATTGTTCATCTAACATAGATATCAGGAACACAGATAACAGGCACATATAGCATTTAATTATCTTAAACACTTTATATCTATGTGTAAGATGAAAGTAACTATACACTCACTAGATAAAGTGATTACTCGAAACTCGGACAACGCTTCGCTTTAGCACTTGACTTTTCCTTTGACGTGACCTAGGTTCAATTAACACTAAGTCTTAGGATAATATTCCTTATGAATAAAGGTAGCCCAGATCCATCATTAATTCCAAAGTCTACTGATCTATTGCTGATAAGGGATAACCGAGTAGGATCATATCGGAGGTAGGGTTCGTTTGGTATATATCGTATATTGTCTCACTAAATCCAGCCTAGACATCATCCCCGTAAGTAGATCAATCAGTATAATGACTTGGAATCACTGATAAATCTTATTTATAGGTTCATAATAACGACTATGACTATAAATATAAGTTACAATGAAAGAATGAGAGTGTAGCTTAACTTACAGAGATTTCTTGGACAAAAGTCCATAAATTACACTAGTAGAGCATCTACTCGCTAGCTACTACTACTTCAGGGGTCGCAGGGCTTCGCCGAAGACTATAACTAAGGGAAAACAAGCTAAAAGTCGAAGGGACTCGAGAGAAATGAAATGGGAGAGTGTGAGGAATGAAATGAGGACTGAAGCTTTATTTATAGCCAAATTTGGGGTGCATGGCGTGCAAAAGGGGTGCACGTCGCATATTTTAAGGCTACGTCTCCCCAACCACTTTGTGCCATGTGTCAGACTCTCCGTGGTCTGTGTTTTCACCTTCTAGAAGCGCGCGGCCCACACCCGACGCGCACCTGGCACGCACTGCACGGGGCGCAAATTGCAGATTTTGTAAATTCCATAACTTTTTCATACAGACTCCGTTTTTGACGTTCTTTATTTCCACGCGTAGCTCTCAACGAGTACTACAACTTCCTTTTAGGTTCCACTGGCTAAATCTGATTTTATTTTTAGCTTTTATTTTTATATGATTTAAGGATTTTGCAAAAATCATAACTCTCTCGTATGGACCCCGATTTTGGTGTTCCTTTTACCAAAATTCATATCTTAAAGAGTACTACAACTTTCATTTTGATGACTTTACCTAAAAGTTAATCGTTCTCTTTGTATCTTTTAACGTCACATTCTTTATGCACAACTAACTTTTATATCTTTATAAAAGTCATATCCAATTCATACGAATTCGGATTTCTACGAAATTTATATTTTCGGGATCGGGACAACATGGACTTTCTAAAAATATTATATATATATATGCTTTGGCGCATTTATTTTTACGACTTACGGCCGATTCGACTGATTTTTCATATTTTTCTTAATATAAAACTTATATTATATCTTAAGTGCTTAGCCCGATTTTGCGGGCGTTACATAAAGCAAGCTATGTGTTTTATTCAGTTGAAAGAAAGAAGCTAAATCACCATTCTCATCGGATTAGATCTCCGACTTTTAAAGATGAGATCATTCCTAGCTGTCCATATCGACCACAACATCATGTACGCCAAAGAGAGAAACAACTTGTATTGTCTCTTGTCACCCCATAAAGAGTTCATAATCGAGATCACGGAACAAAATTTTGTCAGGGGCTGCACTCAATAAACCTGACCATGAGCAAAACCAAGTCCACACCTCCACATCGAAATCACACTTGAAAAAAGCATGATCGACAATCTCTTCCTCTTTCAAACTTTGTTTTTTATTAAATATGTAATTTTAATGTAAAATATGCATTTTACATATAAATATATAAATTTAATGTAAAAAAATTAGATCATATCATATGGATATATGTATAATTTTTTAACCATCGGTTGATATCATATCATATCATATCATACTATACTATAAAGGAAACATTTTTCCGTTCACCACATTCATTTGAAACTCTCATGCATTTTTCCTTTTACCACATTCATTTGAAACTCTCATGACTTTTCAATTTCTTTCTAATAATGATTATAAGTTGGTTAATAAGGTTAAATAAATATCAATCCTAAAGTGTAATCATATATAAACTAAATTTAAATATTAAAAAATATCTTTACTTCTACATATAAAGTTATGTTTTTTAACTTTTAACATATTATACTTAATTTATTAATTTTAATATATTGTTGGATGTAAACCATTATCATTTTAAAGCTATAAATTTTGAACAATTTGTACAAAATACATAAATTATTAATTTAAATATCATATTACATGGTCAACTTAAATATAAATTTTAGTTTAACTTAAACAACCGAAAAAATATTTTGTAAATAATTAAAAGTGATAAATTGTAATGTCTTTCTAATAATGATTATAATTTGGTTAATAAGGTTAAATAAATATCAAATTTAAAGTGTAACCATAAATAAACTAAATTTCAATATTAAAATAATATATTTACTTCTACTTATAAAGTTATGACTTTAACTTTTAACATAGTATACTTAATTTATTAAATTTAATATGTTATTGTATATAAACAATTATCAGTTTAAAGCTACAACTTTTGAACAGTTTGGAAAAAATACTTAAATTGTTAATTTAAATATAACATTACAGTGTCAACTTAAATATAAATTTCAGTTCCACTTAAAAACCCAATGAATATTTTGTGAATAGTTAAAAGTGATAAATTGTAGTGTTAAATGCAAAAACTAAATTGTAATATCAACTTAACTAAAATATTTTCTAAAGATATTTTTATAATCGTTAAAAGTTTTCAAATAAGTAGCTTAAAATAATTTATAATAACAATAGTTAAAAATAACTCTATATAAATGATTATATTGTTACCTTTAAATTCAAAAAACGATGTTTGATGTTTTAAATAATTATAATGATATAAATTAAAACGTTAAGCAAATAAATTTTAAAAAATTAATTAATGATAACAACAACTATAAATAACATTAAACCATATATTATATTTAATTTTATGCATGAATAACTTGCAGGTAGAAGTCATTCAAACGATTTAGATTATGCAGTATAATAGATGTATATATTATCATATAATTCAAAATAGTCAATATATTATATCAATTTAGTATACAAATTATTATATCAAATTTAACAACAATGTTATTGTTATATTTAGAAAAACATATATTTGTAAATATTTCAACTATATAGGTCTTTCTGCGCAACGCGCAAACATTTGCCTAGTGTATACATAAAATGTTGTTAATATATTGTAATTTAAATTAATAAGGGTAGTAACTCAATAAATCGTAAGAAACCGTGTGATCTTAGATTTGAATCTCATTCACAATTGTATTTATATAAAAAAATGATTTTTAAATGTAAAAACATGTATTTATATGCTTTCAAATGTAAAAAAAAAAAAATTATTTCAATGATTTCAAACAGAAAATGGTCAAAATGTTCAAAATAAGGAAAAATAATGATTGATTTGGAACAAATAAGAGAGTGTTAAAATCGAAAAATGAAATAAGAACTTAATGTCAAAATAAAAAAATAAAAAACTTAGTGTCTTTTGTGTTAATTTTTTTTTTCAACTTTAACACATCATCATGACATGTCATCACCAAATAACTGAATAGTGTCATGTGACCGGATAACTGAGTTAACCGGTTAAATTGTCAAAATTAAAAAAATTAAAATTTTAATGATTAAATTGTAACAAAGAAAAATACAATATAATTTTTGTTAAAACATAATAATTTTTAGGGTAAATTATACCAATCGTCCTTCGTGCATTCGCAAAAACGCATGTTTAGTCCCTATTTTCAAAAATTAACTCGGATCGTCCCTCGTTTGTTTTAACATTACACACTTCATCCCTCCAAACATAAAAAAAAAAAAATACTATTTTACCCTTTATAATTTGTTTTTTAATTTTTTATTTGTTTTATCATTTTTCAGTTAATAAAAAAAGAAAAAAAAATATACACCTACCCACCCTCCCCTCTTTCTTTCCATACATTCCTTTCGTCTCCCTAACTATCTGGAAAGACCAAAACATCACCACCATCATATTCTTAGTTTCAATATTTGCCATTTTCATCTCCGGTGACCCCAAAAACATCTCCGGTGACTCTGGACAGAAAAGAAAGAACTCCATTTTTTTCTCTAAGAACTTAAGCATTCTCTTTCTCTTGTAGCCCTTTCTCTTTAAGAACTCCATTTCATGGACCGAAAAGAAAGAACAGGTTGACGAACCCTGTCAGAAATGGTCAGAGAAGAAGAAGAGACGGGTAAACGCAAACCCTAAATCGTCGTCTCCATCTGAAGTGTCATAACACAAAACCTAGATCGATGTTGTATCCCTTCGTCTTTTTAGATGTGCGTCTGGAGGTGGCGATAGGGTTTCACGTGGTGATGGTGGCTTTGCGAGGTCACATTTATCCGGCGAGGCGGCGACTTCAGATGTCGCTGGAAGTGGCTTCAACATCGATGAATGAGATGTGATTGTGGGTGAGGGAGTTGGCTGGAGACGGTGATAGGTGGTGATGGTGGCTCTGCGACGTCACCTTCTCCAGAGGTGGAGACGATGATGGTGGCCGGTGATTTAGCCGACGATTTTGGGTAGGTATTATCGTTGGAAGTGGCTTCACCAAGTGTGTGAGTTTGTTTCCGATTAGCAACAATTGAAGGGTGGGGAAAATGTAGGGCCTCTATTTTTTTTTATTTTTTTTAAATTGATAAAAAAATATTAAAAAACATTAAATTAATTGAAAATTAAAAACATAAGGGGTATTATCGTCATTTCAGTTTTGGAACGGACTAAGTTTGCAATAAAGTTGACTTTGAGGGATGAAGCATGCAGAGTTAAACCAAATGAGGGACGGTCCGAGTTAAATTTTGAAAATAAAGACTAAACGTGAGTTTTGACCAACTTTTATACAGTTTTACCTTTATAACTAATTTTTTATTATATTTATTTCATATTATACAGGGATAGCCATTTTCAAAACTAATAGCAAAGTTTTATTTATTTATTTATTTATTTATCAAAATGAGGTCAGTAAAGAAGAACAATGACATATTATTTGAAGCATAAAAGCAGAAAATACTAAATTAACCCCAGGGCAGAACCCAACAAGAAATTTGCGATTTGCGAGTAAAAAGCTGCTTTTTAGGAATCTGCGAGGTGCCATGCCAGATGTTTCTGCCCTCTCTCTTTCTCTTTCTCTTTCTCTTTCTCCTTTTCATGTTTTAAATTTCTTTTCAAAAGCACTAACGTTTTTATCATTATTACAGGTGAATGAATTATGTTATATTTTAATAACTAACAAGTTTAATAAATTAAACTATAACATTTTAATAAAAATGATGCCAGTAAATCTATGTTTATCAAGTCAAAACGATCATAAATCATCTGAAACGTATTCAAAAGGATAAATCACCAAAACGTTTAATTAAAAAATCAGCTATTTAAAAATAATAATAATAATAATACAACATATATTTCAACATATTAGTCGTTCAACAAATTCACAAAAAAATATATATACTAAAATGTTCCAATTCGCCGACTCAACGAAAGTTAGTAAAACTTTATCTATGGATGTTTTGGAAAACGAGTTTCTATAAGACTTTAGCTTTTAATTTTTAAAAATAAACTAGAAAATGTTTGTAACCACCTTAGAGCTTTAATTTTACACAAAAAGTGAAAAACCTATAATCCAAATATATTTAAAATAATTTTTAAAAGATTTTAGTTTTAAAATTTCATATAATTTTTATACATTTTCTAATTTTAACTTATAATCCAAAAAAACTTATACGAACATTCATACAAATAAAAAAAATAAAACTTTCTAATTTTAATTACCAACTACTGTCTAGTTTTTACTGTTCGAGGTTACTCATTTTGACACCTTTGCGTCATATTTGACACGTGATTACCCATTTTCTTTTTCAAATTACTTAACGAAATCAACTATTATGATACTTTCTAGACGTCAATTTCTATGAAATCGTATCTAAGAAACACAACATTGATAATGGCTAAAATTGACATTAAGAAAAGAAAAAAGAGTAAGGCATGTGCTGGACAATCGTAGGTGGGGTAGGTTTTCCGTAAGAATTGCAACTTTAAAATTTATACAACGAATCGAGGTCCTGAAATGAAATTACATACAACCAAAAAGGAACATACAAACACATTTTTTACACAAAATATAATAAAATGTGTATTTTAAGCATGGTTAAATACATGATATAGCAAGGCACATCCTCCTTTGTTTTATTTATTACAACTTTTTTGCTTTTATCACTTTATATTATATTTTAAAAAAATCCATACAAGTATAATATAACATTGTATTTTCATTACTTTCATCGATTTGTTCATTTAATAATAAGAAAAAAATATATAACTTCAATTTAAAATATAATATCTTAATTAAAAATAGATGTTATAATAAATAAATTATTATTTATTCTTGTACTAACTTTTCTAAATATAAGGATATTAAAATACCCAAAAAAAACATGTACGTTATGTAGGTGTTGGAGTAAGGGTGTACTTATGTGACGATTTAGTGTCATTGATAAGATAGTAAAGACGAATTAATTGTTTAAAAACTCAGAAACAGTTTGTCTTTTGAAGGGTTTGCAGTTTGAGGTTTTTTTCTGTTTTGTATGCATCTGCTGCATTTTCTTCCCTATGACAAAATTTCGGAATAAAACCAAAAACTGTTTGTTGGTGATGGTGTTGTTGTTTTCTTGTTGATGAAATCTCAGTCTTGTAGGAAAGAGACAACTCCAAATCCGATTTCATATACACAAAGCCTTAAAATACACACCCAAACACCAACAAAATACAAACATGGCTTCTTCTTCTTCTTCCAAAACCTCAATCCTCTTCACATTTGTTTCTATCCTTCTGTTTCTACCTGTTGTCTTCTCTCTACCCAAAAACGAAACCACTTTTAGGCCATTGCAAGAGCTAAAGAAGCTAAAAAGAATCAGAAATCATCTCAACAAGATCAACAAGCCTCCAGTCAAGACCATTCACGTAATCTATTTGGGTTTTATAATTTCTCCGTTTTCTAGTTTCTTGAAAGTCAAGTTACAAGTTATGTGTGTTTTTTTTTTCCCTAAACAGAGCCCTGATGGAGACTTGATAGACTGTATTCCCTCTCATCATCAACCAGCATTTGATCATCCAAAGCTCAAAGGACAGAAGCCATTGGTATATTAATTTTTCCTTTCAGATTCGCTTTCTGGTTGTTCCCATGTATTATTCAAGTGTTATACGATCTTAAATGGGTTTTCCATTTTTTACTAAATTGCAGGAACCACCATTAGAGAGGCCGAAGGAGGATGACAAATACTCCATCGATGAAACTATCGAGACCTTTCAGCTATGGACACAATCCAACGAATCCTGCCCAGAAGGCACTATTCCGATCAGGAGAACTACAGAAACCGATGTTTTACGTGCAACTTCGCTCAAACGATTCGGAAGAAAGATCATAAAGCCTGTCAGGCGCGACACATCCAGTGGTGGTCATGAAGTCAGTACTAATAAGAATCGATATATTGTTGTTATATTACATATATAAGCCATAAGTCGAACTTGTACTAAAAAAAAATGGTGGTTTATATTGCAGCATGCAGTCGCTTTTGTGAATGGAGATCAATACTATGGAGCTAAAGCGAGTATAAACGTATGGACTCCTGTTGTTACAGATCCATATGAATTCAGTCTTTCACAATTGTGGGTTATCTCTGGTTCATTTGGCAATGATCTGAATACAGTAGAAGCTGGTTGGCAGGTAAACTTTTACTTAGCTTAATTACTTATATCAAACATTAGTTTAATTTCATAGATATAATGACAAGATATATATTGATAATTTTTCAGGTAAGTCCGGAGTTGTATGGAGATGGTTACCCAAGATTTTTCACCTACTGGACAGTAAGTTCTAGCTATTGACATTTTCTGAGTGTTTGCTTCAAATAAGAACAAAATGATATATAATGTTGAGAAAAAGGATGGTAACTTTGGTTCATTTTAACAGACTGATGCATACCAAACGACTGGATGCTACAACTTACTATGTTCAGGATTTGTTCAAACAAACAACAGGATCGCTATAGGTGCAGCAATCTCACCAAGGTCATCTTACAAGGCCAAACAATTTGATATCGGCATCATGATATGGAAGGTAATTAATGCCGACATGGTTTGAGTTATATATTATCTTAAAGAAATTGTATTCTACTAGTTATGTTTTTACATTCACCCTTGTGGGTGTTAAGATACTTAAATCAAACTCCACTTTCAACACCAAAATGGAGTAACGACTAGCTAGATTACTAAAAGATGGAGTAATACTTTTCACCAATTCATTTTTTTTGCATTGAAAATGGAGTTACTTTTCATTTGTTTGCACTAAAAATGGAGTTACTTCAAAAATGGGATATATTTGAAAATACATCACTTGTTTGCATTATTTTTAATGCAAAAAATGGTGTTATATATGTTGAGATTTTGGTTGTTCAACTGACCTTCACTAGCTAGGGTTTTGCCGAGATATAATTCAACCATTTTTGTGGACCAAAACTTCCAAATTAAACTGTTTTATTTCTGCTTATAGCACCTACTGATCTTTGCTAATATTAAATTGTAAGATTCTCTTACTTATCCTACCGGGAAGTGGTCTCCCATGTGTTGACATAAGTGATTAAATTAATCTAACTATTTACTAAAGCATTTCCAACATAGTACACCTGTTTTTAACTTTTTTTTTTCTTTGTAGATTTTTTAAATCTGTTATCTTTTTATAAAGTTGATTACATCTTTTTTTAATCAAAATATCTTTATAAATATATTGTTCCACAATTAAAGAAAAACCAAGTTGTTTATATATAACAATTATCGAAATTATTATATAATTAGAACAAATATTTTATTATATAAAAACATATATTTACAACATAAATTTTTATAAATCTTACATATGCATAAATTGAACTGTTACACATGTATTTACATTAACATTACATATCTCATTGCCAAACATGATATGGAAATTCCGTACACACGTTCTACATTCTTTTGACATGCTTCTTTTGGCAAAGCAAAGTATTTTGGACCTTATAGTTCATGAATAGTTTGTATTTATCTAGATCATTTTAATATATATTATCAGATTAAATATTATCTCTATCTTCATCGGCTATCTGGATATTTATTTTATTTTATTATGGAGGATCTGGATTTAGTTTACAACTCATTAGATTGCTAATATTGTTAATAAACTCAATATATATGTCAATTATGTTTTACTTAAATATGTTATTATGTTATAAACTATTAGAAAGTATTAAGTTTTTAAATAAGATCGAAACATGAAAATCAACTCCAAGTATATATCATAAATTAACACACTTGTTTTCTTTTGTAGGACCCTAAACATGGACACTGGTGGCTGCAATTTGGATCGGGACTACTGATAGGGTATTGGCCATCGTTCTTGTTTAGTCATCTACAAAGACATGCAAGCATGGTACAGTTTGGAGGAGAGATAGTGAACACAAGATCAAATGGATATCACACTTCAACACAAATGGGTAGTGGTCATTTTGCAGATGAAGGGTTTGGGAAAGCTTCATATTTTAGAAATTTGAAGGTGGTTGATTGGGACAATAGTTTGCTTCCATTAACAAACCTTCATCTCTTGGCTGATCATCCAAATTGCTACGATTTAAAAGCAGGAAAGAATAATGTTTGGGGGAATTATATTTATTATGGAGGTCCTGGAAGGAATGGAAGGTGTCAATAAAGAAAGTAACTACATGCAATCTCTATGGCTTTTTCTTTCTCATGATTGATTCTTTTCCTATATAGTAATTTGTTGGATAAGTTTTGAAATTTTGTGCCTGCATAAATATCATTTTCTTTTATAATAGGTCATAATTCCACCTTCAAGCTCTTGTATATTAGGTGTTACAGAATGGATTTTATATATTATGGTTTGTCATTGAGTGTTGACCTTTCTATATTTGTGTATTGCTATTAATGCATATATTGTAAATGTACAATTATGTTCAAACAATGATTTGACACATATCTTAAAGTTGAAGTTATCTACTTCCGCTCTCTAAAATTTGTTAGTATTGAAAGGAACTTCCACCGATATAAACCAAATATTGGTGTACCAAACACCTATCTATCATCATTATAATCTTATTGACTTGTCAAGTCTTAACTAACATGGTCCCTTAGGGGAGGGGATATGCTAGTAAGTCTACACAGATTAGACAGTATGAAAACTACGTAACATACAACTGCATGTAGTCATGAATGAACAGTCATTAATCGAAGGGGAGCTCAATGGTAAATATTCTTTAAAATTATTGCCGTTCAAAAAAAAAATTTATATTCATGCTCATGCAATTTGAAATGATAGGACATACGAAAAAGTGTATGCTCGAAAAATATGCAAGAATTTAATTTGAAATAATAGTAAAAAGAGGAAGAAATTAAACCTCTTCGCTAGCAATCTACAAAATTGATAACAATAATTTGGGTGCACAAGATTCCCTTCATTTGTTATTAGTAAGGTCATCTCAGTCCCTATAATACAAAAGTGGTATTCACTAACACATCAATACAACTTTTTTTTTTGGACAGCCATCAATAAAATTACATACACATCGATAATTACGTTACAATTTATAACACATACTTCAATTAATAATATATATATATATATATATATATATATATATATATATATATATATATAATTTAACAATACAGAATTGCTAATGCATGTATATATATAATATAATAATTAATGTTATATATATATATATATATATATATATATATATATATATATATATATATATATATATATATATATATATATATATATATATATATATATATATATTAGTATATTTCCGATATAATAATGTAATGGAATTAATAATTTAATAAAAATAAACAATAATTTAATAAAATAAAAATGTGATATAAATAATGTAATAATATAATATAATATAAAATAATTAAATCGTAGGAGTTATAAGCCTATGTGGCATCACAAAGGACATTACAATTATTGAAAGTGCGTTCAATTAGTAGTTGTAATACATGATATAAGTACATAACTATATCACCTTAAAAGTATATTTTAAGGGTATTTGCAATCCCATAAAAGAGCTTCACAAGTCCATCAATTACGTGTCTAGTAAAATATGTCATTAATTTTCGGAAAGGGTAACATATTATAATACTCTTATGACAACTATGAAAACCCAACTTTGGGAAAAGTGATTGAATCCAATACATATAATGATATAATATCTCTAAGTTAACCATTCAAAAAATTGGACTACTTAAAACACAGTCAACCCAACACAGTTGATGGAGATAAGACAAGCATACTTCTAAACCCAACCCATCTTGACTCTCGAGCATTTAGAAAATAATCAACCAGAGAGGGATAATTCCAAGATCTTATTTTGTCTTCATTAATTTGTGCATACAATTTAAATAAAGTCAGTGGTAATATCAAGATTCAAGAGTATCTAACCCAGTCATCAATGGGTTCTATAGGTGCTCTTTTTGGTAGTCAACAAATACTTACAAAACAGAAGCTAATTAAGTGCTATAACATACATATTCTAGCTTTTAATTTATATATAGTTATAGAGTAACAGTTGGAGCAAGAAATTGTTTTTATACATTGAATTGTATATCTTCATGTATTCTTCTATTAAGTTAAATCTATCAGTTAACTAACTAGCAGCAATATTGTTGATTTATGTATTGAACAAGGAGAATATATTCTTGATGGTCATCTTGCACGTAAGTAGTAAAAGTTTGAAAGAACACGCTTTGTGAACATGTCAACATTTAATTGTTCAAGATAATCAATATGAGTATCTGATTGCTTTTGTACCTGATAGTCGCTACTATACCCAAGCATGGGGTTATGCTCCTTGTGGCGTTCTAGCCCAACTCATATGCGGTTTTTGAGTCGAAATTGAATAGTTGACAATTTTAAGGCCGTAGTCAGATTCCTAGTTTTATATAAAGAAGTTTTGATGTAATTGTAAACCTCAATCTGAAATTCATAATAAACTTCTTTAGTTCGCTTGTGAATGTAGCACGATTACTCTAATCGTGTGAGTCACGTAAATCATATCATATGTGTTTTTTTTTATTGGCATCTTACACTTATGTGTATTGATTGAAAACCTAGAGTATTGGGTGTGGACAACAAGATGAACATCAAGTTGTGCCACCTCACATGACACATAAGCAAATGATGTTATAACACCAAGTGGAGAAATGAGCAACAAGATGCAACATCAACTTTTTGAAAATAAATATGTTTTATTTTTGATTTTTTTTTCTAATTTGGTTTTTTTTCCTTTTTCGATTTTTTCCTTTTTGGTTTTTTTTTCCTTTTTATATTTTTTTTAATCACTAAAATAATATATTTTTATAAAACATAAAATCTTAAAAACAAAAAAGATAATAATATTTAAAATCTAAAATTACGATTACAATTAAAAAAAACATAATTTTAAACCTAAAATCATAACTAAAATACCATTCAAATTACTTCTAAAACCACACAACAATCCTAATTAACCCAAATATTTCTTCATAATTTGTTCATTTATCGCTTGTAGCACCGCTAGATCAGCAGACGCCAAACCCTCATCGCTCGTCCGAAGAATTGACAACAGATGTGTCATTAGTTCCCTCTCTTTTTGCTCATGCTTCTCCCATGCCTGCCTTTCTAGGAACTCCAAATGACGACGTTTCAAGTCATTTTTTTTTCTTTTATTAATAAATTGTGCTCGTCGAATTTCGCTCTCATTTCCGCCGCCTCTTTTGCTTTCGCTTCAACCTCCTCCGCATTCCTTGCAGCGCGCCTCGTTTTGTCGCGTCCGGACGGTCGTCGTGGTGGGGATATCTCCTCGATATCATCTGGGATCTCATCGGTGTCGGCGTTTAGGTCGATGTGAGTCCGTGCGTCCGACACGTCGACCGGGTTAGAATTGCGAGACCTTTTGGATTGAACCTCCGATAATGTAGGTGTTTTATTCCACTTTTTATCCGCTCGCAACAACTACCATGATTTTTCAAAGTCGAAAACATGTCCCATTTTGACCCGATATTGTTCCTTAGCAGATTTGGACAAATCGAAGTCGTTGGTTCCGCTTTGCTGTTGCGCCTCAAACCGGTTGTAAATACCGTTGAATTTGATGCACCGCTTAGTTATTTGACCCCATTTGCTGCTCAACATGTCATTGTTGTGATACGGATTTTGCTTCAAAATAGCGTGAAACTTGTCGCGCACCCCCCCCCCCCAATAAGCTTCTTTCTCCATTACATTTCCGCGGAGTTCGTCTTTTGAAGTAGCACACCAAGCCGCCATTCAAAGCATATTCCTCCTCCGGTGTCCACCATTGTGGAATGTCTGCATTTTCTGTTTCAACCGCTATCGATTTCCCTTTCCCTTTCCCTCTCCTACTACCTCCAGCTTCCACTTCAATTGATGGTTGTGTTGTAGGCGATGGTTGGTTGGTTGTTTGTTTCATCGAAGCAAAAGTAAGGAAAATATTTTGTTTTAAATTTGGGTTTTGACCAAATAGATTTTGTTGAAGGTAAGGTGAGTTGGGAAATTGCAGTGGTGGTGAAGCGAGATTGAAAGCGACGCATTGGTATGAGATTTGTGGTGATCCTTGAGACGATAAAAGGTTGAAATAATTTTCATAACCCGCAAATCCGAGAGGCGAGTTTGTGTGTTTGGGTTTGATGATGGAAGGGGATGTTTGGGTTTTGATCCATTTTTTGATTAAAGAAAGTGTATAAAATATAAAGATAATGATAGAAAGATATATATATATATATATATATATATATATATATATATATATATATAAGGTAAAAAGGTAATTTTTTTTTTAATTTTGAATATTGACTGTTTGCAACGGTCATTAGCCCAACGTTCTCTTTTTTTCCCGTTTCTATACGTCGCAACGGCCACGAGAATTGGCTCGACGAGATGCAACAGGTAGGGGGGGGGGTGTTCCCCCGTTATGACGGCGTTTCCGCCATCCACCTCAGCCATGTCGATTCTCGTTGAGACCCATACCGTCTTGTCTAATAATTGTATCAAGGAAACCGGATTGTGATTTTCTTGATTGAAGGTACTTTTTTTTTCTAATGCCCTCTTATATATTCGGGTACAACTTTATTAATTTAAACTCTTTTACATATTCGTTTTCATAAATGTAATGTCTCAAATAAAAGATCATTTTTTTTACAATATATTAAAAAAAACTAAGTTGTAAAAGGCTTTGTAAAGAAGTTGCAAAGAAGAAGGTTTGACAAAAATAGGGGTGTTCGTTTGGATGGATCGGTTCGATCCGATCCAATTAAGTAAATCCAAATTGATTTCAGTTTTCAAAATAAGGATCCGAATAGTCCAAACTAAATTCAAATCCGATCCGATCCGATCCATTTACAATTCGGTTGGATCGATTTTTATAATTCGGTTTCAAAAACCAGAATATTTAAAAACGACATATAATTATAATATTATCTAATTTTACAGAAGAAACAAAAACAAATTATTTAGTTGTGATTTAAAAATTATAAACAACTATTAACAAATAAGAATGTATATTATAGTTTAATATTTAATAGATAAAAACTTTTGAAATAAAATGCATATTAATGTCTTTTATTAGGTGAAACTTTTTGAACTTATTTGAAAAAATTAATTATAAAATTAATAAATAATTATAGATATATTAAAATTAAATAAATAATAAATTGTTATTCGGTTTGTTTGGACTATTAAGTTCTTACTTTATAAACCAAAATCAATCCGAAATTCAAAATAATAATTTGGTTTTGTTGAAAACCAATCCAAAAATCTGAATATCCGAACCAAATAGTCCAATCCAGATTGTCTAACTAAACATTTCAGTTTTATCCAAATAGTGAACAGCCCTAGACAAAAAACTGTCAAAAATATAATTTAAAAAATAAAGTTGTAAAGTAATAATTTTCAAGAAAAAAAAGTAAATTTGAAAAATAAGGACATTTAAAATAGGGATTTAGTTTTTTCACTGAAAAACCGAATAGTGACCGGCTGGAACCGGATACGGGTATTCATTCCGGTTCTCGGTTCTCCCAATTCATCACATTCAGTTTTCGGTTATTTTGGTTCCGGTTTGGTTCAAAACTGAACACGTCCCAAATTTTGAAATACTTGTAACAAATCATTGTTTATTACCTCTTGATGTAATAAAATATATAAACTAGGGTTCTATAGAAATTTGAAATTACTTGTTGACAAATTTGGTTTTCAACTATTTTTAGTTATATGTACAAATATCATTTTATGTTATTTACTTTCCCTTTTGGCTTATTAACTAGTTTTTAGCAATCACTATTTTTCATCAGCTATCTTATCGGGTAAGAGTTAGCTTTTCAACTATTTTGTCAAACATAGTTCCTTCTCATTTCATTGTATGGATGCATTTCCTTGATAAATAAAACCCTAACCGTTTTTGAGTATTGTTGGGCTTATAGTGTTGCGTCATGGGCTCGGTCCTTAGCCCAATTTTGATTGCCGGTTTGGGCCTGTCCAACCGTGCATGTTTTTCTCTAGGGTTTAGTATTTAAGCTGCATGCATACAGTCTTTGAAAAACACGCTTTGCTATTTATTCTTTTTGAGTATTGTAAACCCTAGCTCGCCTCTACAGTGGAAGTTCTTCATAGAGCTCTGCTGATGCGTGACTATATTTGAATCATAAGCATATTGTTGATTCTGTTATTGTGTATGTTTTGTTTGATCTTTATCTTTTACCTGTGAAAAATCTAATCGATCTGAGTTTAATTCTCATCAAGTATTAATCCTTGCATCACTATAGATGATCGATCGTATGAGAAATTATATAGTTGATGTATCAACAAGTTTATCATCATAATCAACATATCTACACTAAAAACCATTTAACCAACAATTCGATGAAAACAAACAAATTGGATACAAAAATGTAATACAAAAGTTACTCAATATAGTCATGTTACAAACTTTTTGCAATTAACAACCTTTAAAAAATGTTACCTTTTATGTGATGATAATATAAGATTTTGCAAGACGTGGTCAATGAAAACCACTAAATCTTCAGGATTACAAACTACAATGTCCAACAATTTACTAATCCCCACATCCACCAAATCTTCCACTAAAACTTTCATCAATGCACATTGATCATGTATGAAATCATATGTTCTTTCCAACTGATAACATAGTTCCAAGAACACGGGGTCCTTCAAAACACTTCTGAAATCCAATGTGATGTTATGATTTTCAGATAAGCATGTGAAGTTCATCTTTATGGCAATATCTTTTGCAGACTCAAGGTTGAAGATTAAATGTTTAGCTTTTACAGAAGAACGCCATTTGACATCATCACTTATTTTAGCAAGTTGACAAAGCTGAACGATGTTTGCAAAGGAAAAACGTAACATAAAGTTGAAAAAATCATAGAAATTCATGCCTGAATGAAAAAAAAAAAAGACATTGTAACTTAACTTATATAAGAATACATGATTTTTATTATTAGCTAATCACTAAAATAACTTCCTACCTGTATTAGCTGCAAGATTTCGTTGACAAAGTCCTTCAAAATCATCACAAATGTCTTTGATATCTTCAATATACTCTGTAGCTTCTTTGTAATCTTTCAAAAGAAGATCCCACTAAAAGTACAATAAGAAATGAATGATAAAAACAACTGTTTATAAATTGTTTTTGGTTTATTTGGTTGTTACTTACCACCCAAGAAAGGTTATATCCATTGAACCAGTTATGGTTTATTGATATTGTATCTTCCTGTAACAAATACATCAAGCACAAATATATGAAAAATCTATGACATAACACAAATATATGTGCATTTGTATCATATTCATACCAGATTGTGAACTTGATGATACCATCCACTAGGAACAAAAATTATTTCATTTTGATCTTGTGTGCATTCCAACCATGTAGTCTGCACATAACGCACACACACACACATAAGCAAATTAATGAAATTAAAAGGTAGAATTAATAGAGAAAGTTTAATGGTTGTGTTGAAAGAGAAGTTACCTTCTTGAAATTGGGAAATATTGTTTCGTTAACCTCTTCAAAGATGTCATAAACAGTGTTTTTCATGTTTCTGGATATGTATAAAGAACAATAAGAGTTCACAATACTTCTTCTTTTAAGAAAATCTAGTTATACCTATCAAAAGCAAGGTGGTGTTGATTTGGAGACAGAAAGTACCACTGCTTCTTGCCACATACATTAGCTGACCAACTATATGACCTAAAAACATCAGCATGGAATGGTGTCCATGTTCCTGAATATACACAAAAATTAAAAATAAAATAAAAATTGGTAACCATGTTCATATCAAGAAGTAGAATAAGAAACAGTGTTGTAACCTTTTGCACCCATGTACACAAAACGATAATCAGAACAGCTTATGTCGTCTCTCTTTTGATATGTATCAGGGTCTTCACGCATATGATAGTGGTCAAGATACAGATTCAGCCAATCATCATGAAAAAACAATGGAGTTGTGTATGCTTTATACTCTGGGTACTCCTACAATCTTGATTATAAATAAGATACGCATATGAAACAATGAAAATTGATGTTCATAGTTTAGATAGTGCTAAAAGAACTAAGTTGATGTGTTGAACACACCTTTACAAAGTGCCAATCCTTCAAATACAGTAGGGTTTTGCCATTCAAGTTGTTGATTGAAGGATTGTCATGTTCTACTGAAGAAAAGTCAATCCACTTAGCAATAAACTCAGATACTGACATGTCAAACCTCTTCTGCTCTGTAAATTCTCTGCTACCACAGTCAGCAACCTACGGATTACAATGTGAAATCCAAAAATTTAGGGATTAGGATTTAGGAATCCGATTTGGAGAAAAACCACTCTAAGTTTTGAATAAATGAGCAACAATTCCGAACATTCAATTTCCATTCTCCCACAAACAGCCGAATAATTGTTACAAGTTAACTGTAGTAGTTGAAAACTGAAATGATTGATTGTTAAACAATGGAAAGCGAAACATTTCATATTAGAGAATTTAATCTTATGATCGGGGAGAAATTAAGGCACCTGTACTTTGGAATTACCGAAAGTGGAAGAGATAAACTGGAGATTAGGTCTTCCATCATCAAAAACCCAATCTTTACAAGCTCTCCAATCGTCCATGAGTCCCGTAATAACAACGGGTTCGTTCTTCGATAAGTATTTCTCCACAAAATTACTGTAACTCAGTTTATTACCATTTACCTTATCAACAGTCCCTACAATATTCAGTCCCATGATTTTTTATCAGATGCGTTTCATACAATCATACCCACGAACAGCTGCTGAACATGGTCGAAGAGGTTAGAAAGCGTATTTGGAGGTAGTTTGGGAAGTGGGATTCTTTTGGAACTAGAAACAGGCAAATATCATATTTTCTTTATAAAACAGACCCATGTAAAGTTATTAGAAGAAGCAAAATATTATAATTCAATCGATATTATCGATTGAAGTTATTTAATTCACTTATCAATTAAACAGTTTTCTAATCCCATTATATTTAATTTACTAAATTTGGATTATTAATTCATCATTTTTGTTTAAATTAGTTATAGAAAATTAAGTAATCTAACCATTTTTTTTAAACTAATTATAAGAAATTGAGTAATCTAATCATTTTTTTGCGGTTTTTTTAAATAATCAGTAAGTGAATGCTCATTTCGACCTGAATTCCGAAATAGGTGAATGGGTAAAAAAAATGATCCAATCGAGCATGTCGGACCTCATGTTTGAACTCATTGTTCCAGACTTCATTTTGAATTCACTTACTGTTCCAGACTATGTCAAATTCAAAGAATGTCTTCTTCTAGCTAGGGCCGACAAATATGTACCACAAAGAACCAATCAACATGTTACAAACCGAACCAATTAAATTGGTAGCCAACATGTTTGGTAGCCAATACGTTTGGCCGGTATTACCATCCTAATTAAGTAAACTTAGTACGGTAACGGTACAAAATTTTGATTACTACGGTTGTACCGTACCAACCAATTCATATATACATATATATCAATTAATAAATATGATGAAATATTAACTATCACATTTTTATGTTTCAATTAAGAGTAGCAAGTCTGCAATTTGCATTACTTATACATTACTCAAAACAAGAAAACTAAAAACAATTAACTAACCACTTCTTAGACTAGTATATCCTTTTTATTATTTTTTTATAGATAATGTTTACAATCAAGGGGGTGAGACAGCCGTGTAGTTACTGTATAACAACGTGATGGTTGAATACATTTACTTTGTATTGTACATGATACTTATTTTATTTTATATGTGTATAAACAGTACTAAACATCGATGACAATTTTTTTGCTTATTTTATTTTCGATTTTGGAAAATTTTCTAACCATCGGGAGATGATTACAATGTGAAGCCTAATATAGTTAATCGAGTGTCAAACTCTTCAAATATAAAAATTAGTTAAAGTTTTTGGTATATACCAATACTAATATGTACGAACTGATTTTTTTTGTAGCCAAATAAATTGGTACCAAGTATAGTTGGTATGGTACTGGTAGTTAAATTCTTCTGCCAACTATAGTTGGTACGGTATGTGGTTTGAAGAAAAAAAAAAGTCGGTACCGTACCAATTCCACCCCTACTTCTAACAATGAAGAAATTCACTTTTGTGGGTATGTGTCGATTCTTTTTATGATTATATGTTTTTATTTTTAAATTCTCACCAAACAGTCACCATTATTCCTAAAAGAGGATTAGCAACCCTCCATTTGCTAAGATATTTCCAAAACAACCCTCCATTCATATTTCAAGATTTAAAACAATCATTTTGATTTAAATCATTTCAAAAATAATCCCATTAGTTTGATTTGTTACAAAATAGTCCCGAAAGCGTTTCAAAGTTCAAGAATTGTTGAACTTCGTTTTTTCACTCAAAGCTTCACCAAAACCAAGCTTAGATCGAGATCACGCATCGAAAGTGAGTTTCTACGGCCCCTCTTTTACTGTTTTTATATTTGGGGGAGAATACATGCATGTCTATTAAAGTTTGATGTTTTTCAAGTTTTTATACGTTAAAATGCATCATACTTGTTATTGGTCAAATGTTTATGAAATAGCAAATCTAAAATGTTATAAATCGTTAATCAATCATACAAGTTTAAGTAGACTGCTGAAATATAATATACTTATACTCTGTTGTGAAATATTCATTAATATTAATAAAAATCACAAGATTTTGGAAAGATTGCTATGATAACAAAAGTTAAGATTAAAAGTCATAAAAATGACAATTTTATATGTATAAGTTAAAGTATCGACTAGTAGTATGAAAAGATATACAAATGACCAAAAATATTATTCGAGTATAAAACGAAAGTACATTGTCATATTTGATGGAAAGACCAAGATTATAAAAATATATAATTAATAGTTTAAATTATTGAAAATTAACTTTTAATATATATAAATTATGTAAAAATGAATGTAAAATTAATTAATATATTTTTATATTAAATATAAAAATATAACTCATTCTACTAAGTTATGAATTTTATTGCAATAAATAACATGATCGACTTCAGAACTTAAGAGTCGTTATTTGCGACATATTATATTGTATTAATCACGTGAATTATAAATATTATGGAATTTGTTGGTTTCACATTGATTGAAACCTGAAAAATATTATATAAGCAGCCGTTATGCTACCCAAATTTCGTCATAACAGACAATAGGAAATGTGGAAATCATTAAGTGTTATGAATCCCAAATACTAAAAGACTTAAATCAAAATCATTCATAAACATCAAAGAATTATAAGTATTCAAGAGTCTTGTATCGGAAAGTTTATGATTAGGATGCGTAGACATATTGCTAGGATCCATCACACCCACGGGACGTTCTATATGAGATACGTTTGTTCTAAAAGCTTTATGAGTTAGGATCATTTCCTAAGTTGCATGAGCTATGCTTGTTACCACACTAAGACCATACATCTTAGAAAAAATCCCTCTGTATCATAACCGTTAATTCGTATGGAACGAGGAACGTCAAGTATAAGTTCTGGATCATGTACTTCTTTGGGTTGACATCCCGTCATCGGTTTGTAGTTACAACCATCGGCAGACGAGTCGAGATTGGGCGTTGGCGTTTCCTTCACAAATTTTTTCATCACGTCATCAAAAACGTGGTGTGGGCTTTCAACACAACCTTTCAGTGTTGGTGCAGAGGTGTTCGTTACAGTTTGGTTATGAGCTCATTATAGATCCCAGATTTGCCTTGTTACCATATAGAACCGATATTGGGTTTATACGGGGTTTTTGTTCACTGGAATAGTTTGTCACCTAAAACAATAAGTATCAATACTAGAAATTAGTTATATAACACTTAATTAATATCATGACACAGCTGATTAAGGTTTAATAACTTACAATTTATAAGTTATTTATATAAACTCTGTTTTTATATGAAAACACCATAGTTATGTGGGAGGAGTTTTCCCCACTGGTTAAGTGCCGGTTCCCAAATTAAGTAAGATAATAATTAAATATAACTACGACACGATTTTACAAAGTTTATAAATTCGAAACTTATGAGTTTTACATATAAACTATACAAACACTTGTACAAGATTTCTATAGTAAAGTTAGCCATTTTATGTTTTCACAAGATGCAATATGACTTTATTTTATATAAATTGACACTCAAAATCCTTATATAAAAAACATTTTGGTCATGAGAACCGTATAATTTGATATAAGTCTGAATTACTTAAAGTGTATTTTTCCAAATTTTGTACTTTTGGATTTGAACAAATGATACTTATGAATGAGTCCAAATACGTTTTTATAACTCAATTGTGTTATACTTTTGATAGAAAGATACGTATTTATAAAAGCTGAACCAGATAAATTTTATAAAACGCTCTTGGTTATAAAAATACTTTGTGTCAAAACGTGTAGAACTAACCAACAATTTTGTTGACGTATCTTAATGCATGTATTCTCAGGTTTATTAGCAGATTGGAAGGATTTGCATAGAAGACTTTCCATTGTTTACTACACCTTTGTAAACGTCGATTGTTAGGCGTGTGTCTCGATTTAGCAATGGGCTTGTCAATGTAATTACTCTTTCGGTAATAATAGAAGATTATATTTGTACTGTTCAATTGTGATTACTGATTTACGTCGCGCACCTCGGCGTTTCTGCTGGCGTCCAGGGGTGTGACATGACAATCTCCCTCGATGTTTCTATCTAAAAACATGTCGTCCCCATCATATGTCAACGCTAAATCTTCGATATATGGTTGTTGGTCGGCTCTTCCAATTCAATTTCATAAAACCCTCCAATTTCTCAGCTTATGATTTCAAATGAGACCTAGTACGATTACACTCTGATTTTCATTCGATAATTCGATATTATAAGGGCAAGATTTCCTCCAGCGGTTTAGGTTCCGTTTGTGCTTACTTGCATACTTAGACATCCAATATAAGATTCCCAATCGATTCCACTTTTCAATCTTTCCATATTCTACCACATCGTCGAAGCCACTATATTTAGTTGCTTTTTTTGTAAATTGTTCCTTGCAGCCCACTACAGTGAAATTGGTTCAATTTCTTATTGTTTACTTTTAAATTGATGGATTATGCTTTTCAGATAAAGATGGAGAAAGAATGAAGGCACCCATTTGGTTGATGTGTGTTGGGCAAGAAAACTGCAATTCTAACAGGGTACATGTCATTATAGCCCAACACTATCGTCATTTATTCGATTTGGTCACTAAAGTATTTTTTTTTGCTCAATAGGTCATTAAACTTACAACTTAAATGTCTATTAAGTCACTTTCGTTAGTTTTTAACAGATCATCCGTTAACCAATTATTATAAGTTACAAGAATGGTCCTTATGGTTTCAATTTCTTTTGTGGTTGGGTCCTTTACCAGCATCATACATCACCTGCACCACCACCGTTCACTCCGTTCACTTCTGGTGCCCACCAACGTTTACCTTGAGCAACTCCCATGATTTTTTATTTAGATTTTAGTTTACCGGTCGATTTTAAGTAAAAATATGATATATTTAGTAGAAACTCCAACCACTTAAATCCCTTAAATCGACCAAAAATATACTAGATCAATAAAAATGGTCATCGTAGAAGTTTGCAAACTGCATTTAATATTATTTGGTGAAATAGTTGCATTAAAAATGATCAATTTTTAATATGTGGTTATTGTCGCAAATAAAAATGTATACGTTGGTAGTTAGTGAACTGCATATAGTGTTGCATGGTTTAACAATTTCATTCCGATAATCCAATTCAAATAAGCATGTTATGTATATACTTTGTGAAGCTAAGGAGTATTGATGCATTATATGTAAGAAAAAGTTAACTCATGAATATCTTATTGGTAATTAATTGATTATTTAGAAAATAGACGTTGTTACACTTTCATTCAATATTGATCCTGAACATTTTTTTTAAAATGCATTCTTTAAAATTGAAACTCCTTGAAATTATTTTTTATAAAAATTAAAATCGATTGAGACTTTTTTTGTGAGTGATCATATGTTAGAATAATGGTTAACGGGGTTGCCCGAGGTGAAGGGTGGTGGTTGTCTAAATTGAATGGTGGTGATGTCGGTGATGAATTGTGCTGGTGTGGGACCAACCACAAAAGAAATTGAAATCATAGGGACCATTCGTGTAATTTATAAAAGCTGGTTAACAGATGATATGTTAAAAACTAACGAAAGTGACTTAACAGACATGTAATTGTAAGTTTAATGACCTATTGCACAAAAAAAAAAAATACTTTAGTGACCAAATTGGATAAATGACAATAGTTGATTTGACTGGTTGTTGATAGATTATGTTTAGGAGTGGTCGTTGCAACACTTTGTTTGACATATTCTTATACTTCAAAAAGAGGTGAGAATCGAAGGCTTATTTTGATATATTTTTTAAGAAATTATGTCATTTTTAATAAATGCTTGTGTTTTAGGAATATGAATGAGAGTGTATTAACTGGAAAAAGTTAAAAGTTTGTGGTCAATAAAGAAAATACATACTCATTTCTTGCATTTAGCCCTTTTTTGGTGAAATACAGGTGAGAGGGCTCTTCATGGAGTTGATATTAATTATTACGGTGGGTGAAATATCACATGTAGCATGTTGAAATAAATAAGAAGTAATACATTTGGTCCATTTTAACATGTAGCAAGTATTGTTTTATTTTAACATTGGCTTGAAATTTGCAATTTACTAGACAAGGGCATGCCAATTTTGAGACTATTTGTAGAAAGACATGACAAATACAGAAAGAAGTTTAAAGGAATTGAGGTCCAAAGCATGGAATGTGTCATGTTATTATTGGGATAATTCTACTAAATTGGGTGAAATTAAATTCTTTGAAATAATTCATTATTTGGTCTCTTAGGCCTCGTTTGTTTTTCTACAAAAATACTTTTTGAGCACTTTTCCCTTCTGACGGGTAGACGTTTCGCAAGTGCACGTCTTCTTCCGCAAACTTGGAAAAAGACAAAAGACATTTAACCACTTCCAAAACAAACAACACCTTAGTCTTTAAGACCTATTGTACGATCTTCTTTCTATTAGTTAGAATTCTGCATACGGTTCCATTGCAATGCTGGAATTGTGTGATCGATTCTATGACAATGCTTACACAGAGATATCCTTATGCATCATAAGTCCCCCAGTAAGTTCAATTATATATTTCATTTACTCGAAGATAAATGGGTAGTAATGAATTCGTCTATTATCATTTTTGATAATGTAGATTATTCTCACTGTAAGCCACTTTGGGAACATGTCAACAAGCTACACAACACGCATGTGTGAATTTCATTGGCTGGGATATAGCTTACCAATATCTAATGGCAAAAACATATTTCCATATTGAAATGTTAGTTATCACTTATTACTCTGTATTCCTTCAAGGTATGTCTAATTTTTCATTTATATTTAATCACTCGACCAACATACGTTTTTACCTCAAAAATTACATAAAGAACTTCATGATTGACTGGGAAGATCTCTAAAGAATTGCCTTTTGGCAAGATTTTCATGTTTATCATGAAGCTCGAAGGGAAGAATGCCATATATAGTAAATAAATTAACAGAATTAAGTTGCTATTCTAAACTATCAACACGTAAACAAATATATAAAAAAACATCAATTGCGAAGCACGAGCATGTTTACTAGTTACAATTATTGTTTAACTTACACCAAAAATCACGCTTAAAGTGACCCGCTTTTGACATCACTATCATACCAAACGTTTTGATCTTTTTGTTGGTTTTGTCATAACTGTCATATTTACGTATGTCTCTTGCCCTTTCCTTATTTTTTAGAATTATTTTTCTTATTCTTAACCATGTGAACAAAAGGTTGTCCTTATTCAACTTTGCTACTTTTTTTTTTTCATTTGCACATGAAGATATTTTTAAATGCATAAAAGACAATGATATCTATTCCCTTTAACGTTTCATGGTATGTTTGAAAAATTTCTAGGATTATGGAAGTTTGTCAATTACACTTGACATAATAATAAATTCATTTATTTTCATATTTGTATCGTGAATTGGCCAATGCGACGAAGTTCATTGCGTTCTTCCATGTAGAGCTGACAAAAACTAACATGATACGCTAACCTAGTAACCTACAAGAAATAAACACAATACTTCACACAAATTAAATGGGCCAGGTTCAGGTCAAACTCTTTTAAGCCGACACAAAAATACAAATTCACAATGTCTAAACCATAAACCCACCAACTGACACAAATTCAACGCGAAATAAATGAGTTTGGGTAAAACATTTTAGCTGTTTAAGTAAATAAGTTGATATGACACGACATGACAAATAAACTATTAATGTTAGGTTCGAATTTTTTCAACCCATTTTCGCATGACATAAATCCAAAATGACACGACAAATTTTCCATGACAAGCTTTGAATTGCTAGATTCATCGGCTAATATTCAAGTTTTGTTTATTTGGTGTCTCATGTTTTAATCTTAGATAAATTTATGCCCACATTGGATGGATTTATGCTATAACTTCAGTTTGATCAAAACATATATGATTCATAGTTTAATGGAATAGTTGAATGTGATGAAATATCTAGTTGGATTAAACTCAACAAAGTCGTGAAGATTTTGATGTGGGGTTGGTGGCTCTACCGTAGACAACACTGTCCCCTCCTATGGAGGTACCGACATATAGGAGAGTTACCACCAATTGAAGTACCATGTGGCATATATAACCCGTGAACACTTACTCTCATTTCTCTCTTTACCATCTTTAGTTGTATCGCATGCATAAAGACTTGTACCAAAATAATTTTGTATGTTTTTAATATTTTGTGAATTAGTTTTGTTGATTTTAACTAGTTTGTATTAACTTAAAAGTAAAAATTCGAATGGGTTAGGAGAGATGAAAAATATAATTTTTCATATGTTGCAGATAGGAAAGGTGAAACTAAAAGATGAGAAAAAAGTTGATATAGCACGGATGTTATGAATAGGTTGAGAGGGATGAAGTCCTTATTCACTCCTTCCGTTCTTGTTAGACGTCGTATTGAAAGATTCAACAAATATGGAGTTTATGGTCAACCATAAGGTACAACATTATATATGTAGTTATGCTAAGAACAAGTCAGTAAAACATAATATTTTATATTTTTTATTTAGATAAATTGATTTTTTTAGGCTGCCCGGAGTGGGAGGCTGGAAGACTCGTGGAGGCCGACGTGTCAGCCTCCAAGACGCGTGAACACCGCCCCCAACTCCGGTGGGTTGGGCTTGGCGTCTTCACGGAGACGAGAGAGGACGGGCGATTTGATTGGCTACTCGACTTTTTGACCGTTGAATGCATTTGACCGTTTGTAAAAAAAAATTTAATTAATTAATTAATTACCATACCTTCTCTATATATATCAACCTTTATTTTCCCATTTCAAACACACACACCACAAGTTTTGAACACAAACATATACACTACCAAAAAATTATTCTTTCCTCCATGGTTCCAAACCAAAAATATCGCACCAACCCTGAACACCCTAAACACTCCAAATGATCCGTTAGCAAATATTGACTACATGCAATTGTTATCATCTCCCGTTGCACAACAACCTCTATTCACCAATCTTTCATACCACCACACTACTACCAACAACAACAACCACCACAATTCGTTCAACCCCAATTTCAAGCCTTTCAACAACAATATTCTCCGCAATTTCAGCCCCAAACTTCCCAATGCCAACAAACTTCACAACCATCTCAAGTTCCATTATCTCAATCTCAACCCGTAAACCTCGACTTTGAAGACGACGACGAACGGGTTCAAGAAACACAACCAAGTCGTAGAAGGCAAACGAGCCGGACAAACGACTCGGTGAATGCTAAATGGCATGACCTTAGAGCGGCTTGCACCAAATTTAACGGCGTATTTGACAATTTAAAAAATATGTATCGAAGTGGTAGTAACGATTTCAACATTTTATCAACCGCGTTGCACCAATACAAAATTACCAACAATGGTAAACCTTTTGGCAACAAAAAGCGTGGAAAGTTTGTCGCAATGGTCCAAAATGGGTCCTTTCAGTGGCGAATCTAGAACAAAATATCACGTGGTTCCTAAATTAAGTGGAGCCGATAAAAAAAAATCAGCAACACTTGTGAGGGGTCGGGCCGGGTCAGATCGTGTACAATTTAATGAAATATAACTGAAAAAACCGATCAGGCACCACCAATTAAAATTTTAAAAAACCGACTAAAATATAATTGAAAAAACCAAACGATTTAATGAAAAACTAGTTGATTATTAATGCATTAATACCTTATTGTTTGATAAAAAACTATATATTATATTTAACCCTATATATTTAACAACACAAATGCTCCATGTAACTTATTTTTTTTCTCCTTTTAAAATGGTTTTTTAAGAAATTTTTTAAAAAACAAACTCAAGGTAGGTCCTTTATTTTTTCTAAGGTGGTTCCTAATTTTTGTGGTATATATATTATAAATAAAATTCAAATCTTAGGTAGGTCCAAGGACCTACCTTCATGCTTGTTAAATACGCCCTTGGGTCCTTTATCCGGAAACGGCGCATTCGGGATTTACTACCGGTTCCAACAAAAGGCCGAGAACGTCCGAGTCGGACGTTGGTGTTAACCTCGACCTCAATGATGAGTTCGACGCCACCGAGGAGGAGGGTCCACCGGACGTCCATCTTCGTCGACCACCAGGAAGGGACAAAGCGAGAAAGGGGGCTTTGTCTAGGGGAAAATCAACCAACGAAGACGTACTAGCGGAGAAAATCGACAAAACTCTACATTTTTTAGAAAAAAAAATTTTGATTCAACAGAGGAACAACGTTGGTGACAATTGGCACTCACCAATCTTCAAATTGTAAACACGGTGCCGCAACCAAATCTCGACCCAGAAAATTTAAGGGTGTTTTTGAAAATTCAACAAGAAGTTCTCGACCAATATCGCAACTAGATTTTATTCTATGTTTTTTAGTAATTTAGGTTTAATTTTCTACGTTATTTTTATGTTTTTTTTAGTATTTTAGTTTTCATTTTCTATGTGTTTTTATGTTTTTTTTAGTAATTTAGGTTTAATTTTCTATGTTTTAAATTATGTAATGTGGTTTTAATTAATGTAAAATATTTTATTATTTTTTTAACTTATGTTTTTATCTAATTTAATTATAAAAAAAAGATAATTGTGGAGTGGTGACCATTTCCTAAGTCTAGTGTTTTGGTGGTGAAGGTGACTTGGCGCAGAGGAGAGGTGACACCACTTTTCCGGTGAGTTGGTGGTGACTACTCCCCACAGCCTTAGTGGCGAAATCACATTCACCTTCCTTTTAAAATGATTTTTTTTACAAAAAGAATTTATATATTAGTATGCCCTAATAAACTTTGGTGCATTAGTTAATGCAATTACAGCTAGATCTCTATGCAAACAGCTATGCACCCCAAGCGTCCATAAATGGTTCACATAGTTTTAATGTCACCTTATTTGGTAGACTAGATATCCAATTATATATACCATTATGCCGCTGCAATTTGACTAATTTTGATTATCACTTTTACCATCAAACATTCAAACTGTCACACAATCGTCTGATAAACAATTATTAGATACAATCTGCATGTGTTGTGTTACCATATGCAGCAAAGATATATATGTAAATACAAACATACATTCTGCAAGACCGCATACATAAACATAGTTAACCCGTAGCTACTCGACCTAAAACAGAAATGCATAGCAACACTAGACATATATAAGTTATGAAGTGAAAGGTGTTGCTACAGCCAAAAGCGGAGTATTCTTACGAATAGTAAGGCCTGGTCGTTCAGTCATATCTAGATCCTCTTCCTTCCCATTCGGTAACTCCCAGTCAAACTTGAGCAAAAGATTGGCCAACACATTCTCATTTGTAGCCATTGCAAATGCAATCCCAGGACACCCCCTCCTTCCAGCCCCAAATGGGATCAAATCAAAGTCAAGACCTTTGTAATCAATTGAACAATCCAAAAATCTCTCAGGTTTAAACTCATCGGGTTCATCCCACACTTTAGTGTCTCTTGCAATGGCCCATGCATTAATGATTACCCTAGTTCCTTTCATGACATCGTAGCCCATGACTTTCACATCTTGGCTGGCAACACGAGGAATTAAGGTTGGGATTGGAGGATGAAGCCGAAGAGTTTCTTTAAACACAGCTTTTAAGTACTTCATGTTGTCGATATCATCATCGTTTATCTTTGACTTGCCTTTAAGAACCATCCTTACTTCATCCTGAAGTTTCTTGAGAATCTTTGGATGTTTTAGAAGTTCTGTAAATGTCCATTCTAATACTGTTGCTGTTGTATCTGTTCCAGCGGTATATGCATCCTAGATAAGATATATCAAAGCTTAATTTGTTACCATGAATTAATATGTAACTTAGTCATTCTGTATATTTAATTAATGCTTATATATTTTATTATTTTTGAATGAATATGAATACTAACCGATTTAAGTATTGGCCGGTACTGGATATATTTAAATATACATACTAGTCCATAAACCGTGAATCGTGCTACATGGAGGCATCTTGATAAAGACGAAATCCATGAGATGCACGAACTATAAAATATACAACAACTATACGTCTATATCCATTTTAAATAAATTATTTAAGATTTTTTCAAATCTTCTTGCAGTAAGTCAAAGGACCAGCTTTGTATGATGAATCTTTTGTTTTACCACGTGGATTTGTTCTTTGAATTGAATTGAAAAAGTAACGATTTTGACGAACGGTTATTTTAACCATTTAATTAATCATTGATACCTTATAGACAAAATTTCTGGATCTACTACTAATTCTAATGAAGGCACGTATGTTTTCAGATGAATGTTTTACTTTTAGATTGCTTATTGAACGAAGGGCGATCCAAGTCAACTGGATATACTTAATCTGTCTTTTTTTTTAAAGAACAAATATCATCGATCAAAATATTAAAGTCAAGATAGTGGAAAGAGAGTTACCAATAGGAGTGCTTTAATTGCAAGTCTGTCGATAGTAACGCCTATGTTATCATCCTTCTGAATCTTAAGTAGTATATCAACGAAGTCTTCACCACCACCACCACCAGCTGCCGACCCTTTCTTCAGCCCTTCCTCCACCACACCGTCCAAGAACTCATCCACCTCTCTCGCCATCCTCTCGACTTTAGCATTCAGTCCTCTCAATCGATCCACCCATGCAAGCTGAGGAATAAAATCCTCCAAATTAAGACCTCCCAATATCTCGAAAAACTGCCTCAGCATATTCTTAAACTTCCTCCCGCTCTCTCCCTCGCTATACTTCCTTCCAAACGTCAACCTACAGACCACATCATTCGTAAGCATCACAAACATATCACTCAAATCCACCACCTGGTCACCAGATTTCTTGATTTTATTAACAACAAAGGCGATCTCTTCATCCCTCACTTCACTACTAGATTCCACCCTTTTGTTGCTCAAGAAATGGAGAACCATTATGCTCTTGACTTGCCTCCAGTACTCGCCATAAGGTGCTACCGAGACCTCTTTCAGGTCGTAGAGCAGTTTCCGCCACATTTTCACTTCGGGTCTGTTGGCAAATATGAGATCTTGGGTTTTCATTATCTCGGAGGCTGCTTTGGCTGATGATACCACCAGGGTTGGGATGCAGCCCATGTGGATGAGCATGAGTGGACCACCGTGGAGTTGGGATAACGAATGGAGGGAGCGATGGAGGAGTGGGCTGATCTGATGGAGGTTACCGATCACCGGTAGTTTTGGTGGTGAAGGTGGTAGGTTTCTCTTGGTTGAAGGTCGAGTAAAGTAGTAGAGTTTGATGAGAAAGAACACTAGCATTATCAAAGTGGAAGCGTACACCAAAGGAGCCATTGTTTCGTTTTTGGTGAAACTCAACATTTTGAGAAAATGAAGTGGTGTGGCTGCCTTCGTCTCTTCTATATGTGAGTTTATTTATATTTGAACTTATATTTTTATATTAATAATGATACATACTAACAAATTTTATTTATTTATAACTATGTCAAAAGAAGGTTAAAGATGAAGTATTAAATAAATTAAAACCAACGACAATTCATGGGTTGGGATAGGAAAAACCCAAAAAAAAAAAAAAAAAAAAATTTAAATTTTTTTCTAAAATATATTTTAAACTTCAGTATAAATTTAATATTAAAGATATTCAATATTATTCTATGTTGAATCGTATCAACTAAATCTTTTTAATGATGTACCTTTTTTTTCTCTATATTTTTTGATATATTAAACAAATAAAAGAAAACGGCTAGGATATAAAATAAATAATTGAACTTTAGAGTGTATAATATGTAACATGAAAGTAAAAGAAAAAATTGCAAACATGGTCCTTATCGTTTGTTATTTTATGTGGTTGGATCCATATTGTTTCAAAATTATAAATTCTTTCTTTTTTTAATTGATTATGGATTTGGTCCTTCAAAACTAAAAAAATACTCCCTTATTTTATATATATATATATATATATATATATATATATATATATATATATATATATATATATATATATATATATATATATATATAATATTTTATTATTATTAAATATAAAAAAGAGACCACACACAAACCCCACCCTACCCCACCCCACCCCTTCTCTCTGTCACTGTCTCAACTCTCAACCCTTCTTCTTCCTAAGAACCATAATCCAATTTTCTCGATGCTTGAAGAAGATCCACACATAGACGCACAATCGGACACACAAATCTTTCCTTCTTCCCTTACCATCGGCGTAACTCCTCCCCTTACAGTCGGCGTTTGGATCCGATTTGTAGATTTGTTCTCAAAGACATGTGGGTTCGATTCCTACACCAATACACCGATACAACCACCATTATGACGATGATGTGCCACTAACGTTTGCACCTCCGCATTCCTCTACTGCATATTCTCTATTTTGTTCTCTCACCACTCACCAGGCACCGAAAAGATAAAGATGCGAAGGATTTGTGGATTTGGTTTTGTATTTTCTGAAAAAGATTTAAGCCTGGTTTCAATCATTCATGGGCTTTAGAGATTTAGGTAATATGAGTTATGAACAATGTAATGTTTTGCAAGTTATCCATTGTTACAGGGAAGATATGGCTTAGTGATATTTTTGGGTTAGTTCAAAAAATCCGTTTTGTTCTATTTTTGCCTTTGATTTAGTGATAAGAATTTGTTCTTGGCTTTGACAATGGAAACGAGAAACATATTTTTATGTCTGATTTCTATGTTTAATTTCATCTCTGAGTCCTTTGCTTTCGTCTGTGTTTGAATTCATCCACGAAAATATATTTTTAGGTTTGCTTTGTTGCTATAATTACAACGGAAAATGGTGATGATTTTTGGTGGTGATGTTTATTACATGTGGGTGGGAAAATATGACTGAAGAAGATGAAGTAGGGGTAAGGGTAGGGTGACCGGGATGGGGATAATTCCTTTATCAAAATTTAAAAATTGTTTAAAAATGAAAACAAAATATGAATGATAAATTAAAAGGGAAAAATAGTTTTAAATTTGATAGGGATCAAATGTGTAATCAAGATAGACTAAAAGGACCAAATCTCCAACCAATGTAGACAAAAGGTTCAAATCCATTATTACCACATAAAATGATAAACCGTATGAATTGATTTTGCAATGATATCTATGAAAGCTTGCATCCAATTTGTGTATGTGTGTTGTGGCCACCTACATGACACTTTTTGTCATGATAAGTTTTTAGGACCGATTCCAACCACACATATATAAGGCGTGTAAAAAAACAATAGTTAGAAGGTGATAGATTGATAATCTGATATAAAACGTGTAAAAAAAAAAGCAATAGTTAGAATGTGATAGACTGATATGATAGCTGATAGGTGTTTAACAATAGAGAATCTTTCAAGACGGCTATAGACATTTTTTGGGGTGGATTTTAAACTTTAGTCACAAAAATCCGAAATTCCGGCTATAGACATGCATTCTGCGGAGCACCACTCTACGGGCTCTGCGGAATGACGAAATCTCCGCGGATCAATGAATTGTATACGATATCAGACTCACCAAAGAATCTCCGCAGAGCTACCTCCGCGGAGACATTAAACCCTCCGCGGAGTGATGGTTTTAACGTTCATTAAATCCTCCACAGAGGTTGTGACAAGGGCTCTGCGGAGGCGTTAACCTCTCCACGGAATGGGTGGTTAGATGGGTATTAGCGACGGTTTTTTGTTATATAAAAGATTTTTTTTTGATCTATTTTAAAATATCCATCAGTTGTAGGTGAATTTTTATTCAAAGAAAATGTGAGTTTTGTTATTTTATGTACGGGGGTTTTTGGCAGTTGAGTAATGGAATTAACACCTACGTTAGACCAAAGTTTAACAACTTAGGTTTACTACTTCCGTCTAATTTTGACCGTCGGATATTGTTTGATTTGGTTTAAACTAAGGCTAATACGTTCAATAGTAATATATCATTGTCATTTCAATACCTGGTTCATGGGTATGTTATGAATATTGTAGACGAAACAAATGTTCATCAACTCAGAAATGTAATGTCTGAAACGAAGGAGATTGTGCATTTGTATTTGGAGGTGTTCAATAGTAATATATCATTTGTATTTGTATTTGTATTTGGTGGGATGTCAAATCCACCAAGCAAATTACACCATTTGTTTGCAAATAAAACGTAACATAATGGTAAAAAAGGGTATCGATCCTTGTGTAAATGGTTGTATTCAATCACCAATGCAACCAAATAGAACTAGTGTAATAAAACTAACTAACTACAATTAAACTAAAAAGAGGGGTTTTGTAATTGCTTTAAAACTAAAAGACTTGAATAACTAAAAAGCTTGCAATTAAGCAAGATGGTGAGGTTCTCAAATATTGGAGAGAATTGGTCAACCAAGGCAATTCAACACAATGATTTAATGATTTATGTGTTTATCATTAGGATTTAATATGAAGCTTATCATTCATCCCAAATTAGTATTAGTAATCATGAAGCATGATATGCCAAGATTCCTCATAGGTAGTATGGAGGTTGGGGAAGCCCATAACACACCTTCTTAATCAAAATCAAGGATTCAATTGAAGCAATTGAACCCAAGGAAGTTGATTAGCCTTAAGAATGAAGGAATCCCCAATTCCTAGAGGACGTCAATGCTTACACATCATAAAGGAGTCATGATTAATAAGCTACAAATAATTTCTACCATCATAAAGCCCTTGTTCTAAATAAATTCAATGATTAAATGCTAAACCAAAGAAATAAACCAACAATTGCTCATTCAAGTACCAAGCTCATGATCAAAGTATTAAACACGCATAAGAAATATTAACTAGAATCATAAACATAAGATAAATGACAACTAAGCATGAATCCTTCAAACCCCACAAATATCCAAGGGTTTTAGCCAAAGTTAACCAAAATAGAGAAACTAGTCACTCATGACAACAAAATAACAATCACAAAAGTGTTTTTGCATCAAGAAACTAACAATTACTTTGAAAGATGAGAAAAATGTGTATCAAGCTCCCAAAAATCGCCTCCAATGGTCTCTAATGGTGGAAAATCGAAGTATGAGCTGCTAGACCTAACCCCCAAGTAAATGGTGAGCAAAATGACCAAAATGCCCAAAAGTGTGCAGTTGCGCGGGTACCCTCGCAAGTGTTGCGCGAATGAGACTCCACCCTCGCAAACGATGTTGGAATGCTATTGGCTCTTTTTTCTCCACTACACCACTCCACTACTCAATATTCTCTTGGACCCCTCCACACTTTACATGATTCAAATTTGGCCAATCATCTTCAAGCTTCAAATGTGGATAGTCCAAGCCCAAAATAAGAATCCAAGACCCATCTTCATAAGCTCACTTCATCCAAGTCTTCAACTTTTTAAGCCCAATTCTTCTTTGATGGATCCAGAAAGCCCAATAATGCCTCGAAAGCCCACAAAGCCCGTCTCCAAGCTAATCCATAACCGCAACGAGCTCCAAAACCCTACAAAATACCTCATGCAAAATAGAAAGTACCCGACACAATCCATGATAAAGAAAATAAAAAATATACAATGCATTACTAATAAAAAGAGCGAAAAATACAAAAATAAACTATAAAAAGGAAGGAAATAAAATAAACTATCATCGGTTGACAAGATTGTATCATACAATGTTGAGAACATTGTATCTGATAATGTTTAAGAGTGTACACAAGAAGAAACTGTGGAAATGAATACAGTGGAAGAAGAAAATTTATATGAGTGTGGAAGACTGGGTGACAAAACTTTGTCAGACGATGAAGAATCAAATGAAGGCTGGTCAGAAGATGAGTTCACACAAAAAAAAAAGCTTCAGACATCTTTTACGATATGCCTCCCATACCTGATTTTCCTGATCCCATTCTTGAACATGGACCATTTCACAGTTTAGGTCCAAATGATGATATGTTTGTTCGTCAAAAGTATGATAACAAACAACAACGAATATTTGCTTTGAGTCTTAAAGCAACCAGAGAAAAGTTTTAGTTTAAGACCAAACGTTCTAACAAAAACCGTTACGAGGTATATTGTGAAATTGAGAACTGTAGTTGGTGTTTATATGTAAAACGCCTTGATCCGACTGATGAATTTGAAATCAGGACTTTCAACAACGTGCACACATGTTCGTCATTACTAATACACCCAAATCATAAGTACGTAAATAAAAAAGTCATGGGTACTATATTGCATGAGATTATGGGAAAAACTCGTTCGAAGGTTTGGAGGCCTAATGAAATATCAAGGGATTTGAATGCTTTGCTAGAAATCAATGTAAGTTACAAACAAGTTTGGCGTGCAAAACAATATGCTATGGAACTGTTGTTGGGATCCTCTGAAGAATGTTTTTCCAAACTTGCTATTTATTTTCACAATTTGAAGAAGCATAATCCCAATACAGTGGCCTATATACAAACAGATTATAAAGATTGCTTCGAGTGTTGTTTTTATGCCACTAGGAGCACGGTAAATACAAAAAACTTGTTATTTAATATATACTAATTTGTAAAAAAATGTAGAGTGTTTATGTGTTCCATACAAATATATTGCAGATACGAGCGTTCAAATGTTTTTTTTCGTAAAGTCATAGTTATGGATGGTGCCCATTTGAATGGGGGTTTTAAGGGAACCATATTGCATGCAGTAGCTATGGATGGGAACAACCAGATAGTGCCCATTGCGCACATAATATGGAAAAAAGAGAGTGGTCTTACTTGTACATGGTTTCTTGAAAAGTTGTATGAATGCATTGGTGATTGTCAAGATTTAACCTTTGTAAGTGATAGGGCCGATGCAATTCGGGTTAGTGTTGAAATTTTTTTCCCAAACTCTCATCATGGCGTGTGTGCTTTTCATCTACTAGGAAACATAGTACACCGGTTTGGGAAAAATGATAAAACAAAAGTCTTGTTTTGGAGGCTTGTGAGAGCTTACAAAAGAAATGTATTTGATGATTTGTAGTATAGATTTAGTTCTACTAGGCCGCAAGTAGCGGCGTACCTAAGTGAAATTCCACATGCTAAATGGACTAGAGCATATTCCTTTTTGAAATGGTACGATTACAAGACCTCCAACAGTGCAGAGTCCATGAATGCTTTATCTGTAGATGCAAGGAAGATGCCTATAATACCCCTTCTTGAGTTCTTCCATCGTCTTTCACAGGAATGGTGTAACAAGCGTCGCATCGATGGAGGTATGACTTTAATTTGGACTTTAATTAGGTCGAATAATAAGTTAATTGTATATATGTTCTTTATAGGGAAACATTCAACAATGCTAACGGAGTGGGCTGAAAAAGTAGTTAGCAAAAATGAAGTGCATACGATAGGATGGTCCGTTTCAGGTGTTTCAGACGCAAGAGACGCACGAGACGCAATATACACACATGACACAAGGGACGTAAAGAGAAGACTATTGTTCAACGTTTGATTTGAATTATTGATGTTGTATTTATAACTAAGTATGTTATGTTTTGGAAGACGTTGATTGTGTAATTTGAAATGGTGTGATTACTTTAAAGATTATGGGTTATTTTATGATTATATATAATGCATCATTACTAGTAGAGTTAATTTCATAAAATAACTTAAACTCAAAGATAATACATATAACAAACCAAAACCCCATAATAAACTTACAACAACAGTAATTAACTTAAGGGAATTGCAATGGATACTTATCTTTCTCCATTGTTATGTAATCATCCCTAATTATTAGTTTATCTTCATGCTCTTTGATTTTATTTTTATTAATCTGCATCCTTTCCTCAGCCTCGTTGCACTCTGCTGCAATGACGTCACGACGTTCAGTGAGAGCCCGAGATGACTCTTTATCTTTTTTTTGTTCTTCAGCCCATTGCAATTGTTGCAAAGTATCATCAGACATATATGGCCCTCTCATGTTTGGTGATGGTGCAAGAAAAGGGTCTATCAGATCACAATAGTAACAATCAACTTCTTTGCACGAGCAAATATAAAAATTTGAAGATGAACTCATATTAAAATTCAAAATAATTTGTAACTCTTTACCAAAACTTCAACGATCATCTTTGCCAATATATAGACACTTCAACTCCGCTAAGAGCTGTTTGTCAGTCCGCAGAGCTGTTTGTCAGGAATCTAAGGATGTTATTTGTTGTGATTCATACATTACAATTATTTATTAAAAGGTAAACATTATTAATTAAAAGGTAAACATTATTTATTAAAAACTAAACAATGTCAACGGACCAAAACTAAGGTTAACATATAACTGAATACAAACTAATATTCGTTGTGATCCATAAATTACAATTCAAGTAAATTGTCGTGGAGGTAAGACGACAACACTTTCAACTGGTATTTCCCAATGCATAAGGATTGGAATAGGATTCACCGTATCAGTTTGAAAAGCATTTCGATACACTGCGGTAGTTAACTTTAAATTTACCATTTGCTGGATTTCTTCAATTTCAAGCTTGTGTAGTGATGCTATAGCGTGATCACAAGGTATACTGCATTTTTTCCATTTCACGCAAGTACAAATACCACGTTCTAATTGCACGGATTCGGTGGTTAAATACTTACTCACTTCATGTCTGTCGCCCACAACATGCCTAACCCTACAACCATTGGAGTGGATAAATCTTTTTTGAAGCACCTTAAGTGCATAAGGGGTCAGAAGACCATGAAATTCCCCTGTGAAATGAACTGAATCATCATATAAAAATTATGATGTCATAATGTTTAATAAAATTTCATTATTACCTCCGAATGCAGCACGTTGAACATACACTCCTTGCATCGAGTCATGGACCATTTGAATGATTGTTGTTATTGGTAACTCATGCCGGTTTGTTCTTATCCAATTGACGACATCAGGAATATCAATGAATTTAACATTGAAACGTACTTTAGGGGAAAAAGCTCGTACCCATTTTGCAATGGCAATATTGTCAAGCAAGTGAATATCATTCCCATTCACCTCATTTTGTAAGTTGTTCAAAACACGCATAAAAATCAGACATATTATACGCTTTGCATGTCTTCCAGAAAACTGCTCCACAACTGTATTACTTCGGTGGAAGCGTGTATTTTCTCAGTTATATTTTTACAACAATAGCCATGATATGAATCAGGGTAGACTCTCCGAACTACGAAGTCTATGGACTCAGACATATGGCTTATGAAACTGTGACATCCCCATTTTCACGGCCAGAAAAGACCGATTTTGTTTATGCTTTATAAAAATCAGAGTACTTCTTTTAATAAAAATGTTGCGGAATTAGTTCCCAGTAAAACATGATAAATTCATTATCAAAGCATTTCCGAAGAAATGTATTTTTATTCATTTTAAAACATTTGGGATGTCATCGTCAATACAGAAACATAAGCATAAACAGAACTTACATTCATTTACACTAGTGATCTACATCTGTTTTAAATCTCTCAGTGTAAAGTAGCTTCATATTGACACCTGTGATACAAATAAGCTTGAGTGGGTCAGGTTGGGAAACCTGGTGAGTACATAGGGTTTTCAACCCACAATAATATAATTATTATGTTTAAACATCAAACAATCAACCCAATTACCCATCCCCATTATCTTCTTTACTCTTAAGGATCTACCCTAAGAATCAACTATTCCTCATTCATTCATTCCTAAGGATCATCCTAAGGAATCGGCACGAAGTCCATCGTCACCGGGGTTTAGGCACTAAGTCTGCATAGTCGCCAGGATTTATACAATAGACACTAAGTCCTCATAGTCACTAGGGTTTAGGCACTAAGTCTGCATAGTCGTCATGGTTTATACAACAGACACTAAGTCCGCATAGTCGCCAGGGTTTTGGCACCAAGTCTGCATGATCGCCAAGGTTTAGGCACCAAGTCTGCATGATCGCCAGGGTTTAGAGTACACCGGGTGAACACATCGTTCACAACACCTACAGGTTGCGAGCCTGCTAGCGTTCCATTGGACTGTCTAGAATAGTCTGTGGTTGTCATCCATACTCTGCTAGATGACGGGGACATCATTTGGGAAAAAGGCTTCTCACATCGTCCACCTCTCACCCTTACCTCATGGTCTAACTCATCATCCAACTCACATGTCATCTACCAATGTTTTACCCAACATATTATGTAGATATAAATACATATACAGTTTAAATCATATAAAACTTGTATAAAATCGTTCCTCCAGCATAGATAGCAAGTATACAGATAATATGCACACATAGCACGTAATTTATATAAAATACTTCATATCTATGTGTAAGATGAAAGTAACT
Organism: Lactuca virosa; assembly: GCF_052849685.1. NCBI lineage: Eukaryota > Viridiplantae > Streptophyta > Magnoliopsida > Asterales > Asteraceae > Lactuca > Lactuca virosa. The sequence goes on from NC_136429.1 coordinate 158,845,666, forward strand.
ATGCACTCACTTGAAAAGGTGGTGATTCCGAACTCAAACAGCGCTTCGCTTCTTAAAAAAATAATTTCCTTCGACGAAACCTAGTATTATTACCACTAGAGTTTAGTCTATTATTCGCCGAGACTAATTAATAGTCTAGCTATTATTACTATTATATAAGCGTTAAACAATACTTATATAACCCATAATAATAGCCCAAGTACTTATTATAAGTTCCTAATAACGTTACTATAATTAAATAAAAGCTATATTAAAAATAGCGTAGGCGTAGCTCACTTACAGCAGGTTTTATAGAAAACCGGGATTTGCTTGGAGCAGCGTTCCCGAGCCGAAAATCTCTTCTTCTCGGAGCCTTCGAGCACTCCGGGGCTTCCGCCTCGTGCTAGGGAGGTTCCCTAGGCTTTTCGGGGGGTTTCGGGGCTAGAGAGAGGTTCTAGAGAGAGAGAGTAAAGAGAAGAAATAATGGGAAAGGTGTGAAGAAAATGAGGGTGGGAGAGGTTCTATTTATATAGTGAAAAATGGCTGAACTTGGTGCCACATGTCACCATCTAGTGGCAAGACTTGGGGAGAAAGCAATGACCAAGATTGTGCCACATCACCCATTTTCGCACAACACACTTCTGACTTCTAAAATCCGTAACTTTCACATACGACCTCCGTTTTTGACGTTCTTTATATTCACGTGTAGGTAAAAATAAGATCTACAACTTTCATTTTGACTCCGTCGGCTAATTCTCGACCGATCTTAAATTTAACAGTACGAGGAGATTATACTGTTAAATGTCCGCGTAAAATTCATAACTTCTACATACGGACTCTGTTTTCGTCTGTCTTTTTACCGTTGAGTTCCTATTAATGAGATCTTCAATTCTCATTTAGGTCGCGTAGGCCAAAAACCGCTCGATCTAAAATTCGAGTTTCGGGTTGTGCACTACTAAGCCAAATCTTAGAAAATTCATAACTTCCTCATACGAAGTCAGATTTGGGCGTTCTTTTTTAGTATGTTCTCGGTTTAACGTATAATACAACTTTTGTTTAGATTTCTAAGGCTAAAAAGTCCTCCATCGTAAATTCACTATTTACGTCTCCCGGTGTCGTGCCGGTTTTGCCAAAAAACTTCGACGTACCATAACTTCTTCGTTATGACTCGGATTTCAACGTTCTTTATATGTACGGAACCCTTGAGACGTATTCTACAGCTTGGTTAATATTATTTATTCTAAATAATCTTTTGTCAAAAAGTCGTTTTCGACCCCTATTATATCTAAATTGACTAGCCCGGATCTACGGGCGTTACAGAAACCAACTTCCGTACTGTCACCTAAACATTCTTTCAGCCCCCTCATGAACCATACCCATGACTCGTCACAATTTTTGGTTCCCAAAGCAAATGCTATGAGCAGGGGTTCATGGTTTCCATCTAAAGCAACCACAATGTACATGGATGTTATGTACGTCCCAATTAGAGGTGCGTGACCAACGAATATGATTGGTATCATAGGCGTGAGAAACGTACGAATCTGCAAGTAAAGATAAGAATATTAGCCATATAACAACTTCAATAACAAAAAATTTACTATAAAGGATTACATACCACGCATCCCAATGCCACAAAACAAAATTGGAAACGATTGTACAAATCTTTCTTAATGCACGTGAAGGTGTTAGGATTGGTTCTTTGAAGATTATGAAAGAAAATCGGTAAGTTGGAGAAACTTATTTTGAATACCTCATTGACTGAACTCATTTTGATAACTTTCAACAACTTCTAAAAATGAAAATGGTTGTCCAATTTAAACGTAATCCATATTCATTATTCCGCAGAACTGTTTAGGCAATCCGCGGAAGTGACTGAATTGGCAGTCCGCGTAAGTAATGAATTGGCAGTCTGTAGAAGTGACTTGTCAGTCCGCATAACTGACTTGGCAGTCTGTGTAACCTATCTTGTCAGTTCGCATAACTGACTTGGCATTTCGCGTAACTGACCTGTCAGTCCGCGTAACTGACTTATCAGTTCGCTTAACTGACTTGGCAGTCCGCGTAACCTATCATGTCAGTCCTCATAACCTATCTTTTTATATAATAAAGCTTGTATCTATTTGAAATTCACATCTTTTATTCACAAAAGGGATCCTTTCACAAAATGGCATCCAATGTACCAAGTTCTTCGAATGCAGCAAATCCGTCAAATGCAGCAGCTCCATCAAATGGTACACGTCCATGGACGACAACAGAGGTGTTGGTCCTAACACGATGCTAGATTACCTTTTACGAGGGTCTACCGGCAATGGCTCCTCTTCATTGTCTTGTTGGTGATGAATGGTCCCGCCTAATAACTTTGTTTAACCATGAGTTGGGAGAAGGACAAGAACAGGTAAAACCCGATATTTTTAGTAAATGGATGGATTTAAAGATAAAAGTCACATGGTTCAATCGATGCTACAATTATGAGAAAATGCGACGCTCTCATGCAGATGATGAAGAACTTTTTGAAGACGTGAACGGATATTAGATTTTCGAGTTTGGTGGAAATGAGTTCGAGTATACGGACGTTTGGAATCTCATTAAAAATAAACATTTTTTCATTTAGACGACTCTTTTATTTGTAATGTTTTATGTAATGTTTGTCAGTCCTATATCTTATATGTAATGTTTATTTTTATGTTTTCTTTTTGTAATGTTTTTATGTTATTTGTAATGTTTTTTTATCTGTGTATCGTAATATTTTTTGGTGCATTCTGTTTCAAAAAATAAAGGATAAATAACATAATACAAACGCAAAAAAAAAAAAAAAAAAATCAACCATAGTACATATAAATAAAGAAATATAAACACAGTACAAGTTAAAAATACGGGAGATCTTTCAAAAGATTCCAAGGGGCTTCATAGTCGAAAATCTCTCCGTTGCTAATGGATTTGTATTATTCTTTAGCCGCCTCCAAGATGTCTTCCTCAATATCATTCACACGTGCGTCTTCAATCTTCTTATAAAGATCGTTGAATAACACAACTTCTGTTTTCAATTCATACCATTTTGCTGCTATATAAAGCGTGTTGTGATGGTTTTCTAAGGTGGTTTGAGCGTCAGTGTTGAAGGTATTGGTTAAAAGGAGCCAAAACATTGTATCATCCAAAATGTTGTTCTCGTAGACATTAATATATGCACGAGTTAGAAGCAAATACTCCTCAACGGTCCATGGTTTTGAACCCATTGTAAAATATACAAAGTAGATGCAGTGATATAAATTAGATGAAATGATACATATTTTGAGTCATTTTATAGTGAAATATGATTTACGACTGCTCAGTCCGCATAACTGACATGGCAGTCCGCGGAAGTGATTTCGCAGTACGCGAAACAAATATAATAACAAACATAAAACACATATTTTTATCAAACAAAATTACTTAAAACAGGTATTTCATATTAATATATACAAAGTTCCTAAAATCAAGTTATATAGTGTCCCAAATAATATTTGTCATCCCATTTATATATAGAAATCCCGCATCTCTACGTGGCCTATCAATCCTCACTGGTACCCCCAAAACAATCATTTCCATAAAGATGCATACAAATACTCCACAATCCCCTCTATCTTCGATGTATTCCTGCTGTGGCACGTCTATAGTTTCAACAAACTCCACAATTGCATTGTCTTTGTGTCCATCGGGGAAATCGTTCCAGTACTCAGTCACATCTAGCTCTGAGATAATACTATCCCCAAAACTTTCGAATTCTCCACCAATATTTTACTTTGAGAAGAAATTCATAGATCGTGCTGAATCATAAATGTTTACTTTCCAGGTATTTAAATGTAGCACTGTCAAAAACCAATGGACACCAACAACGTTTATGGGGAATAGAACCTGGAAACAAAAAAAATTAAATAGTAGTAAATTCGGTAATGTTATATATATAAATAAATAAATATTAAACTAAACTAACCATATCCACATCCTTCCATTTAGGATAGCCTCCAACACCATTTGCTACATTCCTAAAAAAATGATTTTCCGGGTTGCAAATTGAGTTCTTGAGGGTATATCGTCCACCTTGCGTTCGGCGGCCGTCTTTCCATGAGCAAGGCACTCCATATTGCAATATGCTATACATTTTAAGATAAAAATGTTACTATTATTTATATAAATTATTGTCTAAAAAAGTAGTTAAAATTTAACGAATGTTACCGAAGAAATTAACCACCCAGAGTTAGTAACTGCAAGTAACCGTGATCAAAACTCCACATCCAGTGGGAGTATATGCAGCCTGTGTGTAGTGTTGAGGTTGGAAGAGATCATATTCCATTCTTTCCAAAAACCCAACGTACTAGCAGCATAAAGACTGTCTAACAGTAGATGATTTGAAACATCACTAATGTCTTCATTCACAATGTCTTCATTTGCTTTTTCGGACACTCCACTGCTTTTATTTTTCCTTGGTTTGGTGATTTTCTTCAATTTTGGGGTGGACTCCATCTAAAAAATTAAAATGTTAATTAATTATCAATAACGTAATATTTTATAAATACACCAAATTTAAAATAGATTAATACCACTATGAACGGCGTCCGCTGATACCATGAAGCACCCCTCGTTTGTTGCAGCCTAACAATAGGAGTGACTGTTTTTTGTGATGTTGACCCACGTCCGGTGACGACTCAACATTTTGCTCCGTAGGTGTACGCCCAATTTCCCCCTCCAAACCATGCGTAATGTATCATCATAATGCAACTGTGTACCATGGTAATATGTTTCTTCCTCCTCTTCATTTATTATGTCCTACTCCTCTCTAAACCCTGTATCTGGTTCACTTTTTTCTGTAATACATGGTCTACTTTAGAAGTTAAGTCAGCCACAACGCCTATTAGATGCTTCCAATGCCTTTATGCTCGTCTTCTTCTTCTTTACCGACCTTGTTGATGTGTCGCTTGACATATATCGTCTTTCTACTTGAGGCTGTTGCGAGGTAGAAGCATTTGTGGCCGTTTCAGTCGAAGATGTGTCCGACTTGTACTTCTTTCTTCGAGGAGGCGAGGAAACAATAGGTGGAATTTGTTGCAGTGGGGGAGATTCTTCATGGTTAAGAGTCCAATTCACATAGCGAATATAAAACGGCTCCATGAGCTCCGTCTCGTTTGCCACGACAACAATATGATGGTTGTTAGGCTGCAAAAATCAAATTGTTAGTTTAACATGAAAAAACATTGGAATTTGTAATTATATATAATTATAATATAAAAAGCATACAACAGACACGTTGATTATTTGACGACAATGAACCCAAGATAACGGTGTTTTTCTTCTCCACGACCTCATTGGTGGCAATTTTGTCGGCATTCGAACATAATACTGTGTTGCCTCTGGGAACGTATCCAAAATCCATATCTATGGAAAAAAGAAGGTAAGTATGATGCTATTATAGTATAAAAATGAAAGTACAACAGTATTATATAGTACACACAGAAGTACAATGCTATTATGATATAAAAAACGAAAGTATGATAACTATTTAAATACATTAGAAACTAACCTTAAACGGAAGCACAAAAATGACAACAATATACTTGTGTACTTTCTTCGATTTGGGATTGGTCTGCTTGAATATTCTAAAATTTTCTATTTTCTCAAACATTCCACGCATCAACCCCGAAGTATAGGTCCAGAAATATGTACCCCATGCAAACCTGCAATTTTCAATCTATTTATTATAATTATTATTGTATTTATACACAATTTTTAAATGTAATACCTGTTCCAATCATCTATGTTATCAACAAGGTTGTATACTGCCGCGGGAATGCCCGTTTCAACGTCCCGTCCGTGGAGACATTTCAACATAAAAACAAGTTGGATAAGCATTACAAAATCTTCATCATGAAGTGTCAAATAATTCGGAGACATAATGTAGTCTTCTAAATCTTTGAGCCGAAAACTTGCATCTGTAATGTCTGGGAACAACCGAGCCCGAAGATTTGAATTTGACCGACCTCTTTCGTCATGGAGTAAATCCACATAAGGACCAACTCTTAACCCACTAATCAAAATATATTTAGTTTCAACCAAATCCAACTGCATCCCCTGTATCTCAAAAAGAAACTTCCCCATTTCAAACACTTCTTGACACCTTACTTCATGCAACATCATCAAATGCATAAGTAAGGGGTCACCATTGGGGACATGCATTCCTATGAATCTTCCAACTGGTGAAGCTTAAAATAATGCTCGTTGCGATTGTGTTAGGCGCGGAAAATAGTCTTTAATGATCGTACCGACCATGCCTTTTAAAGTTGAATCTGCTCTTTGATTGAGATCATCGTGCTACAAAACATATACATTTAATTTAATATAAAACGTTAATAATTGAAAATAAAAACAAGATTTTAAAATTACATAGTTAATTCGGTTTAGGCAATAAATAGCAACGTACTTTTAATTTACATTATAAAATTAAAAAAATACCCAATTATACCATTCACATCAATTTACATAAAAAATTAAATAGCAACGTACTTTCAAATTAATTGCTATAAAGGGTTCATTTTGAAATTAATAATTGATATAAAAGGGCAGAGAAAAAGGGGAAGAATGCCATTTTAGGTCATTCCGCGGAGACCCCTCTGCGGAGTGACCTATCCCTCCGCGGAGTGACATATTAGCCATTTTAATCCATTCTGCGGAGAGTATACGTCACTCCGCGGAGTGACCTATCCCTCCGCGGAATGGATCTTCGCTATTTCAAGCCCATTTAATCCTAAATCTAAATCCAAACATTTTGCAGGTTATGAATTGCATTTTCGTATTATTTTAATCTTAAATCTAAACAATACGAAAAAAAGAAACATTAATATAAAGAGGGAAACATGAAAAATACCCAGGAGCCGTATCTATCGGCAAAAATGTTGGGGAAATTCTGCTCCATCGGCGCCGGAAAATTGTGGTTGAAGTCGTTGTCGCTGGAAAATGACGAGGTTGAAGACGATATCGCCAGAAAATCGGAGGTTGAAGGCGATGCGTAGACACGAAGAACAGATCGGAGGTTGAAGAGGAAATAGGGGGGGACCAGTGGGGGAACAAAGAGGAGACCCGTTTTTTACAAAGAGGGGAGGGGGGAATTACGAAAATACCCCCATTCCGCGAAGATTTCGTTTGTCCGCAGAGCCCGTAGAGGGTGCTCCGCGGAATGCATGTCTATAGCCAGAATTTCGTCTTTTTGTGACTAAATTTTGCAATCCCCACCCCCCCCCCCCCCCCAAAATAAAAATGTCTATAGCCGTCTTTTTCTTTTTTGAGTCTTATCTAAAACTAGGCTATGTAGGGGCCAAGTTATTGATGTGAGATGGTCCATAGGGTTTGGTATTCCATTTTTTTTTTATAATTTATTAATAATCATTATACAGAAGCCATTTAATTGGTATACTACTAGGAAAAGACTAATATATTCTTAACCGTTAAAAAAAAAACAAAAGGAAAAGGCTAATATACTACGGGGATGAAAAAGTGAATACGATGGCTAATTTTCTATCTATCATGACTAATTTTACTAGGTATGGCTAATTTATTAGCCTGAAATTTAATACGCCTTAAAACGTAGATCAAATATGGCACATTTGAATCACGAACGAGAGGTTGTTTATTAGTCGAAAATCCATCAAGTACAAATATTTTAAATCAAGTATGATAGCTTAAAATCGACACTCTCTCTTACATTTGCAAGCTAAACAAACATAGAAAAACTACCCTCTTATACATATTTCATACGTTTCCCGTCGGTTTCATTATATGAATGTAAAATCCCAAATTAGTTATTGGCTAAATCAATTTCTAATAGATAACTCATTTTTTAAATGACTTGGTTGCAAATATTCTGCCAAATTTCTCATTAGAAGTATGGTAATGTATATTAATTTTGTCAGTTTCACCATAACTCGTTTGTATTTGTTTTGGTCAACAATTGTTAAACTAATTTTGTAACCAAATTAGTAAGTGTGGTGTAATGTTTTTGTGAAATAAATTTTGTTGAACGTTTAAGATTTTGAAAAATGCTTTAGAACTTGACTTGGCCCAAGAATTTTGGATCAGTGATTAATTATGATTCCAAGGTGTGAAGATTCCGAATAATAAAATGTTTAAAATCCAAGATATCTGATTGGAAAAAGTTAGTGTTTTAGTTGTTTAACATTGACGAAATGTTTGAAAGTGTTTTAAGATGCTCAAAACGTATGTACCTTGATATTGTGATTCAAGATGAATATTGTGTGCCCAATATATGTGTTTCTGTAAATAAGTTTGCGAAAAGTATGTTGATGCAAATATAACAAAAAAACTTATTTAAATGATTAAATGAATCAAACAACCAAATAATAAATTGAAATAAATGCAAAGACACATATATGGGCGAGGAAAACACTTAATTTTTTTAGGATCTCTGACATAAAACCTTGGGAGGTGACAATGTCACATACTCACACTACCTCAGAACTTAAATTAAGTAGAAATCAAGTCACATGTGCTAGTTGATCGTCTAGTAAGTGTTCTTGTGGTCAAGTATGTTCAGAGAGAAAGTGAGAGTGAAAATGAATACGTAAGTGAGTGATAAACAACTAGTCTTTATATACAATATAGATATAATAAACTATCCTAAAATCTCGTATGTTCCTTGATTCTTTCATGACCCGATTTTTAAGAGAGACTTCAACGTTTATTCTTGTTTGACCATGTACCCCTTGACTTGGTTTATATTATTTTGGAGTTTTTACTCATTCATTAAGAAAAGCAATAGACACGATGGCTGAGGTATCGTTTAGGAGGTTGGGGTCCAACAGGGTAAAAATGTTGAGGCCGCCCATGGTTAGAGGAACCATACCCCTCGTTACTGAACTACCTAATTGGGTGTTACGACCACGACCTCGACCAGGAAGGCGATAGGTAGCACCTTGAGAGTTGGTAAGCTGACGATCATCTAATGAAGGGGCTTGAGAATAAACCATAGTGCTTAGGGCGGGGATGTTCTGTCGATACGATTAGTGGTGTTGTTCTAATTGCAACATACTGCGTACGGTATCCCATGACAAGAGACTTTGATTGATAAAGGAGGTGACCTGTCGTATTCCGATGGTAGCCCACATATAAGTTGTAAGACGAGGTGATTTTGAGTGAATAGGTTTTCAACGTTTGAGAGTTGGCCCGTGAGGTCCTTGAGTTTTTGGCAATAATCGTCCAAAGAGGAGGTCGATTGTAAGGTGAGATTGGTAAATACGTGTTCGAGAGTTGCTGAATGAGACCCTTTGTTGTTGGTGAAAATCTCTTGAGTTCATAGCCAGGATTTGCATGCAGTTGTATTAGTGTCCAGTGTCCGGAACTCAAACGAGGAGGTCATCAAAAAGTGTGCCATATATCCAATGAAGGATGTCATAAACTCCAACCCAAGAATCATAGGTGTCGTTGGTTTTAGCACGGGCCAACGTACCGTCAATGTGATAAAGAACCTTATACCCACGAGCACAGAGCTTAAAAATATTGACCCAGGAATGGTAGGTGGCCTTGGCACCTTCAAGAACTCTGCTTTTGTTTTGAGTATTAGTGACAATATAGACTGGATGGGGGAGGTTTAGGTGGTTCTTCGTTAGGATCCATGGGGAGGACAGTAGCACTTGGTTGCAGGAGGAAAAAAAATAAAAAAGAACCTCGAAACCTAGGCTCTTGATACCATGTGTGAGAGGGTATAATTCCTTTCCTCCCCATTGATAATACTGAAACATATATACACAAGATAACAATAATCAAGCCTAACTAATGCCTGACAAATAGGAGGTAATTATTCATCCTAAAAATACAATATATGCACAATATTTACAATATTACTAATAGTTTCAATCATTCAATGGCTTCAGAGATTCGAGAAATATGATATATGAATAAGGTAATGTTTTGAGGTGTAACATCCGAATCTCGAGGTACTTTATATTTTGAAAATTTGGCATTTTATTGGATCGCTACGACGTGGTGGGAAGACACCACGACATGGCAAGTCAAGTTCAGCCCGTATAGATCATTTAAGCCGCCATGGCGTGGCAGTATAGGCCACGACGTGGCAACTAGCAAATGAAAAACACTATTTTTCGAGTTTTGCTTCTTATTAAAAGGAATGAGGATCCTAGGGTTTGCACACCCTCAACCTCCATCAGACCTGTAAAACCCTAAATCCATCTCTCTCTCTCTCTCTCTCTTTCTCTCTCTCTCTCTCATTTTGAGCCTTTGTTGATGTTCTTGAAGCCTTGGTGTTTTTGGAATAAGTGCTTCATGGTGAAAGTCATGTCATATTTAGCTCCTTTGAATCTAGGGCTTGAGATTTTGACCTCGTGGATGGTCTTATCGGATAAAGTTGGACACTTTATCCTTCTAGGCCTTGTTTCAGACCAGATCTGAAATTTGGAGCATTTGGGATCGAAGAAAACAGCTTAATCCATTAAGCTGCTGAAAACCCAGTGCTTACGGCGTGGCGGTAGGGAAAATCGCAAGTGGTTGTTACTGGAGGGCCATGGCATGGCCATAGGTGGCCACGACGTGGCGGTTAACTAAAGTTAACGTTGATCGTTGACTTTAACCATTGACCTTTGGCTTGAGTTGACTTTTGGTCAAGTACCTATTTTAGAGGAAGAGCTCAAGGTTTATTTGGTTTGACTGATTAGGTGGTGCGTAGCAGCGGTACTCTGTCAGTGAGAGCAATAGAAATAGAGCAATTTTCTGTGAGGTGAGTCTTCTCACCATACTATTGGGTCGAAGGCACCTATGTCGGCCCACTGATTCGTATGTGTAGGATGTATGTGACTAATACTGATATGATTGTATGATATATGCATGGAGCCAAATTGGGCTTGGAGTCATTATGGACCCAGGGTTAATACGGACCCGACACAACTACTTATTGTTACACGGGGTTGATACGGACCCGACACAACCACATACTGTTATATTTATGTGTATGTTGTATGTGGTATTTTTGGGGAAGCTCACTAAGCTTTGTGCTTACAACTATGTTTATGGTTTCAGGTATTTTTGGTGCGAAAGGGACGGGCCCGACGTGATGGCACAACATCCCCCATATGTTTCTGCGATTATGATTTCTTTTACTCTGATGTTTTGGATAGTTTGTATCTTGGATGTTTTCGAGACATATGATGTATGGATTGATGAATTTGAAAATGAAAACTTTATCACTGTTTTTGGGATGTTATAAGTTGGTATCAGAGCCTTGGTTTAAGGGACTCGGGCACACTTTCGGGTGTGTCAGAACTTAAACTGAGGAAATAATAATCTTTTCAAAAGAAAAACAAATTTCTAAAATATTTTTATACAATAAAGAAGGGGTGTGATGCGTCCAATTAGCCGAGCTCAAGTAAGTGATTCCCAAAATACCCATCCATGTGTTATGATTAGTATGCCAGATATATGAATTGCATGCTAGAGTAGGGCCAGGGATACCTTCAAGAATCGTATGATGGAATTGCCTGATTTGTGTGATGCTTTAGAGCTTAGGAGAATTGGATGCTATGTGCTCCTTCAAATTGGTATCAGCTCAGTTAATTGCTAAGTGTATGATTTAAAAGTTGAATACGATTAGGTTTATATAGCCGTAGAATGATCGATTTAGCCTCATTTCCTGTTCCTTGTTTGGTTGTTGACTTAGGGTAGAATCATTATTCGACAGTTTATTTTTCTAATTTTTTTTTTAAAAAAAGATAGCAAAATATGGAAATTAAATGAAAAGGGAAAAATAGTATTTTATTTTTATTATTACTATTTTGACTAAGACCAAATCCTCAACCAAACTAAATGAAATGGACCAAATCTACTACTTTTTAAAGGTTTTGACCTTAGCCACATAACATGGGTTGTCAAGATAAGTTTTTTTTAAGACCGATTCCATTTAAGGAGTATTTGAAGAAAACAATAGTTGGAAGGCGATAGAATGGTATCTAATTGGCCCGTTTGTGGCCGGTCTAGTTGCAGTGGAAACAAATCAAGCCCTTCTTGGGGTAATCCCTGCTCATGTGACCCAGCTGTCCACACGTGTAACATCCCGTGCCTGCCGCCCGACAAACCCCACTGTGCGACTTACTGCACTTGGCAAACAGCCCCGACCCTGCTAGCCCCTACCAGAAGAATCAGAGGTCTTAGGCTTTTTAGCCTGACCTACAACTGTCTGAACCTGCTATGGCTTCCGCTTGGTGTGGAACTCCAACTCCATCTCCCGCTCACGCGCCTTCTCTACCATCTCATTCAGGGTTTTACACCCTCTAAAGCTCACAAACTCTCGGATATCATCCCTTAGCATGGAGTGATACCTCGTACTCCTCATATCCTCGTCCATAGTATACTGTGGGATTAACAATGCTCGCTCCCGAAACTTGGCGGTGATCTCCTCCACGGTCGCGGTGGTCTGTTGCAGCTCATGAAACTCCCTCACTAGTCGTTGCACCTCAATAGATGGTGCAAACTCCAAATCAAAGGGCCTGACAAACTCCTCCCATGTCATCTCAGCCACACCAACCGCCCCCACCTGAATGGTCACCTCTCCCCACCAGTCTCAGGCTCGGTCCCTCAACATAAACGAAGCAAATCCTACCTTTGCCACATCATGGCAAGAGCTCGTGCGCTGGGCGTTCTCCGTGTCTGCCACCCAGCGTCAGCTAACTATAGGTTCCCTGACCCCGAAGAACTCTGGTGCCCCGAACGCCTTGAACTCCCGGAACGAGGGAGTTCGGGCACCGACCTGGCCCGCAACAATCTTGGCTCTGAACGACATGAGCTGCTCTTCCATGATCTCCATCATCCCTTCCTTGAAGGTCCTAAAAATCACTGGGGTAGCGTCAAGGATGCTCCTCGTAACCTCGGCTGCAATAAGCTCGTGCAGCCTCTCATCAATGGGCGATGTGTGTCGCCGGACCCATATCCGGATCTTGATCCTGATCCTGATCCCCCTGCTCTAAATCGTTTCACCACCATCCTGATAAGACCGAATGATCAATATAATCAAAAAAGGGATCCTCCCACACCGATTCTCCTTAGAGCTTCCAGATCTAACATCAGTTCGGGTACATGTCCTGTGCTTTTAGTAGTACGAGCCCAATACTACCTTCCACACCTACCTGTACCTTCCCCAAAGCTCTACCTGATAACTCTAATTCGTCCCAGAACAAAACATATATCAGGGGCTACTGCATAACTCAAATCCTAGGCTATCCTAAGATTTACTCAATCCCATCAAATCAGATCTCAAATCAATCATAACAGGTTGCTCTATGCAATCAAATTATACACAGAACGGGATCAATTAGACTTTCGAATAATAGACTCTACCCTAGGACCACAACCAGACAAGGAACAGAAAATAATGCCAAATTAATCATTCTAAGGCTATAAGATCCTAACCGTATATAATTTTTAAAGCATACAAATTGCAAAATCCATCCGACTATCATAATCCAAATATCAGTATAACATGGCTAACATATTGGGGAACCACTTACTTGAGCTCGGCCGATCACGCGCATTGCACTCTCCCCTTTTTCCATTTTAAGAAGTTTTTAACTTTTGATTTTTGAAAACAATTTTACCATTTCCTTAGTTTGAGTCCTGACACACCCGAGAGTATGCCCGAATCTCTCAAACCAAGGCTCTGATACCAACTTGTAACGACCTAATTTTTCCAAATAAAATTTTCATTTTTAAATAATCAAAACATTCCCATAAATTATAAAATCTCAATGACAATTGTTTTCAAATTCAATGACAATTGTTTTCAAATTCATAACATCAACATTTTATTTCAAATATCAGAGTGTCCCCATAAAAGTGTCTGAGAAAGTGCATGTCGTGCCATCAAACCTTGCCCTTGCCCTTAGGCTCTGAAGTACCTGAAACAATCAACAAACTATAAACTAATTCTTAGTGAGTTCCCCCAGAGCATACCCCACACAATCCACATAATCACATAATCCATATTAGCTATATAAGCTACATAAACCACATGTCATACATACAAACATATAAGGATGTCGTGGGCTCCTCCCAGGGTCTTACTCCAGGATGACATGGGCTTCTCCACATGGTCTTACACGTAGGTGCCATGGGCTCCCCCATGGTCTTTAATTGGAAAGACATGGGCTCCCCTACATGGTCTGACATCCAAGTGCCATTGGCTCCCCCATGGTCTTTACCTGAAAAGCCATGGGCTCCCCCACATGGTCTTACATCCAAGCGCCATGGGCTCCCCCATGGTCTTTCCTGCAAGTATTACATATACAACTAGCATACCACCTAGCATATAACCAACTAACATACCCCATATCACTACATCAACTAGTGTACCACATATCATAAAATGGGCCGGCCTTGGTGCCTTAGACCCATTGGTATGGTGAGGAGACTCACCTCTCAAGAATGCTAAACTGATAAGATATGATAACTCCGAACGGGCAGCTCCAACTCAACTACCTACAATCATCATGTGACTAGCTTTGCCAAAATCCCGAAATACCAAAAATACCCTCAAAGTCAAACTTGGTCAACCATGGTCAAAGTCAGGTCAACAGTCAAGGTCAACAATCCATGTTGACCCAACTCGTCGAGTGCATCTAGCAACTTGTCAAGTTCCTTCAGTGTTCAGAAAACCGGGGAAAAACCCTAATCAACTCGCCGAGTTTACTCTGCATACAGAAATCGGAAAAACCTAATCCAACTCGTCGAGTTTCCAGGGCAACTCGTCGATTTTTCCCTTGTCTTAACATATTCAGTCCTTCCAGTCGAATCCAAACCCCCAAACTACAGATCCAGTCCCTTAGGACTGAAATACCACGTAAAGTTGCAAACTTTACGTGCATGCAAGGCCTCAAGAGGATAAAACACTAAAACTAAGTGTCATACAAGGTTTAGGGCATGAAGAAGGGCCTAGACTAGATAAAGTGAGCAACTTTATGTCCATGGAGGCCTAGAGGTGTCCAGATCTGAAACCATATCCTCCTGACAAGTTCAAACCAGAGAATGACACCATTATGCACCAAAAATGACAATATACTTTCATAAGATGAGATCTAAGATAATAAAGGTCAAGGTAGCAACTTTATACCTCAAGATGGTTGCCAAAACAGATTAGATGTCGGATCTACTGCCTCTCTCTTTACTCCAACCTCTTCAAGCTCCAAATTCCTTCACAACCACACCAAAATTACTCTCCAAAGCTCTCTCACACACTCAAGAAGGTATAAGGCTCGAACTAGGGTTTCTCTGGGCTATAAGGACGATGATGGAGGCTAAAAATGAGCCATAAGTTCTTTAAATAGGGTACAAACCCCTGAAAATTAGGGTTTTTTTACAGTGTCTACTCGTCGAGTTGGGGCCTTCCAACTCGTCGAGTAGACCCTAAGTCCCATGTCCAAAATGATCTCTACTCGTTGAGTTGGGGCTCCCTAACTCGTCGAGTCCTAGTGCAAAACCCTAAAAATTTGAGAAATAAATGATACCTGGAACAAGCGTTACAAATCTCCCCCACTTGAACTAGATTTCATCCTCGAAGTTTGTGATGTAAATAAATCCGGGTAGTGGTCTCGCATCTCATCTTCCGGCTCCCATGTCCATTCGGAGCCTCTTCGGTGCTGCCATTGTACCTTCACTAGCTTCACTTCCTTATTGCGAAGGACCTTAGTCTTCCTATCCAGAACGGCAACGAGCCTCTCAATGTAGTTTAGGCTCTCATCCACCTGAATGTCGTCCAGAGAAATAACCACGGCCTCGTCTGTGACACCTTCCGAAGCTGAGACACATGGAAGGTATTGTGTATCTAGCTAAGCTCGTCGGGCAGATCCAAGCGATAAGCCACCTTGCCCACTCGAGCAGAAATCATGAACGGTCCAATATATTGTGGCCCTAGCTTGCCCCTCTTCTGAAACCTAATGAAACCCTTCCATGGTGACACTTTCAGCAAGACGAAATCCCCCACCTGAAACTCGAGATCCGATCGGCGCCGGTCATCATAGCTTTTCTGATGACTCTGTGCAACTCCCAACCTATCGCTCACCTTCTGAATCAACGCAGTAGTCTTGAGCACCACCTCGGTGCTCCCCATGACTCGATGCCCTACCTCACCCCAGAAAACAGGGGTCCTACACCTCCGACCATACAACATCTCAAATGGGGGTCGGTCGATACTATCATGATAACTATTGTTATATGAAAACTTTGCTAGTGGGAGGTATGTATCCCAACTCCCTCCAAAATCCAGCACGCATGCCCGGAGTGTATCCCGAGTATCTGGATTGTCTTCTCACTATGGCCGTCTGTCTGGGGGTGGTAAGCAGTGTTGAAATGTAACTGAGTGCCCAGTTCCTCGTGAAACTTTCTTTAGAATCTGGATGTAAATCAGACATCCCGGTCAGAGACCACTGACACTGGCACCCCGTGCCTAGCCACCACCTCTCGCACATAAATATCTGCTAATTTCTCTGTAGAGATGCTCTCAGAGATCGGAATAAAGTGGGCACTCTTCGTCAATCCATCCATAATAACCCATATGGAATCCACACCCCTCGCCGTCCTCGGTAACTTCGTGATGAAGTCCATGGTGATCTCTTCCCATTTCCACATAGGAATGGGTAACGGCTGAAACTTGCCGTGAGGCCTCTGATGTTTGGCCTTGACCTTCCTACATGTCAAGCACCGCTCGACGAACCACGCAATCTCCCGCTTCATGCAGGGCCACCAGTAACTCAACCTCAGATCCATATACATCTTCGTGCCCCCTGGGTGAATAGAGAACTTGGATATGTGTGCCTCCTCTAAGATCTTCTGCCTCACACCCCCAGTTACCGGTATCCACACCCGACCACACCGTGTCAGAAGACCTTGACTATCCCGAACGAATAAGGGAAACTGACCCCGAATTCGCTCTATCTTCCAGTTCTCTTTCTTCAAACCCTCCACCTGAGCCTCTTTGATCATATCTAACTACGAAGAGACCACTGTCATCCTCAAACAAACGCTCCTAATCAGAGCACTTGCCACTTTGCGGCTCAAAGCATCGGCCACCACATTGGCCTTCCCTAGGTGGTACAAGATTTCACAATCATAATCCTTCAGTACGTCTAACCACCTCCTTTGTCGCATGTTCAGGTTCTGCTGATCCATCAAGTACTTCAAACTTTTACGGTCAGTAAAGATGGTGCACCGAAATACATACAAGTAATGCCTCCAAATTTTGAGGGAAAACACAATCGCCCCCAGTTCTAGGTCGTGAGTGGGGTAGTTTGACTCATGAGGCTTCAGCTACCTAGAGGCGTACGCGATCACATGCCCCCTCTGCATCAAAACAACACCTAATCGTGTGATAGACGCATCACAATACACCACTAAATCCTCCAACCCATTGGGTAGTTCTAAAATTAGGGCCTCACATAGCCTCTGTCTCAAGGTCTCGAAAGCCAACTGCTGATCCAGGCCCCACTGAAAAGTCACATTCTTCTTGGTCAAACGAGTCATAGGTATGGCGATCTTGAAGAAATCCTGGATGAATCTCCGATAGTACCCTACTAGACCTAAAAATCTACGAATCTCAGATGCATTCTTAGGTACTTCCTACCGCATCACTGCCTCAATCTTGGCTGGATCAACCAAAATACCCTCTTGGTTGATGATGTGTCCCAAAAAACTGCACCTCTCTCAACCAGAAATCACACTTTGAGAACTTGGCATAAAGCCTTTCCGTCCTCAGTGTCTCTAATACCTCCCTCAGATGCTGCTCATGTTGCTCCTTGGTCTTAGAATAGACCAAGATATCGTCGATAAAAACGATCACTGGCCGATCAAACATCGGCCTACACACCCTGTTCATGAGATCGATGAACGTTGTTGGGGCATTGGTGTAACACCCAAAAATTCAAGCCAAATTTAAACTTTCAAAACATGTCGAATTTATCAAAACATTACAACTTTGTTTTCAAAATACATTTATATCAGAGTTTTCCTAGAAACATAACATAATCGGAGTAGCTGTACAATCATGCCTTCGCCTTGCCGCGATCCCCTGATGTACCTGAAACAATAAACTGTAACTGTAAGCCCGAAAGCTTAGTGAGTTACCCCCAAAATACCGATACACATACAATCCACATAACCATGTCACACCATGACATATCATAACAAACTGAGCAGAACAGCACATAACGGGTCCACAGCTTTACAGACTGGAATACCCCTGGGCCCACAGTGTGAGTCTGGAATGCCTACCGGGCCCTCAGCTCACATCTGGATTGCCACCGAGCCCTCAGTACGAGTCTGGAATGCCTACCGGGCCCTCAGCTCGTATCTGGAATGCCACCGAGCCCTCAGTACGAGTCTGGAATGCCTACCGGGCCCTCAGCTCGTATCTGGAATGCCACCGAGCCCTCAGTACGAGTCTGGAATGCCTACCGGGCCCTCAGCTCGTATCTGGAATGCTCCCAAGTCCTCAGTATGAGTCTGGAATGCCTATCGGGCCCTCAGCTCATATCTGGAATACTCTAGGGTTTGTTGGCTACCGCACGGAGCAGTACAACCTCAACCCATCCCACATAACATATCAACATGTAACAGATAATGCACATGCAGACAATCAATCAGTATCACAGGTAGTCCTACAGACCTACCCTCTAGCGTATCAAACTAGCATGCATAACTAACTCATACTCAACATAATACAACTACTAGGATATCATATCCAATGGGCCGGCCTTGGTGCCTTAGACCCCTTAGTATAGTAAGGATAACTCACCTCGCAACTGTCGTCGAAAATAAGAAGGCTCAACTCATGGGTCCAACACGAACTCCACCACCTATAGGTACCATACAAACCTTTTTCATAAATCTCCCAATTACCAGAAACCATCAGAAGTCAACTGGTCAACCCTTGGTCCAAGTCAAAGTCCACAGTCAAAGTCAACAGTCTATGTTGACTCGACTCGTCGACTGCAGATCACCGACTCGTCGAGTCCTTCCTGAACTCGAGAAGTCGTGAAATCCTTGATTGGCTCGTCGAGTTCCCTTTTTAACTCGTCGAGTTCATACGTGGCCAAGATTTGGAAGAAACCCTAGCCAACTCGCTGAGTCTTCTAACAACTCGCCGAGTTCAAGGCAATCTTCAACGAACTCGCCGAGTTGCTCAACCAACTCGCCGAGTTCACAGCTGTGTTCATAGGACTCGCCGAGTCCAGCGTTCTACTCGCCGAGTTCATTTAGTCCTTTTTCCATACAGACCTGGTTTGATCCATGCAGCGGCTCCAAACCACAGATCTAGGCTTCTAGGGCATGCTTATCACGTAAAGTTGCAAACTTTACATGCATGCATAGCTTTAAGGGCTCCAAATGTCAAAACTAAGCTCTTAATGGGGTTCTAAGCTCAAGAGGGACCTCAATCACGAACATAACTGAGACTTTACAACTCTAGAAGGTAATGAGGGTCCAGATCTGAAGTATAGCCCAACCATAAGGTTTCTCTACCAAGGATTTGGGGTTTTAGGGCTTAAAAGCAACAATTTAGGGACAAACAAGATCTAATAGATCAATAATCAAGATGGAAACTTTATTACCAGAATGGGTGACCACAAATGAATGTGTTCTGGATCTAAGTCCCCTTCCTTGAGCTCTTCAACCCCTTCCTTCTTCCACTTGCTCCAATATGAACCAAAAGTCCCTTCACAAGGCAACAATCACTCAAATTCACCAATGGAGACTAGGGTTTCGATAAGGAATGCTCTGAGGGTGATGGAGGCTGAGATGGGGCTATAAGGACGTTTAAATAGGGTGCAAACCCTAAGGATTAGGGTTTCCTCCTGACTGGCCTACTCGCCGAGTCCAGGCGTGGACTCGCCGAGTAGATCACTTAAAGCCCGCGTCCGATTCGACATCTACTCGGCGAGTTACGGCTACAACTCGCCGAGTAGCTCTTACAAAAAGAAACATTTAATCAAATTAAATACGTACCAGGAACGGGGCGTTACAATTCTCCCCCACTTGTCTCAGACTTCGTCCTCGAAGTCTGCTGCTGCTGCATCTGAAAACAACTCCGGGTAATGCCCCCACATCTCCTCTTCGGACTCCCACGTCCACTCTGAACCCTTCCGGTGTTGCCACTGCACCTTCACTAACTGAACCACCTTGTTCCTCAAGTTCTTCGCCTTTCGATCTAAGATCGCAACTGGTCTCTCGATATAATTCAGGCTGCTATCAACCTGAATATCCTCCATGGGTACTACTGCAGACTCATCCACCAAACACTTCCTCAACTGAGAAACATGGAAAGTGTTGTGGATCTGGCTAAGCTCTGCCGAGAGATCCAATCGATAGGCGACCCGACCCACCCGGGCCAAAACCCTAAAAGGACCAATGAACCTGGGGCCCAGCTTGCCCCTCTTTCGGAATCTGACGACACCTTTCCAGGGTGATACCTTCAGGAGGACCATGTCACCCACCTGAAACTCCAACTCGGATCGGCGTTTGTCGGCATAACTCTTCTGCCGACTCTGAGCGGTCTGCAAACGCTGTCTAACCTGCTAGATCTTTTCGGTAGTTTGCAAGACTACCTCCGTACTACCCATCACCCTGTGCCCAACTTCGCCCCAACAAACCGGGGTGCGACATCTCCGCCCGTACAACATCTCGAATGGCGGGGCGCCAAGGCTAGAATGATAGGTGTTGTTGTAGGCGAAATCCGCAAGCGGTAGGTGAGAATCCCAGCTCCCACCGAAATCAATGACACATGCCCGCAACATGTCCTCGAGGGTCTGAATAGTCCGCTCGCTCTGGCCGTCTGTCTGCGGGTGGAATGCTGTGCTGAAGTGCAATCGCATGCCCAACTCCTCGTGAAACTTTTGCCAGAAGCGGGAGGTAAACCTGACATCCCGATCTGAGACAATGGAGACAGGAACCCCATGGCGAGACACGATCTCCCGAACGTACAATTCGGCCAATTTCGCGGCCGATGAGCCCTCTCGTATAGCCAAGAAATGGGCGCTCTTGGTCAATCGATCCACGATGACCCATATAGCATCAAACCCCTTTGCCGTCTTCGGCAATTTGGTAATAAAATCCATCGTGATCTGTTCCCATTTCCACATGGGAATCTCTAGGGGCTGCAGCTTTCCATGCGACCACTGATGCTCGGCCTTGACCATCCTACAGGTCAAGCACCTCTCAACGTACCAAGCGATTTCCCGCTTCATGCACGGCCACCAATAGCTCAAACTCAAATCCTGATACATCTTGGTAGCCCCCGGGTGAATAGAGAAATGAGACTTATGAGCCTCCTCCATAACCGTCTGCCTAACCCCACCCGTCATTGGAACCCAAACCCGACCGCATTGGGTTAATAGTCCCCGACTATCCTGCACAAACCGGGTGTTCTCGCCCTTGATCCTCTCCAGCTTCCAATTTTCCGGGCGGATGCCCTCAACCTGGGCATCTCTGATCAAACTCACCAGCGGAGAATCCACCGCTATCCTCATACATACCGTTGGGGTGGAAAACCCCGGTGACTTGCGGCTCAAAGCGTCCGCCACTACATTCGCTTTACCAGGATGGTAAAGGATCTCGCAATCGTAGTCCTTGACTACGTCCAGCCACCTGCGTTGCCTCATGTTCAGGTTCGGCTGATCCATGATATGTCTCAAGCTCTTGTGATCTGTGTAAATGGTACAACGGACCCCATAGAGGTAGTGTCTCCATATCTTGAGGGCGAACACCACCGCCCCCAGTTCCAAGTCATGCGTAGGGTATCTCGTCTCATGCGGCTTTAGCTGCCGCGATGCGTAGGCTATCACTCGTCCTCTCTGCATGAGGACCGCCCCTAAACCTGTGATGGATGCATCATAGAACACCACAAAATCCTTGACTCCCTCCGGGAGTGTCAATATTGGAGCCTCGCACAAATGCTGACGGAGGGTCTCAACACCCTCTGCTGCTCGGGACCCCATCGGAAATCCACTCCCTTCCTTGTCAGACGAGTGAGGGGCACTGCAATCTTGGAGAAGTTCCGTATGAACCTCCGGTAGTACCCTGCCAACCCCAGAAAGCTCCTAATATCCGAGGGAGATTTCGGAACCTCTCACTGCATAACCGCCTCGATTTTGGCCGGATCGACCAAAATCCCCTCCTGGTTAACAAGATGTCCGAGGAACTGGACCTCCCGTAACCAAAACTCACACTTCGAGAACTTGGCATACAGCCGTTCCCGTCTTAGAACTCCCAACAGCTCTCGTAGATGTTCCTCATGCTGCTCTCGGGTCTTGGAATACACCAAGATATCATCTATAAACACTATGACCGAGCGATCAAGCATCGGTCTACAGACCCGATTCATCAGGTCCATGAACACCGCTGGCGCATTGGTGAGCCCAAACGGCATCACCACGAACTCGTAATGTCCATAACGAGTTCGGAACGCGGTCTTCTCCACGTCCTCCTCTCTGACCCTGACCTGATGATACCCAGACCTCAAGTCTATCTTGGAAAACCAAGATGCACCCTGTAACTGGTCGAAGAGATCGTCTATCCTCGGGAGTGGATAACGATTCTTCACCGTCAACTTATTCAACTCCCGGTAATCGATACACATCCGGTGCGAACCGTCCTTCTTCCGGACGAAAAGTATCGGTGCTCCCCATGGAGAACTACTAGGTCGAATGAACTGCTTGCCCAGCAGTTCCTGCAGCTGCGATGACAGCTCCTGCATCTCTGGCGGAGCCAATCGGTACGACGCCTGAGCAATAGGGGCCGCACCTGGCACCAGGTCGATCCTGAACTCGACCTGCCTCTCTGGAGGTATCCCTGGTAACTCCTCCGGGAATACGTCTGCGAACTCCCTGACCACCGGTACGTCGGAAACCGAAATCTGATCCCTGGCTCGCGTATCTACCACATACGCTAGATAACCTGCACACCCGTGCTGAATGTACTGTCGTGCCCTGGCAGCTGAACAAAACCCTGATCCCACTCTTGTGCCCTCGCCATATACAATCAGTTCTCCCCCACTTGGGGTTCGAACTACTACTCGCTGCCCCTCACAGTCAATCATGGCACCGAATCGACTGAGCCAATCCATGCCTACAATCACGCATACCTCCCCCATGGGAATCGGAATCAAATCTATCGGAAATGACACCCCGAAAATCTCCAAGTCACACCCTCGATAAACTGAAGAAGCAGAAACCCCGTGTTCGTTGGCGATAGACACTCGCAACGGACACTCTAACTCGCCCACTGGCGCACTGAACTCCCTACTAAATGTATGAGATACGAAGGACCGACTCACCCCCGAGTCAAATAAGACCAAAGCAGGCAAGGAGTTCACTAAAAACGTACCAGCAACCACATCTGGTGCTGCTCTGGCCTCCTCCGCTGTAAGCTGGAAGGCACGACCCTGAGCCTTTGGAGGCTCTGCCATGACTGGTCTCCCATCCGTGATCCTCAAAGTAGCCGACGCTGGAGCCTGCGCCAGTTTGGCGGCGAGTAATGGGCAGTTGGCCTTCAAATGGCCAACCTGATCACAATGGTAACATAACCTCATACTCTGAACTGGAGCGGCTTGGCGACAGTCTTTCGCGTAATGCCCCTCCTTGCCACACTTGTGGCATCCACTACCAGCTCGACACACACCAGAATGACCCTTGCCACACTTCCCACATGTGCGGCTCTGCTGACCCCCGGTCCTAGTATCAGCGGTCTTAGACCGCTTCGGCGCCGGCTGAGAATGTGCCGGGGCCTGCCGCTGTTCTCTCAACTGCTGCTCAATCTCCAACTCACGCCGTCTGGCGGCCTCCTGCAACTCTAGAAGAGTATCACATCGCTGGGTAGACACAAATTGACGGATATCCGTCTTGAGCATGCTTAGATAACGGGTCATCTGGGCCTGCTCTGAAGCAAACTCCGGGCAAAACATCGCCCTCTCAGTGAACATCCGGGTGATCTCCGTCACCGACTCCCCATCCTGTCTCAAACTCAAAAACTCCTGTGCCAATCGCTCCCGCTCAACCCGTGGAATGTAACGGGCGTGGAACATATCCCTGAACTGCTCCCAAGTAACAGCAGCTCTCTGATCATCAGAGTACGACCCAGTCGCAAGTCTCCACCAGTCCTTGGCCCCAGACCTAAGCAGGTTCAGAGCACACCTGACCTTCTGGTCAGCAGGACACGAGCAGGTGAAGAAACACCCCTCCACATCTGAAATCCACCTCATAGCCTTGATGGGATCCTGCGTCCCATCAAAAGTAGGGGGCTTCGTGTTATCGAAGTCCCTGTACTGAAAACCTCTACCAACTCCTCCTCCCGTCGCTGATACAGCTGATGCAGCTGCTGCGGCGGCTGTCTCTGCAAGGGCTGCATAACGCTCATCAAAATACTCCACCATGGCGGTCTTGATCGACCCGAACATCTCCGGTAACTGAGCCCGGAATGCAGCAGCAACCTCATCATGCAGGATCTCTCGAATCCTGGCATCCAACTCCTCTGTACCCATCTGCACCACTGGCTCAGGTGCTGTCGGCCCCTCCTGGCCTCTGTCCCCTGATCCTGATCCCGAACCGGATCCAGCCACGAAGCGCCTCGTCATCACCATTATGAAACATATCACCAGTTATCAGATAATTCATATAAATCACTGGGAGCCAACTCCCTACTAACCCTAGGGATTGCGACTTACTTGACACGCGTATAGGTCCTGTGCTTTCAGTAGCATGGGCCCCTACTACCTTCCACACCTACCCATATTTGCCCCAAGTATCACCACAACACCCTAACAATATGCACAACATGACGAGCGCTCAATCCTCACTCCTAGAGGAATGCTAAATATCTTATAACTGACCTCCCGGTCTCACTCAATCCCTCCTATCCATGAAACTTCCACCAACCCTGTAGCACTAATGTATGCTAGCCATGCATAACGCTGGACCCTATAGACTTCAGAATATCCAATCCTACCCCAAGCCCCCAATCAAACAAGAACAGAACATAAGGCCAAATCAAACATTCTCAGGCTATAAGATCTTAATTATGTACAACTGGGATGCATACATTAGACAACTACAGTAATGATGTCAATCTTACATAAAGGAAACCCTAGGCTAGCATGCATCATGTATTCAGGCAATTCTATCATGCAATTCCTGAAGATCCCTAGCCTAGCACTAACATGCTGTTCTATCATATCATATAATCAAATAACTTGTATGGTATTTTGGGGTCTACATACTGGCTCCGGCTGATCGTACGCCCTGCATCCTCCTTTATTTATTTTGAAAACCTTTTTGAAAAATCATTTTGAAAATCCTTTCCTTGATTTGAGACTGGACTCACACGAGTGTTCCTCCAATTCACTCAAACCAAGGCTCTGATACCAACTTGTAACACCCAAAAATTCAAGCCAAATTTAAACTTTCAAAACATGTCGAATTTATCAAAACATTACAACTTTGTTTTCAAAATACATTTATATCAGAGTTTTCCCAGAAACATAACATAATAGGAGGAGCTGTACGATCATGCCTTCGCCTTGCCGCGATCCCCTGATGTACCTGAAACAATAAACTGAAACTGTAAGCCCGAAAGCTTAGTGAGTTACCCCCAAAATACCGATACACATACAGTCCACATAACCATGTCACACCATGACATATCATAACAAACTGAGCAGAACAGCACATAACGGGTCCACAGCTTTACAGACTGGAATACCCCTGGGCCCACAGTATGAGTCTGGAATGCCTACCGGGCCCTCAGCTCACATCTGCATTTCCACCGAGCCCTCAGTACGAGTCTGGAATGCCTACCGGGCCCTCAGCTCGTATCTGGAATGCCACTGAGCCCTCAGTATGAGTCTGGAATGCCTACCGGGCCCTCAGCTCGTATCTGGAATGCCACCGAGCCCTCAGTACGAGTCTGGAATGCCTACCGGGCCCTCAGCTCGTATCTGGAATGCTCCCAAGTCCTCAGTATGAGTCTGGAATGCCTATCGGGCCCTCAGCTCATATCTGGAATACTCTAGGGTTTGTTGGCTACCGCACGGAGCAGTACAACCTCAACCCATCCCACATAACATATCAACATGTAACAGATAATGCACATGCAGACAATCAATCAGTATCACAGGTAGTCCTACAGACCTACCCTCTAGCGTATCAAACTAGCATGCATAACTAACTCATACTCAACATAATACAACTACTAGGATATCATATCCAATGGGCCGGCCTTGGTGCCTTAGACCCCTTAGTATAGTGAGGATAACTCACCTCGCAACTGTCGTCGGAAATAAGAAGGCTCAACTCCTGGGTCCAACACGAACTCCACCACCTATAGGTACCATACAAACCTTTTTCATAAATCTCCCAATTACCAGAAACCATCATAAATCTCGCCGAGTTCATTCAGTCCTTTTTCCATACAGACCTGGTTTGAGCCATGCAGCGGCTCCAAACCACAGATCTAGGCTTCTAGGGCATGCTTATCACGTAAAGTTGCAAACTTTACATGCATGCATAGCTTTAAGGGCTCCAAATGTCAAAACTAAGCTCTTAATGGGGTTCTAAGCTCAAGAGGGACCTCAATCACGAACATAACTGAGACTTTACAACTCTAGAAGGTAATGAGGGTCCAGATCTGAAGTATAGCCCAACCATAAGGTTTCTCTACCAAGGATTTGGGGTTTTAGGGCTTAAAAGCAACAATTTAAGGACAAACAAGATCTAATAGATCAATAATCAAGATGGAAACTTTATTACCAGAATGGGTGACCACAAATGAATGTGTTCTGGATCTAAGTCCCCTTCCTTGAGCTCTTCAACCCCTTCCTTGTTCCACTTGCTCCAATGTGCACCAAAAGTCCCTTCACAAGGCAACAATCACTCAAACTCACCAATGGAGACTAGGGTTTCGATAAGGAATGCTCTGAGGGTGATGGAGGCTGAGATGGGGCTATAAGGACGTTTAAATAGGGTGCAAACCCTAAGGATTAGGGTTTCCTCCTGACTGGCCTACTCGCCGAGTCCAGGCGTGGACTCGTCGAGTAGATCACTTAAAGCCCACGTCCGATTCGACATCTACTCGGCGAGTTACGGCTACAACTCGCCGAGTAGCTCTTACAAAAAGAAACATTTAATCAAATTAAATACGTACCAGGAACGGGGTGTTACAATTGGTGAGCCCGAATGGCATCACCACAAACTCATAGTGACCGTACCGCGTCCTGGAAGCTGTTTTCTGTATATCCTCATCCCTAATACTCATCTGATGGTACTCCGGCCGAAGATCAATCTTGGAAAACCAAGATGCACCCTGCAGCTGATCGAATAAATCATCGATCCTCGGAAGCGTATAACGGTTTTTCACCGTTAGCTTGTTCAGCCCTCGATAATCAATACACATATTGTGTGACCCATCCTTCTTTTTCACGAACAGGATCGGTGTTCCCCACGGGGAACTGCTCGGGCGAATAAACCCTCGGTCTAGCACCTCCTGAAGTTGCGTAGACAGCTCCTGCATCTCGGGCGGAGCTAGCCGGTACAGTGCCTTGGCTATCGGAGCGGCAACCGACACCAAATCAATGCGAAACTCCACTTGCCTCTCCAGAGGCACCCTTGGCAACTCATCGGGAAAGACATCCCGAAAATCTCGTATAATTGGTAAACTATCCAAATCTGTCGTGGGCTCAACCCTCGTATCCGAGATGTATGCTAAAAACCCGAACAACTCTGATGGAGAGGTCTCCTAGCCCTCGTAGCTTAACAGAGGGTTGGCCCCTGCGAGGCCCTCTCTGTGACAACTATCAATTCTAGGTTAAACAAAGTCAACAAAAGTCAACCAGGTCAACTCAACTTGTATTAGAATTTTAGTTGAATTGTGATATTCCCTAATGCGTCCAATGTACGATTGACAAGTTATAATACAAAGCACCACTCTTATTGGAAATTATAGAACATAAACCCTAAATAAGGTTAGTATCGTAACAATTTGGTAATTCAATTTTATATTATTTTAGTATAAATAATATTCATAACACGATTTAGTGGAATTCATAATCCTTATACTACATGGCAAATTCATAACAAAGGCTACAAATACAAATTTTTGGTGAATTCGTCACCAAATACGACAAATTCCATAACCGGCCTAAAACGCCCAACTTTTAACGAAAAGAATTTAGGGATCAACCTAATTTTCGTGTAACATATTATTATTTTTGATAATAATGATTTTATTAACAATTTGAATTTTTATAATTCAAATTAAATATTTATACATCATTTATACCATATTTTCTTTATAAAAATACCACACTTTTTATAAAGAATATCATCTTTCTATAAAAATTACACCACTTTTATAAATTACCTAGATTATTATAAAAATAAGAAGAGTTGACTTAGTGACATGAGTGTACATCTTTTCCCAACATAAAACATTAACCAACATGTATCAAGACCATTACCCAACATATAACAATGTAAACATCACCTCACCCCACCCCTTACCCCCTACCCACCCACCACCCTACCTCCCCCATAAATTTCGTTCAACTCTCCCCCCCCTCTCTTAATCTTCATCTCTCACTTCATCTTCTTCATTCCTCCATAATCCTCTCAAGAATAAGTTCAAGTCTTCCAAAGATCCATCCCTCCAAGTTGGTTCATAGGATTTTTGGTAAGCATTGCTAGTTAATCTAGTGTTTTTATACACATTCATACTAGTTTTGTTACATTTACACACATTTATATATGTTATTATCCATAGGGTAATACCATCTTCAAGTGTTCTTGTTGAAACATAGAAGTGACCCTCTTAAACTTAATCCAAACCCCAGCCACTATCTTATCCGCAAACACTGTCTCATCAGCAGTCAAGCACCACAACCGCAGTCATCATCATCATCGGCACTTAGTCTTAGTCTTTTATCTGTTTTTCTTAAAGTACTTTCTTTTATCCAATGTGCCCTGCGTGGCAACTCTCAACAGATAGGACTTTTGTAATCTTCGAGACTCTATAAATAGAGTTCTCTCTTTCTGATTAAATACACATCTCTCTACGCATCTTGAATCTCACATCTCCATCTTACTATCTCACCTTAAAGATCTTCAGATTCTAATATCGTTATCTCTTCGGAGCAAGTCAGTCTTGACTTAATCACTAAGTTTGATCTCACTTACTAACTTGGTCTGATTGCATTCCTTGTTAAGAATCAACTTAAGTGTATACTTGATATAATACTTGCTGTCTTTTATATTTCCTTATATTTCCGCAACTAATCATCTAACTATCTAACTCTAACTTATATTATTGTTGAGCTTTATGATCCTTTGAGATAAACTTTAATTTCCGCAATATAAACTTGTTCTAACGTTTGTTCAAGTGTGTTTCTCAAGTTTTTCTCTCAACAATTGGTATCAGAGCCAAAGTGGTTGCTTTTTGAAGCAAAACTCTGATTTTTAAAAGGCCTTCTATACCACTAAAGCTCATTTCTTAAAAAAATATTTTCAAAACAAGGAAATATGACATAAGCATTATCTCTCAATGTTTCCAACAGTGTTGGTGGTTCTAATAGAGCCCCAATATTGGTGGCAAACGAATATCATCACTGGTCTCAGAGGATGGAAAGATACTTAAGGAGACTTGGTAGAGATGTATGGCAACTGTAGAAGAAGGGCCACATGTCCCTGTTCTTACACCAGTTCAAACCGACGGCGCCACAGCCAGACTAGGAGGAGGTCAACCAGCCCTGAATCGTCCCACCAAAGACGATCTCGATAAAATGGAAAATGATGTTGTTGCCTTTTATGAAATTTCTTGTGGAGTTGCTCCCGACAACTTCGACATTATCATAAACTGCAAATCAGCAAAAGAGATCTGGGATGTTCTCAAAAACTTATAGGAGGGCACAGAAGAAGCTCAAGATAAGAAGCTCACAACCGCACTCAATGAGTTCAACAATTTCAAAGCTCATACCGACGAAAGTTTGGAAGACTCCTTCAAAAGGTTCAACCTGATTGTCACTAAGTTATCTAATGCTGGCACGGTCCGAAGCAACCATGAGACAAATATTCAGTTTCTCAATGGTTTGGGAAGACACTGGACGACTGCTAAGATGATAGTTCTGTTGGATTAGATGTCTAAGCCCGTAACTATTATTGGTATGTACTTGACCCAAGAGTAGCATGGTCCATTTGGGTTGCATATCATCAGGACAATTTGTTAGGATGGACTTTTGAGAGAAGGTTATTTATGGTTTATTAATATATTATAAGTTATAATATATTAATATGAAATCATATGTTTTAATTAGTATCGATCAAGAATTAATTTGGAATTAATTTAGTGATCAAAAGAGACTAATTAAATCTATGGGGACTAATTATGATAATTAGTTATATTTATATGTGTTGGGCTTATGATCCATGTTGGACCAAGTTTATGTATGGATACATAAAGAGTTGGGCCACATGAACCATGGATCATAAAACCCATGGGTATGGATTATGGGTTATACCCATGACCCTTGGAATCCTACATATAAATAGGTTACTCCATAGCCAAAATCACCACTTCTTTTATTAGAGAAATATGGAGGTGTTTTGGTGCATGGAATTCTCTCTCAAGAGCCACCTTTGTCCTAGGTGTGTTGTGATTCCATTTGAGGCATTTCATACTATTGGTGCTAAGCTCTTAAGGCCAAATACATCAAGACTTCAAGCCACATAAAAGGTATGTTTCCCTAACTAGTATATTATATGGTTTATGTCAAATGCATGCTAGTTATAGGTTTAATGCCTTGGAAACCATTTGCATGTATAATAGAGAAAACATAGATCCAAGGTATTTAGGGTTGTATGTGCACCATAGGATGTTGTAGTATACTAAAACCCAACAGTGGTATTAGAGCCATGAGTTGTTTTCTATTATATTTGATGCAAATGTATTTTTTTTTCAAGTTGAAGGAAAAAAAAGGAAAATAAACATGAAGTTTGTCAAATTTTATGATAATTACTTGATTTTATGAAAAACTAATTATTGATAAAATTTGAGTCACTTTACTACAAGAGTTGAATTAGGTCAATTTATTAAAAGATAGAATGATATGATTATTTTATTTGTTTTAAAAGTTTGATCTAAATGGTTTTAAGGAGTTACAAATTTTGTCATAAAATTTTGGAACTCAAAAGTTTTTTTTAAAGTTATGATCTTAAGAGTTTTGAAACTTCCATAAGTTATGGATGTGAAATGTCTCATTTATTAACTCTTTAGGTTATTAATTCCAAGAGTCTTCAAAGGATAATTGTCAAAGTTTCAAGATTTGTATTAGTTTATATGATTATCTAATTTCTTGAAAATTGTTGATGTGAATTATCTTTACTTATGAGTTTAATCTAGATCATAGAAAAATTATTTGATTATTGTGTTAATTGGAATATTTGATCTTAATGGTTTTTATGAACTCCATAACTTGTCCTCAAGTTATGGAAAGTGAAGAGTTTTTCTTTTTAAAGTGTCATTAAGTCTCATAGGTTATGAAAATAGAAGAGTCACTATTTTTAATGTCATCATTAAATGATTTAATGTCTTCCATAACTTGAATTTTTTTTTCATTAAACCTTAATTAAACTCATAAGTTATGAAAAATCCAAGAGTTTTGAAAGGTTTCAAAACTTGTCCTCAAGTTTTGGAATTTGTAAAGTTACCCCCCATGTATACTTTAATTCCAAACTAGACCTTAGAATTTTAAAAGTTTAAAATTCAACCCTTATACTATTATTATAATTTTAATTATATAGATATGTATAAGATAAAGTCTTCTTACCATTAGTAGGCCTCATTCACGAAGCCGGTCTATAAGGGGGGTATAAGGTTACTCCCTATAAAATGGCAGTTTAATGGGTGTCCACTCTCACTCAACGCTTCCTTGACCGGTGGAGGGTTGTTAGCCGAACAGGTAGGACAAGGACTATAATTCTCCCTTCATTATAAGTATAATGATAAATACTAAGTAACTAAACACTTATAAATTCCCAATCTTAGTTACTTAGGAAAATGTGAATAAGGTGCTAATCCATGAAATTACACTTTGCACTTTGTTTAAGCTGTTAGTGGAGCGTGTGTGGTTAACCGGCACACTAACCTGGACTTAAGAAGGTAGGCAAAGGGTAACTTAATGTTTATCATAGTATCGTTGGAGCGTGTGTGGTTAACCGGCCCATCGATTGAGGGGTAAATATTAAGGGTACCAAGTATATTTGCATGGTTACTTCACACCTTGTTTTGTGATCCTCGGCATCCCAGTCACAAAACCTGAAGGGCACACTCGAGATTGAAACATGCCATTGAAAAGTTCAATGAATCTCAAAAGAATCTAGGAGTTTCAAAACCAATTAAAACCTAATAATACATTTCGTTTATCTTGGTGGAAATTGGTGAATCGTCATTCACCTACCTTCAAATATTTTATAGCTTGGATTACGACATCCCTCTTCCAAGTTATAAAATAGTTTGTTGGGTCCTAGCCTTAATATATCATATTGGGTGTTATATTAAGGACTTAAAATCAACTTTACGTGAATTTCTCCCATTGTTGATGTCTGGTTTAGACAACAATGATCTTCCCAAACCAAGCTTTCCTAATGAATATGACTTCCCGAGTTTGGCTCATGGAAGTCATACTTCTCTTCCTCCACCTCCTCCAATTATTCTCCCTAACCCACAAGTTCAAGGTCACTCAAGCCCTAATGGCAAGCAAGGTCTATGTGTGATCACATCTTAGAGATGAAGTCACATATTGACAAGCCGGGAGAGTTGGGTGTCAAAGTCTTGAGAAAGTTGGATGTTCAATCACTTTCTAAGTCACATAGTGAGTTCCTTTGGGACTACTATGAAACAGACTATGACATGAACCTTAATGATCATATCTATTTGCTTGGTGCTGCTGAATCAGCAATGATTTGGAACGATAGTAAAGCAAATTTGATTAGAAGATCAACTTCCAAAAAAAATTATGGACAGTGACAATGGTGACACTGGAAATTCAGAAAAAGCATTCTCTTCCCAATGGAAAGGGATTGGCCATAGTCAACCCGGTTGACCAAATGGTAAAGAGAAAGGCTAAGTCTGAGATAGTCCCATTACCAAAGGGTCCATATGTTTATTTTGCCAAAGGAAGGGGCGTTGATTGCAAAGCTGCCAAATTTACCTAAGGATGTTAAAGTCAATAAGTTTGACTCTACATCAGGTAGAGCCCATTATCTAACTCTGTTAAGTTCTATTCTGAGATCCTCATTACATGATGTGACTGGGTCACATGTTGATGTTTTAAGAATCAAAGAATAGAGAGAAATCTTAAAGGAAGTATATGCTGATTCTGATCGCGAAGGTGGATTTCGATCGCATCAGAATTTTGAGCAGTTGCTTAAGAAGTTATGATATATTGCTAAGGAATAGATAACAACAATTTTCCATGTGGATTGTAAGGATAAGTTTTTCCGCAAAGTTTTAAAATAAAAGAAAATTGTTTAATTTTATTTATTTGAAGTATCCTTATAATGGCATTTGTGGAAAATTGTTGCTTATATGATTCCACTGACAGCAATATTGGAAAATGGATTTGATTCTTTCATTTGTGGTAGTGTCTAAATTTACCAAATCAGGAAAGTTCCTCATCGCCCAAGTTTCAATTGGACCGAAACTTGGAATCATGCAAGTTGAATAGTATGATGAATGAGAACTTTCAAGCATTGGAAAATCAAGACTAATTACTTGTTCACATGGATGTGTGAGTCAAGTGAAGGACTAAAGGGATCGAGTACACATTCTTGTGCACTGGTCATGTCCACCACAAAGCTCGTTAAGACTATTTGATTTACTAAAGTTTAGTAAATATGGTTATACTTACAAGTTTAAGTATAATTCTGAAACATTGGAAAAGTCTCAATGTATGGCAGAACGAATGGGAAGAATAAAATTAGGCAGAAAGATAAAAGTTTCTCAAATCTGAAAAGATGGAAGAGTACTTTAGTATCATGTTTGTAATCATCTTAATGATTTAGAAATCATATCATAATTAGTCCTCTAAAGGTCATCTTAGTGCATTCTTATGACTAAGAAGAGGAGTCATGAATTGTTGAAATGGTTAGATCAGGAAGATGAGTCATACTTCGTTCCAAAACAATTCTTAGAGTCATACTCCAAGATTGTAACTTGAGTGACATATCTTAAAGAAAGGTTTAAAACACTTGTCAAATGTAAGAGTAAAAGTGTCCTACTCTTGTACATTTGAAATTGGTAAGTTGTGATGTTTTGGATAAAACAAAGACCAACTAAGGCCAATTGTGTGAAGTGTTTGTCTTGATAAAGAATCCGCACTATCTCTTGAATATTTGGCAAGATAGTCTTATATGTCAAGAGGACAGTGGGAGTCTTAAAGATCCTAAAAAGAATTTCAAGAACTAATCAAGAATAAAACCTAAGGTTCTTCACTAGCACACGACTTGAGGTTTAAAACCTATCGTGTTGACATATTCTATGCCCATTCTAGTTAAAG
Source organism: Lactuca virosa (assembly GCF_052849685.1). NCBI lineage: Eukaryota > Viridiplantae > Streptophyta > Magnoliopsida > Asterales > Asteraceae > Lactuca > Lactuca virosa. The sequence continues at coordinate 158,880,266 of NC_136429.1, forward strand.
TTGGCTTTGCATAGGAGTTCTGAAAGTTCTCAATTGGTTGCATAACAACTTGGAAGCAATGGCAGGCCCTGTACTGCCAGGTGGCAAGAAGTTAAGATTGCATAAGTTCAGTCCATATGAGTTTGGATTTGTCATTATCCTTGTCTTGTGACTATGGTTTTGACGATTCACATGGATAAGAACACATACACCATAAAATCTAAGGGTCATAAGGTTTCTCTCCGATTCATGAAAATGATGGTGAGGAAACACTTCCACAAAGTAGATTTGAAGCAGATGGCAAAAGGTCTAAACAATTGAGACTATGATTACGACATCCCTTTTCATAGTTCTGAAATTGTTTAGACACACATGCATGCTATCTAAGGAAAGGTGTATGATTTTGATAAAGTTTTATCAAAGCATCTCGTATCAGAAATCTGAACTTTGGTAAGAAAGTCAATAAAGTATTGATTTCTAGAAGTCCAGCTGATTTCTGAGTACATGTCAAAGCTAGTGGGGGCATAAGTGTTATGCTAATAATCATCATGTTAGTGGGAGCATGATAATTATTGTTAGTGTTGCAAGTTAGCAATGTTAATTATAGAAAACAAAAGTTTCAATTCGTGAGGCTGCAGGGATTGAAAAAGTTGTTTTGCTATAATTAAGGGAGAGGATATACTTCATTTCAGTTCTAAAGGCTTAGATTGAGACCTTAATCATCTTTAGTCAAGATATATATATATATATATATATATATATATATATATATATATATATATATATATATATATATATGAATTTCATGTTGGATTGGTTCAACATAAGGAAATTCTATATATTGCATTCTCAAAATTCGATTATGATTACGACATCCCTCTTCATAGTCAAATTTTGAAAACATGGCAAATAAAAATATTGTAGCAAAAGACTGGTCTAGAATCATGTCTTTATGTGAGACATCATGAATCGTGTACCATTTGCTTTGGGTACAGGATCGATTGCATGTGCTATAATATTTGTCATTTCTAAATTTTTCCAAATGCCCAGAGGCATTAAGAAGGGAAAAGGTCTAGAATTGGATATGACTAAAATGATTAATCAATTGTCGAGGACAATCTGAGGTTTACCAAAGATTGGTTGCTCAGGGACAGTTGGAAGTATAGTGCTAATTTTGGAAGGACCATATTGACATATTCTGAAAAGAGGCATCTCTTATTCAGAAGTGATAGTACTTTGAATATGAGACTTAGTTTCCATGGAGTTGATCTCCATTGGAATACCTTATAATGACTGTTGACAAGTCTTTGTGACTTTGTACATATTCATTACAGGAGGGTCAGTGCATATAAGTTTAAAATCTAAACAGATTTCGATAAATGATAGGAATTTGAAATTCTCACATTTTTCGATAAGGATTTGGGAGTGTGAAATTAGAATCATTGAAATTATGTTCAATTGGTTTATTTCACAAAGTAAGGATCATAGACAAACATAGAGTGTATACTTGGTGTATGGCAAAGCTATTGTTTAAGAAAAACATAGTGTACATGCTTGGAGCATGGGACAACTAGTGTTTTTAATTCAAGTATAAAGTTGATAAAACCGAAACAATGAATAATGAGTAATCAGTATGGTGATAAATAAAAGTGTTTATTTATATTCATAGGGTTTGATACCATATTTGATTCATTTATTCTTGTGTTTCACTTTGCATGTTTTGACTTCCAGAATAACTAAGTCGCTCTTCCTGAATGATTAAGTTATTCAAACCATCCACAGTCGGTCATATGTTGGAAGTAGATATGAATCAAGACTGTCATGGGTTGGTTTGTAGAGGTCCAAGTTGGTGGACAAAGTGGTGCTACAACACTCATGAGTGCTCATAAGTTATGAGTATTGGATTCAACCCGCGCTCATTTGAATCACTTCATGGATTTTATCACGAGTGATCATGAGAAGATAATATCTTATATTCTTCAAACCTAGAGATATGAGTTGTTACTATGAGTTGGTTATACATTGATTGCACGAAAACGCATTTGGTAACTCGATGTTATAAAACGTGCCTTTGTGTATGATTCAACAAGTAGTAGAACAAGCCATATGAGTCGAAGTTTATCCATTCCTTTTACCTTCGGGATAAAAGCGATATCTGTGGGTCCCTCGATGATTTAGCGATGACACATGTGAGTTCTTGGCCAAGCCAGGGCTGATTTGATTTGTTCAATCAGTCAGTCATCATAAATCGAAAATCGGGAAATAACAAATGGACAGAGAGAATGATTATAATCCATGTCTCAGTCCATATGATATCTAGAATGGAGGAATATACGATCCCTTATCTAATGGACGTGTCATTGATTTGTTCAGAGTTCGACAGCGGCTTTAAGAGCTACGATTGCTAGTCGGGTTATGAAGTCGTACTTGCAATAATAGTTTTAGACTTATCCAAGTGGGAGACTGTTGGATTAAATGTCTAAGCCCATAACTATTATTGGTATGTACTTGACCCGAGAGTAGCATGGTCCATTTGGGTTGCATATCATCAGGACAATTTGTTAGGATGGAAGGTTATTTATGGTTTATTAATATATTATAAGTTATAATATATTAATATGAAATCATATGTTTTAATTAGTATCAATCAAGAATTAATTTGGAATTAATTTAGTGATCAAAAGAGACTAATTAAATCTATGGGGACTAATTCTGATAATTAGTTATATTTATATGTGTTGGGCTTATGATCCATGTTGGACCAAGTTTATGTATGGATACATAAAGAGTTGGGCCACATGAACCATGGATCATAAAACCCATGGGTATGGATTATGGGTTATACCCATGACCCTTGGAATCCTACAAATAAATAGGTTACTCCATAGCCAAAATCACCACTTCTTTTCTTAGAGAAATATGGAGGTGTTTTGGTGCATGGAATTCTCTCTCAAGAGCCACCTTTGTCCTAGGTGTGTTGTGATTCCATTTGAGGCATTTCATACTATTGGTGCTAAGCTCTTAAGGCCAAATACATCAAGACTTCAAGCCACATAAAAGGTATGTTTCACTAACTAGTATATTATATGGTTTATGTCAAATGCATGCTAGTTATAGGTTTAATGCCTTGGAAACCATTTGCATGTATAATAGAGAAAACATAGATCCAAGGTATTTAGGGTTGTATGTGCACCATAGGATGTTGTAGTATACTAAAACCCAACAAGTTCAAGGAGATAGAAAGATCCATTCTTTATCTCTGTACAAGCTCTACGGGGAACTGCAAGCACAAGAATCCACTGTACTCAAAGATTGTGCTAACTTCGGAGGACCACTTGCTCTTATAGCACAAGCTCCACATACTCAATCTTACTCTCCCTCGTGTGACAATCCTTCGCAGTCATACGAAGCTGACTCAGAGTATGATGATGAAGAAGAATTTCAGAATGTTATTGCTCTTGCTAGCCAACAGTTCAACCGGCTACCACCTCCTTCTTTTCGTAAAAATCAGCCGTTCAACAATCCTCCATTCAACCGCAACTTCAACCCTCAGAATAATCACTCTCGATATCCCAAAAATTCTCACCCACCACCGCAACCTCAGTCCACTCAACCCAAAGAGACACCGAAGCCCATCAATCCAACTGGCTCCAGTACCTCTTCAGAAGATAAAAGTGATGTTGTAATCTGTCACAAGTGCAACAAGGAGAATCACTTTGCAAAAGACTGCAAGGCTAATATAGTGAAAGATAGAGCATTCTACCTTAGAATGGCTCAAGAATTGGAGGAAAAGGAAAAATCAAGGGCATACGTAGCCCATGTAAAAAGAGACCATCAAGTTTGGTCATCCGGGGATGAAGATGAATACATCAGCAACGTCAAGGGAAAAGGCAAGATTTGCATGCTGGCAACTGCGGATGACGATGGGTCTACAAAGCTGGAAAAGAACTACTGCTACATGGCAAAGGATGGAACTCTAAGCATCGTCGAACAGGTAAAAATCATGATTCAAACTCTAAATTATAGCATGCATGATTGTCAACCCTTCATAGACAATCTTAATGACACATGTGCTGCCGTCATTACAGACTATAACAAATCTCTAGATGAGAAGAACATAGCGTCCCAAGAGATGTTTCATGTAATAGGACGACTGGATAACAAAAGACTCAAAGTAGCTATGTTAGAAAAGGACTTAGAGTTAGAGAAAGATGCAAGAATGTTGAGTGAAACTCAACTAGAAATAGCTTTGAACCAAAGAGATTTAGCTTAGAGTGAGATTGTACATTTAAATCTTTTAATAGAAAAATTGTTCGATGAAAGTGAAGCTATTGAAAATCTTGTGAACAATAGAACCGTAGATAACACCTATAATTGGGGTTGGTCCAATGGTTATCCTACCGCAAAGGATTCCTCACCCCGGTTTAACAAAGATCGACTTTATGTCCTTCCTGACCGAGAGTTCCATTTCCCAGTCAATGACAAAACCTTTCCCGAAGACATCAGAACTCACTTCGGTAGACTTCATAATCTGAGTAACAACTATGTCATTGAGGAAATTATGCCTGAATTTTCGGGTCACCCAAGTGATCAAATCCCTATCTGTGGCACAATCTATCCCAATTCTCCGACTTCATTAGTTGTTGATGAGGAAATTGTCATAGAAGGTCTCGAAGTCTCAATGGACTTTCCATCTTAACCCTCAAACCGCAGTATTTCTTACTGCAGTCATGGACCACAGTCTGCTCATCTGCATATTATCAAATGTCCCACAAAAGTCTCAACTCAGACTTACTCTGCGGTAGTCAAATCTTCCTTACCGCAGACTATCGTCAAAAGCACTGTGACTCTTCAGCCAAGTCATCATGAAATACCCACAGAAAACTTTGAAGTGGGTCAATGCTCTCAAAATCCTGAATCTTCTAGTTCGGATGAATCTAGTCCTCGTTTTTAAAAATTATCAAATGTTTCCAGGAAACCGCAGCTGAACATCAATGACTGCGGTTCTCCAAAAAACGAGGCTAAAAAGGCTTTCAAAGAGGAAATCCGATCCCGTGGAAAAAGTCGGGAAATCTTTTCAAACAACAAAAAACATGTCAGAATTCCAAAATCTAAGAGTCCAGAAAAGTTTGTTTTCTCAAATTATCTTTCAAAAAACTCTCCAATCAAGAAAACAAACAAAAGGGAATGTACAGTCTCTAAAACCATTTCAAAAACATCTGACACAAACCAAAAGAAAGTAAAGTCTTTTCGAAGCAATGGTTTTCAAATCTATTCCTCAGATGACCCAAAATGGAAAAGGATTTTACCAACTCCAATACTTTTAAAATCACATCAAAGTTTTAAGAAATCACTTTCCAAAAGATCTACACGTGCTCCCACTCCTGCAAAACGTACTTTTTCAAATTCCAACAGCACTACTGTCAGATCTCACCTCTCTCGGACTGGTCACAAGCCTACTTCTTCATCCAGACCACTGACCAAACAAAGTGTCAGGGTAAATGACAAATCTTCTTTATGTCAGTGTAGTTGTCAAAGAAATTTATCTCATGTCAAATCTCGTTCTTTTCAAAAACCTCGTAACTTTTCTAAATCTCGCAACACTCCAAAAACTCATAAACACCCAGGACTAGGCCTAAAAGTTGACACGAAACCTGTCCCTGCAACCACGGCTTATGCATCAATTAGAAATTCATCCTTTATCCCAGGCTCCAAACTCGTTTGGATGCCTAAACTAACCGTGTAATTCTCAGGCTATGTGCAAGGAGGAACAAGAAGAAGAATGGTTAATCGACAGTGTCTGCTCCTTGCACATGACCGGAAGGTTGGAGTACCTTCCGGATTTCAGGCCAATTTGCAACGGTGGAAACCTCACATTCGGAAACAATGCGAATGGGATAATCCGAGGTTATGGTGTACTTACTACAGGAAAATTTTCTATTCAAAAGGTTGCTTACGTAGAAAGCCTCAAACACAATCTCATCAGTGTAGGCCAACTATGTAAAGCATGCCACAGGGTTGAATTTGACAACGAATACTGCTACGTAATGACAAGCGATAGAAGCACCTGCTTGATCAAATCCAAGTCCGAAGGAACCATGTATCCATTGGACGTTTCTCTGATCAGTGGGAAACCGCAGCTATGCTTCCTATCCAAAGCAGTATCTAAAGTTAGCTGGCTATAGCACCGCAAGCTTGCTTATCTTAATTTCAGATATATCAACAATCTGGTCACCGGAGAACTAATTCGAGGTCTCCCAATTCTCAAATTCAGCAATGATACACTCTATCCTGCCTGTGAATGTGGCAAGCAATCCAAAGCAAGTCACCCAATGGTGATTGATTCCTCAATTTCTGAACCACTGGAACTCCTGCATATTGATCTCTGCGGTCCATCTACCCTAGCCAGTCTTCATCATAAAAAATACATACTGGTTATAGTTGATGACTTCACTCGTTTCACTTGGGTCTTCTTCCTAAGACTCAAATACGAAACTCCGCAGATGCTGATCAATTTTATCAAAAAAATTGAACTTCAGATCAAGTTACCAGTGCGCCGCATCCGAAGTGATAATGGAACCGAGTTTACCAATCATCTCTTAAACAGTTTCTTGGTTTCAAAGGGTATCAGTCACAACTTCTCAGCTCTCTACAAACCACAGCAGAATGGAGTAGTAGAGCGAAGAAACCGAACTATGGTAGAAGCAGCTAGATCTATGCTTAACTTCACACACCTTCCTCTCTACTTTTGGGCCGAAGCAGTGGCCACAGCATGCTTTGTTCAAAACCGAAGCATTATTTGCAAGCGTCTCAGTAAAACTCCGTATGAGGGCCTTAACAACCGCAAACCAAATGTCAGATTCTTCCACATCTTTGGGTGTAGATGTTTTGTGATCAACAACAGAGATCATCTTAACAAGTTCGCACCAAAGTCTGATGAAGGCATCTTTCTTGGCTACTCAACAAACAAGGTAGCTTATAGGGTTTTCATTAGACGCACAAGACTAATAGTCGAAAGCTTCGACATCAAATTCGATGACTATTACGTCCACAACACCGCTCCATCAACCGAAACCAAAGCAATCCTGGAAAGTGATATTCCTGCCTTTTCGGGTCCATTAAACATAGTTGAAGTAAACTATGATGATCTCTTCGACCCTGTAGAGACCGCTAAGTTATCCGAAGTTCTTGTGTCCCCGGAAGCTCAACAGCAGCATGCAGATGTATCTGGCCCATCTTTATCAGATGAAGTATCACTCAATACTTCCACCTCGCCGGTTGAGGGGGAAAGCTCCACTCCTGATCAAGTGACAACCATCGAGGTTCCAGTACTTGATGATGTAGCTCCAGTTCCTATCCGTAGAGGATCTCTACCCTCAAATGTTTCTTCTGATTCAGATGATGAAAATATAGAGAAAATTGACACAAGAACTGGCCCAAGGATTATCACACTTCCAACAATCCAGGGGGAACCTTCTCAGGTTCAAGGGGAACTCCCGTCCGCAATCCATGGGGAACCTCCATCATTTGCTCAAGAAAACTCTAATCCTACTTTCCCAAATCAAGACAATTCAGCGGGCTGCTCACAAGTCCAAGGGGAACTACCATCCCCAACCGTAGAATCTTCAGATATTGAAGACATCCCATCCACTGACCACCTTCAACCCCGTCTACACGTATGGACGGAGGATCATCCACTAGGTCAAATCATTGGAAACCCATCAGCAGGCATCCAAACTCGATCCTCACAAGACTTATCTGATCACTGTCACTATGCATCATTTATGTCTTCGGTCGAGCCCCGAACCATCAAAGAAGCATTAATGGAGCCTGATTGGATTACAACAATGCAAAAGGAACAGGAAGAGTTTAAAAGAAACAAAGTGTGGCAACTCGTTCCGAAACCAAAAGGTCACACTATTGTTGGTACCATATGGGTGTACAAGAACAAATTGGATGAATCCGGTGCGGTAGTTCGTAACAAAGCAAGACTAGTCGCTAAGGGGTATAGTCAACTTGAAGGTGTTGATTATGATGAAACATACGCCCCAGTAGCCAGGATGGAAGCCATACGCATCTTCCTAGCGTATGTTGCTCACAAGAATATCAATGTACATCAAATGGATGTAAAAAGTGCCTTCCTGAATGGTGAATTGAAAGAGGAGGTTTATCTTCAGCAACCTCCGGGCTTCGAATGTCTTGAATTCCCAGATCACTGTTACAAGCTTGAAAAAGCAGTCTACGGTCTAAAGCAAGCACCAAGAGCGTGGTACGAGACTCTCTCTGAATTTCTTGTCTCGTCCGGATACAAAAGAGGAGTGATTGATCCCACCTTATTTAGAAAGGCAAATGGTAATCACCTTATGCTTGTACAAATATATGTGGATGATATCATCTTCGGATCAACTGATCAGGGGATGGTGGATGAATTTGCAAAGCTCATGACCAACAAATTCCAAATGAGTATGAATAGGGAGATTATTTTCTTTCTAGGACTTCAAGTGAAACAAGTCCCTCAAGGGATATTCATCCATCAGGAGAAATACACCTCTGAACTGCTGAAGAAATACTCAATGGACAACTGTTCCTCGACCAAGGTCCCCATGGCCTTCGGATATAAGATTTCTGCTGATCCTTCCGGAGAATCAGTAGATCACAAAACTTATAGAGGAATAATTGGCTCGTTGATGTACGTTACCGCAAGCCGACCATACATTGTCTTTGCAATAGGAGTATGTGCAAGATATCAAGTCGATCCGAAAGTATCTCACATGACCGTAGCCAAGCAGATTCTTAGATACTTAAAAGGCAGCAAGTCTCTAGGCCTTTGGTATCCCGCAGGGAACGACTTCAGCCTACAAGCATTCACTGATGCGGATCATGTTGGATGTAGATTGCTGATGTATTCACAAAGGCACTTGACTCTACAAAACTCTACAGATTCTTACAAATGTTAGGAATGATGAATCCGGACCAACAATTCTTCTTGAATTGATAGGTACCGCAGACCACTCTTGGTCACCATTGTGGTCCTAACTAAATATATCTATCTTACATAGTTTCAGTATATCTTGTGTACTGCAGTACATCTTATGTACCGCAATATACCGTATATACCGTAACCATATATCATACCTATATTTCAAGGGTCCTTATTAATTGTTATTTCTGATTGTGTTCAAGTGTTCTTCTCAGCTTCTTCTACCGCAGTTGTCTAACCATTCATCCGTAATGAAGTCTTAATCCGTAATGAAGTCTTAATCCGCAATGAAGTTTCAAACCGCAATCTCAGTGATTGAACTTTCAACTACTTCATTAATTCTTGAAACATTGTGTGCTATTTAATGATCCTTCATTAAATAAGAAAAACATTCTCAAAAATATTCGTTTTGTCGCATATGATCGTTTCAGTTCTTCCTTTCAAATAAACCTTTTGTCATACCTATTTTAGGTGTGATGCCAAAATAAAACAGTTTCCAATAAAAGAAATCTTTTTAGAAAATCTTTTCCTTAAACTGTCTTTTCCTCTTAACCCCAAAACGTCAAATCTGTTACAAATTCCACATTTATTCAACGGACTATCGCCCCTCACCACACGTTCTTCATACATGGGGTATTGGGCCTGACATTTCATTAAATGCCATCTTTTTGAAAATTAACAAAAAATACTTTTCGTTAAATGTTTTTGTGGCTGATAATAATTTCTTTAATTAAAAAAACTCAAAGGTTTTTATCCTTAACCGCTTTTCTTTAGGGTAAAAACAATAATTATTTGAAATCCGCCACTATAAAAACCCTCCTTTCTTCCCCAAGAAAGCTTTATGCTTTCTGATCCCTCAAATACGAACAACTTCATCCTCTTCCCTCTTGCACTTCAAGGTTTTCTGCAGTTCTTCAAGGTTTTCAAAAATGGTGAAATCAGGAATCTCAAAGAAGCAATCAAAAGCATCAACCTCTGTTCAATTGACTGGTTCCGATTCTGCTACACGGAACCAATCGCCTTCAATTGCATCTAGCAATTTTAGGGCAATTTTCGATGATCATCCTTCCTATAATGAATCGATTCGTCTCATGATCAAGTTCATCTCCAATCATCCACTCTTTGGACCATTCGACGCATTCACTGATGTGGTTCCCATCTCCACATTGTTCAAATGTGCATTTTCAGCATATCGCCCTCTCGATAATCTGCAAGAAGTTCATATGAATTTGGTGGATGACTCTTTGGTCATCTTGACCAAAGATAAGTTTCTTACTGCGATCAATCTCCTGGTGCATCCCTCTACCAAGTTCTTTTCACCAAGTGTCACAGACATCACCTCCACTTTGTATCAAATGGGGTATTGGAGAGTTCAAGAAGAACCAGAAGCCTGCGGTATGGCAGTTTGTGTGCCATTTCGTGATCCGCAGTCTATCTGGACGAACCGGAGGAACAGACAACATGGGCCTCAAATTACTTGAGCTAGTATGGAGCATCTTCACGGGTCATGATGTAAACTACGGCCAAATCCTATGGGATGATTTTCTCCAGTACATCCTTAAGGAGACTCCAAAGGAAAATCCAACCGAGCTTATTTGGGCACTCTGCATCTCAGATCTTCATCAAGACGCCAACCTCAGTATGGGCAACGACATCAACTTCTTTATCACACGCGATCTCAAAAGGTACGCTCCTTCTAAAGATCAATCTATCTTTGGACCAATCAGACGTTTACCCATTCATATCTTGACTACGGTTGGACTTGAGACCCAAATAGTCACATATCACATTGAGGCTAAGGAAGGTATTGACCCATACCTTTCTACCCCGCCTCTCCCAAGTCAGAACATATTAGCCTCTACCGCACCCAATCAACCAGAGCGATCCGCAGCTCCATCTTCTACTACTCTATCCCATGTTCCCTTAGCCTCAAGGCTCAAACAGTTGGTTTCTCCCAAGAAAGGCCCCCGCAGCAAGGGAAGAACACATACAACGGGTGAAACTCACAAGAAACGTAAAGCATCCAAGAAATCCAAAGCTCTCAAGGAAGTAGAACCCTCGAAGAAGCGAAAACTCCAACATGTTGTATCATCAGATGATGACTCTGAGTCCAATCAATCTTCTGATGATTCTGATCTCGACTCTGCTCCTATCGCTATCCTCAAGAAAAGGAAAACCAAACCCTCTAGCCAAATGCGTGACCGGACAGATACCGTAGTCTCTCAAAAGGCTCCGGTAGTCCTTGGGGTTGCCGCAGACCCATTTGCTACTACCCTATCCAGCTATTCGAACACAGCAAGTGTGCTCGTTTCATCTCAACGTGGAGACTCACCCCCAACTAGATCCCAAGAGGATTTAATTGGTTCTTCTCGCCCTAAGGTCTCCAGGGCTTCCAGACTTCATTTCTTTCAAGAACCGGAGTTGCGCTCCATTCTAAACCTTGTAATCCAAATACTCGATACACCTTCCCAACCGCAGGGCGATTCTTCAGCCCATGCCAAAACGGAGTCGAGGCCACACTTGACCATGGGTCAAGGAGACCAAGGACACTCCGAAAATCCTACTCTACTTACATCTTTTCCAGGTGGTTTAGGCACAGTGAGCACAAATGTACAAGGGTCTGTGAACCCGAGGGACACCTCGGTGCGTTTCCAAGGAATTGACGGTACTGATTCTGATAACTCGTGGGCTCACTACAAACCCACCACTGAATTTGAAGCCAAGAAGTATGTTGCCTTCCGTAGGGCATTTCAAGCAAGGAAAGATAAAAAAATAAAGCAACTTCAAAAAAAACAACAGGAAATCCAGATTGTGGCCAAGTACTGGGCCGACGCCATAAACAATGCCAACACGGTAGCTACAATTCTAAAGGTCCAGAACTGGAAGGATGAAATGGCTGAGACCATCCACAAAGCTCAGTACAATCCAGATGGTGCAGGTTCATCCAGGCCCCCTCCAATAACTGCTGCTAATAACTCTCAAGATGACGGAACCGCAATTGAAGTCAGTTCTGCACCAACCTTTGGCTTCGATGACTTCGACATGAATGAGGACAATCAACCGGAACAGTCAGATGATGTCATGATGATATTCGATGGAGAAGAAGAGTCGAGCGGATCCCAGCATTCCACTTCTAAACCCAAGGAGAAAAAGAAGAAAAAGAAGTTAGCAGTCTCCAGAAAAGAATTCCTGTCTCTGCAAGACAAAGTGGATCAAATTCTTGCTGCGGTGAAATCTTCCCAACCGAAATATGAGGACTTGCCTGGCCTGCAGTCTCTCATCGACCGCATCGAAAGACTTGAAGCCAGAGAGCGTCTTGCCACAGAACGTATATCTCTTAAGGTGGAAATGGGTATCTGAGCCCTAGATAACAATCGCAAGGCTGATCATCAACATTTCATCACCACCGCCGAAAAACTTATCTCTGAAGTATCCTCCATCAAATCTGATCTTCAATCCATCATTTCGGATCAATCTGCTCAGTCCTGGAAACTTGTTGAAGAAACGCACAATACGTATGAATCTACCATTTCGGTCCTACAGTCAACCATCAACAGCCTCCGCAGATCATTATCCTCAAAATTTCATGGTCCAGAAATCTTGCGCCTCACCAAGGAGATTCACAGATTTCTCTTTAACACCGCAATCCCAAACAACCAACAGCTTGCTGATGCACTAAAGGCCCAGTTTGACCAAGTTTGTGGAAAGATTGATGGTCTTAAGCAATGGCTTGAGGAAGTACCAACTGCTCCTCCCTCAAGAGGGGAACTGAAGACTAAAACTCAGATCAAATCTCTCATCAGCATTCTCATCCGCACCAACATCTAAACTCTCCCATCCAGACAAATTTTGGTCATCAGCATCCCATCATTCAAGAAAAAGTTCCTACTCCTCAGCCTTCACCGCAACCATCTCCACAAAAGAAAACACCTGTTCCCTCTCCTCAAAAGAGTCCAAGTCATCAGTCACCACCGCAATAACCACCAATTCGAGAATCTCATCCTTCTCCCGAGCAACCCGTGACTCCCCCTCATTTCAAAAACTTAGCTTCTTATATGTCATCCGAACACTCCGTCGACTCTCCCGCAACCAAACAGAAGAAAGCTGACTGGAGATCAGCTAAATTTGCTGAGTTGATCTGGAGGGGAAATGGCCTTGATATCACAATGGATGAATCCCTCATCAAATCCTGGGTCAATCCGCACATAAGATTACTTGATGACGATTACAAACCTTATCTCACATACGCAGAACCTCCTCAGGATGGTTATTGGGACATTCCCATCTCTCCCAATGCAAAATACTTCACAGTATTTGAACGCTTTGACTGCAGTCTTCCCGACGATAAAAGGTTGCCCTTATAGTTTGAAAGACTCAACAGCTTTCATGCCAAGCATGGGTCTTCTATTGAGAAAATCTGGTCCAACGATAGACCCACCGCAGTCAAAAACTACAAGCCCCGAAAATTCATGAAGGCAGCATTCATCCAATATATCCTAACCAGAAGGAATTCAGACTACATCCAAACTCAAGCTGATTTCCCTTGCATGAACCCGGAAGAAATCTTCGTGATTGCAAAGGTATTTCAGAACAAGTATGAAAAACATCCGAAGATGAAGATTGCATATGAAAGGGCCTGCACCTTTTTAAAGGAGACTATGTGTGATTTTGCGAGGATTGATACGGACATCCACCCAGTACTTGCTCAGAAGTTTAACCTTCATCCTCTTGAACCAGCTCCGCTCCTGACTGAAGGCTTTCAAGAAAGATCTCTTGGAGCAATTAACTTCCCAGATCTTGGAGTCATTTTCAAACGCTTGAATGATGAAACAAAATACTTCATTCCAATGACTGCCATGAACCACATGACCAAGAAGCAATTAGAGATCACTCAAACCGCGGTCAACAAATCAAAACACACAACTGCTGAGGTAAAGTTTGAAATCTTAAGGAGGATTGTGTGGCTTAAGGAAGTCAGGAAGTTCTAGTGGATTCTCATCAAGTTTCTCAAGCTCGACTCATGAAAGAAAAGTTGAAGATGTCACTTAGGGGGAAACTGTTGAAACATAGAAGTAACCCTCTCAAACTTAATCCAAACCGCAACCACTATCTTATCCGCAACCACTCTCTCATCAGCAGTCAAGCACCGCAACCGCAGTCATCATCATCATCAGCACTTAGTCTTAGTCTTTTATCTGTTTTTCTTAAAGTACTTTCTTTTATCCAATGTGTCCTGCGTGGCAACTCTCAACAGATAGGACTTTTGTAATATTCGAGACTCTATAAATGGAGTTCTCTCTTTCTGATTAAATACACATCTCTCTACGCATCTTGAATCTCACATCTCCATCTTACTATCTCACCTTAAAGATCTTCAGATTCTAATATCGTTATCTCTTCGGAGCAAGTCAGTCTTGACTTAATCACTAAGTTTGATCTCACTTACTAACTTGGTCTGATTGCATTCCTCGTTAAGAATCAAATTAAGTGTATACTTGATATAATACTTGCTGTCTTTTATATTTCCGCAACTAATCATCTAACTATCTAACTCTAACTTATATTATTGTTGAGCTTTATGATCCTTTGAGATAAACTTTAATTTCCGCAATATAAACTTGTTCTAATGTTTGGTCAAGTGTGTTTCTCAAGTTTTTCTCTCAACAGTTCTTCAACCACCTTCAAGTGTTCCAAGCTTGAGAATCTTCATCTTCATCTCTTTATCCACTAAAAAATCCACTCAAGGTGAGTTCATACCCCTTATTTTCGAGTTTTCCATGTTTTAGGGGGGAATACAAGTAAACAAATCATATTTGGATGATCTAAGGGCTTTGCAAACTAAAAATACAAGTTATGTCACTAAAACATATCTAAGCTTAAAAATCAGCTTTTTACAGAAACGTTGCAGTCTGTTCACGGACTGTTTTTCCTTGCTTAAACTTAATATATTTCAAAAATGTTCAATAAGCAAATAGTTCAGATATATACCTTTTTAAGTACTACTCGCACGCATTCATACGATTTTTCTACAATTTATGGTGATTTTTACAAACCTACCTATCATTTCAGAACATTTTAGGACCAGACTGTAAAAATGAACATTTTGACTCTGGTTAGGAACCACTTAAGGCCAGGGAAAAATATTATGGACAAATTAGACTCATTTTCTAAGCTATGAGAGTTTACGGATCCATATTTCGACTTACGATGATTTTTCTATAATTTTTCTAAAAATATGGACAAAAAAGTCAAAAACTAGAAATTATCTTTATCATTCTAAAATTCTTATACTTGTGTTAGATGTAAGTTTATATGATATATTCTTTTAAAACATATAGACATGTTAACTTATATGTATTTATATATATGATTGTATAAATTATCTTGACAAACAAACATAATAAACTATAATTGGAATAGTTTGGGAGTCACAAACACTTACAAAAGAAACATGTAATTATTTAAAGGTATAATTATGTCATTTACAAGAAAAAGGAGTCATAGTTCACGTAAATCTGTTAATGCTCTTGTGAGACGTTCCTTCACCGTAGCTACCTAGCGTACACCTTAAGCCCTGCATTATAACCAGAGTTTCCTTGAGGGAGAGCGACACCGTTGTGTATAGATCTATACGGGATTGACAACCCCACACATCAGCTGTTCGCTACAGTTAGACTGGCAAGTCTAGGGTGACAAATGTCTTACCGACTCCGACGCCTGAAGAACGTCGTTTCAGGCATATCAGTCATATTAGCATGGTTATAAGAGCTCACATAGAGATTAGCGAAACTATTTGATTTACGGGAAGCTTATACTTTATTAGTTTTATAACAAGAAATAAAACTATATACTATTTTCAGTACAACATTCACTTACATCTCAGTCTTAGGGTTTAAGACTATAGTTCATATTTAAGAAAATATTGGATTTTCTGGCAACATACATTATTACATTACAAGGAAAAGATATAAAGGAATTACATACAATTACAGTTCATGTTAAAGAAAATATCGGATTTTATGGAAGTATACGAAACTATTTTTCGCGAAACAGTTACAAACCTTTTTCATACAACATTCTTATGAAATAACCAACTTTATAGTTGACACTTTTCAAAATCACTTGTATTCTCAGGAAACCAGTAGACAAGTATTCAACCCTTCTTGAGGGTCGGCGTCGGCGTTTCACATTTTCCACTTTTCAGTTATTTGTATTTAACTTTTGAACAAACAAAGTGTTGTAAACAATGTAAACTTGTGTTATCAATGTATGAATGTTTGGGTTGCTATGTTTCATTATTATTCAATTGTTATGATACTGTACATGAAGTCACTCCATCCGCCCCCAGACGTTTCCGCCATTCTGGTTTGGGGGTGTGACACACTCCCCATGAATAACTAGTTCTCCCCCACTTGGGGTTCGAACTCTCACCAGCTGGTACTCGCAATCTACATGGACCCATTGGCCCCCAACCAGTCCATCCCGACAATCACCTTCAGCCTTCGCAACAGTATTGGTACAAGATCAACCCGGAATATGACATCTCCATTTTCACGGCCAGAAAAGACCGATTTTGTTTATGCTTTATAAAAATCAGAGTACTTCTTTTGATAAAAATGTTACGAAATTTGTTCCCAGTAAAACATGATAAATACCTTATCAAAGCATTTCCGAAGAAATGTATTTTTATTCATTTTAAAACATTTGGGATGTCATTATCAATACAGAAACATAAGCATAAACAGAATTTACATTCATTTACACTAGTCGTTTACATCTCTTTAATCTCTCGGTGTAATGTAACTTCATATCGACACCTGTGATACAAATAAGCTTGAGTGGGTCAGGTTGGGAAACCTGGTGAGTACATAGGGTTTTCAACCAACAATAATATAATTATTATGTTTAATCGTCAAACAATTAACCCAATTACCCATCCCCATTATCTTCGTTATTCTTAAGGGTCTACCATAAGAATCATCTATCCTGCATTCGTTCATTCCGAAGTCCATCGCTTCCAGGGTTCATATGACAGGCACTAAGTCCATAGCTTCCAATGCTCGTTCGTAAAGCACTAATTCCATAGCTTCTAAAGTTCATTCATCGGGTACTAAATCCATAGCTACCAGTGTTTATCTAATCGGTACTAAATCCATAGCTACCAACGTTTATCTAACAGGTACTAAGTCCATAGCTACCAGCGTTTATCCAATAGGCACTAAGTCCATAGCTGCCGATGTTATTTATCAGACACTAAGTCTATAGCTGCTAATGTTCACTCATATCATCTTTCATCTCTCATCATTCATCTACCCATGTTTTACCCAACATATTCGTAGATATAAAATACATATACAGTTTAAATTATTTAAAACATGTATAAAATCGTTCATCCAGCATAGATAGCAAGTATACAGGTTATATGCACACATAACACATAATTTATATAAAATACTTCATATCTATGTGTAAGATGAAAGTAACTATGCACTCACTTGTTAAGGTGGTGATTCCGAACTCGGACAGCGCTTCGCTTCTTTTAATTTATTTTCTTTTGACGAAACCTAGTATAATTATCACTAGATTTTAGTCTAATATTCATTGCGACTAATTATTAGTCTAGATTCATCATTAACTCAGAGTCTACTTCATGATCTATCAATTAAGGAACAACCAGGTAGGATCATATCGGAGGTAGGGTCCGTTTGGTATACGAAGTATACTGTTTGGAAATCCCACTTTAAACACCTCACTAAATCACATCGTAGACATCATTCCCGTAAGTATATCAATCAGTATAACAACTTTGAATCACTGATAAATCTTATTTATAGGTTCATAATAACGATATTATATTTAAACAAAAGCTATGCTTAAGGTAGGGTAAGCGTATCTCACTTACCGGGGGTTTGGCTAGGAACCAGACTCTGCGAGGGCAGAACTTCCGAGCCGAAAACTCTTCTTCTCGGAGCCTTCTAGCGCTCTGGCACTCACCTCTAGCACTTGGAAGTTGCTAGGGAGAGATTGGGGGTGTTGAGAGAGAAAGAATTGGAAAAATGTGAGTTTTTGGTGTGATTTGTGCCTCTATTTATAGGCTGAGTTCGGTGCGAACGCAGCGCGTTCGCGAATGCGGCGTGTTCCCTAGACGAACGCAGCGTGTTCGTTGCCACGTGTCGCCATCTTGTTCCAAGCCGTGGGGAAGAAGGTGTGGCCCAGATTGCGCCACGTGTCACTCGCAGATTACCCCAAAAACTAATTATCTTCTAAAATCCATAACTTTCGCATACGAGCTCCGTTTTTGACGTTCTTTATATCCACGCGTAGGCGGAAGCATGATCTACAACTTTCGTTTAGACTCCGTCAGCTAATTTTGACTTCATTTTTAAAGTTATATTTTAACATGCTTAGACAGATAAAGTCCGTTAAAAATTCATAACTTTGTCATCCGACGTCCGTTTTCGTCTGTCTTTTCACTGTTGTGCTACTAATAATGAGATCTTAAATTATCATTTAGGTTGCATCGGCCAAAAACCGCTCGATCTAAAATTTGAATTTCGGGTTGTGCACTGTCATGCCAAATCTTAGAAAAATCATAACTTCCTCATACGCAGTCAGATTTGGGCGTTCTTTTTATGCACGCTCTCGGTTTAATGTATACTACAACTTTAATTTAGATCATTAAGGCCAAAAAGTCCTCTATCGTAAATTCACTATTTACGTTTCCCGGTGTCGTGCCGGTTTTGCCGTAAAACTTCGACGAGCCATAACTTCTTCGTTATAACTCAGATTTTGGCGTTCTTTATATGTACGGAACCCTTGTAACATATACTATAACTTGGTTAAGATTAATTCTTCTAAATAATTCTCCATCAAAAACTCATTTTTGATGCTCATTGTCTCTAAATTAACTAGCCCGAAACTGCGGGCGTTACAATTATCTCCCCCTTAAGATGATTACGTCCCGAAATCATCAACGAAGCAGCGCTGTATAATGATTCCATATGTTATCTCTTCATCTTAGGTAATAACTGTAACTTCTATGTTTCTTCGAACGCGTATCTAACTCTTGGACTTCTTGACTGCAGGCGGTGCTCGATCTTGCACTCGCTCTCTATCCCATGTTAGACTCCAAATTATGACCTTCAAGTCACAATATCGATCCTTATTGGAGACTCCTTCTTATTCTTAACAACTTAAGTTATTTGATTTCCACAATAGACCACTGGGTCACGTTCTAATGACCTTTCATTGTGTGTTGTAACGCTTAGACTCAGGTCTCTTAGAGTCAAATTCCGGAATGGAATATACTTTCCTTCATGTTCTAATGTGATATAATCACATTTTAACATGTAGCATTTCTAGCTACCAACTTCTTTAAGAACGAGCGCGATACTTCTATTGATCGCTTTGATTTCATTCTTCTGGTTTAAGTCAGATGCTACATCGAACTTGGTTCTCTGAACCACGTAACATACTCGTCTTAGTCGGACTTGATTTGATATGACCATTAGGGTCGAAATAAAAATAATATTCTTAATCATTACCGAAACAATGGTAATGACATACATGAACAAACGGAATCAATTACTAGCTTCTTGGTAACCTTATGACTTTCCATGATCCAAGTGCGAGTCCTATGCTTCCGGTAGTATAAGCCTCTACTACCATTCACACCTACTCATACTCGTTCCAAGTATTGTCTCGCAGTTTTTCCAAGTCACCATTCAAGAAAATCACATAACAACTTAACACACCAGATAACAAAACGAAAGTTTTATATTATTCCTTGAAACGATTACATAGGTGTTCAAGTTCACCCTAGACTATGCCTCTATTTGGCTACACCATACGATACTATGGCTACTGCATAACTCGATCTTCGGATATGAAGTCCTCATCCTTGATTCCTCGCGTTGTTATCTGCTTCGTCGAGGATCATATGGAATGCCCTTGGCTTTGGCGGTGCCTCTGCCTTGCTGCTTCATTTTTCTTTGGGCAGTCTCTAGACATGTGCCCCTTGCTTCCGCATCCGTAGCATACCTTATCATTTTGGGTACAATCCTTGGAATAGTGACCGATCCTCCCACACTTGTAACAGGTTACTTCTCCATCGCATCTTCCGAAGTGCTGCTTCTTACACTTTTCATACCACTTGGCTCCATAACATTGGTTATCCGGGTTAGACTTCGAGAACTTTCCTTTCTTATCAGGTCTTGAGGATTCTTCAAGCTTCCTCTTCTCGCCAACTTCAGCTTTTTCCAGACCCTTTTCCCTTATTTGGGTCTCAACATTCTTGGCTGCCCAGATGGCGGCTTTCAAAGTGGTTGCTTGCTTGACCATTAGACCAAAGTCCGCTGGTAATCCATGGGCAAAATTGTTGACCTTGAAGAGTTCAGTTGGAACTAAGTAAGGAACAAGCTTCATTTTCTCCGTAAAACTTGCAGCATACTCGGTAACGCTCATTCTTCCTTTCTTTAGGTTCTGAAACTCGTTGTTGATCTCTAGTAGATCCTGTTCAGAGCAGTACTGCATTTTTAGTTGCACCAGGAAATCTTCCCAAGACATCTTGCTTGCTTCTGCTTTGGGCATCGTATCTGCCAATAACTTCCACCAGCTCAAGACTCTGGTCTTTAGTTGTCTGACCGCAAAGACGGTTTTCTGCTTGTTTCTACAATCGCAACTCTCAAACACCATCTCCATTTCGGAGATCCAGTCCATAATCTCTACAGGCTTCGGGCTTCCTGAGAGACTCGGTAGTTTTGCACTCAAGAAGTTCTTATACATTCGCCCATCCTTGTCGTTTCCCCTCTCCGGGCCATTTCTTCGTTCTCCTTGAGTCCCAGCTTGACTCACAGGGCGGGTGTAGTTCCCTTCCTCCGATTGCTCGGGGACCAGTTCAGGTTGTACGATCGGTATTGTAGCTTCCTCTCGGTTCTGTTGAAGTAAGCGTCTGGTCTCCTCCATTTGACGATCCAACATCACTTGGATCATCACTTGTACTCCGACCATAGTGATTAGCTCAGGAACGGCTACCACAACAGGTATTTGCTCAATCACTGAGGGTTGATTCTTGTTTCCGTTCGCTTTTCCAGCTCCGCTTCGGGTTCTCGCCATTTCGATCTTATACACCAAATTAGGCATTTGGTGTGAAATGACGAGAATTAAGATAGAAAAGATTTTATTTACGATCAACGTGTAAACCTCCCCATCACTCCGAAAAGTTACATGCCAGTTCTAATACCGTATTTAAACATTTAGAAGTATGAACACATAAAGTTTCCAGATCCGGTAGGCAACAGACCATAGATCCGAAGTCTGAACACATAAAATATAGTAGACACTCATCTCACAATCATCGCTTAGCATTCTAAGTTTAAGTCTAGAAATCCTACAAATTCCTAGTTCGCTTAAACTAATGCTCTGATACAAACTGTGACATCCCCATTTTCACGGCCAGAAAAGACCGATTTTTTTTATGCTTTATAAAAATCAGAGTACTTCTTTTGATAAAAATGTTACGAAATTTGTTCCCAGTAAAACATAATAAATACCTTATCAAAGCATTTCCGGAGAAATGTATTTTTTATTCATTTTAAAACATTTGGGATTTCATTGTCAATACAGAAACATAAGCATAAACAGAACTTACATTCATTTACACTACTATTCTACATCTCTTTAATCTCTCAGTGTAATGTAACTTCATATCGACACCTGTGATACAAATAAGCTTGAGTGGGTCAGGTTGGGAAACCTGGTGAGTACATAGGGTTTTCAACCCATAATAATATAATTATTATGTTTAATCGTCAAACAATTAACCCAATTACCCATCCCCATTATCTTTGTTATTCTTAAGGGTCTACCCTAAGAATCATCTATCCTGCATTCGTTCATTCCGAAGTCCATCGCTTCCAGGGTTCATATGACAGGCACTAAGTCCATAGCTGCCAATGCTCGTTCGTAAAGCACTAATTCCATAGCTGCTAAAGTTCATTTATCGGGTACTAAATCCATAGCTACCAGTGTTTATCTAATCGGTACTAAATCCATAGCTACCAACGTTTATCTAACAGGTACTAAGTCCATAGCTACCAGCGTTTATCCAATAGGCACTAAGTCCATAGCTGCCGATGTTATTTATTAGGCACTAAGTCTATAGCTGCCAATGTTCACTCATATCATCTTTCATCTCTCATCATTCATCTACCCATGTTTTACCCAACATATTCGTAGATATAAAATACATATACAGTTTAAATTATTTAAAACATGTATAAAATCGTTCATCCAGCATAGATAGCAAGTATACAGGTCATACGCACACATAGCACGTAATTTATATAAAATACTTCATATCTATGTGTAAGATGAAAGTAATTATGCACTCACTTGTTAAGGTGGTGATTCCGAACTCGGACAGCGCTTCGCTTCTTTTAATTTAATTTCTTTTGACGAAACCTAGTATAATTATCACTAGATTTTAGTCTAATATTCATTGCGACTAATTATTAGTCTAGATTCATCATTAACTCAGAGTCTACTTCATGATCTATCAATTGAGGAACAACCAGGTAGGATCATATCGGAGGTAGGGTCCGTTTGGTATACGAAGTATACTGTTTGGAAATCCCACTTTAAACACCTCACTAAATCACAGCCTAGACATCATTCCCGTAAGTAGATCAATATGTATAACGACTTTGAATCACTGATAAATCTTATTTATAGGTTCATAATAACGATATTATATTTAAACAAAAGCTATACCTAAGGTAGGGTAAGCGTATCTCACTTACCGGGGGTTTGGCTAGGAACCGGGCTCTGCGGGGGCAGGACTTCCGATCCGAAAGCTCTTCTTCTCGGAGCCTTGTGGCGCTCCAGGACTCGCCTCTAGCACTTGGAAGTTGCTAGGGATTGGGAGGGAGAGATTGGGGTGTTGAGAGAGAAAGAATTGGAAAGATGTGAGTTTTTGGTGTCATTTGCGCCTCTATTTATAGGCTGAGTTCGGTGCGAACGCAGTGCGTTCGCGAACGCGGCATGTTCCCTAGACGAATGCAGCGCGTTTGTTGCCACGTGTCGCCATCTTGTTCCAAGCCGTGGGGAAGAATGTGTGGCGCAGATTGCGCCACATGTCGCTCGCAGATTACCCCAAAAACTAATTATCTTCTAAAATTCGTAACTTTCGCATATGATTCTTTATATCCACGCGTAGGCGGCAACATGATCTACAACTTTCGTTTAGACTCTGTCGGCTAATTTTGACATCATTTTTAAAGTTATATTTTAACAGGCTTAGACAGATAAAGTTCGTTAAAAATTCATAACTTTGTCATCCGACGTCCGTTTTCGTTTGTCTTTTTACCGTTGTGCTACTAATAATGAGATCTTCAATTCTCATTTAGGTTGCATCAGCCAAAAATCGCTCGATCTAAAATTCGAATTTCGGGCTGTGCACTATCATGCCAAATCTTAGAAAAATCATAACCTCCTCATACGAAGTCAGATTTGGGCGTTCTTTTTATGCACGCTCTCGGTTTAACGTATACTACAACTTTAATTTAGATCACTAAGGCCAAAAAGTCCTCTATCGTAAATTCACTATTTACATTTCCCGGTGTCGTGCCGGTTTTGCCGTAAAACTTCGACGCGCCATAACTTCTTCGTTATAACTGGGATTTTGGCGTTCGTTATATGTATGGAACCCTTGTAACATATACTATAACTTGGTTAAGATTAATCCTTCTAAATAATCTCCCAGCAAAAACTCATTTTTGATGCTCATTGTCTCTAAATTGACTAGCCCGAAACTGCGGGCGTTACACGGAACCTCCCCCCAAATACATTCATGACACCGTCCCGATATACCCTCGCAGCACTCACAGTGCGGTCATCTACACTCTCAACCTCAAGCGGGGAATCCAGAGTCCCCGGAGCATCCCAGAACTTCTTACTAAGCGCAAGAGATACGAATGATCGGGTAGCACCCGAATCGAAAAGAATGTGAGTCGACATACCATTGACCAAAAAGGACCCTTGTCATGAGCACATATATACACATAAGCAATAAAATTCAATATCAAACAGGAAAATAAAATACATACCAGCCACGACGTCTGGCGCTGCCCGAGCCTCCTCGTTGTCAACTGAAACGCGCGTCTCTTTACCGCAGGAGTATCCGCCTTAGCAGGGCGGCCATCAGTGATCCTTATTATGGTCGGCGCAGGCGCCACCACTGCTCCTCCTCCTCCCTGCAACCTCGGACAATCGCCCCATTTATGGTCGGTCTGGTTGCAATGGAAACAAATCAAGCCCTTCTTGGGGCAATCCCTGCTCATGTCACCCGACCGTCTACACACGTAACATCCCGAGCCTGCAGCCCGACAAACCCCACTCTGCGGCTTACCGCACTTGGAACACTGGCCCCGGCCCTGCTGGCCCCTACCAGAAGAATCAGAGGTCTTAGGCTTTTTAGCCTGACCTACAACTGTCTGAACCTGCTCTGGTTTCTGCTTGGTACAGAACTCCAACTCCATCTCCACCATCTCATTTAGGGTTTTGCACCCTCTAAAGCTCACAAACTCTCGGATATCATCCCTCATTATGGAATGATACCTCGTCCTCCTCATATCCTCGTCCGTAGCATACTGCGGGATCAACAATGCTCGCTCCCGAAACTTGGCGGTGATCTCCGCCACGGTCTCGGAGGTCTCCTGCCGCTCATGAAACTCCCTCACTAGTCGTTGCACCTCAATAGATGGTGCAAGCTCCAAATCAAAACGCCTGACAAACTCTTCCCATGTCATCTCAGCCATACCAGCTGTCCCCACCTGACTAGTCACCTCTCCCCCACCAGTCCCGGGCTCGGTCCCTCAGCATAGACGGAGCAAATCCTACCTTTTCCGCATCAGGGCAAGAGCTCGTGAGTTGGGGGTTCTCCATGTCTGCCACCCAGCGTCGTCTAACTATGGGGTCCCTGACCCCAAAGAACTCTGACGCCCCGCACGCCTTGAACTCTCGGAACGAGGGAGTTCGGGCCCCAACCTGGCCCGTAGCAATCTCGGCTCTGAACGACCTGAGCCGCTCCTCCATGATCTCCATCATCCCTTCCTTGAATGTCCCAAAAATCATTGGGGTAGCGTCAAGGATGCCCCTCGTAACCTCGGCTATAATAAGCTCGCGCAGCCTCTCGTTAATGAGCGTTGTACAGTCGCCCGACCCAGATCCGGATTCTGATCCCCCTGCTCCAAATCATGTCAGCACCGTCCTGATAAGACCGAATGATCAAGATAATAAAAAAGGGGATCCTCCCACACCGGTTCTCCTTAGAGCTTCTAGATCTAACATTAGTTCGGGTACAGGTCCTATGCTTTTAGTAGTAATGGCCCAATACTCACAACTACCTGTACCTTCCCCAAAGCTCTACCTGATAACTCTAATTCGTCCCAGAACAAAAACATATCACATGGGCTACTGCATAACTCAAATCCTAGGCTATCCTAAGATTTACTCAATCCCATCAAATCAGATCTCAAATCAATCATAACATGTTGCCCTATGCATGCAAATTATACACAAAACAGGATTAATTAGACTTTCGAATAATAGGCTCTACCCTAGGACCACAACCAGACAAGGAACACGAAATAAGGCCAAATAAATCATTCTAAGGCTATAAGATCCTAACCGTATACAATTTTTAAAGTGTACACATAGCCAAATCCATCCGACTATCATAATCCAAATATCAGTATAACATGGCTAACATATTGGGGAACCACTTACTTGAGCTCGTCCGATCACACGCATTGCACTCTCCCATTTTTCCACTTTAAGAAGTTTTTAACTTTTGATTTTTGAAAACAATTTTACCATTTACTTAGTTTGAGTCCTGACACACCAGAGAGTGTGCCCGAATCTCTCAAACCAAGGCTCTGATAACAACTTGTAACGACCCAATTTTTCCAAATAAATTTTTGATTTTTAAATAATCAAAACATTCCCATAAACCATAAAATCTCGATGACAATTGTTTTCAAATTCAATGACAATTGTTTTCAAATTCATAACATCAACATATTATTTCAAATATCAGAGTGTCCCCATAAAAATGCCTGAGAGAGTGCATGTCGCGCCATCAAACCTTGCCCTTGCCCTTAGGCTCTGAAGTACCTAAAACAATCAACAAACTATAAGCTAGTGCTTAGTGAGTTCCCCCAGAGCATACTGTTAGATGCATTTTATATGCATCTCTTAGCACAATTTCCTTGGTATTTTGTCATAAAATGCTAACTAACTCCCAATTATTATTATGTATTGTGTGTTTCGTGATTATTTTGTAGAATGCCCGTACTGCTCACGTTTGTTTTGACTTTTCAGGGCAATATGGAGCACATGGATGATTACGAGAGTTCGGGATGCGTTGGTGGATGCTTTGGAGCTTAATTGGAGCTTAGACTAGAGAAGGATGTCGAGGAATGTTCAAGAACAACTTGGAAGGAGGAGCAACGATCGAAAAGAGACAAAATTGAGTGCATGCGATCGCATACCCTATACATGCGATCGCAGCTTTACCCATGCAATCGCATCTTTGGTCGCAGCTTCGCTTCGTAGTTTTTTCGTGCCAAACATTCACCAGGATGAGAAAAGTTGAAACATGCGATTGCAACAATAGTACATGAGATCGCAACCTAGCTTCATGCGATCGCAACTAGGCTAAAATGTATCACAATGGTAATGTACTTCATTTAAAAGGCTCGGGACATGTTTTCGATGATACATGCGATCGTAACTTGCATACATGCGATCGCATGCACGACGTTTTTACTACTAGGCGTATAAATAGAGCCCCACACTCATCTAGTAACCTTAATTGGCGATTCTAAGGCGATTTTCAGAGGGGTTCAAGTGAAGAATGCAGATGTAAAGGAGACGGTTCAATTTATTTTCATTGTTTAGTAATTTTTATCGTTTAGACTCTATTTTCTACTGTTTGTAATCTGTTTTTAGCCATGTCAAGCTAAAAACTCAGATTTCAGTTTCGCAAGACATAGCCTTTTCGTATGATTAATCATTAGGCACTATGTTTGGCTATGAATACTGTTTAGTTTGATCAATTCCGTGTTTAATTGAGTGTTTGATTTTGATTTCAATTTCTGTTGGCCACTTGAATTGTTTGTGAATCATTCTAGTTATCTAATTGTTTAGATCCGTAATTGTCTAGACTAATTGGTAAAAAGTAACATATATTAGATTAATTCTGTGTTTAGGGTTAACTCTAATATGAATTGATCAAGCAAGTTTTTATGCCTCCAAGCTTACGAGAGGTATTGGACTTTTCTGGGAAATTACACTGTGTTTAATGCAACTTGTCTTTGTTAATCAAGAGCTTGTTTGGTTAATTTGGGAAAAAGTTAGATTTAATTCAAAGAACTTATTTTGATTAAATGATTTTTTGTAATAGAGGTCATTAGAGCTTGTTAACGAACTTTAGTACCAGTTTAAACAAGTGCACAGTCAAATATTGTGTTGAAGGTTAATTATATGATCAGGGGAGTCACCGCGAAACTGGAATTGCTTTCTCTTATTTGAATTTTTACTACTTTTAAATTTAGTTAATCTTTTATCATTTTTTATTTTTATTAGTCTAAATTTTTAGAAATAAACCCCCCTTTTATGTTTAATTCGTTTGTCAAGAATTAGTTTGTGCCTTATGCAGAGAGGCTAAGACTTTAGGATGTGTCCCTGAGGATTCGACCCTGCTTACCCGTACTACCTGTTAGTGCAAAAGAGCAGTCTAATTTATATTTTTATTTGTTTAAATTGTGCATGACAGCGGTTTTAACAAATTGGCACCGTTGCCGGGGACACGGTAAACACTAATAGTTTTATGCCAAGATCTTCACGTACAGGTGATCTAATTTTTGATCCAGAGATTGAGAAGACTACTAGGAAGCTAAAGAAGGAGGCAAAACTTCGGAAGCAACATCCAGGACCCTCAGCCCCCCCCCCCCCTCACATTATAAAACACCCACACCACAAGGCACTCCCTTGTGGAATGAACCCGAAGCCTCATTTCAACCTTTTCCAAAAGCACCACCTACCTCACCCGTTAACAGCCCGTTCAAAACATACTCCTCATCATCTTCAGAAAAACCCAAACTCATAGATTCTTCTGAAACCGAAACAGAATCCATCATGAGTGAAAACGGAGACGATGCTGAAAAGACTCTCCGCGAATGGGTAACACAAGAGGTTGCCCAGCAACCTCTGTGTATCACCTTTCTAGAAGCTCAAAACTTTGAGCTCAAGTCCGATTTAATCCATCTGATGCCCTCGTTCCGAGGCCTCGAGAATGAAGACCCTCACAAATTTCTCAAGGAATTCCATGTCGTCTGTTCTGGAATGAAACCCCATGCAGTTACTGAAGACCAGATCAAACTAAGGGCGTTTCCTTTCTCAGTTCAAGATGCAGCAAAGGAGTGGTTATATGACCTCCCGTCTGGTTCAATAACAAGCTGGAATGAACTTGCAAAATGTTTTCTAGAGAAATACTTTCCTAAAGCGAAAGTGTCAAACCTGCGCAAAGATATTCTAGGTATAAAGCAAGGCAAAAGAGAGGCTCTCCAAACTTATTGGGAGTGATTCAAGAAACTGCTAGTCCGATGCCCACAACATGACATTAGTGATTATCAGTTATATCAGTGTTTCTGTGAAGGATTGATACCCATAGAGAGCCAAATTATAAATGCATCAAGTGGAGGGTCACTTTCAGATATGACACCAACAGAGATCCGGACATTGATTGAAAAGCTGGAAAATGAATCAAAGCATTCGGCAACTGAAGAAGAATGGTACCCGGACCAGCCAAGAGGAGTCAAAGAAATAAGTAACGCCCACTTGCAATCTCAGATTTCAGAATTGACTAAGGTTGTCCTTCTGTTGACAAAAGGAAAAGATATTGAAGCAAAAGTCAAACCTTGTGGGATCTGCTGCAAAACTGGGCACCCAACAGATATGTTCCAATTACTTCAAGAAGATACTAAATTTGTTCAACCTATGGGAGGATTTCAACAAATGCCATTTGATCAGCATCGCAACAACCAAGCTTGGGGAAGACCTCAAAATAAAAATTTCCAGCCAAGGCCTCAGCAAAATTTCCAGCAAAGAAATCAATACCAGGCTCTACCTGGATTTCAACAACCTTTGCACCAAAATCAGCACCAAAGCAACTTTCAGTAACCACCTGTTCAGTCACAAGCTAGTAGTTCCAACATGTCTTTGGAAGACATTGTTAAAAGTCTTGCTACCAGTACCCAAGCTTTTCATAATGAAACCAAGTCTAGCATCAAAAATCTAGAGTTGCAGGTATCACAACTCGCGAACTCTATGAGCAAACTGTACGCACAAACGCAAGGAAAATTCCCATCTCATACTGAGAAAAACCCGAAGCACAATGCTTGTGTTGTCACTCTCAGAAGTGATAAAAACTACAAAGGACCAGATCAGCAAGAAGATGAGGAAGAGGAGATCGTGGTTGAGCAAGAATCTGAGGCAATTGAAGAGGTGCAGAAAAAAGATAGACCTGTTGAAGCTGAAGTAAAAATTACTCCTCCTCCTTTTCCCTCAAGACTGAAAAACACGAAAAAAGAAAAGGAAGACAAAGATATTATGGATTTCTTCAGAAAGGTTGAGGTAATTATTCCCCTTCTTGGTGCCATTAAACAACTACCCCGATATGCTAAATTTTTTGAAAGAGTTATGTACTTCAAAAAGAAAATTAAAAGGAAATGAAACAGTTAAAGTAAGTGAGAATGTTTCAACTGTCTTACAAAAAAGGCTACCCCCAAAGTGTAAGGATCCAGGAGTATTTACTCTTCCTTGCAAGTTGGGGAACCTTTTACTTCCACGAGCTATGTTGGACTTAGGAGACTTAGGAGCTTCTATAAATGTTTTTTCATACTCACTTTTTAAAACTATCGGGGTAAGGCCTTTAAAAAGAACAGGAGTCATCATTCAGTTAGCTGATCGTTCTCTGGTGCACCCAAAAGGTGTGCTGGAAGACGTTTTGGTTCAAGTGAATGAACTCATTTTTTCAGCTGATTTCTATGTTTTAGATATGTGAGATGACGACTCACCAAATTCAGGTTCCATTCTTTTGGGGAGACCATTTTTAAAAACTGCCAGAACTAAAATAGATGTTTATGATGGTACCCTTTCCATGGAATTTGATGGTGAAGTTATCAACTACAATATTTATGATGCTATGCGTTATCGTGATGATGTTTCAGCCCTTAATTTCATTGATGTAATTGAACCATTATCTGCAGAATATTTTGAGATTGCTAACCGTGAGTCACTAGCATTAGTGCTCCACAGAAATTTGTCTATTAATGCAGCTCAGGTTTTATCAGAAAATTATGTGGTTAACAGAGAAGTTCAAGAGATGGCAGCCATATGGACCAGTAGAGAAAGTTGAGGTATGGTACCAAAACTCTTAAATTACCAGTTTCTAACTCCAAACTTTTTCCTTCTGTAGAGCAAGCCCCCATCTTGGAGCTGAAGACACTTCCAGAACACCTGAAATATGCATACCTTGGAGAAAAAGAAACACTACCAGTCATCATATCCAACAAGTTGTCAGAAAAAGAAGAGTCAGAACTTATCAGAATTTTGAAGGAGTATAAAAGCACGATTGGGTGGACTATTGCAGACATCAAAGGACTCAACCCATCTCTCTGCATGCATAAAATTTTGATGGTGGAAGATTATAAGACATCGCGGGAAGCCCAACGTAGATTAAACCCACCCATGATGGAGGTGGTTAAAAAAGAAGTTATGAAGTTATTAGATGCTGGGATGATATACCCAATATCTGACAGCAAATGGGTCAGCCCAGTTCAAGTTGTACCCAAGAAGGCTGGGGTGACAGTGGTAGAGAACAAAGAAGGAGAGCTGGTTCCAACTCGGGTTCAGAACGGATGGCACGTTTGTATTGATTATAGAAAATTAAACGCAGCCACCCGGAAAGATCATTTTCCTCTCCCATTTATAAATCAGATGCTAGAGAGGCTTGCTGGAAAATCCAACTACTGCTGCTTGGATGGATTCTCAGGTTTCCATCAGATTCCAGTTGATCCAGAAGATGAGGAGAAAACGACCTTCACCTTTCCATTTGGGACATTCGCGTATAGGCGTATGTCCTTTGGACTCTGCAATGCACCTGCTACCTTTCAAAAGTGTATGGTTAGTATCTTTTTTGAATATGTCGAGAATACCATAGAAGTCTTCATGGATGATTTTACTGTGTATGGAGACTCCTTTGATATTTGTTTGAAAAACCTCACAAAAAATTTGCAAAGATGTATTGAAACAGACTTGGTCTTAAATTTTGAAAAATGTCACTTTATGGTTGACTAAGGTCTGATTCTTGGTCATATTGTTTCAAAAAGAGGTTTGGAAGTCGACAAAGAAAAAATAGATGTTATAAAAAGCTTAACCTACCCGAAGAATGTTCGGGAAGTACGTTCCTTTCTTGGTCATGCACGTTTTTACAGGAGGTTTATAAAAGACTTTTCGAAGATATCAGTCCCCATGTGCCAGTTACAACAAAAAGATGTTGAATTTGACTTCAATGAAGGCTGCAAGAAAGCTTTTGATGTGTTGAAAAATCTTCTTACTTCAGCCACCAGATTGGAGTTTACCATTCAAGATAATGTGTGGCGCTAGTAACACTGCTGTTGGAGTTGTTTTAGGACAGAGAAAAGACCGGGTTCCCAACGTTATATATTACGCATCAAAAACTTTGGACAGCGCCCAAGAAAATTACTCCACCACAGAAAAAGAGTTGCTGTCAATTGTTTTTGCATTAGAAAAATTCAGACAATATCTGTTGGGCACGAAAGTTATAATCTTTTCTGATCACGCTGCTATCCGGTACCTTTTTGCCAAAAAAGACTCAAAGCCAAGGTTGATCAGATGGATTTTGCTGCTACATGAATTTAATAAAGAGATCAGGGACAAAAGTGGGAGAGAAAATTTGGTGGCTGATCATTTGAGCCGACTCGCTCCACCTTAAGACCCGAAACTGATTCGCGAGACATTTCCTGACGAGCATCTAATCGTTGTGCAGAACCCTCCTTGGTTTGTTGATATAGTTAACTACTTGGTCTCCAAAGAACTCCCTTCAGATCTTACCCGAGCCCAGAAAGATAAAATAAATAAGGAGGCGAAAAGATATGTATGGGATGAGCCGTATCTATGGAAACACTGTGTTTATCAGGTGATTAGAAGATGTGTTCCTTAAGAAGAAGTCAAGTCAATTCTGAATTTCTGCCATTCAGAAGCTTGTGGAGGGCATTATGGTCCACAACGAACCGCACGCAAGGTCTTGGACAGCGGTCTTTATTGGCCTCATATTTTTTGTAACTCTTTTCTGTTTTGAAAAACATGTGAAAGGTGCCAAATGACTGGGTCTTTGACATCTCAGAATCAAATGCCACTTACCCCAATCTTAGTATGTGAAATCTTTGATGTTTGGGGTATAGACTTCATGGGTCCGTTTCCGCCATCTTTCAGGTTTGTGTATATCTTATTTGATGTGGATTACGTGTCCAAATGGGTTGAGGAAAAAGCTACACGAACAGATGATGCCAAGGTTGTAGTTGATTTTGTCAAGACAAACATATTCACAAGGTTTGGGACACTGAAAGCCATTATTAGTGATCGGGGTACACATTTCTGCAACCGCACCCTTGAAGCAGTTCTCAAGAAATATGGTGTCACACATCGGGTATCCACAACATATCACCCGCAAACCAACGGGTAGGCATAAGCTTCAAACAGACAGATCAAGGGCATTATAGAGAAAACCGTTAATCCGTTCAAGAAAGATTGGAGTATTCGATTGGATGATGTGTTATGGGCTCACCGGACAGCATACAAGACTTCTATCGGCATGTCACCATATCGAATTGTTTTTGGCAAACCTTGTCGATTACCGGTTGAATTGGAGCATCGAGCATATTGGGCTGTCAAAAACCTGAACTTGAGAATGGATGAGGCTGGAAAGAAGAGAAAGTTAGATATCCAAGAGTTAGAAGAAATCTGGAACGATGCTTACGAGAATGAAGCAATTTATAAGGAGAAGACAAAAGCTTTCCACGACAAAATGATCTCGCGAAAGGTATTCACTACCGGTCAAAAGGTACTCTTATATCATTCTCGTTTAAAACTTATTTCCGGTAAGTTAAGGTCTCGTTGGGTGGGACCTTTTGTTGTTACTAACGTGTTTGATCATGGTGCCATAGAAATAAAAAGTGAACAAACAAGAAAGATTTTAAAGGTTACTGGTCATCGTCTCAAACCATTTTATGAAGGGTTTCAAGTTACGAACGAGGAAGTGGAGGTAGTCGAGATCCCGACTTACCGTAATTGAGGAAACCAAGTAACAATGTCGAGCCAACGACAGTAAAAACGGGCAGCTTACCGGAAGGCACCCCGCGCGTTTGTTTTGGGTTTTCGTTTTGCAACTTATTTTCACTTTTAGCGTGTTTTTAGTTACTTAGGTCGTCTCCTTTTAATTGAATCGTGTTTTTCTTACAAAAAGGAATAGAGAGAATTTGAAAAAAAATCAATTTTTGTGATACATGTGATCGCAGGTCCAGTCCTTGCGATCGCAGGTTGTGTTATTTGAGTCGCAGGACATCATCGAGGATTTTTTGCAGCGATTTTTGACGAAAAAGGATTTTATGCGATCACAGGTATGCCCTATGCGATCGCATGTTTTCGTTTTTTAATAAAATCGCATCCTCGAGTATATTTTTTAACAGAAATCAAATATTTTAGGAAAGTTGTGATCGCAACTAATAAACATGCGATCGCATGTTTTAGTATAATTGCATCTGGAGGTTCGTGAATATTTTAAAAGTTGATTTTTGAAAAAAATTAAAAAGTTGCGATCGCAGCTTCTGCCCATGCGATCGCAGCTTCCAGTTTTTCTATATATATTGACCGCAGGCTCATTTGACACATACCCCAACTCAAAAACTCTCTCTGTATTCCGATTATTTTCGAGTTCTCTCACCAAAAACCACACAAATCACTCGTTTTTCATCCAAATCAAGCAAAAAAGGTATCAATCTCTCCCATTTTACTTCTACCACATCCCTACGGTAACAAAATCATGATTACACGGTTGAAATTCTTCAAAAATCTCTTTTTCTTCATTTGAAATTTGAATTTTTGTGAGTTTCTTTTTCAGATCTACGCTCCTTTAGCACTCCGCAGGCCCCGAAAACTTGAAACGTTTGTCCCGAACACACTTCAGAAGAGGTTCATCCGAACGGAATTTCAAAACTCAAAACTTTTTCAGACGCAAAAAATATACTGCTGCTCAGCGCACATTCAGGTATATTCGTTCTGAAACTGAACTCTTTTGTTTCTGTCATTTATTTGTGCGGGCTTGCGTATCCGCTGTGGGAGTAGTTAGAAAAGTTTATTTTTGCTTGATTATTGTTTATTTGGAAATTGTGCCTAATCTGTCCCAGTATTTTGACCTGCAAAATGCCTCCTAGACCTTCCCGTTCATGCAAAAATGTTGACAATCCGGACCCGTTATACACTGTACAGGCGGACAATGTGATTGTAGATTTAGGTTCACAGGCTGCATTTGACTGTTACCAACGTCTTCTCGACCGCGAGATTTTACCACAAGCCTGGGCCCCCAGCCGCACATTAATGCGGGAACTCCATATCTACTACGGTGTTCGTGCTCTTTTCACCAATATTGGCCAGGAGCGCCTTTTATCTGTGGATTTCCCCACCTGTCCCTTACTCACCCGAGAGTTCCTAGCTACCCTCAGTGAAGTCAACCAAGAAGGAAATGTTGCTTTTCATTGTTTTAGTACCTGCACTCTATCCATATCGACCAGTTATGTACCTTTTTCGACACACCCATCACCAACCTATCCCAGTCCACCACCGCCTTCAATGTGCGCGATTTTTGGCACTCCATCATAGGATTGGATTTTACGAGGCGTCCCAATCCGTTCATACTAGTATTGTCCATCCAGTTCTGAAAATTGCATTGAAAATTATATGCAATATTATTTACGCACAGGTTGAGACCACCAAAGCCGGCAAAGCCGAGCTTTTCCTTTTATGGTGCATGATCATCGGGTCGTACCACCCTCATTTTGGTGATGTAATCATCAAAAGATTACATCGGGTTAGAAACCTCAACACCGGTGGTTCCATTCGTTGTGGCGGTCTTATTACAGTCATTGCTCGCACCGTCGCGGAGCAATCTTTTCCGGAGTACACCTTTTTTTCCGGCGAATCCTTTCGTTTGACCTTGTAGAACCTTCGGGCAATGCACATGTTACGTCCCGCCCCGGGTGGGAATGTCTGGATGTTAGGACGATCCACTTATTTCAAAGTCACTAGTCCAGATGTCATCGCCCTCGTTGATCCCATTATCGAGACTGCGTGGGTTCTTCCATCGAACATTCCACCACCTCTTCGCCCACGCAGTTCATAGCAGACACCCGTATGTCCGCATTCTGACCGACCATCTTCATCAACTATGCACCCTGATTACACGGACGCCACCCCACTCTTCTATTGCCAGCCTGATGCCTTGATCCCATGCATACTGACTTTCATGAGTAGCCCCAGCCCACCCAGCCACCTCACCCTGACCCCAACTCCCCCTTCACTTACCAGCATTATCTTGACATCCACCAGGATATTGTTGCCCTTCAGCAGAGTATGACCGGTCTCAGCTTAGATTACCAGCTTTACAGCACCTAGGTTTTCGGGTATCGTGACGAGGTCTTAGGTTATCGTGAGGACTTCACCGATTTCCGCGGCGAGTTCTTCCGTCGCTTTCCATCCCCATCCGAGTAGTCATTTTCCACTCCTCCCTAAGCATTGAGGACAATGCTTAATTTTAAGCTTGGGGAGGGGATTTGTTATCCGTTTTCCGTTTAAAAAAAATAAAATAAAATAAAAAAGTTTTAAAAAAAATCCAAAATTTTTTTCATTTATGTTTTTTTTATTTTATTTGTCATTTTTCTTCCTAGTTTAAGAAAAAAATTAAAAAGTTTAATATATATATATATATATATATATATATATATATATATATATATATATATATATATATATATATATATATATAGGGAAGGGTTATTTGGAAAACAAAAAAACCCTAAAAATCATTAAAAAAAATACCTAGACATTACAAAACTTTTTTTTGAATTTTTTTATCAAAAAATCGCAGCCTTTTTGACAATTTCGCTGAAAAAAAAAATAAAAAATTCAAAATCATAAAAAATGCATAAAAAATATATATATAGGTTTAGGTTCTATGGAAAACAAAAAAACCATAAAAATCATAAAATGCATAAAAAAATACTTAGAGATCACAAAAAATATTTTTGAATTTTTTTTATAAAAAACGCAGGTTTTTGTTGAAATTCGCTGAAAAAAAAATAAAAAATAATTTTTTTTTTTTGTAAAAAAAAAAAATTTCAAAATTTTTTTTCATTGATTTTGTATAAAAAGCTGCGATTTTTTTAAAAAAAAGTTTTGTGATCTCTAAGTATTTTTTTTATGTATTTTTAGGGTTTTTTTGTTTTCCAAATAACTCTTCCCTATATATATATATATATATATATATATATATATATATATATATATATATATATATATATATATATATATATATATATATATATATATATACACACACGAGATGATGACACTCTTTACATACGATAGATCCATGAAGTGGGATATTGAGAATTAAAAATGAAAAAAATCTGAAGCAACCTGATTGTTATTGGAAGTGTAAAATCAGCTGTCATAACTAGGGGACCCAAGACACCGTGATTCGAGACCTCAGCCTTAGATAATAAAAAAATGGCATACTGAAACGTTTTGTGGGCGGTAATAACAGCTTTAGGATGATTTGCTTCTGAATGTTTAAAAAGAATCTTTATCGACAACTCTGGACCCACAGAACATGACCCTATTTATTGACACGCATTACCCTCGCGGTAACAAAGAGCTTAAGTATCAGATCCACACAGTCAAAGAAAGAAGAAAGGGTACAACGTTATATCCAGTACCCAAATCGAGAATTTCAAGCGCTCAATTGAAGAAATTTCAAGAAATTCCAAAAAAAAAAAAAGATTAAAGAATTCAAGCTCAAAACGAAGTACAAATCAAAGTTCAATCAAGTTAGAAGTCGTTTCAAAGTTACATCTGGCGAATAAA
Source organism: Lactuca virosa (assembly GCF_052849685.1). Taxonomy (NCBI): domain Eukaryota; kingdom Viridiplantae; phylum Streptophyta; class Magnoliopsida; order Asterales; family Asteraceae; genus Lactuca; species Lactuca virosa. The sequence goes on from NC_136429.1 coordinate 158,917,506, forward strand.
GAACTGTGTGATATGATACTTGTGGCTCTCGAAAAAGTGAAAGCATAGAGCTCGGGCTCCTACGGGGGTTAGCCCTTGCTGCTTCGGCGAAAGCTGATTTGGTCATGCGGGTTCTTAAGGATGCGTCGATTCTGATTCTTAACCATCTAGTCTTAAGGACATGAGATCCGGACTGTGTTATTTTTGCTCATAAAGCTAATTAAGGTATAAAGTTTAAATAAAACTAGAGTTGAAATATTGGGTTACACCGTTTTGTAGTCTTCCTCACTTTGGGAGTCTGTGATACATGAAAGGTAGCAGGATGGTTGCTTAGGTGTTAGTGATTTGAGCCCTTTTCGAGGTAAAGTCTGATCGTATATAAAAAATATATATAAAAAAAAAAGAATAAGCATGTTTTTATTTTTAGTTGTTTGTTTCTCTTTTTCATATTCTTTTCGTTCATTATTCATTTACTTTATTTTTGGCATGCATATTTCATTTCTTGTTCTGTTTATTTTCTGTCGTTCTTGTAGTTAGGTTTTTCCTTTGGTTGTTAGTGTGTCTAGTTTATTCCTTTACTACCCTTGCCCTTTATTCCGATTACCACGTTTATCCTTTCCTTACTCGAGGACAAGTAAGGTCTAAGCTTGGGGAGGTTTGTTAAATGCATTTTATATGCATCTTTTAGCACAATTTCCTTGGTATTTTGTCATAAAATGCTAACTAACTCCCGATTATTATTATGTATTGTGTGTTTCGTGATTATTTTGTAGAATGCCCATACTGCTCACGTTTTTTATGACTTTTTAGGGCAATTTTGGAGCACATGGATGATTACGAGAGTTCTGGATGCGTTGGTGGATGCTTTGGAGCTTAACTAGAGCTTGGACTAGAGAAGGATGTCGAGGAATGATCAAGAACAACTTGGAAGGAGGAACGACGATCGAAAAGAGACAAAATTGAGTGCATGCGATCGCATACACTATACATGCGATCGCAGCTTTGCCCATGCGATCGCATCTTTGGTCGCAGCTTCGCTTCGTAGTTTTTTCGTGCCAAAATTTCACCAGGATGAGAAAAGTTGAAACATGCGATCGCAACAACAGTACATGCGATCGCAACTAGGCTAAAATGTATCACAATGGTAATGTACTTCATTTAAAAGGCTCGGGAGCGTTTTTGATGATACATGCGATCGCAACTTGCATACATGCGATCGCATGCACGACATTTTTACTACTAGACGCATAAATAGAGCCCCACACTCATCCAGTAACCCTAATTGGCGATTCCTGGCGATTCTAAGGCAATTTTCAGAGTGTTTCAAGTGAAGAACGCAGATCTAAAGGAGACGATTCAATTTCTTTGCATTGTTTAGTAAGATTTATCATTTAGACTCTATTTTCTACTGTTTGTAATCTGTTTTTAGCCATGTCAGGCTAAAAACTCAGATTTCAGTTTCGCAAGACATAACCTTTTCGTATGATTAATCATTAGGCACTATTTTTTATTGTGAATACTGTTTAGTTTGATCAATTCCATGTTTAATTGAGTGTTTGATTTTGATTTCATATTCTGTTGGCCACTTGAATTGTTTGTGAATCATTCTAGTTATCTAATTGTTTAGATCCGTAATTGTCTAGACTAATAGGTAAAAAGTAACATATATTAGATTAATTATGTGTTTATGGTTAACTTTAATATGAATTGATCAAACAAGTTTTTACGCTTCCGAGCTTACGAGAGGTATTGGACTTTACTGGGAAATTACACTGTGTTTAATGCAACTTTTCTTTGTTAATCAAGAGCTTGTTTGGTTAATTTGGTAAAGAGTTAGATTTAATTCAAAGAACTTATTTTGATTAAATGATTTTTGTAATAGAGGTCATTAGAGTTTGTTAATGAACTTTAGCACAAGTTTAAACAAGTGCACAATCAAATATTGTGTTAAAGGTTAATTATATGATCAGGGGAGTCACCGCGAAATTGGAATTACTTTCTCTTATTTGAATTTTTACTACTTTTAAATTTAGTTAATCTTTTATCATTTTTTATTTTTATTAATAAACCCCCTTTTTTATGTTTTATTCGTTTCTCAAGAATTAGTTTGTGCCTTACGCAAAGAGGCTAAGACTTTAGGACGTGTCCCTGAGGATCCGACTCTGCTTACCCGTACTACCTGGTAGTGCAATAGAGCAGTCTAATTTATATTGTTATTTGTTTAAATCGTGCACAACAACGGTTTTAACACATACCCCCACACAATCCACATAATTACATAATCCATATTAGCTATATAAGCTACATAAACCACATGTCATGCATACAAACATATAAGGATGTCGTGGGCTTCTCCCAGGGTCTTACTCCAGGATGCCATGGGCTTCTCCACATGTTCTTACACCTAGGTGCCATGGGCTCCCCCCATGGTATTTAATTGGAAAGCCACGGGCTCCCCCACATGGTCTGACATCCAAGTGCCATGGGCTCCCCCCATGGTCTTTACCTGAAAAGTCATGGGCTCCCCCACATGGTCTTACATCCAAGCGTCATGGGCTCCCCCATGGTCTTTCCTGCGAGTAGCACATATATAACTAGCATACCACCTAGCATATAACCAACTAACATACCACATATCACTACATCAACTAGTGTACCACATATCATAAAATGGGTCGGCCTTGGTGCCTTAGACCCATTGGTATGGTGAGGAGACTCACCTCTCAAGAATGCTGAATTGATAAGATATAATAAGTCCCAACGCATAGCTCTAACTTAATTACCTTCAATCATCATGTGACTAGCTCTATCAAAATCTCGACATACCAAAAATACCCTCAAAGTCAAACTTGGTCAAAGTCAGGTCAACAGTCAAGGTCAACAGTCCATGTTGACCCAATTCGTCGAGTGCATCTAGCAACTTGTCGAGTTCCTTCAGTGTTCAGAAAACCGGGGAAAACCCCTAACCAACTCGTCGAGTTATCTTATCAACTCGCCGAGTTTACTCAGCATACAGAAAACGGGAAAACCCGATCCAACTCGTCAAGTTGCCAGGGCAATTTGTCGAGTTTTCCCTTGTCTTAACATATTCAATCCTTCCAGTCGAATCCAAACCCCCAAACTACTGATCCAGTCCCTTAGGACTAAAATACCACGTAAAGTTGCAAACTTTACGTGTATGCAAGGCCTCAAGAGGCTAAAACACTAAAACTAAGTCTCATACAAGGTTTAGGGCATGAAGAAGGGCCTAGACTAGATAAAGTGAGCAACTTTATGTCCATGGAGGCCTAGAGGTGTCCAGATCTGAAACCATATCCTCCTGACAAGTTCAAACCCGAGAATGACACCATTATGCACCAAAGTGACAATATACTTTCATAAGATGAGATATAAGAAAATAAAAGTCAAGGTAGCAAATTTATACCTCAAGATGGTTGCCAAAATAGAGTAGATGTCGGATCTACTGCCTCTTTCTTTACTCCAACCTCTTCAAGCTCCAAATTCCTTCACAACCACAGCAAAATCACTCTCCAAAGCTCTCACACACACTCAAGAAGGTATAAGGATCGAACTAGGGTTTCTATGGGCTGTAAGGACGATGATGGAGGCTACAAATGAGCCATAAGTTCTTTAAATAGGGTACAAACCCCTGAAAATTAGGGTTTTCCTTTACAGTGTCTACTCGTCGAGTTGGGGCCTTCCAACTCGTCGAGTAAACCCTAAGTCGCGCGTCCAAAATGATCTCTACTCGTCGAGTTGGGGCTCCCCAACTCCTCGAGTGCTAGTGAAAAACCCTAAAAATTTGAGAAATAAATGATACATGGAACAAACGTTACAAACAGACACAAAAAAGTCGTTCAAATGTTGTAAAATAAAATAAAACTAGGGTTTGGACCCTCCGTGCGATGATGCGGAAACCCGCTATGTTGAAAAACGCAGTGCCATATCGAAAACTATAAAAAGAACCATTTAAGAGATGAAAACATAACTTTAATGTGCGGGGTAACTCATTTACAATTCGTATATAGAATGTAACTTACAAATGTCAACAATCCACATATATTACAAGGACGATTATATTATATCAAGTAGTTCACAAAAATATCAAAATAAAGTTTCGATCTAAAAACTTATGAATGAAGGAGATGGACGAAAATAAAACTTGAAAATGTATCTTAAGGAATTAACAAAAAAGAAGGCTATAAAAAGAAACTATATAAGTGACCAAAAACATAACTTTAAAATATTGTAAAGGATCTAAATCGTAACTTATAAAATACCAATAATTAAATTTTAAAATTATGAAGGATGAAAAATGCTAGATCAAAATTATTTGAAGGTAAAAAATATAAATATAAAAATTTACTATTGTCCATATTAAATCTCGCTTATTTTAAAACTTGTATTATATGTTATCTAAATAATGACTTGATGTGAATTTAATAACTTATGATCTGAAAATAGAAAATGAAATGAACAGTAGATTTCCTTCACAAACTCAATTTAGTATTTAATATATATAATTTATAACAAAAATTAAAATTTGTTGTAAAAAGTAACACTTAGAAGGGGGAGGGGAGAGGGGAGAGGGGAGGGAAGGCATAGTTGAGGTCAAGATCTTGGGTTTTCTTTGTGGAGAAGACTTGGGTATGTTTTATATGGGGCTGAGTTTTTTTTTAAACTACATATAAAACAAAATTATTCAAATTTGTAAAACAAAATTATTCAAGATCCTGGTTTTCTCAATGAAGGAAATCTGTTTCGGACATCACGTCCAGGTTAAAAAATATATGGTAAACCACTAACCTTCAATAAGAAATTCTTAAAAATCGATACAAAATATTTATAAAAAAAACATAATGAGTTAATGCTAGTACTTATAGCATCTTACAATTCCAAACCGTAATGATTATACGATAAATATGTTGTAGCAAAATAGTATTTCCTTGAAACTTATCTAAAACTAGGCTATGTAGGGGCCGGGTTATTGATGTGAATATGTGAGATGGGTCACTTGGGTTTGGTATTCCATATTTTTGATAATTTATTAATAATTAGATTTTGAGTAGAGTAGACATCCAAGTATATCATTACGATGACGCTATTTCATTTGATATATGATGACGCTATTTCACTTTTAGTTGAAGTTTAAATCTTGTTTTCTATAAGGCTATTTTGAGTGGTCGCATAAGACCCTCCATAAGAAAATGTGGCAACCCAAGTCACTAGTAAACATCATTTCCTGATGTTGGTGGATCAGTGTTGGTGATGATATGGCCATCTTGACCTGTTAAGCACTCCGAATGACCTAAGGCATTGGGTGTGAGCAACAACTCAACAAACCTAACTGGTTATCACTTTTGCAATGTAAAACTGTCATCAAATTGTCTATAAAGCAAATATTATATAGTTATGAAGATATATTAGTTATGAAGAGAAGGTGTTGCTACAGCCAAAAGAGGAGTCTTCTTACGAATAGCAAGGCCAGGTCGTTCATTCATATCTAGATCCTCTTCCTTCCCATTGGGTAACTCCCAGTCAAACTTGAGCAAAAGATTGGCCAACACATTCTCATTTGTAATCATTGCAAACGCAATCCCAGGACACCCCCTCCTTCCAGCACCAAATGGAATCAAATCAAAGTCAAGACCTTTGTAATCAATTGAACAATCCAAAAATCTCTCAGGTTTAAACTCATCGGGTTCATCCCACACTTTAGGGTCTCTTGCAATGGCCCATGCATTAATGATAACACTAGTTCCTTTCATGACATCGTAGCCCATGATTTTGACATCTTGGCTGGCAACACGAGGAACTAAGGTTGGGATTGGAGGATGAAGACGAAGAGTTTCTTTAAACACGGCTTTTAAGTATTTCATGTTGTCGATATCATCCTGGTTTATTTGTGATTTGCCTTTAAGAACCATCCTTACTTCATCCTGAAGTTTCTTGAGAATCTTTGGATGTTTTAGAAGTTCTGTAAATGTCCATTCTAGTACTGTTGCTGTTGGATCTGTTCCAGCGGTATATGCATCCTAAGATATAGCAAAGCTTTGTTACCATGAATTAAATGTAACGTATTCATTCTGTATATATATTAACCGCTTATGTTTTATTATTTTTGAATGAACATGACTATATATCTTGCTACATGGAGGCCTCTTGATAAAGGCCAAATCCATGAGATGCAAGAATTATAAAATATACAACAACTATACCCATCTAAATAAATTATTGAAGAAATTTTCAAATTTTGTTGCCACTCATTATGGGCCGACTCGTAAGGACAAGCTAGTTTTGTGTGAATCTACTTATGTGGACTAAATTGGCTTAACTTTTTTGTAAGTTTTTAATTTTATACCATTTTAAGATCAATATATTGAACACAACTTTGTTTTACCACGTAGATTTTTTCTTTAAATTGAATTGAAAAAGTAAACCATTTTGACTAACCGATTAATTATTTTAACCATTTATAGACAAAATTTCTGGATGTGCCCACTATTGCACGTTTTAATACGAACATTTTAGATTAGACTCATGCCCGATTTTCTTACTGAAGAAGGGCCACCCGAGTCAACTTGATTTACTTAATCTGTCTTTTTTGTAAACAACAAATATCATAAATCAAGTTGTTCAAGTCAAGATAGAGGAAAGGGAGTTACCAAGAGGAGTGCTTTAATTGCAAGTCTGTCAAGACTAGTGTCTATCCTATCATCCTTCTGAATCTTAAGCAGTATATCAACGAAGTCTTCACCACCACCACCACCAGCTGCCGACTGTTTCTTCAGCCGCTCCTCCACGACACCCTCCAAAAACTCATCCACCTGTCTCGCCACCCTCTCGACTTTAGCATTCAGCCCTCTCAATCGATCCACCCATGCAAGTTGAGGAACAAAATCCTCCAAACTAAGACCACCCAACAACTCGAAAAACTCGCTCAGCATATTCTTAAACTTCCTCCCACTCTCCCCCTCGCTGTACTTCCTTCCAAACGTCAACCTACACACCACATCATTCGTAAGCGTCACAAACATATCACTCAAATCAACCACCTGGTTACAAGATTTCATGATTTTTTTAACAACAAAGGCGATCTCTTCATCCCTCACTTCACCGCTAGATTCCACCCTTTTGTTGCTCAAGAGATGGAGAACCATTATGCCCTTGACTTGCCTCCAATACTCACCATAAGGTGCCACCGAGACTTCTTTCAGCTCGTAGAGTAGTTTCCGCCACATTTTCAGTTCCGGTCTGTTGGCAAATACGAGATCTTGGGTTTTCATTATCTCCGAGGCTGCTTGGGCTGATGATACCACCAAGGTTGGGATGCAGCCCATGTGGATGAGCATGAGTGGACCACCGTGGAGTTGGGATAACGAATGGAGGGAGCGATGGAGGAGTGGGCTGAGCTGGTGGAGGTTACCGATCACCGGCAGTTTTGGTGGTGAAGGTGGTAAGTTTTTATTGGTTGAAGGTCGACTAACGTAGTAGAGTTTGATGAAAAAGAACACTAGGATTATCAAGGAGGAAACATATACCAAAGGATTCATTGTTTCGTTTTTGGTGAAACTCAACAAGAGAAAATGTAGCGGTTTGGGGGCCTTCGATCGTTTCTTCTATGAGTCTATTTATATTTTAACTTATATTTTTATACTTATTAAATAATAATACACAATAATAGAAAACTTTATTTATAACACATCAAAAAGAAGGTCAGCAATGAATTGAAATACTAAAAAAATAAAAAATAAAACCAACGACAATTCATGCTTTGGATGGAAAAAACTAAAGAAAAAAAATTTTAAGTTTTATTTTTTAATGGTGTTTTATTTTGAACATATTTTTTAATTTAAAAAAAACGAAAATAATTTTAAACCAACGACACTTATTTATCATTTACATGTTTTATTTTACACATAAAGCAAATATAAAAAAAATGGCAAGGTTATAAAATCAAATTTTGAATTTAGAAGGATGTAATATGTAACGTTAAAAGAAAAATAGATATAAAAACAATTTGCAGTCAATTTGTGCATGTTGTGGCCACGAGGCGGCTTTTGTTAGGATGAGTTTTAGGACCCATTTAATCCACTTAGATATAAATTTTATTAGGATGAGACTTTTAGGACCCATTTAATCCACTTAGATATAAATCAAAGCTTATCAAGATATTTTCTGTACCAATTGAATTTTCTTTTTCTTTTTGAACTTTTGAAATTTATGCTTTTAAGGTCTTATAAAGGTATGGGAGTTGTCATATTCAACCCATTCAAAAAATGCCGACCAATTCAGCGTTACGTTAACTCCACTACAAACTCACCATCAAACCACTAGCATTTGGAAATAGTTACCACTCTATAATATTTATATTTTTTGACATTAAATTAAATAGAAAACATAATTTAAAACATAAATACATATTTTACATTAATTAAAAAAAACAAATTTAAATCCTAAATTACTTAAAAACACATAAAAGAATTAAAACCTAAATTACTAAAAAAACATAAAACATACTAAATAAAACATTATATTACTTAGAAAACATAAAAATTTAAAACCTAAAAAAACATAAAAAAAAACATAGAAAATACTAAAAAGTTATCCATTTTATTGAAATTATGTGTTTGTTTATATATAAAAATATATGTAAAATGTATGTATATATATAGAAATTTTAATTTTAGTTTGAAAGATTTTTTTTATTCATTTACGGTACTTTCAAACGGTCAACAAAAATTCTTGCATGTCCATTGGTCATCTTAGTGCGTCTTAGCAACCACTTCACAACCAAGCCACCAGACATCGGAGCGGTGTTCACGCATGACTTGGCTGTCCACCTCAGCTCTCACACGTCTTTTGACACCCACTCCGGATAGCCTTTCAATTAATACTAAAGAGTAAATTTCACTAATCCTTATTATATGGTTTGGTTCAATCTATCTCTTCATTTGTAGGGTTCTTGAAACTAAGATTGACATACATATTTAGGACGGTCCAATAGGATAAGAGGGCAGTGATCTAGATTTTCAGCGATAATCTAGCGATTTAGGGTTTTTTTCTTTTCTTTTTTTTATTTTATTTTGAACATGTTTTTTTTATTTTATTTTAAATGGTGTAACTTATTTATCATTCTAATATTTTTTTTATATATTAAGCAAATATTAGAAAATGGCAAGCATATAAAATAAAAAATAAAATTTAAAATGATCTAATATATAGGAAAATGACATATTAGCCCCCACGATACTTTGCACATATGTCCATTCAGTCCCTTAAGTATTTTTCGTGCTTTCTAGATCATTAATGTTGTTTTGTCAGGTCAATTTAGTCACTTTAGACAACGAAGGGTAACTCGGTTACCTCTTTGCCACATGGACATTGACCCATTTTTCCTTGTCATTGACTTTGAAAAGTCAAAAAATTCATCATCCTCCTCCTTTTTCTCTCTCAATCCGATTCAGGAATTAAAAATATATGGAAGAATCAAAATTCTGATCTCAAGCACCAAGTAAAGGAAGGGTTAGTTCCGTTTTCCCTTTTGGGTCAAATGTTACACGCTCTGATTGAGACAGTATTAGAAGAACACACACTAGCACTTCGATGGACGGACTTGTTTCATTGCATGATGGCTCATGATCCCCCAAATCCACAACAACTGCCTCCACCTTGCAAGTTTTTTACAAACATGAATCTAAAGGTAAAAGAAAAGAGAAAGAGAACAAAATGAAAGCTTTTATCGAATAAAGCATCTTTCGGTAATCACTATCACTCAAAGACACACTCGTAGATATCAAGGTAATACCACCACTTGCTGCTAAAATGTGTATTTATATTTAAACTGAACATACCCTGTAAGAAATTTGGGGTATAGAAAGGCTTGGAAATTCTGAGAATTGTGGTTTCACTTTCAGATTAAAGTATTTGGGTGGTACTCCAATCTTTAATCGGATAAGACTCAGAATTGAGAGCAAGAACAGAAATGGTTGTTATGAATTTCGTGATTTTTGTTGTGTACCAGGAAAATGAAGACCAAAATGATTAAGTAGTTCATTTGTCTGAAAACTGTCAAGGCAGTTTTCTTTGTCCAAAAACTACTCTAACTGTCAAAACCAATAACAGTCACTAAAACGGGATTATTAACAAAGGTCAAAATGAAGTCAAAAATCGGGTTCATTTACAGAAAATTCAGATTTCTAAGGCATTTTTTATATAGAAATATAACTCATATAAAAAAATTCCGCGCTGACCTGGTAGCTCGACCCCAGCCAGGGGCTCTGCCCCTTGGACCCCGCCAGGGGTTGCCGCCTCTTGGACCCCGCTCCCAGGGGCGCTGCCCCCAGACCCGCGTTCGTTTAGGGGCTTCGCCCCTAAATGACAGTCTACTTTGAATCTTGAATAAACTTAAACAAGTGCGCACTCCGCACCTTCCTTACTTGTTTAATATTCATCAAGATTGAATTTTGGTCAACAAGTCAATCCATTACACTTAAATACACATTGATGATACAAAATCACCAACAAACCCTAAGAATAATCTAAACATAAAATCCATAATTAAATGATAAATTAAACAAAAAAAGCACAAACAATCAAAATCAGATTGAAAACATAACGTATGCCATCATCATCATCATCAAGACCGACGGAGATTTGACGCTATCAACGGCGTTGCTTGCATTGCTATTTTTGGAGTCAGTTGTGGAGCCATCTAACGAAGTAGGACTGACAGTAGGAGATGACGTTGGAGGAGAAGTAAGTTCTCGACTGTAAAGATATAGAGCGACGTCGAATTGAGAACCGTGCTAGCAACACACAAAATGGTAAATCCATAATCAAGTGTGACGAAGTCTCCAACTGTCACACCCCTAAACCGGAACGGCGGAAAGGTTCGGGGGCGGAGGACGTCATGTGTGGTATCACAACAATGCATAATAGTAATCAAAGTACAACAACAACCATTATATTTACAAAGTTATACGTTTTACATCTGAGTTCAAAAGATAGAATATATGACACCAAAATACAAGTTTAAAGACATGAGTTTATATATCTCCGTCTTCTCAAAAGCTGTGGTTGTACCTTTATCACTGTTTCCCTGAGAATACAAGTAGTTTTGAAAACGTGTCAACAATTAAGTTGGTGAGTTCATAAGCATGTTTATAACTCAAATCCGTTTTCTCGTTCTTTGATAAAGTAAACACGTTTTTCCTCAGAAAATCCTATATTTTCTGTTGTATTATACAGTAAGCAAAAGAGTGAAAGATTATGTGTTCTTAAGTGGTGAATATGTAGTTTAGTTTACATTAAACCATAAAAAGGCGTTTTCCTATACGAAAATAGTATTCCGTATTTATACTTGTAAAATACTGTGTTATAGCTTTAGAAAGATAAAACTATGTGAAGTTTTACTTATTCATACATTAATCATTTTATTCAGTATCAAAGTGTGAGTTATTATAACCATACTAGATGACTCATGATCGCCTAAACGCGACCTTTTTCAGGCGTCGCAATTGGTAGGACATTTGTCACCCCATGCATGCCTGCCTAACTGTAGCTAGCAGTTCAGGTGTGGGATTGTCAGTCCCATATAGATCCATATACAAGTGTCGCGCTCTCCCTCCAGGAGACTCTGGTTATAATTTCAGGACTTGGGGGTACTTATAAAAGTACATGAAGGTTGCCTCACAAATGCTATATTGATGATTATGTATAGAATATTAACAAGTTACTTTGTAATAAATACTCAGTAGGTCAGTTTCATAAACTATATAAGATATAGTTTATATGGTTGTTTTCTGATTGTTTTCTAAAGAATGTTTTCTACTCATTTTTCGTTAAGTACTCTATTTGTTTTCTGTTATGTGTTTTGAAATTTGTAACCAATGAATGAGTTCTCTAAACTATACCTATTATAGTTTAACTGTTGGTAAGAATCGGTAATATTGTTATTCCATGAAGTTCACTATTTGTACCAAATAGTACAAAATAGTTTGAAAACCCTTTTATATTTATATAAATGTAATATTTATATAATTGTGATTAATTAGACCTTCGATTAAATAACTTTACCCCAATCCCACAACCAAACAAGGAACAAGAAGTGCGGTCAAATTACATATTCTAAATCTTCTGAATCCAAATTATATAATTTACACATATATAAATATGTAATTTTTGATAATTATAAAAATTTAAAAACATTAAAAGCATTAAAAACATTTTAGATATTAACACAATTTTTATTGTGTTTCACTTGTATTCCCCCCTAAAACAGTTAAAAATCATAAAAGTGTAGGGGTATGAACTCACCTTTCATGAGTGATTCGATTGGAGGTTCAATATAGGATGCTATTTCCACGAGTTATATCCTGAGTCCTATAAGCATTTCAAGTAATATATGTATATTTTTAGTGAATATAATCACAAGTACGATAAGGAATCGAACTAATTTGCAAGTTTAACTTACAAATATGAGTGTTAGAAGCAAAGATGGAAGCTGATTGGAGTTCACAGCCAGAATAGGGGTTCATGGCCCAAGAACACTTGGTGTTCTTGAGTTTACAACCCAAAGGTGATGATGTTCTTGGGTTTTCAGTTGATGCTCTTGATGAAATGAAGAACACTTGAAGGTTCAAGTGTTTTCGGCCCAAAGATATGAAGATTGGAAGTTGATTGCTTAATAAAGATGAAGAATACTTGATGTTCTTGAGGAGAGAGGAGGTTTTCGGCCTTTCATACTTGAGAAAAAATGAGAGAGTTTTCGGTTGGAGTGTGTAAAAATGGAAGAAAAATCAGTCAATCTTATATATATACATAAGAGTGTACGGCCGTAAACACATCCCGAGGAGATAAGATCTTCGGGTTCATGGTCCAAGGAAAGTTCACGGCTGCGAGGGTTCACGGCTGCGAAGGGAGTTCACGGTCGTGAACCATTCACGACTCATGCGAGGTTTACGGCTCATAATCCGTTTGCGGCCCGAAGGAAAGAAAGAAGAAAAAAACGTGAGGGTTCTCGGTTCTACAAGTTTTCCTTCTTAAACACACAACACCTTTGAATTAAAGGCTTTTAAGCCAAATTTTTAGATATAAATATACTTAATATAAGATATATCAAAATGAGAAGTTTGACTTTTACAAGAATGAAAATTTCGGGTTGTCACATCATCCCCCCGTTAGAGGGAATTTCGTCCCGAAATTTAGGATTATACAGATACAGAAGACTAGGGAAAGAGATGTGGATACTTCTGTTTCATTTGATCTTCCGGCTCCCAAGTGAATTCAGGTCCTCATTTTGCATTCCAACGAACCTTCACTATCGGGATACGACTTTGTTTAGTTCTCTGCACTTCCCTGTCTAGGATTTCTACCAGTTCTTCTACAAAATTGAGGCTCTCGTTTATCTCGATTTCATCGAGTGGGATAACAAGAGTCTCGTCGGACAAACACTTCTTGAGATTTGAGACATGAAAAACGGGATGAATGTTATCGAGTTCATGCGGTAGATTGAGTTTGTAAGCAACCGGACCAATTCTAGCAATGATCTGAAATTGGTCCATTGTACCTTGGATTCAGTTTGCCACGTTTACCAAAACGTATCATTCCTTTCCAGGGTGAGACTTTCAACAGAACACGGTCTCCAACCTGGAATTCCAAGGGTTTTCGTCGTTTATCCGCATAACTCTTCTGTCTATATCAAGAAGCTTTCAACTGTTCCCGGATTTGGACAATCTTTTCTGTGGTTTCACGAATGATCTCAGGACCGGTTAGAGTACTATCAAGTATTTGGTTCTTTTCTAGTTGCGTATCGCCAACTTCAGCCCAGCACAGAGGAGATCTGCACTTACGGCCATATAGAGCTTCAAAGGGTGCAACTTTGATACTAGTGTGATAATTGTTGTTGTAGGAGAATTCAACAAGTGGTAAATGGGTATCCCAAGCTTTACCAAAATCTATCACACAAGCTCTTAACATGTCTTCCAGCATTTGAATTGTTCTCTCGCTTTTCCCATCAGTCTGAGGATGGTACGCTGTACTCATGTCAAGATTTGTTCCCAAGGACTTTTGCAAGGTTTGCCAAAACCGCGAGGTAAATCTACTATCTCGGTCAGAGATAATAGATATTGGAACACCATGCAATCGTACTATCTCTTTAATGTACGTCCTTGTTAACTTCTCCATTTTATCTGTTTCTTTTATTGGCAGGAAGTGTGTGGATTTGTTAAATCTATCGACAATAACCCAAATGGTATCATGACCACCCGTTGTCTTGGGTAACTTGGTTATGAAATCCATTATAATCCGCTCCCACTTCCACTCAGGTATTTATGGCTGTTGCAGTAAACCTGAGGGCTTTTGATATTCTACTTTGACTTTGGCGCAAGTTATACACTTTCCCACAGAAGTAGCTATCTCAGCTTTCATGTTTGTCCACCAATAGAGTTTCTTTAGGTCCAGATACATCTTGTCTGAACATGGGTGGATGGAGTATCGAGTTTTATGGGATTTATTCATGACAACATCTCTGTAGCCATCAAACTTCGGTGTCCAGATTTGATTCGTGAAATAACGAACTCCGTCACCATTGATTTCCAAATTCTTTTCCATTCCCCTTAAAGTTTCACCTAGCATGTTCTCTGGTTTCAAGGCTTCCATCTGAGCCTCCTTGATCTGTGTAGATAGGTGGGAATGGATGGTCATTGTCAGAGACTTTACTCGACGGCCCGAGTACTCTTTTCGACTAAGGGTATCTGCTACCATATTGGCCTTGCCGGGGTGATAACGAATTTCGAATTCGTAATCATTTAGTAGCTCTACCCTTCGTCGTTGTCTCATGTTGAGTTCTTTCTGATCAAAGATATGCTGAAGGCTTTTATGATCAGTAAAGACTGTGCATTTTGTACCATACAGGTAATGCCTCCAGATCTTCAAGGAAAAAACCACTACTCCCAGTTCGAGATCGTGTGTGGTATATTTGACTTCGTGGTTCTTAACCTGTCTCGAGGCATAAGATATAACCTTTCCTCGTTGCATTATAATGCAGCTCAGCCCTTGCTTGGACGCATCGCAATAGACTACGAAATCTTCTGTCCCTTCTGGGAAGGACAAGATCGGTGCACTGCAGAGGGCTTGCTTTAATGTCTGGAAAGCATTTTCTTGTTTCTCCTCCCATTTGAACGATACACCTTTTTGGCTCAAGGTGGTGAGTGGCTTCGCGATCTTTGAAAAGTTCTAAATGAATCTCCTGTAGTAGCCAGCGAGACCTAGAAACTGACGAATTTCTGTTGGGGTTTGTGGGATCGCCCAACTTTCGATAGCCTTGATCTTGGAGGGATCAACATGTATCCCATCCTTGCTGACTACATGACCTAGGAACTCCACCTTTCGAATCCAGAATTCACATTTTGAGAACTTCGCATACAATTTCTCTGCCCTTAAAGTTTCCAATATTTGTCGTAAGTGTTGGCTGTGTTCTTCCTTGCTTTGAGAATAGACTAGTATATCGTCAATGAAGACTATGACGAACTTGTCTAAATAAGGTCGACACACTCTATTCATCAGGTCCATTAATATTGCAGGTGCATTCGTTACACCAAAGGGCATCACTACGAATTCGTAGTGACCATAGCGAGTTCTGAAAGCAGTCTTTGGAATGTCGGCCTCCTAGACTCGTAGCTGATGGTATCCCGATCTTAGGTCAATCTTGGAGAAGAAACTAGCTCCTTGGAGTTGATCGAAGAGGTCATCTATCCGTGGTAAAGGGTATAGGTTTTTAATGGTAAGTTTGTTTAACTCCTGGTAGTCTATACACATGCGAAACGATCCATCCTTCTTTTTCACGAACAAGACCGGTGCTCCCCAGGGTAAGAAGCTTGGTCTAATGAAGCCTTTACTGAGAAGTTCGTTCAAATGGTTGGATAGTTCCTGCATTTATGAAGGTGCAAGACGATAAGAGGATTTAGCTATAGGGGTAGCTCCGGGGATCAAGTCGATTCGGAATTCGACTTGGCGTTCAGGAGGAACTCCTGAGATATCTTCGGGGAACACATCAGGGAAATCACAGACTTCAGGGATATCCTTGATTCTTTTCACTTCTTGAGTCTTATCAACAACATGAGCTAAGAAGGCGCAGTAATCCTTGCGAAGATATTTTTGTGCCTTGTCGTAAGAAATGATTTGAAGATTTGCACCAGATTTGTCGCCATAGATAACGAGAGATTCGTTACTTGGCAGATTAAGACGGATGGCTTTTTCGAAACATAGGATATCAGCACGGTGAAGACTTAACCAATCTTACGATTTCAAAACTTTTAATTGAGACCGGCATAAGGTCAATTGGGAATGAATGGTTATTTAAAGTAAGTGTGCATCCTATGTATATGTTATTGGTACTTTCAGTTTTTACGTTGGCCATCTCAACGGGGAATGTATCTTTTAATGCTTTGGGGTTTTGTTTTAGTAGATGTTTGAATTTATGGCTTACGGAACTTCTCTCTGCACCGGTATCGAAAAGAATAAATGCGTAAGAATTGTTGAGAAGAAACGTACCGTTCACCACATTAGGATCTGCTACGGCTTCTTCATAGCCAATCACCAAAACTCTTCTGGTACCACCAGAATTCTTTAACTTAGGACAGTTTCTTTTGAAATTCCCTGCCTCCCCACATTCATAGCAAGTTTGGCTCACTCCCGCAACGGGGACTTGGGAAATGGGTTGTGTTGGTGACCTACAGAAACGGGCAGTATGCCCCTTTCTGTTGCAGTTATGGCAGTCCATTTCTTTGAAATCTTCCTTATGACGGTAATTGCACTTGTTGCACTTTGGCAGTGATCCAACATATATACTTGGGGTTGATGGAGTAGTAGATACAGAAGTAGGAACAGGGGCTGGAACAGCAGCAGGAACAATAGCAGCGTGTGTTGCCACTGTTTGTTTCTTTTTCGAGGGATCTTGAGACGATTGCCCTTTTCGCTTGTTCCAGAATTTCTTCTTACTCCCCCCTTCCTTGGGTTGCTCCGGGATGGGTACCATAAAACCATGACGGACTCCATGGTCTACTAGCGTCTGTGCCAAACGCTTGGCACTATAAAAAGTGAGAGGGTTTACAACTATAACATTGCCTTGTATCTGAGGAGAGAGTCCCCTGATAAACCTCTCAACTTTCTTGCTCTCAGTGGGAACCATCCCTGGACACAGAATAATCAGGTCACTGAACCTGGCAGTATATGCAGCAATATCAGAGTCTTTCATCGTCAGACTCCAGAGTTCTTCCTCTAGCTTTTGAATTTCACCTCGGGGACAATATTCTACTAGCATCAGGATTTTCAGATCATCCCAGCCCATAGCATTGGCGACTGGGAGGGATAAGGATTTAACATAACCATTCCACCAGGAAAGGGCTCTGTCCAGGAAGGTACATGCTACAAACTTGACTTTGCTTGCTTCAGGGTATGCACAGATTTCAAACACAGATTCGGTTTTCTCGAACCAGCATGTCAGAGTAATGACACCTCCGGTGCCATCAAAAGTTTTAGGCTTCACATTTGTAAAGTCGTTATATGAACACTCACGAGGGTGTCCAAGACCTTCGCCATGACCGGAAATTAGAGCACCACTGCCAGCTCCATTATTACCACTGGAGTTGATTTGCGACATGGCAGCAGCCACGGCGGCAGCTACTGCTGCTTGGAAGACAGCAACATCATATTGTGGAGGTGGTGGTGGTGGTGGATTTGGTGGATTGTTGTTGTTCTTTCTGTTAGACTTCCTGGGAGGAATCTTTCTCTAGAATAAATTAAGAGAAAAATGATGATAAGTTTTCTATAGTAATTATGAGCCAGGTGATTTTGAACAAATATATTTTAGTTCTAAGCACATCATATCCTGACTTTCTTAATATTCTGTGATTTACAACAGGAGTTTACTAATACAAGTAAATAATCGCAAGGGTACTTGTGGTATCTCTTCAAATAAATATGTATAATGAAATTCATACTCGGTATTTCTATAATCACTCATTATATAATAATCATACATAATCAAGACTAAATAGACCTTCGAATAAGTGATTCTACTCTAAGTCCACAACCAAACAAGGAACAGGAAATAGAGCTAAATCACAAATTCTCAGTCATAAAATCTAAATTATATATAACTTTATGTATACACTTAGTAATTATAGCTTTACCAATAATGACTCTCTGTTTTTTACATGTTTGTTTCTAATAAGGATGACTCTCTTATATCTTGTTGTTTCTGTGTTATTATGTCATAAAATACTCCTATAGTATTTTATCTTTATGTTTGATTCTAGAATTATTCTGGTATTTAGGTAAGTTTTAGACTTGTTGCAACACCACTATCACTCCCAAACACCTGTTGGTCATATCTCAAATAAATATAGTTGATCAGGCTATATTGATCGCAGATATGATTACATAACTGTCCAGGTTTAACTGTAGTGTCCAACATCCAAATACTTTTTGTATAGTTCTTACTGTGACACTGCTTCTTTCATATATATATATATATATATATATATATATATATACACACACACACACACACATATATATATATATATATATATATATATATATATATATATATATATATATATAGGTTAGTATACTTCTTATAAAATACTTAGATTTTAAAAGTATACTTTTAGTCAAAGTGCTTCAGCCCCATAGCATTTATATTTTGTATATCTTTTATGGTCCGATATACTTAGTTCACTATAAACAATGCTCTGATACAAATCTGTCACACCCCCAAACTGGAACGGCAGAAACGTTCGGGGGCAGAGGACGTCATGTGTAGTATCACAACAATGCATAATAGTAATCAAAGTACAACAACAACCATTGTATTTACAAAGTTATAAGTTTTACATCTGAGTTCAAAAGATAGAATATATGACACCAAAATACAAGTTTAAAGACATGAGTTTATATATCTCCGTCTTCTCAAAAGCTGTGGTTGTACCTTTATCACTGTTTCCCTGAGAATACAAGTAGTTTTGAAAACGTGTCAACAATTAAGTTGGTGAGTTCATAAGCATGTTTATAACTCAAATCCGTTTTCTCGTTCTTTGATAAAGTAAACACGTTTTTCCCCAGAAAATCTTATATTTTCTGTTGTATTATACAGTAAGCAAAAGAGTGAAAGATTATGTGTTCTTAAGTGGTGAATATGTAGTTTAGTTTACATTAAACCATAAAAAGGTGTTTTCCTATACGAAAATAGTATTCCGTATTTATACTTGTAAAATACTGTGTTACAGCTTTATAAAGATAAAACTATGTGAAGTTTTACTTATTCATACACTAATCATTTTATTCAATATCAAAGTGTGAGTTATTATAACCATACTAGATGACCCATGATCGCCTGAACACGACGTTATTCAGGCGTCGCAATTGGTAGGACATTTGTCACCCCATGCATGTCTGCCTAACTGTAGCCAGCAGTTCAGGTGTGGGATTGTCAGTCTCATATAGATCTATATACAAGTGTCGCGCTCTCCCTACAGGAGACTCTGGTTATAATTTCAGGACTTGGGGGTACTTATAAAAGTACATGAAGGTTGCCTCACAAATGCTATATTGATGATTATGTATAGAATATTAACAAGTTACTTTGTAATAAATACTCAGTAGGTCAGTTTCATAAACTATATAAGATATAGTTTATATGGTTGTTTTCTGATTGTTTTCTAAAGAATGTTTTCTACTCATTTTTTGTTAAATACTCTATTTGTTTTCTGTTATGTGTTTTGAAATTTGTAACCAATGAATGAGTTCTCTAAACTATACCTATTATAGTTTAACTGTTGGTAAGAGTCGGTAATACTGTTATTCCATGAAGTTCACTGTTTGTACCAAATAGTACAAAATAGTTTGAAAACCCTTTTATATTTATATAAATGTAATATTTATATAATTGTGATTAATTAGACCTTCGATTAAATAACTTTACCCCAATCCCACAACCAAACAAGGAACGGGAAATGGGGTCAAATTACATATTCTAAATCTTCTGAATCCAAATTATATAATCTACACATATATAAATATGTAATTTTTGATAATTATAACAATTTAAAAACATTAAAAACATTAAAAACATTTTAGATATTAACACAATTTTTATTGTGTTTCACTTGTATTCCCCCCCTAAAACAGTTAAAAATCATAAAAGTGTAGGGGTATGAACTCACCTTTCGTGAGTGATTCGATTGGAGGTTCAATATAGGATGTTATTTCCACGAGTTATATCCCGAGTCCTATAAGCATTTCAGGTAATATATATATTTTTAGTGAATATAATCACAAATACGATAAGGAATCGAAATAATTTGCAAGTTTAACTTACAAATATGAGTGTTAGAAGCAAAGATGGAAGCTGATTGGAGTTCACGGCCAGAAGAGGGGTTCACGGCCCAAGAACACTTGGTGTTCTTGAGTTTACGACCCAAAGGTGATGATGTTCTTGGGTTTTCAGTTGATGCTCTTGATGAAATGAAGAACACTTGAAGATTCAAGTGTTTTCGGCCCAAAGATATGAAGATTGGAAGATGATTGCTTGATAAAGATGAAGAATACTTGATGTTCTTGAGGATAGAGGAGGTTTTCGGCCTTTGATACTTGAGAGAAAATGAGAGAGTTTTCGGTTGGAGTGTGTAAAAATGGAGGAAAAATCAGTCAATCTTATATATATACATAAGAGTGTACGACCGTAAACACATCCCGAGGACATAAGATCTTCGGGTTCATGGTCCGAGGAAAGTTCACGGCTGTGAGGGTTCATGGCTGCGAAGGGAGTTCACGGTCATGAACCATTCACGGCTCATGCGAGGTTTACGGCTCAGAAGCTGTTTGCGGCCCGAAGGAAAGAAAGAAGAAAAAGATGTGAGGGTTCTCGGTTCTACAAGTTTTCCTTCTTAAACACACAACACCTTTGAATTAAAGGCTTTTAAGCCAAATTTTTAGATATAAATCTACTTAATATAAGATAGATCAAAATGAGAAGTTTGACTTTTACAAGAATGAAAATTTCGGGTTGTCACACCGCCCGTGTCAACCGTTAGATTGTACTTTCTGACGTTGTTCGTCGCGAAGGTGCTAATCGGATCCTTCGTCGTATTCAACGAGCCTTTTGGAGTATAAGTAGCGAGAGTGTGGTATTGTAACAGTGCAACAAGCTATGCATTCAACTTTTTTAATTAATTAAAAGTCACTACCGGTAATGGTAGGTTAAAGGGACCAAATAAGCAGGTCACTAACAACTTTGTTCCTTCATAAAGCACGAAAATAACTTAACAGACTGAATTGGTAAATGTGCAATACATAGTAGGGCTAATATGTCATTTTCCCTAATATATAATATAGAAAAAAGAGATATAAAAACACTGTGCATTCAACTTGTGTATGTAGTAGGGCCAGCCCAAGGTAGGTTCTCCAAGTACCCATGAACAGGGCCCAAAAATTCATAGGGCCTGATTTTTTTTTTATCATTTTATTGTTTCCTATGTTCATTTACTGGACCAAAAAAGGTTACTCTTTCTGTAATAATGCAAGCATACATGGGGCATTCTCCAAGGAAAATCGTTAACAGTATAAATCATTAGAACATCATTATTATTCATTTATTCATCATTCGATTCCATTCCAATTCCTGTTATCCAATATCACTATATATTAGAGACGCAATCAATAGACAACAATCTTATTTCTTTTTCTTTCTTCTCAAATCTCTTAAGCAAGTCAAGGATTCAAGCAATGATTTTACTTTACAATTAGAGATTCAGAGGTAAGCACTCATCATTCATCAGCAATATCAGTATGTGGGAAGTGTATTTTTGATTTTTAGAAGCTTCAAATTTGTTATCTACTTGAGGTTTTGAAATCAGAAGGTAACATTAAAGTATTTCTGATTTTTTTTTCATGGGTTTGTTAATTGTTACTGAAAAGTGCTTAGTTTTTTTTATTTCTAACTTCTGATCAATTTTTCTTTTTCTTCTGCTTCCAAATTAGTAATCAGTAAATCCAAAGAACAAGGATATTAGTTTCGAAAATCAGAACTTAGAAGGAACAAGGAGTTGTGGAAATCAATTTATGAATTTTAAAAGTACAAGCAAATAAATTTCTTCTTTTTTAGTTTTTGTTTCGGATAAATTTATCTGATTTGTAAGAACTAAATTCTTATTTCGTTTCTCATTTTGGATTTTAGATTTTGTTTCTGATTTCAGATTTTTGATTTCATTTCTTATTTGAGTTTCTGATTTCTAGTTTCTGATTTCGTTTCTAATTTTGGTTTTTAATTTCAAATTTCTAGATTTCGGATTTCTTTAAAAGCATATCATTGTTTTTCTTATCTAAAGTGTCAAAAATCAGTAGGTAATTTTCTTAATTATGGATTTCATTAGAAGCATATCATTGTTCTTTTTTTTTCTAATAAAAAATATATGATGCTTATTTGGATTCTGAATTTTTTTTTACATTTTTGATACTCTTTCTTGTTGATTTGAAGTGTTGAAAATCTAGAACCAAGAAGAAATCTACAAATCGCAAATAAGATCATTTATTTCTTTTCTATAGGTTACAATGCCTCCAAGATTAAAAAATATATGAATATGGATATGAAAAATGTAAGAAGAAACAAAAAATTGACGAATTTAATAAAACTCAAGCAGGATCTACGGATAGGTTTATAATAAAAAAAACACAAAACTTTCCGAAAAATGAAACACATAATGTTAATGAAGCTAATCTTGATGATAATGATAATGTTGATGTTGATGTTGATGTTAATCATAATGTTAATGATCATGTTGATGTTAATGATAATGTTAACGATAATCTTTATGTTAATGATAATGGAAATGTTGATGTTGATGATAATGTTGATTTTCACACTTTTGATATATTTGATCCACGAAATCGGGATGTTCTTGATTCTAACATGATAAATATTTTAGCATTGAAAGGTCCTAAAAGAGATTTATCTATTATAAAAGGTCATAAAGTTAAATATCTAAGAAGATTTTATGCAACATATTATACCAAAACTTTACCAAATAGGAAAAAATGTGATAGAGATTGGCTTGTTTATTCTAAAAAAAATAATAAAATTTTTTTTTGTTGTAAAATATTTCGAAAAAGGTGTGGAAATGGTCAATTAGCAAATGATGGTTTTAGGGATTGGATACATCTTAACACTAGAATTAAAGAGCATGAAACTAGTATGAAACATATTAAAAATATTAATACTTGGAATGATTTTGCGTTTAAGATTACAAAAAAAAACAACTATTGGTAGTGTGGCTCAAAAACAATTAGAAAAATAAAAAGTTCATCGGAGACAAGTTTTGTATGAAGATAGCAATGAAAATTTCTTAGGGTTATTTGAAATGTAGGCTGAATTTGACATGGTTTCTTATGAGCATATACTACGTATTACAAATGAAATTGATATTCATAAACATTATCTTGGGCATAGGATACAAAAACTTTTTCTTTCTTCATAACTAAAATCTATGATTATTAAAAAGATAAAAAAAAATGAAAAATATTTTTCAATAATACTTGATTATACTCCCGATATGTCACAAGGGCAAATGACTATTATTTTAAGATATGTGGATGTCTCGTCAAATGTTATTTGCATTGAAGAATCTTTTTTAGGGTTTTTAGGTGTAAATGATACAACCAGCCAAGGAGTTTTTGATGTTTTACAAAATGAATTGAATTTGCTTGATCTTGGCATTAATAGTGTATAAGGACAATGTTATGATAATGGATCAAATATGAAAGGAAAACAATAAGGAGTGCAAAAAAAAAACTTTTAGATATAAATTCTAGAGGTTTTTATACTCCTTGTGGTTGTCATAGTTTAAATTTAACTTTTTGTGATATGGTTAATACTTGTGGTAAAGTTAAAAGTTTTTTTTTTGGAACAATACAACGTATCTATAAAATTTTTGCAAATTCCAATAAGAGATGACAAATTTTAAAAGATAATGTGAAAGTGTTAACTCCTAAATCTTTATCATCCACTCGTTAGGATAGTCATGTTGATAGTGTTAAATGTATAAGATTTCAAACTTTTGATATAAAAAAGCTTTACTTGAAGTAGCCAAAAATGATAATGATCCAAAAATAATAAGTGAGGCTAAATCCTTAGCAAAAAATGAATTT
The DNA here is from genome assembly GCF_052849685.1 of Lactuca virosa. Lineage (NCBI taxonomy): Eukaryota > Viridiplantae > Streptophyta > Magnoliopsida > Asterales > Asteraceae > Lactuca > Lactuca virosa. The sequence goes on from NC_136429.1 coordinate 158,941,692, forward strand.
GGCAACTTTGAGTTTATATTGGCATTATTAATTTGGTATGAAATGTTAAATACTGTTAATTTAGTTAGCAAACAATTGTAATCAAAAGATATTGATGTGTGTAAAGTATACTAGTTTTAATCCTAACAAACTCAAATAAAAACAAACACATGTAGGCAGGGTACCTATTGATAGCAGTTTAGTTTAAGCAAGTAGGGTATCGAACACATGGAACGGTAACAATTAAAATTAATACTAATATTATCTAAATAAAGCAATTAATTAAAATGGGGGGTTTTCTCTAGTTTTACAAGACTATAAACTTGAATAACTTCCTAAACACTTTAGCAAGAAGGCAATTAACAACTAAAAGAGGAACAAAAGACAACTAGATTCAATCAAATTAAAGAGACTTCCGTTTAGATTCGATTCACTTATTCCTATGGTTGATTTCGTGGCAAGTGCAATGGATTAATATATCATTGGTTACCGATTTCTTATGTGATTAGGTTCATGTTCATTATTACTAATCCTTTAGCAAACAAATTAATTAAAACAATGGCTAGTTGATTAAACTAACAGGTTTCCTAGTGTTTAGTTCGAATCAAGTAAGACTTGTAACATTAGTTAATCAAATCGGTTGGTTTAATTAACTCATATGAGGTTGGTCATCACATATGCTCACACATTAACTTACTTATTTTCTAGTTAACCCTAGGTTCATGTTCACTAATACTAGACATACAATCTTGTTTTCACAAAACCATAAGATTCAAGCAATCAGAAGATGTTCATGCAACTCAATTACTTAGTTATTAACAGAAAATAATTATCATTAACATGCAAGAATCTTTTAACAAGCTTAACAAGACACATAACCAAATCTATATAATCAAAGTCACTCAATCAAACCATATTCATAAGATCATCTAGTCTAAACAGAAGTGTGAAGTTTTTAGCTCAGAACTACAACAAATAACATCCTAAACTCGAAATCTAATGTAATAAACATGATTCAAGACAAAGATTAAGAGTAAAGTAATAGTTTAATGCCTTTGATCTCTTTAAATCCAAGCTTCTAATTGAAATTCGAAAACCAAATGCTTCTCAGAACCTCTCTAGCCTCCAAAAGTCGTCCAAAGCCTCCAGCAAAAGTTAGGGTTAGAATGAGAAACGATATATCTATAGATTCAGAAAAACAGAGCAACTCGTCGAGTTTTTAGGATAAACTCGCTGAGTTTTTTACTTAAAACGCGTGTACGGAAAGGCATCGTTGAATCCGGAATCTTCCAAGCAACTCGTCGAGTTTTACTTCATTCAAACCTTCTTTCTTTAATCTCCAAATTCCAAGCTTCCAATTGCTCAATCCGCTTCCTTTTTTATCCAAGCATGTCTTTAAAGCTGAAAATGAAATTTTAAACTAATTAAGCACATTTTGTTCATAAATTGAGACAAAAACAGCAAAAAGTATTAAGATATTGTATGAATTATATGACTAAATATGCACATATCAGATATGATTATTCATGTTGCTATGGAAAAAAAATGAAAGGGTTGATTTCTTTTTTTAAGAATATAGACAAATGGTTTTTTTAATGCTTTACAAACTGCAAAAGATATTGCCTTATGAATAGGCATTGATCTAATATTTCCTAAAATACCTGAACCTAAAATAAAATAAAAACATTTTGATGAGATTTCAAACAATACTTTTTGTAGTGTTTCAGAATCCGCGCAAGAAAAATTTAGTTTTAAATATTTTATTTATATTGTTGATCAATCAGTTACTTCTTTAACTACAAGGTTTGAACAATACTAACAATTTGATAAAATATTTGGTTTTTTTGTTTAATTCATAAAATTACCTTTATTAGATGATATAACCTTAAAGTCTTGGTGTAAGTCTCTTGAAACTTCACTTAAGAAAGATGAACAATTGGATATTTATAGAAATTACTTATATGTTGAGTTACAATTACTTTTACATCTCTTGCCTAAGGAAAAAATGACAGCAACTGGTATTCTAAATTTTTAAAAACGTGTTGATTGTTTTCCTATTACATCTATTGCATATAGAACTATGTTGACTATTCTTGTTACTGTTGCATCTGCAGAACGAAGTTTTTTAAAATAAAAGATTTTGAATTCCTACTTATGATGTACAATGACTCAAGAACGACTTAATGGAGTGGCTTTGATGACGATTGAGCATAACATGGTGGATAAAGTTACATATGTGTAAGACCCTATTCGGGATCATTCTGTGATTCAGGGCCGTGGGTCGGAAGTTGATTGTGTAAAGGCTTTGGTCCTTAAGATGGCGATGTTTAGACCTTTTGGATGGAGGCAATGATGTTTATGATATCTAAACCTTTGAATTGTGTTTTGGGCCGAAGTGTAGAACGAGAAAAGTCATAGGTCGGGTTCTTGCATGAAATATGGATTTTTTCGAGAGGTTAGTCCAAGATATTTAGATAATATTGTAGAGCTCTTCAATACCTTTCCGTGGATATAAACATCGTTAAAATTAAAGTTGAAACGAATAATTTATGACCGTTTGAAGTTAGGAAGGTTTTGGGATCAGTCTAGTACGTTGAGCGTAAATTGAGTACAATGGGCGTAAATTGAGTACGTTGGGCATATGCTATCAGTTCCCAAACCCTAATGTGAGGGTTTTGAGCAATATTTAAGCTCCTTAACTCCCCCAAACCCTTTCCTATCTCAGCCTCCACCCCTTCAACTCCTCCCATGAAAACCTAACCCTATTTTGCGCCTTATGAGCAAAAAAATGTGTTTTTGAGTGCTTTGGAGTGTCCTTGGCGCATCTTGGAGAAGAAGGAACTCTGTGGAGAAGTTTTGGTTGCATTGGTGCTTGTGGATCCAGACTTTGTTCACCTTGATCTTTCTTCTAGAGGTATAAAGCTTGAATCTTGATGATGCATTTGTTAGATCTAGCTTGTTTTTCGTGCTATGAGCTTTTGGTCACTTTAGTTCATAAAGTTTAGATCTTCAAATTTTTTGACCTTTTTATGGATAAAGTTGGAAAATTTATCCATCTAAACATCATATTGATTCGGATCTAAAGGTTGGAGACTTGGACATAATGGATTAAGTTGAAAGAGATGCTCGTTTCGTCCATTTAAGACTTAAAAACTAGATCTTTGTGGTTTGGACCATTCTAATGGATAAAGTTGGAACCTTTATCAATTATGGAGCTTTTAGGATCCATAAAAATGTGATATCGGTCCTTCTATTCCTTCCATGCAAGTTTCATGATGTTTGAATGGATTAATAAGTTAGGGTTTTGGCTTTTGCACCTTTTCTAGAGATGGAAAGTCATAAAGGTGGGAACTTTATGACTTAGAATGATGTTATGGGACTAGATCTGAGTGTTGGATGAAAGCAATTAAGAGAATAATCACTTAATGGAAAAGTTCCATTTGACCAAGTACGATGGGCGTACCTTTGAGTACGTTGTGCGTACTTGTGTAGAGTCTCGTCCCTAGATAGTGAGTATGCCATGCGTACGAGCTGAGTACGTTGGGCGTACTCAGCCTGAAGTTGGACTTGTTGACCTTGGGTCAAACTTGAGGATTTTGGGCTATTAATTAAGATTTTATCTAGTTCTGGTGTTAGTGGATTTGCGAGTGCAAGCAATGTAGAAAAAGGATCGTATCTTAGTGTTTCAGAGTTCTTCGATTTAGATGAGTCTTCTCACTTTGTTCGTGGGTCAAAGGCACCAATGTCGACCACTAAATTGTGTATGTAGGATGCTTGCTCTCATTGTGACTCTTGTATGCTTGTCTGTATGGTAGTATATACGTGCTGACCAGCTGGGTCTTATTGTTGTTACTGTGATATGTGATACTGTATGTGCTGAGACTTCAAGTAGTCTACAGGGTTGCTGATAACCCATGGGGTGTGTTGTTTTCCCACTAAGACTTCGGGTAGTCTCCAGGGTTGCTGATAACCCATAGATGTTTATTTTTGATGTGTTATGTGTGGTATTTTGGGGAACTCACTAAGCTTTGTGCTTATAGTTTTTGGTTTAAATGTTTTCAGGTTTTCATATAATAAAGGAGGGACACGACTCGATTGCATCGCATCAATGGGAGACTTGTGCACGTGATAACTTTTGACGGTACTCTGATAAATGTTTTAAGATTAAATGGTCCTATTTAAAATTTTGTAGTTGTGATTTGAATAAACACTTCAATTATTAATTGAAAATTTTGTGTTGAAATTTGGGGCGTTACATTATGAAGATGTTATTGAAAAGTTTATTTTAACGAATATTAGGAGGATGGTTGTTTTCAAGTAGAATCCAATTTCTTTTTTTTTTCTATTATTTTGAATGAAATTTTAATTTTATGTATTTTAAATAGAAAATTAAAATTTATAATTTTTTTGCTTAAATTTTGAGATCTTTAAAACTTTAGAGCCTATTTTTTGTTAAATGACACATGGTCTTCATAATCACGGGACCGGCGCTAGTATGTTGTGGCCACAACTCATAAGGTGGCTTTTATTAGGATGAGTTTTAGGACCTTAAACCACTTGTTATAAATTAAAGCTTTTAAAGATATTTCTCGTACCATTTTTTTTAAAAAAAAATTGGATCTTTTGAAGATATTTCTTGTACCAATTATTTTACATATTAAATTAAAAGATGACATAACTTGTGAACAGGAAAGAGTTTAGAGCTGCTGGCTTGGTGGTTTAGTTGTGGCTTGATACGAGGCAGTTTAGACTCATCTCAATCTGAAATCAGCGATGCTATCATCTAATGAATCTTTTACATTTGTTAAAAAAATTAGACATTTTGAAGTTCTAGCATAGTGGACACTTTTAAGTAGAGACGGAAAAAATTGACCCAACCCACTAGCCCAACCTAAAATTAATAGGTTGGATTGAGATTTTTAACTCATTTAAGTTAAATGGGTCAACCCGTCTAACCCAGTTAATTAAATAGGTTGAGTTGGATACAAATTATCAACCTGTTTTCAACCCACCAACCCATTTAACTTTAGTATGAATTAAATTTAATAATTATTTAAACAATATCATGTGTTAATTTGAGTTGAATTTCTAAATTATAATTTTGTATTATTATTTATGTTTGTAAAAAAAATACAATTCTAAATTTTTTTTTGCGCCGACAACACTAGCCACTCAACAAAAAATTTAATGTTATTTGAACAATTTATTTGTATTTATGAATAGAGATTGTGATTTTGTCATAGGGAAATCTTAAGAAAAGTCTCTTTATTTTGGGAAAAGTTACACTTTAGTCCCATTTTTTTTGCACAAAAAACCCAGGAAACCAGATAAATTGAACATTTAGACCCTCTTCAACTAGTGACCTTCTTGTATCCAGAAACAATTGATATTGTAGCCAGGATTGGCTTATGTGGATTCAATCGCCATCTTATTTACAAACACTCGAAGTTTACTTTCCCCTCTCTCGTTTCACATTCCCCCTTAGTGAACTAGGGTTTTTACCCTTGAACACGTGCGTGCATTTGAAATCATGGAAGACATCCATGATTTTGATACCATAGATTTGGATCTTGATGCATACTTCAAAAGGAAACAAGTTTCCCAATGCAAAGACGAATTTCTACATATTCTCTATGAAGAAGACGATGATGACGCAAATGATGATGCTCAAACTGAAATCAATATAGAACAATCAAACAAAGATTATATGGAAGGTAGTCATGAAGAAGATACTGATGAAGATTTCGAGTATTCCACTCGCAACCCAAAGGTAAAATGGAACATAATCAAACCAACTCTTGGTGAAAGGTATGAATCCCCACATGAACTGAATTTGTGTTTAACCAACTATATTGTTAGTAAGGGTTTTCAAATTCGTTTAAAAAAATGTGATAATGTTAGAATAGTGGAAATATGTGGAGGTGATCCAGAGAAGTGACCATTCGTGGTTAGGGCTTCTTGGATGAGTACTAAAAGGTTATTCCAAGTCAAAAAAAAGTATAGACATTCATACATGCATTAGGAGTTTTAACAATACAAGGCTTATGGATCCTACCTAGTTAGCAAGGAAATTTGTGAAGGGGTTGATTAGGAAACCTAATTTAAAATGCAAGGAGATGCATATAATTATACAAAGTAAATTTCGTTGCAAAATGTCATGGTCAAAGTGCTATAGATCAAGGATGAGGGCACTATCATTAATTAATGGGAAATTGAGTGACCACTATGCAAGAGTTTGGGATTATGGCATGAGCTGATCTAAACAATACGTTTAGGATTATTGCTAATGTAAACCATGATAATACCACAACATTTCATAGAATCTACATTAACTTTAAAGCAATAAGAGAGGTGTGGAAAAAGGGATGTTGTAGGGTAATAGGATTGGATGGTTCGTTTTTTAAGGGAAAATGTAAAGGCGGGTTGTTAACTATAATAGGTAGGGATGCTAAAAATCAGGTGCATCCTATAGCTTGGGCAGTTGTTGATGTAGAGAACAAGAATAACTGGAAGTGGTTTTTGTTTTGGTTAATAATGACCTTGGATTGCAGGGTGGAAGGGGTGTGTGTGTAATCACTAATCAAAACAAGGTAAAGTAACTATATTTTTATTTGTGATTACTTGCAATTTGTTTACAATAGTTTTTTGTAGTTGCTAATTAACTTTTTTTTCATGTGAAAGGTTATTCTTGAAGCTAGTAAGCATATTCTACCCTATGTTGAGCATAGGCAATGTGCGAGGCATATCTATGAAAATTTCAGAAACGTTTATAGTGGAGTGGAGTTTAGAAACATGTTTTGGGAAACTGCAAAATCTACAATAGAAGGAGAATTCAATATTAACATGGAAAGGATCGGGGCAATAAGTTCTGCTACTTATGATCATCTCATGGAAAGGGAACCAACTTCATGGTGCATGGCTTATTTCTCTACTGGATTGGCTTGTGAGGTTGTAGAGAGTGGGGTTGCTGATTTTAATGAAATCATCGTAGATGCAAGAACGAAACCTCTACTCACTATGCTTGAAGATATTAGGCTTTACATGATGGAAAGGTGTTATAATCTGAAACAAGAGGCTGAAAACTGGGTTGGTGAAGTTTGTCCTTTAGCAATAACAAAGATGGAAGAATTTGGAGAAGACATTAAGTAAGTAATTTCAAGTGGTTTGTTTTTTCATGTTTATATTTTCTCCTTATATACTATCTTATGTGTTTGCAGAAGTTGGTATGTAGTTCCAAGTGAAGTGAATGAGTATGAAGTAAGGAACAAGTTTCAAAGCTACGGAGTTGACTTGAAGGGAAAATGTTGTACTTGTAGATTATGGGAGCTTTTAGGGTTACCTTGTATGCATGAAAAAATAAACAACTGGATAAGCATGAAGCTTAGTGAGTTTCCCCCAAAATACCCCATACGATAAACATACAAGTACGCATAATGGCCCACAACCTCCCGATTAGAATGCCCATGACCAATCAGTCCCTTGGATTGGAATGCCAACATGCAACAGGTATGATCAGCCATCGGGCTGGAATACTTAGGGTTTGTTGGCCTACCGCCTCAATCTGACCACTCTTCCAAAGCCTTCATGCCTACAGCTTACAGCCGGCCCACACCGGGTATCTTGGCCTACAGCACAAAGTAGGACCGCCTCAATCCACCACTACCATATGTCGACATATAAACAAACAAGGATCAATTAGGCACATAATTAAGGCAAACATCAAACATACAGCTCACTATCACCTACAAGTCCTCTCACAACATACAGTCTTGTTATCATCCATCCTCCATGAAATCTGTAACCATAGGTAACTAGAGGTGAGATAGCCACCCAAACATATGATCCTACTATAGAGCCAAAACCAAACAAGGGACAGGAAAGAGAGCCTAGACCAAGAGTTCTCATGTTATCCTACGTGACTGCAGAGGGTAACCGACAAGTACAGATAACATACGGATCTACATATCACTATGCCAATGCAACATACTCGATACCAGAATACATATCTAACAGATCACTACAGCATAACAGCATACTCGATACCGGGATACAGATCTAACAAATCACTATAGCATAACAATATACTCGATGCAAGGATACAAATCCAACATATCACTATAGCATAACAGTATACTCGATACCAGGATACAGATCTAACAGATCACTACAGTATAATAGCATACCCGATACCAGTATATAGATCTAACAGATCACTATAGCATAACAGCATACTAAGTATCAAAATCCAAGGAATGCATGACCGTATATATTCAGAGGTGAGATAGCCACCCATACAGGTGGTCCTAATCTAGAATCACACCTAAACAAGGAACAGGTAAGAGAGCCTAGACCAAGAGTCCTCAGTCTATCCTACATGACTATATACAGTCCCTAAGGCATCCTTCTACTAACAGATAATCAAAACTAGTGGGCTGACATTGGTTCCTTCGACCCACAATCCAATGAGGCAAAACTCACCAGAAATGAAAACCTGAGAACACCGCGATACGCTCCCTGCTACAGTGCTTGCTCATGTGGTTCCACTAACTTCAGAATCAATTGAATCTTAATCACCAATCAAAACCCTCAAGTTTTACCTAAAGTTAAACTTGGTCAAAGCTAACAAGTCAGCTGATTCAACCCAGCCGATTCAACACAGAATGTGTACGCGGGGCGTACTCGAGCATTAACCACCATCGGTGAGGTTGACCACGTACGCGTTGCGTACTCAGATTACGCAGGCCGTACGCCTAGTCTTCCGAAAACATATTAAGAGCTTAATTCCTTAAGCTTTTACATCCAACTCCCAGATCCAAGGCCAAATCATCCTCAAGACTCATAAAGTTTCCAGCTTTATGACTTTGCATGTCCATTAAGTGCTTAACTCAACATCTTAATACACTAAGACCTTCTAAAGAATGCATGGAGAAAAACCAACCATTAAGACTTTGCATGTCCATTAAGTGCTTAACTCAACATCTTAATACACTAAGACCTTCTAAAGAATGCATGGAGAAAAACCAACCATTAAGACCCCATTTTTATGACTCAATACCCTTCCTAAGGTCTGAAAGGATGGCTTAATGGGTCAAGAACATGCCATGCTCAAGAAACACCACATTTGGGATAAAAAGAACCTACATCAAGCCTAAAACAAGATCCAAATGAAACTTCACCAAGTTCAGAACTTTATACCTCCAAGATAGTCTCTACTTCCTCCCTTCTTCTTCAAAGGCACAAAACATACACTCACAAGCTTATAAATGCTCCACAATGTGAATTAGGGTTGCAAGGACGTATGAAAGGATGGGGGCTGATGGAAGGAGCTAAGTTTGGGAGTTAGTGATAAAGAAATAGGGTGCAAACCCTAAAGATTAGGGTTTGGGACTTCACCGCGTAAGCCCTGCGTACACAAATCATACGCCCAGGGTAAGTGGCTCCACCCCCAAAAATCCAACAGTGGCAATAACAGCCCCTCCAATCCACAATTCTTACATTATAAGGACTAAAATGCAATAAATATCAACATAAGGGTCAAAACTAGAAGCACCTCATCATTGGGATGTTACAATAAGCTATGGGTTGGATGACATGGTTTACCGCTTCTGCGATAACGAGCACAAAAAGGTTATCAAAAGTCAGTATGTGGTTTTCAATGAGAATGCGCTATACAAGGATGAACTTGCTAAGGGTTCAAGCAGTAATAAACAACCAGAAAAGGAAGAACAAGTTGAGTTAGAAGAAACTTCAGAAGACGACATTATAAAACTTGTCAGTACTCTAGAGATAGTTGAAAGTTCAGGAAGCAATGGGAGATCTGATGAAACCGGAGATAGTGAGAGCATAGGTGACAGTAGTTCATATAATGAAGGTGTAGAAACTGAAACTCCTACTGTCCATAGATCCACTAGAGTACGAAGGCCTCCAGTCAGGTATTCTCCTTTAGCAAACTTCTTGTTGCTAATAGAGAATAGTGAACCTGAGTCTTATCTAGAAGCCTTGAGGATGAAAGAATCCATACAGTGGAAGAAGGATATGGAAGAAGAATTGAGCTCACTTGACAAGAATCACACTTGTTCCTTGGTCACTGCAAAACAAGTGGGTGTTTCGGGTTAAGGATGAGATTGATGGAACCAAGAGATACAAGGCAAGATTGGTAGTCAAGGGTTTCTAACATAAGAGGGAGGTTGATTATAATAAGATCTTTTCTCCATTTATGAAGATGAATACAATTAGAATGTTTTTGGGAATCATGGCCTCTGAAGATCTCCATATAGAGCAACTAGATGTGAAAACAACTTTTCTCCATGGCGACCTTGAAGAAGATATCTACATGGCACAACTAGAAGGTTTTCCCACATTTGGCAAGGAAAATATGGTGTGTGAACTAAAGAAAATTTTGTATGGTTTGAAGCAGGCTCCAAGGCAGTGGTACTTGAAGTTTGATAGCTTCATGCAGAGGAATAGTTACAACAGATGTGAGATGGATCACTGCTATTATTTGAAGAAATTCAAATCCGCATATATCATTCTGTAGTTATATGTTGATGACATGTTGATTGCTAGATCCGACATGCAGGAGATCAATAAGCTAAAGAAGCAGTTGTCCAGTGAGTTCGAGATGAAGAATTTAGGGGTTGCTAAACAAATATTTGGCATGAGCATGCCATGGACAGAGTTACCGGTACACCAAAACTTTCATAAGCCAAGTACATTAAGAAAGTTTTAGAAAAGTTCAACATGGCAGATGAGAAAGCCAGAAGTACACCATTGGGGATCGGTAGAGACTTACCAAGAAGCAATCCCTAAAAATAGAAGAAGATAGAGAATACATGGCTAAAGTTCCCTACGCATCTATAGTTGGCAGTTTAATGTATGCAATGGTTTGCACCAGAGCAGACATTGCTCATGTAGTGGGAGTTGTGAAAAGGTTCATGTCAAATCCAGGAAGACAACATTGGGAAGGAGTGAAATGGTTGTTATGCTACTTAAAAGGAACAGTTGAGTGTTCCTTATGTTTAAGAAGAAAAGGAGTATTTTGGAAGGGTTCAGTAATGCGGACTTAAGTGGATGTGTGTAGTTATTATTAATCAAGTATATGAAACGAAATCAGAGTTTAGAATAAATTATGAACACACGATGTAAATATGATATGTATGGTTCTATTACGCTTTAACAGGATACAGAGAAAAATATGGAGTAGAAGTCGAAGACTCCAAGAACTCCTCTAACTCTAGTACCCATCCTATATTTATAGGGATAACCAAAGCGTACAAAAAATATAAGGGGCTAAAACATTACAACTTCGACACAAACGTTGCCCTTATACAAAACATACAAACTAGCTTTCAACACTAAGGCTGACCTAGACAAACTTCGACACCTCACAACTACATTCGAGCTCAACCTTCTCCCCTTTTGTGAGAAGTGTCGAATCTAAGTCATCATCATCTAAGCGGTTTGATGTATCACCATTCGAATTTTAGAATACCAGTTTACCACCTTGCGAATTTCAACTTTGTCACCATCATTGTTCTTTGCACAACTATTCATTCGAACAATGAGATTTGTATAATGAGATGTGGTGTATCTTTCAACATCAAAAGCTAGAAACAGAAATTTCGTGTTCTTCCCGTTCTTGTTTTTCCCAACAAACACAATCCTTAGTGGCTTCAAGCATATTTCCCCATCTTCATAGCTTTCCAAACTAGCTTGACTCTTCAACATAGATTTGGGCACTGTGATTTGTTTTCCCATTGCCAAGGCTAATTCGACATCTGTTAATGCAAGACAATCATAGTAATTGTCTATAAACAACTTGATGCGAGCAAATCCGATTAAAAAATCTTCTTTTCTTGTTATCTGAAGCTTTAAGACATCAACTCCTTTCAAAATCCTTGCAACACAAATCAGATCACGAAGGTTCATCAAAGGGAAGTCAGAAACTGATAAATCGAATGCTACATTGTTTTCTCGGACTGCATGAAAGCGATAATTCTGCACCACACCCTCGAACAAAACGTCTTTGGAAATGTTGAGAACTCGAACTATATTTACTAAAGACGAAATCTCCTCCTCCGTTTTTCCAAGAACTGCATGGAATCGAATCTTCAATCATTTATATTCTTCTTTGTCCTCATACTTATCAACGATTTGATACTGTGCAACCATAAACATCATTTTGTTGATTGGGAAATCCAACTGGTTAAAATCAGTATTCTCAGTAGCAAAGCTTTTCTTGGGAACTTTTTCAAATTCATGCATCTCTTCACTTATAACCAGATCTTCAATGTTTCAATAACAACAATGCTTTGAAGGATCACCCTTATCAAGACCAGGAGGGTCATTTGCTCTTTGACGAAGAATGATTTGAATATGCCTTTGCCTTTCCATTTCTTTTTCTAAGGCAACCTTTTTCTCTTCAGCAGTTAGTTTTGTAGAAAATACCTTCCCTTTTCTTTTCATTTCTTTTGTTGATGGATGTGGCTTCGATGAACTTGATCCTCCAACATCAGAACCAATCACTACACCTTTCTTCAATGGCCTTGTTGTTGTTGTTGTTAAAGCAGTTGTAGATGATGTCTTCGACAATGAAGTGGGAATTTGAGTCGACATAACCTTTCCAACCACTTTCGCATCACCATCACCTTTCCCTGAACCACTTCCTCCCCAACCTGTTTTCGAACCCATGCCAACACCACCCTTTTCTCCCCCTTGTACCCCTGTACGAACAGATGGGGCATCAGTTGGCATCAAACTTATGAACTTGAGCAATGGAGCCATCTCAACTTTGATTGTCGACTCTAAAGACATAGATTTTTGAGATAAGGATTCTGGAGTGGATGATAAGGAAGACCCAAACTTCAAAATTAACTCCTTGAGATTTCCCAACATCTCTTCAATTTTTTTCAAAACTTTGAGCATCAACCTCAGCTTTCTTATCAACTGTGGGAAGTAACGAATTACACCATTCAACTACTTTTGTGACAGCATCGGCAATTATATCCACCTTTTTGTGATGAAAGGAATAATTGTGATCCAGAACTGCAATCTCCTCCGCCATATCAACTATGAGTTCCTCAATTTTCTTGTTAACATTTTCACAAACAGTCTTCACATCCTAGACAAACAACACATACCTTTCCTTCGCAACAGTTCGCAACTCCTTTAATTCATTAGGAAAAGAAGAAGACTGAAATTTCACCCTTAACTCGTTATTCTTATCTACCAGATCAATCGCTTCTCGCAGTCTAAGCTCCTGAGCTTTAAGCGTCACATTGACTTCGATACCAGAGACAATATTTCGACCCCCAACATCAGCTTGAAATTGCAATAAGGAGTTGAGCTTCCTGTTGAGAATCTTGAATTGTTTACCAGACATTAACATATGATCTTGGATGTTCTCCTCTTCTGGATCAAATTGAATTTCGGCAAAAGATCCCATAAAATCACCATCTTCTATTGTATCATCCTCTGGAATAGATTTAGGGCCTTCTGTGGATTGTGATGGAAATAAAGAAGTGATGGGTTGATCCATAATGTTTTCAAAACTGGGTGAATTTATGGATTGTGGCGGTGTAGTAGAAATTGAAGAATGAAATGGTGGTAGAGAAGTAGTGGTATCAATGGTAGATATATCCAAAGAATAAGAAATGATAATGGTAGAATTACCTTGGGCTTCGTTGTTCGACACTCCATCACCCATGTTGACATTTTTATCCATATTAGATATGTGCGCAGGGATGCCTGAAGTTCGAACCTCCTCAAAAACTAATTCGTCATTCGAAACTCCAGGTGGTGTGACTATAGTCTGCTCAAGAGTGGATTGTTTCGCATGATCACCTTGATTGATGGTTGTGTACACAAAACATGTTTCCATATTGCCACCAAGACTGACAGTCTCCTCGAAATTCGACTTAACTGGTGAGCCCCTCGGAGGTGATTGAAAGCCCATATCATCATGTCGAATAGGAGATGGAGTAGCATCTTCTTCGAAATCCGTTTCCACCACAACTTTATCAATAGACTCTTCGAGCTTCTTTTGCTTCTTTTTAATCTTCTTTACTAATTCACAAGCCCTTCTTTTCTTGGAAGCCGGAGACACAGGAGCATGAATCTCATGAATAAGTACTCCCTTCCAATTAAATTGCAACTTTTTGATCTTTTTAACCTTTGAAATAAAAGTCTTAGATGGGGATGAAAGAGACTTGACAGGAATGTCACGATGAAGTGGACCATGGTCTGGAGAATGATGAGGTCTGTGAGCCATTTTCTTTATCTTTTTTAGAACACCCGACTTCGAAGGCAAACAACATTTGCTGTTTGAGAAGGCTCAGGTTGAACAACTTCCTTTGGAATAGGAACCAGATCAGGTTTCGAAACACGAGCCTTCAAAATTTTCTTTGGTGTAGACTCAGTTACAGGCTTCGATGGACTAGCCTTAGTATCTTTCTTCAAAGGTTTGCCCCTTTTGACTTTATCACCCTTTTCTAACAAAAATTCAGTCTCAATCGAAGGATTGATTGTTCGTAAATAAGAAACAAGAACTTTATTAGCATGATCAACCTTTCGAAGCATAGCATCAGGGATACATGAAATCGATGGAAACACATCCAGATTATCCTCCACCATCTTCGGATGCTGATACAGAGCAAATTTAGCCTTTTGTTCATCATCGGGAATAGCAATACCTTCCTTTTCATATGTAAACTTCATAATTAGACACCAGTAACGAGCACAAGCAATTCCATTCACCACATTCGTCTTGCCGATACTTTTTGCAAATTCTTCCCAGAACTAGTTTTCGTAATCAATCTGTAAATCATAGTAAAGGCCTGCTATCATGGCATAAATTTCCAACTTTGCCTTATCCAAGCCAACGCTTCGACCCGTAAGCATCGAAGGAAAATACCAAACAGAAAATTCCATATGCAAGGAAAAGAAGATTTCTTCAAATCACTTATCTTTGTTAGAAGTGGTTGATGACCCATTTCATTAAACATGTGAAGCACATGTTCATTCGAGACTGCATAGAAAGGTTCTACATTTGGGATATTCAATATTTGAGAAAACATCTTCTTGGTTAACTTGAACTTCTTCTCATTGGTTAACTGAAAGGTAACCACATTGATTGTTTTGTTGAACACAACAGTAGAACCAGCAAGCGACAACCAGGTCATTGGTACAGAAAAAGAGGCCGACATTGTTGTAGACAAAACATAGTGGTTCAAAGCGACAATGAGAAGTGTTGCTTTGAATCTTTAGTAATGGTTGAGAAGTGTTGTCATCGGTGGTTTGAGAATGATCAACAGTTACATTTGGAGCCGCCATTGTTAGGGTTTGAGAGTTCTTGAGAGAACAGAGCGTAAAGGGAAAGAAAATTTGGGAAAATCTTGATGACGTAAAGTTAGAAAGAGATGAACCAAAACCCTTTTATACGTAAACCCCAATTTGAATTTGAAGCGGTTAAGCATTTAATACAGGCCACATGTCTCCTCAAAAACCGGACCAATAGCCGTAAAAGTAGCCACGTCTGAAAAGTGATTATCACTTTTTCCTTGAAAACCGCACAGCAACCAAAACATCACATCAATCAGTATGTTCGCTTGCCCAATTGGATAAGAACCGTCAAGAACCCTTGGGCATGGGGGCTGGGCTCTTTCGCTTTTGGGTTGACAAGCAAAGTCATACGCCAGACTTGCGAAATCATCAGCCTGAGTTGGTATTACTCAGAACCTCAAGGATTTCGTGAGTGCATATGTGTGCCAAAGAATAAGATAAGAAGCAAGCAAAATAAAATTTGATTCGGTGATGTTAATGATAAATCGACATAAAAGCAGTTAGATCCCGGGCAAAGATCACTTTGTTCACATCAAGAGAGATGTGGAACAGCTTGTGTGGTTTCTCGTGAATTACAATCGAATACTCATAGAGGAGTATCGAAGGGCATCTTTTACTAGGCTTCGTGGGTAGGCATAAATTTTGTTACATATCACAACTTAACATAAGTGTGAGAAATTGTAAACAAAATTAATTGTGTGACCAGTGTAGTCAGTGACAATTATTCTTTGGAAAATATATCAAGTAACGAAGGATCAAATTGATATTAAGACAAAAATCATATTCCAAGAAAAATAAGTGTTGGATCTTGTTGTGCAAAAATGTCTTGGGTTTAGAGCATTTTATCAAGACCACTCAAAATGAAAGAATATGATTTTGAATATCGAAATATGGTACTAAAACAAGTGTTTCGTTAAAAGCTTGAACTAAAAGTTCAGCTTCAATTCTTTATAGGTTTCGAAATGATGGGTTTCACCTTCATCACAGTCTCATGAATCCAGATCCTAAACACAGATTGTTGACATACCTATAACCTGGTTGGTTTTGACCAGAGAAGTCTTGGGTATGTGTCATTGTGTGAGATCGTGAAAGAACTTTAGGGTGAAAAAGATTGGTTTGAGAATCTAAATGTACCTCTACTATAATTGGACCAAACAGGAAACTCTTAACTCAATTTAGAAGAGTAAGGTAGCTCAGTGACTAATGTGAATATAGCATGATTGGGAAGGAGTCCTCGTGATGAGAAATCCATTAAGGCTTCGAAACACATTGAGTCGTGGAGGCTTGGGACAACATGCTGCAACATGCTTCTAGGGACACCTAACTAGTGCAAAGTATCGAAATTATACCTTTCCCTAAAGCTTCAAAGCATCTACCACCAGAGGTCTTTACGAGCAAGCTACACAAAACAAGTTAACAAAACATAACAAGAAATATATTTTTGGCTTTTTGTTTTTGAAAGAAAATAACAAAAATAAGAAAATGTTTTTGATATTTTTGATTTTTGAATTGAATAACAAAAATAAGAAAATCTTTTAAATATTTTTTATTTTTGAATGAGAATGCTAAGAAAAAGAAAGAAAAACATACCAGACATGCGAAGTGTAAAATGTCTTATACAAGAAATGAAGATACTGTCACACCACTTGGTTTAGAGTAGCGAAGTGTATACTGAATCATTCAGAGGAAGTTCGAAAGCGAAGCGTGTCAAACACTGAATGGTGAACAATCACCTCTGAATGGATCAGCGAGATGTCGACATTGCTTAGTTTTATAATGAGTTTAGACCATGAACAACATTCGCATCAAGCATGCCTAAGCCTCATAAAATCCTTAGAAAAGTTTTCTCATCCAAAGGTTTGGTGAATATATCAACAAGTTGATATGTGGTCTTTACAAAGTGAACTTCAATGTTGCCATCTTCAACATGAGCTTTGATAAAGTGATAACAAAGTGCAATGTGTTTAGTTTTTGAATGTTGCACAGGGTTACAGAAGATGCGAATAGCACTTTGTGAGTCACAATACACCGGAATTTTCTTCATGTTGATTACATAATCACGCAATTGACTTTGGATCCATATGATTTGAGAAGTGTAAGCTACATCAGCAACGTATTCTGCTTCTGCTGTGAAAATCGAAACACAGGTTTGTTTCTTTGATTGCCAGCTTACAAGTTTCCCATCCAAAAGTTGACATCCGCCACTTGTGCTTTTTCGATCGAGTTGACAACCACCCAAGTATGCATCTGAAAATGCTTGAACAAAAAACCCTGTTTTCGAAGGATACCACAATCCTAACGAAACTGTGCCTTTGAGATAACGAAAAATTTTCTTGACAGCTATTAGATGAGGTTCCCTGGGATTCGATTGGTACCTAGCACAATTGCAAACAACAAACATTATATATGGTCGACTAGCTGTTAGGTAGAGTAACGAACCACTCATGCTCCTGTATAATGTTACATTGATAGCTGGTTTATCTAACGAAGGACCAAGTCTTATGCCAACTGCCATCGGAACTCGCAACTTGGAGCGATTCATCATCCTAAACTTCTCAAATAGATTTCGAGAGTACTTATCTTGCTTGATAAAGATACCTTCTCTGCTTTGACGGATATTTAATCCCATAAAATTGTTGATTTTTGCCATCATGCTCATCTCAAACTGGCTTTTGATCATGTTTTCAAACTCCTTCGACATATTAGGATCAGTAGAGCCAAAAATAATGTCATCAACATAAATTTGAACAAGCATAAGATGATTCCCAACTTTCTTACGAAAGAGAGTGGGATCAACAGATCCTTGTTTAAATTTTGATGATTTTAAGAAATTAGTAAGAGTGGTATACCAGGCACGTGGTGCTTGTTTAATTCCATAAACAGCCTTATCTAAAACATAACAATGATCAGGGTATGGAGAATTTACAAAACCTGGTGGTTGTTCAACATACATTGTTTCTTCCAAAAAACCATTGAGAAAAGCACACTTCACATCCATTTGATATACATCAAAGTCCTTGTGTGCTACATAGGCTAAAAATATTCGAACAGCCTCGAGTCTTGCGACAGGGGCAAAGGTTTCTTCATAATCGATACCTTCTTGTTGTGAATAACCTTTTACAACTAACCTAGCCTTATTTCTCACTATATTCCCTTCTTTATCATTTTTATTTTTAAAAATCCATTTGAGACCTATGATCGAAGTATCTTGAGGTTTCAAAACAAGCCTCTAAACCTTGTTTCATTCAAATTCAGCCAATTCGGATTTCATAGAAACAATCCAATCAGGATCTTCCATAGCAATCTTTACTGACTTTGGTTCAATTTTGGAAATAAACACATTAAACATACAAAATTCTTGATGAGCATTAAGTACCTCATTCTTCGCACGTAGTTGAGCTCTAGTCAATACTCTGGCTTGAGGATCACCAAGAATTTGTTCTTGTGGATGACTTCGTATCCATCTATCCATCAGTGGATATGCAAGATCAAAATCTAACGGTGCATCTTCGAATGTTTCATCCATTTCTGAACCTTCACCTGCAATGGACACATAATCAGTTGTATCATGAAAAACTTCATTTTGTATAATCGAATTATTCGTTTGAGATCCAATTTCCTCCCCTCAACAATTGGATCAACATCAGGATGCTCCCCCTCAACATCAATAATCATTTGACCTTGCTCCCCCTCGAAAGTATGCTCCCCCTCAACCTCATTAGTCGAATTCAAGTGCTCCCCTTCCACTTGAGCGTTAGGTATGGCAGACTTTCGTTATTCATTGGAGAATTTGTTGATGAACTCAAATCAACATTATCCTGGGTGATAGTCGAATCATCAAAGTGCTTTGATGCTTTAGGTATTTGATTATCATCAGCATGAATTTCTACATCGATAACTCTGTCAGGAACACCAAAAATTAAATCATAATCAAAATCTAACGAATTCAAACTTTGAGATTCATCATTTGATTCATTAATGATTGGTTTTTTGTTCAAAACATTTTTTAATCCTTTAATATAGTAATCATCAAAGGTAAGATTAAAAGTTTCTTCAATTTTCATGGTTCGTTTGTTTAACACCCTGTATGCAACAAAATTATGAGAATATCCCAAAAATATCCCTTCGTCACCCTTCGTCAGCCTTGGACTAGAATTTCGAAAGGTTGTCCTTGAGATTCATAGTGAAGCACATGTAACCAAAAACATGGAAAATTTTGACATTTGATTTCCTATTGTTAATGATTTCATAAGGGGTTATATTAAATCGACGATGAATGAAAGATTGATTTTGAGTGAAACAAGCCGTTGAAACTGCTTCATCCCAGAGATACCATGGAAGATTCGCATATGTAAGCATTGTTCTTGCTGCTTCGCAGAGAGACCGGTTCTGCCTTTCGACAACACCATTTTGTTGAGGTGTGTAAGGAAATGAAAAATTATGCGAAATTCCTTTGTTAGTTAAGAACGAATCAAGAACATTGTTCTTGAACTCCAACCCATTGCCATTCTTGATCTTTCGAACCTTTTTCTGCAAACTCATTTCAATGTGCTTGATAAAGTCGATCATTGCTTGAGTTGTTTCTGACTTCAGTCGTAGAAAATATACCCAAGTAAACCATGAAAAATCATCAACAATGGCTAATATGTACCGCTTCTTGTTGAGAGTTTCAACAGTCGAAGGCCCACAAAGGTCAATGTGAAGAAGTTCCAAAGGTTCAACAATCTTCGGATCAATGACAATTGGATGACCTTGCCTATGTTGCTTTCCCTGTTCGCAAGCTGTACATAAAGTATCATTGTCAAATTTTAAGACAGGTAAACCACGAACAAGATCATTTACCACCAATTTGTTCATATTTCTAAAATTCAGATAAGATAGTCTTCGATGCCACAGCCAGCTTATATCAGATGAAGCTTTCGAAAGTAAGCACAGAGAGGGAACACCAACAATTGGTTTGATGTCAAGGGTAAATATATCACCTTTTCGTTTGGACTTGAGAAGAACTTCTGTTGTTTCTATGTTTGAAATCACACTTCCTTCTTCATCAAAAACAACCTGATTACCAGTGCCCACAACTAGTTGCGAAACACTAATCAAGTTGTGTTGAAGACCTTCGACATATGCAACTCTGTTAACAGTAAATTTGCCATTCGTGACTTTCCCATAACCTCTAACATGACACTTGTTGTTGTTTCCAAATTTAACCACTCCTGCATTTTCCAAGCTTCGATAATCTCTCAAATTTTCCTTCCTTCCAGTCATGTGACGAGAGCAACCACTATTGATGTACCATTTGTCATCATATTGCTCATCACATAAAACTTGCAATCAGTGGAAACATTTAGGTCCCCAAGGCTTTTTGTGTCCTTGGTGATTAGATTGAAGAACATTGTGAAATGATGAACCTAAAACCTAATTACAAACTTTGGATTTTAAACTGTCAAGTAAGTCCACCTCGTTAGCTAAAGGCACAGAAATGTAATCATTCGATGGTTTAGAGTTAACACTGACTTTAGCCTTTTTCTCCTCAGTTTGTTTCTCATTTACCATTGCTTTTGGATTAGCTTTCCATTGTCGAACAGAAGAATTCGACTCCTTTGAAGAAGAACTACCATTCGAAGATGCATTCAAGTACTTCTCATAAGCATCCTTGATTTGTTCTTGAGAAAATTTCTCAGTTTGAAATGACTTTCCTTTTCCCTCCAGCCAGTGATTGAAATTTTTCACATCACATTTCCCTTTGACATATCAAGCTTTAGATGTTTGTTTCAAAGGAGGACTGGGAAAATTTGGGTTTTGGGTTTGAAAGTCGCATTTTTCTTTGCATTTACATTTATTCTTTCAAATTTTTGGTTTGAAAACACAGGTTTTACTTGTCATTGAAAACGATTTTGAAAACATTTTTGATAATCAACATTGGACTTACGAAAATTTTGTGGTGCATTCGAAAATCGTTTTTGACTAGGGAATTGATTAAAATTCCATGGTTCATTAAGTCAAAAATATTTTCTTTGAGAATGATGTTGTGAAAACCTTGCATGTTGATTAGAAACATAATTCCTTGATGGTTGAGATTTCACAAAATTCTCATTGTTTGACTTTTGAAAATTTGGTTTTGGACTGATCTTCGAAACTTGTGTTTTACCTTTTGAAAAATCATCTTGTAGTTGACTTTTTGACAAATCTTTTTTGAGTTTGAGCAGGTGTTTTCTTAGTAAAATACTTGTTTTGAGAAAATGTCTGAACTGGTTTAGACTCTTCCTTTTCAGATGATTTAGTTAACAAAACATTTTGTTTCTTTCGAGACTCAATGTTTTATCAATAAACCTTCTTTCTAGATTTTGTCATTGAAATCCCATTTTCTTTTGAAATCTTTTCAATTTGTTTTTTGAAACTTTGAGCATTAGATTTTGATTTTTGAGAAACATTATCATTTGCTTGTTGTTCAACTTGGGATTTTTCAGTTTTAACTACCCAATTACTTTGTGGTGTTTGTCTTTAAAAATTGAACGAGTTCTTGTTGAGGTTATTTTCAATTGTGCTTTGGTTTGAAAAAAATCCTTCATTCGAAGCTCTGTTGTTATCTTCTTCAACAATTTTATTAATTTCAGGTTTAAATTTATCACCATTTCGCGACGTAACAAACACCTGATTTGGGAAGATAACTTCATCTGTGCATTTGAAGTTTGGATACACAACCAAATTTGATTCAAGATAATGAGGACCCTTTTCTTTCATGACTTTGTTGAACTTCTCAGTTTCGCCATAAACCTGATCGACTACAACCCTGGGTATGGTTGTTTCGTTTGAAACATCCTCATTATCATCACCACTGTTTGTTTGACTATCTTCAACAGTTACGTGGTCAAGATCATGAACTTTCAAAGATGATGGTTGGTCAGTGTCAACTTTAACCGAAGAATCATTACAAATTTCTTTACCCTTAGCCATTGAAGTGACATTAATGACAGATAACTGAGAACAGTCAACAACTTCCTCCTCCTCAATTTCACTAATATCATCATAATCATCTTCGATATCAACAACATTGTTTTGAAAGTTAGATGTCGAATTCTCATTTCTTTTCAAAATTTTGATTTGTTCATTTTTAGTTAAGGTCTCATTCACAACATCAACAAGATCATTCGCATCTAAACATTCATCAATTTTCAGAACACCATATGTATAAGAGTCATTTGGGACCTTATCAAATTCTGAGATTTTCTTTTCACATTCATAGGAAATCGAATCAATTTTCTCCCTTTCGAAAGCTAAAACGGGCAAAAGCTTCCTATGCTGTTCTTTGCTAATATCAGATGAATGATGAAATGCAGTTAATTTTCCATACAAACGCTTAGCAGAGTTATAGTATATGTTTCTTTGTTTAAGCAAAATACTATTATCTGTTCTAAGGCTGTCTCTGTCACATATTACATTTGTTAATAGCAAATCTAATTGATCTATCTTAGATTTCTTGGACTCCAAACACTTATGAGTTTCTAGCAGTTGAGAATTGAACTTTTTGGCATCACTACTAGCAGAGATAAGCAAATCATTAACATAAGTAATAGCTTCATCAAACCGAGACAAAATCAAATAAGCACTAGAGGGAATTTTAAAGGATTGGAAAAGAGAACGTATCTGCGAAGTCATGGGAGACTTATGAGCAGTGGTACAAACGAAGCACCTACCTGTGACCTTCTCCTCATTTTCTTCCTCAAAGCTTGCGAACATTGCTCCATGATTCGGGTTTCGCATCTCTTCATCATCTGATCCTGGTGACCAGATTTGATACGTCCCCTCCTCATCACCCATACCCTTCGCAACCAGAGACATTCCCTTAGTCTTCGCTCTAACCTCCTCAAGCCTCTCTACATAGTAAGCTTCGTCCTTGACTCTATTCTTCTTCTCATCCCTCTTCCTAAGCATGCAGTCACTTGCCATATGATTCGCCCCATTACAATAATGGCAGTCGAATCCAGAATCTCCCTTTAGCTTTTTCTCAGCCTTCGCATCCTCACTCTTCACTTCCTTCTTCTCAACCTTCTTCTCTTCATTCACATTCTTCCCAGAAAAACTTCATGTCACCTCACTAGTTCTCAACTTTGGATTAAATGATTTTTAAAGAATTTCTTCACACAATTATTCGAATATAACGCCACCGCTTCGTCATCGGAATTGACGATTAGTCCTTCATCTTTCGAACTCTCTTTCTCAGCAGATTCTTTCTCAACCTCTCTTCCAGCAATCTTCGACAAAGGACCACCCAAACTGTTCCTTGTTTCCTCAGCAATCTCATTAACTTCATTTTCATGTGCCTTTAACACACTGTAGAGATCATTTATAGAAAAGTAGTTGAAGCTTTGCTTAGTTTTTATCATTATGCTGACATTTCGCCATTCCTTGCGAAGTCCCATGATGAAAGTTAAATTAAACTCCATTGTAGACCTTGTAACTTCATATCTGTTACATTTGTATATGAGTTCATTCATACGGTTAAAATAGAGCTCAATGGATTCTCCTTCCTTCTGCTTAGACTCTCCCAATTTAGTAGAAATTGCTTAACTGAGCTTATCTTTGTTTTCTCGCTTCCTTGGTACTTCTCCTTTAGTGTGTCCCAAATCTCCTTTGATGTCTTCCAACTACGCACGTAGTTGTAAACCACTGGTGGAAGAGAACCATAAAGTTCACGCAAGCATCTTTTCTCGTTTTTCTTCACTTTCTCTGCTTATTGAACAACATCATGATAGTTAGCAGAAGATCCAACGTTTTGCAACACAGACAGAGAATGAAATCCATCAACAACACATTTCCAGAGATCTTCATCAATGCCATTCATATAATCTTCCATACGATCATCCCATTGATCATAGAATTTTGGAATTAACATAGGAATTTTTGTGGACGAACCAAGAAGATGAGAATATGAGGTCAAGGTGTTCATGTTAAAATTCTTCATTGATGTACGGAAAGATTTTGAATAAAACATAAAAATTTGAAATCTAATCGATAAAACTTCCAGAAATCAAAAACTGAATACTCGATATAACAAACAAAACGCAGAATCGAACAAAAAATCGATGATCTATAACGATTTTCAGAATCAAAAGAGCGGAAAATTTTGAATCTAGAATGTGACTCAAAAACTTTTGAAAACTCGAGAAAATCAAATCACAGCTGAATGAATCCTGCGTTGATACCAAATGCAGTTATTATTAATTGAGTATATGAAACGAAATCAGAGTTTAGAATGAATTATGAACACACGATGTAAATATGATCTCTATGGCTCGGTTACGCTTTAAAAGGATACATAAAAAAATAGAGAGTACAAGTCAAAGACTCCAAGAACTCTAACTCTAGTACACATCCCATATTTATAGGGATAACCAAAGCGTACAAAAAAATATAAGGGACTAAAACATTACAATTTCGACACAAACGCTGCCCTTATACAAAACATACAAACTAGCTTTCGACACTAAGACTTGCCTAGACAGACTTCGACACCTCACAACTACATTCGAACTCAACAATGTGCAGATTCAGGTAAGAGTACAATAGGTTATGTGTTCACAATTGGAGGTACATTAATCAGCTGGATGTCAAGGTTACAAAAGAGTGTTGCTCTTTCAACCACAGAAGCAGAATACATGGCACTTGCAGAAGCCGCCAAAGAGCTCATATGGTTGAAGAGTTTCTTTTCAGAACTTGGAATGTAGCAGGAGGATTGTATACTGCATTGTGACAACCAAAGTGCAGTTCACTTAGCAAATTATCCAGTGTTTCACAGTAGAACGAAACACATTCAGATGAGGTACCATTTCATTCAAGAGTTAATTAATGAAGGAACTCGAAACTTGAAGAAAATCCTTGGAACGAAGAATCCAGCTGATATGTTCACCACGGTGGTTACTACTGAGAAGTTGAAGCTTAGCATGGATTCAACTGGCCTCTCAGAAGTAGAAAAGAAGGGTTTGGCGGAGAGAGAGAGAGAGAGAGAGAGAGAGAGATAGATAGATAGATAGATAGATAGAGAGAGAAAGGATGGGAGGGAGTACTTTGAGGAGTGGTGAAATTTGAATGGCAGATGAAGTTGTTCAAGCCTTCAAGTGGGAGATTGTTGGGGTATGAAGTCTTGTACAACATGGAGCACTTAGATCACAATATAGCACTTAGGGTTCATGGAGCATGTGACAAAGGAACGAATCATCTGATAAAGGAATGGATCGTATGACAAAGGAATGGATGAAGTGCCAAAGGAACGGATCATACAGAAGGGGTTGTGGAGCATCTGGAAGAGGTTTGGAGGAATTGGGAGTGATATGGAGCAACAAGGGGACCTTATTGCGCCATATGCTGAAGACTTGGGCCAAGAAGGGTGTTGTTGCGCCAAGGGCATTCCTTCTTGCGCCAAGATACTCCCTCTTGCGCCATGGGGTATCCCTCTTGCGCCATGGGGTACTCCTATTGCGCCATGGAGTATGTTGTTGCGCCAAGCATGGCCTTGTTGTGCTGTGCATGATATTGTTGCGCCAAGATGGTGATATTGCTCCAACCTAGATGCTCTTGTGCCACACTTAATGCCTCTTGCACCATCCATATTCCTGTTGCGCCAAGATGGCGCAAGATGGACCATCTTGGTCCTTGATAAGCCAACTATGCTATGAAGTCCTCTATGATGCTCAAGATGGAAGAATGTTCCAGAAGATGCTGCATGGCGGAATATGATTGGTTTTCACCATTCATGGGCCTATGGGCTAATGGGCTTGGCCCATTAGGGTTTTAGGTTTGATCCCTCAAGTATAAATAGGCTCATACCCCCATCATTATAAATTGCTAGAATTTTGTGAGAGCTCAAAGTGAGATACAATTTTGAGTGCTTGTAATAGTTCCAGCAAGTTAATAAAATCCTCTCTCTCTCTCTCTCTTTCTCTCGTTTGCCCGTGGAAGTAGGTCACCTTGACCGAACCACGTTAAATATCATTTTCTTTTGATTTATGTTTTTCAGAAGTTTTGTGAGACTACCAAAGTTTGTGTTTTGATATTTGTCTGAAGTGCTTAACTTGTATTGTTGTCACCCCACAATCATGTACCTACAATTGCCTCTGACATTCTTACAGCTGCTTTTTCAACTCCATTATGATTTTTTTTCATTATCGATTGTTTGTACAGTTTTTGGTTTGGTGGTGGTGCTGGGTCAAATGGATATGAACCTTTGCCAGCATCTCGTCGTGCTTGCTTTTGTGGAGGATCATAATTAGGTGACCTGCTTGGTGATGATGTGAGAGATCGTGCCCTGTGATCGTGCGCATTAGGTAAAGCATCACGTTCAATCCATGCAGAGTTGTAAGACCACTAGGCAACACGACTCTCATCTGGTGTCAGATGCAACTTTTCTATAACCTTATTATACTCCTAACATCATTATGCATAGGGTAATAATGGAAAATTTGTATAAATAATCATTCCCGCTCAACATTAATAAACACATCATAATACGATTTCTATAACTTCCTACGGGTGGACCATCCAATAGCCTGAGGAATCACATTTGCTTGTCGGGCACCAAAAAATGATAACTGGAAAAATCTCCAAAATCCATATTTGATAGAATCATGTATCAAGATATTATCATATAGAAAACTTTAAAAGAATAATCAAGTATTTTACCTTAAAAGAGAATAAAGCTCCGCTTAGGCTATACTTCAGTATTGTGGTTTTGGTTTTTTATCTTGACAGAATGAAGAAGCTTATGAAGCTTATTGAATATCATCTTTAGTTAAGCACATAATTGATTCCAAATTATCCTCCCCTACTGATATCTACGACAAAAAAAAAAAGAATACACAAGTACTTTTATAAAAAAAAAAGTACTAATAATGATATTTATAAATTAGCGATATGATACATTTTAAAATCGTCAAAGCTGGATACCAAACTCAAATACTCCTCCTTCAAAGGATGACAATGAAACAAGTCATGAACCCCTTCTCCAACAAATATAATAGATACAGACAGGTCACATCATCATCTGATAACTCATGAAGAGATGTTTCAAATACATTTATAACATGTTCCAATTTTACCGACTCACTCATCTTGACCGTAGGAAACACACGTAATTGAAGGGCATGACGAAAATCTGAGGCTGCAAAAAATTCACCAATCTGGAAGCCGATGACAAGGCAAAATTCCCTCTTCCCATAGTTTAACTCATACACATCGATCTCAAAAACCATTTCTTCCATATACTTTTAAGGGTGTGTGACAACTTCTTTATATAATAGTAATGTAAAAGCAGATCCCCTTTCACCATGACATAAATATCTAACCACCTACGAAAACACGTATGTTAGAACATACTCTCGTATGACGGGCGGTTCATGATTTTAGCAAGAATATTCACACCAATGACATGTTTGCAATTCATTATAAGAGAAGTAGCCAAAAATATGGTCATGCTGCAAAAAACAAAAATATGTTACTTTAAAATACGACACTGAAGATAATTATGGGTTGGTCATGGTACTTTGGAATGTATAGTTCTAAACATTTTGGATTGATTCATTGTATTTCGGATTTGTTCTTCGTATTCTAGAGATGATCTTTGTATTCTGAAATACGAAAATTATTCTGGAATTACCTAAGGAACATGTTACTGTAAAACCTAATTAC
Source organism: Lactuca virosa (assembly GCF_052849685.1). Lineage (NCBI taxonomy): Eukaryota > Viridiplantae > Streptophyta > Magnoliopsida > Asterales > Asteraceae > Lactuca > Lactuca virosa. The sequence goes on from NC_136429.1 coordinate 158,969,691, forward strand.
TATTTTAATCTCGTGGGTCTTTACTAATACTACTTAAATAACTACCTACCTATAGCTCCTAATAATAGTTAATACAACATTTCAGAACTATGCTTCGTGTTTCGGACTCTAGATTTTGCATTATACTTACAAAATTTAACAAGTAAAAGTAAAGGAGTAAAGAACTTACTTGTAAAACTTCCAACTCATCGAAATCAAATGTCATTTCATCTTTGCCAACTAAGTCTGAAATATGAAGATACTTGGTATGTATTTCGGAATACGTTATGTACTATCCATTTTATTTGGAACCCGATACGGAATGGGCTGGGCCGCATAACTTCAATCCGGAATGACCCATTCAAAAAAATAAGAGGTTATTTTTCATAAACAAGTCAAAAGGCGGACATTTTAGTCGAAAACGCTTTTACATTAACAAAACTAATTGTGAGACCCATGTATTACATGGGTTAATTAAAAAAAAGTTATTTGAGAACTTTGAATTTATAAGAAAATAAGAAAAATATTGAATTATTATAATAGAAATGTTTTTATCTTTTAAATTTAAACAAATACTAATATAAATAAATAAAAGAAACTAATAAGCCTTAATTTTGAGAATTTTTAAGTTAAAAGGTAAGTTCATTAATGAAATTTATATCTATTTATTACTACATTTATTGCAAATAATCAAATTAAAATATTATGTGAAATTAAATAAAATATAAAAGCTCATAAAATGACATGTGGAAAAAAATTAATTTAAAATAACCAGAAAATGACATTTAACAAATTGAATTAGAGAGTGCCAAATGGTAAAAAAGCCTTCATTTATTAGAAATGATTTTGTTAGATTCCTCGATTTCTCTTGTTATTAAGCCAGAGAGGTTTCGATTGGGCCTTCTGGGCTGATGCGGCCTAACATGTAGGCTCATTGATGACATTCCTAGCCTATATCGGGCTTTCCATTTGGGCCTTATTGTTGTTTCTTAGCTACTGCCTACTGCCTAATACAATAGTAATTACACACCTGCATTTATTCTTTAAAAGTTCAAATCTGATTTTAAATAGTTCATTATAATAATTTTTTTAATTATATGTAAACGACGAAAAGAAGTAATCATGTAACCAAACAATAAACGAAAAGGTGCTTTGACGATTCATTTTAAAACAGCAAACAAGCGTAATAAAACGTGCATGGGTAATATTTATGTATCAATTTAAATAGAACATATTGTTGGTAACAGTAGAACCACTAAAAAGAATGAGATTTACGTTTTATTTTGGACACTTTAGTTTGATTTGTGCATTTCATTCCATGCCCATATCATATTCACATGGCATGGGGTCGTATTGATGCATGAATGTTCTTGCCACTTTTGGACAAAATATGGATGGCAATAAACACCATAAGGAGGGCCACATGCATAAAAGCACTTTATGAAAATAGTTAAGCAAACAAACAATCCATACAACTCATAATAAAACATCCTTGTACTCATTTTTTGAGTATGACATGATCATACATCCAACCTAAATGGGGTCTTATTTGTTTTCAGTCACCAGTTGATTGGATAGAATTGACGCAAATGTGATCATTGCTATGAGGTTCGCTTTCTCATCTTTTTGTTTTAAACGTTCTATTTTCTCTTTTATGTATATACGAAGATGACGTTTTCTATAGTTTATCTTTATTTGTTGGGTAAATTACACAAATGGTCCTGTACTTTGGGATAATTTATACATTTTGTCCTTAACAATTTTTTTTAACTTGGACTGTCCCTGTATTTTAGTTTTATTACGTTGTTGGTCCTAAATGATGTAAAAAAACTATTCTACCCTTATATATATTTTAAATTTTCTATTATTTTTGTGTCATATTTTTACATTAAAAATAAATTAAATAATTAATTAACCATCTACCCCCCCCCCCCCCCCCCCCTCTTTCATTCACAGGAGAAACGCATAACATCCTTTTCCCCTTTCCTTCATCATCGTTGTCTCTTCTCACTTCCCTGATCTTGTCGCCGATCCACAATATAACCACAGACGACCCGTTCTGGTGAAGCACACCACTGAAATCGGAAGTACATCAACCCATCGTGAAGCCATCCTGTTTGAAATTGTGTTTCATCACTACCGGCGTCGTTTCATCACCACCGGAAACCACATCCATCGTCGCCAAAAGTTCTACCTGTGAACACCGGCTTTTGGTGTACAAATCAATAGATACGCTGCCGCCTGCACCTCTGGTTCACCCATGTCCAAAGCGTGAATCATCATTCCTTAAACAGCATCTGAATCAGTGAGAAATTGTTGGACCATCTTTCGATTTTGATTTTTGCAGTTTCGATCTTCATGGTCCTTCGCCTCCACCTCCTTTCTCTCAATCTATCGTGTATCAATTTTGTTTTTTTAGTCACGTTCTCACCTGCATCGGTTTTGAATCTTCTGGTGGTCTTATTACGCACAAAACTCGTCGATGTTTTTAGTGGTTTTCTTTTGCAAATCTTTTAGGTATGTTGCATATATTTTAGTTTTAAATTAGGGTTGGAAATCGTTTGATTGAATGGTTTGTTTGAAGTTTGATTGGTTGAATGAAAATCATTAGGTTTGGTTGAATGAAAATCAATTGCTAAAAATTGATTTTAAGGTTTTCTTATTGATAATCTTCTTTGAGAGGTTTGGTTGAAATCAAAAGATGTTTGACTAATTTGGTTGTAATTGATGCTGATTTGCAATTGGGCGCTGAAATGTTCTTCATCCAGCCACACCATAATTCTCCAATCTGAATAGGGAGAAATCGAGATAGAAGGATCAACACAAGGAAATTGCATTTCAACCTTGATGAATTCTTTCAAATATTTGAGAACCAGTTAATAAATTTCAAAGCTTTGAGTTTTATTTTTTCGATAGGGTTTTTGATGTGTGTTTAGGTTACCCGTGGTAGATGAGAAAGGAGATGGTTAAAGTTTGGAAGAAAGGGTGACGATGATGGCGTCTGGTAGGGACTAAAAAGAGTAAGGAGAGAGATTGATACCTGGGTTTGGGTTTGACAGGAGAGAAACTGAAATGGGTAGAAGGTGATGCACGCTTACAAATCTAATTATCGTTCTTTTTTAATAAAAAGTAATAAATATACTAAAAAAATAAAAATGTATCATTAAGGGAAATATGGTTAATTCAAGTCAGTTAAGGACTAAATATCCAACAAAAATGTATTATGTATTATGGGAACTGTCCGGGTTAAAAAAAAAAAAGTTGTTAATGGACCAAATTTGCAAACTACCCCCCAAACCATAGTTAAAAAAAAAAGTTGTTAATGGACCAAATTTGCAAACTACCCCCAAACCATAGTTAAAAAAAAAAGTTGTTAATGGACCAAATTTGCAAACTACCCCCAAACCATAGGAACTATTCGTGTAATTTTCCCTTATTTGTTTTATTTGTTCTATATTAGGACCTTTGATTAATGAAGTGTAAAATTAAAGTTGGAGGAAAGAGTGTGTGAGATAGAACGTAATATTGTTCTTGAATATTGATGATTTTTATAGATAAGGAATTGAAGATTTTTTCTGAAAGATTAGAACTATATATATTTTTGCAGCTAATTATTTCTTGAAACATGCATGTATTAAGAAAAATTCAATTTTCATGTGTTTTACTTTGAATAATAATATAGATTCGTCAACTTCTTGTAGAGTTGATATATTTGATATCGGGACCTCAACAAGGTCTCTTTTTGTATGATCGTGACAACATCTATATATCGATCTCTATCTATATATCTATAATAATCTTTATAAATCTTATAAAGGAGGTTATTGAAATCAATGTGCTTCAAGATAAATTATCTATCTCGAATCATATTCATTTGAAACTCTCATCTTTCCAACTTATGTTAATTAATTGCTCGATTAGTTGAAACAATTTCCTATGTAAGAAGTTTATTCAATAATTGGTTACTCACAATGAAAGAAAAAAGTGAATGATGAAATATGTTGGGGAAACTAAAGGTGAATATGATAATCAAGGTTTTGAAAGTCTAAAATCTATTTAGGTGATTTTCTCAATTTTAATTTATGTTCACATATTTTTTTATATTTTAAGAAAATGTTCATGGTTATATATTTGGAGCTAAACTAATATTTTTTAAATCTATTTAAGTTTATTTGTTACAATTAGTTTGAAGATGCATACTCTTAGTTTGCAATATCTTGATTAAATTACACGAATCGTCCCTGGTCCAAGTGTCAAATTGCACGTTCAGTCCCTATTTTTGAAAATTAACTCGTGTATTTAAATACTACCCGCCCAATCCCTATTGTCGTTAGACGTTAGTTTTCTCCGTTTGGGTGCCCCACGTGCCTTGCACGCAGGGGTATTTTCATCATTTCATGTAGCATGTATATTATCAACTGCGCATGGCGCTATATCCAGTTCACCCAAACGTTGCATACCCATTCCCCGATCAAAACCTTTCTTGTCTCACAAAACCTTAGTTTTTCGTCAAGAGTGAAGATGCGCGGGTGGCGAATACGACCACAGATGGATGAAATCGATTTGGAAGCAAGTTATGGTAAGGAAAGTCACCCATTTTATGCTCTGTTCTTGATCATTTTGTCTCTGATTTTGAAAATATTGTTGTTTTTTTCTTATGAAGGTTGGAATCCAACTGTTTTAATATACGCTTGCACTATGGAGGAGAGTTTACCAAATTTTCTGGGAGAAAATACATCAAGGGACAACACAAATTTGTGGACTTGATCGATAGTGATTTGTTCTATGTTCACGACATTGATGATATGATGGAGGAGTTGGGTTGCGTTGAAGAAGGTAAGGTTATGTATTATCACTTTAAAGGAACGTTAGGGGATTTAGATTTTGGGTTGTTTGCATTGGGTAGTGATCAAGATGTCAACCACTTGAGGTCCTACGTTGCTTCACACAAACTTATAGAAGTGTATATAGAATTTTGGCATACCAGCTTGCATACATATGCTATGTCTCCTAACCCTTCAAAACTCAGGATTGAAGAGATTGTTGAACACCCTTCTTGTTCTAGAAGGTTGTGTCTTGAATGGATTGACACAACCACAGTTGAACCCCCTGTTTTAGAAGCAAGCATGCAAACCCCTACAATGGAACCTAACATGGAATCCCCTAGTCATATGGATGTTGCACATGTTTCACCCCCTAGAATGGAATCCCCTATTGAAGTTGAATATGTGAAAGAACCAAACATGGAACCCTCTATTATGGAACCCTTTAGTGAAGCGCTGGGTGGATCTAGTGATAGTGAGGGTAGTGGAGATTCAAGTGATAGTGATGATAGTGATTTCATTGTGGATGAGGATAACTTGTTGGATGATCCTCAGGTGGACATGCATGATTTCTACCTTAACATTGATGATAATTTGGAGTGGGTTGGTGATGCCCCTATTACAATAGAGAATGTAGTAATGTCTGATGAGGAGATGGAGGTGATCAACACTGATGTTCTACAATCTGAGTCATCATCTGATGAAGGTAAATGAGTAAAAGAAGAAATAGAATTCGGGCTGCTGAAAGGGCACGGATAAATGATGCAGCTCAAGTGAGTGATCCTTTCTACATACTTCAAACATTCTCAAGTTCTCAGGAAGCAAAAGACAGAATTTACTTGCATGAAATAGAGACAAGAAGAGAATTGGATATTGTCAAGAATGATAATAACAGGGTCAGGGAAATATGTAAAGGAAGAATACCAGATATGGGGATACTTGAGACTTCTGGGAAAGGTGCACCAAGTAAAACTAGTGGGAAAGGTGGGCCAAGTCAAAGGAACATAAATGGTGGACCCAGTCAAATGGGTGAATAAGGAGGACCAAGTAAAAAGAAAAGTGTAGTGAAAGTAGATGAAAGCAATAAGTGCCCTTGGAAACTATTAGTAAGTAAATGGAAAAAGGATGATGATTCGACTGTGAAAACGTATGAAAAGGAGCGTACATGTCTCCAAATAAGAAAAATCAAAGCTTGTAATAACAAGTTTCTTTCCAAACAAATTCTTGAGCGGTTGGAGTCTAACCCAAAAATAGCGATTAGGGCTTTAAAGGAGCAGCTAGAGAGGAAATACCATATTCAGATGTCGGACATCAAAGTGTTTAGGGCAAAAGCAAAAGCCCTAGAAACTATTAGGGGTGATTTTGGGGGTCAATATTCTATATTGAGGGACTATCTACTGGAGGTTCAAAGTCGAAACCCAAACATAACAGTCAAGCTTCAAGTGGATAATTCTTCCAACCCTGCATCAGATACTAGGATTTTTAGACGTATATATATATATATATATATATATATATATATATATATATATATATATATATATATATATGTGTGTGTGTGTGTGTGTGTGTCTCGGGCCACTGAAACAAGGATTTACAGCAGGGAAAAGGGACTTTCTTGGACTGGATGGTGCATTCATGAAGGGTTCCTACCCTGGTATGATTCTAACTGCAGTGGTAAGTAATTTTATACATGGATTAACTACTTAATCTTACATATGACTTATAGATGTTAACATAATTTGTTCTTACATTTATAGGGATTAGATGGAAACAACTGCACTTACCTAGTGACATATGGTGTTGTAGAGTCTGAGAACAACAACTCATGGACATGGTTTCTAAAAAATCTTGGTGACGATTTGGATTTGACTACCAATTCAAACTTCACATTTATTACTGATAGGCAGAAGGTAATAGTATACACAGTTTAACTACTTAACCTTTATATTATTTGTACTAATTATATAAAATTGATTGTGTTTATGTTGTAGGGTGTTTTTCCTGCAATTGCAAAATTGTTTCCATGTGCAGAAAATAGATTTTACCTTCGTCATATCCATGAGAATATGAAACGGAAGTGGAGGGGCAAGGAGTTTAATGATTGTCTCTGGAAATGTGCAACAACATCAACTGTACAGCAATTCAATCTTGCAATAGAGGAACTGAAGAAATTGAACAATGATGCATATGAATGGCTTAAAGCCATTCCACCCCAACATTGGTCCAGGTCTCACTTCACTGGTTAGTTATACATGTTAGAATTCTTCAACATTGTTGATTGTATGCATCTTAAAAGTGTTGGGTTTTAAGCATTCTAACACTCCTATGGTGTACATGCAACCCTAGAAACCTTGGATCTATGTTTTCTCTAAAATACATGCAAATTTGATTTTCCAAGGTTTACTGTAACGCCCGTAGATCCGGGCTAGTAAATTTAGAGACGATAAGCATCAAAAATGACTTTTTGATGGAAGATTATTTAGAAGGATTAATCTTAACTAACGTATAGTATATGTTACAAGGATTCTGTACATATAAAGAACGCCGAAATCCGAGTTATAACGAAGAAGTTATGACCTGTCGAAATTTCGCGACAGAACCGGCACGACACAGCGCGACGTAAATAGTGAATTTACATTAGAGCGATATTTGGCCATAGCGATCTAAATGAAAGTCGTAGAATACGTTAAACCGAGAGCGTGCATAAAAAGAACGTCTAAATCTGACTTCGTATGAGGAAGTTATGATTTTTCGAAGTTTCAGCATTAGCAGTATGCAGCCCGAAGTTCGAATATGAGATCGAGTGATTTCTAGCCGAAAGGATCTAAACGAGAATCGAACATCTCATCGATAGTAGTCTAACGGTAAAAAGACAGACGAAAACGGACGTCAGATGAAGAAGTTATGGATTTCTAACGGAGTTTTCCTGTCCCGGCCTACTAAAAATAATATAATAAAAATATAATAAAAATAAAGTCAAAATTATCCGATGAAGTCTAAACGAGAGTTGTAGAGCATAATCTCACCTACGCGTGGATATAAACAACGTCCAAAACGGAGTTCGTATGCGAAAGTTATGTATTTCTGAAGTTCGGGGCGCGAAACCCCAAAACTGTCAGGGTTCACGACGTGAAAACAGTGTTCACGACGTGAACTGACTTCTGACGCCTTCTGGAGCCTCCAGAGCAAGTGGGCGAGTGACGAACGCAGTGACCTACTGTGCTCACGACGTGAACACTTAAAACTCACGACGTGAGTGCAGAAATTTCACCCTATAAATAGAAATCAAGGGTCAGCCGATTTTGGTTGCTCCGTCTCTTCTCTCTCACTCCCGATACTCTCTCTAAGCCCTATTTTAACCCCCCGAAGCCCCGATATCATCCCGAGACCCGAAGCGAGTCCCGAAGCCCGAAGATCCCGAGAAGAAAAGAGTTTCCAAGCCGAAGCTCTGCCCGCGAGAAGTCCGGTGTGTGAAGAGATCACAGTTTCACCGAAGGACACTACTTCTACAAGCCATAGTGCTGCCCGATCATCTTCTGATCAAGTGAGTGTGTAGTCACTTTCTTCTAACACATAAATATTAAGTATTTGCTATGAAATACGCGCTATGTGTATAATATATTGTTGTTTATTTGAGATGATTGTGGAATGGATGAATTATATAAGTTTTAATGAGTTAAACTATATATGTATTTTGTATCTAAAAATATGTTGGGTAGAACATGGGTAGATGAGGTTGTTGGTAGGTGATAAAAGATGGGTTGGACCATGAGATAAAAGGATAAAGAGATAAACTTGTTTTAGATCTGGATGTATGGATCAGATCAGGAGGTTAGTTTTAGATCCAAGAGTATGGATCAGATCAAGAGGTTAGTTTTAGATCCGAGAGTATGGATCGGATCAAGAGGTTAGTTTTAGATCCGGGAATATGGATTAGGTAATGAGGCAAATTTAAGATCCGGGAGTACGGATTATGTATTTTTGAACTACATGTTCATTCGATAAGGTATCATGTGTATAGTCCCTTTTAGGAACGTGATTTTAATAAGAGTATTGATTAAAGTATGAAATATACATATGTATGTGAAGTATTTGTTATTGTCCAAAATACGTGTTAGATATATTTGATGATATACAACGTGCGAATCAGATATGGTTCAATATGTGTTAAGATGTGTATATATGATATTATTACTTAAAACCTTGTGTTAAGTATACACTAGTTGGCGTTGCCTAAACGGAGATAGTGTCAATAATTGATTATAGGCATTGTAGGCTTGCCTAGTGATGGGTTAAGACTTAAATAGGGATGTTTAGTTCAATTAAGATTGGACTTTGGGTAGTCTCTTATTAAGATTACGTGTGGGGTGAGATTGATGATCGGTGGAGTACGTCCTACGTACATAAGTACATTTTATGTACGAAGTCCTTTTCAAAGCTCTGTGTCTTGGGTGCTGCTTGTGCCAGGGTACTATTATGTTCTAGGGTACGAGACTTTCGCATACCAGAGTACTATAATGTGCCAGAAGTACTATCATGTACAAAGTCTTTTTGACAATTTTGTGTGTCGGTTACGGGAGCGTACGGGAGTACTCTAGTAGTATTTCCCCATACTTTTATTTTGAGAGAGCTTTGGAGTCAGCGTTTCTTTTATGAAGTGATCGACCGAGCTTCATATGTCAGCGTTTTCTTTCACGAAGTAATTAAGGGAACTTCGTAGACTGCCTAATAAAGTGTGTCGGTAATAGACCACTGTTAGGTATGTCTGGTGTTATATTGCTGGATAGGGTGCGTCTGGGGGTGAAATACCTCATGTATTCAGGCCACTGCTAGGCAAAGTTTGATGCTGGATAGGGAGAGTCTAGAGGTATAATACCTCATGATAGTCGGACCACGCCTAGGCATTGTTATCTAGATAACTACCCCTGACTTAATTGTCTTGTGGTTCTTTCTTTTACGAACGAAGGTTCGTGGTGAAACTTATTCCATTCCCCTCATTTGATGTCTTTATTGATCCTCGTTTGCTGCCAGGGAATTTCCGAAGCAGCTCGTCAGTTGTTGTTCATATCGATTCCTTAGGCTAGATCTCGTAAGATCATTGTATATGGTCAGTGTGTGGGGATCGACGGGATGGGATAGATTGTTTTAGAAATATGATTTATATGTGTTAATAATATTAGTGGTTTTGCAGGATCGAGATATACATTATTATCATGTGGTTTGAACTAAGAGATTTCGTACTCTGTGTTCCTTAGGTGATTGAGTTCACCAGGGATATTTGAACTAAGTGTTCACTAGATGTTTTTGAACTAAGTGTTCATTAGGTGTTTTTGAACTAAGTGTTCATTGGGTGTTTTTGAACTAGGTGTTCATTAGGTATTATTGAACGGAGTGTGTTCAATGGGTGTTCTTGAACTAGGTGTTCATTAATTATTTTGAACTGCATGTTCACCAGAGGTGATCTAAGAACCATGGCAGCACCATACTTTGTGCCAATTCCTTAGGGAAATTCTTAGGAATGAATGGGAGAAGGGTAATCGGTTCTTAGGGTAAATCTTTAAGAAATAAATGAAGATAATGGGGGTGGGTAATTGGATTGATTGTTTGATAAGTGAATATAATAATTATATTATTGTGGGTTGAAAACCCTATATGCTCACCAGGCTCCCAAGCCTGACCCTCTCAGTTTTCTTTATATTGCAGGTTATGGCACGAGAGCATAAGTTGGCTGACATAACGAGAGATTTTGGATTATAGGCCAGTAGTTATGAATAACTGTTGTAAGGTCTATTTTGTTCTGTTTATGCTTTTGGTCTGTATTGAACATGACATCCCGAGATTTTGTTATATAATGAAAATACATTTCTTTAAAGGAATGCTTTGATAAATTCTTATCATATTTTTGTTTTGGGAACAAATTCCGCAACTGTTTTCTTTAAAAGATTACTCTGATTTTGAAAACAAAGCATAAACAAATCGGTCTTTTCTGGCCGTGAAATTGGGGATGTCACATTTACTTCCTAACTAGCATGTTATGGGGAACTTATAATACAAAACTCAAGTAGAATAACATACCTTTTAGTAGCTTGGATTCCTTGATGACTTTGTGAGCCTAGCACCCTAAATGTGATGCCTCAAATGCTTCACACAACACCACAATACTTGGAATAACCTTGAGAGAAGTTCACTATACTCAAAAATCTGCTAGCCCTCTTACTTGCTTGTAGTAGTGTCGATTTTGCTTGCATAGGGTTCTTTATATAGTTGTGGCACAAGTAGGGTTAAACCATGTAAACCCTAATTGCCATGGCTTTCCATATTCCATGATCCATGGGTTTGTAACCTCCATGGACTATCCATGGAGCACCTTATGGGTTTTAACCCAATCCATACAAACCATGGATCATTAGCCCACTATACAAGAATATATTATTTACAAAATCAACCCCATATATTTAATTAGTCTCTTTTTGATCACTTAATTAATTCCAGATTAATTCTTTGATCAATACTAATTAAATAATATTATTAATATATTAGTACTTATAATATATTAATAAACCTTAAGTGTCCTTTCTCTCATTTTGGTCTATCCAAGTATTGCAATGCCATGCAACCCACATGGACCATGCCGGGTCGGGTCAAGTACATACCAAATATATTTATGGACTTAGACACTATATCCAACAATCTCCCACTTGGATAAGTCTAATAACTATAGTTGCAGATATGGCTTCAGAATCCGACTAGCAATCGTAGCTTTTTCAATGTCTCTTGGAACTAAGATGATGATAATGATACGCCATTTAAGATAAGTGATCATATAATCCTCTGCTCTCAAGATATCAGCCAGACAAATACATGGAACATGGTCTTACTTATTGTCCAACATTTGTTTCTCGATCTCTGATCCGTTTGACATAGAACTAAATTGAACACATCAATTATGTTCTGACCGGGCCCGGTACATAGGTCAAAACAAAATCATCGAGGGGCCCGATATCGCTTCTAATCCTAGAAGGAACAGATAAACTTCGACTCATATGCTTGTACTGAATACTTATTGAATTATGCACAAAAGCACGTTTTATAACATCGAGTTACCAATGCGCTTTCGTACAATCAATGTATAACCAACTCATAGTCAACAACTGGTATCTCTAGGTTTGAAGATTTATATGATATTACCGTATCACGATCACTCGAGATAAATTCCATGAAGTGATACAAGTGAGCGTGGGTTGAGTCCAATACTCATAACTTATGAGCACTCATGAATGTTGCAGCAACCATTTCTATGTCTGATACACCTTAGACAATCTACAAACCCAATTCATGACAGTCTTAATTCAATACCTACTTCGAAAGTATGACTGACTGTGGAGAGTTTGAATAATATAATTATCCTGGAAGTCAAAACATACAAAATTGAAACAATAGTAAACGATTAACATAAGATAGTAACACTTTACTCATAAATAAACAACAACTTTTATTTAATCATCAAATGTCAATTACATTTTACAAGTTTCAAAGCCTATCTAATTATTAAAACTAATATCATCCTTCAGCCCGATGCGCCTTGCATGCTATAAATGCTTAACCCTACTCAGTCCCTTCGTGAGGGGATCCGTTGGGTTCTCATCTGATGATACCCTCTTTGCCACGAGGAGTCCTTCTTCTATTCGATGTCTAATGAAATGGTATTTTCTGTCAATGTGTCTGGATCTCTCGTGATCCCTTGGTTCCTTAGCTAAGGCAACCGCACTTTCGTTGTCACAGAAAATTTCCATTGGCTCTTTTATAGCTGGTACAACTCCAAGGTCTCCAATGAAGTTCTTTAGCCATATTGCCTCCTTTGCTGCCTCGCTTGCTGCTATATACTCTGATTCGCAAGTTGAATCAGCTACTGTCTCCTGCTTGGAACTTTTCCAAGTAATTGCTCCTCCATTTAGGATAAAGACCCAGCCTGAATGAGAGCGGAAATTGTTGGATTAGGTGTCTAAGTTCATAACTATTTCTGGAATGTACTTGACCCAATTAGCATGGTCCATTTGGGTTGCATGGCATCATGCATTTGGATAGACTTAAAATGAGAGAAATAACACTTAAGGTTTATTTATATATTATAAGTTCTAATATATTAATAGTATTATTTAATTAGTATTGATCAAGAGTTAATTTGGAATTAATTAAGTGATCAAAATAAGACTAATTAAATATATGGGTTGATTGTGTAAATCATCCATACTTATATAGTGGGCTAATGCTTCATGGATTATCAAGTTGGGCTAAAACCCATAGGATGCTCCATGGATGCTCCATGGTGGTTATAGAACCCATGGGTCATGGAAATGAAAAGTCATGACAATTAGGGTTTACATGGTGTAACCCTAATTGTAACACACTATATAAGCTACATGTTATTAACCAAAATCGGCCACTAAGCATACAAGTGAGGGCTAGCCGATTTCAAGAAGTGTTCCATTTCTCTCTAAGTTATTCCAAGTGCATCTGGTGTTGTGTGAGACATTTGAGGCATCACACTTGAGGTGCTAGGCTCACAAGGTTTTCAAGGAATCCTAACTACTACAAGGTATGTATTTCCTACTAACTTTTATGATGAAAAGTTCCCCATGTATGCTAGATAGGTTATGAACCTTGGAAAACAATTTTTCATGTATCATAGATAAAACATAGATCCAAGGTTTCTAGGGTTACATGTACACCATTGGAGTGTTAGAATGCTCAAAACCCTTCAGTGGTATTAGAGACTAGGCTTGTTTGTTTGATACTTGATGCAAAATTGTGAAAAAACTCAGCTTTTCTGCACTCTGCATCATAAACTCGCCGAGTACATAGGGGGACTCGACGAGTCCATGACCAAATTCATCCTACTCGACGAGTAGGCTCTTGCACTCGATGAGTAGGAGTCCCTGAATGCAGATTTTCGAGTTTTGCTGCTGGAAATGGACTAGAAACATTACCCTAAACTGTTTTGGTGTTATAAAACTTGTTTTAGATGGTGTAATGGTTGTTCTAATCCATTTACAATGGCTAATATCAAAATTTCATGTTTATATGTGTTCATATGTTCTTGAAATTTTGATAGGAATATTCATGTTCTTATGAGTTCTTGATAGATCATAGGAATTACTTGTTTAATGTTTAATTCATGATCTTTATGTGTTTTAATGGAATCCATAATTTGTTCTCAAGTTATGGATTACCAAAAGTCATTCTTTTAAGGTCCATTATTAAACACATAGGTTACATAAAATGAAAAGTCACTCATTTTATTACATCATTAACTCATAAGTTATGAAAGATGAAAAGTTTTGAAAGTTACAAAACTTTCCCTCAAGTTTTGGAACATGTAAAGTCACTTTAAATACTTTAGTTCCAACCCCTAGAATTTTAAAAATTAAAATTCAACCCTTATACTTTATAATATTATAAGTTTAATAATAATTATATATGTATAAGAAAAATTCGTTTTACCGTTAGTAGGACACATTCATGAAGCCGGTCTATAAGGGGGGGTATAAGGTTGTTGCCTATAAAATGGTAGCTTAATGGGTGTCCACTCTCACCCACCGCTTCCTTTACTGGTGGAGGGTCGTTAGCCGAACGGGTAGGACAAAGACTTATAAATCTTCATTAAAAGTATGATGAAAAATAAAGTAACTAAATGTTTTTATAAATTCCCAATCTTAGTTACTTTAGGAAAAATGTGAATAAGGTGCTAACCCATGAAATTACACTTTGCACTTTGATTAAGTCGTTAGTGGAGTGTGTGTGGTTAACCGGCACACTAACCTGGACTTAACACGGTAGGCAAAGGGTAACTTAATATTTATCATAGTATCGGTGGAGCGCGTGTGGTTAACCGGCACATCGATTGAGGGGTAAATATTAAGGGTGATGAATCAATGAATCGAGTAATGAATTAATCAGAGTATGAATTCAAGTAAGAATGCGAGATTTGAACACAGGATGTAAATATGATCTTGTTATGCTTTATTATGCTTTCGAATTCTTTACAGAGTGCAATAGACAAGTCTGTAAAAGTCCTATTTTAACTCTAGTAAATTACCCTATTTATAGGGAACTGAAAGCATACAAAAAATATACTAAGGCATTGACTCTAAAGCTTCGAATAAAAGCGCCCTAGTAAAATACATTACAAAACATTCGAAGAGTCCAAAACATACTTCGACTAATTACAACAATTCGACCCTTACAATCTCCCCCTTTGTAATCATAGTCAAAGTCTTCAATTTGTAAGAAGTGTGATGAAATACAATAACACTCTTCGAATCTCCGTGTACCAGGACATAATCTTCTTCAACTCTTTCTTGTCTCCTTCATTGTTCTTCTTGCAATTATTCATACGAACAATCAAGTTCGTATATTGAGATGTTGAATATCTCTCTACTTCACTTGCCTGGAACAAAAATCGTTTAGCTTTTCCAGCTTTGTCTTTTCCTGCGAAGACCATTCCAAAAGGCTTCAGGCAAATTTCACCATCAGCATACTTCTTCAATTCCGCCTGTGTCTTCGTAGGAGCCATTGGAGCTTTAATTTCCATTCCTTTGGCAGTAGCTAATTCAACATCTGTTAGTGCCAAGCACTCATAATAGTTTTCGATAAAAATATTGATGTGAGCTACTCCAAGCTTGAATTCATCCAGTTCTGTGTTTTGAAGGTATGAGAATGATTTGTCTTTCAAAAGTAATGCAACTTGTATAAGATCATACAAGTTCATTAATGGAAAATCTGCAATAGTGAATTCGTAAATATTTCCATTTGCCCTGGCAACCACATACTTAAAATTTTGGACTGTGTTTTCGAAAACCACATCCCTTTTCATACTGATCACCTTCTTGATTTTGATTAATGACCACACTTCTTCAGGGGGTTTACCAAGAACAGCATGAAAACGAATTTTCATGTGTGCCCCTTCATCTTTATCTTTAAAGTTTCATTCTGCTTTGAACTGAGGCATGATAAACATCATTTCGTTTATTGGAAAATCCAGCTGGCTTACATCAGTATTCGTGATCAAATAAATTTGTTTTGGTTTCTTCTCAAATGAATACATGTGATTGAATGCAACCTTGGCCTCGATTGTTTCGTAGTTATAGTGTTTAGTTGGATCCCCTTTATCCATTCCCTTCGGATCATTTGCTCGCTGAGCCATAATGCTTTGAACTATTCTAAGCTTTTCGATTTCAGCATCAGCTTCAACCTTCTTTTCTTCTTTTGATTTTTCCACAACAATCGATTTCCCTTTATCTTTCAATGCTGGATTGACGATTGTCTCTTTTGGATTCGAACCACTCCCACCAGTCTCCGAAGATTTACTAATCACAATTCCTTTCGAAATTGGTCTTGCAATTGGCATTGTTGTTACGACTGTTGAAGTCACCTGTTCAGCAGAAACAATTATTGGTTTTGTTGTAGGGATTTTCGAAGAAAAGACTTTTCCCACAACTTTCGCATCTTCTCCACTAGTCTTCGACTCACTAGTTTTTCTTTCTCCCCCTTGCACCCCTGTGAAAACAGGTGGGGCATTTGTGGTTGGAAGAAGACTTGATATGCGAAAGAGAGGAGCAAGTTGCTTGTTGAGAATGACTTCGAATTGGATAAACTTCTGAGATAAAAATTCAGGAGTAATCAATGGAGAAGAAACTGGCCTATCAGAAATCTCTTTTAACTCCTTGAGCAACTTAAGCACTTATTCAAAGCTTGCACTTTCCGATGTTGAAAGTTGAGTAATTTGAGGACTCAAATTTTCATACACCTTAACAAATCGAGTGACTGCGTCACAAATGATATCAACCTTTTGATTCAAGGATGCATAATCTTGTTGAACTATGACAATTTCTTTTTGCATATCTTCACGAAGTTCGTGAATCTGCAAGTTTACATCCTCTCGTACTTTCTTCACATCTTGAATAAAAAGAACATGTCTTTCCTTTGCAACATTCTTCAATACTTTCAGATTACCAGTAAACTTCGAACTCTGAGAATTGATCCGAATTTCATTGTTTTGATCATTATGATCAATCTTCTCCAAGACTCGAGATTCAGAATCTTTAAGCATCCCCGATACTTTACTTATGATTCTGGATTCAAACACCTTCAACAACGAATCAACTTCAACACTTGAAACAGACGAACCAATCCCTAGATCTGCTTGAGATTGAATGACAGAATTCAACTTTTGATTTAAAATCTTAAACTGCTTCATGGTCATCAGCATGTGATCTGGAAACTGCTCTTCTTCTTCATGAAACTCCAAGTCTTCAAACATACCACCAAACCCCTCATTATCAGTCTCTGTCTCCATAAAAACAGTTTCTTGAATAGGTGAAGTTGGTTTGGGTGGCTCAGTAGATTGTGAAGAAAAAATAGAAGTAAAAGGTTGATCAAGAATATGTTCGAATGTTGGGGAATCTGTAGTTGAAGTAAGAGATGTAGTGGATAATGGTAAAGAAACAATACTTTCAAAAGGAGTAGAAGTAGATTGACTTTTGGCTTCATTCTTCGCATCTTCATCACCCATACTAACATTTGCACACGTATCAGATACGTTTGCAGGGATGCCTGAAGTTCGGACCTCCTCAGAAACTAATTTGGTAACCGTTGCTTCGGGTGGTATGATGAGTGTTTGCTCAGGAGTCGAAGTCTGATCTTGAATAGTTGGTTCAGGAGTTTCAGCAATTCGTTCTTCATCATCTTCAGTTGACTCAGTAGAAATGACCAGCTTTCTTGTCTTCTTCTTCTTCTTCTTTGATAAATGGTTTGCCATATCCTCAGCTCTTCTTTTCTTGGACACCGGAGAAACAGGTGCGGGCACTTCTCTAATTAGAATCCCTTGATGAGTTATTTGAGGTTTTCGAACCACTTTGTGCGTTGGAGACTTGCTTTTGTGAGTGGACTTCATTTTAATTCTTCGAAACATGCCAGTCTTCGAAGGAAGGACTACATGTTCTTGTGTTTCTTCAATAATTGGCTCAATTACTGGAGTCTCAGCAACAGTCACTTCAACTGTTTCAGGCTTCTTCTTTGGAGATTTCGAAGATCTGGACTCAGTTTCATGCTTTCTCGACTTCTTGGTTTTCTTATCATCTCCTCCCAGTAAAACACCAATTTTAATTGAAGAATCAATTGTCTTCAAATAGGCTACCAATACAGGGTTCGAAAAATCAACTCTTTTAAGCATCGCATCTGGAATACGAGCAATTGTAGGAAAAACATCAGCATTATCTGTAACCTCCTTCGGATAGTGATACGACTGAAAAACCACTTTTGCTTCATCATTAGGTACTAAAATTCCTTCCTTGTTGTAAAAGTATTGTAATATCAGGCTCCAGTATCTTGCACACGAAATACCATGAACAACATTCGTATGTTCTACACCCTTTTGAAATTCCTTCCATAATTATGTAGAGTAGTCCACCTGAAGATCATAATAGATGCCAGTAACCATTGCATAAGCCTCCATTCTCCCCTTGTCAAGTCCAACTGATCTCCCAGTTAAACATCTTAGAAAAATTCCAAATAAGAAATTCCATAATCTTGGAAGACCTGATTTCTTAAAATCACTAATCTTTGATAGTGGAGGCTGATATCCCATCTCATTGAACATGTTGACAATTTGAGGAAATGTGAAAGCAACATATGGAGGGGAATTCGGAATATCAAGGATTTGGCAAAATAGTTTCTTGGATAGCCTAACCTTTTTGTCGTTTGCTAGATGAAAAGTAATCGTATCCGAGGCTTTGTTATAAGTAGCAGTTGATCCTGCTTGAGACAACCATGAAAGTGGAACAGAGAAAGAGTTGAAGATCGCCTTAGACAAGACAGAGTGTTTCAAGGCAACGATTAGCATCTTCAATTCTTCCGGATACTAAGAAACATCACTCTCCAAGTAGTAGTTTGTTTCTTGAATCTTCATTATTGGTAATGAAGAGGCATCTTCAGTGGTATGAGAATCAACAGGAGCAGAAGTGGCCATTGTTAGGGTTTGAAGACTTTTGATGAACAGAGAATTTAGGAATTTGTTTGTTTTGATCGCGTAAACTGAGAATGAACCCTTGAATCCCCTTTTATATGTAACCTTGATTTTTGAATTTGAAGCGGGATGCATTTAATGAGATCCGACGTGGCACCTTGAAAATCGGACCATTACTGCGTAAAAGTAGCCATGCGTCAAAAAGTAGCTGTCACATCGCCTTGAAAAACGGACAGAATACCATACGTTATTTATAAACAGCCTGTCTTGTAATCCCCAAGAAAATTGTAACCGTCAGAACCCTTCGAATGGAAGCAAGGCTCTTTCACTTTTGGGATGAAAAGCGAAGTCATACGCCAGAAGTTCGAAATCATCAGCCTGAGTTGGTATTACTCAGAACCTCAAGGATTTCGTGAGTGCAGTGTTCCAAAGAATATAGATGAGAAACAAATATAAGAAAAATTTGGGATAATGTGATGTCAAACCATTGACACAAAAGCAGATGAAATCCCGGGCAAAGATTACTTCATTAATCATTAAGAGAAATGATCAATAGCTTGTGTGGGTTCCCGGGAATTACAATCGAATACTTGTTGATAAGTATCGAAGGGCTTCTTTTATAATGTTTCATGGATAGTTTAAAATTTTCGTTACATGTCATCCTAAACGTAAGGTGAGATATTGTAACAGAAATTACTTGTTTGACCAGTGTAGTCAGTGACAAGTTGATTTAGATAAATTTTGAAATGACAATGACATTCGAATGAAACTCACACGGAAATCATGTTCAAGAAAAAATTTATGTGCTGGATCTTGTTGGGTAACAAACATCGTGGGTTTCGAATGTTTGATCAAGACCACTCATTTGAAATGAATATGATTTGGAGTTTCGAATTTTGGTACAGAAACAAAAGTTTCGTGCAAATCTGGAACTTAGTTCCCCGTCAATTCCTTAAAAGGTAATGAAAATTGGGTTTCACTTTCATCACGGTCTCATGATGTCAGATCATAAACACAGAGTTTTGATATATCTAAGTCTCGATGGGTTTGATCAGAGACCTCTCGGACATATGTCTTCGTGTGTGATCGTGTTAGAACTTTTTAGATCAAAAAGATTGATACAAGACACAAAAAGTACCTCTGTTTTATTTGGACCAAACAGTAAACTCTTAACTCATTTTGAGAAGAGTAAGGTAGCTCAGAGACTAATGTGAATATAAGCCTAATTGGGAAGAAATCTTCGTATGAATAATTTCATTAAGGCTTTCTTACACACACATTGAGTCATGGAGACTTTGGTCAACATACATCAGCATGTTTCTAGGGACAACCTAACGAGTTCGAATGATGACAAATTTATCGATTTATACGAAAAATGTACCTGACCCTAGTACTGCAAGCATAATCTCCTCTGTATCTTCCTGAGAATCTGCAACAAAATACTAAAAAGAAATAAGAAACAAAATATTTTTGTTGTTTTGATTTTTCGAAAATAAAGGCAGAACAAACGATAATCTTTTTGAATTTTTGAATTTTCGAAAATTAAATGACAAAACAAACGAAAATCTTTTTGGATTTTTGAATTTTCGAAAATTAAATGACACAACAAACGAAAATCTTTTTGGATTTTTGAATTTTCGAAAATTAAAGAACAAAACAAACAAAAATCTTTTTGGATTTTTGAATTTTCGAAAATTAAATGACAAAACAAACGAAAATCTTTTTGGATTTTTGAATTTTCGAAAATTAAAGAACAAAACAAACGAAAATCTGTTTGGATTTTTGAATTTTCGAAAATTGAAATAATACTTGATACAAATGTACGAATTCGAAGGGGTCGAAGCGTTGACTATGAACAGTAACCTCTGAATCAACCCTTAAAATAAGTAACAAATGTGCGAATTCGAAGGGGTCGAAGCGTTGACTATGAACAGTAACCTCTGAATGCTGAATGAGTTTGCATTATCTTTTAGTCAGCGCCTCTGAATCAATCCTTATCATGCATCATTCTTCTTTTTCGCATGGAACAGAATTTCCATCGATCATTCCAAGTCCCTCTATAATTCTCACAAGAGATTTTTCATCTAAAGGTTTCATGAAAATATCAGCTAACTGATCAGTTGTTTTCACGAAATGTACTTCAATATTTCCATCCTCCACGTGATCTTTGATAAAATGATAACGAAGAGCTATATGTTTAGTCTTCGAATGCTGCACAGGATTATGACAAATTCTTATTGCACTTTGAGAATCACAATACAATGGAATCTTTTTCATATTAATTGCATAATCACGCAATTGACTTTGGATCCATATTATTTGTGAAGTGCAAGCAGCAGCAGCCACATATTCTGCTTCAGCTGTTGAAATTGATACGCATGTTTGCTTTTTCGACTGCCAGCTCACTAATTTTCCATCAAGAAATTGACAGCCACCACTTGTGATTTTTCGATCAAGATTACAACCACCCAAGTCTGCATCCGAATATGCTTGTACAAAGAACCCAGTTTTCGAAGGATACCACAATCCTAACGAAATTGTTCCTTTAAGATAATGAAAGATATTCTTTACAGCAGTGAGATGTGGTTCTCGTGGATTAGACTGATACCTAGCACAATTACACACAGAAAACATGATATCAGGTCTACTAGCTGTGAGATAAAGTAATGAACCAATCATGCTCCTATATAAAGTTATGTCAACAGCAAGGTTTATCTAACGACGGTGTTAGCTTTATGCCCGTTGCCATTGGAACTCGTAACTTCGTGCTATTCGTCAATCCAAACTTTTCCAACAGATTCTTCGTATATTTTTCTTGTTTAATAAAAATTCCTTCTCTGTTTTGACGAATATTCAAACCAAGAAAATTATTGATTTTTACCATCATGCTCATTTCAAACTTACTTTTCATCAAATCTTCGAATTCTCTAGACAAAGCAGGGTCAGTCGAGCCAAAAATAATATCATCAACATAAATTTGAACAAGCATTAGATGATTCCCCACTTTCTTTCGAAATAATGTGGGATCAACTGATCCTTGTTTAAATTTAGATTGTTTCAAAAATGAGGTAAGAGTTGCATACCATGCTCGTGGTGCTTATTTCAAACCATAAACTGCCTTATCTAAAATATAAACATGATTTGGAAATTCTTTGTTAATAAAACTGGGGGTTGTTCCACGTAAACAGTTTCTTTAAGCTCTCCATTTAGAAATGCACATTTCACGTCCATTTGATAAACATCAAAATCTTTGTGAGCTGCATAAGCCAGAAATATACGAACCGCCTCGAGTCTTGCGACAGGGGCAAAAGTTTCTTCATAGTCGATTCCTTCTTGTTGTGAATATCCTTTAACAACAAGTCTGGCTTTGTTTCGAACAATATTTCCATCTTTTTCGGTTTTATTTTTGAAAATCCATTTTAACCCGACAATCGAAACATTTCCAGGCTTAGGAATTAATCTCCAAACCTTGTTTCGTTCAAATTCAGACAATTCAGATTGCATTGCAACAACCCAATCTGAGTGTTCCATTGCAATCTTAACTGTTTTTGGTTCAATCTTAGAAATGAAAACATTGAACATGCAAAATTCTTGATGAGTATTTAATACCTCATTCTTTGCACGAATTTGAGCTCTTGTTAAAACTCCCTCTTGTGGATTCCCAATTACTTGATCCTTCGGATGATCTTTTGTCCACTTTTCCATTGGTGGATATGCTGGATCAAATTCCAAATGTGCATCTTCATATATATCATCGTTTTCTGAGCCTACAATCGAACAAGCATCATCAAAATCATTATTATCTTCAATATTTTCTGAATGCTCCCCCTCAGCATTATGCTCCCCCTCAACATTATGCTCCCCCTCAACATCATGCTTCCCCTCAACATCATCATTCAATCTTTCTTTCTCCCCCTCGAAAGAATGCATGTCGTCAGCTAATGTATTCGAATCCAAGTGCTCCCCCTCCACTGGATTGTTTTGCATACTTTCGCCTTTTTCTGGAGAGTTTGATGTTGAATCATCAGTAAGCTTTGTGAGTTCAGAAATATGATTATCATTTGCATGTATTTCAGCATCAACAGCACGATCTGAAATTCCAAAAATTAAATCATAATCAATATCTAATGTTTGTGAGGATTCAGATTCATCTTGTATGTCTTTCAAAATAGGATGATTTTCAAACTGTGATGTTGTTTGTTTAATGTAGTAATCATCAAATGTAAGATTAAAAGTTTCTTCAACTTTTCGTGTTCTTTTATTCAACACACGATATGCGACTGAATTATGCGAATAACCCAAGAAAATCCCTTCATCTGCTTTTGCTTGAAATTTCGTAAGATGATCCTTGAGATTCATAATGAAGCATCTACATCCGAAAACATGAAGAAATTTGACGTTAGGTTTTCGATTGTTGAGAATTTCATATGGAGTAATGTTAAAATGACGATGAATAAAGGAACATTGTTCTTAAATTCAGTTCCATGATCACTCTTAATTTTTCGAACAATCTTCTTCAATGTTGTTTCCATCTTTTTGATAAAGTCAATCATGATTTGTGCAACTTCATATTTAAGCCTGAGAAAATAAACCCACGTAAATCTGGAAAAATCATCAACAATCACTAAAATGTACCGTTTCTTGTTGAGAGTTGAAACTGTCGAAGGGCCACACAAATCAATATGTAAGAGCTCCAGAGGTGCAACTATTTTCGAATCAATCGTAATTAGATGACCTTGTTTATGTTGCTTGCCAACTTCACAAGCTGCACATAAAGAATTATTGTCAAATTTAAGTACATGTAAACCTCTTACCAAATCTTGTACCACAAGTTTATTGATGTTTCGAAAATTGAGATGAGAAAGTCTTCGATGCCAAAGCCAACTTAAGTCTGATGTTGCTTTCGAAAGAAGACATATAGCAGGTTTCCCTACTATCGGATTGATGTCCAAAGTGAACATGTCACCTTTCCTTTTGGATTTCAGTAACACCTCTTTTGTTGTGACATTCGAAATAATACTTCCTTCTTCGTTAAAAAGAACTTGATTGCCAGTGCCCACAACAAGTTGAGAAACACTTATCAAGTTATGTTGAAGACCTTCAACATACGCCACACGCTTCACTGTGAATTGACCATTCGTGATCTTCCCATATCCTTTGACTTGACATTTTTGATTGTTCCCAAACTTCACTACTCCAACATTTTTGAGACTTCGAAAATCTCATAAATTCTCCTTCTTCCCAGTCATGTGACGAGAGCAACCACTATCAATGTACCACTTGTTATCATATTGCTCGTCACATAGTACCTGCAATCATTGGAAAAATTTAGGTACCCAAGGCTTTTTGGGTCCTTGGAAATTAGATTTCAATTTCGAATGTAATGAAGAACTTTTAACCCAATCACAAACTTTAGTCTTGAAACTATCAATTAAGTTCACTTCATCATTTAAAGGAACCGAAACATAAGTTTTTGATGGTTTCGAATGTTCACTGACATTACCCTTCGAATTCTGAGGTTGTGTATGAACATTCTTTCCTTTTTGTACTGGTTTGAATTCACTTTTTCAATTTTTGATTTTTCAACCCATTGTCTTTGTGGTTTTTGACGTTGGAAAACATACAAATTCTTTGTTAAGTTGTTTTCAACTGTGCTTTGATTTGCGAAAAAGCCTTCATCAGTTGTTTTTGAATTATCCTCTTCAACTAACTTCTTTAATTCTGGTTTGATATTCTCAACATTTCCAGTAGTTACGAAAACTTGATTTGGAAAAATGACATCATCTGTACATTTGAAATTCGGATAGACCACTGTATTCGTTTCAATATAGTGTTCACCTTTTTCATTCATCACTTTTTCGAACTTTTGTGTATCACCATACACCTGATCAACCACTATGCGAGGAGTTTCTTCTTCCTGTGAAGATTTCTTTTCCTTCGAAATGTTTGTTTCATCTTCATCATCACTATCATCAGTTTGGCTGTCTTTGAGATCCACGAAGTTCATATCACAAACTTTCGAAGTTGAGGGTATTTCAGTTTCATTTGCAACCATCAAATCCTTAACTTTTTCTTTCCCTTTAGATGTTGAAGCAACATTAACAATAGACAACTGAGAACAATCAACATCTTCAAGTTCACTAATTTCACTAATATTATCAGAATTATCTTCAATATCAGCAAAATTTGATTAAGAATCAGATGTTGAATTCTCAGTCTTTTTCAAAAATTGAATTTGTTCAGATTTAGTTAAAGTATCATTCACTATATTAACTAATTCATTTGCATCAAGACATTCATTAATTTTGACAATTCCATATTTATATCTATCATCAGGAATTTTGTCAAAATCAGCTATTATTTGCTCACAATCATACGAAATATTATCTACCTTGTCTCTTTCGAATGCTAGAAAAGGTAGTAATTTTCTATGTTGCTCTTTACTTATATCACATGAATGATGTAAATCAGTTAATTTGCTATAAAGTCGTTTAGCAGAATTACAATAGATGTTTCTTTGTGCTAGCAAAAGTTTAACATCACTTGATAACGTATCCCTATCACACATTATATTCGTTATTTGTAATTCCAAGCATTCAATTTTGCTCATTTTCATGTCTAATCTCTTTTTGACCTCTAACAATTCCATTGACAACTTGTTGGCCTCATTGCTAGCAGACACAAAAATTGAATCAAAATAAGTAACCGTCTCATCAAAAGAAATTAGTTCAGAATCATAAGCATGTGTAGGAATATTAAAGGATTCGAGAATTTTACGTACCTTTGTTGTCATTGGAGATTTGTCAGCCGCTTTGGATACGAAGCATTGTCCTCTCACTTCGAATTCCTCATCATCTGAATCCTCCTCCATTTTCGCATACATCGCTCCATGCGTTGGATTCCTCATTTCTTCATCGTCGGAACCGGATGACCAGATTTGATAAGTTCCATCTTCATCCTCATACTCACCCTTTGCAACCAATGACAAACTTTTAGCTTTCGCACGAACCTCTTCCAGCTTCTCTGCATAATACGCCTCATCCTTGACTTTATTCTTCCTCTCATCCTTCTTTCGAAGCATACAGTCATTTGCAAGATGATTCGCACGGTTGCAATAATGACAATCTATTCCAACATCACCTTTCAGCTTCTTCTCACCCTTTCCATCAGCTATCTTTGAATCTTGCTTCTCAACTTTCTTTCTCTCCTCAACAACATTTTTACTCACCGAACTTCCTTTCACCTCAGCAAGCTTAGTCTTCGAATTGAACGGCTTTTTGAACAATTTCTTAACACGATTATTCGAGTAAAATGCTATTGCTTCATCATCCGAATTCATGATGAATCCTTCTTCTTCCTCAGAATCACCATTTTCAGCTTCTTTCTCAAAAATCTTTGATACAAGAGCTAATGGACCTCCCAAATTCAACTTCGATTCCTCAGCAATTTCATTTACCTCAATTTCGTGTGTTTTCAACTGATTGTACAAATCATTGAGATTTGATGTATCAAAACTTTGCTGATTCTTCACCATCATACTCATACTTCTCCATTCTTTTCGAAGCCCCATTACAAAGATGAGATTGAATTCCATTGAAGTCCTGGTAATTCCATAGCGATTGCAACGATAGATTAACTCGTTCAGACGATCATAGTAAACTTCAATTGTTTCTCCTTCTTTTTGTTTGAAGTCTTTCAACTCAACCAAACACTATTTAACTGAATTGATTTTTGTCTTCTCACTTCCTTGAAATTTATCTTTCAGATTGTTCCAGATTTCCTTTGCAGTTGTACAACTCCTAACGTAATAGTACACAACTGGAGGTAATGCACCTCGCAGTTCCCTCATACACCTCTTCTCTAGTTTCTTCAGACGATCAGTTTGATTATCAACTCCAGAATTTGTAGAAGATGATCCAATTGGTTGAACATTCACTGGAACATTGACATTTCCAGTGATACATGACCATAATTCTTCATCTAGACCATTCAGATAATCCTGCATACGATCAACACACTGATCATAGTATTCAGGGATTAGCATTGGAATTTTGGTTGATGAACCTAGCAGATGAGAAAACGAGGTCATCGAATTGAGATTGAAACTCGCCATTGTTGTACGGAAGAAGATTTTGAGAAGTTTGAAAAGATTTGAGAATTTGA
Organism: Lactuca virosa; assembly: GCF_052849685.1. Taxonomy (NCBI): domain Eukaryota; kingdom Viridiplantae; phylum Streptophyta; class Magnoliopsida; order Asterales; family Asteraceae; genus Lactuca; species Lactuca virosa. Next base: position 158,996,682 of record NC_136429.1, read on the forward strand.
AAACAAACTAGATGAATCAAATCGAATTGATGAGAATAACACTCGATTCAACAATTCAAATGCAGAATCGAATCACAGACTAAGATCTTGACAATTTTTCACTTTCAAAAAGTGCGGAAACTTTTGAATCAAAAAGTTGATTCAAAAACTTTTTGAACAGCGTGAAAATCAGATCAGAGATATGATTCCTGCTCTGATACCAATTGATGAATCAATGAATCGAGTAATGAATTAATCAGAGTATGAATTCAAGTAAGAATGCGAGATTTAAACACAGGATGTAAATATGATCTTGTTATGCTCTATTATGCTTTCGAATTCTTTACAGAGTGCAATAGACAAGTCTGTAAAAGTCCTATTTTAACTCTAGTAAATAACCCTATTTATAGGGAACTGAAAGCATACAAAAAATATACTAAGGCATTGACTCTAAAGCTTCGAATAAAAGCACCCTAGTAAAATACATTACAAAACATTCGAAGAGTCCAAAACATACTTCGACTAATTACAACAATTCGACCCTTACAAAGGGTACCAAGTAATTTGCATGGTTACTTCACACCTTGTTTTGTGATCCTCGACATCCCAGTCACAAAACCTGAAGGGCACACTCGAGATTGAAACATGCCATTGAACAGTTCAATGAATCTCAAAGAATCTAGGAGTTTCAAAAACCAATTAAAACCTAATAATTCATTTCGTTTTCATGGTGGAAATTGGTGAACCGTCATTCACCTACCTTCAAATATTTTATAGCTTGGATTACGGCATCCCTCTTCTAAGTTATAAAATATTGTGTTGGGTCCTAGCCTTTATATTACATTTGGGTGTTTTATTAAGGACTATCTTTATATCTAATCTAATATTGTCTTTCTTCTTTTCAGATGTCTTCCAACAATGTTGCTTCTGGCTCAAACCCTACCGGCTCCTTCTCTCTCATGAACCTTTGTGGGAGAGTCATCTTTGATGGATCCAACTTTATGGATTGGATCAGGAACATCAGGATGGTCACTCGGTATGAGGACAAGGAATGTGTCCTCGACAAGGAGCTTAAAGAACTCGAGCCGACTGCTACTCCTGAGGAGGTCGCTAAATATCAGGCCCATGAAAGAGATGCTACCAAAGTGGCATGCATCATGTTGGCCACTATGACAGCCGAGCTCCAAAAGTCCTATGAGGACTACTATCCTTGAGAGATGCACCAGGATTTGATGGACCGCTACCATCAGAGTGCTCACCAAGAATGATATGAGATCATCTCCTCTATGATAACAACCAGGATGAAGGATGGTGAACCCATCACGGGCTACATGCAGAAAATGCAAAGGTATGTGGACCGTTTGCTGAAACTGAATGTGAACTTCCCAGAGGAGTTGGCAATAGATATTATTTTGCACTCCTTACCTTCGTGTTATGATCAATTCCTCATGACATACCACATGAACAAGGAGGAAGTTACACTCAGCAAACTTCAAGGACTTTTGAAGACCGCAGAAAGTGGTCTTAAAGGTAAGTCGGTTGTTACTAATCCTACTCCTACCGCGGCCCCTGTCTTGCCAATCGGGTAAGGCAAAGGAAAGAATAGGAAGAGCCCTTCGAAGGGTACCAAGGGAAAGTCTCTTGATGGCTCCTCTTCAAGTGGAACCAAGAAAGGTTTCGTCACTCCTTCTGCTAACCCTAAAGAGGCTGAATGCTTCTATTGCCATGAAAAGTCTCATTGGAAGCGAAACTGCCCAAAGTACCAGCAAGATGTGAAGGATGGGAAAGTTAAACCCAACCGTGCAGGTATTTACACTATATTGTCTAATAACTCACCCTATTCTAATTCTTGGGTCCTTGATACAGGTTATGGTATTCACATATGTTGTGATTTGCAGGGACTAAGAAGAAGTGAGAATGTGGAGCATGGGAAGATAAACTTGATCATGGGAAATAGGAAACTTACACCTGTCACCAAGATTGGAGTTTATTCTTTGTTGCTAAGTAGTGGGTTTACATTAGATTTGAATAAATGTTGTTACTCGCCTGAAATGGCAAGAAATATTATTTCCTTTCATGCTTTGTACAAACAAGGATTTAACTTTTCATTTGATAATGATAGTGGTGGTATTTATGCTTTCTTTAATAATGTTCTTTATTTTAAAGCATTACCTTGTGATGGTGTGTATGAAGCTGTGTCGGTTGTAGACAATCTAGGAAATAATGTGTTGTGTATTGATTCTTCGAATAATAACTTGGATAAAGCATCATTATGGCATTGTCGTCTTGGACATGTAAGCAAGAAACGCATAGGTCAACTCCAAAAGGATGGAGTCTTGGAGTCATTTGATCTAAAGTCAGATGATAGTTGTGAATCATGCTTACTTGGGAAAATGACAAAGTCACCCGTCACTGGTACATGTGCTAGGGGTGAAGGTTTGTTGGATCTTGTACACACTGATGTGTGTGGACCCTTCAAAACTGCCACAAGGGATGCTAATCGTTATTATGTGACTTTTACTGATGATTATAGTAGATATGGTTATGTCTACTTAATCGAGCATAAGTCAGAGACTTTTGAAAGGTTTAAAGAGTTTAAACAGGAAGTAAAGAATCAATTGGGCAGGAACATTAAGATGCTTCGATCTGATCGAGGTGGTGAGTATCTTAGTACAGAGTTCCTTGACTATCTTAAGGAATGTGAGATTGTCTCACAATTGGCACCTCCCAGGACACCACAGGTGAATGGTGTGGCTGAGAGGCGCAATCGAACCTTATTGAATATGGTTCGTTCCATGATGAGTCGAGCTTCGCTACCAATCTCATTCTGGGGGTATGCCTTAGAGACTGCCGCCCATATCCTTAATCTAGTCCCTACAAAGAAGGTTGCCAAAACACCTCATGAGATGTGGACCGGAAAAGTTCCCAATCTGGACCACATCAAGATTTTGGGTTGCGAGGTTTTTGTGAGGCGTGAGTCTCACGATAAGCTCGAACCTCGAAGTGAGAGGTGTATTTTCATTGGCTACCCACAGAGATCCTTCAGTTACCTCTTCTACAGACCCAGTGATAATGTGGTCTTTGTAGCAAGGAGACGAGTCTTTCGAGAGAGAGAGAATTTATAAGCCAAGGAAACAGTGGGAGGCAAATTGACCTTGAAGAAATTCAAGAGTCAAGTGGTGAAGGAACCTCAAACCCTAGCAATCAACCTGAGGAGGAAACTCCTGTTGATCCGACAGAAGAGTCTGTACCTCTGAGGTGTTCCACGAGAGTTAGGAATGCACCTGAGCATTACTATGGTTTCCATATTACTGCGGAAGGTGATACACTCATCAGTGATAGCACACTGGTGAGTTAGGGTTTGAGGCTGCTAAATAGAAAGAGGCTATGGACAGCGAGATACAATCCATGTATGACAATCAAGTTTGGAACTTGGTTGAGAATGTACCAGGTCGTAAGACAATTGGGTGCAAGTGGATCTTCAAGAAGAAGACCGGCATGCATGGTAATGTACACACTTATAAGGCGCGACTGGTTGCAAAGGGCTTTTCTCAAACTCCGACAGTTGATTATGATGAGACCTTTTCACCAGTAGCAAAGATTAAGTCCATTAGGGTTATGCTAGCCATTGCTGCATTTCATGACTATGAAATATGGCAAATGGATGTCAAAACTGCTTTCCTTAATGGAAAGTTCGCTGAGGATGTTTACATGAGTCAGCCAGAGGGTTTTGTCAGTATAGAGTACCCTAATAGAGTGTGTAAGCTTGAGAAATCCATTTATGGATTAAAGCAAGCACCTCGCAGATGGAATCTTTGCTTCGATGAGAAAGTCAAAGAGTTTGGCTTTTCGAGGAGTGAAGATGAATCTTGTGTATATGTCAAGGCTAGCGGGAGTATAGTCAGTTTTTTGGTATTGTATGTGGATGACATACTACTCATAGGAAATGACATCCCAACTCTACAGGAAGTTAAGTCCTGGCTTGGGAAGTGTTTCGCTATGAAGGACCTTGGAGAAGCTGCCTATATCCTAGGGATAAGGATTCTGAGAGATAGGAGTAAAAGACTAATTGGACATAGTCAGAGTACCTACTTGGAGAAGGTGCTGAATAGATTCAGCATGCAGAATTCCAAGAAAGGAGTGTTACCAATCCAGAGTAACACCAGACTGAGTAAGACTCAGAGCCCGAGTACAGAGGCTGAGATAGGAGAGATGAGTCGAGTACCTTATGCTTCCGCTGTAGGCTCTATCATGTATGCTATGACTTGTACTCGTCCCGATATGGCTTTTTCATTGAGCATGGTCAGCAGATATCAGGGGAACCTTGGCAAGGCTCACTGGACTGCGGTAAAGAACATTCTCAAGTGCATGCGGAGGACTAAGGACTGGGTCCTTACCCTCGATGGGAGTGATGACTTGAGAGTGTTAGGGTATAGTGATGCTAGCTTTCAGACTGATAGTGATAATTTCTGCTCTCAGTCACGCTAGGTCTTTACCTTAAACGGAGGAGCAATTTCTTGGAAAAGTTCCAAGTAGAAGACAATGGCTGATTCAACTTGCGAATCAGAGTATATAGCGGCAAGCGAGGCAGCAAAGGAGGCGATATGGCTAAAGAACTTCATTGGAGACCTTGGAGTTGTACAAGCTATAAAGGAGCCCATAGAGATTTTCTGTGATAGTGAAAGTGCAGTTGCCTTAGCTAAGGAACCAAGGGATCACAGGAGATCCAGACACATCGACAGAAAATATCATTTCATCAGACATCGAATAGAAGAAGGACTCCTCGTAGCAAAGAGGGTATCATCGGATGAGAACCCGTCAGATCCCATCACGAAGGGACTGGGTAGGGTTAAGCATCTCCAGCATGCGAGGCGCATAGGGCTGAAGGATGATATTAGTTTTAGTAGTTAGATAGTTTTGAAATGTGTAAAGTGTAATTGACATTTGATGATGAATAAAAGTTGTATTTATTTATGAGTAAAGTGTTGCTATCTTTTGTCAATCGTTCACTATTGTTTCATTTTGCATGTTTTGACTTCCAGAATAATTATGTTTGGTATATCATATTATTTGAATTCTCCACAGTTAGTCATATGTTGGAAGTAGGTATGAATCAAGACTGTCATGAGATGGTTGTAAAGGTCTAAGATGTTGGACATGGCTACAACACTCATGAGTGCTCATAAGTTCTGAGTATTGGATTCAACCCACGCTCGCTGGTATCACTTCACGGAATTTATCTCGAGTGATCGCGAGACGGTAATATCATACGTCTTCAAACCTAGAGATATGACTTGTTGCCTATGAGTTGGTTATGCATTGATTGTACGAAAACGCATTGGTAACTCGATGTTATAAAACGTGCCTTTGTGTATGATTCAACAAGTAGTAGAACAAGCATATGAGTCGAAGTTTATATGTTCCTTCTTGGACTAGAAGCAATATCTGGGCCCCTCGATGATTTTGTGTTGACCCATGTACCGGGCCCGGTCAGAACTAAGTTGATGTGTTCAATTAAGTTCTATGTCAAACAAATCGGAAATCGAGAAAAAAACTGCTGGACAATAAGTAAGACATTGTTCCATGTATTCGTCCGGCTGATATCTAGAACAGAGGATTATATGATCACTTATCTTAAATGGCGTATCATCATCATCTCAGTTCCGAGAGACCTTCAAAGAGCTACGATTGCTGATCGGTTCCTGAAGTCATTCTTGCAGTTATAGTTATTAGACTTATCCAAGTGGGAGACTGTTGGATTAGGTGTCTAGGTTCATAACTATTTCTGGAATGTACTTGACCTGATTAGCATGGTCCATTTGGGTTGCATGGCATCATGCATTTGGATAGACCAAAATGAGATAAATAACACTTAAGGTTTATTAATATATTATAAGTTCTAATATATTAATAGTATTATTTAATTAGTATTGATCAAGAATTAATTTGGACTTAATTAAGTGATCAAAAGAAGACTAATTAAATATATGGGTTGATTATGTAAATCATCCATACTTATATAGTGGGCTAATGCTTCATGGATTATCAAGTTGGGCTAAAACCCATAGGATGCTCCATGGATGCTCCATGGTGGTTATAGAACCCATGGGTCATGGAAATGAAAAGTCATGACAATTAGGGTTTACATGGTGTAACCCTAATTGTAACACACTATATAAGCTACATGTTATTAACCAAAATCGGCCACTAAGCATACAAGTGAGGGCTAGCCGATTTCAAGAAGTGTTCCATTTCTCTCTAAGTTATTCCAAGTACATTTGGTGTTGTGTGAGACATTTCAGGCATCACACTTGAGGTGCTAGGCTCACAAGGTTTTCAAGGAATCCTAACTACTACAAGGTATGTATTTCCTACTAACTTTTATGATGAAAAGTTACCCATGTATGCTAGATAAGTTATGAACCTTGGAACAATTTTGCATGTATCATAAATAAAACATAGATCCAAGGTTTCTAGGGTTGCATGTACACCGTAGGAGTGTTAGAATGCTCAAAACCCTTCAAAATTATCCCTATCAGTCTGAAAGCTAGCATCACTACACCTTACCACTCTCAATTCATCACTGCCGCCAAGGGTAAGGACCCAGTCCTTAGTCCTCCGCAGATACTTGAGAATGTTCTTTACCGCAGTCCAGTGAGCCTTTCCAGGGTTCCCTTGATATTTACTGACCATGCTTAAAGCAAAGGCCACATCAGGGAAAGTACAAGTCATAGCATACATGATTGAGCCTACAACGAAAGCATATGGCACATGACTCATCTCAGCTATCTCAGCCTCTGTACTCGGACTCTGAGTCTTACTCAGTTTGGCGTTACTCTGAATCGGTAGTTCCCCTTTCTTGGAATCCTGCATACTGAACCTCTTCAGTACCTTATCCAAGTAAGTACTCTGACTAAGTCCAATTAGTCTCTTACTCCTGTCTTTCAATATCCTTATCCCTAGGATATAGGCAGCTTCCCCAAGGTCCTTCATAGCGAAACACTTCCCAAGCCAGGACTTAACCTCCTGCAAGGTTGGGATGTCATTTCCTATGAGTAGTATGTCATCCACATACAACACCAAAAAGCTAACTATACTCCCACTAGCCCTAAAATATAAACATGACTCATCCTCATTCCTCGAAAACCCAAACTCTTTGACTTTCTTATCGAAACAAATATTCCATCTGCGAGGTGCTTGTTTTAATCCATAGATGGATTTCTCAAGCTTACACACCTTATTAGGGTACTATGTACTGACAAAACCCTCTGGATGACTCATGTAAACATCCTCAGCCAACTTTCCATTAAGGAAAGCGGTTTTGACATCCATTTGCCATATTTCATAGTCATGAAATGGATCAATGTCTAACATAACCCTAATAGACTTAATCTTTGCTACTAGTGAAAAGGTCTCATCATAATCAACTCCCAGAGTTTGAGAATAGCCCTTTGCAACCAGTCGCGCCTTATAAGTGTGTACATTACCATCCACGTCCGTCTTCTTCTTGAAGATCCATTTGCACCCGACTGTCTTACGACCTGGTATATTGTCAACCAAGTTCCAAACTTGATTGTCATACATGGACTGTATCTCGTTGTCCATAGCCTCTTTCCATTTAGTAGCCTTAGGGCCTGCCATGGCTTCCGTGTAGCTGTTAGGTTCATCTAGACTTACCAGTGTACTATCACTGATAAGCATATCAGCTTTCATAGTAATATGGAAACCATAGTAATGCTCAGGTGCATTCCTAACTCTCGTGGAACGCCTCATAGGTATGGGCTCGTCAGTCGGATCAACAGAAGTTTCCTCCTCAGGTTGATTACTAGGGTTTGAGGTTCCTTCACCACTTGACTCTTGAATTTCTTCAAGGTCAATTTGCCTCCCACTGTCTCCTTGGCTTATGAACTCTCTCTCACGAAAGACTCCTCTTCAAGCTACAAAGACCACATTCTCACTAGGTCTGTAGAAGAGATAACCAAATGATCTTTGTGGGTAGCCGATGAAAATACACCTCTCACTTCGAGGTTCGAGCTTATCATGAGACTCACGCCTCACAAAAGCCTCGCAACCCCAGATCTTGATGTGGTCCATATTGGGAACTTTTCCGGTCCACATCTCATGAGGTGTTTTGGCAACCTTCTTTGTAGGGACTAGATTAAGGATATGGGCGGCAGTCTCTAAGGCATACCCCCAGAATGAGATTTGTAACGAAGCTCGACTTATCATGGAACGAACCATATCCAACAAGGTTCGATTGCGCCTCTCAGCCACACCATTCAGCTGTGGTGTCCTAGGAGGTGTCAATTGTGAGACAATCCCACATTCCTTAAGATAGTCAAGGAACTCGATACTAAGATACTCTCCTCCCCGATCGGATCGGAGCATCTTGATGTTCCTGCCCAGTTGATTCTCCACTTCCTGCTTAAACTCTTTGAACTTTTCAAAGGTTTCTGACTTATGCTTGATTAAGTAGATAAATTCATATCTACTATAATCATCAGTAAAAGTCACATAATACCGATTAGCATCCCTTGTGGCAGTTTTTGAAGGGTCCACACTCATCAGTGTGTATGAGGTCCAACAAACCTTCACCCCTCTCACAAGTACCAGTGAAGGGTGACTTCGTCATTTTTTCAAGTAAACAAGACTCGTAACTATCATCCGACTTTAGGTCAAATGATTCCAAAACTCCAGCCTTTTGGATTTGGCCCATGCGCTTCTTGTTAACATGTCCAAGATGACAATGCAACAAGTATGCTTTATCTAAACTATTTGAAGAATCAATACACAACACATTATTTCCTAGATTATCTACAACATTCACAGCTTCATATACACCATCACAAGGTAATGATTTAAAGTAAAATACATCATTGTAATAAACATTAATAGCACCATTATCATTATCAAATGAAAAAGAAAAACCCTTGTTTGTACGAGCCATGAAAGGAAATAATATTTCTCGCCATTTCAGACGAGTAACAACATTTATTCAAATCAAACATTAACCCATTATTAAGCAATAAAGAATAAACTCCTATCTTGGTAACAGGTGATGCTTTCCTATTCCCTATGATTAACTTTATCTTCCCGTGCTCCACTTTCTCACTTCTTCTTAGGCCCTGAAAATCAGTACAAATGTGAATACCATAACCTGTATCAAGCACCAAAGAATTAGTATGCAATGAGTTATTATATAATATAGTGTAAATACCTGCATGGGTGGGTTTAACTTTCCCATCCTTTACATCCTGCAAGTATTTGGGGCAGCTTCGCTTCCAGTGCCCCTTTTCCTGGCAGTAGAAGCACTGTGCTTCCTTTGGGTTTGAAGAAGGAGGAATGGAACCTTTCTTGGTTCCACTTGAAGAGGATCCATCAAGAGACTTTCCCTTGGTACCCTTCGAAGGGGTCTTTCTCTTCTTCCCCTTTCCCTGCCCAATTGCCAAGACAGGAGCAGTAGTAGGAGTAGGAGTAACAGCTGATTTGCTTTTAAGGCCACTTTCAGCGGTCCTTAAAAGTCCTTGAAGCTTACTTAGTGTGACTTCCTCCTTGTTCATATGATAAGTCATACGAAACTGATCATAACTTGGAGGTAAGGAATGGAGAATGATGTCAATCGTCATGTCCTCAGGGAAGTCCACATTAAGCTTCAATAACCGGTCCACGAACCTTTGCATTTTCTGCAAGTGACCGGTGAGGAATTTTGCCTCTTTCATTCTAGTTGTTATCATAGAGGAAATGATTTCACACCTCTCCTGACGAGCACTCTGATGGTACCTATCCATCAGATCCTGGTGCATCTCAAAAGGGTAGAAATCTTCATAGGATTTCTGCAGTTTTGCTGTCATTATGGCCAGCATGATGCAAGACACTTTAGTGGCATCTTTCTCATGGGTAGTGTACTCAACAATCTCCTCAGGAGTAGCAGTTGACTCATCGATAACCTTTAGCTCCTTATCGAGGACATACTCTTTGCCCTCGTAGCGAGTAATCATTCTGATGTTCCTAATTCATTTATTGAAATTGGAACCATCAAAAGTGGCTTTCCCACACAAGTTCATTAAGGAAAAGGATCCTGTAGGGTTTGAGCTAGTAGCAGTGTTGGAAGACATCTGAAAAGAAAGAAAGACAAGTTTTATTAGATAAAGAGTCCTTAATAAGTCACCCAAATGAAATATTAAGGCTAGGACCCAACAAACTATATATAGTTGGAAGAGGGATGCCGTAATCCAAGCTATAAAATATTTGAAGGTAGGTAAATGACGATTTACCAATTTCCACCACGAAAACGAAATATATTATTAAGTTTTTATTGGATTTGAAATTCCTAGATCTTTTGAGATACATTGAACTTTCAATGGCATGTTTGAATCTCGATTGTGCCCTCTCAAGTTTGTGATTGGGATGTCGAGGATCACAAACAAGGTGTGAATAACCATGCAAATTGACTTGGTACCCTTAACCTTTATCACCTAATCGATGTGCCGGTTAACCACACGCGCTCCACCGATCTATGATAAAATTAAGTTACCCTTTGCCACTCTTACTAGTCCTTGTTAGTGTGTCGGTTAACCACACGCGCTCCACTAACAACTTGGTATGGTACAAAGTGTAATTTCATGGGTTAGCACCTATTTCATATTTTCCTAAAGTAACTAAGATTGGGAATTAATAAAGGTTTAGTTACTTTATAATTTCGTTATACTTTTAGTGAGGATTTAAAGTCTTTGTCCTACCCGTTCGGCTAACGACCCTCCACCAGTCAAGGAAGCGGTGGGTGAGAGTGGACACCCATTAACCTGCCATTTTATAGGCAACAACCTTATACCCCCCTTATATACCGGCTTCGTGAATGAGGCCTACTAACGGTAAGACTGACTTATTCTTATACATATCTATATATTTAAACTTTTAATATAATAATAGTATAAGGGTTGAATTTTAAACTTTTAAAATTCTAAGGATCAATTTGGAAATTAAAGTATTAGGGTGTAAAACTTTACAAATTCCAAAACTTGAGGGTAAGTATTGAAACTATTCAAGACTTTTCATTTCATAACTTATGAGTTTAATGGCCCATTAAAATGAAGACTCTTCATTTTATGTAACCTCTTATTCTTTAATGACACTTTTAAAGAAGTGACTTTTGGTTATCCATAACTTGAGGACAAGTTATGGACTCCATAATTAGCCATTAAGATCAAGAATCATACTTACAAGCAAGCTACACATAATTCCTATGATCTTCTAAAACTCATAAGAACATGAACATTCATATCAAAATTTCAAGAATCATATTAACACATATAAAACATGGAATTTTGATATTAGCTATTGTAAATGGATTAGCATAAGCATTAAACCATCTAAAACAAGTTTTAAAACACCAAAACAGTTTAGGGTAATATTTCTAGTCCATTTCCAACAGCAAAACTCGAAAAACTGCATTCAGGGGCTCCTACTCGTCGAGTGCAAGAACCTACTCGACGAGTAGGATGAATTTTCACATGGACTCATCGAGTCCCCCCATGGACTCGGCGAGTTCATGCTGCAGAAAGCAGTTTTTGAGCTTTTTCAACAAGTTTGCATCAAGTATCAAGAAAACAAGCCTAGGCTCTGATACCACTGTTGGGTTTTGAGCATTCTAACACTCCTATGGTGTACATGCAACCCTAGAAACCTTGGATCTATGTTTTCTCTAAAATACATGCAAATTTGATTTTCCAAGGTTTACTTCCTAACTAGCATGTTATGGGGAACTTGTAATACAAAACTCAAGTAGAATAACATATATGTTTAAGATATTAGAGTTGCGTCATTGGGCCTGTGTTTTCTAGTCCATTTTGTATAAACGAGTTGGGCCTGTCCACTTGTATTTATTGCTAGGGTTATAGTATATAAGATGCATGCATGCTACGTATTTTAGTTAAGTCTCATAATTATCTTTGTAACCCTAATTAATGCCTCTACAGAAGAAATTCTTCATCGAGTTCTTCTGAGGCGTGACTATTAATCATTCAGCACCAGTTTGATCATCTTATGTTCTTTACCTATTTTAATCTATTCGATCGTTAAGTATTTATTCCTATCAATTGGTATCAGAGCAGGAGACTGTGTTCTTAATACGCATCTCTTCTGTTTGAAGAAATTATTAGGGTTTCCTCAAATATTGGATCTGTTAAGAGCCGTCACTGATTTATTGACGTTACTCTGTGATCTCAATATTAACCTAATAAGTGTTTACAGTATGATTAGTTGCAGGTATTAAAAGATCAGTCACCATGCAGAATGAATTCTCAAATCTCAACTCCTTGAATATCTCATGCAGCATTGGATCAACCACCAGGATTCCAATTCTCTTTCCTCAAGAATATGAAGTTTGGGCGATGCACTTTGAAGATTATGTTTTAGGTTCAGAAGACAATGGGTATCTGATCTAGGAAGCAATCACTCTAGGTACGTTTGCTCACACAACGACCAAAAGAACCATCAAAACCCAGAGAGAATACAACCAGCTGCTTCTTGATATGAAGGACGTGCCTCAAGATGAAAAAGACAAACTCATGAGCAACATTAAAGGAATGAGGATCATTAGATTCGCATTGCAAGCATATACTTTTCGTCTTGTAAGTTTGTATGATACAACGAAGGATATATGGGATAGGTTGAGAGAACTCTATTCTACAGACGCAGATCTAGAACACTCAACTCAAACGCTCTTGTTATCTGAGTTTGGTGAATTCCTCCAAAAGCCTGAAGAAACTCTAAGTGCTACTTTCAATCGATACAATCATATTCTCAACAAAATGATGAAGCAGGGGATTGGACGTGAACTGATTGAGCAAAAGGTCACGTTCATGAACGGACTTCGATCAGAGTGGCAAGTAGTGGTGTCAACTGTTAAGGCACATGAACAGTTCAAGAACTATACTCTTGCGAAGCTTGTGGGAATTCTGAAGGCGCGAGAGAATGAGATAATGAAAGAAGAAAAGGTGATGTCTGGGATGGGGTCTCTAGCCTTGGTTTCAAAAGGTAAGACTGTTGCTAATGATGGGTCTGATTCAGACCATTCTGAGTACGAGCTCTCAAACGAAGAATTCGCTTTAATGGTGTCCAACCCTAAGCGATTTGCTAAGAAGAAGTTTCCCTCAAGCAAAAATAGAAACTGGCAGCGAAGCTACAGCTCAGAGAAAGTGAAAGAAGAAAACAAAAGTGGTTCTCAGAAAGAGGAAGAGAAGAAGGAGAAAAAGTTAGTTGGAGACTCCGGATACGATTGCAATTATTGTCATGGTAAAAACCATCTTGCTAAGGAGTGCATGTTGCGAAGGAAAAATGAGAAGAATGAAGAGGAGGATGAGGAGGCCTATCACAAACGAAAGCTGGAAGAGATTAAGAAGAATAATTCTAACGATAATTCTATGCCTGCTTTTGTTGTACAGGAAAACATGGCTCAAGGAGAGTTCGGAGGAGTAGAAGTCTGGTCAACAGACTCAGAAGATGAAGAAGTGCGCAAGCCCGCACATGGGAGAGCATTCACTGCGAAACAACAGAATTCGCATTTCTCAGGAAGGTGCTTGATGGTGTCTGAAGGAGTATCGCGGATGCAGGAAAATGAAGATGAGAGTGGAAGAAGCGAAGATAACTGTTTCGCGACAAAAACTGTTCAATGAATGCGAACAGCTGATCTATAAGGTAAATTCCATTCTTGAATCACTTAATATTCCTACATCTAAATACGAAACAGAATTTAATGATTTAAAATTCACCTTTTCAAGTATAAGCAATAGTTTAAAACAAACTCGGCTATCAAACTCTAACCTAACCGATCAATTGAGCAGGGCAACATCCAAAAGTGAGGAGAGATGTATGTGGATCCAGAAGGTTGAGTCGGATTTATCTAAGTCTAGGGATGAATCTATTTATTTACAGAGAGATAATTTAATGCTTTTGAAACAGCGAAACATCTTTTGTTTAATTGCAAAAAGGCTTTATTTTAATATCACTTAACTGCACCTTGATTGTGAAATCGGTAAGAAAATCCATAAAATGATCTTGCCATTTCTCGAATTAAAGGAAGAAGAAATAGACGCAGATTGTTACAAATGTGAATCTATCATTTCGTCTGAAGAAACTTCTGATGCATACAAGGTCGGTCTTGAACGCATTGAAAATTACATTAAGTCCAAAGACCACAAAAACATGTTGAAACAAATTTTGGATGAGAATGACAAAAAGCAGATCAAATCTGATACTGTGCATAAATTTAATTCATTGAATGCCAATTTAAGTTCAGAAAGCAAAATAAATGTTGATAGTACTTCTGAATTTGATGAGGATAGTGATATGAGTGTAATTTCTGTAGAGGATGAGGTTGATTGTTCAGAGTTTGTTAAAAGTGAATCTAAACCTGTGAAACCTCTTATTTCTGAAAATTATGTTGAATTTGCAAGAGTTGTTCAAAACAAACCTGAAATTTTGAAAGAAAAGGCAATTGTTTTCCCAAAGGTTCAAATAACGCCAAATCAAGTTTTTAAAGTCAATGGGGTAACCGAAACTCAAACCGTCGAGCTGAAAACCATCGTCGATGAAGACAACAAAGACGGATGTGACGAATTCTTCTAGTCAACTCCCATAGATAATGCTGACGAAACTGTTGGTTTATCTGAAAGAACTTCCTGGAAAGTCAAAGGAAGATATGTAGCTGAACCTTTAAATAATCGCTCAGCGTTTGAAAAAGGTAGTCCCAGTGGTACCAAGGAGGTTCGCAGTGAAACCAACTCCGTGAAGAAATGCGAACCTGAAATGAGAAAAGCGAATCCTAAGGTGAACATCCATAAGTCGTCAAAGCAACTTGCTGATAAAAAACGACAAAGAAATGACAGATATAGAAGAAATCTCAGTGAAAGAAAGCAATTTTGGCAATCCCAAAATTCAGATTCTGTTCGCCACGAAAGAAGGAAGAATCCTAAAGCGAAAGCTCATTCGCAAGTAAACTGCAATCAGTGTGTGCACTGTAGTTCTCATAGTCCAATGGACTCTCAGCAAAAAGGGACTCCACAACTGTAACACCCGGGTTTCGGGGCAAAGCATTTTTAGACGATGTAATAGTCTAGGTCAACTATTGTAACTCGTTTGAAGTAATAAAGATGAAATATTTGAATATTATGTGAATTATGTGTATTTGTGTGCTTATTACTTAATTATAAAGGTATAATTAATAAAAAATAAAAATAAGCGTCAAAATTAAAGTGTGAGATAAGCCCGATATCTTTACATAAAGTTGTAGTGGTCGAAACAAGGATTTCGGGGATATAAAGAACGCCGAAATCCGAGTTATAACGAGAAGTTATGACCCGTCGAAGTTTCACGACGGAACCGGCACGACACCGGGAAGCGTAAATAGTGAATTTACGATAGAGCGACTTTTAGCATTAGTAATCTAAACAAAAGTCGTAGATTACGTTAAACCGAGAGCGTCCATAAAAAGAACGCCCAAATCTGACTTCGTATGAGGAAGTTATGATTTTTTCGAAGTTTCAGCTTAGCAGTGTACAGCCCGAAGTTCGAATATTAGATCGAGCGGTTTTTAGCCGACACAACCTAAATGAGAATCGAAGATCTCGTTAATAGTAGCATGACGATAAAAAGACAGAAGAAAAAGGACGTCAGATGAAGAAGTTATGAATTTTTAACGGACCAATCTTGTCCCGGCCTGTTAAAAATATAACTTTCAAAATAAAGTCAAAACTAGCCGACAGAGTCTAAACGAAAGTTGTAGACTACGTTCCCGCCTACGCGTGGAGATAAAGAACGTTGAAAACGGAGCTCGTATGTGAAAGTTACGAATTTTTAAAGTCGGGTGTGCAATTTGCGAAATCTGATGCAAGATACGATGACGTGGCACGATCCCAGCCTTCCCTTGCTCCCCACGGTCTCGCTTCGGATGAAGGACACGTCGCCTCGCCATTACGCCCCGCGTCCGAGGCCGGGTACGCCCATCGTACTTCGGACCTTATCCCTTCCGATGCAAGTGCGAGCCAGCTGGTGCGAGCTGGCACCCTTATCCGAACTACGCCCAGCGTACGGTCCGAAGTTCGGCCCTATAAATACCATGCGAAATGTTCCGGATTTCTCACACATTTTCACAACTCTTTCTCTCTCTACTTTCTCTCACTACCCCTCTAACCCCTCCTAAGCCTAGGTAAGCCCCCTAGCACCCGAAGGAAGCCCCGAGGCTCCCGGAGCCCCGAGAAAAAGGGTCTTTTGGTTCGGAAATGCTGCTCCAAGCGAAGCCCGGTTTTCTTTAAAATCCGTTGTAAGTAAGCCACGCCTATGAAATTTTTAATATAACTTTTAAATAATTATAGTAATGTTATTAGGTCCTTAAAATAATTATTTGGGCTATTATTATGAGTTATATAGAGTATTGTTTAACGCTTATATAATAATAATAATAGCTAGACTATTAATTAGTCGCGGTTAACGTTAGACTAAACCCTAATGGTATTGATACTAGGTTTTGTCAAGGGAAAATTATTTTGAGATAACGAAGCGCTGTTCAAGTGCAGTGTCACCACCTTTCAGGTGAGTGCATAGTTACTTTCATCTTACACATAGATATGAAGTATTTTATATAAATTACGTGTTGTGTGCATATTATCTGTATACTTGCTATCTATGCTGGATGAACGATTTTATACATGTTTTAAATGATTTAAACTGTATATGTATTTTATATCTACAAAATGTGTTGGGTAAAACATGGGTAGATGTAATATTTGCTGTGTGACAAAATAAAATAATGAGAGGCCTCGTTATAGATGTCATTGATGATCCAGTCATCTAGCGGAGTATAGATGACGACCACATACTATTCAAGACAGTCCAGTGGAACGCTAGCAGGCTCGCAACCTGTAGGTGTTTATTTGAACTGTGTGTTTATTTGAGCTGTGTGTTTATTTGAACTGTGTGCTCACCAGGTGTACTCAATCCCCCCACATGGTTGCCTATGGGACATCTATTGTCGACCGGATCTTGAAACCTTATGTGTTTAGGATTCTAAACGTACGACTATGATATTAGAACTAACATGTAAACGTTTTGGAGTGATAAGGACGGTTTAAACGACTATCCTAAATAAAGATCTAAATTCACCTTATTCGGTGTATAGATCAAAATGGCAAGAACCCGCAGTGGAGCCGGGAATGCAAATGGGAACAGAAACTAACCCCCAGTGATTGAGCAAATACCGGTTGTGGTAGCCGCTGTTGAGCCAATAACGATGGCCGGAGTGCAAGCAATGATCCAGGCGATGTTAGATTGTTAAATGGAGGAAACCAGACGTTTGCTCCAACAGAATCGAGAGTAAGCTACCATACCAATCGAACAGCCCGAATTGAATGAAGGGCAGTCTGAGGAGGGGAACTACAGTGGGACCGTTGGTCAAGCCAACCCACCAATAGTTCGACAAATCAATCAGGATAACGGAGTAGAGAGGAATGGATCCAAGTACAAGGATTTTCTGACTTGCAAGCCATCGACCTTCACTAGAAAGGAAGATCAGATCGGGGTCATGGATTAGATCTCGAAGATAGAGTTAGCTTTCATGACGTGTGGTTGTAGAGGCAAACTACAGACCACGTTTGCAGTGCTTCAGTTCCGAGGAGGCGCTGTGCGTTGGTGGAACACCCTGGGGAAGAACTTGAGCCCCAATGAGCCCCTGCAACTGACATGGGCCGAGTTTTTAGTACAATTCAAGTGGAAGTACTGCTCAACCCAAAACTTGCTCGAGCTAGAGAACCAGTTTCTGACCCTGAAGAAGGGAAGCATGTCAATCGATGAATACATAAACAACTTCACAGAGAAGATGGAGTTTTCCTTGCGTCTTGTACCAAAGATCGGCAAGTACGCTAAGGGACTCCCATGGGAGTACGCGGTGCCAGTGCGTCAGGCACATACTCTGGAGGCAGCTATCTGGGCTGCCAAATATGTGGAGGATATGATTAAAGGAAGGGCTGCCAGCAAGGTTGAGGTTGGGTAGAAGAGAAAATTTGAAGGGTCTGCTAAACCCAACAATAAGAAGAGCAAGCTCAGTTCCAAGAAGTTTGGAGGAGGAGGGAACGAAGCAAAATGGTGCGAGAAGTGCAAGAAGAAGCACTCTGGAAAATGTAGCGAGGAAATGACCTGCTACAAGTGTGGAAAAACGGGGAACTATGCCAATGAGTGCACCATCAACAAGAGGGTGTGCTACGAGTGCCATGAAGAAGGGCATATTGCTAAGGATTGCCCAAAGAAGAAAGACGCGGCAAGGCCCAACATTCCACGAAAGCCGAAGGCGAGAGCCTTCCAGATGACGCTCGAGGCTGCAAAGGAGGCACCAGACGTCGCTTCAGGTACCTTTCTTGTAAATGGATTGCCTGCCAATGTACTATTTGATTACGGAGCCAACTACTCCTTTGTGTCGCATAAATTTGGTGGGAAACTAGCATTGCCTGTAGAAAAACTTGATAATGCCCTAATTGTGGAAGTTGCCAGTGGCAAGTTCGTACCTGTTAGTAACCGTATTAGGAACATCATCATCGACCTAAACAGAAACGAATTCCACGAAGAGCTATTACCCATAGAGTTGAACAGTTTCGATATCGTTTTGGGTATGGATTGGCTTAGCGCTAACGATGCTGAGATTCAATGTCGAAAGAAGATAGTAAGGGTAAACCCACCCGGAAAAGAGTCATTTATGGTGTACGGGGACAAACGTCGAGTAAATTCTGGAATCATCTCCCTGATGAAAGCCAGAAAATGTTTGTCCAAGGGATGTGCATCATACTTGGCATTCGTAATCGATGCTAAGAAGGAAAAGAAAGAGGTGCAGAATATACCGGTCGTGTGTGATTATCCGGAAGTCTTTCCCGAAGATCTTCCCAGATTACCACCTGATAGACAAGTGGAGTTTCGGATAGACTTGTTACCAGGTACAACACCGATAGCAAAGGCACATTACCGATTGGCATCGACGGAGATGAAGGAGCTCATGACGCAACTTCAGGAGCTGTTGGACAACGGTTTCATTCGACCTAGTTCATCACCCTGGGGAGCACCGGTGCTATTCGTGAAGAAGAAAGACGGGAGTATGAGAATGTGCATAGACTACAGAGAGCTGAACAAGGCAACGGTAAAGAATAAGTATCCTTTGCCAAGGATTGATGACCTATTCGATCAGCTACAAGGTTCGAGCTACTTCTCAAAGATCGATCTTAGGTCAGGGTATCATCAGCTGAAAGTGAGAGATCAGGATATTGAGAAGACTGCATTCAGAACGAGATATGGACACTACGAGTTCTTGGTTATGTCGTTTGGACTAACCAATGCTCCAGCAACATTCATGGATTTGATGAACAGGGTTTGTAAAGCATTCCTCGACAAATCCGTGATAGTGTTCATAGATGACATTCTCATTTACTCGAGAAGCCACGAGGAGCATGGCCAACATCTACGAGAAGTGTTGGAAGTCCTGAAAAAGGAGAAGCTTTACACTAAGTTCTCCAAATGTGATTTTTGGATCCGAGAAGTCCAATTCTTGGGTCATGTGGTTAACCAGGAGGGAATAATGGTTGACCCAGCAAAAATCAAAGCTGTGATGACGTGGGAACATCCGAAGAGTCCCACAGAGATTCGAAGCTTTCTAGGACTAGCCGGATATTATCGAAGGTTTATCTAAGGCTTTTCTTCGATAGCTGCTCCATTGACAACTTTGACCCATAAAGGAGCTACTTATACATGGAGTGAGAAGCACGAAGAAGAGTTCAAGAAGCTAAAGAAGAAATTATGTGAAGCACCGATTCTTTCTCTACCAGATGGAGTTGAAGATTTCGCCGTGTATAGTGATGCGTCGGGAGTCGGGTTAGGATGTGTTCTAACTCAAAGAGAAAAGGTGATAGCATGCCCGTCTCGACAATTGAAGGAGCACGAAAAGAACTACCCCACTCATGATTTGGAGTTGCCAGCGGTAGTTTTTGCGTTAAAGATATGGAGGCATTACCTCTATGGCACGAAGTGCAAGCTTTTCACTGATCATAAGAGTCTCCAGTATCTCTTTAATCAGAAATAATTGACCATGAGGCAACGACGCTGGCTGGAATTACTCAAGGACTACGACTGTGAGATACTTTACCACCCTGGTAAAGCAAATGTTGTCGCTGATGCTCTCAGTCGAAAAGTCACCTTGAGAGAAAAAGGCCAAGAGCATTGAAAATTGAAGTTGTCTCGACGATTATGGAAAGTATCAGGAAAGCTCAAGAAGAAGCTTTAGAGAAGAATGACCGAAAGGAAGAACGTTTGGGAAAGACGTTGGTATTCGGTACAAACCGTCAAGGACTGAAGGTATTCCAAGATCGGATTTGGGTACCTAAGACGGGAGGAATAAGAGATCTTATGATGGAAGAAGCTCATAAGACCATGTACTCAATTCATCCAGGTAGCACTAAAATGTATAGGGACCTAAAACCCTATTACTGGTGGCCGACAATGAAGCTCGATGTTGCAATGTATGTGGCCGAGTGTGTAACTTGTGCGAGAGTTAAGGCACAACATCAGAAACCATATGGGAGTTTAGAACCTTTACCTGTACCCATGGGTAAATGGGAAGACATCACCATGGATTTTGTGACTAAACTGCCTAGGATGAAGAACGGTCACGACATGATTTGGGTGGTCGTGGATCGTTTCACTAAGAGTGCACACTTCATAGCATCCAACGAGAGGTGGTCTATGGATAAGCTCGCAAATGCTTACGTGAAGGAGGTAGTAAGACTTCACGGTGTTCCTCTTACGATTGTATCGGATCGTGATAGTCGTTTCACATCAAGGTTCTGGAGAAGTCTACAAGAGGAACTGGGTAAGAAGTTGTGTCTGAGTATGGCTCACCATCTGCAGACTGATGGTCAGAGCGAAAGAATGATTCAAACGCTTGAAGATATGTTGAGAGCATGTACCCTAGAGTTCCAAGGTAACTGGGATGAGCACTGACCTCTGGTAGAATTTTCCTATAATAACAGTTTCCACTCGAGCATCAAGATGGCACCCTATCAAGCTTTGTACGGATAGAAGTGTCGTACGCCGTCTTGTTGGCTTGAGGCTGGAGAAAAGCAGTTTATGGGCCCCGAGATAGTCCATGAGACTGCTGAGAAGCTGAAGGTGATTAGGGAAAGAATGTTAGCAGCTCAAGATCGTCAGAAGAGCTATGCTGACAAGAAAAGACGATCGATGACCTTCGAAGTTGGGGATTCGATTTTGGTTAAAGTCTCACCGTGGAAGGGACTTATAAGATTCGGAAAACGAGGAAAGTTGAGTCCAAGGTTTATTGGACCCTACAAAGTTCTTCAGAAGATTGGGAACCAAGCTTACAAGTTGGAATTGCCCGAAGAACTCGATGGTATTCATAACACCTTCCATGTGTGTTATCTGAGGAAATTCACGGGAGAAGTTCCCGACATAATTCCGATCTCAGAGTTAAGAATGGATGAAAGCAAGAGGCTGATTGAAGAGCCCGAGGCAATTATTGACCGTAAGACTAAGAAGTTACGACGCAATATGGTCGACTTAGTGCTAGTCCGATGGAAACATTCGAATGGGCCAAATCTCACCTGGGAAACAGAGAGTGACATGATGAGTCGCTACCCGCATCTGTTTGCTGATGCATGATTCCGGGACAGAATCATCCTAAGGAGGAGAGAATTGTAACGCCCAGGTTTTAGGGCAAAGCAGTTTTACACGATGTAATAGTCTAGGTCAACTATTGTAACTCTTTTGAAGTAATAAAGATGAAATATTTGAATACTATGTGAATTATGTGTATTTGTGTGCTTATTACTTAATTATAAAGGTATAATTAATAAAGAATAAAAATAAGCGTCAAAATTAAAGTGTGAGATACTCCCTATATCTTTACATAAAGTTGTAGTGGTCGAAACAAGGATTCCGGGGATATAAAGAACGCCGAAATCCGAGTTATAACGAAGAAGTTATGACCCGTCGAAGTTTCACGACGGAACCGGCACGACACCGGGAAGCGTAAATAGTGAATTTACGATAGAACAAATTTTAGCATTAGCAATCTAAACGAAAGTCGTAGAATACGTTAAACCGAGAGCGTCCATAAAAAGAACGCCCAAATCTGACTTTGTATGAGGAAGTTATGATTTTTTCGAAGTTTCGGCTTAGCAGTGTACAGCCCGAAGTTCGAATATTAGATCGAGCGGTTTTTAGCCGACACAACCTAAACGAGAATCGAAGATCTCGTTAATAGTAGCGTGACGATTAAAAGACAGACCAAAACGGACGTCGGATGAAGAAGTTATGAATTTTTAACGGACCAATCCTATCCCGGCCTGTTAAAAATATAACTTTCAAAATAAATCAAAAGTAGCCGACGGAGTCTAAACGAAAGTTGTAGAGTACGTTCCCGCCTAAGCGTAGATATAAAGAACGTCGAAAACGGAGCTTGTATGTGAAAGTTACAAATTTTTAAAGTCAAGTGTGCAATTTGCAAAATCTGATGCAAGATACGATGACGTGGCACAATCCCAGCCTTCCCTTGCTCCCCACGGTCTCGCTTCGGATGAAGGACACGTCACCTCGCCATTACGCCCCGCAAACGAGGCCGGGAACGCCCAGCGTACTTCGGACCTTATCCCTCCGATGCAAGTGCGAGCCAGCTGGTGCGAGCTGGCACCCTTATCCGAACTATGCCCAGCGTAGTTGAGTTGTACACCCAGCGTACGGTCCGATGTCCAGCCCTATAAATACCATGCGAAATGTTCCGGATTTCTCACACATTTTCACAACTCTTTCTCTCTCTACTTTCTCTCACTACCCTTCTAACCCTTCCTAAGCCTAGGTAAGCCCCCTAGCACCCGAAGGAAGCCCCGAGGCTCCCGGAGCCCCGAGAAAAAGGGTCTTTCGGTTCGGAAACGCTGCTCCAAGCGAAGCCCGGTTTTCTTTAAAATCCGCTGTAAGTGAGCTACGCCTATGAAATTTTTAATATAGCTTTTAAATAATTATAGTAATGTTATTAGGTCCTTAAAATAATTATTTGGGCTATTATTATGAGTTATGTAGAGTGTTGTTTAACGCTTATATAATAATAATAATAATAATAGCTAGACTATTAATTAGTTGCGGTTAACGTTAGACTAAACCCTAGTGGTATTGATACTAGGTTTTGTCGAGGGAAAATTATTTTGAGATAACGAAGCGCTGTTCAAGTGCAGAGTCACCACCTTTCAGGTGAGTGCATAGTTACTTTCAGCTTACACATAGATATGAAGTATTTTATATAAATTACGTGCTGTGTGTGCATATTATCTGTATACTTGTTATCTATGCTGGATGAACGATTTTATACATGTTTTAAATGATTTAAACTGTATATGTATTTTATATCTACAAAATGTGTTGGGTAAAACATGGGTAGATGTAATAGTTGCTGTGTGACAAAATAAAATAATGAGAGGCCTCGTTATAGATGTTATTGATGATCCAGTCATCTAGTGGAGTATAGATGACGACCACAGACTATTCTAGACAGCCCAGTGGAATGCTAGCAGGCTCGCAACCTGTAGGTGTTTATTTGAACTGTGTGTTTATTTGAACTGTGTGCTCACTAGGTGTACTCCATCCCCCACATTGTTGCCTATGGGACATTTATTGCTAAGGAACCCCCTTGGTAGTAGTGTCCATCCTGATGTTGATCCTTAGTCTAGGTCCCTTATGATAAGTGTTTAGGGACGTAATGTGAGGATAACGGGAATGGGTAATCAGGTTGTTTGGTTGATGAAAATAATGAACTTATTTATTGTGGGATGAAAACCCTATGTGCTCACCAGGCTCCCAAGCCTGACCCACTCAGTTTCTTGTATTACAGGTAGTGGCGAATGAGCATAGATGTTTGGACGAGAGATAAGGGATTATAGGCCTGTAAATATGAAATAATGTAGTAAGGATTATGTTGTACTGTTTATGCTTTTGATCTGTATAGAACATGGCATCCCAAGTCTTTTAATGAAATACATTTCTTTGGAAATGCTTTTGATAAATCTTTATCATATTTTGTTTTGGGACAAATTCCGCAACACTTTTATTTAAAATGTTACTCTGATTTTCAAACAAGCATAAACAAAATCGGTCTTTTCTGGCCGTGAAAATGGGGATGTCACAACAACCCTTCTTCGCAAAGCAACGAATGAAGAAACAAAAGCCTTGTCTCTCTAAATCCACGCAGTCAGCACATAATAACATCAAAGGCAAGGGAAAGCTGTTCTCAGAACCGAAAGCTCTAACTAAGAAAACTAACGCGAATCCCAAAGAAGCTAAAAATAATCCCGTCAAGAATCAAGTTCATAACAAGAATAAAACTTTTAATTCCATAGAAACTAACTCAAAAGATAGCAAAGTCAAAGTTTTCAGTGTCAAACGCAAAGACGAAACGACTCTTATAAAACAAACATATATGGTTGATCTTGATATTACTTTTCCTACTTGTGTGAAAGGCTCACAAGGACCCCAAGAAACTTTGGGTTCCTAAATCTGCTTAATTGTTGCAGGTTATTTGTGGCGAACAGTACGACACTAAATGGTACATCGACAGTGGCTGTTCTCGTCACATGACAGGAAGGAAGGAGGAGCTGCGAGAGTTCAGGTCTCTCAAGGATGGAGGCAATGTAAAATACGGAAAAAATTCATATGGCAGAATAAAAGGCTACGGCATGATAACAAATGGGGATTTTTCTATTCGTAAAGTAGCTTATGTTGAAGGCTTGCAACACAACCTTATCAGTGTCTCGCAGTTGGTCGTGGGAACAGGACTAAAAGTGTCCTTTGATGACGAAGGTTCGGAAATTATTGAAAATAAATCCAAAAATGTTCTTCTAAAATCAGATAGAAAGGGTGAAATGTTTCCACTGAATCTGAACCCGATATGAGGAAAGCCAGCTATTTACCTGCTTACAAAAGCTCACTCAGACGAAAGCTGGTTATGGCTTAGGCGTCTTTCGCACTTAAACTTCAAAGACATCAACAAGCTTGTTCTTGGTGATCATGTGCGAGGACTTCTTCTATTGAAATTCGACAAGGATCATTTGTGTGCCGCTTGTGAGATGGGAAAGCAAAGTAGAAAAAGTCATCCAACTATCATGAACACGAAAGTTATTTAACCTTTGGAACTTCTACACATCGACCTTTGCGGTCCTTCTGCTATTGAAAGCGTTGGTGGTAGTAAGGATATGCTAGTAATTGTTGATGAGTTTTCTCGTTTCACTTGGGTGTTCTTTCTTAGACAGAAATCTGATGCAACTCCAAAGCTCAAGGACTTTATCAAGCAGATTGAAGTTCAACTGCGAAAGCTGGTTCGCAATGTTCGCAGCGACAATGGGCTTGAATTCAAAAACCGCGCGTTTGAAGAATTTCTTGCTGAAAAGGGAGTCACACACAAATTTTCTGCTCCCTGCACTCCACAACAGAACGACGTAGTTGAAAGACGCAACCGTTCATTGTGTGAATCTGCACGAACCATGTTATCGTTCGCATGCCTGCCACTCTACTTCTGGGCTGATGCGATAGCTGCCGCTTGTTTTACCCAAAATCGATCCATCCTAAATAAGCTATTCTCAATTACTCCTTATGAAATCATAAATAATCGCAAACCTAACGTTAAGTTTTTTCATGTTTTTGGCTCCAGATGTTTCATCTTCAACTCCAAAGTACAACGGAACAAATTCGATGTGAAAGCTGACGAAGGTATATATTTGGGATATTCACTAACATCAAAGGCATATAGGGTTCTCAACAAATGCTCAAAGAAAATGGAAGAAACCTACTATGTTACGTTTGACGACAGGTACTTAAAGCAAATTCAGTCGACCAAAAGTCAAATCCATGAAATCTTTCCTAATCCAAGTCCAACCATTATTCCTGTGTCCAACCTTTATGAAGAATTCATGCTACTCTTCGATGAACCTGCGAAATCCATCTCATCGGAAGCGAAAGCATTGGATAATAAGGTTGACGAACTTAAGAAGATTATCGATGATGCTGCAAAAGACTTGCCTTAAAAGCCTTCTACTGCGAATGACCTTCAAGACACGAGCACACATTTCCAGGGGGAGAAATCTGGGTCTCACACTCAATTCCAGGGGAGGGTTTCGCATCACCTATTTCTACTGAGTCTCCTTCTGATGGAGATAAATCCCCACACACCTTGACCCATGAATCTCTATTCGCAGGTGATGATTCAATTCCTGAAGTCAATGAGTTTGCCTCATTCGAGGGGGAGAATAATGAAGCGAATGACGACTCATACGCTAAATGTGTTCAATCTGAATTTGAGGAAGTCAATGCTAAGCTGAATCCATCCTTAGATCCAAATTATCCTCCTATGAGCAAATGGACAAAAGATCACCCAAAAGCTCAAGTTCTTGGTGAATCCTCTGCAGGTGTCCTTACCCGTTCTCAACTAAAAGCGAAACAAACAGCATTATTCTCCAAAGTAGAATTTTGTATGTTTAATTCCTTCGTATGAAAGACATAACCCAAAACCTACAACATTGCTCTTGATCACTCCGATTGGGTTCAAGCAATGCAAGATGAACTCAATGAGTTTGAGCGAAACAAAGGTTGGAGATTGATTCCAACTCCTCCTGATGCATCAGTTGTTGGCTTAAAATGGGTTTTTAGGAATAAAATGGATAAAGAAGGTAACGTAATCCGAAACAAAGCTAGACTGGTGGTCAAAGATTATTGCCAGGAAGAAGGGATTGACTACGAAGAGACTTTCGCACCCGTTGCAAGATTGGAATTTGTTCGCATCTTCTTGGCATATGCATCAC
This sequence comes from Lactuca virosa, assembly GCF_052849685.1. Taxonomy (NCBI): domain Eukaryota; kingdom Viridiplantae; phylum Streptophyta; class Magnoliopsida; order Asterales; family Asteraceae; genus Lactuca; species Lactuca virosa. Next base: position 159,023,543 of record NC_136429.1, read on the forward strand.
ACAAAAACTTTGAAGTTTTTCAAATGGATGTGAAGTGTGCATTCTTAAATGGCGAATTGGAAGAGACCGTTTATGTGGAGCAACCGCCTGGGTTTATAAATGAAAAATATCCCAACCACTGTTACATTCTTGACTAAGCGGTTTACGGTCTAAAGCAAGCTCCAAGAGCCTGGAATGAAACACTAACTCGTTTTCTTAAAATGTCCAAATTCAAGCAAGGTTCGGTTGACCCAACCTTCTTTCGCAAGAAAAAGGGTGACCACTTGATGATCGTACAAATTTATGTTGATGACATCATCTTCGGATGTACTAATCCCAACCTAACAGCTGAGTTCCGAAAGCTGATGGAGACTAAATTTGAAATGAGCTCAATGGGTCCAATTAACTTTTTTCTTGGATTAAACATTAGATAGGGACAGGAAGGAATTTTCATCAATCAGGAGGCTTACACGAAAACACTACTCGCTAAGTTTGGAATGTTGGGAGATTCTAAGATGAAGGTTCCAATGGCATTCGGCACGAAACTGACTCCTTCACTGGATAAACCAGCTGCTGATATGACCCTTTATCGTCATATGATTGGTTCACTCATGTATATAACAGCTAGTAGACCAGATATCATGTTTTCAGTTTGTTATTGTGCTAGGTTCCAAGCAAATCCACGCGAACCTCATATGGTGGCTGTCAAGAATATCTTCCATTATCTAAAACGAACTTCATCTCTTGGAATTTGGTATCCTGCGAACTCAGGCTTCTTTGTACAAGCATTTCAGATGCTGATTTAGGGGGTTGCGGTTTAGATAGAAAAAGCACAACCAGTGGATGCCAATTTCTCGATGGTAAGCTGGTAAGTTGGCAATCAAAGAAACAAACATGCGTTTCGTTATCAACAGCTGAGGCTGAATACATAGCTGCAGCTTCGTGCATATCTCAGGTCATTTGGATTCAAAGCCAACTTCACGACTATGGATTGAATATGAAAAGAATTCCTCTCTATTGTGACTCCGAAAGTGCCATTCGCATATGTCACAACCCAGTGGAACACTCAAAAACGAAACACATAGCACTGAGTTATCACTTTATCAAGGATCATGTGGAAGATGGCAATGTTGAGATTCATTTCGTAAGATCTGCTGATCAATTGGCTGAAATATTCACCAAGGCCCTACCCGAAGCAACATTTAAAAAAATCCTTCAAGGGCTGGGAATGATGGAAGTTGATTTAGTACCAAATCCACTTTCGCATTCATAAAAGCTTCACCGCGAATCGGTGTGAACGTTCGCAGGCTTTCGCAGTCCACTATTCATTAACAGTCTGTTTTATCAATGCGAATCGATGCAAACGTTCGCAGTAGTTCGCAGGGCACTGTTCATTCGTGGTTTGGTATTTGGCATATCCTTTTGTATATTTTGTATATCTTTGCTTATCTCTATGAGTAAATTGCTTATCTTATCTCTGTTTTCAAAATTTCTTATCACTGCGAATCGGTGCGAACGTTCGCAGCCTTTCGCAGTCCACTGTTCATTAACAGTCTGTTTCATCAATGCGAATCGATGCGAACGCTCGCAGGCTTTCGCAGTCCACTGTTCAATAAGTGTCTACTTTTACCTTATTTTCCTTATTTTTAGAAAAACTCCAAAAACCAAAAATAATTTATTTGCTTTATTTTACTGCTTTTCAGAAACATTAAAATCACAAAAATATTTTTACTTTTTGTTTATTTTCTTTGCACACCAAGATCATAAACGAAGACGTTTGCAACGTCTATCTACTTGTGTGATGGGACAGGTATGATTGTCGTTACTTATGTATTAGCTAAGTGTCCCTAGATGCATGCTGCTGTATGTTGACCTAAGCCTCAACGACTCGATTGTGAAGCCTTAATGAATTGATATCACCAATCAATTCTTCCCAATCAGGCTGCGAAGTCACATTAGTCATGAGCTATCTTACTCTTCTCACATTGAGTTCAGAGTTATTTGCATGGTCACATTCGCATTGCAAAGGTACTTTTGCTCTCTTGTAACCATCTACTCTCTTCTCCATCACTTTCGCACTCATTCATGTAACCCTTGAGACTCTCAGAAATTACCACTAAGGTTTATGGTTACACAATCATAATGATCTTAGTTTCGTTCTACCACGAACTGAGTAAAACCCAAAATTCAATACCCACAATGAATTGACGGTGAACAATCAAATGTTCTAGTTTTCACCCAAGGATTAACGAAACCACTTTCGTGGGAGGTACCATGAAATCTCTTTTTATCTTTTGAGCGATCTTTATCAAAATTGTCTCACACCAAGACTTTTCTACCCAAAAGATCTAGTTTTTTTTTTTTTTTGAGATTTCAATTTTTGTTCCAAGTTATTGACAATAAATTCCCAACCTACTCGTTCAACTGACTACACTGGTCACACGAGTACCTTTTCCAACTTTTGCACTTATGTCAAGTTCGTAGTTTGGTTAACGGATAAACCACCTTTACAAGCCTTACACAAAAAGATGCCTTTCAGTGTTTCTCATCAAACAACTGTTCGTATTCACAGGGAACCACACAGACACTTCTTAGTCTCTCTTGACTATGAAGAAAGAGATCTTTGCCTGGGATCAATAGTTTTATGTCACATGTTTGACATCACAACATCCCACATATAAACTTTGTTTTATTTCTTTTTCTTTGACACTCTTGCACGAAGATCCTTGTGATTTTCAAAAGTCTTGTTCGTGGTTACATTTAACTTTCAGGTTCGTAGTCGTTTGCATTCAACGTGATTTCCTTACTGCGAAAGAAGATAGGCTGACGCGACATTTTTTTCAAAAGATCAGAATTCAAACGGACGCATGAAAAGTTGAACGGACAGCTATTCTTACGCTAAGTGACGCACGCCTCTGACTTGTCATAGCTGTCAAATCGCGCTTTTCCAGGCGACGGTTCAGTACTCGAGATTCTCTCTCCAGTTTTCTCTCACCAAATCAAATCGTATAAAAGAATTTTGACGGTTCATTATTTCATTACCATTTTCAAAATTCTCTCAAAGCTTTCTGGCGATTAAAAGGCTCTCTACTGTTCATCTTCTTCAAAGCTTCATCCATGGCGGCTTCATCAGAGAATGAGTCTGTTCAAGATCAAACTGCTCATTCAACATTCCTTTTAGTGAAGCAACATCAAAATCTCATCATCGATTTGGATCCGGTAAAATATGATGTCTTTCTTCTACCTCTGATTGAGTGCTTGAAATACTCTCCTCTCACCATTGCTATGTCTCAAGTTATGATTGTTCCTCTCTCGATTCTCTCTAAAGCATATACTACTGCCAACTATGTCAAGGAAGAGCAACGGATTTACTTTGATATCCATAATCGCACAACCTCAATTTCCAAGACCCGCTTCTGCAATCTGCTAGGGCTCCCACAATCTAACAATCTGATCAATCTGGAAACCATCCCCAACGCAAACATCTTGGAAATGTTCTATCAAATGGGGTACAAGGAAACACTCACTGCTGTATCCAAGTTCAAGAAACCCAATCTTCCACCTACTTGGAACGCTTTTTCACCATCTTGTTCAAATCTTTTTCTAAAAGGTTTACAGGCAACGACTGTGCAAGCAAGCTCTTCATGGGTCTCATGTATGGCCTATACACTGGTGGAAACATCGACTATGGTTCTATCCTCTAGGCTCAATTCATCCAGAGCACTCACTCTGTTACTCGTCACAGTGAGATCTCCTGTGCGAGATTTTGGACCGTTGTTGTCAACAGGGCTATTAAGCAGCTCAGAATTACCGTGATGACTGATGCATTGATGGCTCCCATTGCGATATTCCATACAACCGGTATCATTATGGCAGATAAGTCCAAGTTCTCTTTCATTGGTTCCATTCCAGAAGCGATGTTTCGTGATGTTCCTCCCTCAAGTAAAATTCTAGAAGGATTTTGTGCTCTTACTCCTTCAGGACCTCGTCCTTTAACTGATGAATTTCAAGCCATTTTGGCTGAGGCTGATAAACCCAAGACAGAGGGGAAAAGGGGCCAAGAGAACTACCAAGAAAGATTCTACGAAAGAAGGAACTTCTGAGGCTCCGAAACCTCCATCTAAGGAGCGAAAGGTTCCTCCTACTTCTACTGCTGCACCAAAGCGAAGGAAGCAACCCGCTAGAAGGTGAAAGTCTCCCACTCCTACTCCATCTCAGAGTGAAGGCAAAAATTTGGATTTTGATACCGAGTCGGAGATTCGCATTGAGGATGATCCCCCCGTTCGCAATGAATAAGATGAACCCATTCGCACTAAAGAACAAGAACACGTTCGCAATGAGGAAGAAGCACAAGTTCGCACTGAGACCCCGCTTCCTAATCGTGAGGTAACTCCACCCCTTCATGATTCTGTTCTTTCTCCACCTCCCTCACCAAAAACAACTACTTCTATACCAATCACCATTGCTCCTCTACCACCACCTGTTTCAACTCAAATACCCACAACAGTTTCAGTTTCCATACCTATTTTCACAGAATCCACAGTTCCACTTCAAACCTCTACTGCACCTGTAAGTTCAGTCAACGTATCTGATATGGGGGCTAACACTTCAGGTTTTTCAACTCATGTTACACCACCCATCTCTCCCATTCGCAAAGATGATCCGGACATGATTTTCGGAGATGATGATGCTGATGATTTGGAAGGATTCTATTATAGTCCTTTTCAAATAAGGATTGACAATGAAGATGATGTTTCTACTCCGAAAGCGGAATTCAATTCTCTTCATGAGAAGCTTAACCAGCTGCTTCTTGCATCCAACATTTCCTCTTCTGAAGCTTACTCCAAAGCTGCGGTGGAGTCAATCCTTGAGAGAGTCACAAAGGAACACACTGCCAACACTTCTACTTTGTCCAAGGCAGTTTCTGACTCTGCTGTTGTTTGCAAGGATACGACTGAAAAAGTCGATAAACTAATTGTTGACACAAGGGAATTCATGGAAGCCTACCAGCTTACCTACAACGCCAACACCACAACAACGAATAAGGCTATTCAGAATGTTGGTGCCATGTTCCAAGAAGAAAAGGCGAACTTTGCTGAACTTCGCACCGTGTTTAAGTCCGATCATGAAGCATTCCAGTCTTCTATTGATATGAAACTCACAAAGCTTCAAGAAGACTTGGCGATGGACAACAAGATCATGGATGCTCTCGCGGTCAAGGAGGAAAAGCTTAAGGTGTTGGAAACCAAGCTTCACTTCACTGAAAAGAAGGTCGATGATTTGTTAGCAGAGAAAGCAGTCACACGAAGCTGTATTTCTGATGTTAATGGTCTGCTCTCTGATATCATTGAGACCCCTGACCCCATGATTTCTATCACAGTACGAAAGCATCTGGCTGAAAAGCTACGACCAGTGTTTGCAATGTTGCACCGTTTGGAGGGTGTTTCGACGGCGATGCCTTTTCCGAAACAAGGGGAGAAGGTACTTCTAAAGTTCAACCGAATGATGACAACCCCAAAGTTCCAGTTAAACATCCTATCATCAAGCCAGATCCAAAGGACAAGGAAACGTTGTTCAGTAATGAACCCATTATTGACAATGACGAAGACGAAGAACCTGATGAAACTGAGCTTAAAAGGCTGAAGGTTCGTGAAGCAGAATTTGATGAAAATGCTCGTATCGTCAAGGAGGCTGAGGAAAAAGAAAGAGCTGAAAAGGAAGCTCAGGCCACTCTTAAAAGCAAAATGCTATTATTTCCAAAGTAGACTCTGAAGCGCATGCAGAACCAAGCTGTGGATATGCCAAGTCAGTATTGGTTGGATCCTATTGCCTCCTTTGATGTCCAAAATTCACAGGATTCGCAGTTAGACCTTCCTATCACTCCAAAGGCGTTCAGGTTTCGTGCCTTTATAAAAGTTGCTAATGTACCTTTCTCAGACAGCACTGGGGATCAACTGCTGTTTGCCTTCTATTTGAAACATATGAAGCCCAGTACGAGACTTGGAGTGCGAGCAAAATTGTAGCTGTGAAGGTTACTGGGCCAATCGATACTGAAAGCTTCCCTAATGCAAAGTTTAAAGTTGCGAGAGGATCTGCGTGTCAAGCCTGCGAATTCACTCTCGCAGATATGCCTTGCTTGAACCCCTATGACTGGATGGTGATATTCAACATCTTGTTGCGAGAGAAGGAAAAGTACGAAACTGTGTTTGCTCATCTTCAAATTTTGATCAAGTCTTACATTCAGGAAGTTGGACTCATGGATGTGGAAATTGCCACTGTTCTGAGGCAAAAACCAAGTGTTATTCCAAAAGAAGCTCCGAAAGACTTCCAGAAGCTCAAGCTAGGAAAGATTTAAAAGGAAGGATGGTTTGTGCTTTACATGGCTAGAGATCTTCCAGGAGCAGATCGACGCAAACTATTCTTTCATCTTGAAGACAAACACCTGTTTACTACTTCTTGTCAGGAGGTTATCTTGGAGCTTGTTGTGAAGTTTAAGGGCAACAACAAAGATGATGTGAAGTGTTTCACTGATGTGATCACTTGGTATATTCATGTTCGCAAGCTGCTGTTGAGTTTCATTCCCAAAGTCTACGAAGTGCAGAAGCGAATTACAAATTAAAATGGCTATGGTTTCAATTGACGCAAAGGGGGAGATTGTTGAAGATATTAGAGTTGTGTCATTGGGCCTTTGTTTTCTAGTCCATTTTGTATAAACGAGTTGGGCCTATCCACTCGTATTTATTGCTAGGGTAATAGTATATAAGGTGCATGCATGCTACGTATTTTAGTTATGTCTCATAATTATCTTTGTAACCCTAATTAACGCCTCTACAGAAGAAATTCTTCATCGAGTTTTGCTGAGGCGTGACTATTAATCATTCAGCACCAGTTTGATCATCTTATTTTCTTTACCTGTTTTAATCTATTCGATCTTTAAGGATTTATTCCAATCAATATCTTTCAGTAGCTTGGATTCCTTGATGACTTTGTGAGCCTAGAACCCCAAATGTGATGCCTCAAATGCTTCACACAACACCACAATACTTGGAATAACCTTGAGAGAAGTTCACTATACTCAAAAATCGGCTAGCCCTCTTACTTGCTTGTAGTAGTGCCGATTTTGCTTGCATAGGGTTCTTTATATAGTTGTGGCACAAGTAGGGTTACACCATGTAAACCCTAATTGTCATGACTTTCCATATTCCATGATCCATGGGTTTGTAACCTCCATGGACTATCCATGGAGCACCTTATGGGTTTTAACCCAATCCATACAAACCATGGATCATTAGCCCACTATACAAGAATAGATTATTTACACAATCAACCCCATATATTTAATTAGTCTCTTTTTGATCACTTAATTAATTCCAGATTAATTCTTCGATCAATACTAATTAAATAATATTATTAATATATTAGTACTTATAATATATTAATAAACCTTAAGTGTCCTTTCTCTTATTTTGGTCTATCCAAGTATTGCAATGCCATGCAACCCAAATGGACCATGCCGGGTCGGGTCAAGTACATACCAAATATAGTTAAAGACTTAGACATTATATCCAACAAAAATATTACTGAAAATTATGATGCAACATTGTTATTCTACAGGAAGAGCACATTGTGATGCATCGTTAAACAACCTTTGTGAGACATTGAATAGCAAACTTTTCAAGGGTCCTGACAAACCAATTATAAGTTGCTTGGAATTTATTAGAGAGTACATAATGAAGAAGCTTGTTATTGTCCAAAAGACAATTGACAAATGTTCTGGTCCACTAACAGAACAGTTAGATGTTCAAAGTGTGGAAATGTTGGGGATAATTGTAGGAGCTGCAAGGGTTAGGCAGTGGGAGGATCACAGGCCAGTGGTAGTGATGTGGGACAGAATGCTTATGTGGGACAGAACTCAAGTGCTGTGAAGAAGGGGAAAAGTCTGATGGTTTAGTGTTTGTGTATTTCTTTCTTGTCTTTTAATTGGCTAATGCTTTTGATGTACTTGAAACAATGTTCTTTCATGTCTTTTGGGTCTGTAATTTCAGTTTGAACTAATGTTGTGCTTCTTCTTTAACTATGATGGTGATATACTTGTTGACTTTATGAATGTTTGTAATGGTTTGAATGACTTAATGATTATTTAGGTTATTAATGTATGAATGCATGTTTGTAATGATTTGATGACTTAATGGTATGATATAAATTATTGTTTTGGTATGAATACTTTGGTATGAATACATGTGTAACACCCTAAATCAAGTACGACTTGAAACCCTCAAGATTTTACATTTTTCATGATTGGTCCTTTAAGTACGTTGGGCGTACTTAAGTGTACGCTTAGCGTACTATGTATGGATGGTCGCGGAGGAGCTGGACGTACGCTGGGCGTACGTGCCAGGGGTCCAAAACCCTAAATCTCGGACTTGTTCCCTATTTAAACATCTTTTAGCCCCTTGGACCAAACCCTATCAGCCTCTTTAGCCTCTTTTCATCCACCTTCAGCTGAGATATTGTGTGAGAGGGTTTTTGAGCTTAAGGAGTGGGTTTTGTAGCCATTTTAGAGTTCTTTCAAGAAGGAGGAGTTGCTAAGCAAGCTTGGGACGGTTTGGTGCTTCAAGGATCTGCATCTTGGTCATCTTGCAGAGCTTCTGGAGGTAAAAAGCTTGCATCTTTCCACTTAAATCTTTAGATCTAGCTAGGGTTTTCTAGATTTGTCTCTTTGGTTGATTTTGAACCTCCATTTGTGAGTTAAGCAACTCCAGAAGATGGGAATGACAGATCTGAGGTCCTTTGGTCCTTTAGAACCATAAAAATTGAGTCTTGATGGGAGTTTTAGCCTCATGCATGGGTTAAAGACCTTGGAAAGGTCTTAATGGAGGTTTTGGGTGTATATGAGGCATGCAAAGGCATAAAGTTGCCAACTTTATGCCTTAGGATGTCTTAACAAACTTAGATCTAGATTTTGGACGTAAAGGAATCGAGTATTAAGCACTTAATGGAGGAAGTGCTTAATCTGGTAGTACGCTGGCTGTAACCCAGTGTACGCCGCGCGTAGTCCCAAGACCCCAGTACGGTGCACGTAGCAGGATGGTACACCGAGCGTACGCATCACAGTTGGGCCTAAATCTATTTTGGGCCTCATTTAGTTATTGGGCACGGTTGCATTCTGGGATTGATGAGTCATATCATCTGTTATGGGCCATGGACATATTGATTGGCCCTTGTTGGTCCAAGAGGCCAATTATTGATCTTGGACTTTGGGCCCATTATCAAGGGAAGGATAATTGGGCCTTATGGAAGGGTTTGAAGTTTGGGTTCCCTTGATTAATTTAAAGTCCTAACTTTGATTATTATTATTATTATTCAGCTCGGGAGGTTACGGTCTGTTAGGAGAGCAGCTTTTGTAATCAGCAGATAGAGGTGAGTCTTCTCACCATACCCATGGGTCTAAGGCACCAAGGCCAGCCCATTATGTGATTATGATATATGTGTTAGTCATTCTGTGATTTGGTATGGCATGTGATTGTGTGTTTTGCATGGAAGACCTCGGGGGGAGCCCGTGGCATTGGATGTAAGACCATGTGGGGTAGCCCATGGCTGTCCTAGGTAAAGACCATGTGGGGTAGCCCATGGCATTGGATGTAAGACCATGTGGGGTAGCCCATGACAGTCCTAGGTAAAGACCATGTGGGGTAGCCCATGACATTCTTACAGGTTTTATGTATGCATGGCTTATGTGATATGTGTGTAGCTTTAATTAGGTAACAAGATATGTGTATGTGTATTGCGTGTGGTATGCTCTGGGGAACTCACTAAGCATTTCGATTACAGGTTGTTGATTTGTTTAAGGTACATCTGAGCCTAAGGCTAAGGGCAAGGCGTGATGGTGCGGCGTGCACTCTATTTCTCTTTCACTGATATGTTTTGGGGGACACTCTGATGATTTAAATAAGTTGTAATGAATGCTTATTTGAAAACAACTATGTTGGGATTTCATGGTTTATGCAAATGTGTTTTATTAATTAAATATGAAAAATTTCTTTGAAAAATTTGGGTCGTTACAAGTTGGTATCAGAGCCTTGGTTTGATGGATTCGGGCACACTCTCGAGTGTGTCAGGACTCAAACTAAGGAAGTGGTAAAATTGTTTTCAGAAAGTAACACAAAAAGGCTTTTTTTTAAAAGGAAATGAAAAGATGAGAGTGCAACGCGCGTGATCAGCCGAGCCAAGTAAGTAGTTCCCCAATATGTTAGCCATGTGATACTGATATTTGAGCCTTGATGATTATATGGAACTTCTTATGTGTATGCTTTTAAAATTGTATACGGTTAGGAGCTTATAGCCTCAGAATGATTGACTTGGCCTTATTTCCTGTTCCTTGTTTGGTTGTGGTCCTAGGGTAGAATCTTTTATTCAAAAGTCTATTTGATCCTTTTTTTGTGTACAATTTGCATGCATAAAGGCAACCTGTTATGACTGGTTTGATTGATATGAGTAGAGTAAATCTTAGGACAGCCTGAGATTGATGTACGCGGTAGTTGTGGGATATGGTTCGGTTGTGGGACGAATTGGAGTTATCAGGTAGAGCAGTGGAGAAAGGTACAGGTAGGTGTGGAAGGTAGTATTGGGCCCATATTACTGGAAGCACATGACCTGTACCCGAACCAATGTTAGATCTGACGACTTCAATGAGGACAAGTGTGGGAAGATCCCTTATATGGAAAATCTTGATCGTTATGATTTATGACATTTCAGTTCAGCATGGTGGTGACACGATTCGGAGCGGGGGGGGGGGGGGTCTGGATCGGGATCTGGATCCGGGAATGGATCGGGTGACACGACTGATGTCTTTGATGACAGGCTGCGTGAGCTCATTGCAGCAGAGGTTACCAGGGAAATCCTTGACTCTACCCTAGTTATTTTTGGGACTGTCAAGGAGGGAATTATAAAGATCATGGAAGAGAGACTCAGATCATTCAGGGCTGAGATTGCTGCGGGCCAGATTGGGGCCCGAACTCCCTCGTTCTGGGAGTTCAAGGCGTGTGGGGCGCCGGAGTTTGTCGGGGTTAGGGACCCCATTGTCAGCCGACACTGGGTGGCGGACATCGAGAATGCCCAGCGCACGTGTTCTTGCCCGGATGTGGCAAAGGTTGGGTTTGCTAAATGTATGCTGAGAGACAGGGCCTGGGATTGGCGGGGCGAGGTTACCAGACAGGTGGGACCAGCCGGGGTGGATGAGATGATGTGGATCGAGTTTGTTCGGCGATTTGATTTGGAGTTTGCACCACCCATTGAGGTGTAATGACTAGTGCGAGAGTTTCATGATTTGCAGCAGACCACCGAGACTGTGACGGAGATCACCGCCAAGTTTCGGGAATGATCCTTGTTGATCCCAAAGTATGCTACCGATAAGGAAATGAGACGAAACCGGTATCATTCCATGCTGAGGGATGATATTCGGGAATTTGTGAGCTTTACAGGGTGCAAACCCCTGAATGAGATGGTGGAGAAGGCCCGTGAGAGGGAGATGGAGTTGGAGTCCCGCATGAAGCGGAAGACTGAGCAGGTGCAGGCAGCAGGGAGTCTGGATGAGAAGCCTAAGACCTCTGATTCTTCGGGTAGGGGCCAGCAGGGTCGGGGCCGGTGTGCCAAGTGTGGAAGGTTTCATAGTGGGCTTGTCGGACAGCTGGGATATCGTGATGTTACTCTTGTGGTCAGCAGGGCCACGTGAGCAGGGATTGCCCCAAGAAGGGCTTGATATATTTCCACTACAACCAGACTGGCCATAAAAAGGCCGACTGTACGAGGTTGCAGGGAGGGGGAGGAGCGGTGGCGGTGCCTGCACCCGCCACACTGAGGATCACTGATGGCTGCCCTGCTAAGGCGGATGCCCCAGCGGTGAAGAGCCGCACGTTTCAGCTAACTACCGAGGAGGCTCGGTCCGCGCCAGACGTTGTGGCTGGTATGTGTCTTTTATCCTCTACTCTTATTATTTTGTATGGCTTATGTGTATGTCATGGTTGTATAGGGAACTTTTTGGTCAATGGTATGTATGCTCATGTCTTGTTTGATTCGGGTGCTACCCGATCATTTCTGTCACTTGCGCTTAGCAAGAAGTTCAGGGACGCGTCGGGGACCTTGGATTCCCCGCTCGAGGTGGAGATTGCAGACGACCGTACTGTTAGTGCTGCGAGGGTATATCAGGGCTATGTCCTGAATGTGTTAGGCGAGAGGTTTCGTGTTGATCTCGTTTCGATACCGTTGCGAGGGTTGAAAGTGATTGTCGGGATGGATTGGTTGGGGGCCAACGGGGCCATGATTATGCGAGTGCCAGTTGGTCAGGGTTCGAACCCCAAGTGGGGGAGAAATAGTTATTCATGGTGAGAGGGCTTCGCAGGGACTGACCCTCTGTTCGGCTGCGAGGGCTAGGAGGTTTTTACAGCAGGGTTGCACGGAATTCCTGGCTTATGTCTCGGATACGAGAGTAAAGGCTGTGACAGATGTGGGCAGTGTGCCAGTGATACAGGATTTTTGGGACGTTTTCCCCGAAGAGTTACCAGGAGTGCCTCCGGAGAGGCAGGTGGAGTTTCGCATTGACTTGATGTCGAGTGCCGCTCCGATAGCAAAGGCACTATACCGGTTGGCACCACCGGAGATGCATGAGCTATCTACACAGCTTCAGGAGCTGCTAGACAGAGGGTTCATTTGTCCGAGCAGTTCCCCGTGGGGGGCACCGATCCTTTTCATGAAAAAGAAGGACGAATCCAATAAGATGTGCGTCGATTATAGGGAACTGAACAAACTAATGGTGAAGAACCGTTATCCGTTGCCGAGGATCGATGATTTGTTTGATCAGCTTCAGGGTGTGTCTTGGTTTTCCAAGATTGATCTTCGGTCGGGGTATCATCAGATGAGGATTCAGGATGAGGATATACCGAAGACGGCTTTCAGGACTCGGTATGGGCACTATGAGTTTGTGGTGATGCCGTTTGGGCTCACCAATGCCCCGGCAGTGTTCATGGATCTCATGAACAGGGTGTGTAGACCGACGCTGGATCGGTCGGTGGTCATTTTTATTGACGATATTCTGGTTTATTCTAAGACCAGGGATCAACATGAGCATCATTTGAGGGAGGGTTTGGAGACCTTGAGGGCGGAGAAACTTTACGCAAAGTTCTCCAAATGTGATTTCTGTCTGCGGGAAGTACAGTTTTGGGGCATGTCATTAATCAGGGGGGTATTTCGGTCGATCTAGCCAAGGTAGAGGCCGTGATGCGGTGGGAAGTGCCGAGGAATGCATTGGAGATTAGTAGCTTCTTGGGTTTGGCGGGCTATTACCAGAGATTTATCCAGGATTTCTCCAAGATTGTTGTGCTATTGACCCGCTTGACCAAGAAGAATGTGACTTTTCGGTGGGGTGCGGATCAGCAGTTGCCTTTTGAGACCCTGAGATGGAGGTTATGCGAGGCTCCGATTCTAGTGCTACTTGAGGGGTTGGATGATTTTGTGGTGTACTGTGACGCATCGATTTCAGGGTTAGGTGCAGTATTGATGCAGAGGGGGCATGTGATTGCTTACGCCTCGAGGCAGTTGAAGCCTCACGAGGCGAATTACCCCACACGTGACCTGGAGCTGGGGGCGGTGGTGTTTTCCCTCAAGATTTGGAGGCACTATTTGTATGGAGTGCGCTTCACTATATATACTGATCACAAGAGTCTAAAGTATTTGATGGATCAGCAGAACCTCAACATGCGACAGAGGAGATGGCTGGATGTGCTAAAGTATTATAATTGTGAGATCCTGTACCATCCAGGGAAGGCCAACGTGGTGGCCGATGCACTGAGCCGCAAGACGACGGGGTCCCCGATTGGGAACATTTGTATGAGGATGACGGTGATTTTGCCCTTGTTGGATATGATCAAAGGGGCCCAGGTCGAGGGAGTGAAAAAGGAGGATTGGAAGATAGAACGGATTCGGGGACAGTATCCTTTGTTTGTTAAGGATATCCGCGGCCTTATGACACAGTGCGGCCGATTATGGGTACCAGTGACTTGGGGAGCGAGGCAGAGGCTATTAGAGGAGGCGCACAAGTCCAAGTTCTCTATACACCCAGGGGCTACGAAAATGTATAGGGACTTGAGGCTGAGTTATTGGTGGCCCTGGATGAAGCGGGAGATCGCCTTGTTCATGGAGCGGTGCTTGACATGCAGGAAGGTCAAGGCCGAGCACCAGTGGCCTCATGGCAAGGTACAATCGCTCTCCATTCCCATGTGGAAGTGGGAAGAGATCACTATGGACTTCATCACGAAGTTACTGATGGGTTTTATGCATAAGAACAATCCTATGTGCTCATACAAACCCTAATGCTTGGATCTAGGTTTCTCTATTGTACATGCAATGAATCCAAGACTTGTAAACCCTAATCTATCATACATAATATGAAAATTAACATATAACATCAGATCTAGATGTTTACCTCTTCAAATAGTATCTTGAATCTTCTTCTCTTGAACTTAGAATCACAATTGTAATTCCTCTAATGGATCACAAACACCACACAAGCAAGAAGGCAACTTTGAGAGAGAGGATGATGCTAATTTTCGGCCTAGGGTTTTCTCTTGGGAACAAGTGGCCGAAAATTGCATGCAAGGGTCTCTATTTATACTATAGGCTGCTAGGGTTTCAGTCTAAACCCTAATGGATACCTTAGCCACCAAGTAGCCCAAGGAACCTTCTGGAATAGGGCCCTTGGACGAAAATATGATGATCCCTCATTATAATTTCGTTCCCCCTTAGTCCATTAGGTTTCCCAGCCCAAAACTCAACTATCACACATTTGACAGTTTATGCCCCTTTATTTAATTAATCTCTTTTAGTCACCAAATTAATTCCTAATTAATTTATGAATAATACTAATTAAATAAATATGATTTCTCCTTTAATATATTATTCTTATAATATATTAATAAACCATAATATCCTCTCTCTTTCCTTAAATTACCTTGTCAAGTTGCTTTGGTGAAGGCAACCCAAAAGGACCATGCATAACCGGGTCAAGTACATACCAAATATAGTTACGGGCTTAGACACTAATCCAACAGTTACCCAGGACGACGAGGGGTGTGGATGCCATATGGGTGATCGTAGACAGACTGACGAAGAGTGCCCACTTCATTCTGATATCTGAAAGTATATCCGCGGAAAACTTGGCGGATATATATGTACGAGAGGTGGTAGCTAGACACGGGGTGCCGGTGTCGGTAGTCTCCGACAGAGATGTCCGGTTTACTTCCAGGTTCTGGAAGAAGTTCCACGAGGAACTGGACACTCAATTACATTTTAGCACGGCATACCACCCTCAGACTGACAGACAGAGTGAGAGAACGATCCAGACGCTGGAGGACATGCTTCGAGCTTGCGTGCTAGACTTCGGAGGGAGTTGGGATACATACCTTCCACTGGAAGAGTTCTCGTACAATAATAGTTATCATGCCAGTATTGACTGAGCTCCATTTGAGATGTTATATGGTCGGAGGTGAAGAACTCTGGTGTGTTGGGACGAAGTCGGACATCGGGTCATGGGGAGCACTGAGGTAGTGCTCAATACTACCAAGCTGATTCAGCAGGTGCGTGACTGGCTGCGAGTCGTGTAGAGCCGCCAGAAAAGTTATGCTGACCGACGGCGATCAGATCTCGAGTTTCAGGTGGGGGATTTTGTATTGATGAAGGTGTCGCCCTGGAAAGGGATTATAAGGTTTCGGAAGATGGGCGAGTTGGGGCCTCGGTTCATAGGCCCTTTCAGGATCACGACCCGGGTGGGCAAGGTGGCATATCGCTTAGAGCTGCCGGAGGAGCTTAGTCAGATTCATAATACCTTCCACGTGTCTCAGCTTCAGAGGTGTGTTGCTGACGAGTCTGCAGTTATTTCCTTGGATGACATTCAGTTGGATGGGAGCCTGAATTATGTCGAGAGGTCGGTCTCCATCTTAGATAGGAAGGCAAAGGGGCTTCGAAACAAGGAAGTGAAGTTAGTAAAGGTGCAATGGCAGCACCGGAAGGGCTCCGAATGGACTTGGGAGCCGGAGGAAGAGATGCGGGAGCATTACCCCGATGTGTTTACAGCTGCGGACTTCGAGGACGAAGTCTAGTTCAAGTGGGGGAGAGTTGTAACACCCTAAATCAGGTACGACTTGAAACCCTCAAGAATTTACATTTTGCATGATTGGTCCTTTAAGTACGCTGGGCGTACTTAAGTGTACGCTTACCGTACTATGTATGGATGGTCGCGGAGGAGCTGGACGTACACTGGGTGTACCAGTAGTACGCTGGGCGTACCAGTAGTACGTTGGGCGTACGTGCCAGGAGTCCAAAACCCTAAATCTCGGACTTGTTCCGTATTTAAACATCTTTTAGCCCCTTGGACCAAACCCTATCAGCCTCTTTAGCCTCTTTTCATCCACCTTCAGCTGAGATATTGTGTGAGAGGGGTTTTGAGCTTAAGGAGTGGGTTTTGTGGCCATTTTAGAGTTCTTTCAAGAAGGAGGAGTTGCTAAGCAAGCTTGGGACGGTTTGGTGCTTCAAGGATCTTCATCTTGGTCATCTTGCAAAGCTTCTGGAGGTAAAAAGCTTGCATCTTTCCACTTAAATCTTTAGATCTAGCTAGGGTTTTCTAGCTTTGTCTCTTTGGTTGATTTTGGACCTCCATTTGTGAGTTAAGCAACTCCAGAAGATGGGAATGACAAATCTGAGGTCCCTTGGTCCTTTAGAACCATAAAAATTGAGTCTTGATGGGAGTTTTAGCCTCATGCATGGGTTAAAGACCTTGGAAAGGTCTTAATGGAGGTTTTGGGTGTATATGAGGCATGCAAAGGCATAAAGTTGCCAACTTTATGCCTTAGGACGTCTTAACAAACTTAGATCTGGCTTTTGGACGTAAAGGAATCGAGTATTGAGCACTTAATGGAGGAAGTGCTTAATCTGGTAGTACGCTAGGCGTAACCCAGTGTACGCCGCGCGTAGTCCCAAGACCCCAGTACGCTGCATGTAGCAGGATGGTACACCGAGCGTACGCATCACAGTTGGGCCTAAATCTGTTTTGGGCCTTGGAACCTTTGGGTCTCATTTGGTTATTGGCCACGGTTACATTCTGGGATTTATGAGTCATATCATCTATTATAGGCCATGGACATATTGATTGGGCCTTGTTGGTCCAAGAGGCCCATTATTAATCTTGGACTTTGGGCCCATTATAAAGGGTAGGATAATTGGGCCTTATGGAAGGGTTTGGAGTTTGGGTTCCCTTGATTAATTTAAAGTCCTAACTTTGATTATTATTATTATTATAATCAGTAGATAGGGGTGAGTCTGCTCACCATACCCATGGGTCTAAGGCACAAAGGCCGATCCATTATGTGATTATGATATATGTGTTAGTCATTTTGTGATTTGGTATGGCATGTGATTGTGTGGTTTGCATGGAAGACCTCGGGGGAGCCCGTGGCATTGGATGTAAGACCATGTGGGGTAGCCCATGGATGTCCTAGGTAAAGACCATGTGTGGTAGCCCATGGCATTGGATGTAAGACCATGTGGGGTAGCCCATGGCATTGGATGTAAGACCATGTGGGGTAGCCCATGGCAGTCCTAAGTAAAGACCATGTGGGGTAGCCCATGACATTCTTACAGGTTTTATGTATGCATGGCTTATGTGATATGTGTGTAGCTTTAATTAGCTAACAGGATATGTGTAGTGTATTGTGTGTGGTATGCTCTGGGGAACTCACTAAGCATTTCGATTACAGGTTGTTGATTTGTTTAAGGTACATCTAAGCCCATCGGCAAGGGCAAGGCGTGATGGCGCGGCGTGCACTCTATCTCTCTTTCATTGATATGTTTTGGTGACACTCTGATGATTTAAATAAGTTGTAATGAATGCTGATTTGAAAACAATTATGTTGGGATTTCATGGTTTATGCAAATGTGTTTTATTAATTAAAAATGAAAAATTTCTTTGAAAAAATTGGGTCGTTACAACATGTTTGGCAATTACCAAAAAAAACACCCAATTTTTATTAACATGCAAACTGATACATCCAACTTGATTTTGTACAACTAAAAGGTAAACGTATCTGATACAATCTAATTGACACAAACAGAAACCAACTAATAGCTAGATACAACTTTAGTTTCAGATTTTGTTGTTCAAGCTTCATCCTAATGTTCATACAAGCACATTTCTGATCCTCCACCACCCAACCAATGAACTTGCAACCACGAGCCTGCAAAATAAGTGTAGAAAAATCTAACTATGCTAAGATTTACAAAAAATAGGAGAAATTAGGAGACTAGGTTAGATTTATCAAGAAATCAAAATTAACCGGGTTAGAACAAGCATAGTAACGTTTTCCAGGGTTGTTCTTGCTCCATGAGGTACAAATCACAGCTTCAGCTCCACAATTGCATCTAATTGCCATTTTTGTTGGTTGGATAAGGGTAATCGAAGAACGAAAGGGGGAAAAGTAATGGGGAGGAAGACCGACGAAGATAAATGAAAACAGTTGAGGGGCAACGACTCTAATTGGGGCACATAACATGAAATGATGAAAATACCCATGCATGCAAGGCACGTGCGGCACCCAAACAGAGAAAACTAACGTCTAAAGATAACAGGGACTAGGCGGGTAGTATTTAAATACATGAGGGACGATCCGAGTTAATTTTCAAAAATTGGGACTGAACGTGCAATTTGACACTTGGACCAAGGACAATTCGTGTAATTTACTCCAATATCTTATATATTTTGTTTGATTGGGTTGTAGCTAGTATAATTTGAAAAATATAATTATTCATGGACAAAACTGCAAAATTGGTCCTTGTGGTTTCGCAAAAATACTAGATAAGGTCCAAAAAGTTTCCGACTTGCATGGAAGATCCAAAATCAGAAATATTCCATGCTTTTGGTCCTAAAAAACTTGAAAGGGTTGTTTTGCCCTTTTAATATCTTTTTTTGTATTTTTTATATTTGCGTTAATACTTTTTAATCTAAAAATAACAAATAAAAAATCAACCAACACCCATCCCTATTCGAGTCTCTCTCTTTCTCTCACACCCCCCCCCCTCTCTCGCTCACTCTCTCACACACAAACACACATTTCTGCCAACCCATGTCGATTTGAAATCTCGAATCCAATCTTCAAGGTCTGCCAAAAATAATCAGCCGTTCTTAGGTCATCGGAAACCTCTTCTCGACTGTAGCCTCGCAACCAGGGTGTTTTCCCGGTTAACAAGTGTTTTTGACAGGAGAGGAACGAGACTATGTATTCTCTACTAGTCGGACGTCTCATCATCACAACATTCCCTTCATCACCATCGGAGCTTCTAGTCACCACCATTGGAGACCCACATGTCGTTTCACAGCTTGAAATCATTGTCGGAAAACCAAAGAGATTCGCAAGAAAATGTATGAGATCTCACGGAAAGAATACGTCTCTCTCCCTCTCGAGCTCCATACTCTCTCTAGATCTTATTCCATTGTTACTTAGAGGATCACAAAACATGTATTTTTTCACAATTGATCCAGAAGTTGTCGTCCTACATCTCCAATAATTTGAATCAAGTTGGGTGTCGTTTGGTTTTGCTCCATCATCACTATAGTAATTCACTGTTGTTTGGTTTTGCTCCATCATCACTGTCGATTTCCATGACATCAAGTGTTATCTATTGAACCCTAATTTTCATTTTGTTTTCTAATTTGCAGATGGATGTCGATTTCTAATCAATAGGTCAATAGGTTGTTAGACAAAATTTATTGCTCATTGTCGAACCATATTCTTACAGATCTTGTGGAATCTACAAAACCCAAGAAGATGATGCAGGTCGAAACAGGTGGCTGGTAGAGAGCTACGAAGAAGATGTTGCAGATGGGTTGAAAATTGATTATTCTTATAGATGAATAGGCACCACCACGATCGTCCATATAGATGGATTGAAAATCGATTCCTACAAATAAGATTTTTGAGAGATTGATTTGATGGATTGTTCATACAGATGGTTTTATGAGAGATCAATTCTCTATATGGTGGGTTTTGTCGGGGATATAAGTTCTTGGGTTTCAGTTTGCAAGTTGGGATAAAGATATAGGGAAGGAGATTAAGAACGAAATGCATTTGCGTTGCAGGTACGATAGATGTGTGCGTTCTCTGTTGCATCTTGTTGGTTCTAAAAGAAAGAGAAAAATGATGAGAGAGAGTAAAAAGAGAGAGAGAAAGCGGATGGGTTGGTTGATTTTTTTATTTCTTATCTTTCAATTAAAAAAATAGTAAAATAAATATAAAAATAGGAAAAAAGAAATAAAAAGGGCAAAGTCATCCTTTCAGGTTTTCGAAGGACTAAAACCACGGGAATTTCTTAATTTTGGGACCAAAGCCACAGAAAATTCTTGATTTTGGACATTCTATGCAAGATGGAAACTATTTGTACTCTATCCACAGTTTTTACGAAACCAAAAGGACCAATTTTGCAATTTTGTCTTATTCATGCATATTTCACTCTAGTATATGCGGTTAAATTTTTAGACAACAGATGCATTCATTTCTAATGTAAAAGATTTCTAATGTAAAAGAAAAAAACATAAAGAAACAAAAGTCTGATTTTACTTCAAATATAGTCCTCATTATTTTGTGTTTTCTAATATATATATATATATATATATATATATATATATATATATATATATATATATATATATATATATATATATATATATATAAAAGGAAGTGATGGATAGTATTAATAACGTATAAAAATAACTAAATATTTGTAAGAAACAACTGATTAGTATAAAAAACTATTAACTTTAAGATAATATATATATATATATATATATATATATATATATATATATATATATATATATATCGGTAATATAATTATTTTATTATAATTAGTGCAATATACTTGTCATAATTTTAATTCTCATAGTTTTATTCATGTGTAACGCATGGGTTATCGCATAGTAGAGACATAAATCCAAACATCATATTGAATTGAAACTCTTATGTCATAATTTCGAGCACTATATAGATTTAAAACTCATATGTCTTTTCATAATCTTTATATTAATTTTTACAATGTTAAAAAAATGCTAAGCGCTATATAAACATCGTATTTTATCACTTTCATCTTGATCATTTTATATTGTTTGTTAAGTTTAATGATATATATATATATATATATATATATATAATATAATTATTTTATTGTAATCAAGTGCAACATATTTTTCATAATAATAATTCTCATAGTTTTATTCATGTGCAATGAGTGAGTTTTCCCATAGTATAGACATAAATCAAAGTCATAATTCCAAGCATCATATTGATTTGATACTTATATGTCTTTTCATATTATTTATATTAATTATTACAATGTTAAATACATGCAGGGGATATATAAATATCTTACTTTATCACTTTGATCTTGATCATATTATATTGTTTGTTAAGTTCAATTATTCCTCATATATATAAACATGTCGTGCAATATCTCAGTTTGTGATTATCATCTTGCATATATTTCATTGTTTGTTTTAATTAGTATCTTTTACAGTAGTTAAATTTTTCTAGATCGATGACACACTAGAAGTTAAGTTTTGTGGTTCATAAATCGAAAAGGTATCTTTTTCATATTTTTCATGACTGTTTTGGATTGTAGGGTTATTTACAAGCTCATTTAGTTTGCTATAAAATATTTTTGTATCGTTGTGTTTGTTTATATAACTTTTTGAATGACTTGATCAAATATGTTTTGTGGTTTATAGGGAGTTGAAAGTAAAGGGAAAAAAGATACAACAATGATTTGTGTGGAATATGATGAATTTGTCTGGACGAGGAAATTTAAAAATGGAAACTTAAACTTTTTTTGAGTGGTTTTGTTGTTCATGTTAGTTTTAGAGAAAATTTCATAATTGGTCCCTATGGTTTGTGAAATATTGCACTTTAAGAACTTTTATGAAAAACGTCACGACGTTGGTCCCTATGGTATTGAAAATTGCATGAATGGTCCTTCTAGTGTTCACTTTAATTTTTGAGTATTAGTTTTTTCTGAATGACCAAAATGCTATTGGACCAAATCTGAAAATTGTATATACCTCAAGGATCAATTCAGATAATTTGAAATTATTTATATATATTAACTATAAATATGAATTTGAAATATATATATATATATATATATATATATATATATATATATATATATATATAGATATATATACTTTATATTTTTCGTTTACTCTTATTTTATTTTTTCAACATTTTGATATTTTTTTAACTCTTTTAACATTTGTTTTCTATTTGTTTTAAATAAATTTAGTTGTTTATGAATTTTCTAATGTTTTTATTAATTTTGATTCAAGTAAATGAACTTAAATTCGATAAAACATGTCAGAGCTATTTTTCTCTAAATTTTTTTAATTGTGAATTGAACTAATAATGTTTTCTTTTTCACTTTATGTTGTTAAGGTTCATATTTTTTTTATTTGGATGCTCCATCTGAATAATCAAAGTTGTTATTTTTATTTATTTAAAATAATAATTAGGTTAAAGTTTATGTTGAATTATGTGTTTAAAATTTTCCATAGTAATATACTTTAATATATTCATACATTTTATTCTTTTTGATTTTTTTTTTTAAATTTGTTTTCTAATTTTGAAAAATTTTCAAGTTTTAAAATTTTTCGTATTTTTAATTTTTTTTGTTTTTTCTTTTTTTTTCATCAATTTGATGATTTTTTTTATCTTTTCCAAAAGAGTAAAATACATTAATATATCAGAGTATATTACAAGTTTTTTTGTTTGAGCATTTTTTTGTTTTCTATTTTTTTTTTGGTAATTTATGGTTTTTTATTTTTTTTATTTAAAATCTAGTAAATAAAATAGTTATATTTATCTTAAATTCCGTCAAACTATTTTTTATTATATATTTTTTTGTTATTTAGTGGCTATTATATTTATGTTACAACAAATTGAAGTTAATGTTTGTTTATTGAGAATTAATGTTTCAATATATCATATTTGAGATTTATAATTATTAAAACAGGAAAACTAGTAAAAAATTTAAAATGTGCATTGGAAATTAAATCCTATTTCTATATGTGATATCGATCTTTCAAATTCAAGATAATATTTTTTAATTTGGTAATATAATTAAAAAAGAATAAAAAAAGAAATAAGAGTTAAACTCTATTATTTGTTTAATTATATTTTTCAATAGTACATATTCAAATCCGGACCAAATTGGACTAAGAACCAAAGAATCGAAAACCAATTTAGTGGAAATGAAAAAATGTTAAATAATGATAAGGATAACTACAAACTTAAAATTGCTAACGATAATAACTATGGAAAATTTTAGAGCATATAATTCAATATAAACTTTAACATAATTATTATTTTAAATAGATAAAAATAACAACTTCGATTATTTGGTGAATCATCCAAGTAAAAAAACATGAACCATAACGACATCCAATTAAAAAAAAACATGACCGGTTCAATTCACTTTTCTCATATATATATATATATATATATATATATATATATATATATATATATATATATATATATATATATATAATTTCATAATTGATCCTTGAGGTATACATAATTTTCAGATTTGGTCCAAGTGCATTTTAGTAATTTAAAAAAAAAATAACTACTGAAAAGTTAAAGTTAACACCAAAAGAACATTCATGCAATTTTTGATACCATAGGTGCTAGCAGCGTGACGTTTTTCATACAAGTTCTCAAAGTACAATATTTTGTAAACTATAAGGACCAATTATGAAATTCTATCTTATTTTATGTTTTATTTACAACTTTTATATTTAACAATGTGGTTAAAAATTTGACAATCATTGGTTATAATTTTGATATATGATAGAATACCATTATGAATTAAGTATTGAAATAGTTTTTTTAGTCCATATAACCCCTTAAAAATATTAGAATATAATTCAAAATTTAAATTTGAATAAAAACATAGATAAAATAAGGGATACAAAAACAAACCAAAATAATATATATATATATATATATATATATATATATATATATATATATATATATATATATATATTAACTTACGCAGATTTTAATGGAAATAGAAATAGTTAATAATAAATTTGGAAATATTTTTGTGGTTTATTATACCGAGGTTTAAAGGTTATATATATATATATATATATATATATATATATATATATATATATATATATATATATATATATATATATATATATCATTTTGTAATAAATGATCGATTTTTCCAATATGAATTAAGTATTGAAATAGATTTTCCCATATAATCTTCATAAAATATTAAAATATAATTAATACTTACATTTAGAAAGAAATATTGACAAACCAGAAGATACAAAATAGAATGTGTATATATTAACTTAGTTAATGGAATATATATATATATATATATATATATATATATATATATATATATATATATATTGGATAAGCTTATGAACAATAACTTTTTTGAGCTGACTTGAATTTGGAGCTGTACATATTTGGTCCTTGTATTTTTGTCACTTATCCAATATAATCCTTGGAGCAATAAAGTATGGGTCATCTCGTCGTCTCCCTCTTCTACTGCAACTAATATGTGTGCTTCCCCAATTGCCTGACAATTACACCTGATATGTGTTCTCCCCCAATCGACCCACAAATGTTTATGTCGGTTCCATCATAAGCTTAATCACTACCACCTCTTTTATCTAACCATAGAGAACGCAGATGGCGACCGCTGACGACGCATCCATCGTCTGTGCTTCAGTTATGGCTACAAAGAATAGTAACCCCAATTTTTTGTGCTTTCCGGTTGGAGGAGTTTGAGTTCTGATAACACAACGACTTTCAGATGTTTGAGTTTAGAAGGGAGATTGCAAGTTTGTCCTCGAAAGGGTACCTACAAATCCTGAATTTGCTCCTTCTTTTTAGAATATTCCCGTATTGGTAACATCTCAATACCTTCTGTGTTTTAAATTATTGGATATTCGTTAATGGGGTATGGGAGCCAGCCCACACAACAACGGGCTGACCAACAAACCCGGCCTGCCAGCGTAAGACACAAATACATAAGTGGTACCAAACACTTGGGCAAGAATCACCCTATTACCATACACATCCTATGAAGAATCTCTAGGAAACAAGGAAAATGCAAGACTATTTTAATATAAATTGGGGTTTACCCTTATGACCTGAAGACTAATGCAAAAACCCATTAGAAGGAACTTAGAAGTGGTCTAAGCTTCAGTTATAAAACATGCCTTCCACCCAACCGGTCTAAGCTTCATCAAGCCACTAACCCTTATCGACTACCCTCATAGGAGGAACATCACTCACTTAATACGCTTCCTCATCATCAATGCACCTTCACCATACGACTTCATCTTTGGACGGACGACAATGCATAAAAAAGCACAGGGGGAGGGATTAAAAAAGCACGAGAAACCTGTATAAAAAAGCACAGGGGGAGGGATTAAGGTGAAAGAAGGAAAAGAACGACCTAGGAAGGGCAAGGCTGCCCTAAAGAAGGGGAGCTTTCAAAAACAAAAAGTGACAGAACGGTTAACAGAATACAAATTAAGCCAAAGGATGGAAGCACAATCCCTGTCAAGAGCCAAATAAAGGAAGCGATCACTGATTGGGACACCGATATGGGAAGTCAAAAAATCCATAACAATGCGAAAAGAAGTAGCAATGCCCATAATGGGCCACGAAAGTAAGTAGGAAGGAACACAACAGACGTTCCTGCTTAAAGTTAAGTGACACCAACCTACTAGAAACTTGTTGTAGGAAAAATGGCCGAGGTTGCCGACGTGGTTTCGTAGTAAATAAATACAAAGGTAGAAGTTCAACACTCCGACCTAGGCTACATTCTTAGCCTAAGAATATATTTGTTTTATTTAAACTTTGTAGCTCGGTCATCCGACTACAACTTTTCAAAGGTCTAAGTTCAACACTCCGACCTAGGCTACCTGTTTATCCCAATAATATCTTTATTCTGTTTAAACTTTGTAGCTCGGTCATCCGACTACAAATTTTTAAAGGTCGAAATTCAACACTCCGACCTAGGCTACATGTTTATCCAAGAATATCTTTATTTAGTTTAAACTTTGTAGCTCGGTCATCTGACTACAACTTTTCAAAGGTCGAAGTTCAACACTCCGACCTAGGCTACCTGCTTAGCCTAAGAATATCTTTTTTCTATTTAAACTTTTTAGCTCGGTCAACCAACTAAAAATTTTCAAAGGTCGAAGTTCAACACTCCGACCTGGGCTACATGGTTAGCCCAAGAATATCTTTATTATGTTTAAACTTTGTAGCTCGATCAACTCACTACAACTTTTTAAAGGTTAAAGTTCAACACTCCGACCTAGGCTACATGCTTAGCCCAAGATTGCCTTTATTCTGTTTAAACTTTGTAGCTCGGTCAACTGACTACAACTTTTCAAAGGTCAAAGTTCAACATTCCGACCTAGGCTACCTGCTTAGCCTAAGAATATCTTTATCCCATTTAAAATTTGTAGCTCAATCAGTCAACTACAACTTTTGAAAGGTCAAAGTTCAACACTCCGAGCTAGGCTACCTGCTTAGCCCGACAATATCTTTATTCTATTTAAACTTTGTAGCTCGGTCATCTGACTACAAATTTTCAGAGGTTGAAGTTCAACACTTTGACCTATGCTACCTGCTTAGCCCAAGAATATCTCTATTTTGTTTAAACTTTGTAGCTCAGTCAGCCGACTACAACTTTTCAAAGGTCGAAGTTCAACACACTGACCTAGGCTACCCGCTTAGCCCAAGAATATCTTTATTCTATCCAAACTTTGTGGCTAGGTTAGTCGACTACAACCCTCTAAAGGCCAAAGTTCAAAATTCCGACCTAGGCTACCTACTTGGCCCAGGCATATGTCATTCTTCCCAAACTCTGAAGCTCGGTCAGCCGACTATGATTTCCTAGACAACAAAGTTCAACATTCCGACCTATGCTAAGAGATTCTCTTTCAACAATGCCGCTCCACGAGACGCTAACAATCTTCGCAACAATTTCAAAACCTCAAAGGAAGATGTAAGCCCAAGGAAGAACACACCGTAAGGACAAAAGGAAAAAGTGCCAACTAACAAAGAATGCTTGTAACGACCCGTAAAGAAGCCACAAAAGAATCACAAAACACAAGAACTTAATCCAAAGGAAACTTATAACCCTAACACATAAACAAATTGTTATCACATAGTCTATCAAAGCAATATATTAGCAATATATGCAATAGTACACATAGCCACATGACCCAGCTACAACTATTCCATCATTCCCAATGTCGGTACAAATAACAAAGCACCAAACAATCAAACTAAACACCTAAAAATGCATGTCCATATTACAAGAACAACCCTACAAAGCAGTATTTAGAATTTGACAAATAACCGCAACTATGTTATCAGACTCATACCATATGCCATAGTATTCAAGGCTCGCCATTCCCACCAAGACCATTCGTCGATGCATCATTATCGCCAGCACGATCCACCAATGCATGCAAGCGATCAACATTTGTTAAAGGAAAACCAAACTCAGACAAATAATCAGAACAAAACAACACAGAAAATGCCTCCTCCATCTTTTACACATGGGTGGGATCATACAATGGAAGGTCGGTCACGTGCAAACCCATATTGAACTCGGTGTTCATCATCTTGCAACCAACTCTCCTGCTAAAATCAAGGCAAATAGTCTGTAAATCACAGTTAGCCTAAAAAAATAAGAATCATGTCAACCCATTTCATGATCCCATGCGATAAAACCCAAGTTACATACCCGTTCACTTTATTCAACTGACCCTCTAGCCCCACCACACTCGCTTGCAAGGTTATATTCTGGAGGGAGGAATCATTCAAGCCGCCCTTCAACTTCCAAACAATATTCTCTAACATGGCTATCTTGTCCACCAACCCAGTCTTCTCCTACTCAAGAGATACCACTGTAGCCTTTAGATCTTGTGCTTGGATCTCTCACTAGTTCTTATGATAATTTCAACATGATGTATTGTATGAATAGTATGGAGAAGAAATTGATGGAATTCTTAAACCTTCTCCAAACTATGGAAACCAAAAAGAAATTAGATTTCTTATCCAGTTCTAGTTATCGCCTTTCTGAATGTTGGCAGAAAGAAGAGGAAACGTTCGATTCCTAAATGGAAAGGAATAGTTTCGGCCGGAACTTTCCATTATGATGGAATTGAGCTTGTATTTATTCCATGCAATAATGATTTGAAAGAGGAAACTTACAATCAATGCAATGACAAGGATCATAAAAAATGAAGCTTCCCTAAGTGCTTGAAATGGTAAAGTCGAATGTTTGACTCCACATCAAGTACTTGAATAATCAAACTCCAAATAGATCCAATTCGTGGATCATTGATGCATGATTTGGTAATCACATTTGGATAGCATTGTAAGATCTAAAGGAAGGAAACAAGTTAAGCATCAATAGCTAAACCTAATCTTTGGAATGGACGAGTGTTGTATGTGTTGATAATTGGGGATTTCAAACTTGTGCTTAGTAATGGAGTTAGGATAAATCTACTTATTAGCTATTACTCTTTAGAGATGTCAAGAAACCTAATTTCATTTTATGTGTTGTATAAACATGAATTTCAAATATTATTTGATAATGAAATGTGACAATTCTAGTTTATAAATATGATAGTTTTATCATTTATGTCTAAAACATCTTCTTGCAAGTAGCATTCATGAAATTTTAGGTTGTCTTTCTAATAATAGTAAGGTTAGAGATAATATTGATTCTTCTAATAGTTTAGATAAGAATGCACTTGTGGCATAACCTTCTTGGCGATATAAGTAAGAATCGCATCACCAAGCTCCAGTTGGGGCCGGACTTGGAATCATTCAACTTTGGGTTGGATGATGTATGTGAGTCTTTTCTATTGGCAAGATGACTTAATCACCATTCACATGGACATGTAATGGAGGTGAATGATTGTTGGATCTTACATAAATTACTGTGTGTGGACCCATTAGATCTGCCACAAGGAATTCCAAACACTACTTTGTCATATTTACTGATAGTTTCAGCATACGTGATTATATTTATATGATTAAGCACAAGTCTGACATTTTAAACTGCTCGAGAGTTTCAAAAATAGAGTAAGGAAGCAATTAGGCAGGAAGATAAAAGGATTTTCAGTCCTAAAGGAAAGTAGAATGCTTTAGTATCGAGTTGTACAATAATCTTAGAGATTATGCAATGGTTTCCATAATTAGCCTCTCCAAGGACGCCATAGTGCAATGGTATTGCTAAAAGGAGAATCAAGTGTTATATGTTTCGATTTATGATGACTCGTGCTTCATTACCAATTACATTTTAGAGAATATACATTTGAAATAGTAGAGCATGTTTGAAACCTTGTAACCAACTAAGTAGGTTTGCAGGGACATCATGAAATATGGATTTGGAAAGTTCCCTCACATTTAGGTTTGGTGTTGTGAGGCCTTTCATTAGAAGAGAAACCAATTACCAACTTGAATCGAGATCTGAGAAGTGTTACATTGTCAGGTATTCACTAAAGACTTTTGAAATTTGTTTTAAATTCCCATGAAAATGTGGTGCTTATAGCTCAAAAGGAGTGTTCCTTGTGAGAAAAAACTTAGAGTTATTAAGAAGTCAATAGGATTCATATTAACCTTGAAGAAAGTCGAGATATGACCAACAATGAACCTTTACTTGGCACTAGCTCTAAACTTGAGGTTGAAATAACAATTGAGTCAAATGAAATTGCCTTACCTCATCACAAATCTAGTATAGTTAGTGCACTTCCTGAGTTTTGTGAGTTTCATCTAACGGCGGAAGGTGACACATTGGTTAGTGATAAAACAATGATCAATTTGGATAATCTACTAGCTATTAGGAAGCAATGGCGGGGCCTGAGACTGCCAGAAGAAGGGTCTAAGGATAGCAAAATTCATTCCGTGAAGGATAACTAAGGTTGAAATTGGTTGATCTGAAACCCAGTCTTGTGGCAGTGGGTTGCAATCAGATCTTCATTATGAAGACTAACATAGATAGGAATGAACACATATTGAAATCTATTACGGTGGAAAGGGGTTTTGCTCAGACTCTATAAATTGATTATGATGAAACATTTTCACTAGTAGTGGAGAAAAATTTATATTTGGCTATACGTCACCATTGCTGCCTTCTTTGATTATAAGATATGCTAAATGGATGTTTAAACGAATTTCCTTACCATGAAACTTTTGAAGGATGTATGACACATTCTAAAGACTTTAAAAACATAAAATATCCAAATAAAGTGTGTAAGATTGAGAAATCTATTTAAGGACTTGAACAAGCGTCACGTGGAAAGAATATGTGCTTCCATGAGAAGAGTCAAAGCGTATTGTCTTTCTAGAAGTCCAGTGAGTCTTGAGTACATGTCAAAGCTAGTAGGAGTGTTGTTGTCATCCTGGTATTGGATGTTAATGGCAATACTACTCATAGGAAACATTATCCCTAAGTTGCAAAGTGCAAAAGCTCGGGAATTGTTTCGCTATGATGGAATTTGGGGAAGAGACATTGAAACATAGTCTTCGAATCTAAAAGTGTAGATCAAAATGTTTAATAGGATTTAGGCAAAGCACGTATATGAATAATGTGTTGAAAAGTTTCAATGTGGATAATTCCAAGAAAGGGATTGTTCGTATGCATCATAGCAAGGATTTGAGTAAATCTCAAAGTTTTTTGTTCTAGTCATGAAAATGATAGGATGAGTCGAGTCCTATATGTTTCGTACATAGGATCGATCATGTATGTTATGACCAGTGCTTGTTTTGATGTCTCATATGTTTTGAGCATCATGAGATTTTATCATAAATTTACTCGACTGAATCGCTAGACAACTGTCAAGGATATTCTGAGGTGTTTAAGAGACACCAAGGACTGGTTGCTTGTATTTAGTAGACAACATGATTGAGAAGAGCTAACATAACACAAATTTTAGGGATGAATGTGAGTCATAGTCTAAATGAACATTCATTTTGAACAATAGTATGATAACGTGAAAGGTTTCGTATAGGAGGTGGTGGTAAACTCATAAATATGAGTCGAATTACTTTATTGCAAGTGAAGTATCCAAGGAGCGTAATTGGACTAAAAACCATCATAGTTGACCTTGGATTTGTTTTAAGTAAAAAATTATCATTCGAAATATTCCATGAAGGTGCGGTCGTGTTGACTAATGATCCTTAAAATCACAGATGGTCAATGCATAGAATGAGGAAATTCCTTTACATTCAAGATAGAGTTGAGGATGCAGATCTAGTTATGAAATCAATATATTTTCGATGATTCGTTCATGATAGTAATGACCAAGGGAAACCATGATATGCAAGCTAAGAGGATAGGCAAAAATGTTCTGTTGTTAAGTTGATTACCCCGAAACATTCATACAATCAATAATTATGTAATTGTATGGTGATTAGATAATAAGCATTGTTTATATTCAAGAGTATGATACCATAGATAATTGTTTTATTATAATGTTTCATTTTTCGTGTTTCTTCTTGAGTAGTTAATTTACTCGAAACGCCATAGTCGGTCATACTTTTAGGAAGTATGTAATGATTTAAGATTGCATGGAGTTTTATTAAATTGTACATAGTGATTGGACATGGTATAGAGGTTGTTGCTATACTCAAGAATGCTTAAATAATGATTTTTAGTATTGGTTAAACTTGTGCTTAGAGATTACTTCATGGATTCAATCACAAATAATTCTAAGACGAAAATATCTTCTATTTCTTAAGCGGAGATAAATAATTTATAGTTTACAAGTCTGTTGTTCATTGGTATTACATAAATGCATCTATAACTTGATGTTATAAAAGGTAGTTCCGTGTATGGCATGACGCGTAAAAGTTGTAATTATGTAGTCAAAGTTTATTTGTTCCTTTTGCCTATTAAAGGAAAAAACGATATCTTTTGGGACCTTCAGTGATTTGATATTGACATTCATGTGCAAGGCCTAGTTCGAACTAAATTGATGTGTTCAACTTGTAGTATGTATATTTTCATTATAAATCAGAAATCATTAAATAGAATTTTAGACTACGAGATTGATTTGTATCCATGTCTCATGTCCATACGATATCTTGTAGAACGAATGAATAGTTGATCCCTTATCTAAGGTCCAACATTTGATTATATCATAGTTTAGCAGTGGCTTTGGAAAGTACATTTTAAATGTTTTTCAAAGTCTATATTAGCAATTGTAGTTAATGACTTGTCCAAGTGTGACACTGTCGGAATAGGTGTCCAAGGTCAAAACTAAATTGGTCAAAGTCAAAGCTAAATTGGTATATGTAACGTCCCATAAATAATGACATAAAATTTTCGTTTTCAGATTAATAAATCGTTGATACATATCATTTCCACAAAACCAAGGTAATCAAGAATTATCAAAACACCATCAAATCAGAGTAAATCACAGAATGCGGAAACATGTGGTGTGTGCTCTGCAATCATCCCGAGCTCTTCCATTTGAAAACCGACGTACCTCAAAAACATAAACTAAAAATCATAAGTACAAAGCTTAGTCAGTTCCCCAAGATACCACATACCCCATATGCATAAATCACATACTAGGCCCACGCCCTCCATCAGGCCTCCCCCGGTATCGAGTCCCACTCGACCTTAGACCCTACCCGACATCGAGCCCCGCTCGGCTTCGGGCCCCACCGGATATCGAGGCCCGCTCGGATTATAGATCTTTCCATCACCAGGCCCCGCCTGACTGTAACGACCCAAATTTTCAAAGACAATTTTCATTTTTGATTAATCACACACATTTCCATAAATTACGAAAGCCCAATATAATTGTTTTCAAAACTATGCCAACCGTCAAAATTGAGTCAAGTCAAAGTCAAACAAAGTCAACAAGTCAAAACCAATCGACTCAATTAACCCTTGTATATTAGGGTTTACACTATGTAATTATTGTACAATGCAATATCTTAATGAGAGAAACATCATTTGGAAAGTTCGTGTGTTGAATTTCCTAAGTAAACATTGAACCAAAACGATAAAACATTATTGCACACTCATCGGGAGTGTGTACGACACTAAAACACGGTTTAACGGGGTTTATGGACCTTGCGTTGCGAAGCCAGACACTCAAAAAGATCACAAACGAAACCTCTCTCAATCTCTTTCACTCAATCTCTCTCTATTAAAATCTCTCCCAAATCTCTCCCGAATCTCTCTCAAAAGTTACTTTAACTTTTTGTAATCATTTGGGTCATCTCGACCCTTAACCGGGTCAAAAACCACTTGAAACGGGGTAAAAACGGGTAAAATAACCTTAAGGAACCAAAACCCTCGTATTAGAAGCGAAAACTCTCATGAGAAGCCTCTCAGGACCGAAGCCTCTCAGGACCGAAGCCTCTCATGAGAAGCCTCTCAGGACCGAAGCCTCTCATTAGAAGCCTCTCAGGACCGAAGCCTCTCAGGACCGAAGCCTCTCATGAGAAGCCTCTCAGGACCGAAGCCTCTCATTAGAAGCCTCTCAGGACAGAAGCCTCGCATGAGAAGCCTCTCAGACAGCCCATGCGAGAGGTCTCGCAGACGGCCCCTTTTACCGGTTTTTCGACTACGACTTCGTTTTAACTCCGTTTTTCATTATTTTAACGTGAGATTTTCACCCAAAACTTTATTTTATAAACTAAGGCCCCAAAATATATAAATCTCCAGGGTTTTTATAAAAATATATTAAAAGAATTAGTGGTTGAACTAATTATTGAGGGAATATTTGCTTTTCCTTAATTTATGGCAAAAGCAAACCACCACCACCTCACTCTATGATCAGCCACTCTTTCCCACTACTCCTTGTCACCTTAGTGGATCTTTACACCCAATCTCCAGCTCTTCCCACGTTCTAAGAGCTGGAGGATTGATCCTCTCTCCTCATTCTCCATAAAGTCCTTTCATTCTACACTTAGCAACCAAGAACACTCTCCAAAATTCTCTCATCTTTTCTCTCAACTTCAAGAACTTCAAGGCTTTCTCCAGGGATTTCTTTCTTCAATTAGTAAGTATCTTCATCATTCACATAATTATTAAACTTCATTCTACTCAAATCATTGATATCTTACACAAATTCCATCTTATTCGGTGTTAGATTCTCGAATCATCAAGACATCTTCTTAGTGTTCTTGGGTTGAACACTTCCTCTATCTCACTTTCATCTACTGAAATCACATAAGGTGAGTTCATACCCCTACATTTACATGTTTTTCTTAAGTTTTAAGGGGGGAATACAAGTAAAATCATCAAGAACACAATTAAACTTTTTCTATCAGATTACATCAGAAACGATGAACTTCGATCACGGACTGTTTTGGTCAACTTAAATATTTTAGTTTTCAAAACTGTTCCAGGTGCAAGTAGTTCAAACTCTTAGCTTTAAAATGGCTAGTTGCACATCGCCATATGATTTTTCTACAATTTATGGTGATTTTTACAAAACTACCTATCATTTCAGAGGCAAACCCGGACCAGTCTGTGATTATGAACATTTTCACCTCTGTTAGAGATCACTAAAAATCATGATAAAATTTACGAACAAACTAGACTCATATTCCAAACTCCCAGAATTTGCGGATTTGGATTTAGAGCTTTGATGATTTTTCTATAAATTTTCTAAGAACAGTAACAGAAACTGTATACAACAAAAAGTTGCTGTCAATTTCATTTCACCTTGTAACATGTTGAGCAAGGTGTATATCTTTATGTGATTATATGTTATTGCAATATATGACATTTTATCTTAATATTTAGACACACATCAGTTTACAAATGGATTTGGACATATAAAATATAAAGAATAACAAGTGCTTATAATCAAAGTACAACCGATACATTCAAACATTTAATAAACTATTTTGAATATAGTTTGCATACATTACTACGTACTACCCTTGGTTGATAAACTATAATAGGTATAGTTTATGATACATTATATAATACATACATTTAAAAAGGGTACATTTATACAAATGATATTTTCATTAAGCAAGGTACGGCCATACGGTACCAAGTTTTCATAACACGTAATTCCGTTAATGACTTTATGAAACATTACATAACACATACATTTAAAAAGGGTACATTTATACAAAGGATATTTTCATTAAGCAAGGTACGGCCATATGGTACCAAGTTTTCATTACACTACACGTAAATTCGTTAATGACTTCTGTGAGACATTCGATTCAATTTACAAATAAGTCCTGTATTATAACCAGAGTCTCCTCGAGGGAGAGCGTGATACTTGTGTATAGATCTATATTGGGTTTGACAAACCCACACCTAAAATGCATGCAACAGTTAGACCGATAGGTCTGGGGTGACAAATGTCATAACATTTCTGACGCCTGAAGAACGTCGTTTCAGGCCAACTAGGTCATAGCATGGTTATAATAACTCACATGTGGTATTAACAAACATAGAATTTACGGGGATTTCACTAAAATCAAACGAGTTTATGTCGATTTAAACTTGCATTGTTTTACTATAAGGAACGAACACTACTTGTACATTTCGGTCTTTGGGTTTTAAGACTACATTTACACATTAAGGAAAATATTGGATTTTCTGGAACGAACACTACTTTTACAAGAAAAGGCTTTAATAAACTCACATAAAGTATTAATGAATATTGGAATTTACGGGAACTTCATTAAAATTAAACGAGTTTATGTCGATTTAAACTTACATTATTTATTATAAGTAAGAAAAGTTACTTATACATTTCGGTCTTTGGATTTAAGACTACATATACATTTTAAGGAAAATATTGGATTTTTCTAAAACAAATACTACTTTTACAAACGAAAGGTTTTTAATAATACCAAACAAAAGCTTATGAACTCACCAACCTTTGTGTTGACACTTTTTCAAACAACTTGTATTCTCAGGAAATCATTAAACAGGTAACCAAGTGCTTTTGAGGATGGGACGCTAAGGCGTCTACTATTTCATATTTTGTCAACATATTGTAATTGATTCGTAAACATGTAATTCATACAATGATGTAACTTTTTCAATTATATATATGTTGGTTGTGTTTGCTTGAATTACTATTACAATTGTTGTTATGATACTATACATGAAGTCCTCCACCCCCGGACGTTTCCGCCATCCTTGGTTTGGGGGTGTGACAAAAACACAAGTCAAATACAACTTTTATTCCAAACATCAGAGTGTCCCGTAAAAGCGCCTGAGAGAGAGTGCACGCCGCGCCATCAAGCCTTGCCCTTGCCCTTTGGCTGATGGGCTCCGATGTACCTGAAACAAATTCACAAACTGTAAGCTAACGCTTAGTAAGTTCCCGAGAGCATACCCCACACACAAATCACATAACACACATCATATCATCTATAAAAGCTACCTCTACCACATCTCACATATCACCTTAGGTCTAAAAGCTATCTCTACCATATATCATATATCACCTTAGCTATAAAGCTATCTCTACCATTAGCCATAAAGGCTATCTCTACTGTTATCTATAAAAGCTATCTCTACCCTTAGCCATAAAGGCTATCTTTACCGTTAGCCATAATGGCTATCTCTACCGTTAGCTATAAAAAGCTATCTCTACCATAGCCCTAGAGGCTATCTCTACCGCTAGCCATAACTGCTATATCTACCACATAATCATCCCACATGCCTCTTCAGAGCAAGTATACCAACTATCATAAAATGGGTCGGCCTATGTGCCTTAGAATCATTGGTATGGTGAGAAGACTCACCTGGAATGTAGAAGCTTCCTGGAAGAAATCCTTAGCTGTTGCCCTGTCCACTTCCTGAACTATAAATACCGATCAATATACCCAATTAGCAATTGGGTCCCATACCATAATACTTAATCCATTCATGGGGTAAAATCACCATTCTAACCCTGGCCCAGTATGATCCAAAACTAAGGCCCAATCCCAAAACAAAACCCAACACTAGGTAGGCTTTCCAAGCCCACTAGTGGCCCACTAATGGCCCAATTTGCTAAATTGGGCCCAATCCCTCTAATGGGCCTTACCCTAAGCCCAAACATATTCTTGGCCCAAAACATCTGACTTTTAATGGTCCAATAAGGCCCAAAGATCCAAAGTCCACTGCTTGGACCAACCTGAGGCCCAAAACACACCAAGCCCATAACTTATGAGTACGTGGGGCGTACTCCTCTGTACGCTAAGCGTACTAGTTGAAGGTGGTGTACGCTGCACGTACCTGCATGTACGCCCAACGTACTCCTCTGTTAAGCCACTTTTCCCATTAAGTGCTTAATACTCTATTCCAGAAGCTACAATTATAGATCCAAGTCCTCTTCAACGTCTTAATCCATAAAGTTGATTACTTGGTGGCTTGCAAGCAACCAAAAGAGTCCAAACTTGAAATGTGTCACCTCCAAGTCTAAAACCTTTCGAATAAAAATTCATTTTCTACGAAAGCCCGAACTGCCACTTTGCCGAAATACCCCTAGGCTCCAAAACACAAGCCGAACACCCGGATCACTTCTAATACGTCACCTGCACCAAATGGGACTAGATCTTACCTTCTCCAAAAGCCATAGTCCTTATAATGACCGACCTTCGAGCCACAACCTCAGACTAGGAATTAATTTAGAACAGGGCGTTACAACTCTCCCCCACTTAATTTAGATTTTCGTCCTCGAAATCATGCATCACCATCCCCTACATACCAGACAACCTGAGCAACACGGCCAAAAGCCCGGGAATGCCCCAGCCTTCCCAAGGCAACCAAAACCAACCGTCGTAGGGTTCTAGAACCCGAAGATGAACGAATTCCCTGCAACCTGTTCACACCCGCTCCATCTGAAATCTAGGGTCTTGAGATGGTCTGTCTCCCTGACAGATTGCCCGCAACGAATCATTGCCAAGTTTACTGCACTTACCTCCCAACTGGCTATTCAACTTCTGATATTATTTAGTCTAACTGTAACCAACTTAATATATGTCCCGAACAACAAGAAACTCCACACACGGAACCCATATCACTGAAGTCGCTCTAACTCATCTTGCTGGCACATATCTGCTTTCCTGAAGAACACCCGGGACCTTCCTAGTCCCAACTTGTCTGCCAACTATCCGGAACACCGGACACCTACCCGATTGCTGAGCCAGGAACACATGCACAGTAGTCCCACATGACCTCCGAAGAACACCTCGTCTAACAATAATTTCCCTATCTATACCGCTACTCACGACTCCTCCAATCCTTTGATCCATCCGATCATCATAGGCTGACAACCTGTCACCACTGAATCCGACGCAAAGGTGAATGCTACCAAAACAACTGTAGTCTTACATCATACCCGACCCACTCCGACCTGCCGTTTCCTGGTTCGGACATGGCGTGCCCTTATTACTGATAAAACCAACCCGAGACACATCATGATGGCTTAAGCTACCATCGAACCAAACCCATTCATTACCCTGGTATCGTGCATTTGATGCCCTTGGTATCCTTATGCTCCCAAATCTCATCTCACTGAAACAAAATCCTGTACTGAATATGCGCGAACCCCGATTCGGAGTCCCTTCCGAAATGGGTCGATACCCCGCTACTACCTCGAGATCCATTATGCACCATAACTTCCGATATCCCTTACCTGACCGGTAAATGGATACCCTTGGCCGATCCTCGAGACTACCAGGCTCGCACCCGGTCCAACCACTAGGTTCCCCAAGAGATCAAATATCAGGATTACCCAGCCGTAGCCCTCCTATGTCACGTACCACTTATCAACAAGATCCTGCAACTCAAGATCCAAACCCTTGACTCAGCAGTCTCTACCAGTTCCATTCCGGATTCCCATAACCATCCGGGCTCGCCCCCGGATAACCGATCGAATAATCATCTCTGATCCTGATTCTACTTAAGTTGTGGCTTCCCCACAACCTAGCGAACTGGTCTACTCTATCCCCAATCTCCCGAAAGAATTTGTGAATGCTACGGCTACCCCGTAGTCTTACAACGCTTCTCACGCTATTCGATCATTAGTGAATGCTACGGCTCCCCTGTAGTTTCACAACACTTTCACCGTGACAGTCCATTAGTGAACGCTACGGATCCCCCGTAGTCTTACAACACTTTCATACCACATGATCGCTTCCCATGACCCTATTGTTCACCTATCAATCCGAACACATCTCAATGTTGAGCACCCATGCGGTCTATCCTCCCAACTAAACTAAAATACTGACCGGAATACTACCTGGTTCCCTCCCCCGAATCCTACTATGAGACGTCAAGAAGACACGATTCAAATGTTAGGGAGTTTCCTGAACTCCCATCCCCCGATATCCTATATTCAGTCAGCCCCTAAAGCCGCCTTTCCTCCCCCAATGGGGATGTGAAACGCATCCTCGTCTCACACTTGCTTCCATCCTGGATATCAGAATGGTTCTCCCCCACTAAGATTCAACTAAGTCCGCTCAGCACATGAGAAATGAAGGATTCCCAAACCATATCGTTCCAATGATCAATTTGCTGACGGCCGGTGCCTAACATAGCTAGAACACCAGGAATAACTCTACCAAAACAACATGATTCCCGAAAACCATCTAGCACTTCTTGAATCCCAACAATGCCAATAACTCTAGCTGCTCAACTAATATCACCCTCAGATCTTGGAGTCCAATGGTCGGATGCTCCCACAACACTTCAGCGATAACTTCTCTCTCTCCTTTGACAACCCCGAAAGCCTTTCCACATATTAGCTAAGGTTACTGGAACCTAGTCATAATTTCCTCGTACGAACCCTTGAACCAACTGATGCTCGCAATCAATCATGGCCCCGAATCAAAACAAAACATGCGCTGACATACCATTGACCAAAAAGGTCCCCATGAAAGCATAATGTACACATTATGTAACATCTTGTTTCGGGTTGTCAGTGGTTAGGGTTCGTGGGCTGCAACCCGGACATGAGGAAGTCTT
Organism: Lactuca virosa; assembly: GCF_052849685.1. Classification (NCBI taxonomy): domain Eukaryota; kingdom Viridiplantae; phylum Streptophyta; class Magnoliopsida; order Asterales; family Asteraceae; genus Lactuca; species Lactuca virosa. The sequence goes on from NC_136429.1 coordinate 159,063,632, forward strand.
GGGGTTGCGACGAGTTGCTAGAAGTGTAAGTCATCTCGTCACCTTTCCATAGGTATGAGGTTCTTTGGAAATGGAGTCATAACGAGGAAGCGTTGGAAGTTTTAAGTGTTGGCAGGATAGGTCCCTTAATTGAGAAAGGTGGCAGCTGAGTACGCTGGGCGTACATATGTGTACGCTTAGCGTACTCATGTGCGTGGTTTTTAAGCGGAGCCACCTAGTATGCTGGGCGTACTAGGCACAGAGTGAAAACCCTAATTTTGGGTGTGTCCCTATATAAAGAATGAGATGGCCTCATTCCTGGCCACCACCCTCAGATTTCAAACCCTCCTAAACCCTAAACCTTCGTTCATGGAGTTTGTGGATGCATTTGAGAGCTTTTGATTGTTTTAAGTGTTCTTGTGAGATTTTGGAGTGGAGAAGAAGCATGGAAGAGAATAGAGTTGGAGTCCAGGCTTTGGATCTGAGCTTTTCTGTGGATGGAGCATCATTTGAAGGTATAAAGCTCAAAGCTTTCCCATCCTTTTGATTTGTGCATGTTATTGTCTATTTTAGGGTTTTTGGTCCCAAATCTTGAAGCTTTATGAGTTGTTGCACTCCAAAGCCTAATTTTTGTCCTTTAGAGTATTTCTAGTGGAGAGGATCCATAAAAATGAGGTCTTGGACGTTGATATCAAGCCATGCATGAGTTATGAGCTTTTTAAGGAATGAGATTGGGTGTTTTGTGTGTTTGTGACCATATCAGCCATGCAAAGGCTTAAAGTCACTGACTTTATGGAGTAAGAGCTATTAGGGAGTCCAGATCTGAGAAATGAGCTAAGGTCTTAACGGGTTAAGACCAAGAGAATGGACTAAGCAAAACTGGGCGTACGCCCAGCGTAATTCCAGTACGCCCCACGTACTGGGTTGGTGTCCCCGATCAGAGTCATGCATGCTAGTGTACGCTGAGCGTACCAAGGGAGGTACGCCCCGCATAACCTCTCTGTGAGCTTTTGGGCTGAATTTATTATTGGGCCTTAAGGGTTGGGCCTAGATTTTTGGGCTTGTTTATTAGTGACTTTGAGCAGAGAAATATTATATTGTGCTTTAGGCCATTGAGTTGGGATTGCCATTTAGATTGAGAGTTGGGCCTTAGGAGAGCCCATTTATTATTGGGCCTTGGTGGGCCCAATGGGTTTTAGGTTATTGATGGGCTGGTCAGTGCACTACCTTTAGACCTAATGAGTGAGAGTTCGGACTTAGTTCCTAATTGGGTTAATTGTGGGTTTGGAACAGAATTTGTGGCTGGTGCGTAGCAGCAACGTTTTAGGGGTTGTTCATCATTCGAGGTGAGTCTTCTCACTATACTTACCATGAGTGGTATCCTTGTGTGACTGAGATGTCTTATGTGCTTATTTGTGTGTTGTGATATCCTGCATTATGTCTCTGTGATTTATGCTGAGTATTGCTATTATGAGCTTATTGAGTTAGGACCGGAGGGTCCACCTGAGTTCTGGGACCGGAGGGTCCCACTAAGACACATTGACCGGAGGGTCTTATCTGAGTATAGCCATGAGAGGCTACTGAGATGTGTGTGGTATTTTGGGGAACTCACTAAGCTTCATGCTTACCGTGTTATGTGTTTCAGGTTTTTCTCAGGATCGCGGGAAGGCACCGGCTCGATTGTACACACCAGAGAAAGAGTTATGTTTAGAGGATCCTAGATTATTAAACAAACAATTATGGAGATGCGTTTTGTAAACTAAATAAATGAGATTTTTTAAAATGCGTTATGAGATATATATGAATTTAAAATGAAAAAATTTGTTTGGAAATTTACGGTGTTACACATAAGTCATACCAATAATAAAGAACATAGGATAATAGACATGTACCAGCCACAACGTCTGGCGCTGCCCGAGCATCCTCGGTTGTCAACTGAAATGTGTGGCTCTTCACCGCTGGAGCATCCGCCTTAGCAGGGCGGCCATCGGTAATCCTCATCGTGGCGGGCGCAGGCGCCGCCACTTCTCCTCCCCCTCCCTGCAACCTCGGACAGTTGGCCCGCATATGGCCGGTCTGGTTGCACCCTGTAAAGCTCACAAACTCCCGAATATCATCCCTCAGCATGGAATGATATCTCGTCCTCCGCATCTCCTCATCGGTAGCATATTGTGGGATCAACAATGCTAACTATCGAAAATTGGCGGTGATCTCCGCCACAGTCTCAGTGGTCTGCTGGAGTTCCTGGAACTCTCTCACCATCCTCTGCACCTCAATGGCCAGTGCAAACTCTAAGTCAAATCGCCGAACGAACTCGGCCCATGTCATCTCGGCCACATCGGCTGCTCCCACCTGGCTAGTAACCTCGCCCCACCAATCTCGGGCCATGTCTCTCAGCAAACAAGAAGCAAATCCCACATTTGCCGCATCCAGGCAAGAACTCGTGCCCTGGGAATTCTCGATATCCGCCACCTAGCGTCGGCTAACAATGGGGTCCCTGACCCCAAAAAACTTCGGCGCCCCGCACGCCTTGAACTCCCGGAATGAGGGAGTTCGGGCCCCAACCTGACCCGCAACAATCTCGGCTCTGATTGCCCTAAGCCTCTCCTCCATAATCTCCATCATACCCTCCTTGACCGTCCCAAACATGACTGGGGTAGCGTCAAGGATGCCCCTCATATCCTTGGCTACAATAATCTCGCGCAGCCTTTCGTCAATGACATCGGTAGTGTCGCGTAATCCTGCCTCGGATCCAGATCCCGATCCTGATTCCTCTGCTCCAAATCGTGTCACCACCATAACGTACTGCAATACCATAAGACATAATGATCAACATATCTATAATTGGGATCTTCCCACCCCGGTCCTCCTTAGAGCTCCCAGGCCGGACATTGGTTCGGGTACAGGTCCTGTGCTTTCAGTAGTACGGGCCCAATACTACCTTCCACACCTACCTGTACCTTTCCCCAATGCCCTACCTGATAACTCCAATTCGTCCCAAAATAAACCATATCCCACGGGCTACCGCATACATCAAATCCCAGGCCTTCCTAAGATTTTCTCTACTCACATCAATCAGACCAATCATAACATGTTCCCTTTATGCATTCAAATTATACACAGAAAATGATCAAACAGAATTTTGAATAAAAGATTCTACCCTAGGACCACAACCATACAAGGAACAGGAAATAAGGCCAAATCAATCATTTTAAGGCTATAAGCTCCTAACTGTATACAATTTTAAAAGAATACACATAGCAAGTTCCATACGATCATCAAAGCTAAAATATTAGTATAACATGGCTAACACATTGGGGAACTACTTACATGGCTCAGCTGATCACGCGCGTTGCACCATCATCTTTTCCTTTCTTTAAAAGATTTTATTTTATTTTTGAAAACAAATTTACCATTTCCTTAGTTTGAGTCCTGACACACCCGAGAGTGTGCCCGAATCCCTCAAACCAAGGCTCTGATACCAACTTGTAACGACCCAATTTTTCAAAGAAAATTTTCATTTTTGATTAATCAAACACATTTCCATAAATTACGAAATCCCAATAGAATTGTTTTCAAAACACAAGTCAAATACAACTTTTATTCCAAACATCAGAGTGTCCCGTAAAAATGCCTGAGAGAGAGTGCACACCACACCATCAAGCCTTGCCCTTGCCCTTGGGCTCCGATGTACCTGAAACAAATCCACAAACTGTAAGCTAACGCTTAGTGAGTTCCCTAGAGCATACCCCACACACAAATCACATAACACACATCATATCATCTATAAAAGCTACCTCTACCATATATCACATATCACCTTAGCTCTAAAAGCTATCTCTAGCATATATCATATATCACCTTAGCTATAAAGCTATCTCTACCATTAGCCATAAAGGCTATCTCTACCGTTAGCTATAAAATCTATCTCTACCCTTAGCCATAAAGGTTATCTCTACCGTTAGCCATAAAGGCTATCTCTATCGTTAGCTATAAAAAGCTATCTCTACCATAGCCCTAGAGGCTATCTCTACCGCTAGCCATAAAGGCTATCTCTACCACATATCACCACATAATCATGCCACACGCCTCTTCACAGCAAGTATATCAACTATCATAAAATGGGCCGGCCTTGGTGCCTTAGACCCATTGGTATGGTGAGAAGACTCACCTCGAATGTAGAAGCTTCCTGGAAGAAATCCTTAGCTGCTGCCCTGTCCACTTCCTGAGCTATCAATACCGATCAATATACCCAATTAGCAATTGGGTCCTATACCATAATCCTTAATCCATGCATGGGGTAAAATGACCATTCTACCCCTGGCCCAGTATGATCCAAAACTAAGGCCCAATCCCAAAAACAAAACCCAACACTAGGTAGGCTTTCCAAGCCCACTAGTGGCCCACTAATGGCCCAATTTGCTAAATTGGGCCCAATCCCTCTAATGGGCCTTACCCTAAGCCCAAACATATTCTTGGCCCATAACATCTGACTTCTAATGGTCCACTAAGGCCCAAAGATCCAAAGTCCACTGCTTGGCCCAACCCGAGGCCCAAAACACACCAAGCCCATAACTGATGAGTACGCGAGGCGTACTCCTCTGTACGCTAAGCGTACTGGCTGAAGGTGGTGTACGCTGCGCGTACCTACATGTACGCCCAGCGTACTCCTCTGTTAAGCCACTTTTCCTATTAAGTGCTTAATACTCTATTCCAGAAGCTACAATTATAGATCCAAGTCCTCTTCAACGTCTTAATCCATAAAGTTGATTACTTGGTGGCTTGCAACCCACCAAGAGAGTCCAAACTTGAAATGTGACAACAAACTTCCATGGAAAGGCTAGATCTCATGCATGGTCACAAGTGAACCCTAAAGATTGGAACTTTACTGCTTATGGGGCTCATATGACACTAAGGGTGACAACCCTAGACCTAGGAAACGAGTTGAGTCATAAAGATCAATTCTTGGGACCTAAAAGGTACAAAAACTCCATTAACATAGATCTAAGCATACTTGAGGGAAGTTTTAGACTTTATACCTCAAAATGATCTGAAATGGAACCACAATCTTGGATCTACTGCTTTCCCTTTGATCCACCACCTTTCTATACTCTTCACTTGCTTGAAAAATGGCTTCACAACACCAAAATGCTCTCTAATGGCCTCTAAAGCTCCAAGAACACTCAAGGGAGGATTAGGGTTTCGTGGTAGTTGTCTAAAGATGAGAGGGGGGCTGATATCTAGGGTGTTATGTTCTTTATATAGTGACATACCCTAAAATTTAGGGTTTAGGGACTCTAAGCGTACGTTGGGCGTACGTCTCTCTGCATCCGTGTCCATTCGCCCTTATACGCTGGGCGCAACCCAACTTACGTTGGGCGTAACCTCATGCCCACCACCTTGCATGCATGGTACTTACTTGCCAAACATTTCCATTCAAGGACCAATTCTGCCAACAACTTCAAAGCACTATAACTTCCTCGTTATAAGTCCGCTTTCGACGAACTTTATATTCACGAAAAGGTGGCGGGAAACCCTATGCTCCTAGCCACACCTCCAAGTCTAAAACCTTCTGAATATAAATTCATTTTCCACGAAAGCCCGAACTGCCACTTTACCGAGATACCCCTAGGCTCCAAAACACGAGTCGAATACCCGGATCACTTCTAATACATCACCCGCACCAAATGGGCCTAGATCTTACCTTCTCCAAAAGCCATTGTCTTTATAATGACCGAACTTCGAGCCACAGCCTCAGACTAGGAATTGATTCAGAATAGGGCGTTACATTGACATTGGGCCTCGCCCGATACACACATAATCATATGACCATATAATCATATAAACATATAATCCTACTAGCACGTGGAATAATCACAAAGACTATAGCATACCATACAGTCCTTGAGCCCCGCACGGCATCCGGCCTCGCCCGGTAATCATAAAAACATATACTAATAATTAGCATACAATCTACTCATCAGGCCCCGCCTGGCATCAGGCCTTGCCCGGTAAGCATACCATCGTACAACACATGCAAGAGTCATGTAGACACTAGCATCCTAACATATACACCATGGGTTCGCATTGGTGCCTTCGACCCGCTAAACCCACTGAGGAAACACACCTCGCACTGTCGAGTCACACAGATAATCCCTGGCTGCTGGCTGACAGATCCCCGAACTATCAATATCAAATAACATTCAATTAGCAATTGGATTCCCATCCAAACCATCAGACCATTACTAGGGCAAATGACCAATTTACCCCTTACCTACTTTGGACCAAGACTTAAGCCCAAAACTAATAATCCAAAAGGCCCAAATACCAAATTAACCACCCAAGGCCCAATTCATGGCCCAATTTTCCAAATTAGGCCCAAATCCCATTGTAGGCCTTCACAAATAATTATCATCCTAAAACCTGATGGCCCAATAGGGCCCAAGACAACTAAGCCCAAAAGATGGCCCAAACTGAAGCCCAACATCGAAATCCAATTCCAACCACTAGATCTCATTCATGGGGCTAAAAGGGTCCAAAACCCATATAGACTAGATCTAAGCTTCTAATGAGAAAGGTCATAGCTTTTTACCTCAAACAAGCTAGAAATGAAGTAGAGAATCAGGATCCATAAGCTCTTGCTTGATCCACAACTTTGCACCAAACTCCATCTTCTTAAATATGAACCAAAACACACCAAGATGGACACAATGAGCTCAAAAACACCACCATGGAGGCTAAGGGACGATTTCTAGGGTTTTGGGGACTTTGAGGCTGGTAGAGAGGCCAGCCGTAAAGACTTAAAGTGCTTTTATAGGGTACAACATCCAAAATTAGGGTTTTCACTTACTCCTCGTACGCCCCGTGTACTCCCCATACACCCAGCATACGAGGCATAACACTCTCGATCCTTCCTTCGCAGTATGCTAAGCGTACACCATATTGCGCCTCGCGTACTACCCTTCGCACCAGAACGCCCCGCGTACTACCTATGTACGCCCCGCATACTAAGGTTTCCTCTTAACCCTAAAACACTCTGAAGCCCATAACTTATTCATTATAAATCCGATTACGCTGATCCTTATATCCATGAAAGGTAACAAGAAGCGCTATGCTTTAATAAACTCATACTTGCCTTCTAATTTCCCGAACAAACATCCAATTTTCATAAAAGCCCGAGCTGACATATTACAAAAATACCATTTGGCTCCAAAACACAAACCGAACACCTAGATCATCCAAGTTACATCATCCACCTCCAAATGAGTCCATATCTCAATTCTTCAAGGGTCCTATGTCTGCTACTACCCAATCCTTGATAACCACCCCGAAATGGGAAACAATTCGAAACAGGGAGTTACAACTCTCTCCCACTTAATTTATATTTTGTCCTCGAAGTCATTCCTTACCATCCCCGTCCTGCCAGACAACCTAAGCAACACGGCCACAACCCCTAGCATACCACAACCTTCCCAAGGCAACCGAAACCAACCCTAGCAGGGCTCTCCAACCCGAAGATGAACGAATCCTTTCTACGCCTGAAAATAATCCCTTGCAAATAACCACATCTTACTCAACCTGAAATCTAAAGTCTCTTAATGGTGTGACTCCCTGACAGACCGCCCATACAGAACCATTGCTAAATCCAGTCCACTTATCTCCCAACTGACTACTCAACTTGTGATAACTTGAGGTTCCCACTATAATACAGAATCGCAGACCAATTATTGTCGTAGAACATTTATAATTGAAAGAAGGCTCAGATAATCCTTCGAGTAGAAGACTCATCCCTACAACAGTTAGACTCAGACGAGAGCTGCACAATAGGGTCAACTCATTTACTTTGAGATTATTTAATCCAAACTGCAAGTGACCTAACATATTCTCCGAATAACAAGCGACTCCACACATGAGTTTCAAATCAATAATACTGCCTTGAGTTATCTTGATGCCCTTTACAGATAGATCCAATCTGAGACACAATCACATGGTCTTGATCTATAATCCAAACTGAATCCATTCCTAACCCTTGAACCCTTAGATTGATGCCCTTGGCATATATTTACCCCAATTATTATCTCACTGAAAAGAAAATACTGCACAAAAATACTCGTGATTCCCAACTCGGGACCTCACCCAAAACCAACCCGATACTTAGCTCGTAACCCGAGATCCTAGATCTGCACTTGCATTTCACCCAAAACCTTCTGATTCACGACAACCCCTCACTACACCGGGATATAAAGGTTCCCAAACCATCGCTGAGACTACCAGTCTCGCACCTGGTCCAACCACCAGGTTCCCAAGAGTCCAAATAACAAGGCTACCCAGCCTATAAACCCCTCTGTGTCACATACTGACCACCCACTTAATCATGTAACTCAAGATCCAATACCTTAACCCAACGGTCTCTACCGGGTCCCACCTGTATTGCCATAATCACACGGGCCTCGCCTATGGGTCCCACCCAAACTATACCACAGAGCGGCCTCGCCCACGAGTCCCACCCATCTAGAGCTACAGAAGCCCGACTCCACCTCGGACCCCAGTGGTCCTTAACCTAAAACAGAGAGGTACTCCTCGATAATCCTGATCGGCATGCCCAACGCACGGACTGGCTCCCCTTTACACTCATGACCACCTCTATCGATAGTCTACCTCGAACTGGTGAATGCTACGATCCCATCACAGTCTTACAACACTTCTAACCAACTATGGTTACCACCCATGGCCTTACCACACCCAAACCAACACAACCCCACACATCCTAAGCCGAAACCTACATCTAACTACATCCAATCCGTTGTTCGAGTCATCCTTCGAATTTCAAAGTGTTCATCCTGGACTCAACCACAAGCCTGCTATGCATAATAAAAAAGACGCTGACAAACGGTTGGAAGTTTCCTGAACTCCTACTTACACAACCTCAATCTAAATAGCCACTTGGGTTGTCTCTCCTCCTCGCCAGGATGTGCTTGCCCTAGTTCCACACCCTTCCTAACTCCCAGAAATACTAATCGATTCTCCCCCAGTTGGATTCGACAAAGCTCTCTCACCTCTTAATCTGATGGATTCCCCACCCATCAACCTCACATAGCATGAACCGCCTATGACCTGCGTTAATCAATACTAGCAATCCCTTTACTAGCCAAACTCAATTATCACCTAACTCCTGAAATCCTGAAGAATACTCTTGAAATCTTAACAAGTCTGATAATCCAAATAACCTCCCATGATAGCATACCAATTCCTTGAGTTCTTATGATGGCGACTAAAAAAACCATAACCCTTACCCTGAACTGACGAATCTTCACCCCAACTTTTATTCTCAAAGAATCATTGAATTCTAATCGTCTACAACCCATGCAAATATAAAACTCACCTGACATTTCCAATGACCAATCAACTCATGCAACTAACACCACCATCTTCCTGTTACCCCTCCTCTCCTAGCAACGGTAGTGTTTAAACCCCAAAAGTTCTTCCATAGACGACTGCCGATCCCACCAGATAAAAAGATAAAACAACTGAACCCTGAATTTACTGGAGAACTAACCTGCTAACCCTGACCAAGGATCCTCCAAACAATACCCCTGAATTGATCCTATCAAGATCCGGAATAACAACCGAACACACTGAAACCCGCTCAACAAGATACGACCCTCTAATGATTCATTGAAGACTCTCGGCATGCAGAATGGCATATCACAGTCCTTGATAATATAACCCAGACAATAGCAGAGAACCAACCCGATATATAACTTGCCCAAACCCAATCAAAATTCCAAAGCAATACAAATTCCTGATAACAACCTAGAAGACAATAGAAGATAACATACCCGCAAAAGCATCTGAAGGAATCATGACCTCCTCCTCCTGAGGTACCCCAACCATCCTGAGGACATGGTGCAAAACTCCCCTCCGATCCCAATGACAAGAACTAACAATAAGATCCTCCATCCTGAAGGATTCTAAGGACCCACAAGCTTTGGGCTCCAGATGAGCCCCCAACTGACTTGCTACAAACTTGGACCGAAAGGCCCCATGACGACCATCCAAGAGCTCCAAAATCCCTTCCTTCCTTCCTTCCTTGATTGAACCAAAGATCACTAAGGTCCATTCCAAAATACCATGAGCAATCTTCGATGAGATGAAATACCGCATCCGCGCATCGATCGGATCAGTACCTGCACCTGTGCCGGAACCAGAACCAGAACCTTATTCCTTAATGCTCAACACCATACCAAAAACAACATGAAAAATATCTGAATATACCCAAGAACCCTCATCTCACAGGCTTCCTAGATTCTCCCTGATTCGAGTATGGATCCTGTGTTTTCAGTAGTACGGGCCCAATACTACCTTTCACACTTATCCATACTTTCCTCAATATTCCTCCTGCATCCTCTAAGTCACCTTCTCAATCCATACACCAGACACTCGCTAACCAGCGCAACGAAACCCACTGAAGCAATTCCCTAGGCTTTCATAGGTTTCAGACCTCACCCGACCAAAAGCTGTTGAAGAACTCCCCATAATTCCAGTCACCCACCTCATGAATACAATCACATGCAACAAAGCTTAGATAATCCTTTGAGTAACAGACTCATCCCTACAATGGTTAGACTCAAACGAGAGCCATGCAATAGGGTCAAATCCGTCACTCTCAGATTATCCAACCTTTGCCACATATGACTTAACATATTCACTTAGTAGCTAACTCCCATCACCTAAGAGTACTACAAAGCAAGCAGCATTCATGCAGTAGCACTCCAATCCATAGAATAATCACGAGCATCAAATTCCACATACTACGGCTCATACTAGGAGCTCCCACTCTCACTACTGATTGCCTTACGCATACAAACTATACTCAATCTAGCATACCATGCTTCCTAGGCTACAAGGCATCATATATCAGGCCAACCTATCACTGGATAATCATAAATAGCATGAAAGTATACAAACTCATACAACAGACATACAAGGCATCTCTCCTACCATTCTATCATGAAAAAACTGAGCAGATCCTTAGCCCTAACTAGCATGCGATTCACAGATTCATAAATCAAATCATACCAGATAACATGTATGGGTATTTTAGGAGAAACTTACTTGAGCTCAGTCGATTGCATGCACCACACCCTTTCTTGTATTAAAAAACTTGTTTTCCCCTTTTTAAATCATTTTTCTTTCATTTTTGAAAAACTTTACCAAATCCTCAGTTTGAGTTCAGACACACCCGAGAGTGTGTCTGAATCCCTCAAACCAAGGCTCTGATACCAACTTGAAATGTCGCATAAATAATGACACAACATTTTCATTTTTAGATTAATCGTTGATACATATCATTTCCACAAAACCAAGGTAATAAAGATTTATCAAAACATCATCAAATCAGAGTAAATGACAGAATACGGAAACATGTGGTGTGTTCTCTGCAATCATCCCGAGCTCTTCCATTTGAAAACCGAGGTACCTGAAACATTAACTAAAAATCGTAAGCTCAAAGCTTATTAAGTTCCCTAAGATACCACATACCACACATGCATAAATCATATATTGGGCCCCCGACCTCCATCGGGCCTTGCCCGGTATCGAGTCCCACTCGGCCTCAGGCCCCACCCGACATCGAGCCCTGCTTGGCTTCAGGCCCCACCCGGTATCGAGCCCCACTCGGATTACAGATTTGTCCATCACCAGGCCCCGCCCGATACACACATAATCATATAACCATATAATCATATAAACATATATTCCTACTAGCACATGTAATAATCACAAAGACCATAGCATACCATATAGTCCTCGATCCCTGCCAGCATCGAGCCTCGCCTGGTAAGCATAAAAACAGATACTAATAACTAGCATACAATCTACTCATCAGGCCCCGCCTGGCATCGGGCCTTGACCGGTAAGCATACCATCACACAATACATGCAAGAGTCACACATACATCTAACATCCTAACATATAAACCATGGGTCGGCATTGGTGTATTCGACCCGCTAAACCTAGTGAGGAAACTTACCTCGCACTACTGAATCACACAGATAATCCCTGGCTGTTGGCTGACAGATCCCCAAACTATCAATATCAAGTAACATTCAATTAGCAATTGGATTCCCATCCAAACCATCATACCATTACTAGGGTAAATGACCAATTTACCCCTTACCTAGTTTGGACCAAGACTTAAGCCCAAACCTAATAATCCGAAAGGCCCAAATACCAAATTAACCACCCAAGGCCCAATTCATGGCCTAATTCTCTAACTTAGGCCCAAATCCCAATGTAGGCCTTCACAAATAATTATCAGCCCAAAACCTGATCGCCTAAAAGGGTTCAAGACAACTAAGCCCAAAAGATGGCCCAAACTGAAGCCCAACATCAAAATCCAATCCTACTGAGTACGATGGGCTTACTCTGTTGTACGCTAAGCGTACATGCTAAATGACTTGTACGCCATGTGTATAGACTTGTACGCCATGTGTACAGACTTGTACGCCCATCCTATTCACCCACTAAACCAAAACCTTCCTTAAGCACTTAATGCTTAAGACCAAAAGTCCAAACCACAAATCTACTTCTTAATAAACGTCTATAACCATAAAGTCACTGACTTGGTGATTTTGCATGCCCCAAAAGGACCCAACTTGAAGATATAACACTTCATTTTCATTAAAAGGACATAATCTCCTGCATGGGTGATTCTAAACCTTAAAGGTGCTAACTTTATGGACTTTGAACCTCAGAAACACCAAGAGTGGTACCTCATAGCTTTTGGAGTGGTGCCCAACCACATAGATATCATTCATGGGGCCAAAAAGGGTCCAAAACACATATAGACTAGACCTTAGCTTCTAATGAGCAAGGTCATAGCTTTTTACCTCAAACAAGCTAGAAATGAAGTAGAGAATCAGGATCCATAAGCTCTTGCTTGATCCACAACTTTGCACCAAACTCCATCTTCTTAAATATGAACCAAAACACACCAATATGGACACAATGAGCTTACAAACACCACCATGGAGGCTAAGGGACGATTTCTAGGGTTTTGGGGGCTTGGAGGTTTGTAGAGAAGCCAACCCTAAAGACTTAAAGTGATTTCATATGGTATAACACCCTAAATTAGGGTTTTCACTTACTCCTCGTACGCCCCGCGTACTCCTTGTATGCCCAACGTACGAGGCCTCACATTCTCAATCCTTCCTTCACAGTACGCTAAGCGTACACCACATTATGCCTCGCATACTACCATTTGCACTAGTACACCCCGTGTACTCCCTAGGTACGCCCCGCATATTAGGGTTTCCTCTTAACCCTAAACCACTCTGAAGGCCATAACTTCTTCGTTATAAATCCGATTCCGACGATCCTCATATCCATGAAAAGGTAAAAAGAAGCTCTATGCTTTAATAAACTCATACTTGCCTTACAATTTCCCGAACAAACATCCAATTCCCATAAAAACCCGAGCTGACATATTACCAAAATACCCTTTGGCTCCAAAACACAAACCGAACACCCGGATCATCCACCTCCAAATGAGTCTAGATCTTAATTCTTCAAGATTCTTAAGTCTGCTAATACCCAATCCTTGATCACCACCCCAAAATGGGAAACGACTCGAAACAGGTTGTTATAGTATAACTTTATGGAATAAAAGTAAAGTCCTTTTTGGCTTGCCCTCATAACCAGAAATAGCTAGGAATGTTATTAAGATATATATATATATATATATATATATATATATATATATATATATATATATATATATATATATATATATATATATATATATATAGGGAGAGAGAGAGAGAGAGAGAGAGAGAGAGAATTGATTCATTAATTTATTAAATGATTAATAAATTAATTAGAAATTGATTAGAATTGATCTGAATTAATTGGAATTTAATTTTAGATTAACTGGAATTAATTAAAGGTGCAAGGGCTAAATTGTAATTATTCATAATTGAGCAAGGAAGACAATTCTAGATGGTTATATAGCTTGGATAGTTTTATACATCCCTTTAGGGTTTCTAGAATCTTCCTATAGCTGATAAGGATAACTACCTTGAACAGATAAACTCTAATTATTTTATTATTCAATGCAGGGTTTATCTTGGAGATTCCATAAATATAAATAGGACCCCTTGGGCATCAAATTTCTTGGTTACTACCTCCCCACAAAGCATAGGTGGGAATTCTCCTCCTTCTTCTCTCTTCAATTCCTTCCCTAGGGTTTCTAGGGTTTTGGGTGTGAGCCGTTAGAGGAAACCGTACTTTTGGTGCTAGCTTTATAAAGTAGATCTAAGGATTCAAAAGTGCTACATACTATTGTAACACTAAAGGTATGTAATCTTATCTATGTTTTTTGATCTAGGATAGGGTTTATGATAGTTTCAATATTATGTTGCTATAATGATAAAAGACATATATCTCTAGGTTACATGTGCCCATAATTAGATTTTATGATGTTTTTGATGTGCAATTAAGTTTAATGTAACCTAGAAACCCATCTAGAGGTGTGTGATCTTCATTATTTTCGTGGGTTCTCTCTTCCTAGTAATTGTACTTATCTTTCTCACCTTATGTATTTTGATGATTGTTAGGTGCATTTCATGCACCCATTTTGTAGTTTTATTTCATAAAAGTGCATTGCATATAGGCTTAAATTCATGCATTTTGCATGTTTTCGGGATTTTTCATGATGTTATTTCATTCACACACTTTTGTGATATTTCAGGGACTTTTGGAGGAAGGATCTTGCTTGAGGAGGTAAATAAGAGATGTAAATGAAGTTTCGGGACTTGCGGAGCACCGAGGATGAAGATATCAAAGAATTGAAGATTTTCGCTTTTCAGAGAATTACACGGCCGTGTAAATGGAAGCCTTGTATTTACACGGGCCGTTCAAACGAAGACTCTTGAGCATTGTACTTTGAAGGCCTGACCAATTTACGCAGTGTACTCTTGTATTTACACGGGCCGTGTAAACGGTAGTGTTAATATACATGGGTCGTTTAAACATGGTCGTGAGTTAAACAACAGTTTTTCTTCTTTCTTAAAAGATGCAACCGGTTCCATTGGAAGTTAAGTCGATTTTAGGAGTTCTTGGGGCGATTTTTCAGGAAGATTTGGAAGTGAATTAATACTTGGAAACACTTGGATTTCGTTTGGATTTCAATTTGTAAGACTTTAACTTCAATTTCTAGATTTGTGTTTTGTTCTAGTCATGTGTGGCTAGACACCTAGACTCTCCAACTTTATGTATTGACTATTGTGTGTGATTTTAATCATGTGACTTGGTGTTTGTTTCTAAATGCTATATAGTGAATTTGATTTTTTTTAATTGAAAGTTTGATTTCAATTCTAGTTCTTATTGGTCATTTGAGTTAGGTTTGAATCACCCAAATTATCTATTATGCAAAATCTGTAATTGTTTTGTTAAATAGAACACGTAACAAGCACTAAATTGAATTTCTTCAAGTGATTCTAGTGTAAATCAAATTCACACAATCTTACGCTCCTGAGCTTATGAGGAGTATTGAATGTTGTTGGTAAAATTCACACAAAACATAATGCAATTTCTCCACCTAATTCTAAGAGCTTGTTTAGATTAGATTGGTGAGATTAGAATTAATCAAAGAGCTTATTTTGATTAATTAATGTGGTGAATAGAAATTGCTAGAGATTGTTAGCATTTCCACGTGCCAACTTAGATAGAATTAAACAAATATCATTTCATACTTGGAATCACATTGCTAGTTAGTCTTGCATGAAGTTGGAATATTTACAAATCTTGAGTTTATTTTACTTAATCAATTGTTTACTTATTACTTCAGTCCTTTGTTTGAAACAAAACATATAAATCCCTCTCTTTTGTGATCACATTTGTACTTTACACAAAAAGGGTATAAGCACTTGTTCCGTGTCTCTGTGGATCGACCCTACTTACCTTGTATTACCTTTTTAGTGCAAAGTAGTAGTGTTTTTGGAGTCATTCGTATCCCTTTTATTTGTTGGGTTTGACACACCTAACAAATTGGCACCGGTGTCGGGGATACGGTGTTACTAATTGTTTATGCCTAGATCTTTCCGTACAGGTGCACCACTGCCAATTGACTCGGAGATAGAGAAGAATGCAAAGAAGTTAAGGAAGCAAGTGAAGCTTCGTAAGAAGCGACCAGGTTCCGGGACGTCTTCATCATCTAACCCTCCAGTCATCAACATTTGGGAGGATATACCCCTCTCAAGTGTATCCGCATCCGAAACAGAAAGCCTATCACTCTCACCTCAACCATCCTCACCCAAAAGTACCACTCCACCTACTTATGACATTCCAAACACTACACCTACAGAAACTTCAACAACTACTCATACCATGGGAGACAATCATGGAAGGAATACACCTCCAAACCCACCACCCGAACAAACCCTTCGCCAATGCACGAGACAAGGAGTTACACAACAACCTCTTTGTATCACATATCTGGTAGCCACAAATCTTGAACTAAAATCCGGACTCATCCACTTACTCCCTACCTTTAGAGGCTTGGAAAATGAAGATCCCTACAAGTTTCTAACTGAATTCCATGTTGTGTGTGCGGGAATAAAACCACACAATGTTACGGAAGACCAAATCAAGCTCAGGGCATTCCCCTTTGCGGTGCAAGATGCAGCAAAAGACTGGCTCTATGAACTTCCAGCGGGGACGGTTACTACTTGGGTAGATCTTGCGCGGTTGTTTTTAGATAAATACTTTCCCGAGATGAAAGCTTCAACCCTACAAAGGGAAATCATTGGAATAAAGCAGCATAAGAGAGAGGCTTTCCATACATATTGGGAAAGATTCAAGAAACTTTGTGTCTGTTGTCCTAAACATAGAATTACCGAGTATCAGCTCCTCCAATATTTCATTGAAGGAATGACTCCAATTGAGAGAAGGCTTCTTAATGCTTCCAGTGGCGTGTCTTTACCCGATAAGACTCCAACCGAAATCTACAACTTAATCAAGAACATGGCTGAAGATTCTAAGCATTCAAGTCATGATGAAGAATGGTACACGGATGCACCCCGAGGTGTGAAAGAAGTCCAAACTCCTCAAATTGAAGCCCAATTGTCCGAACTCACGAAAGTGGTAATGATGTTGGCTAAAGACAAGGGTGTGCAGCCCACACCCCGTCCTTGCGGTATTTGCACTCAAGTGGGGCACCCAACCGACATGTGCCCTCAACTTCAAGATCAGGATTATGAAGAAGCAAATGCCTTGGGAGGGTATTTCGGGTCAAATCAGAGAGGATATGAGCAGCCACTGGGTGATCAGAGATGGAATAATAATCAAGGTTGGGGAGGAAATCAACATGGAGGAAATCAACATGGAGGTTATCAACAAAGACCATCATTTCCTCAACATCAACAAAGACCGCCCTTTCAACCTCAAAATTTCCAGCCTAGGCCACTGATGGGTTTTGCGCATTCTAACACTCCTAAGTGTACATGCAACCCTAAATACCTTGGATCTATGTTTTCTCTATTATACATGCAATTATGAACTTTCCAAGGTATTACCCTATCTAGCATACAATACTTGATACTTGGGTAATCAAATGGATAGAATACATACCTTTGTTTGATGTAGCTTGTCTCCATGAAGCTTGAGTGCCTAGTGCCCCAAGTGTGACACCTCAAATGGTTCACACAACACCAAATGCACATGGAATGACTTGAGAGAAATGGAACACTCCTTGAAATCGTCTAGCCCTCATATTCACACATTAGTGTACGATTTCTTGAGCCATGGGATTCTTTTATATGGTGGCTATTAGGGTTACACCATGTAACTCATAACTTTACCCATTCCTTATGCTCCATGGATTTTAACCTCCATGGAGTATCCATGGGTCACCCCATGGACTTAGTCCAACATAAGGAATCTTGGATCACAAGCCCACATATATAAGAATGAATGATTTACACAATCAACCCATATATTTAATTAGTCTCCTTTTAATCACTTAATTAATTCCAAATTAATTCTTGATCAATACTAATTAAATAACATTATTAATATATTAGAACTTATAATATATTAACCAACCTTAAGTGTTATTTCTCTCATTATAGTCTATCCAAATGCATGATGCCATGCAACCCAAATTGACCATGTCCGGTCGGGTCAAGTCTTACCAATTATAGTTATGGACTTAGACATTAATCCAACAGTCTCCCACTTGGATAAGTCTAAAACTATTATTGCGTATGACTTCAGGAACCGATCAGCAATCGTAGCTCTCAAAAGCTTCTGTCGAACTCTGACCCTGTCGATGAACTCTGACTTTTGTCAATGACTTGTCCATTAGATAAGGGATCATATATTCCTCCATTCTAGATATCATATGGACTGAGACATGGATTATCAATCATTCTCTCTGTCCATTTGTTGTTTCCCGATTTCCGATTCATGATGACTGACTGATTGAACAAATCAAATCAGTCCTGGCTTGGCCAAGCACTCACATGTATCATCTTTAAATCATCGAGGGGCCCACAGATATCGCTTTTATCCCGAAGGTAAAAGGAATGGATAAACTTCGACTCATATAGCTTGTTCTACTACTTGTTGAATCATACACAAAGGCACGTTTTATAACATCGAGTTACCGAATGCGTTTTCGTGCAATCAATGTACAACTAACTCATAGTAACAACTCATATCTCTAGGTTTGAAGAATATAAGATATTATCGTCTCATGATCACTCGTGATAAAATCCATGAAGTGATTCAAATGAGCGCGGGTTGAATCCAATACTCAAAACTTATGAGCACTCATGAGTGTTGTAGCACCACTTTGTCCACCAACTTGGACCTCTACAAACCAACCCATGACAGTCTTGATTCATATCTACTTCCAACATATGACCGACTGTGGATGGTTTGAATAACTTAATCATTCAGGAAGAGCGACTTAGTTATTCTGGAAGTCAAAACATGCAAAGTGAAACACAAGAATAAATGAATCAAATATGGTATCAAATCCTATGAATATAAATAAACACTTTTATTTATCACCATACTGATTACTCATTATTCATTGTTTCGGTTTTATCAACTTTATACTTGAATTAAAAACATTAGTTGTCCCATGCTCCAAGCATGTACACTATGTTTTTCTTAAACAATAGCTTTGCCATACACCAAGTATGCACTCTATGTTTGTCTATGATCCTTACTTTGTGAAATAAACCAATTGAACATAATTTCAATGATTCTAATTTCACACTCCCAAATCCTTATCGAAAAAATGTGAGAATTTCAAATTCCTATCATTTATCGAAATCTGTTTAGATTTTAAACTTATATGCACTGACCCTCCTGTAATGAATATGTACAAAGTCACAAAGACTTGTCAACAATCATTATAAGGTATTCCAATGGAGATCAACTCCATGGAAACTAAGTCTCATATTCAAAGTACATTGCTTTGGACATGCTTCTTGCATTAAGTTTTCTAATCTTACACAGATAACTTCCACCTATGGAGACAACTCCATATTCTCATTTTGACTATCACTTCTGAATAAGAGATGCCTCTTTTCAGAATATGTCAATATGGTCCTTCCAAAATTAGCACTATACTTCCAACTGTCCCTGAGCAACCAATCTTTGGTAAACCTCATATTGTCCTCGACAATTGCTTAATCATTTTAGTCATATCCAATTCTAGACCTTTTCCCTTCTTAATGCCTCTGGGCATTTGGAAAAATTTAGAAATGACAAATATTATAGCACATGATATCGATCCTGTACCCAAAGCAAATGGTACACGATTCATGATGTCTCACATAAAGACATGATTCTAGACCAGTCTTTTGCTACAATATTTTATTTGCCATGTTTTCAAAATTTGACTATGAAGAGGGATGCCGTAATCATAATCGAATTTTGAGAACGCAATATATAGAATTTCCTTAAGTTGAACCAATCCAACATGAAATTCATATATATATTCTTGACTAAAGATGATTAAGGTCTCAATCTAAGCCTTTAGAACTGAAATGAAGTATATCCTCTCCCTTAATTATAGCAAAACAACTTTTTCAATCCCTGCAGCCTCACGAATTGAAACTTTTGTTTTCTATAATTAACATTGCTAACTTTCAACACTAACAATAATTATCATGCTCCCACTAACATGATGATTATTAGCATAACACTTATGCTCCCACTAGCTTTGACATGTACTCAGAAATCAGCTGGACTTCTAGAAATCAATACTTTATTGACTTCCTTACCAAAGTTCAGATTTCTGATACGAGATGCTTTGATAAAACTTTATCAAAATCATACACCTTTCCTTAGATAGCATGCATGTGTGTCTAAACAATTTCAGAACTATGAAAAGGGATGTCGTAATCATAGTCTCAATTGTTTAGACCTTTTGCCATCTGCTTCAAATCTACTTGGTGGAAGTGTTTCCTCACCATCATTTTCATGAATCGGAGAGAAACCTTATGACCCTTAGATTTTATGGTGTATGTGTTCCTATCCATGTGAATAGTCAAAACCATAGTCACAAGACAAGGATAATGACAAATCCAAACTCATATGGACTGAACTTATGCAATCTTAACTTCTTGCCACCTGGCAGTACAGGGCCTGCCATTGCTTCCAAGTTGTTATGCAACCAATTGAGAAGTTTCAGAACTCCTATGCAAAGCCAACTTTAACTGGAATGGGCACAGAATATGTCAACATGATAGGTTATAAACCTCAAGTCGTGTGCTAGTGAAGAACCTCAGGTTTTATTCTTGATTAGTTCTTGAAATTCTTTTTAGGATCTTTAAGACTCCCACTGTCCTCTTGACATATAAGACTATCTTGCCAAATATTCAAGAGATAGTGTGGATTCTTTATCAAGACAAACACTTCACACTATTGGCCTTAGTTGGTCTTTGTTTAATCCAAAACATCACAACTTACCAACTTCAAATGTACAAGAGTAGGACACTTTTACTCTTACATTTGACAAGTGTTATAAACCTTTCTTTAAGATATGTCACTCAACTTATAGTCTTGGAGTATGACTCTAAGACTTGTTTTGAAACGAAGTATGACTCATCTTCTTGATTTAACCATTTCAACAATTCATGACTCCTCTTCTTAGTCATAAGAATGCACTAAGATGTCCTTAGAAGACCAATTGTGATGTGGTTCTTTAATCATTAAGATGATCACAAAACATGATACTAAAGTACTCTCCCATCTTTTCAGATTTGAGAAACTTTTATCTGTCTGCCTAATTTGATTCTTCCCATTCGTTCTGCCATACATTGAGACTTTTCCAATGTTTCAGAATTATACTTAAACTTGTAAGTATAACCATATTTACTAAAATTTAGTAAATCATGACGAATAGTCTTAACGAGCTTTGTAGTGGACTTGACCAGTGCACAAGAATGTGTACTCGATCCCTTTAGTCCTTAACTTGACTCACACATCCATGTGAACAAGTCTTAATTTTCCAATGCTTGAAAGTTCTCATTCATCATACTATTCAACTTGCATGATTCCAAGTTTCTATCCAACTGAAGCCTTGGGAATGAGAATCTTTCCTTATTTGGTAAATTATGACACTACCACAAACGAAAGAATCAAGTCCATTTTTTTTTCAAATATTGCTATCAATGGAATCATATAAACAACCATTTTTCACAAATGCCACTTGTAAGGATATTTAAAATAAATATAAAATTAAAAACTTTTATTTTATTTCAAAACTTTGCGGAAAAAACTTATCCTTATAGTGCAAATGCATACGGAAAAACTTGTTGTTATCTATTCCTAAGCAATATATCATAACTCCTAAGTAACAGCTTCAAAATTCTGATGCGATCGAAATCCACCTACGCGATCAGAATCAGCATATACTTCCTTTAAGCTTTCTCTCTATTCTTTGATTCTTAAAACATCAACATGTGACCCAGTCACATCATGTAATGAGGATCTTAGAATAGAAACTTAACAGAGTTAAATAATGGGCTCTACCTGAAGTAGAGTCAGACTTATTGACTTTAACATCCTTAGGTAAACTTGGCAGCTTTGCAATCAACGCCCCTTCCTTTGGCAAAATAAACATATGGACCCTTTGGTAATGGGACTATCTCAGACTTAGCCTTTCTCCTTACCATTTGGTCAACCGGGTTGACTATGGCCAATCCCTTTCCATTGGGAAGAGAATGCTTTTTCTGGATTTCCAGTGTCACCATTGTCACTATCCATAAAGATTTTGGGAAGTTGATCTTCTAATCAAATTTGCTTTACTATCGTTCCAAATCATTGCTGATTCAGCAGCACCAAGCAAATAGATATGATCATTAAGGTTCATGTCATAGTCTGTTTCATAGTAGTCCCAAAGGAACTCACTATGTGACTTAGAAAGTGATTGAACATCCAACTTTCTCAAGACTTTGACACCCAACTCACCCAGCTTGTCAATATGTGACTTCATCTCTAAGATGTAATCACGCATAGACCTTGCTTGCCATTAGGGCTTGAGTGACCTTGAACTTGTGGGTTAGGGAGAATAATTGGAGGAGGTGGAGGAAGTAAAGTTCCAAGAGATTTGGGAAGATCATAGATGTCTGAACTAGACATCTTTTGGGAGATATTCAAGATAGTTGATCTAAAGTCCTTAATATAACACCCAATATGAAATATTAAGGCTAGGATCCAACAACCTATTTATAACTGGAAGAGGGATGCCGTAATCCGAGTTATAAAATAGTTGAAGGTAGGTAAATGACGATTTACCAATTTCCACCATGAAAAACGAAATAATGTAATTAGGTTTTTAATTGGATTTGAAACTCCTAGATCTTTTGAGATTCATTGAACTTTTCAATGGCATGTTTCAATCTCGAGTGTGCCCTTCAGGTTTTGTGACTGGGATGCCGAGGATCACAAAACAAGGTGTGAAGTAACCATGCAAATATACTTGGTACCCTTAATATTTACCCCTCAATCGATGTGCCGGTTAACCACACGAGCTCCACCGATACTATGATAAATATTAAGTTACCCTTTGCCTACTTTGTTAAATCCAGTTTAGTGTGCCGGTTAACCACACACGCTCCCCTAACGGTTTAAACAAAGTGCAAAGTGTAATTTCATGGATTAGCACCTTATTCACATTTTCCTAAGTAACTAAGATTGGGAATTTATAAGTGTTTAGTTACTTAGTATTTATCATTAATACTTTTAATGAAGGGAGAATTATAGTCCTTGTCCTACCCGTTCGGCTAACGACCCTCCACCAGTCAAGGAAGCGGTGGGTGAGAGTGGACACCCATTAAACTGCCATTTTATAGGCAGTAACCTTATACCCCCCTTATAGACCGGCTTCGTGAATGAGGCCTACTAACGGTAAGACTGACTTGCTCTTATACATATATTTATTATTAACTTATAATACTATAAAGTATAAGGGTTGAATTTTAACTTTTAAAATTCTAAGGGCTAACTTGGAATTAAAGTATTCATGGGGAAAACTTTACAAATTCCAAAACTTGAGGGCAAGTTTTGAAAATATTCAAAACTAATTAATTCCATAACTTATGTGTTTAAAGTAGTTTTAATTAAAAAAAACTCTTCAAGTTCCATAACTTGAGGACAAGTTATGGAAGACTTTAAACTAATAAAAGAATGTAACTTTTCTTTATTTTTGTAACTTATGGAACTAATTAAGGTTACACATTTTATCATTTAATGAAGTGACTCTTGAACCTCCATAACTTGAGGACAAGTTATGGAGTCATAAAACCATTTAATGAGGACAAGACTCTTCATTTTTGTAACCATTGCCAACTTTTTATGAGTTTTATGAAACTTAAATGTGACTTTTCATATAACTTGAGGACAAGCTACAAAAACACATTTTAGAATCAACTCTTAGATTAAAATGGATTGAAAACACATAATCAATTAACTTTTCTATTAATCTAATAAACTCAAATGAACAAAGATAATTCACATCAATTTTTTTTTCGAGTAATTAGCATAACTTTTAAACTAATACAATTCGATTTTTCAGCTAATTTTGCAAGTATAACAAGAAAACAAACCTGGCTCTGATACCACTGATGGGTTTTGCGCATTCTAACACTCCTAAGTGTACATGCAACCCTAAATACCTTGGATCTATGTTTTCTCTATTATACATGCAATTATGAACTTTCCAAGGTATTACCCTATCTAGCATACAATACTTGATGCTTGGGTAATCAAATGGATAGAATACATACCTTTGTTTGATGTAGCTTGTCTCTATGAAGCTTGAGTGCCTAGTGCCCCAAGTGTGACACCTCAAATGGTTCACACAGCACCAAATGCACATGGAATGACTTGAGAGAAATGGAACACTCCTTGAAATCGTCTAGCCCTCATATTCACACATTAGTGTACGATTTCTTGAGCCATGGGATTCTTTTATATGGTGGCTATTAGGGTTACACCATGTAACTCATAACTTTACCCATTCCTTATGCTCCATGGATTTTAACCTCCATGGAGTATCCATGGGTCACCCCATGGACTTAGTCCAAAATAAGGAATCTTGGATCACAAGCCCACATATATAAGAATGAATGATTTACACAATCAACCCATATATTTAATTAGTCTCCTTTTGATCACTTAATTAATTCCAAATTAATTCTTGATCAATACTAATTAAATAACCTTATTAATATATTAGAACTTATAATATATTAACCAACCTTAAGTGTTATTTCTCTCATTATAGTCTATCCAAATGCATGATGCCATGCAACCCAAATGGACCATGCCGGGTCGGGTCAAGTCTTACCAATTATAGTTATGGACTTAGACATTAATCCAACAGCCACCACAACAACCACCTCCACAAGCGGGTTCATCAAGTATGTCATTGGAGGATATTGTTAAAAGTCTTGCCACTAGCACTCAAAGCTTCCAACAAGAAACCAAGGCTAGCATAAAAAGCTTGGAGCAACAAGTATCACAACTTGCTCGATCTGTGAGTAGAATGGAATCACAAGGCAAGCTACCATCCCAAACCGAGAAGAACCCGAAACATAATGCATGTGCCATTCCTTTGAGAGGAGGAAAAATCTGTGAAGGCCCAAGGACTCCGGATGTAGAAGAGGAAGAAAAGGAGATTGAGGTAGAAGAAGCAGTCAAAGAAGAGGAAAAGAAAAATACTTCAAAGTCAAAGAAACCAATAGATACTGAAGTGAAAGTAACTCCAACAACATTTCCTTCAAGACGAACAAGCACAAAAAGAGAACGAGAAGATGATGAGATCATGGCAATGTTTCGGAAGGTTGAAATTAACATTCCCCTTTTAGATGCTATTACACAAATTCCTAGATATGCTAAGTTCCTTAAGGAACTTTGCACATCTAAGAAAAATCTTAAAGGAAATCAAACGGTAAAAGTTGGGGAGAACATGTCTGCCGTGTTACAAAAACGGCTACCAAAGAAATGCAAAGATTCAGGTGTATTCATGGTTCCTTGTAAAATGGGTAACCTTTTGTGCCACGTTTCATGCTTGATCTTGGAGCATTAGTTAATGTTCTACCTTATTCAAGCTATAAAACAATGGGAGTTGGACCTTTGACAGAAATAGGAGTCGTAATTCAGCTTACCAATCGATCTTTAGTACACCCAAAAGGTGTAATGGAGGACGTATTAGTACAAGTCAATGAACTTGTATTTCCCACCGATTTTTATGTGCTTGATATGGGAGATGATGATCAACCCTCAAGTTCCATACTATTAGGTACACTATTTTTAAAAACATCAAAAACAAAAATTGATGTCTACAATGGTACATTGTCTATGGAATTTGATGGGGAGGTCATCAACTTCAATATTTATGAAGCAATGCGGTATCCAAGTGATGTTCATTGTGTAAATTTTGTTGATATGATCCAACCTTTGACTGAAAAGTGTTTTGAGTTAACTAACCATGATTTGTTAGAGTTAGTTTTGAGCAGAAATTTTGATAACAATTTAGTTAAAGAGATTGCAGCAGATTTCAAGCTTGAAGAGGAGTTGCTGGAAATTGTAGACTTCATGGAAGAGAAGAAGAAAATGAGGAATGATAATACTAAGGTTAAATTGCCCATTTCTAACACAAAACTTCTTCCTTCTATTGTGCAGGCACCCAAGCTAGAATCGAAGACTCTTCCCAATCATTTAAAGTATGCATACCTTGGAGAAGAGAAGACTTTGCCTGTCATTATCTCCAACAAGATGTCCATTGAAGAAGAAGATAAACTGGTTACTTTGCTGAAAAAGTACAAGAAGGCTATGTTGGGTTTTGAGCATCCTAACAACCTTAAGGTGCACATACAACCCTAGAAGCTTTGGAACTATGTTTTCTCTATTATACATGCAAAATTGATTTCCAAAGCCTTATCATATCTAGCATGCAATCCTAGGTACATGAATAACAAAAATTCTAGATAAAATTACATACCTTTTCTTGTAGTGATTTGCTTGGAGTTTATGAGCCTAGAACCAATAGTGTGGATGCCTCAAGTGGTGTCACAAATCACCAAAACAAGTTGGAAGCTCTTGAGAGAATAAGAACACTATATAGAAATCGGCCCACCTTATGCTCACACACTAGTGCCATTTCAAGTGCTAAAGACCCCTTTATATAGTATGGAGGATTAGGGTTATATGCATGCAAACCCTAATACCCATGACCTTTCATTTACATAGGATCCATGGATTAAAAGCTCCATGGACTATCCATGGATTTCATATACTCTTAGCCCATCCTAAATAAATCTTAGCCCAATCCATATATATGTAAGAGTCCATATTTAATTAGTCTCATTTGATCACTAAATTAATTCCAAATTAATTCTTGATCAATACAAATTAAATAATATGATTTCATATTAATATATTATAACTTATAATATATTAATACATCATAAACATCTTATTCTCAAAAGTATATCCATACAAATTGTTCGGTGAAGTGCAACCCAAATTGACCATGCCGGGTCGGGTCAAGTGCATACCAAATATAGTTACGGAATTAGACACCTTATCCAACAGTCTCCCACTTGGATAAGTCTGATAACTATAGTTGCAAGTATAACTTCAAGAACCAACCGACAATCGTAGCTCTTTTAAAACTCTGTTGAACCATGAAGCGCCATTTTAGATAAGTGATCATACAATCCTCTGTTCTCAAGATATCAGTCGGACAAATACATGGAACAATGTCGTACTTATTGTCCAGTAGTTTGTTTCTCGATCTATTGATTTGTTTAACATAGAACTAAATTGAACATATCAATTAGGTTCTGACCGGGCCCAGCACATAGGTCAAAACAAAATCATCGAGGGTCCCAGATATCGCTTCTAATCCTAGAAGGAACATATAAACTTCGACTCACATGCTTGTACTAACTACTTGTTGAATTATGTACAAAAGCACGTTTTATGGCATCAAGTTACTGATGCATTTTCGTACAATCAATGGATAACCAACTCATAGTCAACAACTCATATCTCTAGGTTTGAAGATTTATATGATATTACCGTCTCATGATCACTCGAGATAAATTCCATGAAGTGATACAAGTGAGCGTGGGTTTAATCCAATACTCAGAACTTATGAGCACTCATGAATGTTGCAGCAACCATTGCTATTTCTAATACACCTTAGACAAATCTACAATCCGAATTCATGAAAGTCTTAATTCAATACCTACTTCCAATGTATGACCGAATGTGGGGGTTCGAATAATATAATTATTCAAGAAGTCAAAACATGCAAAATTGAAACAATAGTAAACGATCAACATAGGATAGTAACACTTTACTCATAAATAAATAACAACTTTTATTTAATCATCAAATGTTAATTACATTTTACAAGTTTCAGAAATCTAATTATTAAAACTAATATCGTCCCTCAGTCCGATGCTTCTTGCATGCTGCAAATGCCTAACCCTAGTCATTCCCTTCGTGAGGGGATCTGCAGGATTCTCTTCTGACGATACCCTCTTTGCCACGAGGAGTCCTTCTTCTATCTTATGTCTTATGAAGTGATATTTTCTGTCAATGTGTCTTGATCTACCATGATCTCTTGGTTCCTTGGCTAAGGCAACCGCACTATTGCTGTCATAGAAAATCTCCATAGGCTCCCTTATAGCTGGTACAACTCCAAGGTCTCCGATGAAGTTCTTTAGCCATATCGCCTCCTTTGATGCCTCGCTTGCTGCTATGTACTCTGATTCGCAAGTTAAATCAGCTACTATCTCCTGCTTGGAACTTTTCCAAGTAATTGCTCCTCCATTGAGGGTAAAGACCCAGCCTGACTGAGAGCGGAAATTATCCATGTCAGTCTGAAAACTAGCATCACTATACCCAACCACTCTCAAGTCATCACTCCCACCAAAGGTAAGGACCCAATCCTTAGTCCTCCACAGGTACTTGATAATATTCTTTACCGCAGTCACGTGAGCCATGCCAGGGTTACCCTGATATCCGCTAACCATGCTCAAAGCAAAGGCCACATCAGGGCGAGTACAAGTCATAGCATACATGATCGAGCCAACAGCGGAAGCATATGGTAATCGACTCATCTCAGCTATCTCAGCCTCTGTACTCGGACTCTGAGCCTTACTCAGTTTGGCATTGTGTTGGATCGGTAAATCCCCTTTCTTGGAATTCTGCATGTTGAACCTTTTCAACACCTTGTCCAAGTAGGTACTCTGACTAAGTCCAATTAGTCTCTTACTCCTGTCTCTTAATATCCTTATCCCTAGGATATAGGCAGCTTCTCCAAGGTCCTTCATAGCGAAACACTTCCCAAGCCAGGACTTAACCTCCTGCAGAGTTGGGATGTCATTTCCTATGAGTAGTATATCATCCACATACAATACCAAAAAGCTAACTATACTTCCAATAGCCCTAACATATACACAGGACTCATTCTTGCTTCTCGAAAAGCCAAACTCTTTGACTTTCTCATCGAAACAAAGATTCCATCTACGAGATGCTTGTTTCAATCCATAAATGGATTTCTCAAGCTTACACACTCTATTAGGGTATTTAACATCGACAAAACCCTCTGGCTGATTCATGTAAACATCCTCACCCAACATTCCATTAAGGAAAGCGGTTATGACATCCATTTGCCATATTTCATAATCATGAAATGCAGCTATGGCTAGAAAAACCCTAATAGACTTAATCTTCGCTACTGGTGAGAAGGTCTCATCATAGTCAACTCCCGGAGTTTGTGTAAAGCCCTTCGCAACCAGTCGTGCCTTATAAGTGTGTACCTTCCCATCCATGTCGGTCTTCTTCTTGAAGATCCATTTGCACCCAACTGTCTTACGACCTGGTACATTGTCAACCAAGTTCCAAACTTGATTGTCATACATAGACTGAATCTCACAATCCATAGCCTCCTGCCATTTAGCAGACTTAGGGCCTACCATGGCTTCCCTGTAGTTATTAGGTTCATCCAAATCTATCAGTGTACTATCACTGATAAATGTATCACCTTCAGCAGTGATATGATAACCATAATAAAAATCAGGTGTGTTCCTAACTCTAGTGGAACGCCTTGGAGGTACAGACTTATCTATTGGCTCAATAGGAGTTTCCTCCTCAGGTTGATCGACAGTGTTTTAGGTTCCTTCACCACTTGACTCTTGAAGCTCTTCAAGGTCAATTTGCCTCCCACTGTTTCCTTGGCTTATAAATTCTTTCTCACGAAAGACTCCTCTCCATGCTATAAAGACCACATTCTCACTGGGTCTGTAGAAGAGGTAACCAAAGGATTTTTGTGGGTAGCCGATGAAAATACACCTCTCACTTCGAGGTTCAAGCTTGTCGTGAGACTCGCGCCTCACGAAAGCCTCGCAACCCCAAATCTTGATGTGGTCTAAATTGGGAACTTTCCCAGTCCACATCTCGTGAGGTGTTTTGGCAACCTTTTTAATAGGGACTAGATTAAAGATATGTGCGGCAGTCTCTAAGGCATACCCCCAGAATGAGATAGCTAACGAAGCTCGACTCATCATGGAACGAACCATATCCAACAAGTTTCGATTGCGCCTCCCAGCCACACCATTCAGCTGTGGTGTCCTAGGAGGTGTCATTTGTGAGACAATCCCACATTCCTTAAGATAGTCAAGGAACTCAATACTAAGATACTCTCCTCCCCGATCGGATCGGAGTATCTTGATGTTCCTGCCCAGTTGATTCTCCACTTCCTGCTTAAACTCTTTGAACTTTTAAAAGGTTTCTGACTTATGCTTGATTAAGTAGATATATCCATATCTACTATAATCATCAGTAAAAGTCACATAGTAACGATTAGCATCCCTTGTGGCGGGTTTGAAGGGTCCACACACATCTGTGTGTATGAGGTCCAACAAACCCTCACCCCTCTCACAAGTACCAGTGAAGGGCGACTTTGTTATTTTTCCAAGTAAACAAGACTCGCAACTATCATCCGACTTTAGGTCAAATGATTCCAAAACTCCAGCCTTTTGGAGTTGGCCTGTGTGCTTCTTGTTAACATGTACAAGACGACAATGCCACAAGGATGCTTTATCTAAACTATTTGAAGAATCAATACACAACACATTATTTCCTAGATTATATACAACATTCACAGCTTCATATACACCATCACAAGGTAATGCTTTAAAGTAAAATACATCATTGTAATAAACATTAATAGCACCATTATCATTATCAAATGAAAAAGAAAACCCTTGTTTGTACAAGCCATGAAATGAAATAATATTTCTTGCCATTTCAGACGAGTAACAACATTTATTCAAATCTAACATTAACCCATTATTAAGCAATAAAGAATAAACTCCTATCTTGGTAACAGGTGATGCTTTCCTATTCCCCATGATTAAGTTTATCTTCCTGTGTTCCACTTTCTCACTTCTTCTTAGGCTCTGCATATCAGTACAAATGTGAATGCCACGACCTGTATCAAGTACCCAAGAGTTAGAACACAATGATTTATTAGACAATATAGTATAAATACCTGCATGAGTTGGTTTTACTTTCCCATCCTTTACATCCTGCAAGTATTTGGGGCAGCTTTGCTTCCAGTGCCCCTTTTCCTGGCAGTAGAAGCATTGTGCTTCCTTTGGGTTTGAAGAAGGAGGAATGGAACCTTTCTTGGTTCCACTTGAAGAGGAGCCATCAAGGGGCTTTCCCTTGGTACCCTTCGAAGGGGTCTTCCTCTTCTTCCCCTTTCCCTTCCTAATTGCTAGAACAGGAGCAGTAGTAGGAGTAGGAGTAACATCTGATGTACTTTTAAGGTCACTTTCAGCGGTCCTTAAAAGTCCTTGAAGCTTGTTGAGTGTGACTTCCTCCTTGTTCATATGATAAGTCATGCGAAACTGATCATAACTTGGAGGTAAGGAATGGAGAATGATGTCAATCGCCATGTCCTCAGGGAAGTCCACATTAAGCTTCAATAACTGATCCACAAACCTTTGCATTTTCTACAAGTGGCCGGTGATGGGTTCACCATCCTTCATCCTAGGTGTTATCATGGAGGAAATGACTTTATACCTCTCTTGACGAACACTCTGATGGTACCTATCCATCAGATCCTGGTGCATCTCAAAAGGGTAGAAATCTTCATAGGATTTCTGGAGTTCTGCTCTCATTGTGGCCTACATGATACAAGTCACATTAGTGGCATCTTTCTTATGGGTAGTGTACTCAGCAATCTCCTCAGGAGTAGCAGTCGACTCATCGATGACCTTTCGCTCCTTATCGAGGACATACTCTTTGCCCTCATAGCGAGTAATCATCCTGATGTTCCTAATCCATTCATTGAAATTGGAACCATCAAAAGTGACCTTCCCACACAAGTTCATGAGGGAAAAAGAGCATGTAGGGTTTGAGCTAGCAGCATTGTTGGAAGACATCTGAAAAGAAAGATAGACAAGTTTTAATTAGATAAATTAGTCCTTAATAAGTCACCCAAATGAAATATTAAGGCTAGGACCCAACAACCTATTTGTAACTGGAAGAGGGATGTCGTAATCCAAGTTATAAAACAGTTGAAGGTAGGTAAATGACGGTTTACCAATTTCCACCATGAAAAACGAAAAAGATTATTAAGTTTTAATTGGATTTGAAACTCCTAGATCTTTTGAGATACATTGAACTTTCAATGGCATGTTTGAATCTCGATTGTGCCCTCTCAAGTTTGTGACTGGGATGCCGAGAATCACAAACAAGGTGTGAATAACCATGCAAATTGACTTGGTACCCTCAACTTCATCACCTAATCGATGTGTCAGTTAACCACACGCGCTCCACCGATCTATGATAAAATCAAGTTACCCTTTGCCACTCTTACTAGTCCTTATTAGTGTGTCGGTTAACCACACACGCTCCACTAACGACTTGGTAAGGTACAAAGTGTAATTTCATGGGTTGGAACCTATTTCACATTTTCCTAAAGTAACTAAGATTGGGAATTAATAAAGGTTTAGTTACTTTATAATTTCATTATACTTTTAATGAAGATTAAGGTCATATCCTAATCGTTCAGCTAACGACCCTCCACCGGTCAAGGAAGCGGTGGGTGAGAATGGACACCCATTAAACTGCCATTTTATAGGCAGTAACCTTATACCCCCCTTATAGACCGGCGTCGTGAATGAGGCGTACTAACGGTAAGATTGACTTATTCTTATACATATCTATATAATTAAACTTATAATAATAGTATAACGGTTGAATTTTAAACTTTTAAAATTCTAAGGTTTAGTTTGGAATTTAAAGTATTAATGTGTGAGTCTTTACAAATTCCAAAACTTGAGGGCAAGTTTTGAAACTCTTCAAAACTCTTCAACTTAATAACTTATGAGTTAATGGCCAATAAAATGAATACTCTTCATTTTATGTAACCTATGAGTTCTTTAAATGGTTTTAATGAAAATGACTTTTGGTAATCCATAACTTGAGGACAAATTATGGACTCCATTAAAACATAAAATCATGGATTTAACTAATCATAATAATCAAATAAACAAACATGCATGATCATATTCAAACTCATAGTGCAAGACAATTCATATCATCAAATTCAAGACATTTAGCATAATCATATTAACACTAATCTTGAAAGTATGACAATTACCTTGTAATTAGATTAGGATAATCATCACCATATCACAAAAAACAGTTTAAATGATTCAAAACAGTTATAGGTAATGATCATAACCCAATTCTGGCCAAAAAAACTCGAACATCATACTGTCAGCACCTTAAACTCGTCGAGTTCCTTGAGGAACTCGTCGAGTTCATGCCAAAAACCTTGAACTCGTCGAGTTTCTTGCAAGAACTCGTCGACTTTTGTAGTCTATACAGAATTCAGCTTTGCAAAATCACATAAACAATATAACAGAAAACAAGCCTAGGCTTTGATACCACTGTTAGGTTTTGAGCATCCTAACAACCTTAAGGTGCACATACAACCCTAGAAGCTTTGGAACTATGTTTTCTCTATTATACATGCAAAATTGATTTCCAAAGCCTTATCATATCTAGCATGCAATCCTAGGTACATGAATAACAAAAATTCTAGATAGAATTACATACCTTTTCTTGTAGTGATTTGCTTGGAGTTTATGAGCCTAGCACCAATAGTGTGGATGCCTCAAGTGGTGTCACAAATCACCAAAACAAGTTGGAAGCTCTTGAGAGAATAAGAACACTATATAGAAATCGGCCCACCTTATGCTCACACACTAGTGCCATTTCAAGTGCTAAAGACCCCTTTAAATAGTATGGAGGATTAGGGTTACATGCATGCAAACCCTAATACCCATGACCTTTCATTTACATAGGATCCATGAATTAAAAGCTCCATGAACTATCTATGGACTTCATATACTCTTAGCCCATCCTAAATAAATCTTAGCCCAATCCATATATATATGTAAGAGTCCATATTTAATTAGTCTCATTTGATCACTAAATTAATTCCAAATTAATTCTTGATCAATACAAATTAAATAATATGATTTCATATTAATATATTACAACCTATAATATACTAATACATCATAAACATCTTATTCTCAAAAGTATATCCATACAAATTTTTCGGTGAAGTGCAACCCAAATGGACCATGCCGGGTCGGGTCAACTGCATACCAAATATAGTTACAGAGTTAGACACCTTATCCAATAGGCTATTGGGTGGACGATTGCTGGCATAAAGGGGTTGAGTCCCTCCTTATGTATGCATAAGATTCTCATGGAGGAAGACTTCAAACCAACCAGATAGGCACAAAGAAGACTAAATCCCCCAATGATGGAGGTAGTAAAGAAAAAAATCATGAAGCTCTTGGATGCAGGTATGATCTACCCTATCTCTGATAGCAAATGGGTGAGCCCCGTTCAGGTAGTCCTGAAAAAGGCTGGGGTCACAGTTGTCAAAAATTCTGAGGGAGAATTAGTGCCAACCCGTGTGCAAAACGGGTTGCGAGTTTGTATTGAATATAGGAAGTTGAATGCTTCAACAAGAAAGGACCATTTCCCCTACCCTTTATTGACCAAATGTTAGAGAGATTGGCGGGTAAATCCCACTACTTTTGTTTAGATGGTTTCTCGGGATTTTATCTAGTTCCGGTAGCCCCAGAAGATCAAGAAAAAACCAACTTCACGTGTCCCTTTGGCACATTTTCTTGTAGGCGTAAGTCATTTGATCTATGTAATTTACCCGCAACATTTCATAGATGCATGGTGAGCATTTTTTCTGAATATGTTGAAAGCATCATCTAAGTTTTCATGGATGGTTTCACGGTTTATGGAAACTCCTTTGATGAATGTTTGAGCAATTTAACAAAAATTTTGCAAATTTGCATTGACACAGTTCTTGTGATTAACTATGAAAAATACCATTTCATGGTGGACAAGGGATTGATTTTAGGTCATATAGTGTCCCAAAAAGGCTTGGAAGTTGACAAAGCCAAGATTGATATTATCAAGAGTCTCCTTTACCCAACAAATGTTCGGGAAGTTCGTTCGTTTCTTGGCCATGCAGGTTTCTACCGGATGTTCATAAAAGATTTCTCAAAGATTAGGGTGCCGATGTGTCAACTACTCCAAAAAGATGTTGAATTTGAGTTTACTCAACCATGCAAGGACGCTTTTGATCGTTTGAAGGATTTACTCACCTCCGCTCCAATCATCCAACCACCTAATTGGGATCTCCCGTTTGAGATCATGTGACGCGAGCAACACCACGGTTGGGGCGGTGTTGGGACAAAAAGTGGATCGAGCTCATCATGTCATTTACTATGCATCCAAGACTTTGGATAGTGCTCAAACCAACTACACCACAACGGAAAAGGAGTTGTTAGCAATTGTCTTTGCATTGGAAAATTTTCGACAATACCTTCTCGGAACTAAATTCATTATCTATTCGGACCATGCAGCTATAAATTACTTACTAATCAAGAAAGATTGAAAGCCAAGGTTAATACGGTGGATGTTGCTTCTGCAAAAGTTCGATATAGAAATCAAATATAAAAGTGGGAAAGAGAATCTGGTCGCGGATCATCTAAGTCGTATTGTGTCACTCGAAGACATCACTGATGGGTTTTTGAGCATTCTAACACTTCCTAAGTGTACATGCAACCCTAATAACCTTGAATCTATGTTTTCTCTATATACATGCAAATTTCTTTTTCAAGGTTATTTCCTAACTAGCATGGCATGGGGATTACATAAAACATAAAAACTAGTAGAAATACATACCTTGTTGTTGCTTGGATTCCTTCAAGACTTTGTGAGCCTAGCACCCCAAATGTTGTGCCTCAAATGGTTCACACAACACCACAAGACTTGGAATAACTTGAGAGAATACTTCTAGCACTCAAAATCGGTTATGCCCTCTCTAGTAACACTATGTTCACTAGGTCATAATTTTGCTAGCCATAGGGTTCCTTTTATAGTGTTGTCACAATTAGGGTTTACACATGAATGCCCTTAATTGTCATGACTCTTGATTTCTCATGACCCATGGGTTTGTAACTCCCATGGACTATCCATGGAGCTCCAAATGGTTACATCCATAACCCACAAACCATGGATCATTAATCCACCATAAAAGAATTGATGATTGTCATAATCAACCCTATATATTTAATTAGTCTCACTTTGATCACCAAATTAATACTAGATTAATACTTGATCAATACTAATTAAATAATACTATTATTAATATATTAGAACTTATAATATATTAATAATCATAACTGCCTTATTCTCTCATTTAGTCTATCCAAGTATTGCAATGCCATGCAACCCAAATGGACCATGCCGGGTCGGGTCAAGTACATACCAAATAAAGTTATGGACTTAGACACTATATCCAACAGTCTCCCACTTGGATAAGTCTAATAACTATATTTGCAAATATGACTTCAAAATCCAACTAGCAATCGTAGCTCTTACAAAGTCTCTCGGAACTGAGATGATGATGATACGCCATTTAAGATAAGTGATCATATAATCCTCTGTTCTCATGATATCAGCCGGACAAACACATGGAACATGGTCTTACTTATTGTCCAGCATTTATTTCTCGATCTCTGATTTGTTTCGACATAGAACTAAATTGAACACATCAATTAGGTTCTGACCGGGCCCGGTACATAAGTCAAAACCAAATCATCGAGGGGCCCAGATATCGCTTCTATTTCTAGAAGGAACAGATAAACTTCGACTGATATGCTTGTACTAACTACTTGTTGAATTATTCACAAAGGCACGTTTTATAACATCGAGTTACCAATGCGTTTTCGTACAATCAATGAATAACCAACTCATAGTCAACAACTCATATCTCTAGGTTTGAAGATTTATATGATATTACCGTCTCACGATCACTCGAGATAAATTCCATGAAGTGATGCAAGTGAGCGTGGGTTGGATCCAATACTCAGCCCTTATGAGTACTCATGAATGTTGTAGCAACCATTGCATTGTCCAAAGCACTTTCAGACAAATCATACAAGCCAAATTCATGACAGTCTTAAATTAATACTTACTTCCAAAGTTTGACTGACTGTGGATGGTTTGAATAATAACATAATTATTCTGGAAGTAAAAACATGCAAAATTGAAACATAGTAAACAATCAACACAAGATAGTAACACCTTACTCATAAATAAATAACAACTTTTATTTATCATCAAA
Source organism: Lactuca virosa (assembly GCF_052849685.1). Classification (NCBI taxonomy): domain Eukaryota; kingdom Viridiplantae; phylum Streptophyta; class Magnoliopsida; order Asterales; family Asteraceae; genus Lactuca; species Lactuca virosa. Next base: position 159,100,893 of record NC_136429.1, read on the forward strand.
TGTCAATTACATTTTACAAGTTTCAGGAATCTAATTATTGAAACTAATATCATCCTTCAGCCCAATGCGCCTCGCATGCTGTAAATGCTTAACCCTGCTCAGTCCCTTCGTGAGGGGATCTGCCGGGTTGTCATCTGATGATACCCTCTTAGCCACGAGGAGTCCTTCTTCTATTCGATGTCTGATGAAATGGTATTTTCTGTCAATGTGCCTAGATCTCCCGTGATCTCTTGGTTCCTTAGCCAAGGCAACCGCACTTTCGCTGTCACAGAAAATTTCCATTGGCTCTTTTATAGCTGGTACAACTCCAAGGTCTCCGATGAAGTTCTTTAGCCATATCGCCTCCTTAGCTGCTTCACTTGCTGCTATGTACTCTGATTCACAAGTAGAATCAGCTACTGTCTCCTGCTTGGAACTTTTCCAAGTAATTGCCCCTCCATTTAGGATAAAGACCCAGCCTGACTGAGAGCGGAAATTATCCCTATCAGTCTGCAAGCTAGCATCGCTATATCCTTCCACTCTCAAGTCATCACTGCCTCCGAGGGTAAGGACCCAATCCTTAGACCTTCGCAGATACTTGAGAATGTTCTTTACCGCTGTCCAGTGTGCCTTGCCAGGGTTCCCTTGATATCTACTGACCATGCTCAAAGCAAAGGCCACATCAGGGCGAGTACAAGTCATACCATACATGATCGAGCCCACAGCGGAAGCATATGGTATATGACTCATTTCAGCTATCTCAGCCTCTGTACTCGGACTCTGAGTCTTACTCAGCTCAGCATTACTATGGATTGGTAATTCTCCTTTCTTGGAATCTTGCATACTGAACCTCTTCAGTACCTTATCCACATAAGTACTCTGACTAAGTCCAATTAGTCTCTTACTCCTATCTCTCAATATCCTTATCCCTAGGATATAGGCAGCTTCCCCAAGGTCCTTCATAGCGAAACACTTCCCAAGCCAGGACTTAACCTCCTGCAAGGTTAGGACGTCGTTTCCTATGAGAAGTATGTCATCCACATACAACACCAAGAAGCTAACTATGCTCCCACTAGCCCTGACATACACACAAGACTCATCCTCACTCCTAGAAAAGCCAAACTCTTTGACTTTCTCATCAAAGCAAAGATTCCATCTGCGAGATGCTTGTTTCAATCCATAAATGGATTTATCAAGCTTACACACTCTATTAGGGTATCTGGTATCGACAAAACCCTCTGGTTGAGCCATGTAAACATCCTCAGCCAACTTTCCATTAAGGAAAGCGGTTTTGACATCCATTTGCCATATTTCATAATCATGAAATGCAGCTATGGCTAACAATACTCTAATAGACTTAATCTTAGCTACTGGTGAGAAGGTCTCATCATAGTCAACTCCCGGAGTTTGAGTAAAGCCCTTCGCAACCAGTCGCGATTTATAAGTGTGTACCTTCCCATCCATGTCGGTCTTCTTCTTGAAGATCCATTTGCACCCAATTGTCTTACGACCTGGTACATTGTCAACCAAGTTCCAAACTTGATTGTCATACATGGACTGAATCTCGCTGTCCATAGCCTCCTTCCATTTAGCAGACTCAGGGCCTGCCATGGCTTCCCTGTAATTATTAGGTTCGTCCAAATCTATTAGTGTACTATCACTAATAAATGCATCACCTTCAGTGGTGATGTGATAACCATAATAAAAATCAGGTGTGTTCCTCACCCTAGTGGAACGTCTTGGAGGTACAGACTCATCTATCGGATCAACAGGAGTTTCCTCCTCAGGTTGGTCGATAGCATTTGAGGTTCCTTCACCACTTGACTCTTGAAGCTCTTCAAGGTCAATTTGCCTCCCACTGTCCCCTTGGCTTATGAATTCTCTCTCACGAAAGACTCCTCTTCTTGCTACAAAGACCACATTATCACTGGGTCTGTAGAAGAGGTAACCAAAGGATCTTTGTGGGTAGCCGATGAAAATACACTTCTCACTTCGAGGTTCAAGCTTATCATGAGTCTCACGCCTCGCGAAAGCTTCACAACCCCAAATCTTGATGTGGTCCAAATTGGGAACTTTCCCAGTCCACATCTCGTGAGGTGTTTTGGCAACCTTTTTAGTAGGGACTAGATTAAGGATATGGGCGGCAGTCTCTAAGGCATACCCCCAGAAAGAGATTGGTAACGAAGCTCGACTCATCATGGAACGAACCATATCCAGCAAGGTTCGATTGCGCCTCTCAGCTACACCATTCAACTGTGGTGTTCTGGGAGGTGTCAATTGTGAGACAATCCCACATTCCTTAAGATAGTCAAGGAACTCAATGCTAAGATACTCTCCTCCCCGATCGAATCGGAGCATCTTGATGTTCCTGCCTAATTGATTCTCCACTTCCTGCTTAAACTCTTTGAACTTTTCAAAGGTTTCTGACTTATGCTTGATTAAGTAAATATATCCATATCTACTGTAATCATCAGTAAAAGTCACATAATAGCGATTAGCATCCCTTGTAGCAACTCTGAAGGGCCCACACACATCCGTGTGTACAAGGTCCAACAAACCTTCACTCCTATCACAAGTACCTGTGAAGGGTGACTTTGTCATTTTTCCAAGTAAACAAGACTCGCAACTATCATCTGACTTGAGGTCAAATGATTCCAAGACTCCAGCCTTTTGGAGTTGGCCTATGCGCTTCTTGTTAACATGTCCAAGACGACAATGCCACAAGGATGCTTTATCCAAGCTATCTGAAGAATCAATATACAACACATTATTTCTTAGATTGTCTACAACATTCACGGCTTCATATACACCATCACAAGGTAATGCTTTAAAGTAAAATACATCATTGTAATAAACATTAATAGCACCATTTTTATTATCAAATGAAAATGAAAAACCTTGTTTGTACAAGCCATGAAAAGAAATAATATTTCTCGCCATTTCGGGCGAGTAACAACACTTATTCAAATCTAACATTAACCCTTTATTAAGCAATAAAGAATAAACTCCTATCTTGGTAACAGGTGATGCTTTCCTGTTGCCCATGACTAAGTTTATCTTCCCGTGCTCCACTTGCTCACTTCTTCTTAGTGCCTGCAAATCAGTACAGATGTGAATACCACAACCTGTATCAAGCACCCAAGAATTAGCATTAGATGAGTTATTAGACAATATTGTGTAAATACCTGCATGGGTGGGTTTAACCTTCCCATCCTTTACATCTTGCAGATATTTGGGGCAGCTTCACTTGAAGTGTCCCTTATCCTGGCAATAGAAGCACTGTGCTTCCTTTGGGTTTGAAGAAGGAGTAATGGGACCTTTCTTTGTCCCACTTGAAGAGGAACCATCAAGAGTCTTACCCTTGGTACCCTTCGAAGGGCTTTTCCTCTTCTTACCCTTTCCCTGCCCAATAGCCAGAACAGGGGCTGTTGAAGGAGTAGAAGTAGCAACCGCTTTACCCTTAAGGCCATTTTCAGCTGTCCTTAAGAGTCCTTGAAGTTTGCTAAGTGTGACTTCCTCCTTGTTCATATGATAAGTCATACGAAACTGATCATAACTTGGAGGTAAGGAATGGAGAATGATGTCAATCGCCATTTCCTCAAGAAAGTCAACATTTAGCTTCAGCAATCGGTCAACGAACCTTTGCATCTTCTGCAAGTGACCGGTGATGGGTTCACCATCCTTCATCCTTGCGGTTATCATAGAGGAGATGATTTCATACCTCTCCTGACGCGCGCTCTGATGGTACCTTTCCATCAGATCCAGGTGCATCTCATAGGGGTAGAAATCTTCATAGGATTTTTGAAGTTCAGGAGTCATGGTGGCCATCATGATGCATGCTACTTTAGTAGCATCCTTTTCATGTGCAACAAACTCCGCAAACTCTTCAGGAGTAGCAGTGGCTTCATTCACAACCTTAAGCTCCTTATCGATGACATATTCTTTGTCCTCATAGCGGGTAATCATTCTGATGTTTCTGATCCACTCATTGAAATTGGATCCATCAAAGATTACCTTACCACACAAGTTCATAAGGGAAAAGGAGCCTGTTGGGTTTGAGCCAGAAGCATTGTTGGAAGACATCTGAAAGGAAAGAAAGACAAGTTTCATTAGATTAGGAATCCTTAATAATTCACCCAAATGAAATATTAAGGCTAGGACCCAACAAACTATTTATAGTTGGAAGAGGGATGCCGTAATCCATACTATAAAATATTTGAAGGTAGGTAAATGACGATTTACCAATTTCCACCATAAGAACGAAATATTTTATTATTAGGTTTTATTGGTTTTGAAACTCCTAGATCTTTTGAGATACATTGAACTTTTCAATGGCATGTTTGAATCTCGATTGTGCCCTCTCAAGTTTGTGACTGGGATGCCGAGGATCACAAACAAGGTGTGAATAACCATACAAATTGACTTGGTACCCTTAACAATATTACCTAATCGATGTGCCGGTTAACCACACACGCTCCACCGATCTATAATAAAGTTAAGTTACCCTTTGCCACTCTTACTAGTCCATGTTAGTGTGCCGGTTAACCACACACGCTCCACTAACGACTTGGTAAGGTACAAAGTGTAATTTTATGGGCTAGCACCAATTTCACATTTTCCTAAAGTAACTAAGATTGGGAATTTATAATGTATAGTTACTTTATAATTCATTATACTTTTAACGAGTATTTAAAGTCATATCCTACCCGTTCGGCTAACGACCCTCCACCGATCAAGGAAGCGGTGGGTGAGAGTGGACACCCATTAAGTCACCATTTTATAGGCAACAACCTTATACCCCCCTTATAGACCGGCTTCATGAATGAGGCCTACTAACAGTAAGAATGACATATTCTTATACATATCTATATAATAAAATTATAATAATAGTATAAGTGTTGATTTTTAAACCTTTTAAAAATCTAAGGTTTAATTTGGAATTAAAGTATTAAAGTATAAGACTTTTCAAATTCCAAAACTTGAGGGCAAGATTTGAAACTATTCCAAGTCTCTTCAATTTGTAACTTATGAGTTTTAATGGTTCATAAAAACGAAGACTCTTCATTTTATGAAACCTCTTTAGTTCTTTAATCATAATTAAAAGAAGTGACTTTTGGTTATCCATAACTTGAGGACAAGTTATGGACACCATCATAGCCATTACGATCATGAATTAAACATACATGGAGGTTACATATAATTCCTATGATCTTCTAAAAACTCATAAGAACACAAATTCATGTCAAGCAATTTCAAGAAATCATATAACTATATACAATACTTGAAAATTGATAAAAGCCATGTAAAATGGGTTAACATAATCATTATCATTTTGAAAAACAGATTTTACAAGTCCAAAACAGATTGGGATAATGATCTTAATCCATTTCCAGCAACAAAACTCGAAAAAACTGCCCAGCATGCTCCTACTCGCTGAGTGCACTATTCTACTCGTCGAGTAGGATGAATTTGTTCATGGACTCGGCGAGTCCTCCCCATGGACTCGGCGAGTCCAGTCGTCAGAATGCAGAATTTTCGATTTTTAAGCAGTTTTGCATCAAGTATACAGAAAACAATCCTAGGCTCTGATACCACTGATGGGTTTTTGAGCATTCTAACACTTCCTAAGTGTACATGCAACCCTAATAACCTTGAATCTATGTTTTCTCTATATACATGCAAATTTCTTTTTCAAGGTTATTTCCTAACTAGCATGGCATGGGGATTACATAAAACATAAAAACTAGTAGAAATACATACCTTGTTGTTGCTTGGATTCCTTCAAGACTTTGTGAGCCTAGCACCCCAAATGTTGTGCCTCAAATGCTTCACACAACACCACAAGACTTGGAATAACTTGAGAGAATACTTCTAGCACTCAAAATCGGTTATGCCCTCTCTAGTAACACTATGTTCACTAGGTCATAATTTTGCTAGCCATAGGGTTCCTTTTATAGTGTTGTCACAATTAGGGTTTACACATGAATGCCCTTAATTGTCATGACTCTTGATTTCTCATGACCCATGGGTTTGTAACTCCCATGGACTATCCATGGAGCTCCAAATGGTTACATCCATAACCCACAAACCATGGATCATTAATCCACCATAAAAGAATTGAAGATTGTCATAATCAACCCTATATATTTAATTAGTCTCACTTTGATCACCAAATTAATACTAGATTAATACTTGATCAATACTAATTAAATAATACTATTATTAATATATTAGAACTTATAATATATTAATAATCATAAGTGCCTTATTCTCTCATTTAGTCTATCCAAGTATTGCAATGCCATGCAACCCAAATGGATCATGCCGGGTCGGGTCAAGTACATACCAAATAAAGTTATGGACTTAGACACTATATCCAACAATCACACCAATCCATGACACATTCTCGGGTGAGCATTTGTTCGTTATCAAGAAACCTCCATGGTATGCGGACATTGTCAATTATTTGGTCACAAATAAGTTCCCCCCGGAATCCACACGTTGGCAAAAGGTCAAAATCAAGAAGGGGGCAAAGAGGTATGTATGGGATGAGCCATACCTTTGGAAGTATTGCGCGAACCAAATTATCCGAAGGTGTGTTGAGCAAAAAGAGGTACAATACAAACTTAATTTTTGTCATTCCTATGCTTTTGGAGGTCATTTTGGACCCCAAAGGATAGCTAGAAAAGTTTTAGAAAGTGGATTTTATTGGCCCACCATTTTTCATGATTCTTATGTGCTATGTGCACATTGTGATAAGTGCCAAAGATCCGGGTCCTTAAGCTCTAGGAATCAAATGCCCCTTACCCCCATCTTAGTTTGTGAAATATTCGATGTGTGGGGTATAGACTTTATGGGACCATTTCCGCCCTCTTTTGGTTGTTCATATATTTTGTTGGCGGTGGACTATGTGTCCAAATGGGTGGAGGCCAAGACCACCTGTACTAATGATTCCAAGGTTGTTGTGTATTTTCTTAAAGCACAGATTTTCTCCCGATTTGGCACTCCAAAAGCTCTAATAAGTGATCGTGGGACTCATTTTTGCAACCGGATGCTTGAAGCCGTTCTGAAAAAGTATGGGGTGACTCATAAAGTCTCAATAGCATATCATCCCCAAATGAATGAGCAAGCAGAGGTTTCCAATAGGCAAATCAAAGGAATTTTGGATAAAATAGTCAATCCAAACCGTAAGGACTGGAGTATAAGGTTGGATGATGCCTTATGGGCATACCGCACTGCTTTCAAAACCCCCATTGGTATGTCCCTATATCGGCTAGTGTTTGGGAAACCATGTCGCCTTCCGGTTGAACTTGAACACAAAGCTTTTTGGGATGTGAAGAAATTCAACTTGAATGAAGATGAAGCGGGCAACAAAAGGAAGTTGGACATTCAAGAATTGGAAGAGATCTGAAATGATGCACATGAAAGTGCAATGATTTACAAAGAGAAGACTAAGGCATATCATGACAAGATAATCTCCAGAAAAACCTTCACAAAAGGTCAAAAAGTGTTGCTTTACCACTCAAGATTCAAGTTGATATCAGGGAAACTAAGATCAAGATGGGTTGGTCCCTTTGTGGTTCCAAATGTCTTTGACCATGGTGCAGTGGAAATCACAAGCCAACAAACCGGGAAGATTTTCAAAGTTAATGGCTATAGATTGAAACCATATTATGAAGGATTCCAAGTGAAGAATGAAGAGATGGAATTGGTTGAGAGCCCCACATTTCAAGAATGAAACATATTCAGGGGCCAAGGACATAAAAAAACGGGCGGCTAACCGGGAGGCAACCCGGGGGTATTTTTTTCTTTTCTTTCATTTCTCATTTTCTCATCAGATTTTCTTCGTTTTAAAGCTTTCAAGTTGTTTTTCATGTTCAAAGAGGTTAAAAAATCATTTCACGGGCAGTAACGGATTAGCGGATTGCAATTTGAAAAAATGAAAAATCGACAAATTGTTGCCTTCTCAGAGATTTACACGGCCGTGTAAATATATACCTATCGAATACACGGACCATGTAATCGGCCATGTTGTACGTTCAAATATCTCATTTACATGGCCCGTGTAAATATATGCCTATCAAATACACGGCCCGTGTAAACGCAAATATAAGGTTGTGCGTTTTTAATCAGCAAATCCGATTTTTCTTCACTTTCTTTTCACAAAAACCTGCGCATCCTCTATCCCTTACTGCCCCATTTGAAAAAACCCTAAAAACATTCCATCTTCCTCAATTTTACTCCATAATTCAAGCTCCAAGGTATGCAATTCTTCTCTTTTCTTCATCTTCTTTGTCTTGAACCTTAATTTCACCCTCCCATGGCCGATTTTGGGGGTTTTGAGGAAACCCTAGAGTTTTTGGGTCTAAAAATTTCGAACTAATTCTTGTAATTTCTTGTAGGATAAGCTTAGGGAAAGCTTAAGGAAGCATTGGACATCATCCAAACACCATTTACAAACACAAATTTGGTATAGTTGTTCCAAACTCTTTTCTTTATGCATATAGTTAGAACCATGTTTTTGGGGTGATTTTTGGTGGTATTGTTAGTTTTTATGCATGCTCTAGAGCTCACAATTGTCCTACATTGTGTGAAAATTTTGTTGAATTCATTGGAAAATGGCATCCTCTGGCAAGACAACTAGACTTGGGACCTCAAATATGGGTAGTCAAGAGACTCATGATGAACAAGACCAAGGTCCCATGGAAAACCCCTATCAATTTGGTCTTATTTTTTAGTCCAATCCACAAGAAATTGTGTATTCAAGCATTATTCGAAGGGAAAAAGGGGCTCAAAAATTTGTGGATATCCAAGCCCTTAAGGACCTTCACATCTACAAAGGAGTCCACAAACTTTTGAAGAACATAGGTTGGGAAGGTTTCTTGAATCTCCATGCAGTGAGTTACCAAAAACCCATGTTGGAACTCTTGTCATCCATCACCTTTGATTACCAAACACACATCCTCACCTTTCGTCTACTCAACCAATCCCATCGGATTCATGCTGACACCCTTTGTGACATTATTGGTGCTCCAAAAGCAAAAAGGGATGTGTATACGGAAAAGGGTAGAAAAACTGTCATATTTGAGCAAAGCTGCAGAGGATTTTGGACAAGCATCTCTTGTGAAGGCGAATTTCAATCTGGTACGGCAAAGGCTTCTAGTATCATACATCCGGTCCTTAAGGTCACACACCGGATCGTTGCTTCTCTCTTGTTCCCTCAAGAAGAGATTAGCAAGGCAAACAAGAAGGAATTGGAAGTCTTATGGTGCATGATCCACAAGCCCGAGGAAGTTCCTCATTTCGGGTGTTGGGTAATCCAAAAAATGCTCAAAAACTCCATGAGCAATGGTGGCCAGCTTCACTGTCGAGGAATGGTTTCAATAATAGCTGAACATCTTGGTCTCCACCTACCCAATAACCCAACTGACATAATTTTGGGCCGAATTCAGTTATCTATTGATGTTATGGAGACTATGCACCTCTTTCACCATAACCCCAACTTGGATGTTCATTGGACTGTAGATGGTAAAGAGTATCTACGTATTGACAGCCAAAATAAGAAGATACTCGCTTTGGCCAACGACATCCCATCTACAAATTGGCGCCTTCAGTCCAATTTGGGTGTTACTGCAGTCCGTAGACCCCCAACCACTACCCCCATCCCCCTGCTCCACCTGCAGGTGCCTCCGGTTCGTCTCACCCCATTCCCTTTCCCGAACACAACATTTACATGGGCGAGTTTGCACGATTAGACAACCATTACAGGAGTCTTCAGCAGGAGGTAGGCAAGATTTATACGGGTGTTGCTGAACATACATCCGAATTTCAGGACTACCTTAATCTTCAAAAGGAGCGTTGGGCCCAGCAGGAGCTGCGGTGAGTCGAGTTTGATCAGCGATGGGTCGCTCAAGAGCAGCACAACTGCAACATGCATTACTTGATGAGCAATCTCCACCACGCCCTTGTTCTTCCACCGCAACCACATCCACCACCAACCCAACCCCAGTGGCCCCCATATTATCCTACATAATATCAGCCCTATTACCCACCACAGTTCCCCCCTCATCCTCCGCTGCCCGACCCTCAATAGGCCGGCTATGCCTCTCTCCAAGCATCGAGGACGATGCTATATTTTAAGCTTGGGGAGGGGCATCCATCCATGCATAGATCCTGTTGCATGTAGCTTGCAGTTGTGTACATATTGCATAATTCTTTTTCTTTTTTATTTTTATTTTTAATTTTATTTTGCTCTCCTTTTCTGCATATAAAAATTTTCAAAAACCAAAAAGATTTTCTTTCTATTCTATTTTTAATATTTTTTTTGCATTTTGCATCTGAATTTTTTCATTGCATTCATAAAAAAAATTGCTTTGTTTATTTTAATCCAATCCCAAGCAGCCGAATCTTCTCAAAAAAGTTGAGCTGGTATGTGAGTCGTATGCCTTGGGATTAGACTTGCTCTTTTTATTGAAAATCTCAAAGCAAGCTAATCCCACAAGAAGACACCTCCCGAAGCTACTTGTGCAATACAGAAAATGAAAAGGTTGTCAACATCGGAGCATAACGACAGGTATGAGTCAATCTTTGGTACACGTGGCCGGTCTTATGAGTAGTAAGTGCTCAATTGGACCAAAAATGCCAAATTCAAGAAAGAGTAAAAAGAATATAAAATTTCAATGTCCCGAGCCTTCCAACGATCTAAAAAGTCCTTTCTTCTCATTCCCTTTTATATACCCTGCTTGGGGACATAGTTTCCAACTATACTTACGGGTCTTTGCGTGTTGACTTTTGTCCCCCGAAAAAAATGTCCTAGAAGCCTCTCACGGTTATAGACCGTGAGATGTCCCACAATAGAAAAGTCAAGGACGAAAATATAAAGAAATAAGCCTGGCAAATAAATTGATAAGAGTATTATGTGTTGTCTTAGCCTTTGTGTGTGTGTGTGTATATATATATATATATATATATATATATATATATATATATATATATATATATATATATATATATATATAATTATTAAGTTAATCTGTGACCTTTGGGACCCGAATGAGTAGACTATGAGGGGTGTTCTACATCTAATCGCCTAAAGCTGAATTGTTTGGGACTGATTGGGTTGAAAGTTCGCTACACAGGTTCCATAGAAAGTCATAAACTTAATAATAACAAAAAAATATAGATATGTCTATGTATTCAAATAAATCTAATATGTGGCCTTTGAGGTTCGGGCAAGTAACCCGAGCGATCTCTTTAAATCTAGCACACTAAGGTCATCTGGTCTGGATGTGTTGGTTGGAAGCCCGTTACATGGATTTCAAAGAAAGCCATGAGCTTTATTTGTAGGAAAATATAATTAGATAGTTTGTATATATTTATGTTTATAGTTTAATTGAATAATATGTTTAGGAAAAATGTTTAGCTGCCAAAAGATTCCCTTGGACTTCGACTTGAACTTATGACATTGGGACTGACTGTTAACTACTTTGACTAGTGTAAGTGGCATGAAATTTGTAACCAATCTGGGTAAATTTTAGGGAATTCTTAGAAAAGATTTTTTAGAAAAAGATTGTTGTTAATCAAAAAATAGCTAGAGTCGGTCTTTGTTATATTTTGTAAAACAAAGATGATTGAACATATTTTTGTCACATACATTTTCACGAGAGTAAGACCGTAATTTGTTCCATGAATTGAATTGATGTTTTTAAAAGGGAATAAGTGTTGTGATATTTGATTCTGTTGTGTTGCATTAGGGATGGCCAAAGTCTTATTTCTATTGTTATATAATATTTTGAGACTTATGTCAAGTTGAATCAAGGCACGCAGGTACATTCTTAACTATGCTACAAAAACGAGGTTAATTGGGTTGGATCTTTTTCATATTTGTTTTGGTTATTGCATTAAGTTTCAAAAGTTTTGGTTTTGATTTTTGTTTCTTTTCTTTCATTTTATTTCCTCCGGCCTAAATTTTTCTTGTTCTTTCTTAGGGACAAGAAAGGTTTAAGCTTGGGGAGATTTGTTAGGTGCATTTCATGCACCCATTTTGTAGTTTTATTTCATAAAAGTGCATTGCATATAGGCTTAAATTCATGTATTTTGCATGTTTTTCGGGATTTTTCATGAGGCTATTTCATTCACACACTTTTGTGATATTTCAGGGACTTTTGGAGGAAGGGTCTTGCTTGAGGAGGTAAATAAGAGATGTAGATGAAGTTTCGGGACTTGCGGAGCGCCGAGGATGAATATATCAAAGAATTGAAGATTTTGGTTTTTTAGAGAATTACACGGCCGTGTAAATGGAAGCCTTGTATTTACACGGGCCGTGTAAACGAAGACTCTTGATCATTGTACTTTGAAGGTCTGACCAATTTACGCAGTGTACTCTTGTATTTACATGGGCCGTGTAAACGGTAGTAATAATTTCCACGGGCCATGTAAATGTGGTCGTAAGTTAAAAACCAGTTTTTCTTCTTTCTTAAAGGATGAAACCGGTTCCATTGGAAGTTAACTCGATTTTAGGAGTTCTTGGGGGATTTTTCGGGAAGATTTGGAAGTGAATTAATACTTGGAAACACTTGGATTTCGTTTGGATTTCAATTTGTATGACTTTAACTTCAATTTCTAGATTTGTGTTTTGTTCTAGTCATGTGTGGCTAGAAACCTAGACTCTCCAACTTTATGTATTGACTATTGTGTGTGATTTCAATCATGTGACTTGGTGTTTGTTTCTAAATGCTATCTAGTGAATTTGATTTTGTTTTAATTGAAAGTTTGATTATAATTCTAGTTCTTATTAGCCATTTGAGTCAGGGTTGAATCACCCAAGTTATCTATTATGCAAAATTCGTAATTGTTTTGTTAAATAGAACACGTAACAAGCACTAAATTGAATTTCTTCAAGTGATTCTAGTGTAAATCAAATTCACACATTCTTACGCTCCCGAGCTTATGAGGAGTATTGAATGTTGTTTGTAAAATTCACACAAAACATAATGCAATTTCTCCACCTAATTCTAAGAGCTTGTTTAGATTAGATTGGTGAGATTAGAATTAATCAAAGAGCTCATTTTGATTAATTAATGTGGTAAATAGAAATTGCTAGAGCTTGTTAGCATTTCCAAGTGCCAACTTAGATAGAATTAAACAAATATCATTTCATACTTGGAATCACATTGCTAGTTAGTCTTGCATGAAGTTGGAGTATTTACAAATCTTGAGTTTATTTCCCTTAATCAATTGTTTACTTATTACTTCAGTCCTTTGTTTGAATCAAAACATATAAATCCCCTCTTTTGTGATCACATTTGTACTTTACGTAAAAAGGGTATATGCACTTGTTCCGTGTCTCTGTGGATCGACCCTACTTACTTTGTATTACCTTTTTAGTGCAAAGTAGTAGTGTTTTTGGAGTCATTCGTACCCCTTTTATTTATTGGGTTTGACACACCTAACAATGATGTGATGTTTATTAGATAATGGTCGGTAATAAACCTCATCAATCTTAATAGATTAATATATTGTTTTTTCCTTAATCCCGGGTTGAAGGTAAACTTAAACAAAATCAAAGTTTATGGTGTTGGAGTGAATGATCAAGAGGTTGATAGAATTGTTGACTGTTTAAAGTGTCAGGCCACATCGGTGCTATTTGTATTTTCAGAGCCAAAACGTCTATACTCAGCGGACCACATCTATAATCTTCTACAGAAGAAGAGGTGGATCGAACATCTGTAGTAAACGTATTTTACTAATTTTATACTTTTTTACAACCTTTTTTATACATTTTTAATAACTATTTGAAACTAATTTACAACGCTTATAAAAAAATACAACGTAATGAAGCTGAAAAAAATATAAATACATTTTTTTAAAAAAATGGACGATGTAAAAATTATAAGTAAAAATGTTTAGAAAAAACATAAGTTGTAAAAAGAAGTTTTGAAACTTTTTTAAAACCTCTAAAAAGAAATTTTATTTTTTAAACACTTTAAATAACATTTCAAACTTTTAAAACATTTTTATTTCGATTTTTTCAGACTTTTTTATGTTGTAGAAAAAAGTTTAGAAAAGAAATAAATTTTTTTAAAAAGGCTTAAAATTTAATTATGTTATAAATAAAGATTGTAAAACAAGTTAAAAGGATTATATAAAGACAATCTAAAATTTTATCAAAAGTTTTAAAACGTTATAAAAATATAATAGGCATTATAAAAAAATTATAAAATGGTAGTAAAAAAAGTTGTAAAAATGTATAAAAAGTTTGTACAAAAAGTCTTTAAAAAGTTTTAACAAGTTGTAAAAAAAAGTTTAAAACGATAATTTTGGAAAAAATTCCAATAAAATAAAATGTTCAGAAATTTTTAGGTTTTAATTTTTTATCCTTCTTTTTTTGTTTAGTAGAGGTCTATGAGAAATGTGTTCCTGTCTGAAGACATTGGTCTAGGTCTTTTGGCGCGTAGACGTTTTCACGTTTCCAGTGTTCTAAAAAACAAACACACTTCAATACTCCACAAACGTAGATGTCTTTCCGCCTGCATACATAAGTGCTTAAATAGCCATTTTTCCAAAAAGCAAACAACACCTTCCTTTCCTTTCACTTAGGCTTCTCGGTAGGGAACAATATGAATTTTTTTAAACATTGGAGCCATATTATTGATAGGTTGTAACGCCTACAACTTTCGGCTAAATATTTTAGATATAATAATATTATAAATCCTCGATTGGCATTATTATTAGTCGTACGTGTTGCAGACTACATATTATAAAGTCGTTTTAGTAATTTATCGACAAGCGACGAAATGGAAATATCGATTGAAGATTATTTAGGACAAATAATCTTGACGGAAAATGTAGAAGTTGCGATATGAATCTCGTACCACAAAGCAAACTCAAATTGAACTATGTATACAAAAGTTATATACTTATGAAGTTTCACGATTAGACAGCGTATCGTAAATAGTGAATTGGAGATAGGTTGCTTATTAACTTGATTAATCTAAACAAAAGTCGTAGTAGGCGTAAAACCGAGAATGTTCATATAGAAAACACTCAAATCTAACTTCATAAGAGGAAGTTTTGATTATTCTGATATTTCAGCGTAACAGTGTTAGCGTAGAAATTAAATTTTAGATATGTTGATCGTTATCCGAAACGATCTAAAAGAGAATTGAAAATCTCGTAATAAGGAGTTTCTCGATATAAAAAGTCGAGAACGGGTATCATATGAGAAAGTTATCATTTTTACACGGACTTTAATAGTCTAATACTATAAAATATAACTTTAAATATAAAAGAAAAATTAGCCTACGAAGTCTAAATAAAAGTTGTAGATCTCATCAATAGGTACGCGTGAATATAAAACCGATCGAAAATGGAGCTCGTATAAAGAAGATATGGATTTTTAAATGGAGAGGCTGTCATGTCGCCCTCTTCCGACCAGGTGTGCAACGCATACCTAATCTGTGTGCGGCGTGAAAGTTATTTTGCACTATATATAGTTGCTTTCATCTCACTTCACTCCTCACCTTTTCCAACTATTCTCTCTCGATTTCATTCTCTTTTAGTCCAATATCTCTTTATTTTTTAGTTCCCAGCTACCTTAGCGAAGCCCTGTGGTATCAGATAGTCGGTGAATAGAAGCTCCTATATCAGAGTTATGTCCGCATAATCCACGGTTTCATTAGATTACTTTGTAAGTTAAGTTATGCTTATTTTATTCATGTGTAACTTCTAATTATAGTCATAGTCGTTATTATGAACCTATAATTAATATTTATCAGAGTACCAAGTCATTATGCTGATTGATCTACTTACGGGAGTGATGTCTAGGCTGGATTTAGTGAGGTGTTTAAAGTGGCATTTCCAAACAGTATACCCTGTATACCAATTTTGCAGCGTACAAAAAAAAGATAAACAAGAATGAACTTGTTGATTCTAAAAGAATAACCAAGACAATCTCTTCAAAGCCACGTTGATTCTACGAATACCGTGAGATTGGCTTCAAAATCTGGGTTAACACGCACAAAATTTTGGGAGAAAATAAAAAGTTCATAAAATTGATGATCGACCATGCAAATTACATCAACAATAGTTAAATAAGAAGCAGAAATTAAAACGAAACTCTAAAGGTCCATGGGCCAAATACAAACCCAAAAACAAAAACCAAAAATTAAAATAACAAAAGTGTTCATAAGTCCATTTAGAAAGCGATTTTTGAACTCAAAATGGGTAAGTAGGCCCAAAACTGAATCCCGTAGCCAAAAGTGTTCATAACTCCATTCAGGAACTTATTTAGACGTGCTCCTTGCTCCAAGCTTCGATTTGAATGGTTGTAGGCCCAAAACTAAATCCCGTAGCCAAAGTTATGGCCATTTCCGTGAAACCTTTTGTCACATGACCGTCTCTAGGAACGCAAGGGCCCGATCCTCCACACTAGGGCCCGCATCATTCCCTCCTGGGTAGATAAAATTTGACCTCGAATGTGCTCCATGGTCATCATATGAAGAATCCCCATAATAAGGAAGGAAATGTTTTACATTGAAAATATCATAACAACGAATGTGACTTGGCAACTGCAGACGGTAAGCATTGGAATTGATATTCTCCACAATCTCCACTGGTCCAATCTTCTTGGCGGACAACTTGTTGTACTCACCAACTGAAAAACGATCTTTAGTCATACTGAAGGACCAATAAATAATTAAGATACGAGTGCGAGTTGAGCACCACCAACAGAAGTCCAAAAGTTTGATACTCGTTGGGCAAATCGCAAAAAATGTGGTTTTTATAGAAGGGATACGCATAAGGATGTTAGATGTACGTCGGTATCCAGTTACCTTATTTATAATCAAGTAGAGCACGATAATGTTAATCGTCTTAGAAAGGATGAAGAGAAAATATTGAGTTAAGAAATTGTCGTTGCTGCTAATATTGTTACCCTCATCTGCTGTCTGGTAAATGTGTATGTTAGTAGAACGATCTAAGCGTTTGTCATGATCTTGATCGGACTACGTTGTGTCTTACGAGAAGATCCCTCGTTGTAAGCACAAGAAGCAATACTATATTGAAAGTATTAAAGTCATCATGACAGGTAGGGGTTTCCTTCAAGCAGAAATAAAACTACCAATCGTAGAGACAAAGCCAGCCTGGGCTTTGATTCGTTGTATGTCGCGAGAAAGTAAAGGTTCGAACCCAAGTATGGGAGACCCATAGTGCGAAAGGCAACTTGACTTCAGATTCAACATCAAGATCTAGAGAAGTTGCAGCACCAGAAGCTAAGAAAATAATTAGTAGCTTCAATAATTATGTTGATAGAATGGGCATTTTACTTAGAAAGTAAGGAAACGAAATTAAATATTGTGACGAAACTTGAAACCTTTACCTGTGCCTATAGGTAAATGGAATGATCTCATCTTAGCTCTTAAAATCAAGTATTAAACGATTGTATAGGAACCACGATATGTTGTGAGTCAGAATTGAACGAATGATAAAAGTATACCTTCCTAGGTATCAAGAATGTAAGGAATTAGTCCATATAAGACATTTTCGTAGACTTGTTATCAAGAAGAAATTGAGATATATGGATTTGAATCCCTTCTCAGATCTTATTAAAAATACATATGTTAGTGATAACTTGAAAATGGTATAGACTGGCAAAGTCGAAACCCAAAAGGGGGCACGTAACAGTTAGGTTCGTGGACCATGCCATTTTAAGAAAAGGAGAAATGGTAATGGGAGATACTCGACGTATTTAGGGCATTTAATGTCCCAAAAATAAAACCCAAAAATTTCATTTTTAAATTAATACAACCAGTATTCCAGAAACATCATCATAAAAATCCAAATGAAACAAATGTATCAATCATCACATCATATCAGAGTAAGTCAAGAAAATGTGGAACGAGGTGGTGTGTGCTCTGCCATCATCCCGAGCTCTTCCATTTGAAAACCGAAGTACCTGAAATATAAACCAAAAACAGTAAGCACAAACTTAGCGAGTTCCCCAAAATACCACATACCAATCATACAAATACGCTCAGCCCTGGGGTTCATTACAACCCAAAACAAACAAGTATAGGCCCTGCCCTAGGGCCTCGCCCTTGGGTATATTTCAACCCGAACATATCATAGTGGGCCCCGCCCTAGGTTATATTTCAACCCATCATGCTATATTGGGCCCCGCATTGGGGTGTATTTCAACCTGTCATGTTATATTGGGCCCCGCCCTGGGGTGTATTTCAACCCAATCACAACATGTATCTCACAACAACCAACCTACTACATAACCAGATAATGGGCCGGCCTTGGTGCCTTCGACCCGTGACCATGGTGAGAAGACTCACCTCGCACTGTCGAAACTCACAGAAAGAATCTCTGGTTGTTGGCCTGCTAACATCCTCGTGCTATAAATCACAAAATAATCATCCAATCAATAATTGGATCCTGACTTACCCTACGAGTCCAAAATTGGAGAAAATACCATTTTACCCTACCTTATACTTGGCCTAAGGCCCAACTCCAAATGTCCAAAGGCCTAATTTCCAACATAATCAGTCAACACCCAACTATGGCCCAATTTTCCAAATTGGGCCCCCCAAACCCCTTTAATTGCCTAGCATCCAATAGAGCCCAAAAGATACCAACCAGAAGCCCAAGAAGAATCTAATGGCCCAAACTACGAAAACCCAAAAATGGCCCAAACCTCAAAAGCCCAAAACGCCCCTCTGGGGAGTACGCCCAGCGTACTAGAGACCTAAGCTCCGTGTACTCGACCACAAAGCATAACATACAAAAGCTTGATGCACGATCCTCGCATTACGTTGAGCGTACCTCCTCGTACACCCAACGTACTAGTCAGGAGTCCAAAAACCCATATTTTTCTCTTTATGGGTTAAGACAAGATGTCAAAAACATAGATATGGTCCCTAGCCAAGGTCTTAACCAATAAAGTTTCCAACTTTGCTCACAAACACGACTTAATGGAACTCAACACTTAAAAAAAGAACTTAATAAGAGCTTAATACATGCATGGACCAAAACCTTTTATAAAGTTTCCATTTTTATGGATAAGGGACCTTGGTGGAGCTTAGATCTAACATCCACTACTTCTGGAGTAGATCAAAAGCTCACCTTTACATCATGGGACTCAAAAAGGACAAATAAGTCCATCAAAGTAGATCCAACCAAAAAGATCATCAAGGTTAAAGCTTTTTTACCTTAGAAAGCTTGCAAATGGAATGATACTCCTGGATCTAGAAGTTCAAGCCACACCTCCAAATGGTTCTCTTCTTCTTCTTCACAAAACACCCATCAAGCACATACCAAACTCAAAATCACCAAATTGCACTTAGGGTTCGATTCTAGGGTTAAAAATGGATGGAGGCTGAAAGTATTAAGGTTTGGAGAAGAGAAAGTGAGCTTAAATAGGGTCCAAAGCCCTAAAATAGGATTTGGATGAATCTGGAGTACGCCCTGCGTACTCCTAGTACGCTTAGCGTACTCCTCTCAAGTTACCGATCCTTTGTCTTCCTACGCCCAGCATACACCGAGGTCCGCCCAACATACTTACCTTCGCATTAGTACGCCCTGCGTACTCCCTATGTACGCCTCGCGTACTAGGGTTTTGCCTTAAACCTTTCAACCTTTTGAAGGCTATGACTCCTTTGTTATAAGCCCGATTCCGACGATCCTTATATCCACGAAGAGGTAACGAGATTCTCTACACTTCTATCAAATAATACTCACCTTAATATTTCCCGAACAAAAATCCAATTTCCATAAAAGCCCGAGCTGACACTTTTCCAAGATACCCCTTGGCTCCAAAACACAAACCAAACACCCTGATCATCTAAATTATGTCACCCACACCCAATTAGGACACGATTCGGGACAGGGTGTTATAACTCTCCTCAATTTAAATTAGATTTCGTCCTTGACATCATCCCTAACCATCCCAGACGCCAGGTGGCTTGAGCAACTTAACCACAACCCCGAGGTACAACACCCTTCCCAAAGACTACCGAGCCCAAACCTAACAGGGCTCTCTAATCCTGAAAATGAGCGAACTCTTTCCCAGCCTAAAACAATCCCATGCCGAAATAGCCACATCTACTCAACCTGAACCCTAAAGCCTCGAATTGGTCTGACTCCCTGACAGACCGCCCGCACTGAACCAATGCTAATTCCATTCCACTTATCCATCAAACTGACTACTCACTTCTGATTAACTGAGGTTTCCACTAGAAAGCAAAATAACAGAGTAAACGCTGCTACCGACAACCTTTCACTTAACCATAGGGATTAGATATTCCTTTGAGAGAAGTTTCATCCCGATGATACCAATTCCAAGAATATAATGAGCAACACGAGACAAACTCGGAGATAAACCTTTTAATGCTGAAAAAGGCACTACTACCCTTGATTGCCAAACCAACATACCACTGCTGAGATTCTGAAACCCCATACATGGCTGACTCCCACACAGATAGTACCCATCCCACAACACAATCACAAGAGCCTAATCTACCATCAAAACTAAAACCATCCCTTAACCCTGAACCCTTCAACTGGTACTCTTGGCATACATACTCCTTAGTTTATACCTTAATGAAATGAATACCTTGCACATAAACCTCCACGATTCCCAACGCGGGTTCCTACCAAGAACTAACTCGGACCTAAATCATAACCCGAGATCCAGGGATCTACACTTGCATTTCCCATGAAACCTTCTAATTCATGGCAATCCCTCACTAAACCGGGATACAAAGGTTCCCAACCCATCACTGAGGCTACCAGTCTCGCACTTGGTCTAGCCACCAAGTTCCAAATGACAAGGATGCCCTAGCCTAAGCATCCCTCTGCGCCACTCACTCACCACACACTTAATCCTGCAAACCAAGATCCAATCCTTCGACCTAATGGTCTCTATCAGGTTCCACCTGCATGCCATAATCACACGATCCCCGCCCTCGGGCCCCACCCAAACTAGAGCTACATAGGCCCGACTCCACCTCAGACCCCAAAGCCCTCATCATACAAGAACAGACAGCGAAGCTCTAGCATGACCCTCAACCTGGATTCATCAACAAGCATGCTATACTGAAGGCACCGACCAGCTGTTGGGAGTTTCCTAAACTCCCAACTCACACTGCTCCCATCCCGAAGGCCACTAGGGTCGACTCTCCTCCTTACTGGGATGCGAAACCTACCCTAGTTCCACACCCGATCCAACTCCTAGAAATTTCCAATTAATACTCCCCCACTTGGACTCGTCGAAGCTCTCCTAACCCGCGAGACTTGATGGGTTCCCAACCCATCTATCTTCATATACACGAACCCACTATGGTTGGCGCTTACCAATACTAACGTTCCATTACTACTCAAACCCGATGATTGCCCAACTCCTGAAATTCAAATAGCTACTCCCCGAATGATGCCCATGATACCACACCATAACCTTAAGTTCTGAACTGGTGAATCTTCACCCCAACTTCCATTCTCAAAGAATCACTAGATACTAACCATCTACAACCCATGCGAATATGAAATTCCCCTGACACCTCTAATGACCAAACAACTCATGCAACTGCCACCACTGTCTTCTTGCTACCGCTCCTTCCCTAGCACTGGTAGAGATTGAACGCAAAGGTTATTCCTTGGACAACTGCCGATTATACTAGAACACATGATAACACAACTTAACTCTGACTTCAATGGAGAACTAACTAGCTAATCTGATCATAGACCATTCAATCAATACCACCCCCTCCCCCCAAATTGATCCCAACAAAGACCCAGAATAGCAACCGAACACGCTGACACCCTCTCAGCAAGATGCGACCCACTAATGATTCATGACATGCAGAATAGCATATAACAATGCTTGATGATATAACCCAAACAATAGCAAAGAACCAAAGTAGAGATAATGCTTACCCAAACAAGAAAGAAATTCCAAGGCAATATAAATTCTGATAATAACCAAGAAGAAAACAAAATATGACATACCCGCAATATCGTCCGAAGAAACCATGACCCTCTCTTCATGCCAAAGTACCTGCGATGGAACCCGAGCTGCCCCAACCACTAAGCGGGGGCAATTCGCGTTGATATGACCCAGATGATGACAACGATGGCACAATTCTACTGCCAGTGTGCATTCATGGCAGAAGTGGCCCTTTCGTCCGCACCTACAGCACTTAGACCTGTTGCGCACATCCTTTTGTGCCCTTTTATCCTTCATGGAACCACCACGACCTCTCGAGTCTCTAACCCTAGCTATGGCAACATCCAACTACTCCGATCGTCGATTTGGACGATGAGTCCGCCTCCTCTTCCCCAACTGTCTATCTGAACCAAAGATTACAGGAATCCATTCTAGAATACCACGAGTAATTTCCGGCAAGATGAACTCCCGCATGTGCTCATCAACCGGCTCAGTACCTGCACCTGATCTGGAACTAGAACTTGAACCCCATTTCTGAGTGCTCAACACCATACTGAAAAACAACAAGCAAAATATCAGAACCTATCCAAGAGTTCTCATCCTACATGCTTCCTAGATTCTACAAGACTTTCCCTGATTCGAGTATTGATCATGTGCTTTCAGTGGTACAGGCCCAATACTACCTTCCACACCTATCCATACTTTCCTCAAGAATCATACCGAATCCTCTAAGTCACCTTCTCAAATCCATACTCCAAGCACTCGCTAACCAGCGCAACAAAACCCAATAAAACATTCCCTAGGCTTTCCTAGGTTCCCGAGCTTACTCTGCCATCACCTGCTGAAAAAATACTCATAATGTCTGTTAGCTACTTCGTGAACACAATCACATGCAACAAATCTCAGATAATCCTTCGAGTAAAAGGCTCATCCCTACAACGGTTAGACTCAAACGAGAGATGCGTAAAAGGGTCAAATCCACCACTCTAAGATTATTCAATATTTATTACATGTGACTTAACATGTTCACTTAACAGCTAACTCTCATCGCTTAAGAGTCCCATAAAGCACAAAGCAAGCAGTATTCGGGCAGTAGCACACCAATCCATAGAATGATCAAAGAACATTCAAACTCACACACCACATCTCATGCTAGGAACTTCCACCCTCACTGTCGGTTGCCTTATGCATGCAAATTATACACATAACAGGATCAAATAGACTGTTGAATAAAAGACTTTACCCTAGGACCACAACCAAACAAGGAATATGAAATAAGGCCAAATCAATTATTCTAGGGATATAAGATCCTAATCGTATACAATTTTTATGGCATACACCTAGCAATTACTGATACCAATAGCTATTCCTATCCTAACATAACATCCAATGCTCCCAAGGCTACAAGGCATCACATATCATTAGCATGCAAGTCTACCAGCTCATACAATAGGCATACAAAGGCATCTCTCCTAGTATTCTATCATGCAAAAACTGAGCAGATTCCTTAGCCCTAACTAGCATGTGATTCACATATTCACATATCAAATCATAGAGGATAACATGTATGGGTATTTTAGGAAAACTTACTTAAGCTCGGCTGATTGCACGCACCACACCCTTTCTTATCTTAGAACTCTTTCCTTAAAAAATACTTTTCTTTTTGAAAACTTTACCAAATTCTCAGTTTGAGTTCATACACACCTGAGAGTATGTCCGAATCCCTCAAACCAAGGCTCTGATACCAACTTGTAACGTCCAAAAAATAAGACCCAAAAGTTTTCATTTTTAAATTAATAAAACCAGTATTCCAGAAACATCATCATAAAAATCCAAATGAGACAAATGTATCAATCATCACATCATATCAGAGTAAGTCAAGAAAATGCGGAACGGGGTGGTGTGTGCTCTACAATCATCCCAAGCTCTTCCATTTGAAAACCGAAGTACCTGAAACATAAACTAAAAACCGTAAGCACAAAGCTTAGTGAGTTCTCCACAATACCACATACAAATCATACAAATGGGCCTAGCCCTGGGGTTCATTCCAACCCAAAACAAAAAAGTATGGGCCCCACCCTAGGGCCTCGCCCTGGGGTATATTTCAACCGAACATATCACAGTGGGCCCAGCCCTGGGGTATATTTCAACCCGTCATGCTATATTGGTCCCCGCCCTAGGGTGTATTTCAACCCAATCACAACATGTATCTCACATAAACTAGCTTACTATATAACCAGATAATGGGCCGGCCTTGGTGCCTTCGACTCGTTGACATGGTGAGAGGACTCACCTCGCACTGCCGAAACTCACATAAAGAATCTCTGGCTACTTTCCAGCTAAAATCCCTACGCTATAAATCACAAAATAATCATCCAATCAATAATTGCATCCTGACTCGCCCTACAAGTACAAACTTGGGTAAAATACCTTTTTACCCTACCTTATACTTGGCCTAAGGCCTAAGTCCAAATGTCCAAAGGCCCAATTTCCAACATAATCAGTCAAGGCCCAACTATGGCCCAGTTTTCCAAATTGGGCCCCCAAAACCCTTTATGGGCCTAGCATCCAAAGGAGCCCAAAAGATACCACCCAGAAGCCTAAGAAGAATCTAAAGGCCTAATAAGAGCCTAAACTATGAAAACCCAACAATGGCCCAAACCTCAAAAGACCAAAACGCCCCTCTAGGGAGTACGCCTAACATACTAGAGACGTATGCCCCGCGCACTCGACCACAAAGCACAACGTACAACAGCCTGATGCACGATCCTCGCATTACACTAAGCGTACCTCCTCCTTCGCCCAATGTACTAGTCAGGAGTCCAAAAACCCATATTTTGCTCTTAGTGGGTTAAGACAAGATGTCCAAAATATAGATATGGTCCCTAGCCAAGGTCCTCACCAATAAAGTTTCCAACTTTGCTCACAAACACGACTTAATGGAACTCAACACTTAAAAAAAAGAACTTAATAAGAGATTAATACATGCATGGACCCAAACCTTTTATAAATTTTCCATTTTTATGGACAAGGGACCTTGGTGGAGTTTAGATTTAACATCCATTACTTCTTGAGTAGCTCAAAAGCTCACATTTACATCAAGGGACTTAAAAAGGTCAAAAAACTCCATCGAAGTAGATCCATCCAAAAAAATCATCAAGGTTAAAGTTTTTTACCTTAGAAAGCTTGCAAATGGAAAGATACTCTTGGATCTAGACGTTCAAGCCACACCTCCAAATGGTTCTGTTCTTAATCTTCTTCACAAAACACCCATCAAGCACATACCAAGCTCAAAATCACCAAATTGCACTTAGGGTTCGATTCTAGGGTTAAAATGGATGGAGGCTGAAGGTATTAAGGTTTGGAGAAGAGAAAATGAGCTTAAATAGGGTCCAAAGCCCTAAAATAGGGTTTGCATGAATCTGGAGTACCCCCCGCATACTCCTAGTATGCTTAACGTACTCCTCTCAAGTTCCCAATCCTTCGCCTTCGTACGCCCATCGTACACTGAGGTACGCCCAACGTACTTACCTTCGCATCAGTATGCCCTACATACTCCCTATGTATGCCCTGCGTACTAGGGTTTTGCTTTAAACCTTTCAACCTTTCGAATGCTATAAATCCTTTGTTATAAACCCGATTCCAACAATCCTTATATCCACGAAGAGATAACGAGATGCTCTACACTTCTATCAACTCATACTCGCCTTAATATTTCCTGAACAAAAATCCAATTTCCATAAAAGCCCGAGTTGACACGTTACCAAGATACCCATTGGCTCCAAAACACAAACCAAACACCCTGGTCATCTAAATTACGTCACCCACACCCAATTGGGACACGATTTGGTATAGGGTTTACAGGGCACTTAAGAACAACCTTGTTAAATAGAGCTAAATGATATTAATTTAGGTCAGCATGCTGTTAAGCTAACATAAGGGAACCTAAAATATTATTTTATGTTTAGCACAAAAGAATAAGCTAAGATAGTATTGTGTGGAAACAAGTACTATGGAAACTTCTTGCTTGAGGATTGAGTGGCGACTTGGGAATCACTATTCAGCGTTGTTTTGTTGATGATTCTGGCACGTAATCATCCTATGGGGAGATAATTGTAATGCCTGCAACTTCGGGCTAGACATTTAAGATATATTAATAATATAAATGCTCGATTAGGATTATCATTAGTCATACACGTTGCACACTATATATTACAAAGCCATTTTAGTAATTTATCGATAAGCGACGAAATGGCAATATTGATAGAAGATTATTTAGGACAAATAATATTGACGGAAAATGTAGGAGTTGCGATATGAATCTTGTACACATAAAGTAGACTCAAATTCAACTTCATATACAGAAGTTATAGACTTCTGATGTTTCACGATCAGACAGTGTATCGTAAATAGTGAATTGGAGATAGGTTTCTTATTAGCCTAAGTAATCTAAACAAAAGTCGTAGTTGTCGTAAAACCGAGAGGGTGCAAATAGAGAACGCTAAAATATGACTTCATAAGAGAAATTTATGATTTTTCTAATATTTTAGCATAACATTGTTGCGTAGAAATCGAATTTTAGATCAGTTGATCGTTAGTCGAAATGATCTAAACGAGAACTGAAGATCTTGTAATAAGGAATCTGTCGATATAAAGACAGTCGACAAGATTAATCTACTGGAACTTTATTAGGATGTTGAGTGATTAAGAGACGGTTTGCAATAAAGTTCATGATCATTAGGTCTATTCGTTGTAACGTATGTATCTGTATTGATTATGACATCCTTAGGGTTTTATTAAATTGATACAATAACATGTACTCAAAATGTTATAAATATATAGGGATTTTTCGCGACAATGACAAAATGAAATTGAAAACTTAAAGAAAAAGTTTTAATTGGTTCTGAAAATTAGAGGGTGTCACATAAGTTTCAGAATAAATTACCTAAGTGGAAGGAGAAATGTCTTTTTTGTGGTGGCCGCCTCACTCAAGTTAATTCGTTTCTTAATAACCTTCATTTGTACCTTTTATTCTGTCTTTAGAGCTCCTAAAAAAGTGATTAATGTTCTTGATGGTATTACTTAACGATTCTTATGGGGAGGTGATGGGGACAAGAAGAAGATCAATTATGTGTCTTGGGAGGTCGAAACTAAACCAAAGCATATGGGAGGCATCAGTGTTGGATGTCTTGATTCTACTAACTTGATATTTTTTATTGAATGGTGGGAGAGGTTAAAAAACATGTAAGATTTATTTTTTATATATAAAAGCAACTCATAATATTAAGCATATTAATGGACATGTAATTGCTAAAAAAAATCTATAAATGGTGTTTGTTCTAGCATCTCCCAGATTTGAGATGAGTTTGATGATAGGAGTATCTGATTTGCTAGTCTTTTTAAGAGGGTGATGAAAAAAAGAAGATAAAACATTCTTCTGGAAAAAACTATTAGTGTGGTGATATAGTTAAAAGAGGTTTGTCCTAACATGTACATTATTGAGAAAATGAAGAATTGTTTAGTGGAGAAAATGGGCGGGTTATGCATTACTATTGGTCTGGGACTGGGTGAGGCAGCCAAGAATGGGTTGGGAATTTGATCAATTCACGAGCATAATGAATCAAGCGGCTATTCTTCGGTTTGCTACTGGACGGGACAGGGGAAGTTAGGAAGGTGATGGTGGAGATGATTTTTCGGTATAAGATAATAGAGGCCTCTTGACAATATATCATGTATAAGGAACTTGGAGTTGTTCAATTGGATTAAATGGATCCTCCTAAAAATAAATTGTTTTGTGCGACGTTTACTTACAAATATAATTCCGACTTCCTTGAACCTTATTAAATGGGGGATTAGTGGGGCTTTCTTCTTTATGTCCCTGCTGTCGTGAGGTGGAAGAGGGTACTGATCACATTTTCTTCCCATGTCCATCTTTTTGTAGTGATCTAATGGAGATGGTTGATGACTCAATCTTCTCTTTATACGAGGTTTCCTTATTCTTGTGAAGACTTGATCGACATGTTCAAATTGATTGTTGAGAGTAAATTTATTAAGAAATTGTGACTGTCTTTGGTTTACACCATGCTTTGGATGATCTGGAAGAAGCGTAACACGATTGTTTTCAAGGACGATAGGCGGGCCACTATCTTTACTACATATGATACTGGTACAAATACTTTCAATTTGATTAAATGTAGGTCTAAATGTAATTTTATTGTTTGACATGTTCCGAACTCCTTCCTTATTTTAGACTATTTCTTGTAATTACTCGATCTTCTCAATTAAGTTATTTTGTTTTGTGATAATATATTGATCGCTATTAAAAAAATTCAGCGTAATGTTAGTTTTAAAGGTGACAGTAATAATTATTAAGATGGTCGATGACGGCCAATCGGCCATGCAACAAGAGGTGGCAGGAATAAGTATGAAAGCGATGGCGAGATGGTTGATTTTCTAATAGTAATAATATATTCAAATTTATAAAATTTGTGTTTGCAAAATTTATCAACTATTTAATTCACGTCCATAAAAATGGCATGTATTATATATACTAGTAGTGAGACTCATGTATTACATGGGTTAATTTAAAAAAAAAAGTTAAAGATAAATGTCAAAATATTTAAGAACTTTGAATTTGAAAGAAAATAAGAAAAATAATGAATTATTATAATGAAAATGTTTTTTATCTTTTAAATTTAAACAAATAATTTAAATAAATAAACAAAAGAATTTAATGAACTTTAATTTTGGGAATTTTGAAATAAAAAGGTTAGTTGATTAATAAAATTGATATCCATTTATTACTACATTTATTGCAATTATTAAATTAAAATATTATATGAATTTTAATAAAGAAGAAAACTCATAAAATGACATGTGGAAAAAAAATTAATTCAAAATAACCATAAAATAAAATTTGGCAAATTGAATGAGAGTGTGACAAGTAAAAAAAAAACATTTCATTTATTAGAGTAGATAAGCAAAAAAAATACACATAAAATCCATATCAATATTTAAAGTGTTCAAAATATTTTTTCTTATGACTCAAATTTAAAATATTTTAACTAGGAAATAATTTAAGAAATTAAAATAAAAATCTAAGACTAATGATTACAAAATGAGGAAATTTTGGTATCGAGAAACTATGCAAACCGAATTGGTGACATAAACATTCTTCTTAACCAAGGTTGTTAGATTAAATTTCATCCAGACAAAACTTCAAAAATGGTCCTTGTGGTTTCATAAAATCTGAAGTTTGGTCCCTAATTTACAAAAACCTTGCGATCGTCCCTGTGGTTTCAAAACTTTTAACAAATGTTCATTTTCGCTAACTCCGTTAGCTTTTGGCCGTTAAGTGAAGGACATTTCCGTCATTTCACAAAAAAGGGACCATTTATGAAGTTTTTTGTTATTTAAAAAACTAAAAATTATATATAATTATTTAATAAAGGGTCTCTCTCTCTCTCTCTCTCTCTCTCTCAAAAGAACCCATCTTAAACTGGATCTTCACTTCATCGATGAACTCATCTTCCGCCATATCAAATGAAGAATACTTATCCCATTTCATCATCAAAACCTTCGCCTCGAGTAAGCCCGAAACCCGACTCCACCACCTTCGTCATT
The DNA here is from genome assembly GCF_052849685.1 of Lactuca virosa. Taxonomy (NCBI): domain Eukaryota; kingdom Viridiplantae; phylum Streptophyta; class Magnoliopsida; order Asterales; family Asteraceae; genus Lactuca; species Lactuca virosa. The sequence goes on from NC_136429.1 coordinate 159,130,438, forward strand.
TCTGCAGATCCAAAGAGGCTGAGATCGAGGAAGTCTGCAAGGTTCATTATCAGGACATCATAATGGATTTTGATGACCTCCGTTCTCTTCTTTCAGGCGTCGAATCACTTAAACCATCCATCTCCAATCCAAACTACCAGTTACAGTCTGTTGCCGACCCTCTCTTAACATCTCTCGATTCTTTCATAGAAGCAAGAGGGTTTCCACTTCCGCTTGCAATTCGCGATCGACTTCACCAGTGTCGTCGGGCAACCGTTTAATGGGGATTTTCTGGCCGTCTGCGAGGGTGGATTTGAAGACGATACCAAATCCTCCACATCTGATTATGTTTTCTTGATCGAAACTGATGGTTGATTTCAAAAGATCTTTGTTGTTTTCCTTCGATTTCTAGAAAAGAACGACTAGTCTCGATTCGTGTTCTTCTTTGTTGCTATCGGTTTCATCGTTTTTTTTCTTGATCGACTTCTTGTATGGTTGTTGCGCGAAAAACGATCAAGAACATGAGTAGAAGAATGAATAATGTTCCATTCCGATTCCGATTTCTATACCTACAATTGCACCTTTTGCTTTACCTGGATTTCTTATTTTGGGATTGTGGAAAGAGTTCGTTTGATTTTTTGTAAGTTTAATCGCATAACTTGTTTCCTTTGAAGCTTGAATTTGTAAACATTGTGAACTGACCTCCCTTTGAATTGCAACTGCCTGCTATATGTTTATTGTATTGATTTGGGGGTGGCTGTATGTGATTCGGTTAGAGGGATAAAAGGGGGATACATGCTTTAATTTCTTCTTCTGTTATGTATTTTCTTGATGTAATTAAGATGTCGATACTTTTCTTTCATATAAATGGGAGTGGGGTATTTCTTTCACATAACAGGGTCTTAATGGAAGGCCAAATATGGCTGTGATAGCGACGACTTTAGAGGTGGAGCTAGATCCTAATCCATCGATTGAACTAGAAAGAATGAATCATTAATGTGTGTATGTGAAAGGGAGGGAGAGTGAATCATCAATATATGTGTATGTCTATGTCTATGTTGGTCCAATAGAGGTTGTAGAAGAGAGTGATATATGTTCTTCAGTTTGATATGTGTGTTTGTGAGAGAGAGAGAGAGAGAGAGAGTGTGTGTGTGTGTGTGACCCTTTATTAAATAATTATATTTTTTAAATAACAAAAAACTTCATAAATGGTCCCTCTTTTGTGAAATGACGGAAATGCCCTTCACTTAACGGCCAAAAGCTAACGGAGTTAGCGAAAAGGACCATTTGTTAAAAGTTTTGAAACCACAGGGACGATCCGTGAGGTTTTTATAAATTAGGGACCAAACTTCAGATTTTGTGAAACCACAGGGACCATTTTTGAAGTTTTGTCTTTCATCTATTGTGGGCAAATCTTGTTTTCATAAATACCAAAAACCAAAATATATGGAAGATTATAAACCACTCAAAAAAACATTATATATTTTGATTGCGATATTTGTTCTTTCAAGTTGCATCAATCCACGATAATATCTACTTATCTACAACAATAATTAAATTCTAATAGAAAGGGGATTTGTATTCATGTTTAGAACAAGCAAAGAATTCAATTGAGGAATGGCCCTCAATCTCTTTCCTGTCTTCTAATATATTTAATTTTTAAATAATTTAAAAGACTGAGGGGAGAGAAAGAGAGGCACACTTCTTTTTAACATTTTTACAATGCTAGCTAATATACCATCTAACCCTAAAAAATTATTGTTGCGATTTTCATAGAATCGGTATTAAGACGAGTAAGCAAGGGAGCAATTCGATGAACCCTGAATCAACAACTGAGCTGGGGTTACCGAAGATGACGAATACAAGCTCGAAACACCTAAATCTTGTCGTGGCTTATTGGTCTCTTTATGGGTTATTGTTGGCTCATGTCTGATTTCCCGCAATAATGCAACCACATCTTTCATTGTTGGCCGGTCTTCAGGACGGTTGCTTGTACACAAGAGCGCTATTCCTAAGGCTTGTAACATTTCCTGTATTTGAGAGTCAGGATTTCCGTGTAGTTTTTTGTCTATAATGTTTACTGGATCTTTCTTGCTTTTGAGGTGATCACGAACCCATTGGATAACATGTTGACCTTCAGAAAACGACTCGTCAACCGGTTTTTTTCCGGTTATGATCTCTAACAACACCACACCATAGCTAAAAACATCACTCTTTTCAGTAATCTTCAACATGCTTGCATATTCTGCAAGCATTAACAATTATTTATATATTTAAGATTTATGTGGAGATCAAACTTGTTTCTCTAAAAAAAACTTTTATAGAAATAGAAACTCAAAAATATAGAAAACACTTATTGGATCTTATAACGTCAATATAACATTAATAATTCAGACACGAAAAAAATATATTAACGTGTTCATTTTAAACATTTTGGAATAAAATACATTTAGGCATTTGTTATTGACTTATTATATAAAAAATGGTTTAATATAAAAGGTTGGAAAAATGATAATTGTTAAAGTCGAACTAATTTTTTCAAATTTGCCATATTTTTTTTTTTATTTTCCCTCAATTTCCCAATTATTTTGTAAACGTTATATAAATTATAAAGTACTTATTAACTAGTAACTACCCTATTGATTTAGTTATAGTAGACTGTCAAATGGTAATTAATGGTTGGAATTTTAGGTAATTAGGGTTTACCTGGGGCCATGTAGCCGTAGGAGCCAGCGAATTGAGGTTTCACAGCATACGAGGCATTGTCTTCTTCCACCAATCTTGCTAGCCCGAAGTCCGCCAGACAAGCGTCATTCCGATCACCCAGCAATATGTTCTCCACCTTGACATCGCGGTGGATGATAGGCGGCACACAGTCGTGGTGCAAGTATGCTAAGCCTTCCGCCACCCCCAAAGCTATCTTGAACCGCGTTTCCCACTCCACAACCTCAACGCCGCCTTCATGTAACAAGGTGCCTAGAGTTCCATTAGGCAAAAAGTCGTAAAGCAAAAGTTTGTTTTTCCCGTTCGCGGCCCAACCCAACAAACGGACAATATTACGGTGGCGGATTCGGGCAAGAGTAGCAATTTCTGAGGAGAACGCGGCGGCGGAGTAATTTTCCGATAACTGGAATCGTTTTACGGCGATGGGAAACCCCGACGGGATATTTGCACGATACACAACGCCGGTGCGACCTCGGCCCACCACATTGTCAGGTGTTAAGTATTTTGCCATGTCGGCGATTGATAAGTCAAGTTTTTGGTATAAAGTGATCTCCCATGGTGGACCCATTTCCACGTCAGCATCATCCATACCACGCTCTCGAGAACGAATTTTTCCGGCGAGTATGATGTAGAACGCAGATAGGAGGAGAACACATGCGATGCCTATCAGCACCACCATCGCCACCCTTGCACCCTTGCTGCGCCTGGAGGCGCCGTCTTTGTCGGCGCTGCACTCGTTGCCGGCGAAACACAATGAAGGGTTGTTGGATAAGACACTGAGTGGTAGTTTGGAGAAGAAGGGAGTGTCCGGCACGTGACCTTTGAAATCGTTGTGGGAGATATTAAGAGCCACGAGATTTTCAAGGTCGACGAGATTTTGTAGATCACCAGAAAACTGGTTGTAAGATAGATCTAGAACTCCTAGTTTATCTAAGGCGGAAAACTCAGCCGGTATGTTTCCGGAGAATTTGTTACAGCTGAGATTGAGAGCGATCTCCAACGCTGGAAGTTTGCCTAACGTTGGTGGAATCTCGCCGGAAAACTCGTTGCTGCTCAGATCAAGCAGTTGAAGGTTCATGCATGAACCTATTGCCGATGGAATTGGTCCGGACAATCGGTTCTTACTGAGCACAAGCTTGTTGAGTGAAGTCAGTGATCCGAGATTAGAACTCAACGTGCCGTCGATTTGATTTTCAGAGACGTCAACGAACTGGAGAGATACAATGTCGTTTATACTCGCTGGTAAGCTCCCGGAGATTGAATTGGAATGCAAGTCTAGAAACGTCAAGTTCTGGCAACCAGATATCGACGTTGGAATAACTCCGGTCAGCCTATTCGATCCGAGATCAATGAAATTCAAATTCTTCAACTTGCCAATCTCCGGCGGAATAGATCCAATCAGGTGATTATTGTTGGCACGAAACCGAATCAACGACGAGCAGTTCCCGATCTCCGGAGGTATTTGGCCGGACAAATCGTTTCCTAACAATAACAACTTGTTCAGATTCTGCAAATTGAACAAACCTTTCGGAATCGGACCAGTCAATGAATTCTGCGAGAAATCAATTGCTTCGAGATTCTGACAAGACGATATGGAACTAGGTATTGCACCTTCGAGATGATTCTGCCATAAGAACAACAGAGTAAGGTTTTCAAAGTTTCCGATTTCTGAAGGAATAGTGCCGGTAATCTGATTGTTGTCGAGTTCAATATGAGTGAGACTTCTGCAGTTCCCAAGCTGACTCGGTATCGAACCAGAGATCTGATTCACACTCAACTGAAGTTCCTGCAACGAAGTCAAGTTCCCAAATGTCACCGGAATGACTCCGGTCAACAAATTCATGGAAATGTCAATCAGAACTAGTTGCAGACAGTTTCCAAGCTCCGGTGGAATACTTCCAACCAAATTGTTTTGCCACAGCAACAGATTCTTGAGGTTCTTCAGATTGCCCAATGTGCTCGGGACTGAACCGGAAAGAGAATTCTCATACAAGTAAATGTTCTGGAGATCGGTGCAATCACCAAGCTCTGCCGGAATTTGGCCGGAAAGTAAGGTAGTGTAAATGGCAAGTGTCTGGAGCTTCTTCAGATTACCAATTCTCGAAGGTAGAAAACCTGATAAGCTCGTTTCTGCAACACCCAACATCACTAAACTAGTACAATTCCCAATTTCTTCGGGCAAAGGCCCTTCAATGTTCTTGTTTCCACCAGCTCTTATCACCTGGAGATTTTTCAGGTCTCCAATGGAACTCGGAATGCTTCCACCTAACTGATTATCATAACAAGTCAACACAACCAGGTTCTTAAGGTTCCTAATTTCAGCAGGAATTGAACCTTCAAGCCTGTTCGTGTTGATGTAAAGCTCCACAAGCTTCTCAAGATTACAAAGCTCTTTCGGAATTTCACCAGTCAACCCATTGTCGCTCAAATCCAAGTAACTCAGATCCTGTAACGACCCAATTGCTTTCGGAATCGAACCAGTGAGATTCGTTCCCGATAACACAAGCCTCTTCAAAGTCAACAACGAGTTGAAATCAGAAGGTATCGTTCCAAGTAAGTCCACATAAGTCAAACTCAATTCAACGATATTCTTGTTAGTATCACAAGTGATACCAAACCACCCACAAGGGGTTTCATTGGTGGAGTCCCAGTTATTTAAGGCCTGCAAATTGGGGCCTTTTAAGGTATTCCTCCATGAAAGAAGAGATTGACCTTGAGAGTTGAGTGAGAAACAAGAAGGTACCAAAATCAAGAAGAGTAGAAGTAAAAGAGGTTGAAAGACAGGCATTACAAAAATGCTAAATTTAGTTACAGATTCCGATGAAAGGCAGAGGAAGGAAGGAAGGGGATGAGCCTAGGGAGGAACAATTTGAGAAAAACCAAATCATTTGTCTTTGTGGTCTGTGGAGTTGTGTTGTGGGTTAAGTGGGGTGGGGTGGGTTTTTTTAGTGTTATAAAAATGTCTAAAAGGAAGGTTATAGTGAAAGAAGACCCAGAATCAGCGGATCCAAAGGACAGCTAGGCCATCTTGTTTGAACATTGAACATTAAAAAATAAATTAGGAATTTATATTTATATATGGGTGCTTTTGTTATATGCTACTATTTCTTTTGTTTATTATATGTAATATATCGGCATTTAAATCTTTTACTAAAAAAGCTAATTGTAAGAAATATCAATATATTTTTGTTTTGTTACCATAGTAATTGAATTTCATTTTTCTAAATCATACTTTCTGTCTATTTCAAAATATCTACTTGGTGTGTTAGGATATTTAAAACATAATACTATTATTTAAAACTCTTTATTAGGTTATACATTACAAAATAAAGTTCAAAAAATGTTTGGATTATGAATTTACGATACGTTTGTATCAAAATATAATAATTTGATAAATTTGCTTTTTTTATTATTTAATTTTTTTTTTGGTTTTATACATTATAAATGACCAAAAAAGGACATGAATAAAAGGATATTTGTTCCGATCCATATGGTTTTTTAGGGTTAAATCCAGAAAATATGATAAATTGGCTCTCATCTACAATGGATACATTTAGATTTTTTTATAGAACGACAAATCTACACTACTCCTAATACCACTTATGTCTCCAATGAGACTTGAACCATCAACCTCTAAGAGGGAGTGCAACACCCGGTACCGCTGGGCTACAAGCCCTTTGATGGATACATTTAGATAAGTTTTATGAAAATAATTTAGGATTATTTGATAAACCGAACAATTTAGTTTTAAATGATTTAAACATCTTAATGATTAAGAAATAAAAGGTTTTTAACCGTCCAGATGCTTTTCGATATATTTAAATGTTGTATCAAACGTGCTGAATGTTGACCGATTCAGATATGACCTCTAAATGGTTCATGTAGATGTTAACCAAAAAAAAATCTTTATTTAAATCAGTAAGCATTTTTTAGTTCATCCAAATATTTTAAAAATAAGCTAATTAGCGTTTTGTTAGTTCATCCAAATATTTAAAATAATAATAATAATAATAATAATAATAATAATAATAAACAATCCTAAACTAATTCTTAATATTAGTATTACAATTATGGCATCACATTTTTTAGTTAATTCGATTATAACAATAGTATAATTTTTATTTGGATGATATTATCATTAATAGAATAAACTTTTGAATATATATATATATATATATATATATATATATATATATGAAAAATGATAAAAACTTAACCAGGTTTGTATTTCTTGTATTTAATGAACAAATCAGAGTAGTGGATAGATAGAAGAGGAAGTACAAATTGAGAATCATAAAAGTATGGGGATAAGGTCATGCATGCATTTAGGAATTGTACGGTACAAACAGGAAATAGGGTCCACATTAGTATAAAAATAGGGAAGCAGAGATCTGAGTCGAGTAAACAATGAAACTGCCAATGAGTTTTATAGTATTAGTACATGACTTTTATCACCACCACATGTGAGGCCTTTTTATGTATTCATACCCTTTAAACACGTACTACCTTCTCTTAACTTTATTCGAAAATAGATACATCCTTTGTCCTTCAAACTTGATTCTTGGAGCCAAAAATTATGCTCCATACTTGGTCAATCATGGGTAAAAAAAGAGAGAACAATCTAACTCATTGAATCAAACATTGTAATATTTCATGAATCTTGAATGTAATACACAATAATATAATGTTCATAAGTATTACTTATTTTTGAACGACAAATCTAAATAACTTCTAAATTACTCCTAGTTACACACATTATATCTTAGATGATACTTGAACCTAAACCTTAAGGAGAGAAAGCAAGATACAGTTGGACTAAAAGCTCTTTAGTCATCAATATTAATTAATAAAGAATATTAACACAGCACAAATATTAATTCGCGGTCTTCTCATTCTAGTTATAAGACCAAGTATCCCTTTGTAAAACATTAACAAAAGCCATGCAAGTAGTGGCTCCCGCAAAAGTGGAAGCTTATGTACCACCTAACAATATTGGACATGGTCTAATGAATACATTGTATAAGGCATGTCCAAACAATATACTAGTCTTGGATAAAGCTTCAATGCTTCATATAGGATTGAAAAGACAAGAGATAGTTAAACAACTAGAGAATGTGTGTGGAAGTATCCAAGTTGTCAAAATACGTCGTGACATTTCTTGGTGTTATCTATAAAGATGTTTGATTGGTGTAATATTTTCGGAAATAATGAAATATGTCGAGAAAATTAAAATATGAAGGAATTGTAATTTGGGATTTGGGCAGCATGGATTAAATGGAATTGAATCCTTGAATATCGAAAACAAAGGATTTTGATTTTCTCTTTTGAATTTCTTCCATTGGCAACCATAAACATTATAAAATGGAACCTCAAATTTGTTGACTTGTGGAGTCTAATTGCAGTTTTAGGATCGTAATCAAATACCTATATCTATATATAGATATCTTTGTAATTGTAAACCTTATTTCAAAATAAATATATTTAGTTCTCATCTGTGTATAGCATTACTTTTGTAAAATACATAAACAATAACACATGGTTTTGTCATGATCAGGAAGATTGAAAATTGTCTTGATTTTGTCATTGTCAAAATAAATTACTCGAACATTTGTCCGAGTAACAAACCAAAGCGATGAAATATGAGGATTGTGTGTTGTTGGGACGACATGATTTTTTCAACATTAGGTTGCCATTTGCGAAAAATGTTGCATACAATGTCGTTAAAAAAGACAGCATTGGACTAATCAGTGTATTGTACTTTATGTACGGAAAAACTTGTGCCACATATAAGGCTTTTGATTTAGAAGTTTGTGAGCTTTTAATTTAGAAGTTGGTGAATGTAAAGATGAAGAAATTCTTGTTAATGACAAATCATGTAAATGAATATAATTCGATGCTTTCCTAGTTTGTATTTCTTGACCATTAAATTCATGTACATACTTTATTGTTATTATCGTCACATATCGAAAATTGGTCTGATACAATTGCAACACTTAATAGTTAATCAAGTCTTATGTTATGTTTTAAATTGGCTAAGCTTTAAATTTATAACCCTAACCAATTTTACCAGCTAAAACACAATAGGGAGTGTACCTAGTCAAGTAATAGTATAGTAGAGAAAGTAAAGGATCGAACGCAGGGAACAAAATTTTAAGTTAATTGCTACTAGTTAAACTAAAAGAAAGAACTTTAATTGAGTTTTTATCTGATTTTTCAAGTTCAAAAAAAAACTTAAATTAAACACTTAACAAAAGAAAACAACTGGAAAATGATATTTAATCAAGAATAAAAGATACTTTCATTTAGCGTCGAATCATCCATTTTTCTATGGTTAATTTCAAGATAATGGATTTATTCCGTTGGTTACCAATTTATGAGTTACTAGTTATCATGATCTGAGTACCTAACATATATCAATTTGTGAACTTTAATTACTATGGTCAAGCAATCTAGGAACACCAAATTGATTTTAAGGATTATATGGACTATGAATGATAAGATCTAACAATTACTTCTCTATGGTCAAGACAAGAAATTTAAGCGCATAATAAGATTATTAATGTGCCCTAAGACAATGAAAGCAACTAACGTTTACCACCTAACTCTAGGATATGTTTTATCTCTAGATCTAGCAATTCATTGTTCATAAACATCTAGACAACAAGTTCATGCAATCAAATTGGTCCTCTAACTACACAAAGCTTGCCATAAAAGCAATAAAGGAATAAAGGATAGAACTTTAATATGCTAGATATGATTTATCAAACACAAGTAAAAACCAACTTCATAAATCACAAAATAAGAAATCACCACATAGCATTAGGTTTCATCTAATCTAAACGAAAGTAAAAGGTGATTAGCCCATGATCATAGCAGAAACACACATAATCAAAGAGTAAACTAAGCTAAACAGTGTAAAAACTACGTAAACTGAATAACTAATGATGTCTTCACTCAAATCTCTTTGATCCTTGTTCTTCAAACTAAATCTAGCATCCCAAGGTGTAACATCCGGAACCCTAAGGTATAAATTCATTCTTTCATTTGCATTATGAGGATCTTCACGACGTGAGGTCTTAGGGATCACGTCGTGATTGGCGGTTGACCTGTTGACCCACGTTTTTGGAAACTCATGACGTAAGGCATAAGGTCTCACGACGTGAGCGCGACTTAATGACCCAAAACCTTATTTTTCAGGTATTTAACTGAATGAGAGGCTAGGGTTATCCATCCTCAGCCTCTCTCACCCTCTAAGCCTCTGGAAAACCCTAATCTCGACCCTTTTGAAGCTTTTAAGCATTATTGAGATCTTTGGAGCATTCTTTGGTGGTTTTTGGTTACTTGAAGTGGAAGAAGACCTTGGTTGAGCAACCTCTTGGTGTTTGGGCTTTCACCTTGCAATCTCTTGGAGCTTTTGGACCATTGTAAGTCATAAAGCTTGGACCTTTCTACCTATTTCATGCTAGATATAAGTTATAAGCTCCTTTTTGCATGTTTGGGTGGGATTGCTTTCATGGGGTCCATAAAGTTGGCAACTTTATGGATCGTTGACTCATTCTCTTCAATATAATCGTTGGATTTGAATTTTGGTGTAGTTTGGGACTCAAAGTTTGAGTCTATATCTCATTTTCTCCACTTTTGGTCTAGTAAGAGGTTGATTCATGCATTAGACATGCATGAATGGAAAGCCTCGATTTTTATCATCCTTTAGGTAAAGGAAGACCCCCTGGAAAGTCCCCAAGTCATGGTTGTAAGGATTAAGAGCTTAATGTTTTAAGCTGGTCTGTTCAGATCTCACGACATGAGGTTTAGGATCGTCACGTCGTGAGGAAGTTGGCCATCCTATCTATTTTGTCAGGAGTAGGTCACGACGTGACTCAAGATTGGGCCGCGACGTGACGAGGACTGGAATCTATTTGGATAAGTTAGGTTGACTCGCTGAGTCGCGACTGAGTCGAGTTTGTCCTCATGACGTGGCCATGGTCTGGTCACGACGTTAGAACCTGTTGTTGGAATTTGGACCGTAGATTTTGGACCATGTTGGGCCTTGGGATTTTGTTTTGGGATAATGATATTTTTGGACTATTGGTTGAAGGCCCATGAAGGGGTTTGGGCCCAATATGGAAAATTGGGACATATTTGGGGTTTGGGTGATTGCTTTAGAATTTGGGCTTTTTGGACAATTTGGGCTTTGGGTGATTGTTTTAGAATAAGTGCCACGTCGTGGCACACTGCTCTCCACGACGTGGGAGATAGTTTTGTTCCGTGGGATTCAAGTCGTCATGTAGATCATCTGGAAGGTTCTTATGCAGGACATGTCGCCACATCGTGGCATGTTTGTGACCACAATGTAGGAAACATATTTTTACACGTTCTTCTTTTCTTTCCCTCTCGATGCATGCTCCAACCTCAAAGTTTCCAACTTTATCCATTTTTTTCCCTTTTCCTCAGAGAATATCCTTCTTTGGCTACAAAATAGATTTTATACTAATTAAGAACCAAATATCTTTGTAATTAACTAAAATAAAGCTAAAATGTCCTTAAATAATTCATAAATACATGTATAAATATATCACTATCAAACTACTTGATGAGAATATTTAGTTATAGATCGATAGATTCAAAACAGAAAAACAAGAATGAAGTAATCAAAGAACACAAGAATGGATCAAATGGTGTCGAATGATTAATAACTCACACCTCAGAAGAGCTCGATGAAGAACTTCGACTGTAGAGGTGTGCTAGGGTTACAATGCAAAGTAATTAATGAGAACGATAGCCTTAAAGCAATACATGCATGCAATATATAAATGCTAAACCTAATGATTATCCACGGTTGGACAGGCCCAAACCGGGTAAACTAAATGGACTAATGAACCGAGCCCATAACGCAACACTTAGACCCAACAATCTCCCCCTTTGCGTCAATGAGGCGAGGGACTACTTCGGCTGAGTTACTTTGATCTTCTTTACAACCTTAAACAGCCGAGAAATAATGGCAAGAAGAGTTTGTCGAAACAGAATATACCATCGAAGCATATCAGTAAACAACTTCTTATCGGCTTCACTGTTCTGATTACACCTATGAATAATCTCCAAAATGTGTTCCAGACAAGCGGTGGAGAATAGGTGTTTGTCAATCAGAGCGAACAAGCATTTTTGACCTTCGGCCCTCATGAACATAACAGTGTGAAACTTGGGATCGATCTTACCCTTAACCATCGCATTCACATCGCCTGCCCTTCCAATTGACTTCACAGTAGTTCGCTTATGAATAGCAGCAGCGATTTCCTGATCCATCTTCGCGACTTCATGAATATAACATACAAGCATTCGCTTGATGTGATCGATAATAGGCTGATGCTCCTGTGGATTGGTTATCAAAATATTATTGAGAAGTATCCAGTCGTGAGGGTTCAAGTTCGGTAGGTCAGCCAGGGAAATCATATGAACCGAGCTATCAGAGCCTCGGGTCACCTTGAATTTGACGTTAATGAATTTCCCTACCGAAGTGGGCTTCAACACCTTGACCGTTGTAATTTTCTGATTGCTCCAGGTCAAGTATTGTGGCTGAGCAAACTCCAGATAATACTCGAGCAAATCCCGATCGACCTTCGGGTCTGGAGAAGGAATGCCAGTCGTCGACTCAAAACAGTGGAAGATGAATGCCTTTCGGGAGATAGGCATGTCAAACTGTGAGTCCTTAGAGTTCTCAAGCCCGAACGATGAAACTGGTTCGAGCCAATGAGTGCTCGGCGCTTCAATAACCTCTCTTAGAAGCGATTCCATATTCCATTCAGGAAACATGGACTTCTTATGTTCCATCAATTCGTTTGCTTTCAACTCCTTGTCAAGAAGTTCCTTCTCTTTCTGAAGTCTTTCCCGAATCTCTTGATCAGTGGGCTTGACTTTCAAACTTTCCTTTTTCGAAGCATTTCCTCCTGTATCATTGTCATCATCACTTTCATCCACATCATCGTCTCCAATTTTCTTCTTTTTCTTGTCCCTCATACTGCCCGAAGCTTCATTAACCTTTGGCTCAGTAGTGACTTTCGGTTTGGGAGATGGATGAGATTGGCCTTTACCCTGAGTAACCTTATCTCCCCCTTGTTTTGGAGGTACACTAGACTCCGGAACACCTTCAATCCTGCTCAACAAATCCAAAGCAGGTCTTAGCTTTTCAGCCAAGTGGCGTCGGATAGAGATAGTAAGGATGGAGTCATGGGCTTCCAGGAGATGCAGAAGGATGGAATGCACATCACCGACCGAACTCTTAATTATTTCTCGCTCGAATTTCAATTCTTCAATCTCTTTGGTTGCAGACTTGAGCTTGAGATTCTGAATTTTAAGCTGGGAAGTTCGCTTATCCAGCTCATCCATAATCTTATTTTCAACAGCAAGCTCGGCTTCAAGTTGAGTCAGCCGATCATCAATCTTAGTATGAAGCTCTTGGTTAGCAGCCTGAATGGATTTGTGAGCGTCCTCGAGATGTGTCTTTTCTGCTGCCAGTGAACGCGTAAGATGATCAACCGAAGCATTCACTGTTTCAGCATTCTTCTTTGCAGTGGCTTGGAGAGAATCAAGAAAAATATGTGCCTCTGAAATTAGTTTTTCGACATTTGCGGTCGCTGCTTGCAATCTTTGGTAGAAGCTTCAACTGCAAGTGAATCTTTTTGGCAGGTTGAGGTGGAGGCTTCGATCGCTTTAGCAGCGTTGGAGATGGAGGTTTCATGTTCTTTCACAACTGATAAGAACAGGGCTTTGAGAGCTGCCTCTGAATATGCATTGGCAGAAGATGAAGAGAGCAAGCGATCAAGTTTGTCGGTCACAGTCTTGAGATCCTTTTTGGTAATAGGGGCTTCATCATCTTCATCACTATGTACGCAAAAAGGACTGAAATAAGTGGAATCAAACTCCAAGTCTTCACCGCCAAGAACAGGTTCAGAATCATGTGATCTAGGTGGGGATAAAGGTGCTGATGTAACAGGAGGATCAGAACCGAATGGACTTGCCCCTGTATGCAGATACGTTGACACGAACAGTAGGTTCAGTTGGATGAGTGGTGGTGGTAGTGACGGTAGTGAATAGTGGGGTTGGAATTGGGATAGAGGTTGCAGTTGTAGAGGAGACAGGTGGAGGATAGGGAGCGATAGTAATAGGAACCGAAAGTGGAACAGAACGAGGAGGCGAGTTTCGGTTACTATCATGGGGAGGTGAGGGTGGAGGCGAATTACCTCTACGTGGACTGTCGGTTTCAGTAGCTTCGTTGTCGTTTGACTCAGGATCACGCTGGCCATCAGAAGGAACATACTCAGAGTCACTAGAGGATGGGGAAAGAGACTTCGGTCTACGAGCCTGCTTTTTGGTCTTGCGTTTCTTTGGAGCAGTAGACTCGGCTCGCTCTAACTTGCGTTTCTTAGGAGTAGAAGCTTTGGATGATTGACCAGCCTTTTCCCCTTTGTTATCAGATTTCTTCCCTCGCTTCGCAGGCTTGTCTGCAGCGTCCAACGAGCTTTGCATCACTGGAGTAAGCGGCCGTGGACCCGAAGGAGAAAGCTTCCTGTAATCTGCCATGACATGAATCGCACTGGAGACACAGCGGTACATAGATTCTAGAATTGACCGAATATAGATAAACTTGGAGTTATTTGGGACAAGGATCCTCGTCGTATGAAATGTAGCAATCGAAGACATGAGAGAATCCGCCATAGTGGGAACAGTATACTTTTCCATCGCCCAATGAGTAACGATAGTCCAAAATCGTGCACAAGAAATTTCAGTGTACCTCGAAGAAGAGCTTATACTCTGAACAAGTTGAGCCCATAGAATCGAGCCATAGTCCAAATTAATCCCATGATACAGACCATATAGAATGGTCATAAAAGCCCTGCTTGTACCGTCCGAATCAGCACTCCTCTCTGATAAGCCTTTGGAGAGGAGCGTTAAGAGTCCGTTCCGCTGAGGAGGAAGAGAAGACTTCTTGAACTTGGTGATTGTTGTGAGAAGCTCCGTGTACCCCATATCATAGAGCATCGAGTACAGTTGAGTGGTAGAGATGGAATCTGGGTTAACCATTGATTTAGCAGCAGGAAGGCGTAGTAATGAAGAAAACCTAGCCTTTGAAATTGAGGACTTTTGATTGACGATTTCGAAAAAAATACGCTCATTGGCTTTATCATAAACGGCAGAGGAGTAGACCGCAGAGAGCATCGACATTGGAACACTTTCCACCTGTGTGAGAGCGACCACCAGTGGTGAATACTTGAGACATTCGACCACATGAAGCATATACGAATCGTAGACAAAGGGGTTGAGTTCGATGACCAGATTATGATTAGGTTTGATGGTCAGAAGAGTGGACTGAGCGGATTGATCAAAAGCCGATGAAGAGTCAGCCATTGTTGCAGGTGGGAAGAAAAAGATGAACAGTGGAATATCGCCGATGTGTTTGTGAGAGAGAAAGAAGAACTGGTAAAGGAGTCCAAGAGGTGCGAGAAAATCTTTTATACCATCTCTAGGAGAGAGAAACATTCGCTGTGATGATGATTTTATCTCTGAAACGTCGCCATAAAAAGCAGGATGTGACAGCCTGGTATCGTCAGCAGGCGTGATATCAGGTGCCGTTTCAAATTCACGCGCCTTTTTGACCTTATCTCCTGTTCAAATTTTGAACCGTTTCAACTTCATGCTGACTCACCCTTATTTGATTTTTATTAAAAAAAATCAACACCACCATAAATTAGATACATCCTTTGGCGTTATTGTAATCAACTGTCTGTTCTTCATAAGAAAGGAAACCACCATATCTGTTAAAATCGAAATCAAAACTCTGAAAATTGCCATTAGTACCACGAACAAGAATTTGGAAAATCATAAAGACCGTCGTGCAAGAGTGTACCAATGATAAAGAAATAAAGCAAAATATTTGTGGGATTTAAGTGATGTCTATTTAGACATGAAACTGATGATCCCGGGCACGAATCTCTTCCTTCAAAGTCAAGAGAGACTGAGAAGTGTCTGTGTGGTTTCCCGTGAAATACGATCAAATGTTTGTAAAGAAACAATGAAAGGCATCTTTTCAATTATAGGCTTTATAGGGTAGCTTACCTTCAACCGAACCTTGATACTTGAAATAAGACCGAAAGTAGGGTGAAGTACTTGTGAAACCGATGTGGTTTGTTGAACCAGTAGGTTTGAAAATATATATTAAGTGACTAGAAATTAGTAAGAAATCTCCAAAAAAAATAAACTGGATCTTATGGGAAGAAACGTCCTGGTGTTAGACAGTTTCATAAAGATCACGCAAAAAGAAAAAGAGATTTCGTGAGGTAACAAGTAATAGATTGAACATTAGAGTGTTCACCGTCAATGCATTCAAGGTGTTGGATTTTGGGTTTCACTTAGCACGTGGTAAACGAAACTAAGATCATTAACACAGAGATTGTGTAACCATAAACCTCAGTGGTAATTGCTGAGAGTCTCAAGGGTTACTTTTATGAAGCGAAACTTAAATGTAGAAATGTGAGGTGGTTAAGGAACCGAAAGTACCTCTGCTATATTAGAAGGACAAAGCAGAAAACTCTTAACTCATTATGAGAAGAGTTTGGTAGCTCGAGACTTGAGGGATTTTAACAGCCTGATTGGGAAGAAACGATTGGTGTTTATCGAATCATTAAGGCTTCACTCAGAGTCATGGAGGCTTCGGTCTACATGCAGCAGCATGCTTCTAGGGACACTTAACTAGTACAAAGAGAAGAAGATTATACCTGCCCCATCATCATCGTGTTGCGCATCTGTGAACTTGAATTGATGTTTAGAATAGAGATATTAGACAAAAACAAAAAGAAACCTAGAAATATTTTTGATGCTTTCTGGATTTTCTGAAAAGTAATAAAAACAGAAAAGAAAATATTTTTGGATTTTTGGATTTTCTGAAAATTAATAAAAACAGAAAAGAAAATATTTTTGGATTTTTGGATTTTCTGAAAAATAATAAAAACAGAAAAGAAAATATTTTTGGATTTTCTGAAAAATAATAAAAACAGAAAAGAAAATATTTTTGGATTTTTGGATTTTCTGAAAAATAATAAAAACAGAAAAGAAAATATTTTTGGATTTTTGGATTTTCTGAAAAATAATAAAAACAGAAAAGAAACTGAATATAAACAATAACAAAGCTTTACAAAATTATACAACTGAAACCATTCCTTAGAAAAGATGAAGCGAAATAGACCGACCGTTCGGTTCATTTCGGTTCCCAAAAAATTTAAGAGCCGAAATAGACCGAGCGTTCGGTTCATTTCGGTTCCCAAAAATTTAAGAGCCGAAATAGACCGAGCGTTCGGTTCATTTCGGTTCCCAAAAATTTAAGAGCCGAAATAGACCAAGCGTTCGGTTCATTTCGGTTCCTTAAAATTTAAGAACCGAAATAGACCGAGCGTTCGGTTCATTTCGGTTCCCGAAAATTCAGGAGCCGAAATAGACCAAGCATGCACTCTATTTCTCTTATTCAATTTTAGTGAGTAGAAGGAGGTTTCGGTGCTGACTCAGCTTCCAGCATTCCCAAGCCTTGGAGTATCTTGTTAAAGCTAGCTTCTGGTAAGGCCTTAGTGAAGATGTCAGCCAGTTGATCAGAGGACCGAACGAAGTGAATTTCAACATTTCCATCTTCAACGTGGTCCTTGATGAAGTGATATCTCAATGCGATATGCTTTTTCTTGGAGTGTTGCACTGGATTGTGACATATTCGTATTGCATTTTCAGAGTCACAGTAGAGAGGGATTTTCTTCATGCTCAAGCCATAATCTCTAAGTTGGCTTTGTATCCATATGACCTGTGATGTGCAGGACGCTGCAGCAATGTACTCAGCTTCGGCTGTAGAGAGGGACACACAAATTTGTTTCTTTGACTGCCAGCTGACAAGTTTGCCATCAAGGAACTGGCACCCGCCGGTTGTGCTTTTTCGATCCAATCCACATCCACCAAGATCAGCGTCAGAGAAAGCTTGAACAAAGAAGCCAGATTTTGCAGGATACCAAAGACCGAGAGACGAGATTCGCTTTAAATACCGGAAGATATTTTTCACTGCAGTCATGTGAGGTTCTCTTGGATTAGCTTGAAACCTGGCACAATAACATACATAAAACATTATGTCTGGCCTACTAGCCGTTAGATACATTAGTGACCATATCATTTGACGATAGAGAGTCACATCAACAGCCGGTTTCTCAAGAGATGGAGTCAACTTCGTGCCAAAAGCCATTGGAACCTTTACTTTCGAATCTCCCGTCATGCCGAACTTTGTTAACAACGTCTTTGTGTACGCTTCCTGATTGATGAAGATGCCTTCTGGTCCCTGTCTTATATTCAATCCAAGGAAAAAGTTAATCGGACCCATTGCGCTCATTTCAAATTTAGTCTCCATCAACTTCCTGAATTCAGTTGTTAAGCTAGGATTCGTGGAGCCGAAGATGATGTCATCGACGTAAATTTGAACGATCATTAAGTGTTCGACCTCTTTCTTACGAAAGAAGGTTGGGTCAACTGAACCTTGTTTGAATTTTGAAATTTTGAGAAACCGAGTTAGAGTTTCATACCAGGCTCTCAGGGCTTGCTTCAATCCATAGACTGCTTTATCCAGTATGTAGCAGTGATCAGTATGCTTCTCGTTCACAAATCCGGGTGGTTGCTCAACGTATACCGTTTCTTCGAGTTCTCCATTCAAGAAAGCGCATTTTACATCCATTTGGAAAATTTCGAAGTTTTTGTGTGCAGCATATGCCTAAAAGATTCTCACTGATTCCAACCTTGCTACTAGAGCGAAGGTCTCTTCATAATCCATTCCTTCTTCCTGGCAATACCCTTTCACCACCAGCCTCGCTTTGTTGCGAATGAAATTACCCTCTTTATCTAACTTATTTCTAAATACCCACTTTAAGCCGACTACAAATGCATCTTATGGTGTGGGAATCAGTCTCCAAACATGATTTCGTTCAAACTCATGGAGTTCATCTTGCATAGCTTGCCCCCAATCAGAGTGATCAAGAGCAGCATTTACCGTCTTCGGTTTGACTTTAGAGACAAACGAATTAAACATACATAATTCTACTTGAGAGAATAAAGCAGTTTGCTTCGCTTTCATTTGAGAGCGTGTGAGAACACCCTCAGATGATTCACCAATGATCTGAGTTTTAGGATGATCCTTTGTCCATTTAATGAGAGGAGGGTAATTTGGATCATAGGCAGGATCCAGCTCATCATTGACTTCTTCTTCCAGTTCTGACTGATTTCCTTCGTCATTTACATTGCCTTCGTCATTTGCATTTTTGTTCTCCCCCTCAAATGGCGAACCGAATCCTGTTTCAGATTCAGTGCTCTCTCCCTCAGATGGATCTTCATGGGTTGGGGTCTGTGAAGGATTATCCCCCTGGAAAGGCATGTCGTGTGGTTTTGGAGTAAACGAACCCTCCCCCTGGATTATTGAGCTTTCTCTTGGAGGGTCATCAGTAGTTGGATGTTCACTTGCTGCAGTAGGTTCGCTTTGTGTCTGCTTCTCGATTGGTTGGTGAGGTTCACTTTCCATGTCTGTAGCAGCTTCATCGATGATTTTCTTCAAGGTATCAATTTTGTTATCTGCTGCTTTCGCTTCTGAGTTGATCGCCTTTTCTGTTTCATCAAAAAGTAGCATGTACTCATCAAACAGGTTAGCAATAGGAACCAAGACTTGACCAGATTTTGGAAAGATTTCCTCCGTTGAACTTTCGCTTGCTTGAATCTTCTTCATATAATTATCATCAAAAGTTACATAGTAAGTTTCTTCAATTTTCCTTGAGCGTTTATTGAGAACCCTATATGCTTTTGAGGTAAGTGAATATCCAAGAAAGATCCCTTCGTCTGCCTTAACATCATATTTGTTTCGGTTCTCTTTGGAGTTGAATATAAAGCATCTTGAACCGAACACGTGGAAAAACTTTATATTAGGCTTACGATTGTTCAAAATCTCGTATGGAGTGATGGAAAATCGCTTGTTAAGGAAGGACCGATTCTGAGTGTAGCATGCGGCAGCTATAGCATCTTCCCAGAAGTATAGTGGAAGAGAAGCGAAACTCAGCATGGTTCGGGCGGCTTCACACAGTGAACAGTTTCGCCTTTCAACGATCCCATTCTGCTGTGGAGTATAGGGAGCAGAGAAGTTGTGAGTTACTCCCTTTTCAGCCATAAAATCTTCAAAGTCTTTATTCTTGAACTCATGACCATTATCGCTTCTAATGTTTCAAACCACCTTTCGTAGCTGTAATTCCACCTGCTTGATAAAAATCTTCAGCTTGGGAGTCGCCTCAGATTTCTGTTTAAGAAAGAAAAACCAGGTGAAGCGTGAAAAATCATCGACAATTACAAGTATAAACTTACTACCACCGATGTTTTCGATAGCCGAAGGACCACATAGGTCGATGTGCAGTAGTTCAACGGCTCGATGATCTTTGTATTGATTCGAGAAGGGTGACTCTTTCTGCTTTGCTTGCCCATTTCGCATGCTGCGCACAGGTGTTGTTTGTCAAATTTTAGAATAGGAAGTCCACGCACGTGATCCCCAAGCACCAGTTTATTAATATCTTTGAAGTTCAGATGCGATAGTCTTCTATGCCACAACCAACTTTCATCTGAGTTCGCCTTCGACAGTAAGCATATTGTCGGCTTTCCTTTTATCGGGTTGAGATTTAGAGGATACATCTCCCCTTTGCGCTCAGATTTCAACAGAACTTTCTTCGTTTGCTTTTCAATTATCTCTGAGCCCTCATCGTCAAACGAGACTTTTAAACCGGTTCCTACAACTAGTTGAGAAACACTGATGAGGTTGTGTTGCAACCTTTTTACGTAGGCTACTTTTCGTATTGATAACTCTCCGTTGGTGATCATCCCATACCTTTTGATCGTGCCGTATGAGTTGTTTCCATATTTAACACATCCACCATCCTTAAGGGACCGAAACTCCCTAAGCTCTTCCCTCCTTCCAGTCATGTGACGAGAGCAGCCACTGTCAATATACCATTCTTCGTCAAACAGCTCGTCACTGATAACCTGCAAAATTAAGCAGATTTAGGAACCCAAAGTCTCTTGGGCCCTGGTGAGCCTTTTACAGAATAGGGAATTGCAACCGAAAGATCAACCATATATGTTCTTTTTATTAAAGTGGTTTCATCTTTTCATTTGATGGTGTAAACTTTGATTTTATTTTTATCTTGGTTTAACTGGGGTGTTTTATTGTTAGATGGTTTCTCATCTGAGGTTTTCTTTGGAGTCCTAGAGTTAGCTGCCTTTCTGGTATCTTGGACTTCAGAGTCTGAGTACAGCTTTCCCTTTCCTTTGACATCCTTCACAGAGTTGGATTGAGGATGTGAGTGAGGAGGATGGGATTTAGGACCGAAACTTGACTGTCGGTTCTGAGCTCTTGTTTTGGGACCGAAACTAGACTTTCGGTTCTGAGCTCTTGAGTTGGGACCGAAATTGGACCTTCGGTTTTTGGCGTAGTAGGAGCTGGGACCAAAACTTGTCTTTTGGTTCTCGTGACCACAAGTATTAGGGCCGAAATGGGTCATTCGGTTCGCCTGACGGTGCGATTGATGTTGATTGCCAGAATGAGACTTGGCCTGTGCTTCTGTTTTGAGAGTAGAAGCTTTTTCAAAGCGAACATAAGAGGGGTTTTGTGAGTGCCAAAACTGCTTTCTCTCATTGAGGTTCTTCATGTATCTTTTGATCCTCTGGCGTTTCTGTTCAGCCAGTTGCTCTTGAGTCATGTGAATGTTGGCCTTAGGTTTCGCTTTCTTCTCATGAGCACCGGTTGTTGTTGATGAATCGCTGGTATCTTTCAGTGGTTCCTCTGGTATATCTTTTGTACCACTTGTGCTGGGTTTATTGAAGCTTGAGGGCTTATTGAGGGGTTCGGGTATGTATCGTCCCTTAACTCTCCATGA
The DNA here is from genome assembly GCF_052849685.1 of Lactuca virosa. NCBI lineage: Eukaryota > Viridiplantae > Streptophyta > Magnoliopsida > Asterales > Asteraceae > Lactuca > Lactuca virosa. The sequence continues at coordinate 159,152,112 of NC_136429.1, forward strand.
GGTTTGCTCTGACAGACCAACTGTTTCGTCTGCATTATCGATGGGAGCTGACCAGAAGAAGTTATCACACCCTTCATCATTATCTTTGTCAACCATGGAGGTCAAGTCAGCTGTTTGTTTCTTAGTCACTCCAGTGACTGCATACACTTGGTTTGGTGTAGTTTGCACTTTCTGATAAACAATAGCCTTTTCTTTGAGTTTCTTGGATTTGTCCTTTGACACTCGAGCGTATTCAACCGAATTTTCCGCTATGAGTGGTTTTGCTGCTTCGGGTTCGCTCTTAAGAAATTCTGAACAGTCGACCTCATCTTCTACGGAGATTTCACTCATCTCACTTTCCTCATCAAATTCAGAAGTGGTTTCCAAATTTATTTTATTTTCTGAACTCAATTTGGCGTTGGATGAGTCAAACTTATGTATTGTTTCGGTGTTTATTTTTAATTTATCGTTTTCGTCCAGTAAATTCTTAAGCATGCATTTATGTTCTTTGGACTCAATGAAAGATTCAATTTTATCCAGTCCATATTTGTAAGTGACAGAAACTTCATCCGAGGACATTATAGATTTAGATTCAGCAATGACTTCATCCTCCTTAAATTCAAGGAAAGGCAAAATCATTTTATGAATCTGTTTTCCTATCTCACAATCTAAATGTAACTGAGTGATGTTAGTATATAAGCGTTTAGCAATCAAACAGAAAACATTTCTTTGTTTCAAAATTTTCAAATTGTCTCTTTGCAAATAAATAAGTTCATCCCTAGCCCTACTTAACTCTAACTCCTTCTGCTGAATCCACATCCTTCTCTCCTCACTTTTGGAAGACTCCCTGCTGAGTTGGTCAGTTAGGTTAGAATTAGCTAGACGAGTTTGCATAAGACTTCCACTTAAATTTGAAAACTTGAATTTTAATTCATTTAAATCTTTTTCATAGTTTGTTATTGGCACTTTATGAGTTTCTAGGATAGTTTGTACCTTCTTGATCAATTGATCGCAGTCGCTGATCTTTTCACTCATGGGCTTGGCAGCGAAACATCTGTCTTCCATGACCTTCGCTTCCTCATGCTTACTTTCGGTTGTAACCATTAAGCATCTCCCAGCCGACTCAGCAACTCCTTCTCTCGCCACAAATGCTCTTCCATGCGAGGGTCTTCGTACCTCTTCATCCTCAGAATCTGTGGACCAGACTTCCACTCCACCGAACTCATCATCAATAACGTTTTCCTGCACAATCAAATCATTCATAGAAACGTTAGTAGCTTTCTTCTTCTTTATCTCCTCCAGCTTTCTCATGTAGTAAGTCTCGTCATCTTCACCATCCTTCTTCTCAGCTATCTTCCTTAGCATGCAATCCTTGGCAAAGTGGTTCTTGCCATGACAGTAGTTGCAATCGTACCCTGAGTCTCCCACAAGCTTATTCTCCTTCTTTTCATCGTCCTTTTGAGAGGTGATCTTCGGTTCTTCTTTCACCTTTTCAGAACTATAGCTTCCCTGCCAGTTTCTGTTCTTGTTGATCGGGAACTTTCTGCGAGCAAACTTCTTTGGGTTTGTGACCATTATAGCATATTCTTCGTTGGATAGATCACACTCTGACAGATCAGATTCCTCCTCTTTTTTTGCTACACTCTTGCTTTTAGAGACGAGGGCCAGCGAACACAGACCCAAAACTACCTTCGCTTCCTTTGTCACCACGCTTTCATGAGATTTTAGAATACCCATTAGTTTCGCCAGTGAATATGATTTAAATTGCTCATGAGCCTTCATAGTCGAAACCACCGCCATCCATTCGGGCCTTAATCCATTCATGAAGGTAACCTTTTGTTCAATTACCTTCCTTTCAATGTCATGCTTCATCATCTTACTGAGCAGATGATTGAAGTGATCGAATGTCTGAACAAGCTTCTCTTCAGGTTTTTGTTGGAAAGCACCAAACTCAGAGAGCAAAAGGGTTTGGATCGAGTGCTCTAGATCTTCATCGGTTGAATATAATTCTTTCAAACTATCCCATATTTCTTTAGCTGTTGTGCATGAGCTCACCAGACGAAAAGTGTCAGATTGCAAAGCGAATCTTATCATTCTCATGGCTTTAACATTGCACAACACTTTGTCTTTTTCGTCTTAAGGGATCTTATCTACGTCCGCCAAGAGTTGGTTATACTCCTTTTGAGTCTTGACCGTTCGGTTTGTTCCAGAGTGAACAAACAGACCCAATGTTATTGCTTCCCAGATCAAGTAGCCATTGTCTTCAGATCCAACTACATAATCTTCGAAGTGATGCACCCATACTTCATAATCTTGAGTGTAGAGAATGGGAACCCTCGTAGTGGATCCTATACTATTGAAGATGTTGATTGGATTGACTTGAGAATCATCGTGAGACATGATGATAAACTTCTTCTTTTAATCTGCTTGAATCAGACTTGTAAAGTTGAAACTAGGGTTTTATCGAACAACAGATACACCGTCGACAAGATGAAGACGGCTTCTATATATTCAATAAAAGCGGAAACCCTAATTGATTCTTCAAACAGAAGAGATGCGTATATATTACACAGTCTCCCGCTCTGATACCAATTGATGAGAATATTTAGTTATAGATCGATAGATTCTAAACAGAAAAACAAGAATGAAGTAATCAAAGAACACAAGAATGGATCAAATGGTGTCGAATGATTAATAACTCACACCTCAGAAGAGCTCGATGAAGAACTTCGACTGTAGAGGTGTGCTTGGGTTACAATGCATAGTAATTAATGAGAATGATAGCCTTAAAGCAATACATGCATGCAATATATAAATGCTAACCCTAATGATTATCCACGGTTGGACAGGCCCAAACCGGGTAAACTAAATGGACTAATGAACCGAGCCCATAACGCAACACTTAGACCCAACACTACTCAACATGCATTAACGTAATTATGAGTTAATTCTAAAAGAGGATATTTATAGGAAAACTGTCAACATGTGTTCAAGTTCCTTGTTGAGTATGGAGGACAAAAGCATAAATTTTTATAGGGAGAGTAATGAGTAGAGCAAGATCGAAAATAAAAAAAGAGGGGCCATCATAAGAACGTGAAATATATCATTTATTGGAATTGAAAAGAAACTGGAAATTGATAAATCAATACATGAAACCTACATAAAATAATGGAAAGAAAGATGTGAATGTGGCATTCGATTTTGATGCCGCGCTAATCTAATGTGTAGAATTAAGTTGAATTATCATTTATGTATTGTGGTGCATCATATGATGTTAGTCCATGTAGAGAACTGATGCATAATTTCAAGCATACACTTAAAATGTGAAAGTAGCAGATGAAATTTTTTAGATGTTTTTGGGATTTGAGGATGTTTTCCTCAATATATCTCTTCATTCAAATTAGACATTGAAAAATATCATATCCATCCCATGATATAAGAAAATATTGATATTTTTAGGAAAATTAGACGAATAAAATCATGTTGACTTTAATAGTTACCAATGAAGGTGGCTAAAGGAATTTAATAGTTGCTCATAAACGTAAATAAGAACCATCAAATATGCTTATGGTGTTTGTTGATGAGAAAACACGACTATTAGGTATATGTGGGTGTCTACTTTATATCACTAGAGACTTAGCATATGAGGGTGTAACATCCGTCACTTGAGGTAATATTTAATTTAATAATTGTAATTTATTTGTTTGGACTATGGAATAAGTAATGGATTATTGAGTGAGCTTTAGCAAGTGGGCTGACAAGAATGGGCTACCCAAAGACGTACGTTGGGCGTAAGTATGGCGTACGCGGGGCGTAAGTATGGCGTACGCGGGGCGTAGAGCAACATTGGATGCGGGGGGCAGAGGTGCGTACGCGCAGCGTACCAAGGTGTACGTGCATCGTACACAAGCAGACTACAAACCCTATTTTTTTGGGTTTAAGCCATATAAATACAACATTATGACTCAAACCCTAGCCTCCTTACCAGCCTCTCAACCTCAGAAACCCTAGATAGCCTCTCATCCTTCTTCCTTGTGTGTTTTTGATTTTGTGAAGTTCTTGGTGGTGTTTTGAAGCTTGAAAGAAGAAAGAAGAAGGTGAAGAAGAAGAACTTGAGTAGCTTGAGCTCAAGGATCCGAGATAATATCACCATTTGGCACTCATTTGAGGTAAAAAGCTTTCAACTTGCCTCATTAATGGTTAGATCTATGTTAATGGAGACCTTTTTAGGTCCCAAGAATGGATTTTTATGGTTCAACTTCGTATCTAGGCTTAGGATTGCCACCCTTAGTGATATATGAGTCCCATAAGCAGTAAAGTTTCAATCTTTAAGGTCCTTTTGTGACCATGCATGAGTTCTAGTCATTTCCATGGAAGTTAGTTGCTATATTCCAAGTTTGGGTCCATTTAGTGGGTTGCAAGCCACCAAATAATCGACTTTATGAATTAAGACATGTTAATGGACTCAGATCTGTAATTTAGACTTAAGGTCTTAAAGGATTAAGCACTTGTGAGGAATATGGCTTAACAGGGTAGTACGCTGGGTGTACAAGCCAGTATGCGCAGCGTACCAGCCATACAGCCTATACGCTTAGCGTACCGGGGAGTACGTCCTGCGTACTCGCTGAGTTTGGACTTCACGACTTTTGGGCCTCGGTTTGGGCCAATCTTTGGACTTCTTAGCTTTTAGGCCTTAGTGGGCCATCAGGAGTCAATTATTGGGCCAAGGACATGCTTGGGCTTAAGGAAAGGCCCATTTGAGGAGTTAAGCCCAATTTAGAAAATTGGGCCATTACTGGGCCTTTAGTGGGCCTGGAAAGATTAGCTGGAATAGGGCCTTGGATATGGTCCAAATTAGACTAGGGGTAAAATAGTCATTTGACCCTAAGAAGGATTATGGATTTTGACTAAGTGTTGTTGTGATATTGATAGTTGGGGAGTCGTTGGAGCAGCCGTAGGAGATTCCTTACCGTGAGATTTCGTTTTTAGCTTGCGAGGTGAGTTTCTTCCTAGGAACGGGTCTAAGGCACCAATGTCGGCCCGTTTATGTATGTTAGTATGTGTCGGACTTCGGTCCGATGCTGGGCAATGCCTAATGTAGGTTTATGTGTTTATATGTTCCGGACTTCGGTCTGATGCCGGGGAAAGCCTGAGGAATGTTTGTATGCTTGATGTCTTCGTGATTCTTGGATGTGCTTGTTTATATGTTCCGGACTTTGGTCCGATGCCGGGGAAAGCCGGAGGAATGTTTATATATTATGTTATATGTTTCCGGATTTCAGTCCGATGTTGGCCGGGGCCCGAGGAATGTTTATATGTTTATGTTATGTGATTATTTATGTGTATAGTTGATGTGTTGATATGTATATTGAGCTTTGCTCGATGCCGGACTTCGGTCCGATGTCGGGCGGGGCCCGATGTAGCGGGCAAGGCCCATGTTATGTTATGTGATTATGTGATTATGTGTATGGTATGCAATGTTTTAAAACCCGGGGTTTTAGTTGACCCGGTGTGATGACCGGTTCACGGGTCAACCGGTTCAACCGTCGGGTCAACCCGGTTTATGGTATTTTTCTATTTTTATATATTTTTACTTTCCTGCATACTATATAAACATATAAAACCAATAATTTGATGTCCACAAAGTTTAAACATTGAAAAACATTGAAGAAACCGCAAACGGTTCGTTGTTTTGGCGTTCGCTACTTGTATCCAACTATCCAAACCCTATTAAAACGGGTCAATCCGGTTTTAACCAGTTCAACATAAGCGGTCGAACCGCGGTTTAGGGGAAACCCGGCCGGTTCGATCCGGTCTGTATTTTTACAAAAAACGGCTCTCAATTGACCCGCCTTCTACCCCGGGTCACGGTCCAACCGGTTGAACCGGCCGGGTCAACCCGGGTTTTAAAACATTGATGGTATGTGGTAGTTTGGGGAGACTCACCAAGCTTCGTGCTTACAGTTTTTAGTTTTGGTTTCAGGTACTTCCGGTAGCAAGGGGAAGAGCTCAGGATGACTGCAGTGCACACACCATTTGTTTAGCCTGAGATGTTTTTACTCTGATATGTTTGACAGATGTTTATGATATTTTGAGATACATGACTTATGGTTTTTATGTGATGAATTGTTAACTATGGTTTTATATATTAATGATTTAAAATGAAAATTTTGGACCGTATTTTGGGATGTTTCAGAGAGAGAAATATATGAAGATACTAACTTCAAATTGTAAAATTCCAATATCTAAAGAATGTGACAGTGGATTTGCGTGAGTCGTGTGTCATTTGAAAAAAGAAGGTTTTCTAAACATCTATTTTCTCTATCCACACACACACATACACACACACACACACACACACACACATATATATATATATATATATATATATATATATATATATATATATATATATATATAGTTTGATTGTGCTGATCATCACAACTAAAGAGAATATCTTATTATGACCAACTCATTTTCCTATTGCAAATTGTAATCACCAATTTGCTTGTGTATCTCTTTGTTTTCATCATGGCCATCATTTATATTGAACACCTACATGTTATATGGTACAGTTAAAGGTACAACATTTAGTTAGAAAGACAAACTTTATAATAGTGTTTCTCTTTAAACCATATGAGCATGATACATATTGCAAAAGTGGCAAAGAGCGTATTTGGTTAAAGAACTCAGTTAGAGTTAGGCATTAAACACGAACATTGTATGCTACATTATGACAACCATACTACAAATTATCTCATGAAGAATGTAGTGTTTCATGTTAGGACATATCCATATGTCATTCCATTTTATCATAAAATTGATAAATGATTGCAAGTTTGTAACAACCGGTTATTTCGGGTCTCTATAAGTCAATAAAAGTCAATACGATTCACACTAGTTCAATCCAAACTTACACTAGTTCAAATATAGGTTACACTAGTTCAAACAAAGGCTTAACACTTAACTTAAAATGTGATAATTCAAAGTGTAAATGTTGATTTCGGTCTAAGGAATCTTATCCTAAAATCCCAACCGAAATCACATGCTTTAATAAAGTCCAAACCGCAAACACCCTCTTCTATAAAGTCAAGGCCTCAAACTCTTTTCCCTTTGACTCAAAACCGCAAACCTCTTTTCCATTGACCTTAGGACCGAAATCAAGAGAGATTTCGGTCATATAGGACTGAAAACAAAAGGTTTAAGGCCCATTAAGGCCGAAAACCTATTTATATATATATATATATATATATATATATATATATATATATATATATATATATATATGTTTCCAACTGTGAACCCAATTCATTTCTCACTTTCTAGGCCGCAAACACCTCCCATTTGCTCTCAAGTATCATCCGAAAACCCTTCCAATCTTCAAGGGTTTTACCCAGAATCTTCAAATCTTCAACCGCAATCATCTTCCCACTTTCAAATCTTCATAAGTCCCTCAAGAACATTCATATTATCCTTCATATCTTCAAGTTTCCCTCAATAACACCAAGCACATCTTCAAATATTCATATTTCATCCAAGAACATCAAGAACAACTCCAAATAAATCTCGATAAATTTTGTAAGTATTTCTTACATAAATTAGTGTTGTCTAACAGTTTAAATAATTATCTCGTTAAAATAAATACGATATCGTGTATAAATATTATTAGGATACGACTACGCAAACGGGTTCTAACCCGAGGATCACCGCTACCACTTCGTATCCTATCGAGAACACGCATTCGAGGTGAGTTCATACCCCTACATTTTCACTATTTTTCCATGTTTTTAGGGGGGAATACAAGTACAACACAATTAAATTTTGTGTTAACATCCAAATGACTTCTAACGATTTCAGACGTTTCAAACTATTTCAAACTGTTTGAAGCTATTCTAAATTATTTCAACTGTTTCAACTATTGTTTTTTACCAAAATACACACACACACATACACACACACACACACACACATATATATATATATATATATATATATGAGATTCAACAGGCTTAGGACTGGTGTTTTCGCCTTAACTCCTGTTCCTTGTTTGGTTGTGGGCTTAGGGAAAATTCACTTGTCCGACTGTCTTTTTAATTTCAATTATATATGTCCTATATATATGAGTACAAACCTTTAAACCTTTGTAACATGTTGAGCAAAGGAGAATTTTTAGAAATATTTCCATTACAAACAGAACACACTTATAAACAATAATAGGTATAGTTTATGGAACATCCTTACTATTCTACTAATTCAAGAAACGATACAAGAACATACTTATAAACTATAATAGTTATAGTTTATAGAACACTTATATCATTGTTACTAAATGCAGAGATACAATACAAACAAACATATAAACTATAATTGGTATAGTTTGTGGAACATAAGTGCTATTTTTACTAAGTTTAGATTTTACTACAGTAAAAAAACATATAAACTATTTTAGGTATAGTTTATGGAACATATATACATATATTCATTGCAAAGTGAATTTTCAAGTATTCTACACGTAACCGTCAGTATAGCTTTGTGAGACACACTTCAAGTACTTACCTAAGTACCAACCTAGCCCTGAAATTATAACCATAGTCTCCTGGAGGGAGAGCGTGAATTTGTGTATAGATCTATACGGGACTGACAATCCCGCACCTTAACTGTTAGCTACAGTTAGGCCTGCAGTCCTGGGGTGACAAATGTCATAACTATTCCGATGCCTGAAGTACGTCGTTTCAGGCCACCTTAGGTCATCAAGTATGGTTATAATAACTCACAATTTGGTATTGAACAATACGATTAGTGTACGAATACATAAACAACTTCAAGTAGTTTTTATTAAATATTAAAACTACGATACAGTATTTTACATTACAGCTGGTGGAACCCATGCACTTACATATACAGAGTTTTCATACAAAAATACATACACTATACTAATTTCCAGTACAGAGAAACTAACATTTCGGAGAAACATTCATTATCAATTAGTTTTATTTAATAATGAAACTATGATATACTATCACTGAGTACAATAACACTTACATATTTTGGTTTTATGGTATTAAGACTACAATTCACTTACAACAGAAAATATAGGATTTTCTGAGAGAACATACTTACATTTTTCAAAGAACAACAGACTGATTTCAAATACAAACATACTTAAATGTTGATACACTTTCAAAATCACTTGTATTCTCAGGAAACCGGTAGACAGGTACACTTACAGATTTTTGAGAAGACGGAGCTATACAGTCACGTCTTTTAGTTTTTACTACATACTTTTGATGTCATACAAATTATGTTATGAACAGATGTAAAAAACAATACTTTATCAATGTAATGGTTGTGTTTGCTTTCATTAATATGATACAATTGTTGTGATACTGTACATGACGTCCTCCGCCCCCGAACGTTTCCGCCGTTCCGGTTTGGGGGTGTGGCAAATTGGTATTAGAGCTTTGTTTATAGTGAACTAAGTATATGAAACCATATAAGATATACAATTATAAACACGATGAGGCTGAATCGCTCTGACTAACAGTATACTTTTAAAATCTAAGTATTTTATAAGAAGTATACAAACATACATACATACCAGAAACAATATCAAAGTAAGAACTACACAAAAGTATTTAGATGTTGGACACTGCAATTAAAATTAGACAATTATGTAATCATATCTGGGATAAATATAGCCTGATCAACTATATTTATTTTAGATACGACCAACATGTGTTTGGGAGTGATCGTGGTGTTGCAACAAGTCTAAAACTTACCAACACTATATACAAGAGAAACTCTAGAACCAAACATAAAGATAAAATACTATAGGAGTATTTTATGATCCAACAACACTCCACCAACTCCACACCGCCACCACCTCCTCAGTATGATCCTGTTGTTTTCCAAGCAGCAGTAACGGCCGCAGTGGCAGCCGCTATGTCGCAAATTAATGCCAGTGGCACTAGTGGGGCGGGTAGTGGCAGAAACCCTTCTAATCACGGAAAAAGCCATGGACACCCGAGGGAGTGTTCATACAAAGATTTCACGAACGTCAAACCCAGATCCTTTGATGGCACCGGAGGTGTCATTGCTTTAACACGCTGGTTCGAGAAGGCCGAATCGGTGTTTGAGATTTGTGCGTGCCCCGAAGCTAGCAAAGTGAAATTTGCAGCATGCACTTTCATGGACAGAGCCCTCTTATGGTGAAACGACTATGTCAAGTCATTGACTCTCCTAGTAGCTAATTCCATGAGCTGGGAAGACTTAAAAGTTCTGATGCTGGTAGAATATTGTCCTAGAGGCGAAATACAAAAGCTAGAGAAAGAGCTCTGGGGTCTGACGATGAAGGAATCTGATACTGCTGCTTACACTGCCAGATTCAGTGACCTGGCTCTTCTATGTCTCGGGATGGTCACCCCAGAGAGTAAGAAAATGGAAAGGTACATCTGGGGATTAACTCCCCCGACTCAAGGAAACGTTATTGCTGCCAATCCACTTACTTTCGACAGTACCAAGCGTCTGGCACAGACACTCGTGGATCATGGAGTTCGCTAAGACTCTATGACAGCCATTCCTGAGCAACCCAAAGAAGGTGGCAGCAAAAAGAAGTTCTGGAACAAACAAAAGGGCCAATCTTCGCAAGAGCCCTCAAAGAAACATCAAACAGTGGTAGTCCACACTGCTACCATTCCTGTTGCACCAACACCTCCCTGTCGATATGCTGGAAGCCTTCCACTGTGTAACAAATGCAACTACCATCACACGGGAGTTTACAGGGAAATGAAGTGCAAGAACTGCAACATAAAGGGGAACACCGCCCGTTTCTATAAGGCACCGACACAACCAAATGCCCAAGTCCCCAGCGGAGGAGTAAGCCAAGCATGCTATAGGTGTGGTGAAACAGGGCACTACAAGAGGGATTGCCCGAAAGCAAGGAATGCTGGCAGTACAGGAAGAGTACTAGCAATGGGGCGGGAGGAGGCAGTAGCGGATCCCACGGTAGTCACGGGTACGTTCCTTCTCGATAACTCTTATGCATGCATACTCTTTGATAGTGGTGCGGAGAGGAATTTCGTCAGCCATAAATTTAAGCACCTACTCAAACAAAAACCACAATCACTAAACGAAACATTCACTGTCCAGATGGCAAACGGGAAGAAAGAGAGCACTAACGACATATTTATAGGCTGTACCCTCACCCTAAACGACCATTCTTTTCAAATCGACTTTATTCCGGTCTCCATAAAAAGCTTTGACATCATCATCGGCATGGATTGGTTAAGTCATCACCGTACGGATATCTTATGTTTCGAAAGAGCCATTCGCCTTAATCTGCCAAGTGGCGAAACCCTCATTATCTATGGCGACAAACCTAGTACGAACCTTCGCATCATCTCTTGCGTCAAAGCCCAAAAATACCTGCGTAAGGAATACTATGCATTCTTATCTCATGTGGTGAATGAGAAACAAGAAATGAAAGACATCGAGAGCATTCCCGAAGTCTGTAATTTTCTCAACATCTTTCCCGAAGATCTTCCAGGAGTTCCTCCTGTAGATGGCAGTCAAACCATGACATCTTATTACCATTATTTAGTCTGAATGGTTGTGTATGTTTCCCACAATGTGGACATGCTAGCTTACCTGCTGCAGACCATCCGGACAACATTGCATATGCTGGAAAATCGCTTATTGTCCACATTAAAGCTTCTCTTAGATGGAAATTTTGTTTTAAAGATATATCATATGTTACTACGCCTTCTTCCCATAATTGCTCCAACTTTACAACAACTGGTTGCAAAAATACACCTATTTTATGCTTAGGGTTTGACGGACCTGATATAAGTGCGGTCAAAAACATGTAAGGCTCTATCATGCACATATAAGGTGGCAAATTATAAGGTGTTATAATAATAGGCCAAGATGAATATTGTTTTCCAAATACTCCATGTGGTGCAAACCCATTTGTACTTAGGCCTAATCTTATGTTACGTACTTCTGCTGCAAATGAAGGATGACTTTTGTCAAAGTGCTTCCAAGCTTCTGAATCGGATGGATGACACATTACTCCAACATCATGTCCATGATTATCGGAGTGTCATCGCATGGAAGCGGTTGTGGCTTGTGAAGCATACAGTCTTTTCAACCACGGAGTCAAAGGAAAGTAATGCATTTTCTTGAAGGATACACGAGAACATCTGGCCAAATTTTTTGACCGTTTTTTCACTCCTTGTACGAAAACAAACGATATACAACTAGTACTATCTTTTCGTTCATACATCCACTTTCTACTTGGATTGTTGATTGTCTTAAATCTGTAAAGTATAAATTTAAATAACACAATATTAATTTTATGTTCATTAATGTTGATTTGAACTCATACATGACGTTTGAAGTGAATATATAGTTACCATACAAACATCGCAAAGGTACCTTAACAACGACTCGTTTTACAAAGCTAATGACCGAATGCTGAACAAATCTTCAAAGTTTTCTAATTTGAATGGTTGAATAACTTTTGTTATTGGATAAAGGCATAGAATATTAGTAGAATGGTTTAATTGAGATCGACACTTGCAGAACACATAATCAAACAAAGTGTATATCGATTAGGGTACCTTCGACAACCCTTGATTTCAATGTGTTGGATGGATACTAGGTCGTATTATTGGGTCGATATTATTCAATATCAGGTTAAAACCCGTGTAGTATACGGGTAATTATAAATTTAAATAACATTCATAATAAATATAGATATAGATCTACTTAAAATATAAATTCTATATATATAGTTTTTTCCTTAATAACGACTTGATTAAACATTTTTTATTTCCATAGCAAAAATGGCGCCTTCACTTTTGAGATTGCAAATAGACCAAAGTGCCCTTAAAATCTATCCAACTAGGTCACAATAAACTTTTAGTTAGTAAAATATAAAAGACAAAATTAACATACATATCAAAACTAACATATATATATATATATATATATATATATATATATATATATATATATATATATATATATATATATATATATACATTTAATAAAGTTAAAAGTATGTATTCCCATTACACCAAAATAAACATACAATATGCATCATTAATTGTGTGAATCAAACACCAATCATATATATAACTACTCGAAACTAATGTCAAACATCCTAGCAAACTTAACAAAACATGCATCCCACAAACATATTTCACAATTTAACAACCATTTGTACTGATACATAAAAGTTGTTTCATAACAGCTCACAGAATGATGCTTTGCACAACTTTTATGTAACCCATGGAATTTTATCTGCTTTGATCTCCTTACCAAGTGGTTTTGAACCTTGTTAAAGGTATGCCTTAGATTCCAACTTCTTCTAGTATTAACGTAGGCATTATTTAACATGATCAGAGCTTCTTGCTTATTTTCAATGCCTTCGGCCATCAACATCATTCCCAAAACGAACATCGCATCCAACTGCCACTGATCGGCTGCATCTTGAAGCAACTGTTTCCCTGATATTTCTTCCCCTATCGTAAAATACTTCTCCTGACAAACAATAAGTGATCATACAATTTTAAAAATACAAATATGGAAAACTAATTCATTCACAATTATCCGATTGCTTAAAAAAGAGTATCATTCCATCGTTGAAGAGTACGTGTGGGTTGTTCAACTTTTTGCGTTTGCTTATGACTTCATACTGTTGAATACTAAATGGACGAAACCTTAATCGATTTGTGTCTATGATTTTATATAATGCGTCCGATGTTACATAATCCCTAAATAGTTTGCAACTATAATTCACAAATCAACAAAAGTAATCTATTAAACACTAAATTAAATATGTATATAAGTATAATATAAGTAATGCACATCATACTTACACTAACTGGCTCTTAAAAGCATCTATTGGTGAAGTTCCTCCAACCGTAGTTACTATTTTTTCGATCAAGTGCGACGGCAAAGCAGTAATTTTTGTTCCTTGTTGTCTTGTTTGCATTCTTTCTGATGAACAACTCGCTGCCATTATGTTGAACTGCGTCGAGTGTGATTCAAGTTATATAAAAACAACGATTTTAGGGTTTATTGATCAAAGTGCCGGATTTTTCATTGTTGGGAATGGAATGTAGATGATCAATCGCCGATAAACTGAAACGACGGGATAAGTCTGACTACAAATTATGGCGCCTAAGTGTTTAGACTATGAATTGACATAATTACCCTTTAACGTACAAAGGTTACTACGTAAATGGTTAGGGTATTTTTGTCAATACCTACGGGTATTTTTGTAAATAAATTGACATTCTAAATTTAAAAAAATGAAGTTAAATAAAATTATTGATTCAATTCAGAGAGACGAGTTTAATTAAATTTTTTGACATAAGTAGGATTCGAACCTGCGACTTCGGGTAGGAAAAAAGACGCGTTTGCGAGCAAAACTAAATTTACTTCCGTTTCTTCTAATTGAAAAACCATAATATTATGTTCATTAATATTGAAGGCCATATGTCATCCATATACACCATAAGCCACTACCATGTTCACCAATGACCCATATGTCATCCATAGACACCATAAGCCACTACCATGTTGACCAATGACCCATACGTCATCCATATGTCATCCATGGACACCATAAGCCATTATCATGTTGACCAATGACCCATATGTCATCCATATACACCATAAGCCACTACCATGTTGACCAATGACCCATACGTCATCCATGGACACCATAAGCCACTTTCATGTTGACCAATCATCCATATGTCATCCATGGACACCATAAGCCATTACCATGTTGACCAATGACCCATATGTCATACATATACACCATAAGCCACTACCATGTTGACCAATGACCCATACATCATCCATATGTCATCCATGGACACCATAAGCCACTACTATGTTGACCAATGACCCATATGTCATCCATGGACACCATAAGCCATTACCATGTTGACCAATGACCCATATCTCATCCATATATCATCCATGGACACCATAAGCCACTACCATGTTGACCAATGACCCATATGTCATCCATGGACACCATAAGCCACTACCATGTTGACCAATGACCCATATGTCGTCATCCATGGACACCATAAGCCACTACCATGTTGACCAATGACCCATACGTCATCCATATGTCATCCATGGACACCATAAGCCACTACCATGTTGGCTAATGACCCATATGTCATCCATGGACACCATAAGCCACTTTCATGTTGACCAATCATCCATATGTCATCCATGGACACCATAAGCCATTACCATGTTGACCAATGACCCATATGTCATCCATATACACCATAAGTCACTACCATGTTGACCAATGACCCATACGTCATCCATGCACACCATAAGCCACTTTCATGTTGACCAATCATTCATATGTCATCCATGGACACCATAAGCCATTACTATGTTGACCAATGACCCATATGTCATCCATATTCATCCATGGGTATACCATGGACACCATAATCCACTACCATATATATTGACACGACCCGTACGTCTTTTGTATATAAATTTCGGTTTAAACATAAAAGCATAAAGATGTATAGTTTATTAATGTTTAGTCCTCGTATATAATTTTAAATTAAAATTATACTATGAAACACATCGTTAGTGTATATTCTTTCATGACGTTATTTATATGTATATACCCTACCTATCAATCTGTAACTACTTTAATAAATTTGAATTACTAAATATTTAGCGGTAATTAGCACAGTTCGAATTTTTATTAGCCGATGTTCAAAATATTTCACAATTCCTTTCCCTCCAACCTACACACGTTTATGCTGCATATTAGGGTAAGTTTACTGATTATAAATAGGGTATATATTTTCTGTAATCATCATCTTCGGCGGCTAATTGATCGAAATCTTTGTTCATTATATGTTTGTGCACTGACTTTGGCGATATAGGTTGTCACTCATCTACAATTTATTTTTATTTAATTTATTGTTATCGTGATGATCGATCGTTTTTTGTTCTCTGATCATCTTCATGTATATTATCATCTTAAATTACAAGTAAAATGGTTTCGATTGTATTCAATAGTTTGCATGCAAAATAATGCATTCATATATAATTTATTTTTATTGTTTGTGTCTCTCTTGTCATCTGTAGTTTATCATCTTTTACATTGGTATTGACTACAGTTTTTTGTTAATTTTTAAGCCAGAAAGATGTCGACCTCGAAAGCAAAAGGAGCATCCGGTGTGAAGCCAACTAAATTCATTGCACCACAAGTTATGAAACGCAACAGGATTCCAGCTATAAAATTCGTAAACAGACAGTTACAAGATGAAGAAATCGACTTCCCAATACCAACAACCACATCCAAAGCACCTATAACATCTACCAACAAAACCCCTAAACCTATATCATTAACATCACCCATGACTACCACTTCCTCGGCATCACTTACACCGTCCACACCCTCATTAGAAAATACATCTAAAACTCCAGAAACTGGAACAATACAATCCTCAACACTTACATCAATAACCAAAACTTCAGCACCTACATCATCTAAACCATCCCCAACACCGACACCCACTACCACATCATCAACACCTATATGTACTACCACAACCTCAAAACCTGCATCTACACTATCATCCTCCACAACTACAGTAACTACCACACCCTCCTTAAGTAAAGGAACTACCACATCCTCAACATATACATCTATCCCAACACCTACCCTAGAATATATCCCATCAACAACACCTATCCCAGAATCTACCCCATCATCAACACAACCAACCATGAATGGATCTGTAGTGGAAAGTGTAGAAGGTGAAAACAATTCCTCTGAAGATTGTGGACCAGATGGACGTTTAAGTGTTCATGTTTGGAAAAAAAAACATGAGTTACCAATCAAATCTTAATTACAACTTTTTCTATGTATAAACTTTTGGTTTACACGTACATATCAATTCATAACTTAACACATCACATGATTACTTGCAGGCTAATGCCACCAGGCCCTTGTGCACACTTTATTAGTCAGTCCTTTAAACAAAGAGTAGATCCAAAAGGGTACGCTTGGGCAAAAGTAACCAAAGAAATGCACGAATTATATTGGGAGGAGTTTCAAGTAATTAACTATATGTGATAAATAGTTGTTTGTTAAACATTTACACTTAAACTTATGTTTATATTGTTAATGTGTAGAAAAAATGTTGTTGGGATGAAACAATAGACTAGGTGGTGAGGCAAGCTCGGGCAAGGAAAGCGGCAGAAAGTTATGGTCAATATCTCTTCAACATGAGGAGCCCAAAAAGAAACAAACATGGCTTTAAACCAGCTCATATTCCACAGGAAGTTTGGAACTCCTGGCAATTAAAATGGAATACAGAAGAATACAAGCTAAAATCTGAGCAGAACAAGAAAAATACGCGTAACGGTATGGCTGATGGAGTAGCAAAACCTACACATAACGCTAGATCCGCAAGTCATTTGAAGATAGCTTATGATTTGGTAATTTTTTAAATGGTACATCATATCAATGTTTGTATATGTTTATCTGTATATTTGACATTTTATATGGTATTTATGCAGAAGAGGAAATTAGGACATGAGCCACCCCATAGTGAATTGTTTCTGTATACACACACGAAGAATCATGATGGAGTCACTTTCACAAATGAAAAAGATAGAGAAATACATGTAATATTCATTTCAGTTTAAACTTTTATATTGTAGCTACTCCATAATATCATTCCTAAATTTGATATCTTTTAACTTATAATGTTTTTATTTTGTAGGCGGCCTATACAGAAAAACGGGAAGAGTTGGAAGCTGAAATTTTTGAATTTGAGGATGACAAGCTATTTTATGTTGTTGTTGGTGGCTATGATAAAAAAAAAAGAAGACTTTATGGATTATGCTCTTTTGCAAAGGCGGTTCCCAATAGGAATGGTAAAACGGATGTATCTTACATTCCGGAAAAAAAATGATGAAATAGAAGAAATGAGGGAGCTTGTTGCTAAACAAAAACAGCAAAACGAATAGCTTAAAAAAAATGATGAACGTCCAACAAGAGGAAAACAAAGCAAGGGTCGGGCATCTTGAAAAACAACGTCAAACGACATTGGATCTTATTAATGGCTTTACAAAACAACAAGAGTAGTAGGTTGATATATGTTTATTGCAGATTATGTATTTTAGAGTAGCAACTTTCTTTTTTTTCATGTAATAAATAATTATTTTATTATTTTATGATATAATGGTTATGATTTTTTTGTTTTTTTTTTGTTTTTCATATATTACTACAAAATTATTTGGATATAATTTATAAATCAAGTATCCATCGGTCCATATGGAATCTGGTATATAATATACACCACTAAAATTGCTAGGGATTCATGACCACATAATTTGCTAGGAAGTCATCAAACAGAATTTGCTATGGATTCATGACCACATAATTTGCTAAGAAATCATCAAACGGAATTTGCTAAGGATTCAGCACGACGGAATTTGCTACGGAATCACCACCACGGAATTTACTAAGGAATGACCACCATGGAATTTACTAGGGAATGACCACCACGAAATTTACTAGGAAATCACCACCACGTAATTTGCTATGGATTTATCACCACACAATTTGCTAGGGAATAACCACCACAAAATTTGCTAGGGAATCACCCCCACGGAATTTGCTAGGGAATCACCACCATAGAATTTGCTAGGGAATCGCCACCAGGGAATTTGCTAGCGAATCACCACCACGGAATTTGTGATGGAGTAACTACCACGGATTGTGCGATGGAATCCTACTACAGAATACACGATGGAATACCACCTACCACGGATTTCATTCCGTTGTCACATTTGTGACAGAATCATCTTTTCCGTTGCAAACCCTCGCTACGACATTTTTAGGGACGGAAATAGGTCGTTGCAAATTCTGTCGCTATTCGTCTTTTGCAACGGAATTTCAGCATTTCGCAACGGATTCCTTCCGTAGCAAAAACGCGTTTTTCTTGTAGTGGTTCTGGCAGTCAAGACAGAAATCTCTGGGAACTAGGCTGGACATGAGTACATCCTACCACCCACAAACTGACGGGCAGAGTGAGAGAACTATTCAAACCCTAGAAGACATGCTGAGAGCCTGTGTGATCGACTTCGGTAAATCATGGGATACCCATTTTCATACAACAATAGCTATCACACTAGCATCAAGGTTGCCCCGTTCGAAGCCCTCTATGACCGTAGGTGCAGATCCCCTCTGTGTTGGGCTGAAGTGGGTGACACGCAACTAGCTAGAGGCCAAGTTCCAGACAACACTCTCACTGGCCCGGAGATCATTCGAGAAACCACAGAAAAGATCGTCCAAATCCGAGAACGACTGAAAGCCTCTAGAGACAGACAAAAGAGATATGCAGACAAGAGACGAAAATCCTTGGAATTCCAGGTTGGTGACAACGTTCTATTGAAGGTCTCACCATGGAAGGGCATGATACGCTTCAGAAAACGTGGAAAACTAAATCCAAGGTACATTAGGCCGTTCGAGATTCTTGCTAGAATCGGCCCAGTAGCTTACAAACTCCGTTTACCACAAGAACTTAATAACGTACACCCTGTCTTCCACGTGTCAAATCTAAAGAAGTGTCTATCCGACGAGAATCTTGTGATTCCGCTCGATGAAATCGAGATAAACGAGAGGCTAAACTTTGTGGAAGAACCAGCAGAAATCATGGATAGGGAGGTCAAACGAACGAAACAAAGTCACATACTAATAGTGCAGGTTCGCTGGAATGCCAAGCGGGGACCTGAATTCACTTGGGAGCAAGAAGATCAGATGAAACAAAAGTACCTGCATCTTTTCCCTAGTCCATGAGTATTCCATAAAAAGAATTTCGGGATGAAATTCCCTCTAACGGGGGGATAATGTAACAACCGGTTATTTCGGGTCTCTATAAGTCAATAGAAGTCAATAAGATTCACACTAGTTCAATCCAAACTTACACTAGTTCAAATATAGGTTACACTAGTTCAAACAAAGGCTTAACACTTAACTTAAAATGTGATAATTCAAAGTGTAAATGTTGTTTCGGTCTAAGGAATCTTATCCTTAAATCCCAACCGAAATCACATGCTTTAATAAAGTCCGAACCGCAAACACCCTCTTCTAGAAAGTCAAGGCCGCAAACTCTTTTCCCTTTGACTCAAAACCGCAAACCTTTTTTCCATTGACCTTAGGACCGAAATCAAGAGAGATTTCAGTCATATAGGACCGAAAACAAAAGGTTTAAGGCCCATTAAGGCCGAAAACCTCTTATATATGTTTTCAACCGTGAACCCAATTCATTTCTCACTTTCTAGGCCGCAAACACCTCCCATTTGCTCTCAAGTATCATCCAAAAACCCTTCTAATCTTTAAGGGTTTTACCCAGAATCTTCAAATCTTCAACCGCAATCATCATCCCACCTTCAAATCTTCATAAGTCCCTCAAGAACATTCATATTATCCTTCATATCTTCAAGTTTCCCTCAATAACACCAAGCACATCTTCAAATATTCATATTTCATCCAAGAACATCAAGAACAACTCCAAATAAATCCTGATAAATTTTGTAAGTATTTCTTACATAAATTAGTGTTGTCTAACACTTTAAGTAATTATCTCATTAATTTAAATACAATATCATGTATAATTATTATTAGGATACGACTACGTACACGGGTTCTAACCCGAGGATCACTGCTACCACTTCGTATCCTAGAGAGAACACGCATTCGAGGTGAGTTCATACCCCTAAGTTTTCACTATTTTTCCATGTTTTTAGGGGGGGGGGAGAATACAAGTACAACACAATTAAATTTTGTGTTAACATCCAAATGGCTTCTAACGATTTCAGACGTTTCAAACTATTTCAAACTGTTTCAAGCTATTCTAAATTATTTCAACTGTTTCAACTATTCTTTTTACCAAAACATATATATATATATATATATATATATATATATATATATATATATATGAGATTCAACAGGCTTAGGACTGGTGTTTTCGCCTTAACTTCTGTTCCTTGTTTGGTTGTGGGCTTAGGGAAAATTCACTTGTCCGATTGTCTTTTTAATTTCAATTATATATGTCCTATATATATACGAGTACAAACCTTTAAACCTTTGTAACATGTTGAGCAAAGGAGAATTTTTAGAAATATTTCCATTACAAACAGAACACACTTATAAACTATAATAGATATAGTTTATGGAACATCCTTACTATTCTACTAATTCAAGAAACGATACAAGAACATACTTATAAACTATAATAGGTATAGATTATGGAACACTTATATAATTGTTACTAAATGCAGAGATACAATACAAACAAACATATAAACTATAATTGGTATAGTTTATGGAACATAAATGCTATTTTTACTAAGTTCAAATTTTACTACAGTAAAAAACATATAAACTATTTTAGGTACAGTTTATGGAACATATATACAGTTATTCATTGCAAAGTGAATTTTCAGTCATTCTACACGTAACCGTCAATATAGCTTTGTGAGACACACTTCAAGTACTTACTTAAGTACCAACCAAGCCCTGAAATTATAACCAGAGTCTCCTGGAGGGAGAGCGTGAATTTGTGTATAGATCTATACATGACTGACAATTCCGCACCTTAACTGTTAGCTACAGTTAGGCCGGCAGGCCTGGGGTGGCAAATGTCATAACTATTCCGACGCCTGAAGAACGTCGTTTCAGGCCATCTTAGGTCATCAAGTACGGTTATAATAACTCACAATTTGGTATTGAACAATACGATTAGTGTACGAATACATAAACAATTTCAAGTATTTTTTATTAAATATTAAAACTACGATACAATATTTTACATTACAGCTGGTGGAACCCAGGCACTTACATACACAAAGTTTAATATAAAAATACATACACTATACTAATTTCCAGTACAGAGAAACTTACATTTCGGAGAAACATTCATTATCACTTAGTTTTATTTAATAATGAAACTATGATATACTATCACTTAGTACAATAACACTTACATATTTTGGTTTTATGGTATTAAGACTACAATTCACTTACAATAGAAAATATAGGATTTTCTGAGAGAACATACTTACATTTTTCAAAGAACAACAGACTAATTTCAAATACAAATATACTTATGAACTCACCAACTTAAATGTTGATACACTTTCAAAATCACTTGTATTCTCATAAAATCGGTAGACAGGTACACTTACAGGTTTTTGAGAAGACGGAGCTATACAGTCACGTCTTTTAGTTTTTACTACATACTTTTGATGTCATACAAATTATGTTATGAACAGATGTAAAAACAATACTTTATCAATGTAATGGTTGTGTTTGCTTTGATTACTATTATATAATTGTTGTGATACTGTACATGACGTCCTCCGCCCCCGAACGTTTCCGTCGTTCCGGTTTGGGGGTGTGACAAAGTTGTCCTTGCGAAAGTCTTTGGTATGAAGAATCCAACATATATGTTTACGAATGTAGTGATAGTAGAGAAGTTAACGTTGTGATCAACTTTAAATTACATTATAAATGATTAATGAGAAAGAAAAGAATATACAGAAACGGTTACATAGTTTTTGGGTTTATAAGAGGTGCACGTCTTGAAAGGCAATTGGGTTGTTGATCAACTTTCAGATGATAGATTATTGAGTTGTGTGTCTGATTGTTTATGGACGTCAGCATCGCTAATGCAATTAAAAAATATGTTCTCACTCTATATATAGATCTCAACGCAATTGTCAACCTTATGAAATCAATAAACTTCTTTAGTTTGTAATAAGTTGTAACACGATTAGCCTAATCATGTAAACCTGTTAGATTTTTATGGTCTTTATTATTATTATTTTTTGTATATTTATCATCTGAAACCCTAA
This sequence comes from Lactuca virosa, assembly GCF_052849685.1. Lineage (NCBI taxonomy): Eukaryota > Viridiplantae > Streptophyta > Magnoliopsida > Asterales > Asteraceae > Lactuca > Lactuca virosa. Next base: position 159,175,029 of record NC_136429.1, read on the forward strand.
ACATAATTATGATTTTATCTAATTTCGCTATATTCACGAAACAAACACTCTTACACTCTATTATATTCTAATTCTCTTGAGTTAAAATCAAAAGCAATTTGTTTAAGAGAAATGAAATATTCTCCTATATTTTTTTCTCGTACCATATTACTACACATTTAAGATTTGTGATATCTTTCATATTTAATAAAGTTAATAAATTTTTTATTACAGATGTTATCATGTAAAAGTGGTAGAAGGATGAATATAAAAAATAAATAGAATTAGTTTAAACATAGACACATAATGGATCGGATTTGAGGTGTCGATATATACACATTGGCTTTTTTTCTATCTCTATTTCTAATCAAAACATGTATACAAGAAAAGGCAAATCCCATTGATAAAATTTCAAAGTCAAACAAAATCTTTCGAATCTATATATTCGATTACTGATTTAAAAGTTTTAAATTTTAGATTTGGAATCATATAATAATTCACATCTTTAATTTGTTATTGATAATATATTTTATAAAATTTACAATATATATAGAAACTGTCACTATTTTATTTGATAAACTAGATCCAATCCATGATCATTAGTAGGACACTTCAGTAACAATGATTTATCATATCACAAATCAATCAGAAATTTATATTTATTACTAAATATTTCTCAAACACCACGAGGGTCCAGGGGAAGTTAGATCCGATAGATGAATAATTTCAAATGTCCAATTAGTTCAGTTTATAATAATAAGAACTCAATTTATCCACTAGTTATCGTTACAAGATACTAATGATATGTATCATCACTTTTTTCAGAGTCAAATCTTAAAAATATGTGCATAATTTAGCAATTTAACTTATCGAAACACTCTTAAAGTTATGCATTTGTTCAAAATATCAACTTGGCTTGTGTAAAGCATATAAAAAGTGTGAAAATACATAATATGTTTCTAACAAAAATTTGGAAAAATACTCAATTAGTTTACGAGTGTTCCAAAAATCTATGATATTCAATAATGCAAATAAGAATTTCAAGATCTTATCTATAAATATATAAAAATAAAAAGAATTTTTTTAACAAACCTCGTGTATAAATGATAATAATTCTTACCAACTATGTAAGGTGTTGCAATGCAAAACCTGCCACATTGGATCTAGATCTACATCTTGCGACAGTTAAAAACACGGCCTTTACAATGCCTCCATTTTTTTATGCGACCAGATCTGCTAATTCCACTTGAAAGTTCATGTAATCAGACAAAAGTTACTTGAAAAGACAGCCCTCATTTTATATTTATGAGTAGAATTTTGTCATTCATTTTTCTTAAATTTAAGATAACAGTTTTAGTTACTTTAATATCAATCCGATATAGTGTTCATTCACAATTAAATCCAATTTTTGACTCCTTTTATATTGTCCGTTAAGTATTTCATAAAACTCAAGAAAGCATAGAAAATTCTAGCAAAACAAATAATCAAAATCCTAATTAACCATTTTTGAAATTAAACACCGACCATTATATGTAATTGGGTTTTGATTTTGATTTCAAGTTAGCGTTTGGTTTAGATATACTTTGGTATGATATTGATTTTGATTTGGCAAAATGATAGGTTTTTTTTATTTCAACTTGTATTATATGCATATTAACTTGTATCAAAAGGTGTGAGTTAGAGGGATATATTTTCGTATGTTTAGGTTGGGAGGGATGAAAGTGAGAGAAAGGCAGATATGTTGATATGACGTCTAGATAATTCTTGTTTAAAAATTCATGAGATTAAAAATGATAATATAATAAAAATAAAATCAGCTGTTGTGAAATTGATGACACTTGAGAACTAGTGCAACATTTTCCATGTCTTGCATTGAAACACCTACAACCTACCACCATGAGGTTATATATTTGGAGATTAATTTTATATCTAGATACGAGATAACAACAATGCAAAAACAAACAATAGTATGCACTCTTTTGTGACCGTTGACCAAGAAATATAATTTCGTTGCAAAAATGAAATGAGAAATCTTTAAACCATCGTTGCGCATATGAGCTCCACGATAAATACATTCAGGAATAATTCTGTTGTATAATCATATTGATAAAATCCTTGTCATTTGAACAAATCTGATTGGCCAAAAATATTACATACTTCCCTCTAAACAAAACTATAAAGTCTTTTTTGACATTTTACATAAAAATTATAATCTGAATTATCACATTAATAATATATTAGATCAAAAACCAAATAACATACTTTTAAAAACAACGTTCAATCATCTATCTTATATGTTTATAAGCTGAAGATTATAAATTAAGATTATTAGGTATTCATTTTGAGAATACATTTTTCAAAATATAAATACTTAAAAAATATATATATTTATTTATAACACATAATTTGACATATATTCATACTTTCCAACTTCCAAAGGATAAATTGTTATGAAGTAACAGTCACTTCTTTTGATCTGTTTATTTAATACGATTATCAAAATTAGCTGAAGATTCGGTTTTTTTTTTCAACTATGAATTCATATTGTTAAAAGAACTAAAAAAAAAAAGACTGAGGGATCACGTGATGTCGCGTGACAAGAGGGTATGTGGAGAATATGATTTGGATTTTGGTATACTTCATCATCCATGTTATACAGTATGGGTATAATTTTACTTAAATTATCTTACAAGTGTGTCCATTTTTGGGAATCTAAGCACGAGATCAGATTAGAGGGCGTCACATGATACATAAAGATTAAGAGTAAATTACACGAATGGTCCCTATGGGGTTTGGAGTAATTTATATGTTTGGTCCCTAACTTATTTTTTTAACTCAGAAGTTCCCTATTGTTTGTTTTTGCTGCGTGCTTGGTCCATGTCTTATCTAAAAAGACTATCTTGCCCTTGATTTTTTAATTTATTAAAACAATATGGGGTAGGTAAGGTAAGGTAAAGTGAGATAGAGGTGGGGTTGGGGTGTTTATTTAAATAAATTAAAAAAATCAATGGCAAAATAGTATTTTTAGGTAAGATAAGGACCAAGCGCGCAACAAAAACAAATAGTAGGGATCTTCCGAGTTAAAAATACAAGTTAGGGACCAAACGTGCAAATTATCCCAAACCGTAGGGACTATTCGTGTAATTTACTCAAAGATTAACGACTATAATATTATACAACGTCTGTTTCAATAATGATTTTTTAAATCCTACGTTTAAATTTACGTTTTCCTGTGCTTCCAGACATGCTGAGCTCCACATATTCTTTTACAGTCAAAAGGGGATCGATTCCGTAAAAGATTGGATCAGTAAATGGAAATTCACTGAAAAAGTATGTTGCTATTTCCCAAAATGTTTAAAAGTACTCTAAATTCATATCTATTTATTTCTGGTTGATGTTATTTTTTTTACATTATATATATTTTATATTTGTTGCGTTTTTTGAATTCATACATATTTTTTTACTTTATAAATATTTTATGTTTATTGCGTTTTTTGAGTTTATATCTATTTGTTTCTGGTTGATGCTATTTGTTTTTATTTTTTTATCAAAAAACCAAAGTACATTGCTATTTATTTATCCATGTTTTGGTGTTAAATGCATCAAATAGCAATATGCTTTAGAAGTTAACCTTCAATAATTATAAATAGCTTAAATCTCTCAATTATTTGTTTATACTGTCATTTTATTTTACAATATCTTACTTTCATATTTTACCTACAATATCATTCTACTTTCATATTATTTTATAGGATTTGAGGATTTGCTAAATCTGCTCAAACGGGGTGCAATCTCCTTAGTGAATATTTGTTGAATGCTATAAAAGTTGTTCTATTTCGGGGTACTAACCTTTTAGATAAAGTATCCCTGTATGAGGATCCAATTTGCCATAATATGTAGTTGGAAAAAAAGTCATCACCATAAATGTTTTATACCACAAACTCAACAAGTTGCCAGAAAGTAACATCAGCAGTCAAAAATAGTTAAATTTGGTGACATTTCTCCTTTTTTTTACTAGATTCTCACATCTGATCAGAATTCATTAACTTTATGCTTATATTTAGCTTCAAAACTATTTGATAAGGAGTAATCACATTCTTGAAAAGTATGGTGGTGAAACAAGATTTTTTAATAAAAAAAGTAACTGAATAACTCATTACAATATTATGTAGTTAGTAACTTACTTCACTATTGGTTCCATGTGTTAAGAGGTAAATAGAATCTTGGATTGGGGGTAGAATTTTTAATCATATAGACTATCTTCAAAAAGACAATTGCTATAATTTGTAAAACTTTGAAAATATAGCTTACTTTCTTAAAACTTCATTTTATCTGTAACTATAGCATCCTATTTCTATTTTGATTTCTTGCCCCATTTTTTCTTTAAAACTTCATCGACATACATAATACCTTTGACTTTTGTAATCCTCCAGTGACTAATAGCTAGAACGGCGACAACAAACTGGTGCACCCTTTGCTTGTCGATTCCGGTGCAACAAACGGTATTTGGTTTGAAACAAAATACACGAACAACTGGAGATGCTGATAATTCAATTTCGTGATTGTACCCCAACTTCAGAAACAATAAAAGCCTTTTCTGATTTCCGCTATAGCTATGAATCCAACTCCGATTATCTTCAATAAAAAATGAAAGAATTGAGCTTCCATTTTATCAATCACTGCTTGTATACACAACATCATCAAATCCTAAACTCGATCGGTTGCATAAACAATTCTATTTGATGGTTAGGTTAAACCATAAATCCAGAATTGATGATTTTCTCGATTAAATCCCTAAATAACCGTTGAAAGCGTAAATCAAGAAAAACAAATTATTAATGCATATGATCTTAAGTTTTATATCTACGTACATAGCGAGCGGGTACATACCTTAAGGTTGCCGGAGAAAGCTATTGTCACCGTCAGTAGTGTTAGAAGACAATCAATCGTCCGAGGAAAACAATTAACGAGACGATGTGTCGTGGCAACTGTGGCTTTGTGTTGAAAGAAACCTTTATTCATCTTTTACCAAAATTCAACTTTGCCCCTTGTAGTTTTAAAATATATACATGTTTATTGTTAAAATTTTAGTTTATTATTACTTTTTTTTTATTAAAACGTAGATATAACATGTTTATGTTTAGTAAAGTGAATAGCACATATTCTTTTGAGAATCAACATAAGTATCGTAGGTTAATAACAACCAAAATATATAATATTTCGAATTGTAAAAATGTTAGGTTTGTAAGGATAACATAATTACACCGTAATGAATATTTTTATTTGAAAATTTTATATTATCATGTTTTATTCTAATTTTTATTGTTTTGAAATAATATTTTTCTATGTAATTTTCTATTAACTTCAACTAATACTCTCTACATCCATTTAAATTGTTAAGCATTTATATTGTTAATTCATTCTTTAAAACATTATTTATTTATTTTTTATTCATTATTTTTGTTTGTAATTTATTTTTATTTTGTTCATATATATATATATATATATATATATATATATATATATATATATATATATATATATATGTTTCTTACATTACTTTATTTTATACTTTGTCATATAACAATAACATTTTTATGAATGATTGTTTTTGTTTTTTCAATCTATTCATTTTGTCATATTGTCGTATAACAATGACTTAATTTTAGTAAATCACATATATCATTTTAATTTATAATTGATTGTGTTGGATTTACATATTACGATTTCGAATTATTAATAATTTAAATGTTTTTATAAATGTTTTATTTATTTAACTATAATTGAATGGGTCATTTAAAATTTAATAATATCATTTTATGTATTATGGTAACGAATTTTATAAGTCACTTTAATTTATATATCATTATACAAGATGGATATTTTTAATTAATTTATACTTAAACAATCAAAGCATCTTGAATATTAGTTATAATCACATGTTATAAAATTAAAGACAAATAATATATATATATATATATATATATATATATATATATATATATATATATATATGTAAACTAATAATCGTGTCACAATAATTGATTGCTCACATGATTTACAACTATCATTTATTTGCTATTTGATTATTATTCAATTCGCCAATTAAAAGGAGTCACCATTGGTATGTAACCCTTAGTTTCAATTTATTAATTTTACTCTTTAACTTTACTTTATTATTTTTGATTTTTGATTATATATCAAACAATAACATGGATGCCACAACGCTAGAGAGAAGAAAAAAATAAAAAGTTATACTTTGATATTCAAACAACTATCGTTAATTTCAACAAATAATAATGTCATTATCATATTCCTTACAAAATATATACATTTATCAATTGGTAAAGATTTTATTATCAATTTTCAATAATTAATTTATAATTTAATCAAAATTATTTTAAAAATTTTCATCCGTGGTGCCCACAAGTTATAACCTAGTATATATATATATATATATATATATATATATATATATATATATATATATATATATATATATATATATATATATATACATTAGCTGTTTACCCGCGCCAAGCGGCGGGTGACTAAATCCTCGTTTTTTCAGCATAAGTATGATTTATGTTGTTTCTTGCCACAACATACGGATAATGAATAAATTGACGCCTAGGTTCTAGGCGGTGGACTAAGGTCAACCAACTAATCGATGCCTAGACGGTGATACTTAAATGTATTTATTAAAAAATTATTCATATATTTAAATATTCTAAGAACGTAAATATATGAAATTTTGAAAATTTTAGATTTTGGATGTAATATTTGAAATTTTTTTAAATTTAAAAATCAAAAATTTATATCATGAAACAATGTTTGATTGTTTATCCCAAGAGTACTACCATAAAAAAAGGTTTGTACATAGTTTCTTTCAATTAGAAGATAAAAATACAAAATGAAAGTATGATGCTATAACAACCAATTTCATAAAAGTACCTTGCTTTTTCTTGTTTATTATAACATATCACTTTCATGTTTTTCGATTAAGACATTATACTATTCACATCAAAAGTATGTTGTTATTTCTTGCAATTAGCCAAAAAAAGTAAGATGTAATAATTAACTAAAAGTACATTGCTATACTTTACACTTACATAAAACCAAGATGTTGTGAATCTTTATCAAGAAAATGAAAAAAACAAAAAATGTGAAGAATGGCAACATATTTTGCTCTCGCTACTAATTTGGTAGCAGCATACTTCAACCATTTTACTAATCACAAAAACACCACATAATTTTCCCCATAAACACAACGAAATACACAGTAAAGAATCACAGGCAAGCAAACACATAGCCACTCAAGGTATAATATTACAATAAAAAAAAGTACATTGATATTTCTTGCAATTATAAAAAAAACAGAAAATGAAATTTAAGAAGTAGGGTATGAAACAGGAGAGTAAACCATAGGAATACATAATTTCCTTAACATAACCTTCACTTGAAACCGATTTTCTCTTATCAGAACCTGGTTTTACCAAAAAAAAAACGTCCTTACAAGAGGCACCTACGAAATGCAAGAAACGGTTATTATCAACTTGTCTTAAACAAAATATTTTAAAAAAATGTTAAAATTTAGAACTGAAAGTTAGATGCTACAATTAGACAAACAAATGAAAGTACAATTATATTTCTTGCATTTATCCTAATCACGTGCTAAATGCAAGATACAACAATGCACTTCGATTTATTTGTCTAATCTAGCATCATACTTTTATTTTGAAATTCTTAATTTTTTTTTCCTATTAAACCATTGTACTTATAAATTACAAATAAGAATAAAAAAATAAAAGTTAGAAAAAATTAGATGCTACAGTTAGAAAAAATAAGTACATTGCTATTTCTTGCGTTTACCTCTATCAGAAGGTAAATGCAAGATACAACAATGTACTTCCATTTGTTTCTCATATAGCATCATACTTTAGATTCAAATTATTAATTTTTAGGACAAATCCCATGTAACAAATGGACTATTGTTTATTGAAGCTACAAAGATAAAAAAAAAGACAAAAGAAAAATAGACAAAAAATCATGGAAAAATGGTTACTTACAGTGTTTCTTTTCTTTGCCAACACCGTTGTTCCAATCTGAAGAAGCTAAGCATGTTTCAAAATAATGGCCTTGGATGATGTAAACTACCCCTTTTTACGCTGCATTCTGGGAGTATAAGTGTGAATAAGATATATTCAACTCTAGTTTACCAATACTTTGTGTATTCAAATGCTAATATGACAGCTACACCCCTTTAGTTTTGATTATTCTGTACTATTTAGCACACCCACAAGTTTTAATTTCCAAGGCAACTTCATAATATTTTGTGTGCTCACGTTTTAATTTTTTAAGAAAGATATTAAACAAATAATGAAAAGAAGAAACAAAAAAAACCAACAAACTACAATATTAATAATAGGGTTAAAAAGTATATTTTAGTCGCCTATACAAATCAGGGAAGATTGGAGTTGCGTTGCATGAGTGATGCAAGGAAAGTTGAACTCTATTACTGGTACAATTTTGTGAATTCCAATGGAATTCAACTCCCCCTTCACGTGCACTCAAAAACTAGAAGTGGCTAATACAAAAATAACAATTAAAAATCATTTTAGCATGATTTGTTCCAAATTCTAAGCAAATTACCGTATTGTCAATTTGGATGTATTACTCTTTCATGTTGAAAGCGATATCATATACTCTTAATCTGCATACAAGGTGAAAAGAAGACCATTATAAACAACTTTCAATAATTTAATTATATAATCATGTGTTAGATCCCCATTAAATTAAAATTATTTACATAAGTGAGTTCTTTCAAAAATACAGGATGTCTTGTAAACATAATATCAAATAGTGATTGTAAGAAATTATTTAGAATATAAACTACGGGTAATAAAGTATTATAGAACAACCTTAATCGGAAAGTTAATCAAGCCTGGAATGGAAATCATAATCAGGATGTGCAGTATAGCAACTTACAATGATCTCCATATTGTAAAATGTCTTTGGATCTATTTGTCCTTGAGGAGTTTCCTGGAACTTTAGATTTGAACTCAAAATCTAATCTGCATTAAACTGATTTCTTGAGACTCACACTGTTTCAAAAGTCAAATCAAACAACAAATTGGTTCAAAATCACAAAAAAACAAAATTAAATAACATAACCTTCCCTGGGGTTTCAAAAGTCAAAACCAAATTCTTTTCTAAAATCAAAACCTAGTGTATCAGAAATAGAAATAAAAAACAAAATTAAACAAAAAAAATAAAAACTTACCTTACCTGAAGTCGAAATTACAATTAACAACAGAGAATCATTTTGATGATAGTATTGAGAATTAAAGAGAGAGAAGAGAGAAATGGTGGTAAGGGTGGGTGTAGATACCTCTAGTAGGATTTCATCAGCTTTTCTCCAAGAAACCTCATCTACTATGGCATCCATTTTTTCTAGAAAAAAATAAATCAAAACCTATGGTAAAAAACCAGCTCATACTATTGAATCACAATCAGTAAGGAAGAAAAACAAAAATAAAAAACTTAGATTTGTTACTTACTTTCTTCAAATCTCTAGAGATGATGGTGAGGTGCTCCGACAGTGGTGATAGAGGTGGAGAGTGGCGATGTTGGTAGTAAGCAAGTGTGGTTCTAGTGTTTTTTGTATGATTTTTAGATCGAGAGCGATGAAGACAGATGCGGTGAATGGAGAAGCGTTTGTGAGGAATGCAACCGATAGGGTTTTGTGGTTGTGGTGACCAACAACTACCGATTATGAAATAAACAATCTCCAGCCATGGTACTTAGAACACGGATAGGTTAGAACACTGGTAACCACAAAAGGGAAGTAGCCGACGATAGTGTGAAATAGCAACAACGGCGATGGTGGTGATCTGTCATGCAGTTGGCGTTTTCTTGCGAGAGAAAGGAGAGTGTGTTTTTCAGATTTGAAATTAGGGTAAAATGAGAGAGAAAGAAGAAGACCCTCAAGATTAGGTGCGCTTTCAAAGGGAATGGGTGGTACGGTGGTGTTAGGGCTTCTAGAGTGAACAGATGGGTGGTGGCAGAAGGCGGCAATGAATCTTTAAATGGTTATGGATGTGAAGTAGAGTGGTGATGTATGAAGAGAAATTGAAGAAAATTGAAGATAACAGAGAGGTTAAGGAGGTTATTGGTGAGTGAGTTTGTGATGGGGGCGCAATAGGAATGATTCAGTGAGGCTGAGAGAAACGAAGAAGGTGTTTTGGGTCTAGGGTTTTAGAGAGAGAATGAATATGTAGACGCTAAATGGAATTGAATCTGTGATTTGAGATGGAGATGAACAGTTCAACAAACATTGAAAGATTTTTTCCGGGATTTCATGCTTCAAGAGTCTCCATCGAAGATTAAATGACCAAGTCAAAAACCATAGAGATAAGAAAAAGGACCTGGTCAAAGCCGATTTAAGTTTTAAAGCCTATGTTGACCAAGTAAGATATTTATTTATGCAATGCATAAACTTGTTGTACATGATGCATTAATGGGTTATACCTCTTTTCAGCCTTTGACCAAATTTGCATAATAAGGAGTATATATATATATATATATATATATATATATATATATATATATATATATATATATAGAGAGAGAGAGAGAGAGAGAGAGATAGAGAGAGAGAGAGAGGTAAGTTCAATTGAGAAAATAAAAAAGGTTGAGAATGGGGGAATCATTCTCAGCCACTCATTTATTTTTGCCGCAAAAGCCTCCGTCGTACCAGCGGATATGAGAAAGGAATACACATGTGTTTTCCAACAAAACATGTTTCCTTAAACTATGCTAATCATTAATTTAATATATACAAAAACATTGTTTTTTTCGTTTTTTTTTTAATTTTTAAGAAGTTATTTTTATCAAAAAATGATTTTAAATATATACCAAAATTCATGATTTTTTATTCTCTACAAATAGACATCCATATTGATATACTTTTAAGATAAAATAAAAAATTTAGTTTTTTTATATTTTTAGCTATCGTTATTCATAAGTGAATAAAAATGCATTAAATTTTTGCTACATCACATTCGTTATTCACTTATGAATAAAAATATATAATTAATTTTTTTTTACAGTTTAAGTATCATTTATACAACTTATTAATATATGAATAACAAATTAACTGTAACAAATATCTGATAATTGTTTTATTCATATATGAATATAAAATATGACGACAACTAATACACGTTTTATTCATATATAAATAGAATATATGACGAAAGATGAGGTAAAAAATATATTTTAAGTAAGAAAAGTTTAGTACGTGTCATATTCATATATGAACGATATTTAAACTATAAATAAAAAAAATTAAGCATACGTTTTATTCATACGTGTCACACCCCGCTAAAGCTGAAACACAGGGCGTGGCAGTACAAAGGGTTTCATCGCAAAAGTTAAAAGACAACACCAACCATAGTATTAAAAATCATTACAAATTCACAATGGGTTTGAACAACTTTTAAAAGAAATTACAATGTAAATTGAAATACAACACATGCGAATGCTCCTAAAAGTGAAATGTCCCTAAGTGCCACTTACTCGATGATTCCTGAAAAAGCATGTAAAACGAGCGTCAACTAGAAAAATAGTTGGTGAGTACTCACAGATAAACAAAATAATACTGGTTCCATGAATTGAAATCAAAGTTTTGATAAAAGTTTCCAATAATAAAAGTATATTGTTAAAATGAGTAAATAAGTTTGTAAAAACAAAGTTCTTTGTCATCATGAGAGATAAGGTATGTTGCCCAAATAAGATGCAACATTCATATTCTCATGGAAGATAAAGTTCGTTACTCAAACGAGTAAACAAGTTTCATTGCTAAAATGAGCAATCAATTTCGTTGCTACAAGGAGCAAACAATTTCATTGCTAAAACATGTATATAAGTTTTCAGTAATAACAGTTCGTTGTTGTAATGAGAAACAAAGTTCATTGCTATAATTAATAAACAAGTTTATTGCTATAACGAGAAACGAGTTTGTATGTGTATGAGCAAACAATGAGTCTCAACCAAACCTATGACTGAAGCCCTATCAAGATCTATGCTTATCGTTCCATAGATGAATATGGTATCATGCACTCCAGCAATAGGGCGAGTGAGGAGTTGTCAATTCCTAATAGCGCTATCCATAATGACCATTGGCTCAAAGAGTTAATGGTTAGAGATAAGGGAAGGGCCTTAGTACGATAAGTTCTCATGTTCCGTGTTGCATAGACATACATAGAGAGACATAGCAATAAAATAGCAATCATGTTTGATACAAATCAATTTAAATACAACATGCAAATAATAGTTTTTCGAGACATGCTTTTCCACCCCAAAACATAAAAACTGAAAATAGGGGAGTGCGTGAATACTCACAATGCATTGAGATGATGCAAATGGTGCCTTGATCTACGCTCCACTCGTACCACTATCGTTTTTCCTACAACGACGTTACACACTAATGAGTCCCTAATTGAAATCTAATACTAGTATACTTACTACTACAATAGAATTATGCCAATAATGTGTCAAAATTTAATATTGATAAGTTACAAATATTTTTCTGTGGAAATTAAGTTTCAAAGAATCAATTGTTATATAACAATTTAAGTGGAAAATTTCCATTATTGAAATGTTAATATTTAACATTTTAGAGGTGTTCCAATGATTAAATATTCAAAACGAAATCAATTTAGTTCTAAACTTTCCCAAACTTTGTATTTCATTTTTAATTGAAGTCAAACACCTTAAGATAAATTTTCTTGAATTTTTGATTTGTCTAACTATTTTTCACCATTTAATTCCATGAATAATCATAAAATCATGGAAAAATAGTAAATTATCATGAAAAATTCTTGTAATTTTTGTGTAACTATTTTATAGTGTACATAATCTAGGAAAAATATTAATATGTGTTTTCAAAAAGTTTAACACAATTTTTCTGATTTTTGTACATTTAAGTGTATTAAATCTTGGGAAAATAAAAGAAAAATAGCATACAGAAGATAAAAATCATCAAAATTTTTATGTATCATCCTAACATACTATAAGAGTTTCTGGTAAATTTTCATGAATTTTGGATGAGTAAAACTATTTTTCATGTTTTTAGTCCATTATAAACACAACAATTCAAGAAAAATAGATATACATTTTCAAAAATTCCCAAAATATTTTTCGGAGTCTTAAATATAAGGTACAAGCTGCGAAAAATAAGAAATAATATTTTCACATTCCCTAAAGTGGTTTTATGATTTATTAGAGCTAAATAAAAAGAAAATTAAAAACCATACTAAACAGTAACAAAAATCGATGAAACTTTATGAGAGATGTTTATTAACTTAAAGGGTCATCCACAAATATTTCCAGAATTTATTTACAAGTTTAAGTATTTTATATGCTTTAACACTCTATTTTATTATTATTTTCATGTAAAAAAAAAAAAGAAAATATATATTGAGCTGAAAATTTCCAGAATGCAACTTCAAACAATTTAATAACAATGAAAAATTGTTTTCTTATTTTTGATGTCGAAAAACATGCCTAAAGGCTCAAACAATTATAGAGAAAACTTGATTCTTGTGATTTTGGTAAAAATTATTGATGTTACTTTGAGAATTTTTGCAACATGTTCCAAAGGCTTTTGAATCAAGATATTTTTATACCTCTTAATACATGATGTTAAGTGCTCAAGTTAATGTTTCCTTGATTTTTAGTGATGAATAAGATCTTTGAACATGCAATACAAAACTAGTATTCACAAAAAGGTGCTGATTGAGCAACAGTTTTGTAAAAATTGCTAAAAATCGAAATATTTGAATTTTCCAGTGAGGTCAGATGGGTTTGAAAGCTAACTCAAAATATTATATTTCAGAAAAAGAATCCCGAATTTTTGTTAAGAAATGAGTGAGATATGACAGTTTAAAGTCAGGTAAAGAAATCTGGCAGATTGCATGCATGGTGATTGGTTAGAAAAATGAGTTTTCATCATTTCTTTGAGTAAATATTTTGAAATATTTTAAAAGATATCATGATAAACTTATATTCTAGTCATGTTTCCAGAGATCAAAAGATTAAAACTTATCAAAATGTATACATTCATTTATGAACAAAATTTTGTTTCTCAAAAACTCTTAACTTGAGTTTGATGTTTTAATCCTTAAAATCGATTTTTGCACTAAGATCATGAACATGCAACCTTGTTTATCATACATGCATGGTGTTAAAACACATACATGATGTTCTAAAAACCATTTTAACAAAAAGAAAACAAGTTTGAAGAAGATGAAGAAGTAGAAGTCGGTTTTTGAAGTAAAATGCACATGCATGACTTAAATCATTGTTGTGGATCTTCAAGAGATGTATGTTCTTTACCTTAAATTTATTTGTGGCTTGAAAAACCCTTATGAATCTCCATAATTTCGTGGTTAAGAGGCTGTGGTTGTGGTGTTTGGAGAAAAAAAAATTAGAGAGAAGGTAGAGAGAGTTTTCTAGAGAGAGAAAGAAGAGAGATGTGTGTGTGTTGGAGAATGAGAGTGTGAGAGAGAGATATGGGAAGAGAGGGGTCCGAAATTTTGAGTATAATAACCCTTTCTCATTCATTTTGTTTTATAAAATTTAAGTTATTTTATAAAATATCTAAATTTTATATAAAATGTGCACTAAAATCAAGTTTTTATTCATGAAACCTTGATTTTTGACTTATAAATTAAGGATGAATGTTAATGACTTAAATTTTTATTTTCCTTGATTATATTTCCCTGAATTTAATTGTTTTAAGATAATATTATAAGTTTCATAACTATTTTTATAGAATTCTTGATGTTAAACTTTATAAAATTTAAGTTTTAGGGTTTTTAGGGTTTTTGAGAGTTTGTAAAAATTTGGATATCAAAATAAATAGAATATTTGAGACTTTAAATTATCTTATGGTATTATAACTCTTTTATAGTTATAAATAATGTTTGTAATTTATTTTTATCGGTTTATTGGCATTCTATGTAGTGATTCCGAGATTCAAGCGAAATTGAGGAATCAAGTATACTAGTCCTAGTCTTCAACTTTGACTTAAGTTTTTATGAGACTTTGACCTAATTTCTACTTCTAGGTCAAGTGCATGATGTGTGTATATGATTCATGAAAAGGTGTTCGAGTCAAAGAGTGACCCGAATATGGATAGCCTCTACAGTTAAGTAGTTGTAGAATTCACATATCAATGTGAAATCTAAGTACATTATCCATTGTTTCTAGTTGCTTCCAAGTTTCTAGTAGGTTATAACTGAGCTTCTAGTCACTAAGTCCAGTATGTGTCGTGCGTATATGTGCAACTAAGTTTATTCAAATATAGAACCGACTCGAATTTTGACGGTTGTCACAATAAGTGAATAACAACTGTACTATAATAAAAATCTGATAGATTTTTTATTCACTTATGAATAACGAGAGCTGAAACTCTAAAAAAAATAAAATTTTTATTTTATCTTAAAACTATATCAATATTGATGTCTATTTATAGAGAATAAAAAATTATGAATTTTGATATATTTAAAATAATTTTTCGATAAAAATTTCTTTCTAAAAATAAAAAAAACAAAAAAAATATATGTTTTTTGTGTATATTAAGGTAATGATTAGCATAATTTAAGAAACATGTTTGGTTGGAAAACACATGTTTATCCGTTATCTATTTCCGCCGGTACGTCTAAGTGTTTTGCGGCAAAATAAATGTGTGGCTGAGAATGATTCCCCCATTCTTAACCTTTTTTTTCTCAATTGAACCCTCCTCTCTCTCTCTCTCTCTCTATATATATATATATATATATATATATATATATATATATATATATATATATATATATATATATATATATATAGGTAAGTTCAATTGAGAAAATAAAAAAGGTTGAGAATATGGGAATCATTCTCAGCCATTCATTTAATCTAAACATAAAAAAACACGGTGGCAAACTTGTAAATATGATAATAACCTTCAATATGAAATACGTAACTGTAGAAAATTAGATAACAGTTCGTTCATCATCAAAATTTCTCCTCCAACCTTCAACAATCATCTAGATTTCTTCAATTAAACCATCATCAATGTCATCCAGTGTTAATCAATCATCGATCTTCGTGGCTGGGAGGTTCGCCGTTCAAGACAGATTCGCAACCCAAATTCATCAATTTCATCGATTTCTTTGTTGAATACTCCGAATGTTCGTAGCTTGCAAGCATTTGTTAAAGTTCATAACGGATTTGGAATTGGAATTTCCCAGATTCGCAAACGAACTCAATTGGAATCGAAATTTCTTCGCTGTTCATGAAATTGGAATCAAAGTTCTTGACTCGCAGTTACAGTCGACATTGAAGGACTCGGAATCGGTACTCACAGGTTCCCAATCGGATTTTCGAAAATCAAAATCAAAATGAGAAATCGGTCAGACATAGGATGTCGCATCTGAAGTCGAAATCGGAAGTATATGATGATTCGGAATTGATAACTTGAATCGGAAGTATCATGTTTTTAACATTTTTAAAATAGTTAACCTGTATGAATTCTAACTGTTTGATGAAATGCATAAACTAAATTACCACGTTATATTCACATATGAATATGTTTTCTCACCTGAATCAGTATATATGATTATTAAAAACACAAAACAAATATGCAAGTCTGTATGTTATTCATATGTGAATAACATATAAAAATTATATATATTTGCGAAAATACCTTGTAATATTCACATGTGAATATATTGTGTAATATTCATAAGTGAATATATCATCAAATATTCACAAGTGAATATACTATGTAATATTTACATTTGATATACTATATAATACTATGTAATATTCACATATGAAAATATCATTTAATATTCATAAGTGAATATACCATCTAATATTCACAAGTGAATATACTATGTTAATATTCACAAGTGAATGCATCGTCTAATATTTAAATATGAATATACTATGTTTATTATATGCTATATTCATATATGAATGATACTTAAATTGTAAAAAAAATTAATCATACTTTTTATTCATAAGTGAATAACGAATGTACTGTAATAAAAGCCTAATACATTTTATTCACTTATGAATAACGATAGCTGAAAATATATATAAAAAAATTTATTTTATCATAAAAGTATATCAATATGGATGTCTATTTGTAGAAAATAAAAAATCATGAATTTTGGTATATTTAAAATCATTTTTCGATAAAAATAGCTTCTTAAAAATAAAAAAAAAACGAAAAAAACTATGTTTTTGTATATATATTAAGGTAATGATTAACATAGTTTAAGGAAACATGTTTTGTTGGAAAACACATGTCTATTCCTTTCCCATTTCCGCTGGTACG
The DNA here is from genome assembly GCF_052849685.1 of Lactuca virosa. Lineage (NCBI taxonomy): Eukaryota > Viridiplantae > Streptophyta > Magnoliopsida > Asterales > Asteraceae > Lactuca > Lactuca virosa. The sequence goes on from NC_136429.1 coordinate 159,192,403, forward strand.
ACGGAGGTTTTTACGGCAAAAATAAATGAGTGGCTGAGAATCATTCCTCCATTCTCAACCTTTTTTTTTCTCAATTGAACACTCCTCTCTCTCTCTCTATATATATATATATATATATATATATATATATATATATATATATATATATATATATATATATATATATATATATATATATATATATATGGGTGAGATCGGTTGAGAACTCATAGTTTTCCGAGAACCTAAGAACTAAAGCTGGAGTGTTAGATGAAAATTAATTCATTAAGGGCATGATCGTAATCTTATCGATCTCATTTAATGTTTATTTTTTGTGTTATTGAACAAAATTAACATAATAAATCAAATTTCGGATTTTTTTTAAAAATTTAATTTTTGATTTTTCTTTTTAAAATTGGAGATTTTTTGCTTTTGTTCAGAAAACATTAATTTTTAAAAACAATTGAAAAAAAGATATTTTTTTTAAAAAACTGCTATTTTTTCAAAAAAAAAACTACAGTTCTCTTAAAAAAATTGCTTTTTTTTTAAAAAAAAACCAGCATTTTTTTTGTAAAAAAAAATTGCAAATTTTTAAAAAAAAGCTGCAATTTTTTTCAAAAAAAACTGCAAATTTTTTTAAAAATAACTACAATTTTTGTAAATAAAACTGCATTTTTTCAAACAAAAAAAACTATAATTTTTTTTTAAAAAAAACTGCATTTTAAAAAAAAAAAAACTCCAATCTAAAAAAAAAACTAGAATTTTAAAAAAAAAAAACCCTAATTTTTCTAACAAAAAAAATTAACGTTTTAGGTGCATATATGCATATTTTTTCAAATGCATATATGCATATTTCTTATAATATAATATTCGTAAGTATATCATAGAAAATCTTATTTTTATTAATCAATCTATAAACATAATAGTACAAGTATTTTATTCTATTCAAAATAAAACATAAAAAAAAAACTACAAAGATTCACATTGTTATCATTTCTTCATATCAAGATTTCCATATTTTCTTCAATTTCACTTTTTACATCTTCAAAACTTTCCACAAATTCTTTCAAATCTACAAGAAAAGAAAAGAAATAATGATTAATGCAAGAACACTCACAAAAATGCATATGTATATATCATGTAAGATTCATATGCGATTATATAATGTGATATTCACATGCGATTGTATCTTTTAAGATTCAAATGTGAAATTCACAAGAAAATAAAAACAAAGAACACTCACACAAAATGCATGTGTGCATATAGACATAATTCATATGTGATTCACTCGTGACTTACATATGAATTACATGTGATTCATATGTGAATTACATGTGATTTATATGTGAATCAAATGCGATTTATATGTGAATCACATGTGATTTATATGTGAATCACATGTAATTCATATTTGATTCATTTATGAATTACATTTATATGTGAGTCACATGTGATTTATATGTGAATCACATGTAATTCATATTTTATATGTGATTCACTTGTGAGTTACATGTGATTTATATGTGAATCACATGTGATTTATATATGAATCACATGTAATTCATATGTGATTCACTTGTGAATTGCATGTGATTCATATGTAAATTACATGTGAATCGCATATGAATTTACTTGTGATGTACATGTGAATTACATGTGAATCACATGTAATTCATATGTGAATCACTTGTGATTTACTTGTGAATTACATGTGATTCATATGTAAATTACATATGAATCACATGTAACTCATATGTGATTCACTTGTGATTTACATGTGAATTACATGTGATTTACATGTTAATCACTTGTGATTTACTTGTGAATTGCATGTGATTCATATGTAAATTACATATGAAGCACATGTAACTCATATGTGATTCACTTGTGATTTACATGTGAATTACATGTAATTCATACATGATTCCCATGTGAATTTAAGGGTAGTAAATAGGTAAATTAAAGATTGGAAAATTGTTATGATTGGAATACTACAAATGTAGATATGTAAATTCAAGATTGGAATTGGAATTGAAATCGGAATGTGAAATTTTGGTTGGCCGGAATGGAATTCAATAATAAAAATGAAATCTTTATTTATATTAAAATATTTTTTGTTTATTGTAAATGCATAAAACTAATTTTTTTTCTTTTTATTTATTTCAATATATGTAATGAGAGCATTTTGGTCTTTAATAAAAAACAAAAAAAATAAAAATAATGAGTACCTTTGATGGAAGCAGTCATGGCCATGAAAGTCTGTTCCACATTGGTGGAATCTTTTGAACTGATTTCTAGGAAAGGAATTTCAGGTTCAATTCACTGGAAACAAAGAACAAAAAAATTGAATTTAGAAATTACTTTTTCTTTGTGTTTTTTTCTATAGTGAAGATGAAAAATAAATAAATTAAAAAAGATTTTGAATATTATATGTAGCAATCTGAAGTCTGCATTTGTAGTTAAGTACGAAAGTAGTAAATTTTAAGTAGTAGATATGGACCTTTTTAACAACATGCCAATATAGATTTATTTACTAATGATTACATGCATTAGACTAAACCATCAACAATTGGAGCAAAAATGTCTAAAAACTGTTGAAAGGTCCATATGACCAAATATATACAGTGAACATGTAATAAGCAACTCTAGTGACAATTGAACAATGTAAATAAGCTACATGAACATAGAAGCCCAACAAAAACCCCATTAACACCAAAATCACCAACAATTAGAAATAGCATGAAAGTAATGGAATCATGACCAGAAAATAGGATGTCATTAAAATCACTGTATGTCTAAAATAAAACCCCCAAAAAAATCAAAAGCAAAATCAATAGCCTAATTAACGCAACATTTTTAGGTTTCATAAAAGCGATTATGCAAACTATATGGAAGAAATTAATTTACCACGAATTGGATGTTGCATGTTTCAGACATTTGTGACTGGACACTAGTCTCTCCTTTCTTTTTTTTTTTCCTCTGTTCGGAACCGAAGCCAGCTCCTCAATTTTCTCTATTTTTCTTGGCCTATGTTAAGATGATGGTGGTTGGAACGGTGATGATGAAGGTGGCTAGATTTGCTGCTTGTTAACTTACATAAAATGCAGTAATGTTGTTAATCGAGATCAAACTCTCCTTTCTTCATCAAAGTAACTCTCAGGGGCATTACAACAAACATCTGTAACGCAACCCAAAAAGACACAAAAAGACATGAATAAACACTACAAATATTAGTAAAGTGACATTAAATTTTCATAGAGTACATGATACACAGTCGATTTTGATTTCTAGTAATATCCAAACATCGAAAAATCGTTGGGAGGAGGCGCTGAAATTTCTCGAATAAACCCTATCAATTGGTGTAAAAACGATTATATATCGGTGAAAGACGGTCTTAGATCCATAACATCGAGAATCGCGAGCAATAACTTTATAATTAGGAACAAAGACACATTCACCTCCTTTCGATCTTCAACACATCAAGTCAGAAGGAGAGATCACACATTCATCTTATTTATTAATGAGTGAAGACAATGAAGCATTGGTCGATTGTGGATCTAGATCTAGAGGCGGTAAGGAAACATCAAGGAAAATCATGAGCGAAGAATCGATAACATCAGGAGGAGAGGCGATGACAGGAGGAAGGAATGAGTGAGACTTTTAATTGAGAGATTTCTTAATTTTTGGATGAGGATATCGTAGGGATTAGAAGGCATGACCAAAGAGATCTCTAATGACACAAAGTTGTGATGTTGGTTTCGGAGAGAGAGAGAGAGAGAGAGAGAGAGAGAGAGAGAGAGAGAGAGAGAGAGAGAGCTTTGACGTTCAGCACCTTTAAGCTTTTAGTTCCAATAACACCCCTGCATCAAAGAAATCAAGATACCCTCGTGTGTTATTTTCTCATTTATTTACAAAACTGCCATAAGGGATCTCAGCCCTTTATTTTTTTGATCTTATGGTGTAGAATTAGTTCTCGGGTTCTCGGGAAACTATGAGTTCTCAAATGATCCTTCCTTATATATATATATATATATATATATATATATATATATATATATATATATATATATATATATATATATATATATATATATATATATATATATATATATATATAGTAACATGCGGATCCCGAGGTAAATTAATTTCCAATATTTTAAGCATATAAGGTCGCCACGACGTGGGGAAAGGCGCCACGACATGACGCTTCAAGAAAAATCACGGGGTCATTTAAGGCTGCCACGGCATGGCAGTATATGTCCATGGCGTGGCAGTTAGCAAATGACAAAACCTTATTTTCGGGTTTTGTTCCATAGTAAACGTATTATTATTTATTAGATATTAGGGATTAGGGATGTAGATTTGAAATTTGAACTATATTAATTGGTCATATTTATGGTATGATTTTTTCACTTAGTTTTGGACCTTTAAAAATACGTGTTTTTCTTAATGCATTAGAAATTGTACATAATGCTTACATTAGTGTACCTCTTATATTTCAAGACATGAGCAATATGTTTTATATAGTAGAATATATATATATATATATATATATATATATATATATATATATATATATATATTACTATATTTTCTTCCTACCTATATACTACAATCCATATTAAATGATGAAAAGTGGATTAAAATATTATTAATTTCATTAAATATGTCACATATTAATAATTGACATAGGTAAGAGGATGATTACCAAACCAATATATGAGTATATTTAATTTCTCAGGTGTATATATATATATATATATATATATATATATATATATATATATATATATACACGGCTAGGTTATAATATGGATGAACAACTATTGTGCGGACGTGTGGACAATGCTATTCTATGAGAATTACTAAGAGAATATATTATTTAGTAATGTGAATACGTTCAACTTCACACAACTATCGTCATTTTCATGCATTCTCAGTAATTCTTATTCATTTTTGTTCCCACACATCGTTTTTACTCATTTCCATTTTTACAGAATACGACTCAATAAACATTCTGACAGAATGAGAATAATAATAAAAAGTCTATAATAACCTTATAGACGATTTAATTAGTGAGAATGTGTGATAATGACAATAGTTATGTAAGATTGAACGTATTCATATTATCAGACAACATATTTTCTTTGTCATTCTCACAGAATAGCACTGTCCACACGTCCACACAATAGATGTCAATCCACATTTGAACCTAGCTCTCTCTCTCTCTGTATATATATATATATATATATATATATATATATATATATATATATATATATATATATATATAAACTGCCATGAATTTTGTATATGTGTAGTATTATAGTAAATTTTAATATGAATTTTAACGTTTGATTATTAATTTATTAATTTGTAGAAAATTCTAACGTATGATTATTTATATATTATTTGATGAATAATGGAAAAATGCAACATTCATAAAACTAATAGCAGAATAATAACATAAATGTAATGTTTTTATATCTTCATTGCATTTAATGTTTTAATTTGATCCTATTCCTCTCTCACTCACTAACTCACTCTCGCTCTCTCTCTGTATATATATATATATATATATATATATATATATATATATATATATATATATATATATATATATATATATATATATATAAAGAGAGAGAGAAAGAGAGAGTGAGAGTCGGGAACTCATATATTTAAAAAAATCGGAAAACTAAAACTGAAACGCTACATCAATATATATATCTTCATTATGGACATGATTACTAACATGTCCTAAAAATTAATATAATAAATCGAAGTTTCGATTTGTTTTTGTAAAAATCTTAATTTTAGACTTTTTTTTTCTAAAAACATAGATTTTTCGGAATTAAAAGAAATTTAAACAGTCTATTTTATAACACAATATTTTAAACTAAAATATTCTTTTTTATAAAAAAAAACTTTATTTTTAATGGCATTCATGTTGTTCTAAGAACATATATGCATATTTTATATTTGGAGAAGCACATAAGCATATTTTTTTCTGTAATATTCATAAGTAATCAATAGAAGACATTTTATTTAATATTATAAATACATTACTACATTTGTTTTAGTCAATACAAGATAAAATGTAAGAAGCGAAAAAAATGCTACTAAATTACAAAGTGTCTTCATTTTTTCGTGGTCAAATTGCCCTATTTTCTTCAATGTGTAATTTTTTCACATTTTCAATGTTCTCAACAAATAAGTCCAAATTTGCATGAAATTTAAAAAAAAAAATGATTAAGCAAGAACACTCACAAACATGAATTTGTACATACGGAAATATACACATGTGGACTACGGAAATATACACATGTGGACATCGACATATTCACATACATTTACAAATTTATGCATATCGATATAATGTATATACACACATATGTTTATGTACACATGCACATTCACACCATTGTCCCTACACATAAAAGTAAAAAATCATTGTCCCTACACATAAAAGTAAAAAATGAGCGCCGATGTGAAAAAAACAAGATATTCAATATATATATATATATATATATATATATATATATATATATATATATATATATATATATATATATATATATATATATATATATATATAAATAAATGTATTTATCCGTATATGCATATTCAACGACACTAAGAAAAATACATATATTCATATACATATATGCGCATATATTTTTGCATACATATGCAAATATTGACACATGTACATAAAAAGTAATATATATATATATATATATATATATATATATATATATATATATATATATATATATATATATATATATATATATATATATATATAAGTGTGTATTCATATATGAACAAAGTATATATAGATATTTCTAACCATGTGTATAAAAAAATTAATATATATATATATATATATATATATATATATATATATATATATATATATATATATATATATATATATATATATATATACACGAACAAATTAATATATATGAACATATACATATATGTGTGTTCTTATATGAAGGAAATATGCACATATGCACAAACATGTATATTAACAAATTCGTATAAATGAAGATGTGCACATATGAATTCACACATATATATGTACATATGAATATATTCATATGTTAATATATGCACATATGCTCATACGTTTATGAAATTAGTTTATTTTGTGTTTCGTACGATTGTGAATATGTTCATATATGTTTATACACATGTGCATATCATGTGAACATAGACAAATAAAAACCCTAACTATTTAATGGTTTTCAAAAAATCATAAAATTTCAATAATTATTGTTTAACCTGTTTTATTGGTTTTATTGTGTACAATAGTACATCAGTTTTACAACCATTTTCTGGTTACAATCCTCATGCTTAGGTGTCATTGGTTAAAAGTCAATGGATGATAAGAATCCACAAAGTTTTTAGCATTTTCTACCGTCTGATACCTTTGTTTTCGGAGTTGAATTGTTATCGACAGTTCTATTGTGTACTCCTTTTTTACCCTTCTCTACCGAAAGCTCTTATAGTCGAGATTCAACAACTACATAGTTTTTCCGTTGAATTTTCTCTTCACCTGATTTCATTTAAGATTTTAGCGTCTAATATTCATTTAACTTCAAAAATCCTAATACAACTCCATACTACTAACCTTGACATATCCAAAACTTGAGTTGACACAAAGTTCAAGATTGTTAGGGAGTGTCGATGGTGTGGTTGTCCATACAAAAAAAATGCAATACCATTTCGATCATTAACAATTGAAAAAGTCACCATGATTACAGTATCAAGTACTTCCTACTCAGGAATTAAAGGGGTTGAAAAGCTAAATAAGCAAAAACTGAAAAACAAATAAAAATAAATTCAAACCTTGTAGTTGTAATTAGCCTCGAAATTAGATAATGATGTGTTGTTGTCAATATTGCACATCATCACTTGTTAAATGGATAACAACACGACAAAAAGGTATTACACAATACACGTTGAATTGACAATGTACATAGTTCACTAAATACTAACCTTAAACCATGTATAACAACATACCTAGTAATAATACTCCCACACTTTTCATTAAAATGGTCAATCCCCATCTTAATCACATCTTCTATGCTCTTAACCCGAATCTTGAGTAATCTAGGTGTTGTTCATGTCTATCTTTCTCCGATTGATTAATATGAATCGAACATTTTTTCTTCTTCGTTGTTAGATCTCGAAGAAGATGATGATGATGATTTTGAGCATTTTGGATCCACAACGAATATGTTCTCAGCTGTTTGGACCAGCACCTCCATTATTATTTTTTTATCATTTCAAGGTTCTAATGTGAAATTAAATATGATTTAATGAATTAGAATTGCAAAATCAAAAGTTAAAACTCATTAAAATAGGAGTGGTAATTGAACTTACTTCATTCGCGATGAGAAAGGATCGACTTTATGTGTGCAATTTTGATTATCAATCCTAGAAATCGATGGTGATTTTATGGAATCAATGGTGATTTTGGTGGAAATTGACGATAATTGTGGTCTATCATTTATCTTCACCGTATACGTGTGTAACATCCTAATTTTCATAATAAAATTTGTTCATAAACCATAATCCATAAAAACTGCTGACGTGTGTGTATGGTCACGCCTTCGCCTTCCCATGATCTGAAGATGTACCTGAATAGTTAATCCACAACTGTAAGTACAAAGCTTAGTGAGTTCCCTAAAATACCACATACAACTGTATACATACAATGCATACACGTAAGGGCTCTCATCTCCATTATTGATCTACATGAGTATCTTTGGCCCTTAGCTCCTGTGCCGATCCACCATCAACCCTGAGTATCTTGGTTACATGCTTACATGTTGATCCCCCTCAACCCCTACTGAGTATCTAGGATCTCAACTCCCATTCTGATCCATCTTCAAATCCCTAAATAACATAATATATTACATAACCACAAACAACAATATATAAGACAATAGGAAAAAGACTTCTCTAGCCTACTTGCCTAATCAACATATTGCAACATATTTAGCTTCTATCGTACAGAGGATACATATCGTGTACAAAGTATAGTGACAAAACTAACCACGTGAATAAATGTAAAGGTCGCTCTCACAAACCACATAGACATTAATAAAGGTCAAACCTTAGACTATGACCTAATACCCTAAAGTTTGGCCCAAGGTCAAAATGTCAAAATTCAGGTCAACAGGCGCCCCACACCCTTTGCAGGGTCAGGAGTATTTATGGTATCATGACAATGAATGCTCTATGCATATGACAAGATCAAAGTCCCCACTAAAAGATTATGTTAAAGAAGATGACCATGCAACCACCCAAAATGACTATAGAAAAGCACTAATTGATGCTGCAATGATAGTTTGAGCGTATCATATCTTCTTCATTACAACTCACTTATATGTTTTATGAATAAATAGTTATAGTGAATTTATGATGAACTGGGCATTTGCTAAATGCTATAGGGTTTTATTTTTTTAAATTTCAATGTATCGTACTTTTGTGTGTTTGCTTAAAGACAATCTTCCATTATTCTTTGAGTTTCCTTTAAATTTTCTAGGTCATTTTTAAATATTAAAAAATTAAAAAATATACAAAACACAAAAATCAAAAAACAAGTTTTCTTTCATAGATTTTCTTTGCATATTACATTAATTATTTTAGATTCCACTAATGATCGTGTTGAACATTTCTCTACTCTTGATGCACTTGACGGTCCTTCTGATAAAAAAAATCCAAAGTAATTGGTTGCATCATAATGAACATTTATCCACTCTTGATGAACATCGAAAACAAGTTTTCTTCATATATTTTCTTTGCATATTACATAACTTATTTCAGATTCCACCAATGATCGTGTGGAACATTGATCCATTGTTGATGCGCTTGAAGATCCTTTTGATCGAAAACTCCAAAGTAAATAGTAGTATCATAATGAACCACACAAATGCTTCCTCTATTCTCAATTTATCTTCCGAACCATTGTCCATTCTTATATTTCGTATCAATTACATCTCCTTCTTTCAAGTTGACCAATACTTCTGGAGGGCATCGCCTAAGTTGATAAAGTTGTGCCACATATTGAAAAATTGTTGCATTCTTGTTGATAAGATATTCAAAAGTTACCACATACATCTCTTCTTCAACTCTTGTCACCAATACTAAATAATAGGAACCCTTGTACACTTGTACGTGCATCATCACCTTTACTTTATCTCCAACCCGAAGTACCGTTCTTGTTCGATGAGAAATATTGCTAAAATGATGTGGAAATGAAGATGAATGATTCAACCTTTATAGAATAGGGAAGTTGAACCATCTTAACATCATGTCATTATTTACTTAATTTCTCCAGTGGATTATATCTAACATGATTTGTTACGCAGTTATTACGATTTAACTGTAATCTTATGAAGATTTAGACTCTAACTTCTTAAACCACCTCTGTCCCTGGAAGCATTTTACCATATGTGACTAGATCTCTCTAAGTATCTTATTAGTGAGACCAACTACTAAGATCATATTGAGTCACTCACTCACGATGATTGTCCAGTAGTGTCTGAATACTCAGTGTGAGATTGTCTAGTCTCAAAAAAAAAATCCTATAAGACATTAATGTGTTATTCTTGACTCTCTGCTCTATTATAAACCTCTGTTCCTGGAAGCATTCTTGACATATATATAAGTCTAGTGTTATACTGAATCACTGTGCATAACCCTATAACTTACCCTGATAGCATTGTCTACAACGTAATAGATATTTGTCTAGTCCTCTAAGAGAAAGGGTTGATTGTGTCGTTGACCCTGTCTATTTATACTATAGACGGGGTATGATACAATCTACACTTGATGTCCCCGATCTTTTTATGTTGTTACCATTGACTGGGTTATGACATTATGAGATTATTAATCTCTTTCCCTAACGTCAATGATCTTCCAATTGAACCATGGGAAAAAGAGACACAATCTGCGCTGGATGTCCCCAAATTCTTCTATTATCACCATATATTTGGTTTGACATCCTCCATCCTTCTTGGTAAAAAGGCACTCTGCCACCGTGATCACTCACTAATACTATCATTTGTTTTTGCTACAATCTAATTCGATGGTTCACTCACTATAGTGGTGTTGATTATGATGACATGTGCGGAATAAGAAAAGATCTAGTGAATCATCATCTAAACTCAAGAACACAAGGAGTAAATAAATCTGTGTAAGCTCATATTAGATCTAGAAAGGATATACAAATGGGTTTGTACAAATTTCTCTCTCTATTCTAACACTCCAAAATAATCATCACTTCTAAATATGAGTGTCACTCACTTCCTATTTATAGGAAAGACAACTCATTTACACATCAATAAGGGTAAACTACATCCAAGCGTGACTTTGCACTCTAACATTCTCCCCCTCAAAGTTAGGATTGGATGTCCGGCTTCAATATCCAACGTGCTCGCGCGATCAAGACCAAACGCCCCCTGGAAGTCGCACCGATCTTCAAATCCGCAAATGAATACCCGAAAAACTCGCTTCGAATACCCATCATTCTCCCTCTTTTTATAATCAAAAAATGATTATAAAACCCATTAAGGATGAGAAGCGCCCGAGGAATGAACTTGACAATACTCCCCCTTGATGTGTACCAAAAATGAATCACCGAAAAACTTGCACGGAAAAACAATCACGAAAAAGCCTCGAAAAAATTTCCAATTTATGAGAATTTTCGACTTTTGGGTGAGAGTTGCATGATTTTCCAAAATTCGGGTAAAAACTGTCAATAACAGAATTCTGCAGGGACGCGTTGCGCCAAAAACAGCTTAAAATGCGAAATTCTATCCTATTTGCGAAACTGGGCATAAAGCATAAATTCGCACAAACTGCAGGGACTTGAAATGTACATTCTTCAATTTCTCATAAAATCAGCCCATTTTCGAATTTGGGTATGGTCAGCCAATTTTTCGAAAGTTCAGGTACTAATTTCGAAACTTCTATACACTTCTTCAAACTTTCGAAAGTTTAGTCCTTATTTCGAAAGTGGGTGCAAACTATCAATCTTTCGAAAGTTCAGGTACGATTTTCGAAACTTCTGCTTTATTTCTTCCAATATGTCGAAAATGGCCCCAAATTTCGAAGGTGGGTAAAAGCTGTCAAACTTTCGAAACTTTAAGGTCCAATTTCGAAAGTTTTGTGTTTCTTCCTTCCCAAATCGTTAACCAGATTTTCGAAAGTTGTTAACCCAAAATCTTTGACATCAACTGGCAAGCCTTCGCTTTTTAACATCAACGATTCCTTTGCAACGACGTCAAAATCTTTGACTCTCAAAACATAACTCAAACTTTCGAAATATCAATACATGAACCCTTCTCACTTTAACATGCTACCATCGACTTTTGTTGTTAGTGATCAAAACAAAACATCAACTTCCCAACATCGCCCAAAAACAAACTTTCGTTACTCAACAATCAATTCGTTCCAAAATCAATTCTTCATTTTTCAGTCGATAATCATCGACATCTATTCCAATTGACTTTCACAGTGACTCGATATCGACTCCAAACGTTTCAATTCGTTAACAATCAATCCATTTGCATCGACCTTTCTCAGTTCGTCCCTAATCAATCGACATCAAAATAACGAACAATTCAATCACTGTACGTTTTCAACCATTCGATCTTTAACCCAAGCATCGATATCAAAATCTAACTCAAGACTTCGCTTTTCATTCACCCCAAACTCATCAACCATTGACCATCGGAATCAAAACAAATTCACTCATCAATCGATTGTCGATCCTTCGTCTTTCATTCACCAACAATTTTCGATCACAAACCAGTGAACCTTGATTTCAACTGTTCGTCAATCGACTCCAAAATTCCACAGTGAATGATGTCTAACCTCCAAATCGTCAACAGTCAATCCATCTGTTCTTCCCCAAATCATCGACTGTGAACCAATGAACTGCCTTCGCTCTTATCAAACTCAAATACCACCAATCAAAGCGTCTCTTCTCATTTCGAAATCAAAATCAATTAACCCTTCAAAATCGATCCTTCATGTAGATTCGAAATCAATAGAACATAGTTTGACTTCAAAAAGTCAACACAAATCAATTTTCTCAATTCGTTCACAAATATGAACTGAACACCAACTTCAGTTGATTTCGAATTATCCTTACAACAATACATAATGAAATCGATTCCCCATTCAGATGAGTTTCGACATTCAAACAAATCAGTCAATTAACCCCCAAGCAAAACTGTAACAGTTCGTCATTGTTCTTGAGAGAGTTTTTCCAAAATCAAGACATCAATCGACTTCAAATCCAAATCAACACTAATCGAAATCATGACTCTACTTTACTCAAATTGATATTAGATTTCGATTTTGAGTAGAAAACGAATGCGAGAATAATCCGATCATGAATTGATGAACAATCGGATAAACAAACGATTAAGAATTGAGCCGATGGTACAATCAGATAAGGTATATGTACAAGTCAACCGATGAAAAATGCTCATACGACTTTTGGACTTAATCAAATACATTAGATCTTAAAAGGAATGATTGGGCTCCCAATAATTGATCAAAGAATAGTAACATGTTAACAATTTTGGGCTCAAATGATTTATGAACAGTGACAAATTATCATTTTTAACGAGGAATGAATCAAAATTTTGGCTAAATCAAGAGTAATTGGGCTTAATTAAAGAAAAGATGAATTGGATCAACAACAATTAGCCTCGAAATGAATATTATTGATCATTAAAAAAAATAATTGGATCAACAATGGGGTTGAAACGGATTAGATCCAATGAAGCAAATCGATCAAAAATGAAAAACGCTCAAATATGAATCGAAATTATGGACGTTTTGGAATCCGTTTGAAAATTTGAGATACCTTTTTGACGAATAGATTTCCGTTTTCAACGAACGAATCAAATTTAAAAGATCTTGGTTCTTTTGTTGGAAAGAGAAAATATTCAATTTGAACATTGTACCACCCATTATGCGTGATGTACAACTCGTTCTTCGTGTTCTTCAACGATCCAAGAACATCTTCAAAAGAACCACCAACACATTTGGGTTTTGACTTCAAATTCAATGCAATCTTTGGAGATTGTTGTTTTGAAACCCAAATTTGCTTCACGGATTTCGGCTTCACAACATTTAACGATTTTTGTGAGTAAACCCGCTTGTTTTTGCGTTTGATCTTCTTATTCTTTTTCTTTCTCATCTTTTTGCATCTTGAAGATTTGATTTCATGAACAAACCCAATTTCCACAACTTCAACTTTGTGAGTTTGAATCAAATCTTTTGGAGTTTGATACTTGTGAATTTCTTGGATCACCGGCTTCCGATAAAGAATCATTCATTCAAACGAATCACAAGAACATAAAATATCATCGGTTTGAACTCCAATCGAGCAAAAAACTTTTTCATCTTCATGAGAATCAACTTGAATCTTTTTATCATGAACTTCAAGAACATCAAGAACATCACATTGAACTCCATTGTCTTGAACTTCAACAAACTTAAGAGCACGAAGATCATTTGGGTTTTCAATTAGAGAAATGTATTTCTTATTAAACAAATCTCTTTCTTCTCCTTCCTTTTGATTTCTACTACGAACTAATATGGACAAGGCAATTTTATTCAACCATACAATCTTACAAAGTGGTTGAAAAATCAAGCTTCCATTATCATCCCTCAAATCTCCATAAGAAACCATATTACCCCATGAAATCAATTTGCTTAACACCAACCCATAAAATTGATCTTCATTGACTTTGTATTTGATATATTCAACGATCACAATCCAAGAATCATATGGAAAATCCACCATGATCACAAGAACTTGAAAATTTCTAGAGAGAGAAAGTGATTTTGAATGGGTTTTCTAGAAAGAGAAAGCAAAAAATCACTTGAATTCTAGTGAAGAAAATCGAATTATGAATAGAATCAAAGATGAATTCTATTTATAGAATCCAAAAACTCTCTAAATCACGAAGATCAAAACACAATGAAGAATCACCAAATCAATATTGCCACCATGGATCAATTCTTGATCAAATCAAGAACACTTGCTCTGATACCAATTGTAGTGGTGTTGATTATGATGACATGTGAGGAATAAGAAAAGATCTAGTGAATCATCATGTAAACTCAAGAACACAAGGAGTAAATAAATATGTGTAAGCTCATATTATATCTAGAAAGGATATACAAATGGGTTTGTACAAATTTCTCTCTCTAGTCTAACACTCCAAAATGATCATCACTTCTAAATATGAGTGTAACTCACTTCCTATTTATAGGAAAGACAGCTCATTTACACATCAATAAGGGTAAGCCACATCTAAGCGTGACTTTGCACCCTAACACTCACTAATATTATCTTATGTTCAACTTTGACTTGTCATTGTTGCCTTGATGATTATTTTTAAAATTAGATAAGGATCGTAATGACTTGTTTTGGGGGTTACAAGAAATTCAGCTACTTTTTTCTAACATGTTCATCATCTTACGTCAGATGATTTTAAATTAATCAGAAATCCATCCCATATATTGATACATACCTTCTTCAAACAATTACTATTCCAAACCCTTGCTTTCAAAAATTTTCCCAAAATCACCATTACCAAACCCAAATTCGCAAGAACTCCCATGGCTCTCTACACCTATGCTCCAACTGTTAATGTTCGCAAAACATGAAATTCCCCAAATACTCCAATTATAATCAAGGAAACTAATGTTGCGAATCATATGTTATTACTTCAAAATTCAAGAACAAGGACCTTGAAGTCTTTATCCAATTTCTAGAATCGCATCCACTACAATATGACCTTTTCACTTCCCCAACAGCATTCTTTGCAAACCATGTGTTTGAGTTCTACTATTATTGTTCTGATGACTCAAGATCTGATTCTATTACCAGTACAATTTGAAATGATATCCATGAATATTACTCACTGTTGGAACTGTTCGTAATGCCCTTCATCTTCTAAATTATGCACAGTTTTCTCCTCTTCCCACAGAAGAAAAATATAAATATGTGCTTGCAAGGTTAGGGTATGATCTTACCCTTCAAAGATCAATGGATGGTCTTGCAAATGTTCACTGACAATGTCTTCCTCCTAGTTGGAAATTTCTAACAGGGGTCATTAAACAATTCTTAGGGCATAAAACTGGAAGTCTTGATCAACTGAATTTGTTTGAACAATAAGTTCTTTATGATATGGTAAAAAACGAGCATGTTGAGTTTTCCAGATTAATTTTCAATCAATTTGTCTCACTGATCTCCGACAAAAAACATGCCACCTATGTAACTTATCCAAGCCTGGTTGGACTATTTATTGATTTCACCAGTTTAGGGTATACCAGTAAAAATTCAGATCAAATTCCTGTCCATATGCTCTACTCCAATATTATCAATGTTGCCCACAGTCCAATGAATCCACACATTACTCATGGATGACTAAGTGCATTGATCAACCATACAATACTGAACCAAGGGTTTATAACCAAACTATGAATCAACTTGTAAATGAAATGTCGTATGAAGAACTCATTGAGCCTGAAAGTGAGGATCAAGATGATATTTTTGAGAATTCCAGTGAAGAAGAAGAAGAAGAAAGGACTCAGGGTGATGACAATTATGAAGACACTAGTGTTGGGTATTCTACCGGTTCTTTACCTCCATCTGAATCCCCTATTATTGTAGCGCGTTCTATCCAACCTGCACCACATGTGCCTCCACTATGTCTCAACAAGCACATTTAATTTAAGTGTTCATCATCCTCCTATGGTGCACAAGGTAACCCTCCATCCCCTAATTCTGAACACGCTAATGGTATAAATATTCATGGTTCCCCGAATCAAGCTACACCCTCTTTTCATATCTCTCATCCTCTACTTCAACCTGATCCCATTAATCCCCTCCCCCTCCAAACCTTAATAACCAGATACTCAAAGATAGGGGTATGTATGGGGTGGATTGGTTCGGTGATTGGTCAAAACTGAACCATAGCCATTACAATTGGTTAACGTATTTCAATAACCATTAGGTAGCAGTTAATGTTGGTTTTGGTTAATGGTTTTAGTCGGTTAATGGTTAGTATCAGTTAACCATAACGGTGCAAGATGACATAAAAATAAAATTAATTTTCCAAAAAAACTAAACAACATAAAATCCATTGTTATAAAAAGTGAATGATTGTGTATATATAATTGTATTCATAGAAGATTACTTATCATATATAATTTCAAATAATTACCCTTCAAATTGTCAATTCTTAATATAATTACATACTATATATTTAATATTATATTATATTAAAAATATTTATTAATATTATTGGTTCAGTTCGGTTTATAGTCGATCAGTTTTAGATGAAAACAGTAAACGAACCATATATATTCGGTTAATCAAAGTTAGAAACTGCACCATATCTTTTAGTAATCGTTCAAATATATTGGTTAATTTTCTTATGGTTCAGTTTTTCGGTTAATATGCTCACCCGTACTCATAGAGCTTAATATACTGATGGGATATCTCAAGTTTCTGTGGATCGCATAACATGTCTTGAGGTCGTTGTTGAAATTAAACATGTTGTGTTACCCTATGATATTTTAGCCTTTGTTCTACCTCCTCCACTAAATTATCTATCACCACCTTCTCATTACATCCTTCATATCCTATGCTACCAACTCCTTTAAATCTACCACCACCTTTTCCTCCACCAACACACCCAACCACTAATTCTCTTCCTACTGGGTCTGCTGATGATGCCAAAAAGAGGTAGACTTTATATGAGGAGAAATCTTCTTCCGAATCTACTAAAATTGTAGTAGTTGAATATAATGAAGATGAAGAGATTGATGAAGGAAAGAAAAATGAAAGTGAGGAAGGTTTGTTTGATCTTTCCTTTATAGGAAACTATGTTCATGTTGAAAAAATTTCTACTGTTTTTCCAAGTACCAATAAGCATGAAGGAGGATCTCAACATCAGGGGGAGCAATCTGATCAGGGCGTCACAATGTGAGGGGGGCACATTTTAGAGTTAAGCTCTTAATAATCTGAGGATCTTCAACCTATAACCTATCTAAGATCCAGAAAAATACCAGTTTTTGCCTCTGTTCACCCTGGTATGGAAAAGAGTGTCAGTATGGTTTCCTCAATTAAAGAAAAGGCTGCTATGTGGAAAATGACGGAAGATAAAGTTAGAGCTTTCTGTGTTGAACACAAATTTGACATGAGTAATAAGACATTTCATTTGCATGACGATAAGGTTGTTAAAAGAATGGTTGCTACTGAAGGGAACTTAGATGAGTAGAAAAAGGTTCTGCTTCAGTTTAATTCTCTAATGGAAAAGAAGAAGAAGCTGGATGATGTGAACACAAAGATCAATCTTTCAAAATACATTGATGTGTACAGAAGAAGATTAAGTAAGGATCCCATTTTGAAAGTAAGGTGTACCAAATCAAAGAGTCAAAAGATTCTCACAACGTATTTTACGAGCAAAGATGTCAGGAGAATACCTTGAGAAGATTCTTTGCCATGACTTGGTTGAGTATGGTTTCAGTGAATGGCTTGAAATAGCCAACATTATCAAGGGACATAAGGGAATCCATTCTCAAGAGCTGAAGTTGGACTTAAATATATTGATCAATAAGTTTCAGAATCTCAATATTTTTCCTACTAATGCCTCATCCTCTTCATCCACATCCAGACCTCCTCCTACCGTTTCATTATGGATAAGACGTATAAGGGCTAAACACGCATATTTTATTTTTCCTTATAAGTCGTTTACCATTACTAATATATTGCCTCTAGGAGTTGAGCCCGAGGAACATCTTTTTCTTAGAACACCAGTATGTTCTATAGGGATGTAAATGGGGTGATGTGTTTTATAAGGTTTTCCACCATTCCAAATGCTCCAAATGAGCATCTGTTCCATCTAAGGTTGATTTGTATGTCTAAAACGATTGCAAATTGTTTTCAATGGTTGCTTTCTTTTGAGCTGAGTAGGAGAAGGGAGGATATGTTTGTTGATGACTACCATTAGATTAAGCCAAAAATTATCAAAAAGGCAAATTAAGTTTATACTTTCAAATTTGAGTAATCACTAAAGGTTTTGACATCATCAGATTGGAGAAGACTGTCAGGTCAAACCTTATAATCTGGTGTGTCAAACCTACTTCATATTGATCATTTATCAGCGTGTAATATGTTGTCTAGTGTTCATCAATGCCAGTGTGAAGATTACTTTTATCCTACATTTTCAAAATCCGTAATCTTACTATTTAGGATCTTATCTTTGTATAGTATGTCTTAGAGTCCCTGATATGGTGCGATTTCCATAGATAGTTTATATTTCCTTGCATGTAAAGTTGTTTAGGGTTTATTGTAAAATACGACTTTGTGAAGTCTCTCTTTGAGATAGAATAAGCTGTTAATGAAAACCTTCATTAAAATTTGTTTTCGATTAAGACTTTGTGAAAACCCTTTTTTCGTTCGTTTATATTATTTCTTATTGTTATATATAATGATCCAAAAAGGTATGATACTTGGAGTTCGCCACGAACTCACTGATCGGTCTTCAACATAATCAGATATCAGGACGTATTTATCTTCTCACTGGCTGAATACTCCGGACAAAATAACACTATCTCAGTAAAATTCTTGCTGATATAAGTCACCGATTCTATCAAACTGCTTCAGGGATAAATACTCCTGAGCCATACGTACCCTCTCCACTTGCGGGACATACTACGCTCTAAACATGTCAGTAAACTCCATTGTAAACATAACGCTCAACATGAGAAAGTGTCTTGGAAACCAGACCCCACCAATCCTCCGCCTCTGCTTAAGAAGATTCAACACAAACTTAACCTTCAACTCATCCAAAAAAAGCACGTTCTAAAAGCATTATCCACATCGACAATCCATCTCATACTGACTGTGACATCCCCAAATTCAGGATCATTTTAAAAATTTTATTTATGCTTATTTGAAAATCAGAGTATTCACTTTTGAAGAACAATAATGCGGAATTTGTTCCTATAAAACATGATAAATATATTATCAAAGCATTTCCGAAGAAATGTATTTTGTTTATATTAAATCTTTGGGATGTCATCGTCAATACATAAACATAAGCATAAATAGACCTTACATTCATTTACACTAGTGATTTACATCTCTTTTAATCTCTCAGTGTAATGTAGCTTCGTATCGACACTTGTGATACAAATAAACTGAGTGGGTCAGGTTGGGAAACCTAGTGAGCACATAGGATTTTCAACCCACAATAATAAAGTTATTATGTTTCATCATCAAACAATTAACGCAATTACCCATCCCTATTATCTTCTTTATTTCTTAAGGATCTACCCTAAGAATCATCTATCATTCACTCATTCATTCCTAAGGATTGTCCTAAGGAATAGGCATGAAGTCCATCACTGCCAGGGTTTATATAACAAGCACTACGTCCATAGTGGCCGGTGTTATCTGTTAGGCACTAAGTCCATAGCTGCCAATATCCATTTATAGGGCACTAAATCCATAGATGCCAATGTTCATTTGCAAGGAACTAAGTCCATAGCTGCCAATGTTCATTTGTAGGGCACTAAGTCCATAGCTGCCGGGTTTATCTATTTGGCACTAAGTCCATAGCTGCCAGGGTTTATCTATCAGGCACTAAGTCCATAGCTGCTAGGGTTTATCTATCAGGCACTAAGTCCATAGCTGGCAATGTTCATCTATATTATCTTTCATCTCTGATCATTCATCTAATCTTTCATCTCTCATCTCATCTCATCTTTAATCTACCCATCTTTACCCATCATACTTATAGGTATAAAATACGTATACAGTTTAAATCAAATAAAACATGTATATTTTGTTCATCCAACATAGATATCAAGAACACAAATAATATGAACATATAGCACATAATTTATATTAAATACTTCAAATCTGTGTGTAAGATGAAAGTAACTAGGCACTTACTTGTTAAAGTGATGATTCCAAACTCGGGCAGCGCTTCACTTCTAACAATTCTATTTTCCTTCGATGAAACCTAGTATCATTACCGCTAGATTTTAGTCTAATATTTATTGCATATATTTATGAGCGACATTGTTTTATAAGTTCTAAACAATACTTTTCAACCACTATGTACAGACAGGGTCCAGACATGAAACACCGGAGGGCAGGACCATTTTGGCATTATGGCACTTCTGAAATCCAAAAACCCTATACGACCCTTCAATCCTGATTCCCCGTATATTTTATATTTTATAATATATATATATATATATATATATATATATATATATATATATAGAGCTAGGTTCAGGTGTTTAAAGTAATTATTGTGTTATTGTATGCATAAATGTGGGCCAATCAAAATTTAAAATAAAAATAAATAATTAAATAAATAAATAAGGGTAAATAGGTAATTTGATAACTAGTTTCCACAAATAATATCCTATAATTATGGTAACCATTGACTCTTCTTAGCTGTATTCCTAGTAAATCACAAGAAGCACAGATATATTTATAACATTCAATCGGCATCAAGATTCAAAACCCTAAATTGAAGCCAGTATCGTTTTTTCCTTCTTCACTTCTCAAATCCGATCGACACCTCCCAAAATCGCACCTACTCTTCTTCGCGTATCCTCCCTCCGGTCGACAGAAGCCAAATGAAGAAACATCAGAGTTTTGCTCGTCTCTTCCGGCTGCGAGGTGTGATGTCCGGCTTCGCAAGGAGTGGCAGTGGCAAGGTGAAACGTCTGCGATGGGAACAACAGAGAAGGAAGAAAACGAGGGGAAAGGGGGGTCCGATGCCAACCATATGTCGCAGGTGAGGACCTTGTTGGTGTTTGCTCGAAGATCACGATGTTTCCTTGTTTTGGCAGTTCCAAATCAACCACAGGTAAAAATTTCTTTTTGGATTTTGTTTGTTTGTTTGATAGAAATCGTTAGGGTGTTTGGGTTTGCTGGGAAATCAATGAAAATGAAGGGAATTTGGGTTTGTTGATTCACAGGAAATGAAGAAGGAAGAAATTCGTTTTTTTTGTTTTAGCAGCCTCTAGTTGCGTCAACTTCTGTTACAGCCATACAATATGTTACAGGAGGCCAGGTGTATCCTGCCCAGGTGAATTTTTAATTGCATTTGGTATTTGACAATTACAGAATCTTGGAATAGTGTTATTCATTTGTGTGAAGGCTGATGTGGTATGAACAATTTATGTATGTTGTTCATCCGAAATTAAAAGTTATTTTGATGCACACCAAGCGCTCGCTAAAATGCTTCAACTGAATGGTATTTCTCCGTTTATAGTATTCTATCAGAAAAGAATGTTTTTTTTATGATAATCATGAACATATTCTGTTAGAATGCCCCGAATTAATATAATTATTGGTAAATGAATTCCAATTCTATCAGAATGGAATCACGAATTCCAATTATGTTGGAATGGAATATGAATATTTTCTCACTAATTTAATCATTGGGTTTGTTTCCAAAGAAGTTGATGCTTGAAGAACGGACCACGAAATTTGAACGACGCCTCTTTGCAACATTATTCTTTTAGAATAAATTAGTGTATTTGTTAGATTTTGATGTTTTTTTTCCCGATTTGAAAGTTTTTTAGTTTTATTCTTTAATAATAAATGTATTTCTTAGCAATTGTTACATGTATTCTATAAGAATTAATATAATTTTTGTTTTAATTTTTCAATTGCTGGTTCGAGAATTTGTTATTCTACAAGAAAAATATGTTCAAGAATATTTTTATTATTTTATGGTTCAAGAATTTTTTATTTTTGAATATATTCAAACATATTCTGTCAGAATGTCCGAATTAAAAATCTAATAATTCGTAAAATCAGATTTTTAAAATTAATAGAATCTATGATCCCTTAACATATGCAAACTTCCTTTATTAAATCTATGTTAATTGACTAAAATACCCTTCTAATTAAATTAGATGGTATTTTTCAATTATTTTTAATTCAATAATATGTATTAATGACTTTCTTAAAATAAGTAAAATGATTGGCCCATATTTATGCATACAATAACACAATAATTAGTTTGAATAGAATAACCTAGGCCTATATATATATATATATATATATATATATATATATATATATATATATATATATATATATATATATATATATATATTTCTTTATAAGCTCATAATAACGATATTGAACTTAAACATAAGCTATACTTGAAGTAGGGTAAGCATAACTCACTCACTGAGAGGTTTGGCTAGGAACCGGGCTCTGCGGGGGCAGAATTTCCGAGCTGAAAAACTCTTCTTCTCGGAGCCTTCTGGTGCTCCGGGACTCACCTCTAGCACTCGGGAAGTGTTAAAGGTTGGGATGGGTTTGGATAGATGTTTGAGAGAGAAAGAATGGGAAAGGTATGAGTTTTTGGGGTTATTTGCGCCTCTATTTATAGGCTGAGTCCGGTTCGAACGCGAGGCGTTACCTTTCTGAGCGCATGGCGTTCGTGGCTAGGTGTTACCATCTAGTGCCAAGCCATGGTGAGGAAACAGTGGCTCAGATCATGCCACGTGTCGCCTCCTAGTTATTCCAAAAACTAATTATCTTCTAAAATCCGTAACTTTTGCATACGTGCTCCGTTTTTGACATTCTTTATATTCACGCGTAGCTATTGACAAGATCTACAACTATATTGTCTTTTTATCGTTAAACTCCTATTAATGAGATATACAATTCTCATTTAGGTTGTGTCGGATAAAAAATCAATCAATCTAAAATTCGATTTCCGGGCTGTGTAGCTTTTCGAAATCTTAGAAAAATTATAACTTCCTCATACGAAGTCATATTTTGACGTTCTTTTTATGCACGTTATCAGTTTAAAGTATACTACGACTTTCATTTAGATTGATAAGGCTAAAAAGTAATTTATCGAAAATTCACTTTTTATGTTACGCGGTGTCGTGTCGGTTTAGCCGTAAAACTTTGACGACCATAACTTCTTCGTTTTAAGTCGGATTTCAGCGTTTTTTATATGTACGGAATCCTTGTGACATATACTAAAACTTGGTTAAGATTATTTAATCTAAATAATCTTCTATAAAAAATTCATTTTGACGTTTATTGTCTCCAAATTGACTAGCCCGAATCTGCGGGCGTTACAATTATCTCCCCCTTAGGATGATTACGTCCCATAATCATCAACAAAACAGGGCTTGTATAATGACTCCATACGTTATCTTTTCATCCTAGGTAATAACCGTAACTCCTATGTTCCTTCGAATGAGTATCTAACTCTTGGACTTCTTGACTGCAGGCGGTGCTCAATCTTGCACCCGTTCTTCATACTATGTTGGTCTTTCAATCGTAACTTTCAAGTTACAAAATCGATCCTTATTGGAGACTCCTGCTCCTTCTTAACTTAAGAGAAGATCTTTACTTCAGTTATCGTAACAGACCGATGGGTCATGTTCTAATGACCTCTCATCGTACGATGCAATGATTAGACTCGGGTCTTTCAGATTTCAGAATGGAATATACCATTCTTCATGTTTAAATGTGATATAATCACATTCTAGCATGTAACACTTCTATCTACAAGCTTCTTACTTTAACAATGATCACGATACTTCTACTAATCGCTTCAATTATCTTTCACCTCAATCGTCTGGATGTTACATTGAACTTGGTTCTCTGAACCACATAACATACTCATATTAGTCAGACTCGATTTCATATGACCACTAGGGTCGGAATAACAATCATCTTCTTAGTCATTACCGAGACGAAGGTAACGACAGACATGCACAAAGTGGAATCAATTACTAGCGCCTTGGTAACCTTGTGACTTTCCCTGGTCTAAGTGCGAGTCATGTGCTTCCCGTAGTATAGGCCTCTACTACCTTTCACACCTACTCATACTCGTTCCAAGTATTATCTCGCAGTCCCCAAGTTCTTATTTCCTAAAATCACTAAACAATTTAACACATAAAAATGTGTCCAAATAATCATAAAAATTTCCCTAGACTCTACTAGGACTTGTTCCATGCGTATCTTCAACAACAATTTTTCTTCAACTCGGTTGGTGGTAAAACTGCCAGACGATGGGATAACTTTATGGATTATACCAAAAATTCTTTCTTTCCGCCAATCAAAAGTGTACTTCTCCCGTACCAGACGTATTACCTATTTAGACGTATTCTAAAGGCAAGATACTGCTCTCATGATATCTTCTGATAGGTATCATTCACTATCTTAAGCCTTCTCATTTCCTCCATTTGCTTAGTCCGCTACGAGTCCTTATCATGACATTCTATACACCAAACCAGGCGTTCGGTGTATAAGACGAGAATATAGATAGAGGAAGGTTTAGACACGTATTCCTCCATATTACTCCGAAAAGTTACATGCCAGTTCTAATATCGTAATTAAATGTTTAGAAACCTGAGCACATAAAATTTCCAGATCCGGTCGGCAACAAACCATTGATCCGATCAAAGGATAACATCATAAAGCATATAAAGCATCTTATAGTATAAATCATTTAGCACATAAAAGCAATTTAGTCATCTTCCCTAAATAAGCTAGTGATTGTGTCTATTCAGGTGTACTTCCTAAAATATATTAGACACACTCCTTACGATCATTGCTTAGCATTCTAAGTTGAAGTCTAGAAAATTCCTAAAATTCCTAGTTCGCTTAAACTAATGCTCTGATACCAACTGTGACATCCCCAAATTCATGGTAATTTTAAAAAAATTATTTATGCTTATTTGAAAATCAGAGTATTCATGTAACTTCCAAAAATTTTACGCCAAATTTAAACTTTTTCAACCATAAATGAAAGTCAAATAGTATTGTTTACAAAAATGTTTTCAAATCAATATCCATCAGAGTGTCCCATAAACAGATCATAACATAAGGATGAGGAGCGGTACGGTCACGCCTTCGCCTTGCCACGATCTCCTGAAGTACCTGAAACAATAAACTGAAAACTGTAAGCCCGAGGGCTTAGTGAGCTACCCCCAAAATACCAATACTACACTGACAATACCATGTCAGTAACAATCAGTCAACCAATCAATCAATCAACATGCATACTGGGCCATCGGCCTGACTGGACCGCCCTACTGGGCCTACAGTCTATCTGAATCTATCCCGAGCCTTCGGCATGACTGGTCCGCCTCGTGGGCCTGCAGCCTCCCCAGACCGCTCATAGGGTCTGTTGGCCTTCAGCACAAACCAGGACCGCCTCAACCCAACCAACAAGTAAATAACCATGTTCGCATAACTATCACATACGGACATATACAAACATCAAACATATTTGTCACACTGATCATCAACCATAGAATCCTCTCGTAACTAGAGTACCGACCTAGCAGGTCATTAACATACCAATCCTTACGGATCATAAAAGCATAACATACTGTCTACCCTGATTCCGATCTAGCAGATCAAATCCATATGTAGCATACCATAACAATAACAACTAAAGGGCCGGCCTTGGTGCCGTAGACCCTATCGATATAGTGAGGATAACTCACCTCGCAGATGTCGACTCGAAAGGTAAACTCCAACTCTCGGATCACTTGACACAGGCTCCACCACCTATAATCATAGTTCATTATACTCATAAGTCCTTAACCTTATAAGGTACTCCATAACCCACTAGTCAACCCCTGATCAAAGTCAAAGTCCTCAGTCAAGGTCAACCGTCCATGTTGACCCCAACTCGCCGAGTATCCTCAGCTACTCGCCGAGTTCCTCGAAGCACATTCCACTCGCCGAGTCATCGGGGTGACTCGTCGAGTTCCTTCGACTCTCGTTCAAACTTTAAGGCCAGCCGTCGAGTTCCCTCCTTGCAACTCGATGGATACACATACATACACATCCTAGGGAAAACTCATCTGACTCGCCGAGTTGTTCTTCAACTCGTCGAGTCTTATGGTAATCTTCATCGGACTCGCCGAGTTGTTCATCCAACTCGTCGAGTCCACGGCCATCTTCTTGTGACTCGCCGAGTCAACCTTGCGACTCGCCGAGTCCATTCAGTCCCTTTTCCATACAGACTTGTTTTGAGCCATGCAGCGGCTCCAAATCACAGATCCAGGCTTCTAGGTCATGCTTATCACATAAAGTTGTAAACTTTACGTGCATGCATGGCTATAAAGGCTCTAAATGCCTATTTTAAGTTCTTAATGGAACTTTATGCTCAAAAGGGACCTCAATCATGACCAAGACTGTAACTTTATGCTTATAGAATCCAAGGAGGGTCCAGATCTAAAGTTACAATCTCAGATCTAGCCCATAGCTCATCTTTCCAACTTAATGTCTCACCAAAAACCCTAAAACTCAACCAATAGAAGAGATTCACAAGAAAAAGGTGATTTGGTTACCTCCAGAAGATGATAACTAAGATAAGAGTTGATTACCACACTCTACTTGCTCCAATCTCCTTCTCCTCTAAGCCTTCTCCCTCCAAAGATCCTCTCTTCAAGCTTCAAACACACAATGGGCACATACACACACGTATTAGGGTCTTAAGGGGCTCTCAAAGACTGTAAAGAGGCCAAAGGAGGCTGAGGTTCCTTTAAATAGGGGTGCAAACCCCGTGATTTAGGGTTTCTTCTGCCAGCTCCTACTCGCGGAGTCCCAATATGGACTCGTCGAGTAGGTCACTTAACACGCGATCCCACCCCGCTGCTACTCGACGAGTAGGTCAACCAACTCGTTGAGTGGAGCTTAACCCAAAAATCTTATTTAAATAATACCTGAAAAATCGGGGCGTTACAATTCATTTTTGAAGAACAATGTTGCGGAATTTTGTTCCCAGAAAACATGATAAAGGTTTTATCAAAACATTTCCGAAGAAATGTATTTGTTTATATTAAAACATTGGGTGTCATCGTCAATACAGAAATATAAGCATAAACAGACCTTACATTCATTTACACTAGTGATTTACATCTCCTTTAATCTCTCAGTGTAATGTAGCTTCGTATCGGCACCTGTGATACAAATAAACTGAGTGGGTCAGGTTGGGAAACCTGGTGAGTACATAGGGTTTTTAACCCACAGTAATAAAGTTATTATGTTTCATCATCAAACAATTAACCCAATTACCCATCCTCATTATCTTCTTTATTACTTAAGAATCTACCCTAAGAATAATATATCATTCACTCATTCATTCCTAAGATTTGTCCTAAGAAATAGACATGAAGTCCATCGCTGCCACGGTTTATATAACAGGCACCAAGTCCATGGCGGCCGATGTTATCTGTTAGGCACTAAGTCCATAGCTGCCAATATCCATTTATTGGGCACTAAATCCATAGCTGCCAACGTTCATTTGTAAGGCATTAAGCCCATAGCTGCCAAAGTTCATTTGTAAGGAACTAAGTCCATAGCTGCTGGGTTTATCTATTTGGAACTAAGTCCATAGCTACCAGGGCTTACTTATCGGACACTAAGTCCATAGTTGCAAGGGTTTATCTATCAGGCACTAAGTCCAAAGCTGCCAATGTTCATCTATGTCATTTTTCATCTCTCATCATTCATCTTATCTTTCATCTCTCATCTCATCTCATCTTTCATCTCTCATCTCATCTCATATTTAATCTACCCATCTTTACCCATCATAATTATATGCATAAAATACGTATACATTTTAAATCAAATAAAACATGTATATTTTGTTCATCCAACATATATATTAAGAACACAAATAATATGCACACATAGCACATAATATTTATTAAATACTTTATATATATATATATATATATATATATATATATATATATATATATATATATATATATATATATATATATATATATATATAAGATGAAAGTAACTATGTACTCACTTGTTAAATTGATGATTCCAAACTCGGGCAGCGCTTCGCTTTTAACAATTCTATTTTCCTTCGACGAAACCTAGTATCCTTACCGCTAGATTTTAGTCTAATATTTATTGCGACTATTTACGAGCGATATTGTTTTATAAGTATTAAAAAAATACTTTTCAACCACTACGTACAGACAGGGCCAGACATGAAACACCGTAGGGCAGAACCATTTTGGCATTATAGCACTTCTGAAATCCAACAACCCTTTGCGGCCCTTCAATCCAGATTCCCCATACCGCGAGTAGTTAAAAGATATTATAATAACACTTTGTATATTATATTTTATTATATATATATATATATATATATATATATATAGTTTATAAGTTCATAATAACGATATTGAACTTAAACATAAGCAATACTTGAAGTAGGGTAAGCATAACTCACTCACCGAGAGGTTTGCGTAGGAACCGGGCTCTGTGGGGGCAGAAATTCCAAGCCGAAAAGCTCTTCTTCTCAAGGCCTTCTGGCGCTCCGGGATTCGCCTCTAGCACTCGGGAAGTGCTAAAGGTTGGGAGGGATTTAGAGAGATGTTTGAGAGAGAAAGAAAGGGAAAGGTGTGAGTTTTTGGGGTGATTTGCGCCCCTATTTATAGGCTGTGTCCGGTTTGAATGCTGGGTATTACCTTGCTAAACACAGGCGTTCGTGGCCACGTGTCACCATCTGGTGCCAAGCCGTGGTGAGGAAGCAGTGGCTCAGATCGCGGCACATGTCGCCTCTTGGTTATACCAAAAAATAATTATCTTCTAAAATCCATAACGTTTGCATAAGAGCTCCGTTTTTTCCGTTCTTTATATCCATGCGTGGGTATTGGCAAGTTCTACAACTCTCCTTTTGACTCTGTCAGCTAATTCGCGATTGATTTTAAATTTAATAGTACGAGAAGATTATATGGTTATCGACCGTGTAAAATTCACAACTTCTACATAAGGACTCCGTTTTCGAATGTATTTTTATCATTGAACTCCTATTAATGATATATTCAATTATCATTTAGGTGGTCTCAGCTAAAAATTTGATCGATCTAAAATTCGATTTCCGGGTTATGTACTGCTTTGTGAAATCTTAGAAAAATCACAACTTCCTCATACGAAGTCAGATTTTGACGTTCTTTTTATGGACGATCTCGGTTTAATGTATACTATGACTTTCGTTTAGATCGCTAAGGCTAACAAGTAATTTATCAAAAATTCAATTTTTTCGTTACGCGGTGCCGTACCGGTTTAGCCGTAAAACTTCGACGGGTCATAACTTCTTCGTTTTAAGTCGGATTTCAGCGTTCTTTATATGTACGGAATCCTTCTGACATTTACTATAACTTGGTTAATATTATTTAATCTTTATAACCTTCTATCAAAATTTCATTTTTGACGCTTATTGTCTCCAAATTGACTAGCCCGAATCTGCGGGCGTTACACTGACGATCGGATCCGTACCACCTTGTAGAATTCACGTTCGATCACCTTTCGGGCTCTCTGTTTGTCCCAGAACTATGTTGACATCATCAACAACATCATCAATGACAACAAGATAACTCTCATTAAACTGTTGGAAATGAGTGTCCAATGCCACAACTAATTGGTATAAATTTGGGAATAATAAGAAATTCCTTTTAGATTTGCTCTCAAGAGTTGAAAGAACTAGAAAATGATTTGATATATATATATATATATATATATATATATATATATATATATATATATATATATAATTAAATTTTTATAGCTTGGTAAATTAATTAGAAACTAGTTAGAATTAAATGGAATTAATCTGAAATTAATTTGATGTTAATTAAAAGTACATGGACTGAATTGTAATTCTTCAAAAGGTTAACAGCTGGAACATTCTGGAACCCTTGGTAGGGTTGGACGAAATTCCTTAGGGTAATCCTATGGAGTTTCGTCCATAGGGTATAAAGAGGCATGAATTTGAATTTGGATTAAATTGGATTATTTAATTATTCAAATATGCTTTATCTGCAACTAACCTCCAGCTATAAATACCCTTTCCTGGATCCTTGAATTTTCGTCCCATGCTCTATGTAATCTCAAGACTGAGATTTTGGCTCTGCCTCTCCTCTCTCCTATTCTCTAGTAATTAGTCTTTTGGGTGTGATTCTTTAGATGCATTCTACTTTAGGTGCTAAGTCTTCCAAGAGTATCAAGAAAATCGAAATTCACTATGGGATCAACAAGAAATTTAATTTCCTATAAGTTTAGTAATTCTTACTTATCTTTGCAGCTTATATTATTAGATTAAGATCCTTGTAGGGTTTAGTTCTTAACTTGCCTTAGAAAATAATTTGTTGTTTTCGTTGCGTATATATTTATTCTTTGTGTGGATTAGTGAAACCCA
This sequence comes from Lactuca virosa, assembly GCF_052849685.1. Lineage (NCBI taxonomy): Eukaryota > Viridiplantae > Streptophyta > Magnoliopsida > Asterales > Asteraceae > Lactuca > Lactuca virosa. Next base: position 159,223,689 of record NC_136429.1, read on the forward strand.
ACACAAACATGTCTATCCGCTCAATCTTGATAGACACAAACATCTATGGAATCATCTGTCTCATGGCCATGGATACCTTGACAACAGTTAAATCATGAATCTCAATGTTACTCATGCCTGATCTCTCTAGATCACTCGTGCCCGCACCAGTTCTATCACCAAACCTAGTGTTCTAACACACACCTTTGTGCCGAAAAGAGTCACATGCTAATATTCCCAAACTCGCCTAGGATTTAATTCACCCTTGATCTAGCACCTATAGAAGTCTCTACTAACATCAATGGTCACCTCGTGTATAGAAGTCATATGTAACCTAGGATTAGATATAAATTAAAATAAATAATTCTACCCTAAGATCACAACTAAACAAGGAACAAGAAGTAACACTAAATCAAGTATTCTAAGGCTATAGAATCCTAGTCCTGTACAACTCTAATGCATACACTTAACAACTAACAATATTACCATAAACTTTTAGTAGTAGATAACAAGAAACTCCTAGGCTACAAGGCATCACATATATCAAGTAATTAAAGCATGAAACTCCTGAAAGATCCTTAATGAATATACAACCATGCATTTCTAATAGTTGACATATAAACAGATATAACATAGTATATATATTTTGGGAATCACTTTCCTTCTCGAGCCCTGGCTTATTGTACATATAGTGTTTTGGTCAAAAATTAAATAAATAAGAATCAACGAAGTTGCATGAGAGGCTGTGGTGTTTTAGCTATTATAAGAATCAAATTGGGATCAAAATGACAAGAGTGCTTTACAAGGAAAGCCCTTGATCCTTGATAGGATCTCCTACATAAAACCTTGGGAGGTGATAATGATCATCTGTCTTGTTTGATTTTATTGATTAGAATGAAAATTACAGAAATGGTGACAAGAATACAAGTACGAATGTTTTAGTAGCTCTAGTCGTGTGTAGTGTGGAGAATACATGTGTATTTATAGTCTAACTGAAGTAACTAAAAATTCAATATATCCAGGATCCTCTTGAATAAGTATCCGCACGTTGATTGACTTTCCGGGTCTTAAGCCTGATTAAAATGGTTCTTCGGATTTAATGTGTCTTTAGTTGACCATTTATGCAAAAGTGAAGAATAAACAAGAAATATAGTTGTTAATCTTGTTAGGAAACAATAATAATAATAATAATAATAATAAAATAATTAGGATCTTGACATATGTATCGAGATCCTTAGATTTCTTTGAGATCTGGAATCTTCGATGAGATTGAGGATTTTGCCCCTAACAATTTTCCCCATGTTATACCTGCAAAATATTTTGGATTAATTCCTAATATTTTAAAGAGTATAATTTCGTCATATAATTAGAATGAAAATGAAAATAAGGATTCTGAAATCCTAACAGATAATGAAATTTGAATTCTAATAGATAGAATTCTAGTCGTTACTACAGGCTTAATTATCTGTCAAACCATTTCTCTTTCTTATGTGATCTTCACATAAATAGGGCATTAGGGTTATGTACTCCTCTTTAATTCTTCTAGCTATCCTTGGAGCATCACTAGCAATTTCCAAAGGTATCTTTCTTATTCTTTCTCTTTTAATTTGCTGATCCCCCGACCATGGGCAAAAAGATGACCTGTTCTCGTGCTTGCATCACTGCTCTTTCTGAGGACGAATTCAATGATAAAAAGATTTTGACTTATGATGAGTCATGCTCTTTCGACAATGAAGACATTGAATCTATGAAAGCTAGTGGGGCTTTTCCCGCCGGTGTTATTTTTAAACCTTTTGATGTTCTAGCTCAACCAAATGTTGTATCTCAAACTTGGGTCTGTTTTCCTGAATACCCTTTCTCCCTAGGTCTTTCTTACCCTTTTCCTCGCATTGTTTATGAGTTTTTCAAGGTCACCAACATTTCTTACATCCAAGCCATGCCAGTGGTCTAGAGAGTCCTTACCTAGGTTGATCGGTTGGATCAATCCAAGGATCTGAACATTGGTTTGCCTGAGTTAGCCCATATTTTTGATCTTTCCACCTTTGGTTCTTCTCATTTGTTATTAAGAGTCTAACCAAACAAATCACATCTTAGTTTAAAGTCCAAGAAAACCGGTGGTGCTTGTAAAGAAAAGTATTTTTTCGTTATACGTGAATCTATCCCTGATGGTGATTTCCTACCAAAAACCTAGATAAAAAGGGTAGGGTTTATTTATAATGTTAAGGATCCTGAGATTCACTTTCTTATTTTGTTTGTTTTGATGCATCTTTCATGTTTGAGGAAGTTGTCCTTGCCGCCGCAGACACTAAAGATAAGGTTTCCAACTTTCTTGCTTTATCTGTGGCTGATAGATCTTTCAAGTTTGAACATTCCAACGTCCAATAAGGTTCTTCCACCACTACTCCAATGGTTACTGGTAAGGATCCTGATTTTATACTCAATTCATTATGAGAATCCCAGATTAGTGAGGATCTTTCGTAATGCATAGGATCCAAGGTCACACGCTCTAGTGCTCGCTTTTCCCTCTCTATTCTGGAAGACAATATGTCCAGTGGTATGATTATGGTTAAAAAGAAAAAGGCCTCCTCCCCTTCCTATGAAGAGGGATCAAATTGATCTTACTGTAAAAACTCCAGGATCTCGAAAGAGGAAGACTGCCGAGGGCGTAGATCTGAGCCTGGAAAATCTTGGAGCCGAAGAGGCACTTAGGAAGCTGGTCTCCTTTTCTCAAGCTGTAAGTATCTTTTGAATTTTGACCTTTGTTTTTTGACTTTTGATTTTTCTGATTGTATTCTTTTTTCAGGTCTCTGATTACATCTCCCAGTCTACCATTAATCTGAGGATCAGGTCTGGGAAGGCCGAATGAGCCTTGAAGGAACAGGTGAGGGTCTGGAAGGAAACCAATGAAGATCTCGTGATGAGGGTAGAGTGGTTGAGCTAGGAGAAGGTGGAGAAAGGGGAGGATCAAGATTTTGGAGATCGAGGAGGTGATCGTTGAGCTTAAAAGCAGTGCCGCAGAGGCCGTTTGGGAGGAAAATATCAAGCTCGGAGAGGATGTGAAGAATGCGGGATCCTGGAACGTAGCCGGTTGGCGTGAAGCCTGGCTAAGTTGACTGGCAAGCCTGTTAATGCTGATCAGGATCCTGTAGAGAAGAAGAAGAAGAAGAAGAAGAAGAAGGAAAAAGATAAGAAGAAGAAGAAATAGGAAGAGAAGACAAAGAAGACCCCAACTGGGGGTAGCCAAGCCTAGGATTAGGTTTGATTAATTTAAAAACATTTTAAAATTTTGGTGTGTAAAACAATATTTTCCTTTTTGTGGGGTTGATGGGAAACCTCTTTTTATCTGATGCTTTTGCATGCTTATATCTTTTTCTGCGAGGTTGATGTGGTTGTAGGATCAAAATATATTTTTTATAAGGATCCCCAGATGATTAGAATCCTGAAAGGTTCAGGTATTACAAGAACTTTTAGGATTATAATAATCTGAGATAACTAATCATATGCTTAAGATCTTGAAATAGTTAGGATCGTCAGTTAAAAAAGGATAATCTTTCAATTATAATGTAGGAGAGACTTCTTATATGGAAAATAGATTTTTAGGAAATAAGGATAGATAAAACCTAATGATCCTTAGGTCTTGTCTTACCCTTTAAAATTTTCCTTTAAACTTCTGACTTTGGAGAAGCTTCGTGTCGTAAGTCCTTCAGTTTCCTATGTTCATGAAACTTGTATAGGGAAGATCCTTCTTTGGATAGTCCTATTTAGGAATTTGCTGAAGAAGATCCATACTTAGGTTTTATTGGGGAAAACCCCAATTTAGAAAATATTGTGGAAGATCCAGCTTACGATACTCTGGCGAAGATCTCAACTTAAGGTATTCTGGGGAAGATCCCAGATTAAGATGTTCTGGGGAAGATCCCAAATTAAGATTATACTTGGGAAGATCCCAAATTAAGACTATATTGGGGAAGATACCAAATCGTAAGATAACATGATAATGTTATAACATGCATATTATTCTTTAGGATGTTAACTTATGTTCAGAAATAGGAGGGTTGCCAAGTTACTAAAGCGTGAAATGATCCCTTTATTTACATCCCATAGTTAGATATCGTGCATCCAAGCGAGGTGTAAAAACCTAAACACAGATGAAATAGGTTATTAAATCTTTAAACCTTAGAGGAGATTAAGTACCCTTGATCAGAGGAGAGATGCTCGGTCTCTATTCGTAGCGGCTAGGATCCTTGAGCTTCTGCATGTGGCCAACGTTAGCTTAGGGTGGGCATTAGCCTAGATAACTCCCATCCAATTCTTAAGTTAGTAATGTTCTTAGAGAGAAAAATTTAATAAAAGGAAAAGGTGAAGGAAAGGGGTGTTTGCATACCTTGTCTTTGTCCTAATGAAATATCGTGACTTTGACTTACATGAAATATGGCTTGAGATGTATCGCATTCCATGACCTTGGTAAGAGATTTCCTTCTAGAGTAGCCAGCCAATATGCCCCTTTCCTACTTCTGAATCGATGAGATAGGTGCCTTCCCATTTAGGCGCCAACTTACCATCTTTAGGATCCTTGGTGTTTTGGAATGCTTTACTTAAAACCAAGTCGCCTACTTGGAATCTTCAGATCTTAATAATCCTATTGTAGGCTTTAGTGATCCTTTGTTGATTAGTTGCAATATGGATCTTGGAGAGGTCCGTTATTTCATCAATTGTATCAAGATCCTCATCTAGGATCCTATAGTTATCGTTTTGAGTTTGGAGCTGGTACCTCGCCGTTGGGATCACTACTTATGTGAGGATCATGGCTTCTACTCCAAACACTAAGGAGTATGGGGTTTGTCCTGTTGCCATTTTAGTTGTGGTTCTATCTGCCCATAGCACGAAAGGAAGTTCTTCAACACATCTTCCTTTCTTTTCTCCTAATTTCTTTATAAGGTTATTAACTATGATCTTGTTTCTAGAATTTGATTGTCCATTAGCTTGAGGATGAACTGGTGTGGACATTATCATTTTAATTCCCCAACTGGTGCAGAAGTCCAACGTTCTTTTTCTTATGAATTGGGATCTATTGTCGCATATGCTTTCAGCAGGGATGTCGATTCTGGTGAGGATGTTTCGGTTGAAGAAGGAGACTACCTCTTTATCTCTTATTTGAAAAAAATCCATAGCTTCTATCCACTCTGAGAAATAATCTGTCATTACCAGCATGAAAATCTTTCCTACTGATTCCTTAAGCAATTTACCAACTATGTCCATTCCCCACTTCATGAATGGCCAAGGTGAGATGATGTGATGTAAGGGTTCTGCCGGTTGGTGGAGGATGTTGCTATGTATTTGATAAGCATCTGATTTATGAGCATGTAGGAAAGCATCTCTCTTCATGGTCTGCATGTAGTATCCTGTTATCAACACTTTGGAACTTAAGGATTTTCCACCCCAGTATGGTTGCCATAACCCCCATTCATGTATGTCTTTCAATACTTCCATAGCTTCATGATCCTCTAGGCATCTTAGATATGGTCCCGCCAAGATTTTTTTGTACAATAATCCTTGGATCTTGACAAAGCTTGAGACCGTTGTTCTGAATGATCTATCGCTTTTTTCTTCTTTTGGGATTGTGCCATTTTGGAGGTATTCTATACTAGGTTGGGTCCAGGATCTTGGATGTTGTTGTGGATCCTGGCTATTTGGTCTGGGATCTTGAGAGTCGAGATCATGTTGAGGGGGTTGGAGATCAGGATGTTCAGTTGCTGCAATGCTAGCTATTCGTTCATGGGTAGTGAGGTCTCCTAGTTTGTTGTTTGGATCTTCTATTACTGAGATCATTATATAGACTATCGAGATCCTGGTTTCCAGTGGGATCCTAAGAGACGATCCTAGGTTGACTAGTTCGTCTGCTTCAATGTTATCTTCTCTAGGAACTTGGATTAAGCTAAAGTTTTCAAATTATAAGGCTAAGGTTCTGAGTATTTGAAGGTATCATGCTAGTCTTTCACCTTTTACTGCATAGGATCCATTAAAGTGGTTAGTTACTAATAATAAATCTGTGTATACCTGAAGATCCTTGATTTGAATATCCTTGCCTAGTTGTAGTCCCAAGATTAGTGCTTCGTATTCCGCTTCATTGTTGGTTGCATCGAATTCATAGCTAACGGCTTGGGGTAGTATGTCCCCATGTTGCCCTGAAGTTGGATCTATCTATAAAGAGCGTCCATTTTCCCATTTTTTCTTCTTATATAAGTTGTTGAGCTTCTAATTCTACTTCAACTTGTAGCTTATCACTAAATTCAGCCACAAAATCTATCAGGGCTTGTGATTTTATTATGGATCTTGGTTCGTATATGATGTCATATGTACTGAGCTTCACTGACCATTTGGCTATTCTCCCTGACATTTATGGTTTTCTCATAAAGTTCTTAATAGGATAGTTAGTTTTTACATGTATGGTATGAGTTTCTAAATAATGTCTTAATTTGGTAGAAGCTGTAACTAGTGTAAGTATTAGTTTTTCAAGATGAGAATACCTAGTCTCAGGATCTAAGAGACTTTTACTTACATAGTAAATGGGATGTTGATCCCCATCGAGAACCTTGGCCAGGTCTGAACTTACAACATTTGAGGACACTGAAAGATATAGGAGGAGTGGTTTTACATCCAATGGCTTTACAACCAAGGGTGCTGAGCTTAAGTACTTGTTGAGTTCTTGGAAGGCATCTTCATGTTCCTTGGTCCATTCAAACTTCTTTTTTTCTTTAAGATATCGTCGGAACTATTAGGAGCAGGATCCCATAATCATATTCAGGATCCTTAATATTTATGAAACCTCAGGATCCTTAAATATATCACAAGATCTTGATTATTATCACTAATATTTACTAACATTTGTAACGGATAAGTTCTTCTTTCTTTTTCTCATATATGAAAAATTATTCAACACAAGAGTCATTCTCAACGGAGAGTCACTTCAACTAAGCTTAAGACTCAGGAATACCAAGTCAAACAACATGCAAATACTTATTCAAGGAGGATCCCAGAAATCTCGGACTTCTTGTTAATTAGCTTAGACTATAAATAACAAATGTAACTCGCACACTACACATATGATTAGCTCTACTACTACACTTGTACTCGTATTACCTTCAGAATCTTTGTAATCTCATATTTAAATCAATAAAATACAACGAGGCAGGTGATTATTATCACCTCCCAAGGTTTTATGTCGGAGATCCTATAAAGTATAAAGGGCTTTCCTTGTAACTCAGTTGTCTCATTTTGATCATCATTCTATACTTACATTACACTACATTAACACCACAACCTCTCATATAATTTGGTCGAATTACACTTGATTGATTTTTGACCAAAACAATTTGGCGCCCACCGTGGGGCCGTGGCATTCACAATCGTTCGAGAATCATGTCTACTCAACCAACCTTATCCTCTTCTTCCATTCATCCCATTTATTCTAAAAACCTTCCTCCACCCCGAGGAGGAGCTCCCAAGAAAACTTCTGAGGCACCGAAGAAAAATACCTCTCCGGTCACTACCCAAGTATTTCAGGATCCTCCTGTATTGATTTCCAATAACGAGCTCTTCGCTATGAGGAATAGACTAGAATGACAAGCCACTCAGCAGCAGGAGGAAAATAGGACGATACTCAAGGAAATAGAGATAATGAGGACAGAGATCCACAAACCCGAAGAAGTAGCACCCTCGATCTTGCAGCTCAAGATCCTGAACTTTGACAATACGAGATCCTAAGGAAACCGCCGCGAGATAGGATCCTCAATACCGGCCCCTGCTCTCACTTGGGGTTCAACTCCAAAAGAGTAAGCTCATATGATCCAGGATCCCGACGAAACCTTCGTTACTTCCAATAACAAGAATCCTGGTAACTCCGTAAATAATAATATTTTTAATGCTAACTCCATGGATGTTGATGCAGGAATAAGCCCGATCATGGCCAAGGAACTTCAGCAGTTAAGGCAAACGATCTAAAACGTGCTCGGGGTGGGCCATCCTAGAAGTTTCCCAATAAGCCACACGATCTCAAGATTTGCTCTGACGATTGTTGATACCGAATTCCCAAAGCGTTTCCAAACTCCCAGCATGAAGCCTTATGATATGACTACAGATCCTGAAGAACATATGGCACAATATAGGAAAAAATGGATATCATCCTCATTCCCACACATTTGAAGGAAACTTGTCTATGCAAGGGTTTTGGCTCGACCCTCATAGGATCAGCCTTGAAATGGCTAGTAAATGTTCCTCCTTACTTCATTACTTCGTTTGCACATTTAGTTAATATTTTTAACAACCAATTTTCTTGCAGCAAAACATTTGAAAAGATCACTAGTGATCTCTATCGGGTGGTTCAGGATCCTAAGGAATCCTTCAGGGATTTCATGAACAGGTTTGGTAGGGAAGCTCTGAATATCCCCAAAATAGATATGGCGAATGCCGTAGAAGCCTTCAAAATGGGCTTAAAGAAGGACTCCCCTTTCTATGAAGACCTTGTGATGACTCCATGCAAAAGAATGAATGAAGTAAGGAGCAGTGTAGTGAGGTTCATAAGGCTCGAAGAAGACAAGGAGATCCAAAAGAGGACCAACCCACCAAAATCATATGATAACCCCAATAGAAAGGCCAATTCCTCGGTCCAAATATCCTATAAATCCAAACCCTATTCCAAACCTGATCATCACAATGTCAATGCCCTCGAAGATAAAGGGGAGGAAGAAAAATTTCCTAAGATCACTGACTATTGTTTTTCTGTGGATGTTTCAGGTTTAATATTTGCTATGCAGGATCTTGGAGACAAAGCAAGATGGCCAAGAAAGGGAGAAAAGTCCACAGCCTGGAAAGACAATTCTAAATAATGTGCGTACCACGAGGACTTTGGTCACATCACGGAAGATTGCATAGCCCTCAAAAAGGAGATCAATTATGTGCTTATAAAGGGATACCTGAAGGAGATCCTTGGAAGAAGAAAAGAAAGATCCAAAGAAAAGGATCAGGATCCTCATAATATCCTAGAAAAACCAGGATCCCCTCCTGCGGATGCTAAGGTAATCAATGTAATCTCTGGTGGATCTGACTTTGTGGTACTTCTTACTCTACAACAAAAAGACATGCTAATGTGTCAAAAACAGAGAAATAAGAAAGCCCTCAGAAGAATACGTCGATCACGAGCGAGAAGGAGATTAGCTTCGACGAAATAGATAGAAAGAGCGTCCAAGATCCCCACCACGATGGACTGGGGATCACTCTTTACATCGCTAACCATTTTGTCAGAAGGATCCTTGTCGATAGAGGATCCTCAGTCAATATTATTCTCTTGGATGATTTAAAGAGAATGAACATCCCCGAAAGAGAAATAGTCAAAAGATCTTTAGTACTAATAGGATTCAGTGGCGAAACAAAGCATATGGTCGACGATATAAAGATAGCTATCTACGTAGAGGGGGTAAACTCTATGCAACGTTTTGTATAATTAATACATTATACTCTTATAATGTTATACTGGGAAGACCATGGATCCACGATATGAAGGTTGTCCCCTCAACATACCATTAGTGTGTTAAGATGCCCACTCCATGGGGGATATTAGAAATCACAGGTGGTCAAAAAGAATCTAAGGAGTGTTACAAGTCCTCAATGAAACCTTTAACGGTGCCTAGACAAGCATAGAAATTAAAGCAGGGGGGACGAGGTGTGCTAGAAAAAGAGAGCAGGACGTGAAGGAAGTGCCCTTAAACCTCGAGGATCCTGAAGCCAAAGTCCTTATAGGATCCTCATTACCAGAGCATATCGAACAAGGACTAATAATGTTCCTAAAAGATAGGAGCAAAACGTTCGCCTCGAAGCACGAGGATATGATAGGTTTAGAGACAAATATTATAACCATAAACTTAACATTGATCCTTCTTTCAGACCAATACACAAAAAAAGAAGGAAGTTTGCACCATAAACAAATCAGATCATCCAAGAAGAAGTAGAAAAACTTCTTAAAATCGGGATGATCAAGGAAGTGAAGTTCCCAAGGTGTCTAGCCAACGTGGTCGTAATAAAAAAGAAGAATGGAAAGTGGAGAGTATGTGTAGATTATACGGATCTTAATAAGGCTTGCCCTAAGGATCCTTTCCCCATGCCACTCATAGATTTCATGATAGACTCCACAGCTGGACATTAATTGCTAACGTTTATGGATGCATCAACAAGGTTCCAACAAATTCAAATGGAACCATTTGACTAGGAGGAATCCGCATTCATAACCCCAACATGTGTATATTGTTACACTGCTATGCCTTTTGGTCATAAAACACTACAAGAAAAAGACCCTTTACGACGCGCAAACCACGACACTCATTGATTTATGTTACGCAAAAGAGAGTGACATTAAAAAAGTGTCATCCCTTCAAAAAATTTAAGGGTTTAGGTCACGCATTATTGCGTGCCCTTAAATTAGTGTCTCATGTAAAAAAAACTTAAAAACACGGAGGGCACTTTATCTAAAATGTGCGTCCTCTGTGAATGTCGCTTTATGTTTTTTACTCAAAACGCTTGTTCTTGAGGAAATCCTCTTAAAATTCTAAAAATTTTAAATACCCCGCTTCAACATCTCCCTTCGTTCTCTTCTTCCCTTCTCTCTGCAAACCCAGAGATATAGTGTTCCTCAGCCTCTCCTCTTCCGATCTACCCTACTTTCCGATAATATAAATGTTAAGAATCATTTAGGGTTTGTTAATTGGTAAGAAACATTTTGTCCAAAAAAATTAAAACCCCTTTTCGATCGATCCTCTCTCAGTATCCCTTGTTCCCTCTACTGATACCTCTAACCAAACCCTTAGCATCCCAAAACAACCCTAAAGCCCCCCACACAATAACTAGGGTTTTTTCACGTCAACATTCTCCAGACGATCGAGCTAGAGTACGACTGCAACACTTCATCTCACCGGCCGGCGACCTCATCAGGCTCGCCTCACTTCACCGGCGATTGCGACTCATCAGCGTCACCGTCTCGGAGACTACGTCCCGACCCAATTTTGGTTGAATCCCTTGCCTCTGATACCTTATTTTCCTCTGATATCTTAATTAGTTGAGGGCGGCGACAGTGAATGAAGTCGAGGGCGGTGATGATCGTTGGAGACTCACTTGGGCGAAAGCAATAGGAGTTGCTGATTTGTATGACGTCGTCGGCCGTGCCACAGTCCACCACCAAGATAAGTATCGACGATCCTATCTCCACATTTAAGTTTTTGGTAAAGCATTTACATATTTTCACTCCTCTTTATTTGATCGATTTGAATATGGTGGGTGTAGTGTCGCTTAGTTTGTTTGATCGAAATCTGTGAATTAGGGTTTCGGTTTCTTCAACCCCCCTGTTGGTATTGGTGTGGTGTGGATTTGGTGAGATGAAGCTGGTATTTTTCAGGCATATACTGAATAGTGAACTCTGAGTAAATGTGAGGACCTAAATAGAGTTATTTTTTCATCTATAAACAAAAAAATATATCTTCTTGGGTAGAAATGCAGTCTAGTTTGCTTGTTTTTTTTTCTTCTTATAATTCTTGAGTACATGCAGAGTTTTTAAGACTTCCAGTTTTGTTTTCTGTTCAGTGATATTGGTGATGAGGCAATTTTATCTGCATTATGGGAGAGATATCAAAGTGTCTCTGAAAAGGTATTGCGATATCACTGCATAAACTATTTATTGATTAAAATTGAACTTTTTTCATACATTACCTAACATTGAATTGTCTTAATTTGCAGGCAGAAATACAAAAGGCTTTTCATATATTTCTTAAACAATTTTTTGTAATATACAAGAATTAGGAGCCATTACATTTAGATAATCCCATAGAAGTTGCTTTGGGTGTCGCATCTGGGGAGGAGTCTGAAAATCCTGATGAGGTTATCATTGGTTGTTCTACTGCACATCCTGCTGAAATCATAGTGATCTTGATAGAAGAAGTTACAAATATAACAGCTATGGTCACTGAATGTAAGTTAACCTATTTTTCATTTTTTAATCTTCATTGGTTTATATTCTTATGAGTAAAAGTATAACAACCCATATGAAACCAGTCATATGTGGAACTAGTTTATGCTTAATCAAGTCCTTTTCTGAAATAAATATGTGTGTTATTTTTGGTACTCATTTAAGTTTATGATGAGTTCTCACCACAAAGTGCTTTATATTTCCTGCATGAGATTACTTCAATAAACATTAATGATTTGCCTTCATTGACTGGCATATCAGGGTCTTCAAGTAGCTTGGTCATTACACCTGAAGGTTTTCGTGTCTTAAAATGTTTGACTATCATGACCCGTTCAATGCATAACTGTAAAGTTTTGGGGTATTATGGTGGTATTCAAAAGCCGACAACACTAGTGAAAGGTATATTATGGTTTTGAATCTACTTTGAGAAAAGTTATTGGCTCAGAACCTGTACAAGCAAGCCAATTCGTTGAATATGTATTTGGTCAATTAAAGTCTATAAATGATGCATACATCCAAAGGGATAATACCAATGTTTCTAATGACATCAAATAGACTTGATTGTGACCACTAATGGTTCATCAGGTTTGTTGATTTTTATTTTATTTTATTTGAAGTGCATTATCTGGTTTAATATGAAATGATTCATGTTGAAATTGGTTTCTTTTATTACTCCCTAATACTTGATATCTTATTTTTCTCATGCAGGTGCTAACAAATATGGTGTCATTATCATTGTTGTTGTTGTTGGATACGGATATGTTTGGTGGAAGGTAAATATAAGCTCATATATTAATATTTTTACTTTTTTACAGTTAACTTGTACATAGTTTTTCTTCAACTAACATATATGGTATCATTAACAGGGTTGGAAACTTCCTGATATGATGTTTGCTACAAAATGAAGTTTATCTGATGCCACAAGTGCTGTAGCTAAACACCTTGACACTGTCTACTCATCACTTGTAGTAAGTTATTAAAAAACTTTGTTATTTAAAGTTTAAACAAGTTTTAGGTATATTTTTTTTTGTTATTAATTTGGGTTGTTTATTATGTTGTTTAGGCTACCAAGAGACATTTATCTACAAGGATTGACCATGTTGATAGTAGTCTTTAACAAGACGGATTTGCAATATTTGGAAGGGATTTCGGAAGATGATAAGAAGTTAGTTGAAGAGATGAAGTCAGAAGCAATGAAGACTTTGGTTGTAGATGGTCAATAGGTGTTGTTGACCATGAGTACTTTGACTGAAGAAGGGGTAATCGCGGTAAAAAACGCAGCTTGTGAGAGGTTATTGGATCAGAGAGTTGAAGTCAAAATGAAGTCAAAGAAAGTCAAAGACCTGTTTGTATACCTGAAAGTGTTCTTGAAGCTAAAGCCATGGAAGCTGAAAATGTGAAGAGGAAACTCGAAAGGGATAATGAGAATGAAAATGGTGGAGCGGGTGTTTACTCTGCAAGTTTAAAGAAACATTATCTTTTAGCTGATGATGAATGGAAGGAAGATAACATGCCTGAAATACTCGATGGGCATAACGTGTATGATTTTATTGACCAGGATATTGTACAGAGGCTCGAGGAATTGGAGAAAGAAGAAGGGCTTCTTCAAGAACAGGGAGATGGAGAAGATGAAGAAACGGAAGGTGAGGATTTGACTCCAGAACAACAGAAAGAGCTGAATGAAATCATGAAAAATAAAATTATATTAATTCGTGAACATAGAATCAAGAAAAGCATAACAGAAAGCAGACCAATTGTTCATAGAAAATTCGATAAAGACAAAAGATTTACATCAGAAAGAATGGGGAGACAGTTGTCATCATTAGGGCTTGATCCATCAAAAGCGAGGAAAAGGGTGAGAAGTGAGTCAAGGGGTAGAAAGAGGGAGAGGTCAAGTGATCATGGTGATGGAATGGATGTGGATGCTGATGAAGGGTCGAATAAGAAGATGAAGATTAGGTCAAAGTCAAGGTCAATGTTGAGGGCAAGGTCAATGTCAAGGCCACCTGTGCATGAATTGGTTCCAGGTAAAGGGTATAAGGATTCAGCTCAAAAGGTGAAGGCGTTTAAAATGGGAAAGAGTTCAGTTCATAAGAGGAATAAGGCTGCTAAAAAGGGTGAGGGCGATAGAGTCATTCCGACATTGAAGCTGAAACATTTGTTCTCTAGGAAATGGTCAAACGGGAAGACTACTAGACGTTAAAGAGGTAAATTATATTTTTATTTAATTTTTATGTGTTAATTCTTTTGTGTTTAGGTTGCAGAAAGTATTGCTTCTAAAAAAGAGGAGGTACGACAAGATAAAGGTTGGCTAGTTTCTTTGTGTTTTGTATGTAAAATATTATGTTGATTTATGGAATATTTTGTTAAAACAAACTTGTAGGTTTCTTTAATATGTGGGGATACCAAAGTGATTGCTCTAGATGTTCAATCTGTACATAATGCGGTTTACACCATGGTGTGGTTCCTTTCCATTTTGTCTTGTGACTTTGTAGATATTGTTTTTTGAGTTGGATATGTGGTCTGATAAATTATTGTTACAGGAGAGTAGGTTGAGTAGGGTTGAATTGAAACAGGTGCTGAATATTGTAGAGTAAAGCTATATAGAAAGTGAGGTCAAAGTTGTTATTATACTTCTTATTTGTTGAAATACATTCATTAATTTTAATTAATAGTGTATAAATTAGAGTACCTTTTGACATGCGATTTTTTCTAGCTTAATGAGACATTTATTACAAATAATTTTGAATTTTTGTTGTCTTTTGTAGGGAAATCCATCAAGTTCATCAAGGCCAGCTCTTGAATTACCACAGAGGGTAAACTTCTAATCTTATACAAATACAATGATTTGCTAAATGCAAGAAATAGCAATGCACTTTTATTTATTAGTTTTATTAAAACATCCTAGTTTAATTTGTTTCCATTATAGGATTGTATGTTCAATTTATTTGTTATATCTTATGTTGATCTGATCAAATTAGTTAATAACATATTTATATAACAACTCTACCAGGTAGCTAAACTTGATTGTGTGAGTAATACAAGTTTTTGTTTTTTTTGTTTTTTTTGTTTTAGCTAATGTTCAAGTCATTACTTGCCATCCATTCCCAGTGGACATAGGGCATGAGATGCACTTGTTGCACATGGTCAGTAATCATGTCGTGTATCTAAAATCCAATCGCCGCCATTGATCCATGTCGACCTCGATCTAGATCAAGGTCACTGAGGGTTGTTAGTTTTATAGGAATGTATAACCCATGTTAGCAATGTATTATTTTTGTTTAACATTTGAATGATTATTTGTTTGACATATTATAATTTGTGGAATTTATTTTATTTTGTGTATGAAATTTTATTTTATATTATGAGACATTAAACGTGTGATGTAATTTGAAAATTAGTAAATTTACAAAAAATATATATATATATTTTAACACATTTAAACTTTATGACACGCAAAAATGTGTGTCGTCTTTCTTTATGACATGGGCTTTAATGATACGTAATGCAAGTCGTAAATGTGAATCGTTTTACGACACGCGAATGCGTGTCATCTTCTTTATGACAGGGCCTTCCTTGACACGCATTGTGCGTCGTAAACGCGCGTCGTAAATGCGCGTCTTAAGGTTACGACGCACAAAATCGTGTCGTCTCTCGTTATGGTAGGGCCTTCCTTGACGCGCATTTGCGCGTCGTCTGAGCGTTTTACGACACGCATTGCACGTCGTAAAAGGCTGTTTTTCTAGTAGTGAAAATACAGGTCCAACATTGTCACAACTGGCATTTAAGCCAACAAATTCTGTGATCATGTAAACGTCATCTATGATAATATTTGTAACTCTAACTTGACATCATGCACTATGTTCATTCTATGACAACTAACTTAGCCAAGATCCATAATTGTAGTTCAAAACTCTACGCAAAACATTTCAGAAAGTCAATTGGGAGTTGAAAACCCTAAAAATCCCGGTTCAAGTTCTTTATGGACTAGAATTTTCTTATTGGGCCTAATGGACCAATAAGCATTCAATTCAGCTATTTTGGGCTTAGAAACCCTATTGGATTCTAAATGGACCCAATTCATAAATCTATAACATTTTGGACCATATGGGCCTAGAATGATTCATTCTAACCCTAATGGGCCTTAATGGACCATAAACTCCCTTTCTTTTATTCAAATGGGTTGTGAACCATCCTAAGGGCCCAATGGGCCGAAAAATATTATGGGGCCTATGAAATTCGATCAAAGCCTAGGATTTGAGCCCAAAGCTATTTCACCTTCATTCATTGAGCCCATTCTCGGCCCAATGTGTTTATATAAAAAAAGGAAAGGATTTGCATGGGAAGAGGTGATGACACCTCATGTTTATTTAGAGGGTAACCAAGCTAAGTACATGGCATACATCTAAGAAAAAACATTAGCCATGGTGTATTAACCACTAACCTCTCTCTCTTCCTTCTCCTTATCTTTGGCCGAGAAGCTCCACAAACACACACATTCCACCTTCCAACTCACTTAAAATTTCCTCTCAAGCTTAAAGAAATACTCTCTCATTCTCTTGCCATTTTCGTGACCTTGATGTGTGATTTCCGAGAGCTCTTCAACAGTCATCATCTATTTGGTAAGTTGTTATCATATTTAAGTCTTTGATTTTAATCCTTAAGCTAAGAACACTCCCTCACAAAGCTTCATTTCGTGATCATGTTTCCTAGAAACATTCAAGTTCGAAAACTTCTTCAAGGAAGCAATCAAGGTCGAAAACGCCTTCAAACCTCATTCATCTCTTCATCAAAACCGATCCAAACCCTAAAGTGAGTTCATACCCCCTTGTTTTCGGTTTTTACATGTTTTTGGGGGAGAATACAAGTGTTTATGTGTAGATCTGTGTATTCATGCATGTTATGTGTGATTTTCTTGGTTTACGTTGTGATTATGTGATAAAACTTGATGAATCTCGAAAATTCTAACAAAATGGGTGGGATTCATAAACTAAAACACTCTAAACATCATACTATAAAGATAAAAGTGTTATACATGCCTAAGATGTGAAAAACAAAACAAAAATCTTGTATAAGGACCATTGTTGACAAGTAAACAAAAGATTGGGATAATTTTGCCACTTACGGTTTTGTGAGGATCAAAAGGGGTCACATTTGTATAAAAATGAGTTTTTATAACAACTATACTTTCCAAAGGACCAAAAGTGTAATATTTTGCATTATGGGCCATAATTTGGGCCTTACGGATTTTTGGGCCCAAATTGCAAAAATATAAATTTCCATGGACTAAAATGTTATTTGATTCAAAACTTGAGTCAGAAATGAAAACTTACAAATTTAGGGGCTGAAAATGACTCTTATTTCAAAATTGGGCCAAAAATGTTAATTTTATAAAAATTGAGCCGAAAATGTCATTTTATTGAAATAAGGGCTGAAAATGTAATTTTCTGCAAAGATGGGCTGAAAATGTCAATATATGTATTTTTTGGTCCAAACCCGTTTATTACTAAACATTTGGGGCGAAAATATAATTTTTTATAAATTAATGGGCTAAAATGTTATTTTTAATTAAAATAGACCAAAAATGACATTTTATGTAAAAATAAGCCTTTAAATGTTCAAATTAGTTTTTAAGGGACCTAAAGTGTAATTTTTATTAAACACGAGTTCAAATTATAAAATTTTGACGTATCGAACTAAAAAAATATCATTATAACAAAACACTGGACTTTTTATAACATTATGGATAAATGTTTCGACTAAATGAACTATACAATAACAAACAAACGAAATACAACAACGGTACGACTATTGAGCCTGGTACTCACTATACATGCTTATCGGGCCTTCGTGATCCATATGCATATTTATTGGGCCCAATATAATCATTTCATGTCTATTGGGCCTTTGCGATCCAATTACATGCTTAATGGGCATAAATTAGCCTTTACATGTTATTGGGCCTTAGTGGCCCATTTACATGCTAATTTAGCCTCGAATAATTCATCAAATGCTTAATGGGCTTTAATGTGTCCATTCACATTTGTCTTTTTTTCATGTTTGGGGCGAAAATATAAATTTTTATAAATTAATGGGCTAAAATGTTATTTTTAATTAAAATAGACCAGAAATGACATTTTATGTAAATAACTTACATGTCTAATGGGCCACATTTGGGGTATGTAATGTTTGGTGATGATTGTGTTATGTTTCATGTATATTCATTGTGATGATAATTCAATTGATAGTCATACGAACCCCCGGACGATTCCGCCGTCTGGTTCGGGGGTGTGACAGATTGGTATCAGATCATTGTTTATAGTGACTTGGCATATCTAACCATACTTGATATGCAACTATAAATACAATGGAACTAAGACACTCTGAATAAAGTGCATACATAAAAAACTATAACATTAAAAGTCTCTAGAGGAAATGGAACACTGTGATTAAACCCGGGCAGTTATGTAGTTATATTGGGGGTAAATATAGCCTGATCAACTATATTTATTCAACATATGAACAACATGTGTTTGGGGGTAATCATGGCGGGAAATTGACCTACAAACTTACCTCATATCCAAAACTTCTTAGGAATTCAAAAACAAATAATTAAAATACTATATGCATATATTTTCTTACAACGTCTTACACCCCTCGTGCAGACTCTATGGCCGACTTTCATCATCCTGGAGATCTCTATTTTCCCAATCAGGGAAATGGTGGATGGTTAGAACCCGAGGAAGAACCCGAGGAAGAAACCGAAGAAGAACCGGAAGAGGAGCCCGTGGGAGGTCTGGCAGAACCGTTAGCCGACTCGGACGAAGAGGAGGCAGAGGGCAGCGACTCAGATGACTCGAATGCATGGTCTGAAGTCATCAACCCTCCGTACATGGTCAGGGTGCCCCCATACTGAATGGGCCCCAATGGACCTACACCCCCATGTGCACACGACATCTGGAGATGGAGCCGCCAGCAGGGGGCGCGACCCCTATTTGGTATGAACCGGGACTACTACGATCTGAGCCACGGTGGTCCCGCCGATCGAGCCTTGCCGGTGATAGTGAGGAGGACTCGCGACATCGGCGGGCAAGCGCAGGCGACAATATAAATTTTTATAAATTAATGGGCTAATATGTTATTTTTAATTAAAATAGACCAAAAATGACATTTTATGTAAAAATAAGCCTTTAAATGTTCAAATTAGTTCCTAAGGGACCTAAAGTGTAATTTTTATTAAACACGAGTTCAAATTATAGAATTTTGAAATATCATTATAACAAAACACTGGACTTTTTATAACACTATGGATAAATGTTTCGACTAAATGAACTATACTATAACAAACAAACGAAATACAACAACGGTACGACTATTGGGCCTGGTACTCACTATACATGCTTATTGGGCATTTGTGATCCATATGCATGTTTATTGGGCCCAATATAATCATTTCATGTCTATTGGGCCTTTGCGATCCAATTACATGCTTAATGGGCCTAAATTAGCCTTTACATGTTATTGGGCCTTAGTGGCCCATTTACATGCTAATTTAGCCTCGAATAATTCATCACATGCTTAATGGGCTTTAATGTGTCCATTCGCATACTTAACAAGCCTGGAAATAACTTACATGTCTAATGGGCCACATTTGTCTTTTTTTCATGTTTGTTGGGCCTTATCCTTTCACATTCATGTATCATCTGGTGTTCGTAATTCTCAATACATATAACGTTATACATATTCATGTGGCAATAATTGGGATCTAGTGAGACTTGTCGGTCGACACCATTGAGTGTATGGCCGTAGCCTGTAGTTATAATCAGAGTCTCCTGGAGGGAGAGCGAGAGTTTGTGTATAGATCTATACGGGGGTGACTCCCCCAGACCTGAGTTGTTCGCTACAGTTAGACTAGGCCTGTCTAGGGTGACAAAACTTTGATCAAAACCGGCGTTTGGAAAAATGCCAAGACAGGCGAATCAGTCACTATCATGCATGGTTATAACGACTCATATAGAGATCCATTACCATCACAACATTACGGAAATCAAAACTCATAAATCATATTGATTCAAAACAAATCATACGATAATGTAAGGACCGCAACATTTTTATAAATCAGAAAATATTGGATTTTCTGGGGAAATACTATCATTCAATTACCATCTACTTACAACAGGAAGAATACAAATAAATTTGGACTGCATACTTATACATGTTTTTACTATGAAATTCATACATGCATATATACTCGATTTTCACATCATTTTTCAGACTTTTTATAGAAAATGTCGGATTTTCTGGGTTTTACGAACAATACAATGACTTTCATTCAAACATGCTTATGAACTCACCAACATTATATATGTTGACCGTTTTCAAAATAACTTGTATTCTCAGGTAACCGTTAAGCAGGGGAACTTTCAAGTGTAGGAAATTTATTTTGTGTAATGTCAAATCGTCGTACAATTAATATTTTGGGAACATTTAATCTAAGACAATGTACTTGATTTGAACAATATCAGTTGTAATATGTAATGTTTGGTGATGATTGTGTTATGTTTCATGTATATTCATTGTGATGATAATTCAATTGATAGTCACACGAGCCCCCGGACGATTCCGCTGTCTGGTTCGGGGGTGTGACAAACATACCAAAGGCTGGTTAACCGGATGTTCAAGGATAAACTGGGGGACATCATAAAAGTTTACATCGATGACATGGTGGTCACATCAAAGAAAGTTGAAGATCACCTCAAGGATATTGAAGACGCCTTCAACATGTTAGACGAATACAACATGAAGCTGAATCATTCTAAATGCCATTTTGGAATGAGGTTAGGCAAGTTCCTTGTATACAATGTGACTAAAAGAGGAATAGAAGCAAGACCAGAGGAAATAAAAGCCATCATCGATTTAAGATCCCCATCCTCGACAAAGGATATTCAGAGACTAACAAGAAGAGTAGAAGCTCTAAATAGGTTCATCTCAAGATCCTTAGAGAGGTGTAAACGTTCCTATGACATCTTGAAGAAGAACAAAAGATTCGAATGAACTAAAGAGCATGAGATGCTTTTTAGGAACTTAAAGTTTTTTTACGTTCTGCACCCTTGCTGGTGAAACCACTTGATGTGGAACCACTCCTCCTATACCTTTCAGTATCCTCTAACACTATAAGTACTATTTTAGCCAAGGATCTCAATAGAGACCAACATACGATATACTATGTAAGTGAAAGTCTCCTAGATCCTGAGACCAGGTATTCCCATATTGAAAAACTAATACTTGCATTAGTAACTGCTTCCACAAAACTAAGACACTATTTTGTAACACATACTATACATGTGAGAACTAATTACCCCATCAAGAATGTTACGTGAAAACCATAAATATCAGGTATGATGGCAAAGTGGTCCGTGAAGCTAAGAACATATGACATCAAATATAAATCTAGATCACTAATAAAGTCACAAGCACTAGCAGACTTTTTGGCTAATTTCAGTGATGATCTACAACCTACAACAGAGTTGGAAAAAAAAAGAATTGCAAAAAGAAGATAGCATGGGAATATGGACACTCTTCACTAATGTATTCTCGAACTTTAGGGGAATAGGCCTAGGGATCATACTAAAATCACCACAAGGGGACATGATACCCCAAGTAGTCAGCTGCGAATTCGATGCAACCAACAACAAAGCTGAATACGAAGCATTAATCATGGGATTATAGCTACCCAAGGATCTTCATAATGAAACGATCCCAAGAGAAGAGAAAACTGACAGAGCATTCAAGATAACGGTCTTACGATTTGTGATGATCCAAGTGTTAGGGATAGGATCTTGGAACTACTTTGAGATCCTCAAGTCTAAGGATCCTCAAAGGCTTAGGATCCTTGAACCTCAGGATCCCGAACAAACTCTATGATCCTGACTAAATTTTTTTATCATTTATAATGGCCATATATTCCTTTGTCTTTCTCACATGTGCATAAATGACTAGTCAAAGTCACACTCTCAACGAATAGTCTTCAAAACCATGCAAAAGACCCAAAAGACCAAGTCAAGGAACGACTATAAGTTGACCTCGGAGGATCCCGAAATTTTCGGAGTTCTAGTTATTAGCCTTTGACCATATAAATCAATTGTATTAATCACACTACACACAATTTTTTGGCAGAATACATGCACTTGTACTCATACTTATTGCATTTTCTCTGTAATCATTCACTTCAATCAATAAAATCATCAAGGAAAGTGATCATTATCACCTCCCAAGGTTTTATGTCGGAGATCCTAGTAAGGATCAAGGGCTTTCCTTGTAATCACTTGTGCAATCTTGTTCTAATTTTGTTAATGACTTTACTAACAACACCACAACCTCTCATACACTTTGGTTGATATCCACTCAGTTGATTTTTGACCAAAACAATTTGGCGCCCACCGTGGGGCCTTGGTGTTCAAAATCCCTCAAAAAATCATGTCTACTCAATCGAATCTCTCTTCCTCCTCGATTCCTCCCATTTCCTCTAAAATCCTTCCACCGCCGCCGACTGGAGCTCCAAAGAAAGTCTCTGAAACACTGAAGAAGAACAACTCTCCATTCACTTTGGGACTCCAAGATCCTCCTGTGTTGATTTCCAACAATGAGATCTTTGCTATGATGAAGAGACTGGAGCGACAAGTTGCCCAACAACAGGAAGATAACAGGACGATTCTCAATCAAGTGGACAGAATGTGGACGGAAATCCACAAGCCTCAGGAAGCAGCGACCTTGGTCTTGCAGCCCAAGATCCTAAACTTTGACAACCCAGTATCCTCAGCGATCCGTCGCGAGATAGGATCCTCAATACCGGCCTCTATTCCCGCTTGGGCCTTGGGGCGCGACTCCAAGAGACCAGGCCTATACGATTCAGGATCCTAATGAAACCTTTGCTCCTACCAATAACAGGGATCCTGGTAACTCTATCAATAATAATAATTTTATAACTAACTTGATGGATCTTGACACAGGTTTAAGCCTGATCATGGCTAAGGTGCTACAACAACTAAGACAGATGATCTCAAGCGTACCGGAGTGGTTCAACCGGTACCACAAAGTATCTCCCACAAGTCACATGATCTCTAAGGTCATGCCAGCGATAGTTGATACTGAAGTTCAAAAATGCTTCCATACCCCCGGCATGAAGCCCTACGACGGAACTACGGATCCTAAGGAGCACGTGACATAATATATGGAGAGGATAGAGATTATTCCCATCCCCACTCACTTGAATGAAGCCTGCTTGCGCAAGGGATTTGGTTCCACCCTCACAAGATCCACTCTAAAACGGATCCTTAACGTTCCTCCTTATTCGATCACATCATTTACTCATTTGATTAGTTTATTTAACAATCAATTTTTTTGTGGCAGAACATTCGATAAGATCACTAGCGATCTCTTTCGAGTGGTTTAGGATCCTAAGGAATCCCTTAGGACTTTTGTGAACAAGTTTGGCAGGGAAGCTCTGAGTATCCCCAACATCGACATGGCAACTGCAGTCGAAGCCTTTAAAATGAGCTTAAAGAAGGATTCTCCCTTCTACGAACATCTTGTAATGACCCCTTGTAGGAGAATGGACGAAGTTAGGAGCAGAGCGTTGAGATTCATCAGGCTCGATGAAGACAAGGAGATACAAAAAATGAGTAACCCACCAAGCTCTTATGATCACCCTAATAGGAAGGTCGACTCCTCGGCCCAATGATCCTATAAGTCAGAGCCTTACTCCAAACCTAACCATCATAGGGTTAATGCCCTTGAAGATGAGGGGGAGAAAGAAGGTTTCCCTAAAACTACTGACTATTGTTTTTCTATGGACATTTCAGGTGTAATCTTTGCCATGCAGGATCTTGGAGACAAAGTCAGATGGCCAAGGAAAAGAGAAAAATCCACTGCTTGGAAGGACAAGTCCAAATGGTGTGCATATCATGAGGACTTTGGTCACGTCATGGAGGATTGCATAGCTCTCAGAAAAGAAATCAGCTATCTCCTGGGCAAAGGATACCTCAAAGAAATCATTGGGAGAAGAAAGTAAAAATTCAAAGAAAAAGACCAGGATCCTCAGAAGATCATCGAAATAACAGGATCTCCCCCCGGGTGACGCCAAGGTGATCAATATGATCTCTAGAGGATCTGACATTTTTGGTACCTCCTACTCTGCAACAAAAAGGCACGCCAAAGTATCCAAAACGGAGAAGGAAAATGGACCACGAAAAAACACAACGATCAATAACCAAAAGGAGATCACCTTCGACAAAGCGGATAGACATGACGTCCAAGATCCTCACCATAACAGATTACTAATCACTCTGTACATCGCCAACCATTTCTTTAGAAGGATCATCATCGACGGAGGATCCTCAGTGAACATCATACTCTTTGACGCGTTAAAAAGAATGAACATCCCGGAGACTGAGATAGTTTCAAGATCCTTAGTACTAATCGGCTTCAACGGAGAAACTAAGCATACCATCAACGAGATAAAGCTACCAATCTACATATAGAGGGTAAATTATGTACAACGTTTTTGTGTGATTGACACATTATCCTCTTATAATGTCATATTAGGTTGACCATGGATCCATGAAATGAAGGCCGTTCCATCGACGTATCATCAATACGTAAAGATGCCCACCCCATGGGGGACAGTGAAGATCATAGGAGTCCAACAAGAATTCAAGGAATGCTATAAGACTTCGATGAAGTCCCCAACAATACCACGACAAGCATAGCAATTAAGCAAGGGGCACGAGGCGTGTTGGAAGCAAGAGAGCATGACATAAAAGAAATACCCTTGAACCTTGAGGATCTTGAAGCCAAAGTTCTCATAGGATCCTCAATGCCTGAACAAGTCGAACAATATCTCATAAAGTTCCTCAAGGCCAGAAGCAAGACGTTTTCATGGAAGCATGAGGACATCACATGTATTGACAAAAGCATAATAACCTATAAACTTAACATTGACCCATATTTCAGGCCAATACACCAAAAGAGAAGGAAATTTGCACCCGAAAGAAACCAAGTTATACAAGAAGAATTAGAAAAACTTGTCAAAACTGGCATGATCAAGGAGGTGAAGTTCCCAAGATGGCTAGCTAATGTGGTCGTGGTACAAAAGAAGAGTAGGAGAGTGTGTTTGGACTATATGGATCTTAACAAGGCATGTCCCAAGGATCCTTTCCCTTTACCACACATTGACTCCATGATAGACGCAAAAAAAAACCACGAATTACTGACATTCATGGACGCATCAGTAGGATTCCAACAGATCCAGATGGAACACTCTAACCAAGAAGACACAACATTTATAACTGCAACACATATCTATTGTTACACTGCCATGCCTTTTGTTCATAAAAATACAGGAGCAACATACCAAAGGTTGGCGAATAAGATGTTCAAGGAGAAATTAGGGTACATGATGGAAGTCTACATCGATGACATGGTGGTCAAGTGAAAAAAAGTTGAGGATCACCTTAAGGATCTCGAAGAAGCCTTCGACATCCTAGACCAATATAACATGAAATTGAATCCCTCCAAGTGCCAGTTTGGGATGAGATTGGGTAAGTTCCTGGGATACATGGTAACCAAAAGAGGAATGGAAGCAAGCCTGGAACAAATTAGTGCCATCCTTGATCTGAAATCACCATCCTTGACAAAGGATATTCAAAGATTAACAGGAATAGTGGCAACCCTAAACAGGTTCATTTCAAAATCCTCATAAATATGCAAGCCTTTCTATGATATCTTGAAGAAGAACAAAAGATTCGAGTGAACCCAGGAACATGAAGACGCTTTCAAAGAGCATAAAAAATAATTAAGCTCACCACCCCTATTGGTAAAACCACTAGATGGGGAACCACTCCTTGTTTACCTATCAGTATCCTCAAACGCGGTAAGCGTTGTACTACCCAAGGATCTCGATGGGAACCAACATCCTATATACTACGTAAGTAAAAGTCTCCTGGATCCTAAGACCAGGTACTCTCATTTTGAAAAGCTTATACTTGCATTGGTAACAACTTCTACTAAATTAAGACATTACTTTGAAACACACCCTATTAATTGTAAGAACTAACTATCCAATTAAGAATGGCATGAGAAAACCAGAAATTTCAGGAAGAATGGAAAAATGGTCTATGAAGTTAAGCACATATGACATAAAGTACAAACCAAGATCCGCCATAAAGTCCCAAGCATTAGCAGATTTTGTGGCTTATTTTAGTGATGATCTAAGAGTTGAAGTTGAAATAGAAGCCAAACAACTTGTAGAAGAGCAAAACGTGGGAAGATGGATGTTATTCACAGATGGAGCATCAAACCAAAGAGGAAATGGCATGGGGGTCATAATAAAATCGCCATAGAGGGACATCCTACCCCAGGCAATCAGTTGTGTATTCAACGTAACCAACAACGAAGAAGAATACGAGGCGCTGATCGTGGGACTATAGTTTGCCAAGGATCTTCAGGTATTCGTCAATTCCTTACTACTAACTAACCATTTTAGTGGATCCTACACAGTGAAAAGAGAAAAACTAGCTCTATATCTCCAAATCCTCAAAAACCTGGCCTCAGAATTCGAAACATTCAGCCTAAACTAGGTTCCCAGAGAAGACAATGCTGAAGCAGATTCTTTAGCCAATCTAGGATCTTCCATAAGGATCCCGCCGGAAACCAGGAACCCTATAATCTACATATTGATCCACGAAATTAAGGATCCCACCAAGAAACTTAAAGACCCCGACAATCACGGGGAGACTAAAGATGTCACTACAATCGAAGATCCCGACTAAACGGTCCAACTTCAGGATCCCAACACCCAGGATCCTCCCCTAACTTCAGGATCCTGGATCCAGCCCATCATGGAATACCTCCAAAATGGCGCGATCCCTAAGGAAGAGAAAAGTGAGAGAGCATTCAGAACAAGGATTTCAAGGTTTGTTATAATCCGAGGTAAGTTGTATAAAAAAATATGTAGCAGGACCATACCTCAGGTGTCTAGAAGATCATGAAGCTGTAGAGGTCCTGAAGGATATTCACGAAGGGGACTACGACAACCACAATGGTGTTGGGTTTTGAGCATTCTAACACTCCTATGGTGTACATGCAACCCTATAAACCTTGGATCTATGTTTTATCTATTATACATGCAAATATTAACTATTCCAAGGTTTCATCCTAACTAGCATATTATGAAGCATCTATACTACAAAGTTCTAGTTAGATGACATACCTTTTGATGTAGCTTGATGTCTTCAAGCTTTAAGAGCTTAGCCCCAATAGTGTGGAAGCCTCAAATGGAATCACAAATCACCAAAACACCTTGGAAGAACTTGAGAGAATATGTATGCACACTAAAATCGGCCCACTCTTATTTTCACACACTTGTTCCAATTTTGTGAGCCAAGGACCCCTTTATATATTATGGAGGATTAGGGTTACATCCATGTAAACCCTAATACCCATGACCTTTCATTTACATAGGATCCATGGGTTAAAAGCTCCATGGACCATCCATGAAAGCTTAGCCCAACCTAAATGAACTTGGCCCATTCCATATATATAAGAGTCCATATTTAATTAGTTCTTTTTGATCACTTAATTAATTCTAAATTAATTCTTGATCAATACTAATTAAATAATATGATTCCATATTAATATATTAGAACTTATAATATATTAATATAAATCATAAATATACTATTCTCAAAAGACTATCCAAATAAATTGTGCCGGTGAAGTGCAACCCAAATGGACCATGCCGGGCCGGGTCAAGTACATACCAAATATAGTTATGGACTTAGACATTAATCCAACAGTCTCCCACTTGGATAAGTCTAAAACTATTATTGAGTATGACTTCAAAACCTAACTGGCAATCGTAGCTCTTAAAGCCGCTGTCGAACTCTGACCTTGTCAATGACTTGTCCATTAGATAAGGGATCATATATTCCTCCATTCTAGATATCATATGGACTGAGACATGTATTATAATCATTCTCTCTGTCCATTTGTTGTTTCCCGATTTTCGATTTATGATGACTGACTGATTGAACAAATCAAATCAGTCCTGGCTTGGCCAAGCACTCACATGTGTCATCGCTAAATCATCGAGGGGCCCACATATATCGCTTTTATCCCGAAGGTAAAAGGAATGGATAAACTTCGATTCATATGGCTTGTTCTACTACTTGTTGAATCATACACAAAGGCACGTTTGATAACATCGAGTTACCAAATGCCTTTTCGTGCAATCAATGTATAACCAACTCATAGTAACAACTCATATCTCTAGGTTTGAAGAATGTAAGATATTATCGTCTCATGATCACTCATGATAAAATCCATGAAGTGATTCAAATGAGCGCGGGTTGAATCCAATACTCAGAACTTATGAGCACTCATGAGTGTTGTAGCACCACTTTGTCCACCAACTTAGACCTCTACAAACCAACCCATGACAGTCTTGATTCATATCTACTTCCAACATATGACCGACTGTGGATGGTTTGAATAACTTAATCATTCAGGAAGAGCGACTTAGTTATTCTGGAATTCAAAACATGCAAAGTGAAACACAAGAATAAATGAATCAAATATGGTATCAAACCCTATAAATATAAATAAACACTTTTATTTATCACCATACTGATTACTCATTATTCATTGTTTCGGTTTTATCAACTTTATACTTGAATTAAAAACACTAGTTGTCCCATGCTCCAAGCATGTACACTATGTTTTTTCTTAAACAATAGCTTTGCCATACACCAAGTATGCACTCTATGTTTGTCTATGATCCTTACTTTGAGAAATAAACCAATTGAACATAATTTCAATGATTCTAATTTCACACTCCCAAATCCTTATCGAAAAATGTGAGAATTTCAAATTCCTATCATTTATCGAAATCTGTTTAGATTTTAAACTTATATGCACTGACCCTCCTGTAATGAATATGTACAAAGTCACAAAGACTTGTCAATAGTCATTATAAGGTATTCCAATGGAGATCAACTCCATGGAAACTAAGTCTCATATTCAAAGTACATTGCTTTGGACATGCTTCTTGCATTAAGTTTTCTAATCTTACACAGATAACTTCCACCTATGGAGACAACTCCATATTCTCATTTTGACTATCACTTCTGAATAAGAGATGCCTCTTTTCAGAATATGTCAATATGGTCCTTCCAAAATTATCACTATACTTCCAACTGTCCCTGAGCAACCAATCTTTGGTAAACCTCAGATTGTCCTCGACAATTGCTTAATCATTTTAGTCATATCCAATTCTAGACCTTTTCCCTTCTTAATGCCTCTGGGCATTTGGAAAAATTTAGAAATGACAATAATTATAGCACATGCAATCGATCCTGTACCCAAAGCAAATGGTACATGATTCATGATGTCTCACATAAAGACATGATTCTAGACCAGTCTTTTGCTACAATATTTTTATCTGCCATGTTTTCAAAATTTGACTATGAAGAGGGATGCCGTAATCATAATCGAATTTTGAGAACGCAATATATAGAATTTCCTTAAGTTGAACCAATCCAACATGAAATTCATATATATATTCTTGACTAAAGATGATTAAGGTCTCAATCTAAGCCTTTAGAACTGAAATGAAGTATATCCTCTCCCTTAATTATAGCAAAACAACTTTTTCAATCCCTGCAGCCTCACGAATTGAAACTTTTGTTTTCTATAATTAACATTGCTAACTTGCAACACTAACAATAATTATCATGCTCCCACTTACATGATGATTATTAGCATAACACTTATGCTCCCACTAGCTTTGACATGTACTCAGAAATCAGCTGGACTTCTAGAAATCAATACTTTATTGACTTTCTTACCAAAGTTCAGATTTTTGATACGAGATGCTTTGATAAAACTTTATCAAAATCATACACCTTTCCTTAGATAGCATGCATGTGTGTCTAAATAATTTCAGAACTATGAAAAGGGATGCCGTAATCATAGTCTCAATTGTTTAGACCTTTTGCCATCTGCTTCAAATCTACTTGGTGGAAGTGTTTCCTCACCATCATTTTCATGAATCGGAGAGAAACCTTAGGACCCTTATATTTTATGGTGTTTGTGTTCTTATCCATGTGAATCGTCAAAACCATAGTCACAAGACAAGGATAATGACAAATCCAAACTCATATGGACTGAACTTATGCAATCTTAACTTCTTGCCACCTGGCAGTACAGGGCCTGCCATTGCTTCCAAGTTGTTATGCAACCAATTGAGAACTTTCAGAACTCCTATGCAAAGCCAACTTTAACTGGAATGGGCACATAATATGTCAACACGATAGGTTATAAACCTCAAGTCGTGTGCTAGTGAAGAACCTCAGGTTTTATTCTTGATTAGTTCTTGAAATTCTTTTTAGGATCTTTAAGACTCCCACTATCCTCTTGACATATAAGACTATCTTGCCAAATATTCAAGAGATAGTGCGGATTCTTTATCAATACAAACACTTCACACAATTGGCCTTAGTTGGTCTTTGTTTTATCCAAAACATCACAACTTACCAATTTCAAATGTACAAGAGTAGGACACTTTTACTCTTACATTTGACAAGTGTTTTAAACCTTTCTTTAAGATATGTCACTCAAGTTACAATCTTGGAGTATGACTCTAAGAATTGTTTTGGAACGAAGTATGACTCATCTTCCTGATCTAACCATTTCAACAATTCATGACTCCTCTTCTTAGTCATTAGAATGCACTAAGAAGACCTTTAGAGGACTAATTGTGATATGATTTCTAAATCATTAAGATGATCACAAACATGATACTAAAGTACTCTCCCATCTTTTCAGATTTGAGAAACTTTTATCTTTCTGCCTAATTTGATTCTTCCCATTCGTTCTGCCATACATTGAGACTTTTCCAATGTTTCAGAATTATACTTAAACTTGTAAGTATAACCATATTTACTAAACTTTAGTAAATCAAATAATCTTAACGAGCTTTGTGGTGGACATGACCAGTGCACAAGAATGTGTACTCGATCCCTTTAGTCCTTCACTTGACTCACACATCCATGTGAACAAGTAATTAGTCTTGATTTTCCAATGCTTGAAAGTTATCATTCATCATACTATTCAACTTGCATGATTCCAAGTTTCGGTCCAATTGAAACTTGGGTGATGAGGAACTTTCCTGATTTGGTAAATTTAGACACTACCACAAATGAAAGAATCAAATTCATTTTCCAATATTACTGTCAGTGGAATCATATAAGCAACAATTTTCCACAAATCCCATTGTAAGGATACTTCAAATAAACAAAATTAAACAATTTTCTTTTATTTTAAAACTTTGCGGAAAAACTTATCCTTACAATCCACATGGAAAATTGTTGTTATCTATTCCTTAGCAATATATCATAACTTCTTAAGCAACTGCTCAAAATTCTGATGCGATCGAAATCCACCTTCGCGATCAGAATCAGCATATACTTCCTTTAAGATTTCTCTCTATTCTTTGATTCTTAAAACATCAACATGTGACCCAGTCACATCATGTAATGAGGATCTCAGAATAGAACTTAACAGAGTTAGATAATGGGCTCTACCTAATGTAGAGTCAAACTTATTGACTTTAACATCCTTAGGTAAATTTGGCAGCTTTGCAATCAACGCCCCTTCCTTTGGCAAAATAAACATATGGACCCTTTGGTAATGGGACTATCTCAGACTTAGCCTTTCTCTTTACCATTTGGTCAACCGGGTTGACTATGGTCAATCTCTTTCCATTGGGAAGAGAATGCTTTTTCTGGATTTCCAGTGTCACCATTGTCACTGTCCATAAAGTTTTTGGGAAGTTGATCTTATAATCAAATTTGCTTTACTATCGTTCCAAATCATTGCTGATTCAGCAGCACCAAACAAATAGATATGATCATTAAGGTTCATGTCATAGTCTGTTTCATAGTAGTCCTAAAGGAACTCACTATGTGACTTAGAAAGTGATTGAACATCCAACTTTCTCAAGACTTTGACACCCAACTCTCCCGACTTGTCAATATGTGACTTCATCTCTAAGATGTGATCACACATAGACCTTGCTTGCCATCAGGGCTTGAGTGACCTTGAACTTGTGGGTTAGGGAGAATAATTGGAGGAGGTGGAGGAAGAGAAGTATGACTTCCATGAGCCAAACTCGGGAAGTCATATTCATTAGGAAAGCTTGGTTTGGGAAGATCATTGTTGTCTAAACCAGACATCAACAATGGGAGAAATTCACGTAAAGTTGATTTAAGTCCTTAATATAACACCCAATATGATATATTAAGGCTAGGACCCAACAAACTATTTTATAACTTGGAAGAGGGATGCCGTAATCCAAGCTATAAAATATTTGAAGGTAGGTGAATGACGATTCACCAATTTCCACCAAGATAAACGAAATGTATTATTAGGTTTTAATTGGTTTTGAAACTCCTAGATTCTTTTGAGATTCATTGAACTTTTCAATGGCATGTTTCAATCTCGAGTGTGCCCTTCAGGTTTTGTGACTGGGATGCCGAGGATCACAAAACAAGGTGTGAAGTAACCATGCAAATATACTTGGCACCCTTAATATTTACCCCTCAATCGATGTGCCGGTTAACCACACACGCTCCAACGATACTATGATAAACATTAAGTTACCCTTTACCTACCTTGTTAAGTCCAGGTTAGTGTGCCGGTTAACCACACACGCTCCACTAACAGCTTAAACAAAGTGCAAAGTGTAATTTCATGGATTAACACCTTATTCACATTTTCCTAAGTAACTAAGATTGGGAATTTATAAGTGTTTAGTTACTTAGTATTTATCATTATACTTACAATGAAGGGAGAATTATAGTCCTTGTCCTACCTGTTCGGCTAACGACCCTCCACCGGTCAAGGAAGCGGTGAGTGAGAGTGGACACCCATTAAACTGCCATTTTATAGGCAGTAACCTTATACCCCCCTTATAGACCGGCTTCGTGAATGAGGCCTACTAGTGGTAAGACGACTTGCTCTTATACATATAATATATTAAACTTTTAATATTATAATAGTATAAGGGTGTATTTTAGACATTTAAAATACTTGGTGGTTTAATCTATTAATTAAACTAGACTTTTAGTTTAATTAAACTCAAACCATATATTTATGGATTTAATAATACTCTTTTAATTAAACGCTTTAATTAACTATTAATAAAGTCCATAAGAGTTAATTTGAACTATTCAACAAAACATCATAATTCCAATTATTAAACTCAAAATTAAAACCATTTAATTAATTGTTTAAGTTATGAACCCAAGAGTTTTAGAATTCAATTCTTTTTTTCATAAAGAACTTTTCTCAAATTCCAAAACTTGAGGGCAAGTTTTGTAATTCTTGAAAACCTTTGGATTCCATAACTTATGGAATTAATGGTGTTTTATGATGAAACTTTCCATGTTCCATAACTTAAGAACAAGTTATGGAATTCTTTAAAACATTAACACCAAATTTTGTAACTCCATAAAAACTTTGAATCAATTTTTTTTAAAAAACTTGCATATCCATAATTTTATGACAACTTTAAAAAAAACTTTTGAGCTCCAAAATTTTATGACAAAATTTGTAACTCCTTAAAACATTTAGATCAAACTTTTAAAACTAATAAAATAATCATATCATTTTATCTTTTACTAAATTTGACCTAATTCAACTCATATAACAAATGATTCAAATTCTACAAATAATTCGTTTTTTCACAAAACAAGTAATTATCTTAAAATTTGACAAACGTCATGTTTTTTTTCCTTTTTTTCAACTTGAAAATAAAACATTTGCATCAATATAACAGAAAACAACCCATGTCTCTGATACCACTGTTGGGTTTTGAGCATTCTAACACTCCTATGGTGTACATACAACCCTATAAACCTTGGATCTATGTTTTCTCTATTATACATGCAAATATTAACTATTCCAAGGTTTCATCCTAACTAGCATATTATGAAGCACCTATACTACAAAGTTCTAGTTAGATGACATACCTTTTGATGTAGCTTGATGTCTTCAAGCTTTAAGAGCTTAGCCCCAATAGTGTGGAAGCCTCAAATGGAATCACAAATCACCAAAACACCTTGGAAGAACTTGAGAGAATATGTATGCACAATAAAATCGGCCCACTCTTATTTTCACACACTTGTTCCAATTTTGTGAGCCAAGGACCCCTTTATATATTATGGAGGATTAGGGTTGCATCCATGTAAACCCTAATACCCATGACCTTTCATTTACATAGGATCCATGGGTTAAAAGCTCCATGGACCATCCATGAAAGCTTAGCCCAACCTAAATGAATTTGGCCCATTCCATATATATAAGAGTCCATATTTAATTAGTTCTTTTTGATCACTTAATTAATTCTAAATTAATTCTTGATCAATACTAATTAAATAATATGATTCCATATTAATATATTAGAACTTATAATATATTAATATAAATCATAAATATACTATTCTCAAAAGACTATCCATATAAATTGTGTCGGTGAAGTGCAACCCAAATGGACCATGCCGGGTCGGGTCAAGTACATACCAAATATAGTTATGGACTTAGACATTAATCCAACAAATGGGGGCAGATCCTTTTGTTCCAAAGCATTAAGGACGGGATACTA
The DNA here is from genome assembly GCF_052849685.1 of Lactuca virosa. NCBI lineage: Eukaryota > Viridiplantae > Streptophyta > Magnoliopsida > Asterales > Asteraceae > Lactuca > Lactuca virosa. The sequence goes on from NC_136429.1 coordinate 159,258,395, forward strand.
CTGACCAAAAATGAAAAAGACTCCTTCCTCCATGCACAGAAATGCGACGCATGCAAAGACATAGCAACATCGTGCACCAATGAGCAGAGCCTATACATCCAATTATCTCCCCTTGGCCATTTATGAAATGGGGAATGGATATCGTAGGTAAACTGCCAGTAGCCCTGGAGGAAAAGTCTTCATGCTAGTAATGACTGACTATTTGTCAAAGTGGATAGAAGCTGAAGCCTACGTACAAGTAAGAGACAAAGAGGTAGTCTCCTTCATCAAACGTAACATTTTGACCAAGTTCAGGATCCCTGCTGAAATTATATGAGACAATTGATCCTAATTCATAAGAAAAAGAACGAGGAACTTTTGCACAAGTTGGGGAATCAATACTTTGTAAGAAAAGTATTAAGGAAATAAGAGGACAAAGAAGAGCTCGTAGACAAAGTGTTTGTCTGAACTTGTAGATTTCAAGCAAAAGGAAAATGAAAATATCAAGGAATATTACGACATGATGAATGATTTGATTATCAAGTGCAATCGATATGGAGTGATTCATACAACTTTGGAATTCAATCTCACTTTTGTTTACAGACTCAGAAAAGAAGGAGAAACATCTATTTGATGGTAAAGACACAGGAGAATTTTGATACATATTCGTTATCAAATTTGTACAACATTCTAAAAATGCATGAATCAAAGGTGATGGAAATTACTGAAGAAAACAAGTGGAATTATGGTGGTCCAATGACATTGGTGTCTAAAAAGATACGAAAGAAGATGAGTCTGAACAAGATACAAAAGAAGATGAAGAAGTATTTATCCTTAAGTCCGACGATGAAGGTTTTGCCTATTAGTCAAATAATAGGGTGAAAACATTTTACAAAAAGCCAATGAGTGGAAATTAGAAAAACAGCTTGGAGAAGAAGTCAATGTCGAATGTTGGTGGAAACCAGAAAGTGGTAGAAAATTTTAAGAATAAATAATAAGAGAAGTATTAGGTGAAATTGAAAGGTGATTCGAGTTACAACTGCAATTACTACAATGGACACAACCATTTGTCTAAATATTTCATGTTGAGAAAGAAAGAAGAGAAGAAAGAGAAGGTGAATGATGAAGCCTATTATGCGAAAAGGCATGTGGAAGTTCGTGCTCATACTCATGGTGTTTTATTCGCTAAATATGAGGATGGTGGATCTGGTGAGAAGAGCTGGTCTAGGAAAGATGTGGAAGACAGTGATGAAGAATTGGAGGAGAACGTGAGAGATGACGGAAGTGATGAAGAAGATGTGGAGACCATAGGGAAATGTTTTGTTTCGACAACTCTAAGATCTCCAATGACTGCTAAGGTGCGTGATCTTCTTGTCTCTCTTAATATTCCTTTAAATTCTTATCATGTTTTTTATATTATTTTGATGAAACTTGCTCTTGTTTGAATGACATGCTGATTTCGATGAGTAGTGAAGCTGAAAAATCTAAGGCATCTCTTTATGAAGTACGGAATTGGTTTGAAGGTAAGAACTGTAAGATAAAGAGTTAGAGCTTTAAATAACTAATATCATTAGTGATATGGATGGTCTTAGAATGGATAATTATATGTTAGTTAAGCAATGAAACATTTACTGCAATACTTCAAAACGCTTGTGTGCTAAGTTGACAGATCTCTATCATTCTGTTGATATTTGTGTTGAACAACATAAGAAGTTGCTTCCCTTCATTACTTTCAGAAGAGAGTTAGTTGGTGAGACTACTTTTAGCTGTGAGGGTAAAGTAGCTAACTATGGCACCATTCCTAATGATTCATATTATTATGGTGTTATTAACATAAATGATTATTTAAATGATGATGAACTTGTTAATATAGTGAATGAGACTTTGACTAAAAACGAACAAATCAAAATTTTGAACAAGACTGATAATTCGACACAAAGTACTCAACATAATTTTTCTAATATCAAAGATGAATCTGACAATATCAGCGAAATCGAGGAAGAGGAATGTGTTGACTGCTCGAAATTGTCTGTCATTAATGTCACTTCGTTCTCTAAGGACAAAGATAATGTTGACTAAAAAACAAAGTTAAACGATGAGTCTTCTTTGACAACCATAACTTGTGATTCTCAAAAGGAGACGGTTATTGTCGAGGACTTAACAAACAACGAAAGTGATAGTGACGCTGATTCTTATGAGAACGAAATTCCTCGATTTAGGGAAGCTCAAGTGTATGATGATACAGAGGAATTCAAAAAAAATTTGAATGATAAAGGGAAATGTTATTTGGACATGAATACAATTATTTATCCAAGATGTATTAATGGTCTTCCAAACCAAGCTTTTGTAACTAAAGGAAATGCTGATAATTTTGATCCAAAAAAAATGATTTATTGAAAGAAGATAATGAAAATGTGACTGATGAAGGTTTTTACACAAATCAGAATATGGAGGAAAACAAGTTAAACAAAAGACCACATGTTTTTCAACATCAAAAGAGTCAAAAATCTTTTTCAAAATAAAATGAAAACAAGTCGAATAAAGGTTGGGTTATGTAAACAGATAAACCCAATATCGAAAGCAAAACATAAGAAAATTGTGAGAAACCTTTACCTAATGATTCTAGCTATCAAAAGGGGAAAACTCATGATTTTAAAAAGAATGAAAAAACAGTTTCACATGAAGTACCTTTCAAAAACCAAAAAGGAAAATTTCAAAAACATGAAAAAGAAGTTGAGAAATCTGATTTGAACAATGAAATTTCCAAAAATAAAGCACGAAACAAGTCTTATTGGAAGAAGCAAAAGGAAATTCAAAAGGCAAAAATTTTGAAACACAAGAATTCTCAAAATCCTAAAAATAAGTTTTCACAAACATCAAAAATTCATACTTCAAAAGAGTCTTCTCAAAGTGATTTGAAAAATGTCAAAAGGAATGTCGTTAACAAAAGTGTTTTTCACAAAAAGCGAATGTTGTTGAAAAAATAAATGAGAAACCAAATGTTAAAATTTCAAATCATGTTCAACAAAATGGTCAACATAGTTTTCATCAAAATTATGCTGAACAAAATGTTCAAAAGGCGAATGGTTATCAAAATAATGAAACGAAACCAAAAAATCATTTTCAGAACAATGGACAAAAGAATTTTTCTCAAAATCGAAAAGTTTTTCAACAAGATTCTTATTTTGGTTATCAACATCGATACCAAAATCGTTTTCAACAACTACCACAAAAGCCATCATCTAAAATGAATTTTACAAAAATGACGAATGTTATAAAGAAAAATGTACCATTCAAACCCGACGGTCAAAATTTTCCAAATCCTGATTTGAAACAAATGTCGAATGTATCTTTCATCAAAGGAAAAAATGACACGAAAAATCTTAATCATTGGTTAGAGGTCAAAAGAAGACAATTTCAGTCAAAAATGACACGAAAAATCTTAATCATTGGTTATGAGAATTACTTGAATTAATCCTTGAATGGAAGTACCTCTTCTCAAGAATCAGTGTCGAAAGTGTCAAAATGGAAAGAAGTTAAAGCTACGAAAGTTGATGTTTCTCAAGGAAATGTTGAGAAAGAGAAACTCAATGTTGAAACTTCGTCATTGCATGATTACATATCAATGCCTAAACCTAACGAAGTTGACTTAATCGACAAAATTAAGACCAAAGTTTGTAATTGGATCTTTAGTTCTTCATTGCACACTACATTACAAACTAATGTCCAAGGACCGAAAAGGCCTTGGGGACCTAAATCTCTCTAACTAATTGCAAGTACTATGTGACGAGCAATATGAAGAAAACTGGTATATGGATAGTGGGTGCTCGCATCACATGAATAGAAGGAAGGAGAATTTGAGAGATTTTCGCAAAGTTTATGAACAAACAAAAGTCCAAGGTTAAAGGATATAGGAAAGTTACAAATGGAAAATTCATAGTGAAAAGAGTCTCTTATGTCGAAGGGTTAAAGCATAACCTCATAAGTATATCTCAACTCGTAGTAGGAACTAGGAACCAATTGCTTTCAGATGAGGAACGAAGTGTAATCTCACAAAGAAACATACGAAGTTTGGGTTGAAGTCAAAGCGGAAGGTTGATATGTTAACTTTGGACATAAAACCTATAGTGGGCATACCCTCTATGTGCTTACTATAGAAAGCTTCATCTGACCTCAGTTGGCTGTGGCATCAAAGACTTTCTCATCTTAACATTAAAATTTTAAAAAAACTTGTGCTAAATGATCTTGTTCGTGATTTGCCTATTTTAAAATTTGAAACTGATTTGTTATGTGCAGCTTGTGAACAGGGTAAACAACATCATCAAGGTTATCCAGTCACTATTGATTCAAAGATCGTTGAACCGCTAAAACTTCTTCACATTGACTTGTGTGGTCCTTCGACTGTTGAGTCTCTCAATAAAAAGAAGTACATACTTGTTATTTTTGATGATTTTTTGCGATCTACTTCGGTTTTCTTTCTTAGATAGAAGTCAGAAGCAACACATGTGATGATTGATATTAAAAAAAGCATTGACATAAGTTTGGAGAAGAAATTTCGCAAGATAAAGAGCGATAATGGATTTGAGTTCAAAAATCAAAATTTTGATTCATTTTTAACTAATCAAGGATTTTCTCATAACTTTTCGTATCCTTACACTCCATAGCAAAACGGTGGTTTCGAGAGGAGAAATCATTCTTTGTGCAATGTGGCTAGAACGATGCTCACATATGCGAATTTGCCTAAATACTTTTGGGCAGAAGCGGTTTCAACAACTTGCTTTGTGCAAAATCATTCATTCATTCATCATCATTTCAACATTAAGCCTTATGAAATCATTAACAAAATGAACACTAATGTCAAAATTTTCCATTTTTTTGGTTGCAGATGTTTCGTAATAAATTTTAAAGATAATCTTTCTAAATTTCAGAAAAAAGTTGATGAGGGGATTTTCTTAGGATATTCAAACAATTATGTTGCATCACATTTGACGATTACTATGTCATGAGAATTGAACAAGAATTTTCGAAGAAACCTATACTTTATGAAACAAATGAATAATCTAAACAAATGCTTACTTTCGATGTCGATCTTGATTTAAGTTTTGCTATTCCTGATAGGGCAATTGATGTTGAGATGAATATTGAAGATATTCATGTTCCAGAGGTGTCAAAGAACACACATGATTCGTCAAGTATTAGTGAAGAAAATGAAGCACATTCATCATCAACCTCAAGAGTCAAGGTCGAAATAACACAAAATTCGACTGATGGTCAAGTGAAGGGGGACACTTGAATATTTCACCTTATATCTAAAGAAGAAATTCGACTTCTCAATCTCAAGTTTAGGGGGAGTTGTTGATTTCGCATGTAGATGTTGAGGGGGAGTTGTTGACTTCTCTAGCTGGTGTTGAAGGGGAGCACCATACAACGAATCCATTGGTTGAGGGAGACCTAAGTGGAACGAATCATGATGATAGTGATGCTCAAGGTAATGAATTTCATGATCTTAATGATAATATTTTTATTTCAAATGAATTGCCAGAAGTAGAAGAGACATCTGAGGATGCACATTTGGAGTTTGATCCTTCATTTTATTTTATGGAGAAATGGACAATGGATCATGCCAAAGAGAAAATACTTGGTGATCCATGTTCGGGTGTTTTAACACGAGCACAAGTTCGAGCCAGGAATGAGGTTCTAAATGTTCATCGAGAATTCTATATGTTTAATGTCTTTATTTCAAAAATCAAACTAAAAATTGTTAAGCATTCATTAGAACATCCCGATTGAGTTGTTGTGATGCAGTCTGAGTTGGCTGAGTTCGAACGAAACAAAGTTTGGAGGTTAATTCCCAAACCTGATGATGTTTTGATTGTTGGTCTTAAATATGTTGTTAAAAATAAAATGGACAAAGAAGGTAATATTGTACGAAACAAAGCTAGATTAGTCGTAAAAGGTTATTTTCAACAAGAGGGAATTGATTATGAAGAAAACTTTTCCCCTGTCGCAAGACACGAGGCTGTACAAATTTTCCTGGCTTATGCAGATCGTAAGAATTTCGAGGTCTACCAGATGGATGTAAAGTGTGCATTTCTTAAAGGTGTTCTTGAAGAGACGGTCTTTGTCAAGCAACCACCTAGATTCATAAATGATAACTATCCTGATCATTGTTATATCCTTGAGAAAGCAAGCACCTCGTGCTTGGTACGGGACACTTACTAACTTTTTGAAAATCGCTAAATTTAAGCAAGGATCAGTTGATCCCACTTTATTTCGTAAGAAAGTAGGGGATCACCCATGCTTGTTCAAGCTTATGTCGATGAAAATATATTTGGTTCTACTGACCCTTCGTTGTCAAAGGAGTTTGAGGAGCTTATGAAGAGTCAATTCGAAATGAGTATGATGGGGAAAATAAATCATTTCTTGGGTTTGAATATTCATCGAATTAGGGAACAAATTTTCATTAATCAAGAAAACTATACATGAAACCTGCTTGAAATATTTGGAATGACGAATAGCTCGAAAGCTAAAGTTTATATGGCAGTGAGCACTCGTTTAGGTCCTTCGTTGTGAGAGTCGAAATGTAGTGTCTTTGTGTTTGTGTTTGTAAATAACGAAAGTTTAAGGCCTTTCTTTATATTAATTAATTTATAAGGCATATTAGAGTTTCACATGTCAAGTCTAGTCCTTGTATTTTTTTGGTCTGTGAGTACCCTATAAATAGGGTAAGTACTTAGAGGGTAGAGTAAGAACTTTTGCTTATACTCTCTTATACTCGAAATCTCTCTATACAATTCCAGACATCAATTGAGCTAAAAAACATATCTTATTTAGATCTTTGTGTTCTTACCTGCTTTCATTAAATCGATTTATTCAAACACATTTCGTTTCACTCTTTAGACATAACAATCTTATTTGTAATACTAACACTATATTAGTGAAAGTAGTGAACTTGAAAACACCTAGTAAATGTTTTGTTAATGTTGTATTAGGGGAGCTCATGATAACCTCAAGTGTTTGTGAGATTTGAAGTAGGAAAGGCATTTTCATGACAAAGCCGAGTCAATCCTTTTCTAAATCTAATACATTGTTGAGAACTACATTTCTTGACACCGAACCCATTGATATGAATTACTCTATATTTTATTGCAGTTACTTGTGTGAGGGATTATATGTGCTTGATTTAATGTCATCATGTTGTAGTATGTGTTATTAGGAGGTATTTCATGCTAGATGAAGTTGAAAGAAATCAGTTGATTGAAATGCGAAAAGAAATTCAAGAGGACCATGAAAAAAACAAGCCGAATTAGAAGCTATGCGAATAGATATTAACAACCAACGAGAAATATTTGAAGTCGTGATGCGGAAGTTTACGAAACAAGAACCTTGAAGGTCGATAGTTGCTACTATGACTTATTGTCTATGTTTAGTACACATGTAGGACGTTTTATTACTTTTTGTGATTATAGTTGACTAGTTTGTGTTAAATATGAGTTCTGGTTCTTATTTTGAATTTGGACATGTCAAAGGAGACCATGAATTATATAACATATATATGTTATTATTGTTATTGTGTATATTTAGTAGTAATGAATATGCGTAGCAATATAGTAAAACAGATGTAGCGACTGCATGACTAGAAAAAAAATATGTCGCATTAGCATTAGAAAAGTAAAAAAAATAAAGTTGCATTTGACTATAAACAAGGTTTCATTTTTTGCAATTAAAGACATCAAAAAATGTTGCATATACCATAGAGAAAGGTTGCATTTATTTTCTAGAAACATAATATAAGTTGCAACTGATTATAAAAAAAGTTGTGTTTTCGTAACTAATACAGTTTAAAAAAAAGTTGCATCTAAATGTACAAAAATTTCATATTAGCATAAAAAAGTTGCTTTTGCATAACAAATATTGCATTCAAAAAAGGTTGCATCTAAAAAAGATAAGCAACTATTTCAGAAAGGGTTACATTTTCTAAGAAAAATGTTGTTTTAGATCTAATCTCCTAATGCAACCCTTTGGTATTTAGGCATTATGCAATTTTTTCAAGGCCTTATGCAACCTTTTAGCGGGTTTGCATTAGCTTCATTTTTGTTGTAGTGACATAAACATGTTTTAATTACAATTTTTCCATTCTTCCATTTTGACATCCCCAAATTCACGGTCATTTTAAAATTTTTATTTTTGCTTATTTTAAAGTCAGAGTATCCTTTTTAAAGAACAATGTTGCGGAATTTTGTTCCCAGAAAACATGATAAAGGTTTTATCAAAACATTTCCGAAGAAATGTATTTGTTTATATTAAAACATTGGGATGTCATCGTCAATACATAAACATAAGCATAAACAGACGTTACATTCTTTTACACTAGTGATTTACATCTCCTTTAATCTCTCAGTGTAATGTAGCTTCGTATCGACACCTGTGATACAAATAAACTGTGTGGGTGAGGTTGGGAAACCTGGTGAGTACATAGGGTACTCAACCCACAATAATAAAGTTATTATGTTTAATCATCAAACAATAAACCCAATTACCCATCCCCGTTATCTTCTTTATTCTTAAGTATCTTCCCTAAGAATCATCTATTCCTCATTATTTATTCCTAAGGATTGTCCTAAGGAATAGGCACGAAGTCCATCGTTGCCAGGGTTTATATAACAGACACTAAGTCCATAGTTGCCAGGGTTCATCTAACAGGCGCTAAGTCCATAGCTGTCAGGGGTTATCTCATTTATTGACAGTATTATTTTAGGGAGTCCACCCGTAATACATGTCAATGGGGTTTTAGAGTACACCGGGTGAACACATCGTTCACAACACCTACATGCTGCGAGCCTGCTAGTGTTCCACTGGATTGTCTAGAATAGTCTGTGGTTGTCATCTATACTCTGCTAGATGACGGGGCCATCGCTTGCGTCATCGCTTGGTTCATCGCATGGCTCATCACTTCTCACTATCTTTTACCACTCATATATCATCACTCATCATTCATCTTCATCTGATCTTTAATCTACCCATCTTTTACCCATCATAATTATAGGTATAAAATACATATATAGTTTAAACCAATTAAAACATGTATATTTTTGTTCATCCAACATAAATATTAAGTACACAGATAATATGCACACATAGCATGTAATTTATATTAAATACTTCATATCTATGTGTAAGATGAAAGTAACTATGCACTCACTTGTTAAAGTGATGATGCCAAACTCGGGCAGCGCTTCGCTTCTAACAATTCTATTTTCCTTCGACGAAACCTAGCATTATTATCGCTAAGTTTTAGTCTAATCTTTTTCGCGACTAATTATTATTCTAGATTCATCATTAACTCAAAGCCTACATTCATGATCTATCAAGTAAGGAACAACCAGGTAGGATCATATCGGAGGTAGGGTCCGTTTGGTATACGAAGTATACTGTTTGGAAATCCCACTTTAAACACCTCACTAAATCACAGCCTAGACATCATCCCCATAAGTAGATCAATCAGTATAATGACTTGGAATCACTGATATATCTTGTTTATAGGTTCATAATAACGATAATGAACTTAAACATAAGTTATACTTAAAGTACAGTAAGCATAACTCAACTTACAGGGGGTTTAGCTAAAAACCGGGCTCCGTTGGAGCAGAGCTTCTGAGCTGAAAAGCTCTTTTTCTCAGAGCCTTCAGGCACTTTGGGGCTTTCTTCTAGTGCTAGGGGAGTTTCCTAGGGCTTAGGGGTGTTTTGGGAGGTTTAGAGAGATGTTAGAGTGATAGAGAAGTGGGTTTTGGTGTGAGAATTATGGAGACCTTCGCATGCTATTTATAGGATGATATACAACTCAAATCGTCAAGTTATGGCCTACAACTCGTCGAGTTGGTGCCACATGTCACCCTATGGTGGCAAGGCTTGGGGAGAAGGCAATGGCCCAGATTCAGGCACGTCACCCTCTTCGCAGCAGCACCCTGCCGACTTCTAAACCCCGTAACTTTCACATATGAGCTCCGTTTTTGACGTTCTTTATATCCACGCATAGCTATTGACAAGATCTACAACTCCTCTTTTGACTCCATCGGCTAATTCTCGGTCGATTTTAAATTTAACAATATGAGAAGATTACATTGTTAAATGAATGTGTAAAATTCATAACTTCTACATACGGACTCCGTTTTCGTCTGTCTTTTTATCGTTGCGCTCCTATTAATGAGATCTTCATTTCTCATTTAGGTTGCATCGGCCAAAAATCGATCGATCTAAAATTCAAATTCCGGGTTGTGCATTGTTATGCCAAATCTTAGAAAAATCATAACTTCCTCATACGAAGTCAGATTTGGGCGTTCTTTTTATACACGCGCTATGTTTAATGTATACTACGATTTTCGTTTAGATCGCTAAGGATAACAAGTAATTTATCAAGAATTCACGTTTTACGTTACGCGGTGACGTGTCGGTTTTGCCGTAAAACTTCGACGGTTCATAACTTCTTCGTTATAACTCGGATTTCGGCGTTCTTTATATGCACAGAACCCTTGTGACATATACTATAACTTGGTTAAGATTATTTATTCTAAATATTCTTCCATAAAAAATCATTTTTTTACGCTTACTGTCTATAAATTGACTAGCCCGAATCTTCGGGCCTTACATCCATAGAAGATCGTATAAGATCAACATTTCACTGATCAAGTCAAAAAATCAAGGACTTCTTTGATGGTGCCTGTATACATTTCTCCAATTTATGGATGCTACTTCTTTATCATATTCTCAATTATATTTTGCTTCCACTGAAAGATTTATCTACCTTGGTTTGTGGAAGCTCCTCTTTGCTCAAACAAATGAAAGATCATATACCTTAAATATCTTCCGCCGATCGTTTTCGCAAAAAAATATTGTTCTTTAAGCCAATTGTACAATCTAACAAAGCAGGTCCCCCACCCTTTTTTTTCCTCTTCCTCTTAGCCACAAATTCTGAAGATTATTCTCCATTCACCATTCTCATCATCAAACTCTTCTTATTGATCTTATTTTCTATTTGTCCATCTAAACATTCACTTTGACAAAACTTCTACTTACAATTCAATTATACAAATTATAGTTCTTGTAACGTCCCAAAAATTCGCAGTAAAATTTTAGTTTATTTAAAACCATAAACAATACAAACGATTTGTTCCAAAACCAACGAAAGTAATTACATAATTTAAACATCATAGTAAAAGTCATAAAAAGCTAATGCGGAAAACGTCGGGGAGCTGTGCAGTCACGTCGGGCCTTTCCCTTTGCAACCGGAAGTACCTAAAACCATAAACATATAACCATAAGCACAAAGCTTAGTGAGTTTCCCAAAATACCACATACCATACATATCATTGGGCCTAGCCCTAGGGTATATTCCAACCCAACATACAATCATGGGCCCAAACTTGGGGTTTCTTTCAACCTAACATACAATCATGGGCCCATCCTTGGGGTTTCTTTCAACCCATCACATACTCATCGACCCAGCCCTAGGGTATATTTCAAACTGAACATTTAACAATGGGCCCAACCCTGGGGTTTATTTCAACCCACTCATATAAACAGTCATGAGTCACAAAGACAGCTAACATCCGACATACATAATCCAGTGGGCCAAAATTGGTGCCTTCGACCCACAAGTACAATGAGAAGACTCACCTGACCATCTTGACCAAAAGTCAGCCCAGGACAAAAGTTCACAGTCAAAGTCAATGGTTAGAGTTGACTCTAGCCAACCGCCACATCGTAGCCTTCCTTGGCCACATCGTAACCATCACCCAACCAAACATATGGGAAATTCTCAGTCACCACACCGTGGCGACATATGGCCACGTCGTGGGCACTGCGTTTCTAGCAGCTTAATGGATTAAGTTGCTTTCTTCGATTCCAAGAGCTCCAAAAGGTCAGATCTGGTCCATACTATGGTCTAAGTGGATAAATTTTCCAACTTTATCCATTAAGACACCCAAATGGATCAAGATCTCAAACCCTAGGTCCAAATAAATCCAAAATCCATAATGTCTTAACCAATAAGCCCTTAATCCGAAAAAGTTCTTAACCCAACCACTCCAGAAGGGTTTCTAATACCAGATCCATCATAAAGGTGGAAGCTTTATAGATATGTATGTCTAATACATGTCTAAGATACATTTTAGGTACAAAATGAGCTCTAAAGACCAAAACTTAAGCAAATGATAAGAACTTTTATCAAAGACTAGATCCATAACATATAATACTCTTGGGACTCAGGAGAGTCATAAAGTTTCCAAATTTATGAGCTCCTTCCCTTTTAACTTGCTCAAACATGAGGAAAATCGAATAATATTCAAGTTCTAACAACTGAAACTTATAAAGAAAGGAACTTAAACAGTTACAAAGGTCCAAAGACAATATGAGCTGATGATAATGTTGATTCCTTGCAAGCTCCACCAAAAGACCACCTCCTTCTTCTTCTCTTCTTCTTCAAGCAAAGAAAACTCCAAATAGCTCAAGAATCCAACAAGGAATGAAGGCTAGGTTTTCTAATGTGAACAGGGGGAGGGGGTTGGAGGCTGATAAGGAACCCTAAAAATGGATTAGAGGGGTTTAAATAGGAAGGGATGATCAGCTGCCACGTCGTGGCCTTCCTTGGCCACGCGGTGGTGGTCTAAAAATCTCGCGTTCAAATAATTATTGCCACGTTGTAGCCTTCCTTAGCCACGCTGTGGCACAGAGTTTCCTCCGAAACTCCATCTTCGGTCCTTGATACAAGTAAGCTTAACCCATCACTACATTACAAGTATCCCATACGATTCAGTCAATTCTTCCAAAACCCTGATAAAAGTCGACTCTAACATATGATGGCCTTCCAATAATAATAATAGAATCTAACCTTAGTTGGACTTACGTACCCTGACGATGAATGAATCCTTATCCCACTAACTTTAACCAATGAAGAATAACCATAACAAATCAGCCCAAAATCAAAAAGTTCAATACCTTGTCTGACTTCCCGACACACAAAACCATTATGGATCATAGATAATACGAGTCCACTTCGCAAACGACACCGAACGAAACCCTTCTGACCCTGAATTATCCTGCTGATACCACTGGAAAACAGAATCTCTGACCATTCACTGTTGCCAAAAGACCTTTCATTTGAAACCAAGGGTGACTCCCATTGTGAGTCTCAACCCTAAGTGTTAACCCAATACATAACTCACAACCCAACATCCAAATATTCACATATTAATTCTATCTGGGATCTTTTGATTCCATGGTGAGCTTCTACAAAACCGGGATGCAGAATCCCCTACCATCAGACTAAAAATCTTATGCTTGGTCACACCATGAGACTCCGCCCAAGAGTGTAATTGATAAACGATACCCTAGCCTAACTACCAAACTTATTCGGTCCATTGATCAAAGAGTCTCCCTACTCTAATCATAATCTAACATCTTAACTAGGTCAATGACTACCAGGTTCCACCTTCCAAAGTCACACACTTACTGCCCTATGCAAATCCTTGAAATCATGAAAGTTCTGCTAGCCCAAGTTAAACTAACCCATCGAGCCTTGCCCATGGGTTTCACCCATACTAACATAGCCAAATGGGCCTCGCCCACAGATCTCACTTGATCTATCGTAACCAAACAGGCCTCGCCTACGGGTCATACCCATTCTAGATAATCGAACGGGGCTCGCCCATGGGTCTCATCCATCCTAAATAACCAAACAAGCCTTGCCCACAGGTCTCACCTACCAGAGGGCTATACAAGCCTAAAATATCGACACCGCTCCCATATTCCTCATTCCCAACAACTAGTGGTCAATCAATAATAACGGTTCGACTTGATCCAAGCATGCATTATGATCCTCCCACAGTCCAACAACCATTCCTGCATTGGTGTATCTCATCATGGTGAATGCTACGACTCCATCATAGACTTACAACACTTCCACCATAGCCTGTCAACCTTGTGTATCCTACGGCTACCCAGTAGTCTTACAATACTCTGTAACAGCCATGGGCCCAACCCATGGTCTTGCTCTCCATCTACCATACAAAACCATAATCCGTCATGAGTCGAAAACTGATCCGACTATACCCCAATAAAGTGTTCGAATCGTGCTTCAAACCGCAAAGCCTTTATCAGACAAGACATGCAGAAAGTCTCTACCACAACCCTCAACCTGAACCTATTCAGATATCCGCGAAGAGCCACTACTGATGCAACACATATTCAGGCGAAATGACCTGAATTCCCATTCCTTGTGCAAATCTCAATCTAAACCGCAACTAGATTCCATTCTCTACTTGAATAGGGTATGGAACTTTTCCTTTCTCAATACCTGAAATTATTCCCATTAAGCAAAACGGTTCTTCCCACTAGGGTTCATCTGCACTCTGCCAAGCTCGCAATCGATGGATTTCCAAACCATCCCACCACCTCACTATGCCACTACTATCACCATAAGCTTACAAGGATTAAGATTCCAATACTATACAAGCTAGGATACCCACACCCCATACCAGATTAACACCTCAATACCCAAGAAGGAAGACCTTGTTGTACCCAAAATACTCTCTTGAAATATAATTCCAAGACTTTTAGCTGCCTCTACTGATGACAAAGAACTATATACCTCGATCAGAACAGACGAACCACCAATCCAACAACCCATTTGTCAAACATTAATGTACTCATAACATCTCCAATAGTTATTATTCAAATTCTCTTGACAATCCTAATGTCTAAACAAAACCATGCGACCAAAGCACGACCCACTCACTACCGCTCTTACCTTCCTAACGGCAGTGATCATATCAAATATCCTATCAACAATCAGTTGGCATCCATCTTGAGCGGCACAAGAAACTCTGAACTTTGACTTCGTTGTCCCAGCAGGGGACTACCAGCTTCCATAAAATCTCTCCCTAAAAGCTTCTGATGTGAGGACCACACTCACAATCCTGAAAACATGAACCTGGCATCAATTCCCTTGAAATCGCGTTCTGACAAATTCCATTCCCTTCTCAACCAACTTGAAATCCAAATAAGAAAACGAACTTACATTGTATTCCCTTTGAATCCTTGAACTAAACTAACACGTTGATCTGGTTGTTGATCCTCTAAGCAGGACCCTCAGTTCACCTCACCAAGGGCCCATACAATGATGGCTGATGACTCAACTCCAAGTCAACCAGATATGCTCCAATAATGACTCTTGAAATGTAAACTGGCATATGAAGACCCTCGATAATAATAATCGAGCAATCATAAAGAAACTATGATTCTTCGGAGGGGACTAACTAACCGAACATAATATCTTACACAAACAAACGCATGATCCAAAAGCATATATATATATATATATATATATATATATATATATATATATATATATATATATATATATATATATATATATATATAAACAAAGCTTAAAGAAATAAAAAATGAAACGTACTCGGGATAACATCTGATGGAACTCTGGTCTCCCTTTTATGCAACTGAAATGCTCGGCTCGTCACTGCTGAAGTCTTTACGCTGCCCTTACAGCCATCAGTAATCCTCAAAGTAACTTAAGCAACTCCTTTCACTTTTCCACTCATTAACCTCAGATAGTCGACCTTCTTGTGGCCCACCAAATTGCAGTGGAAACACATCGGAACCGAGCCTCGAGGACAGTCTCTGCTGAAAATACCAGCCTGGCCACAATTAAAACATCCCATTCCTTTCTCATGACAGCTCCCCTCATGAGTCCTCCTACACTTGGCATAATGGCCCCGACCCTGATCGCCTTCCAGACGTAAATACTGAGTCTTGGGCCTCTTCGCCTGGCCCACTGCGCTCTGAGCGTGCTCTGACCCACACTTCAATTGTAGTTGCAACTCAATCTTCTGTTCCTGGGATCTAGAAATCATGTCATTCAGGGTCTGACACCCTGACAAGCTCACAAACTCTCTGATGTCCTCCCTCCACATATCGTGATACCTCGCCTTCTTCATCTTCTCGTCCATAGCATACTGCGGAACCAACAAATCCCTCTCTCGAAACTTGGCAGTGATCTCTGCCACGGTCTCTGTAGTCTGGTGAAGATCCAAAAACTCCCTTGCTAGTTGTTACACCTCAATCACTGGTGAAAAATCCTACAAGAATCTCGTAACAAACTCCTCCCAAGACATGGCCACCACAGCTGTAGATCCTAATGCGCAACAGACCTCCTCCCACCAATCATGGGCTCGATTCCTACAAATACATGATACAAATCCTTCATTTTCCCCCTCAGGCCAGAAGCTCGTCTATTGAGCATTCACCATGTCAGCGATCCATCAGCGGCCAGCAATGGGGTCTTTAGCCCCAAAAAACTTCGAAGCTCCACAAGCCTTGAACTCCCGAAAAGAGGGAGTCCGCACTCCGAACTGTCCTGCAGTGATCTCGTCCCAGAAGGCCCCGAGTCACTCATCTATAAGCTCCATAATCCCAAAGCGGTACACGTTCTGATGCCCCTCCATAATATCCATGATCCCCTCCTTGATTGTACCAAAGATCACCCGAGTCTGCTCTAAAATACACCAGGTGATTTCCGACGAGATGAACTCCCACATCCGCTCATTCATTGGCTCAACGCCAGTACCTGAGCCTAAACCAGATCCTCCTCCACGCCTGATCATCACCATTCTTAAAAGCAACCATATACTAATCAGATAATACCGCTAATATCCTCATCCTACAGGCTTCCTAGAATATCCGTGACTTTCCTTGATTCGGGTATGGATCCTGTGCTTTAACTAGTGCACGCCCAATACTACCTTACACACCTATTCATACTTTCCTCAAGAATCATCCCGAATCCTCTAAGTCACATTTTCAAACCGTTACTCCAAATACTCGCTAAAAAGCGTATCCAAACCCACTAAACACTTCCTAGGATCTCCTAGGTTCCTCATCCCACCTGCCATCAACTGCTAAAGATCCCCTACTAATTTCAGCTAACCACTTCATGAATACAATTTCATGCACAAAGCTTAAATAATCCTTCGACTAAAAGACTCAACCCTACAAAGGTTAGACTCAGACGAGAGTTGTGCAATAGGACCAAATCAATCACTCTGAGATTATTTAACCTTTACAGCATGCAACTTAACATATTCATGAAATATTTAGCTTACATCAACAAGAATCCCACAAAGCACAAAGCAAGCAACATTCATGCATTAACACTCCAAACCACAACCAATCATATGACATCCCAATCTCACTTGCTACTACCATGTTAGGAACTTCTGCCCTCACTGTCGATTGCCTTATGCATGCAAATTATACACAATATAGTATCAAATAGTCTATCGAATAAAAGACTCTACCTTAAGACCTAACCAGACGAGGAGCAGGAAATAAGGCAAAATCAGTCATTTTAGGGCTATATAATCCTAATAATATACAATTTTTAAAGCATAGACTTAACAATTACTTTTACCAATACATATTCCAAATCTAACATAACATCCAATTCCTCCTAGGCTACAAGGCATCACATATCAGGACAATCTATCATGCAATTCCTGTAAGTATCCTTAGCTTTATCCTAGCATGCAAGCATTCATATCATATAACATATTGACATGTATGGTTATTTTGGGAATCACTTACTTGAGCACGGCTGACTACATGCATCCCACCTCTTTTTCTTTATAAAAATATTTTTAGAAATTTTGTTTTCTTTCAATAAAATTACAACTTCCTCTGTTTGAGTTAAGACACACCCAAGAGTGTGCCCAAGTCCCTCAAACCAAGGCTCGGATACCAACTTGTAGCATCCCAAAAATTTGTAGTAAAACTTCTATTTTTTTAAAACCGTAAAAAAATGATATGTTCCAAAATCAACCAAAGTAATTATATCATTTAAACATATGAGTAAAAGTCATAAAAAGCTAATGTAGAAAACATTATGGGATGCTGTGCAATCATGTCGGACCCTTCCATTTGCACCCGGAAGTACCTAAAACCATAAACACATAACCGTAAGCACAAAGCTTAGCGAGTTTCCCAAAATATCACATATCATATATATCATTGGGCCTAGCCCTGAGGTATATTCCAAACTAACATACAATAATGGGCCCAGCCCTGGGGTTTCTTTCAACCCAACATATAATCATGGGCCCAGCCCTGGGGTTTCTTTCAACCCAACATATACTCATGGGCCCAACCCTAGGGTATATTTCAACCTGAAGATATAACAATGGGTCCAACCCTGTGGTTTATTTCAACCCAATCATATAAATATGCAAGAGTCACAAAGACAGCTAGCATCCTACATACACAATCTAGCGGGTCGGCATTGGTGCCTTCGACCCACAAGTACAATGAAAAGACTCACCTGACTCAAGAATCAGCTAAACCACATCTCAAAGCCTTGCAATCGTTGCTACCACACTCCTATCACATCATACAAGGTCCATCCTTAGTCTATACACTAAAACCGACCATCTTGACCAAAAGTCAGCCCAAGACAAAAGTCAACAATTAAAGTCAATGCTTAGAGTTGGCTTTAGCCAACCGACACATCGTAGTTTCCTTGGCCACATTGTGGCCTTCACCCAGCCAAACATATGGGAAATTCCCAGTCGCCAAGCCGTAGGCACTGCGTTTCTAGCAGCTTAATGGATTAAGCTGCTTTTTTCAATTCCAAGAGCTCTAAAGCTCAGATCTGGTCCATACTATGGTCTAAATGGATAAATTTTCCAACGTTATCCATTAAGACACCAAAATAGATCAAGATCTTAAACCCTAGGTCCAAATAAAGCCAAAAACCCATAATGTCTTAACCAATAAGCCCTTAATCTGAAAATGTCCTTAACCCAACCACTCTAGAAGGTTTCTAATACAATATCTATAATAAATGTGGAAGCTTTATAAACATGTATGTCCAATACATGTCTAAGATCCATTTTCGGTTAAAAAAATGAGCTCTAAAGACCAAAACTTAAGCAAATGATAAGAACTTCTGTCAAAGAATGGATCCATAACATATAATACTCTTGGGACTCAGGAGAGTCATAAAGTTGCCAACTTTATGAGTTCCTTCCCTCCAAACTTTCTCAAACATGAGGAACATGGAATAATATTCAAGATCTAACCACCAAAAGTCATAAAGCAAGGAACTCAGACACTTACAAAGGTCCAGAGACAATATGAGGTGGCTATAATGTTGATTCCTTGAAAGCTCCACCAAAACATCACCTTCTTCTTCTTCTTCTCTTCTTATTTAAGCCAAGAAAACTCCAAAAAGCTCAAGAATCAAACAAGGAATGAAGGTTAGGGTTTTCTACGGTGAAAGGGGGGGGATATGGAGGCTGATAAGGAACCCTAAAATGGATTAGAGGGGTTTAAATATGAAGGGAACCCTAAAAGAGTCATGAGCGATCAGCTGCAGCGTCGTGGCCTTCCTTGGTTACGCCGTGGTGGTCCAAAAACTCCCACAATCAAATAATTATTGCCACGTCGTGGCCTTCCTTGGTTACGATGTGGCATAGAGTTTCCTCCGAAACGTCATCTTTGGTCCTTGATAAAAGTAAGCTTAACCAATCTGTAACATAAGTGTTAAAGTTGTAACCCCTCAAATTTTCTACACATACATTTATACGGATATATCTGAGTTTTCTAACAAATACGAAATTCTATAAAAATTAAAACACTTTACATCCCATGTATAATCACGGGTTTACAATAAAATCTATCAATTAAACAAGCAACAAGGAAAATAATTAAGTATAAATTATGCTTTTATACTAATTCATTATGCTCCAATATTCTCATGTATCATGACTACTACCTAAACTTGCAAAACGTGAAAATATCTACTATATTAGACCATAGGTCTGGTGAGTTATATTATAGTATGTTTTTATGTTAATATACTCATCTTCTAAGCTTTCCATCTTTATATACTCTATATTTCTTCTTTAATTCTTTCTCATAATCTACCATCTAATATCTTCCTTTCATAGCATACATTTCTATTCTTCTCATTCATTTGTCCCTTCTATATTTTTCTTATCTTTACATTCTCTACCTTATGTCCTCTTTTCTTATACTCTCATCTATTCTCAATCTTTCTCATCTCATCTTTCTCTGTTCTTTCTATACTATACTCTTCTTCTCTACTCTTTTCTTTTCATCTTTTATTCTTTCTTAGCCTCTTCTCAGGCTCATCCCATGCTTTATACATACTATATATTCTCTTACGTTATCTCTCTCGTACTCTTCTTTTCTATTTATCTTTTCGCTTCTCCTATACTCTATCTCATATCATCTTTCTTTAGTCTTTTCTCTCAAATGCATGCCTTTCTTATACCCTTTCTCTACTCTTTTCTCATCTCTTACTCTTAGCATGCATGTCTCATACTCTTCTTACTCTTCAACTATATATTATCTACTGTAATGCATCATAATTCTATTCTCATATAGACCCAACGGTCCCATATCATGCTATACTCTCATCTACTCCCTCCATCCCATATTTACTATCCAATTTTGATTTTTTAAGTTTTATTCTTTAACTTTGACTTTAAATATTATTATTTGTGTTATATTTTACTTATGAAACTTATATCAATGAAAATACATTTAAAACACAAACCATTCATATATTTTGCATCAAGTATTATATATCGAAAATAAAAATATTTAATGTCAAATTTGAAGCATAAAGATTTCAAAAGTCAAAAGTAGACAATAAATATAGGACGGAGGTAGTATTTTCTACGTGAAACAACATCCTACTAACATTACTGGATACACTCATCCAGAATTACTCCCCTCTGTTTTGATCTCTCGTGGATCCTTAATCATTCTTTTTCTCTTGAATCCCTCACAAATTTCTTACTCTTAATCCCTCACGGATCTTATCTACGTTCTTAAGAGAACTCTCTTTCCTGATTCCACTCGTGGAACCTTTCCTCTCTTATCTATCCCCACATAATCTTATTCTCGTAGGAACCATATTCTACATTCTCAAAGGAATCATCATCTCTTTCCCTATAGGGAACATAATCTCATTCCGAAGTAATCATACTCTTCTTCCCGATCGAATCATCTTTCTACACTTTTACTAATATTTCATTTAACTCATCACATGCCACTTGTCCTATGGGCAATCTATCTCTTTACCTCATCAAGAGATAACGTACTACTTATCTTGTACTTAACTCATTAAGTACTTAATATCTACCTTCTTCTAACATCTCTTAGGTATTCTACACAATACCATTAACATCTACCCATACATACATACACTTATGATTATAGTACACATAATCATAATCTTTCTCTATCTACTGAAAGAACAAATGGATCTGGTGCGCAGGGACAAGGTTTGAAAATTCAAACCTTGAGTTAATACTTTAAGATCAATGTCTGCTTACTAATGAATATTCCAGTCAAGTCTGGATAGACCAGTCAAGTCTGAGTTAATGTATTCAACAAATATTCAAGCTATAAATAAAGAATGAGAATTAAGATCAAAGTAAAGTTAATAAATGAAGAACAAAGAGAATTTTGTAAAGAAAGTGAAGTAAGTGAAATATTGCTAAAAAGTTTGAACAATCCGTCATTTGATTTAACAATGAATGCTCCTATAAATAGGAGAATGAAGTACATGGTACTAACCGATTACATACATAGGACTGGATAAAAGAGTTACATCTGACACTCTGAATATCCGTGTTGACAAAAATACTAAGTCTTGTGACAAGTTAAATCATACTAAATGACAAAGACAATAAATGCACAAAGACAAAACATTTATTCGGATAGACTAACATTCCAGACACATAGTCCATTCCAGAATGCCTTCACTGATCTTCACTTCCGGAGCATATATTCAAGTCCGGACACAACTGAGATTCCGGAGCATAGCTCCAATTTCGGACACCATCAAAAACACTTCGGAACTCTGACTAACTACAGATTGGGATTTCTAGAGGTTCATTTTCAGGTTCTAACAATATCCCCCTAAGTGAACTTAACAATCAAGTCAGATTAGTTTGCTTCTTCCTTGATGAACGTGTACACTCTGAACATCCAATCTCTGACCTCAACATACCATTGTAGTTGACTTACAAACTTTGCCTTGACCTGTTCAGAAGCTTCGGATTTGGAAGCTCTACTGATGAACTTCTTGAGGGATTTTGTTGGAACTAGGTGTTTGTCAAGGACTCGGAAAAAGTCCTTTTTGTTTGTCTTCTTCATCTTGTACACAAACCCTGGAATCAGATCATCAATAGACCTTCAGCTAGTAGTTCAGTTTCTGGAAGCACATATTCAATCTTGGCAACAAAGTCTTCAGTCCTGTACAGATGAGCTAACTCATAGTTGCATCGACAAAATTCCGTGACATAGTCGTTGAGAAATCCTAATGTTGCATGGTAAGCACCCATGCTTATGTCATCTTTTTGAAGACTTCGGAGATGAGCAGCAATGGTAAGGACATTGTTCGGATTCATTGCAGGGAAGTCAGCATCGGTGATGGTGCGGTATGCTGGTTTGTTCCGGATGATGTGATATCGGAACAATGGACAATTGAGTTCAAATTTCACCAAAATCTTTCTTCCAAACCCAGAGATCTTTGAAATTTTCTTCCTCGTCCACACTTCCTTTTGAGGTTGTGCGTTCTTGGAGTCGAAAGTTTTCAATCTTTCACGCTCAGTCTGAATGATTAATTCCGGAGCATCATTTGGGTGGAGAGGGGCAAATTTGGTGTAGAATTTGCTGAATGGAGAGAGAGGCAGATCAAGTTGTTCGGAATCAGTTGTAGTGACATCATAGTACATAAAGGGTACTATGTTCGAATCATGAATGATGCTTTCACGACATAGTGGAGAGATATCACTCATCGTATCATAGTTATCTTTAAGAGCTTGGATCTGGATGCTATCTTCCAGTGCTTTGTTGATTTCCTACTGAGACCATCAAAATTTTTGCTTTGGTGGAGGTCCGGAGTGGAAGGCTTGATGTTCGGCTGTGATGGGTTTCTTGCCTTTGTCTTTCGTTAGGGCAGAGATGACATGTGCCATGTTCTCATTAATAACAAATTCCGGGGTGGGCATCGGAAGAGGTTCTTCCGGAATGACATCAGGGATCCGGAGTGGGGAACCTTGGTCAATAGGATCAACCTTTGGATCCGGAATCGGTGGTAACATTGAAGGAGTGGCTCGGAAAGCTTGAGTGGTAAGAGTGGTTTTTGCCTTAGTGATCTGCATTGCCCTTTGAAGAACATCAGGTAAAGAGGAAGGCCAAGAGACTGCAGACCAGATCCTTTTTTCTTCTTAGGTCAACACCTTTGGGAAAATCTTCCTTGGGGATTTAAGAGCAAGAACTCCATTAGTGACATATTCATCTTCTTTACTCATCATCATCATCATTGATTCCTAGAACTACGGAAAGAACTTGGACTTCATCATCAGAATTGACATCTTCATCTCAGAGTTGAAATTCCGAGGCAGTCTTCCATGGTTGACTTGGGCCTTCTCCTCCTCTTGCATCGGTGGCCTTGGAAAGCAGTGCAAGCATCAATGACTCCTTCAGATCAGAAAACTTTTCAAACACCTTTTGAAGACCGGTGCTGACTTGAAGAGTGAGAGCATCATAAGCTTCAGCAGTTGGTGCTTGGGAGGAGAGATGATCAAATAAATGTCCAAGGATAGCGAGCATCTCATAAAACTTGCGATTCGAAACATCAACCATGTTCTAGGTAGATCATAGCAATTTGATGAGGACTTGCTGTATGATCAAGTTCATCTCATCCTTCTTCTTAATTTCCTCCTCCAACCTCTGAATCTGCTTCTCATGACGAACATGGGTCTACTTGATGAGATCATTGGTAGCAGCAACCAAGTCGTCATGGACTTTGAGCATTGTGGTGATTGTATTGAGATAGTGCTCAACGGAGGCATCATATTTTGCTTCAACTTCTTCGATAGAATGTTTAAGCCGGGGGGAGATTAGTTGATCTAGTTGAGCTTCTTGTTCAGCTACGGAAGGTCCGGACTGTTTTGATAAGGACTGGAGAATTGCGTCTAGCTTGGAGTCCAGTCCGGAAACCTTTGCATCAGTCTTGGTGTTTAGCCCTGCCACGAAAGTCTTGAGAGAGGTGACCTTCTTCATTGTATATGACACATTTTTTTGTATGTCAATATGAGCGAACGGATCAATGTATTCTCCACCAGAGGATCCGGTGTCAGAGTTAGAATGTTGAGGCTTGGCTTTGTGAGATGTTGGATTGATGGAAGGACCAGGTTGGTTGGTGTCATCATCTTCTTGAAGCTTGTGGGTGGAGTTATTGTCTTCATCTGGAGTGGATGTGGATGATCCAAAATCAAAGGTAAATTTGGAGGTGGATGGCTTTAACTGGAATCGAACAGAAGACATGAAATGAGTGTCCGGAATGGTGATACCTTCATCATCAAGCATAACCTCTTCTGAGAGTTCTTCATTCGGATCAGTTTGGATGAGGTTTTTGTGAGGATTTACTGGAGATTCTTTGGAGGCAAGCTCTCGATCAGCATCAGTGTCGGTAGGAGCAACATGTCACACCCCCAAACCGGAATGGCAGAAACGTTCGGGGGTGGAGGACGTCATGCTCAGTATCACAACACATGCATCATAGTAATCAAAGTAACAACAACCATTGAATTAATATTAAAGTGTTTACATTGTGTTCAAATCACATAATATTGACTCCAAAAGTAAATAACCAAACAAGGACATGAAACTACTATGCTCCATCTTCTGAATCCTGGTGCATGAACCTGTCTACAAGTTCCTGAGAATACAAGTTATTTTGAAAGAGTAGATCAGCATTCAAGCTGATGAGTTCATAAGCATTTTGATTTAGAAAACAGGTTCTATGTTCTTTGACAAGTGTGTTATCTTTCTCCAGAAAAAAACCCTTATATTTTCTAATATAATGAATGTTAAGATAAGTATATTAATACCAGTTCCTTCTATAATCTCTTATCTCATACTAGCTACATGGAAACCAATATCGAAAAGATGGTTAATTGTATGGATCTGCCCTAAGCCCACAACCAAACAAGGAACAGGAAATGGGGCGGAAACCACACATTCCACAGTCTATCAGATATTCTTCATACGTAACCCGGATGTATAAACTAAGGGATTATAGAATTAACAATGAATATTCGATAGTTGAATGATAATCCGGTTGTTTTTAAAGTACTGATGTTTTTCCGGGAAAATCCTATATTTTCCCCCTAAGTGTGAGTTGTTGCTTTAATTGTTCCAAAACTGAAAAGTACAAGTATTTTCCATACTTATGTTATTAAAGCATTGATCATGAAAAGTATATTACTACGTAAATATATCGTTGTTATCTACTTGCGAGTTTTATGACCATACTAACTGATACAACGTGAATCGGACACCAATATCCTTTATGACTTTGTCACCCATAGACCTGACGGTCCTACTGTAGCTAACAGCAAGGTGCAGGATTGTCAGTCCCGTATAGATCTATACACAAACTCACGCTCTCCCTCAAGGAGACTTGGTCAATAAGGGTAGTCTTCCACTAGTACATATGTAAGTACCTAAAGACGTGTCTCTCAAACTAGATTAACGACTTTACAAGTAATAATAATACGAAAACCCTTTTTATAATTAACAGATAAGTTTATAAATAGATACTTTCGTTCCCTAAACTATATACTTATTGTAGTTTATAGATTTGTATGATGTACGGTTCTTGAACTTGTAAAACGATGTATTGAATCCCAAACTATACCAATTATAGTTTGCATGTGTGTTAAAAACATGCAATTATAATTGTGAGTTCAGAACTTCCCTTATGCTCAGCATATTACAAAAGGGATAAGATATCTAAGCATTTTTATAAAATGTGGTGATCTTTTGGTTAAATCAATTATATAAGTTTTCGTCCTGTTGAAATTTTGTGCATAAAGTTCATAAAACCATTTGTGTTTGAATTGTATTCTCCCCCTAAAATGTGAAAATAATAAAAGCGTAGGGGTATGAACTCACTGTTGGTTGCGTGAATGTGCCAGACAACGAGACTGGAAACGAAGACCCTCAAGTTGATATACGCGGCACTTTACGGGATCCTAATAATAATTAAATACATACACACATATTATTAGCGAAACCATTAATTATAGTGTTTGAAAAACACTTGTTTTTGGTTAAGGAATGTTACCGAGACTCGATCGAAGTGGAGAAAGTGGGTTTTCAGTCAAGTTCACGACTTGGGAAGGTTAGCGGTCGTGAACTGTCTCGGCCATGAACAGCCCTTGAATGGTTCACGGCCGTGATCAGTGTTCTTGAAGTAAATATGAAGGTTTGAAGGGTACACGACCGTGAACTGTCTTTGGCCTTTGAAGATTTGAAGATTTGAAGGGTTTGCGACCGTGAACTCAAGAACAACAATATTGGATTCGATGAAAAATGCATTTTAGGTGCTCCACACAACACCTAAAGGTGATTCTTGATGATTTTCGGAAGGAAAGGGGGTATTTTCATGTTTGCGGTTGAGAGGTTAGAGAGAGAATGGGGGGATTTTTCGGCCAGAAAAGTGTAAATCAGGATAGCACACACACACATATATATATATATATATATATATATATATATATATATATATATATATATATATATATATATATATATATATATATATATATATATATAGGGGGTTCATGGTCGGTGGTGGGGGCCACCAGCCGTGAACGGGTTTACGACCATGATCGGGTTCACGACCGTGAACACCAGTCATGCCGGTTTCTCACTGATTATCGAAGTAACTCGGGGTTTCGCGCGATTTTGGTTCCGACTCATGTATAAAATTCAATTATATAAGCTATCGCTTTTCCAAGCTATAAGAATTTGACGGAACTAAATAAAAATTCAAAATTTATATAACGGGATCAGCGAACGTTAACGACAAAAGGTTCGTGTTGTCACATCGGTGAAGGTGGGTTGCACCTGATCCCACATCGGCTGGGAAGGAGAACTAAGCATTCCTTGAAAAGGGTGTTGATACCTTCCCTATCACAACGTGTTTTAAAGCCGTGAGGGCAGCAGATCCCATAAGAACTCTACAGTAAAGCGTGCTCGGGCGGGAGTAGTACCGGGATGGGTGACCCCTTGGGAAGTCCTCGTGCCGAGTCGCCCAAAGCGGACAATATTGAGATACGTGCCAGAGGGGGATGTTACAAATGGTATCAGAGATAGGGCACGGGTCGATGTGTTTGAGAGGGATGTCAAACCCTATAATTGGGGGTGAAGGTGGGTTGCACCTGATCCCACATCGGCTGGGAAGGAGAACTAAGCATTCCTTCAAAAGGGTGTGGATACCTTCCTTATCACAACGCGTTTTAAAGCCGTAAGGGCAGCAGTTCCCATAAGATTTCTGCAGTTAAGCGTGCTCGGGCGGGAGTAGTACCGGGATGGGTGACCCCCTGGGAAGTCCTTGTGCCGAGTCGCCCAAAGCGGACAATATTGTGATACGTGCCAGAGGGGGATGTTACACAACATAATGTTGATTGCTCTGGATAGCTCGGTTCCTCATGGAAATAAGTATAGTTTCAACCTGAGATTGTGTAAGATCCGGACGCCTCGACACAGCCCTGTTAACCTAGTCTTCCCACAATGGATCATTAGCTCCGGGTCGTCCTGTACTCCTTCCGGGTATTAGACCAGTTGGGTCATCCGAAGTTGGGGGGGCAACTCCAGCTTCGGAATGCTTAGGGTCCGGAACAGGGGTTCCGGAGTGTGTGCGTGATGAAAAAGATGGGATATCAAATTTGACTCGTGGGTGTGTTCTAGGGGGGAGGGGGGCAAGGAACTTTTTTCAACACCTACATCACCTTGTTAGGAAGGTGTAGGTGGTTTATTAGCAGACTCCCCGTGTGTGTGTGCTAGTGATGTTGAAACATCAAGGGGTACCTCAGATGAGTGGGTAGGTGGGGTGTTCGGATGGCCAGAGTCAGCTGGAATGTCCTGAACTCCTTCCTGTTGAGAGGAAGAGCTGACTTTGGATCTCGTTTTCGGCTTTGTCTTGGTTGGAGAAGTCTTCCGTTTAGCAGAATTTTTGATTTTGACTTCGGACATGGTGGGATTGGCCTCTTCCGGAATGGGCTCAATAGAGACAGGGGCAGGTTGTGTTGGGCTGAACACAATCGAAGTCTCTAAGTGGTTTTTCAAATGAATGGATCCGGAAGGAATTAGGGCCAACATATGGTCCGAAAGTCTTCTAACAGGACCAAAGGATGATTGGTCCGGAATGCGGTAGTGCTTAATGGTTTTGAAAGTAACACATACCTCTTTCGGAATAGTTGAAATAGGAATCAGTTCGGATCTTTCTTTGTAGAGTTCCTGAATCGTCAAAGCCCAAAACCTAGGGCTTGAAATCTCGTTGTGTTTTCTCTTGATGTCAAACTTCCGAAAATCCTGCCATAACACCTCCGGAAGATCGACTGCATTGATTTGTCTGGAGTAGATGTTGTATACCACGTAAAGCCAATCTTTGCTTAGGGTGTCCGTACCACCATGCTTTCCAGACAGCCCACAGATGATAAAGTGCATCAGCACGGTCCATAGTCCAGAAACAGCTGATTTCTTGAAATCCTTGGCCCTGTAGTCTTGGTTGTATCCGATGTGAATCAAGAAGAGTTGAAATTCTTCTACAGTAGGTTCTTGAACCTTGAAACCTTCAGGATTTTCAGCAACACCAATGGCCCTAAGGAAGGTTGATTTGTGAATGGGCACAATCCTATCACCAGTTAACTTTGTTTCTAGGATGCCATCTTCAATTTTGATCCTCGAAAAAGCAGTATGCAAGAGATGAAGTGGAAGTGGTGGTTCTGGAACTTTTGTGAGTGGAATGGCAATAGGATGATGAGCGATGAGCTCGATCATCACTCGAATGGGTTCGTTGAAATCCAAGGGATTTATCGAGAACAGTTGAGCCATATCCTTAAGAAACGGTTCAGATGATTGAGAAGAGGATGAGTCTTTGGATGATTTCTTCTTAGTGGCAGTCTTCTTTGGTGTTGAAACAGTTGCGGATGGTTGTTGAGTTGAAGATTGGGAAGCCACTGAAGAACTGTTATGATAGCTTCAAGAACACGAAGATCACAGAGGGTTTTGAGGGTTTTTTTAGAGTTTTTTTTTTGTTTTTGAGCGCGTAAAGAGGTAAATGAGGGTTTTGAGGTGTATTTATAGGTAAGAAATATGGGTCGGGTCAGGAAAAGTAATGATGAGGATCCGAAACTCAACCGGGTAGCATTAAATGAATAACCATTTATAGAGGTGAGTTGACTTGTGAAGGGAAAGGTAGGGATGGCTTTAAGCTTATAATGGAAATTCCAAACGGCGATTTGATGGTTGCTTTTGGAGACGTGCGATCGTGGTACGAGTTTCAAGGAAGATAAGGATCCTCAAAAGTTACCGTTACAAAAAAAAACATTTCACCTTATAGACCCTTGGGTTTCTGGGAGATTGATTTCGGACAATTTGAGAACCGGAGGGTAAAGAGGTAAGTTCCGGATTGTGAAAATTTGAAGAAAAATTCTGGAATGTGATCGGTCTAGAGTAAATCTTTGAGATTCCGGAGTCAAACATGTTTGAATTCCGGTGCAGAAATCCTTTGAAACATTCTGGAGTAAATTTTGAGAGATGAGTCCGTAGAAAAATTCCGAAAGGATAATTTTTGTGTTCCGGAGTGAAAATTGAAAGAATTTCTGGAATAAGATTTGCAAGACTTCCAGAACAAGATTTAAAAAATTTCCAGAGTAGAATTTAGGCAAATTTCGAAGTAAAAAAATCAATACCTTTCCGGAGTGGAATTCCAAGATGTATATTCCGAGACAAAATTGTAACCATTGTAACTATATTGGTCCTTGGACATCAAGGAGCTTTGAGGCTGTACATCTTAACACTGAGATGGAAGGTTAGATAAAAAGACACATAAAATGATCCTGATGGTTCCGAGAGGTAATGATTCCGAAGAGTAAAAGATTTTGTTCCGGAATCAACTTATACTTTTTTTTTATGTTGCCATCAAAGCGTACATTTCTCTTGAAAGAATTGAGGATCAGGCATCATCATACCCATTTTGTTCAGAAAACCAGTGAATTTGGTTTCGTCTAATTCCTTAGTAAAGACATCAACAATTTCATCGTCAGGTGGAACAAAAATAAGTTCAATATTGCCATTTAAAACATGATCTTCTATGAAATGGTACCGTATGTCAATGTGCTTCGTCATGGAGTGCTGAATTGGATTGTGTGAAATCGCTATGGCACTTTGAGAATCACAATAGATAGGAATGCGTTGAAAGCGGTAACCATAATCCAAAAGTTGAGATTTCATCCATAGAACTTGAGAGGTACAGCTGGCAGCAGCAATGTATTCTGCTTTGCCTGTAGAGAGTGCAATGCAGTTCTGTTTCTTGGATGACCAACTAACCATTCGATCACCTAAAAATTGACAGCCGCCTGATGTGCTTTTCCTATCTAGTTGAAGACCAACATAGTTTGAATCTGAATACGCTTGAAGTAGGAAACTCTCATTTGCTAGGTACCAGATTCTGAGACTCTTTGTACCTTTGAGGTATCGGAAAATTTGTTTCACAGCCAAGAGATGAGACATCTTTGGGTTGACTTGAAATCTGGCACACAAACATGTTGAAAACATGATGTCCGGACGACTTTCTGTGAGATAGAGCAGGGATCCAATCATTCCTCTATACTTCTTTTCATCAACTGCTACACCTGAAGGGTCGAAAAAGATCTTGTGACCGAAGCCTATTGGTACATTGGCTGAGGCATAGGTGTCCATTGAGTACTTTTTGAGGAGTTATGAAATGTACTTCTCTTGGTGAATGAAAATTCCTCGGTTAGTCTGTTTGACTTGGAGGCCAAGAAAGAAGCTTAGTTCCCGATTCATGCTCATTTGAAATCTATTGACCATTAACTTAACAAAGGCAACAACCATTGAAGAATCGTTGGATCAAAAAATAATGTCGTCATCATAAATTTGGACCAGCATGAGATGCTTTCCATTTGACCTTCGGAATAGAGTGGGATCTAAAATTCCTCGTTGAAAACCTGAACACTTGAGAAAATCTGTGAGGGTCTCGTACCATGCGCGATGAGCATGCTTTAGGCTGTAGACACTTTTCCGGAGCTTGTAGTAGTAGTTCAGATACGAAAGATTAACAAAACTGGGAGGTTGTTGAAGATATACTTCAGTGTCAAGTTCACCATTAAGAAAAGCACTCTTAACATCCATTTGGTAAACTTTGAAGCCTTTGTGAGCAGCATAAGCAAGAAAGATTCTGATAGCTTCAAGACGTGCAATAGGAGAAAAAGTCTCATCATAATCAAGGCCTTCAATCTGTGTAAATCCTTTAGCCACCAATCTTGCTTTGTTTCGAATGATAACTCATGCATCATCTAACTTGTTGCGAAACACCCATCTAGTACCAACAATGGGATGATTCTGAGGGGCAGGGACGAGAGACCAAACTTCATTTCTATCAAATTCTACCAATTCTTCTTGCATGGCAGTAATCCAGTCAGCATGTTCTAATGCTTCCTTGATGGATTTGGGTTCAACCAACGAGATAAATGCTGAAAAATGACATTCATTTTGAACACTTGTGGTAGATCGAGTTTGTACACCAGCGTTTGGGTTTCCGATTACTTGGTTCGGAGGATGATCCTTGGTCCAAGCGTGTAACCTTGGAAGTTCTTGTGCAGCAGACGATCCAATATCAACAGTAGGATTGAGTTGCTCCCCCTGAGAGGTTTGAAATTGAGGGTGATGCTCCCCCTAAACTTTTGAACCGGAGAGGTTGACATCATCATCAAAAGGGAACTCAAAGAAATTTTCATTATCATCAATGTTGAAAGGATTGGAGTCGTCGAAATCAGCAGCTGCATCTAGGAAACCATCCACATTTGATTCAAGAGAGGGTTGACCATTCTCCCCATCAACATGAGCGGGTTGAAACGGTTCGGAATGAAATGGAGGAAGACTTGGGATTGGACCAGAGAAATTTTGAGAAACAAGAGCTTCCAGAGTTGAGATGTGCCTTGTTCGAGATTCCGAATCAAGGGCTATTTCGGAAGGTCCAAAGAGAGTTTCAAAGTCAAC
Source organism: Lactuca virosa (assembly GCF_052849685.1). Taxonomy (NCBI): domain Eukaryota; kingdom Viridiplantae; phylum Streptophyta; class Magnoliopsida; order Asterales; family Asteraceae; genus Lactuca; species Lactuca virosa. The sequence goes on from NC_136429.1 coordinate 159,290,576, forward strand.
TTCAAGGATTGTTTGCTGGTTCAGACATCCTGACACTGGAGCATCGGACTCCATAATGTGAGCTGTAACATGGGTTGTGTGACATCCCCTAATTTCTCGGCCAGAAAAGACCGATTTTATTTATGCTTTTTTAAAATAAAATCAGAGAAATCCTTTTATAAGATGTTGCGGAATTGGTCCCCATAACAAAACATGATAAAAGTTTATCAAAACCTTTCTTTAAGAAATATATAATTTCATTTCATATCAAAACCTCGGGATGTCATGTTCCGATACAGATCAAAAGCATAAACAAGACATTATAAGCCTTACAACATTTATATACAACTACTGGCCTATAATCCAAAAATCTCTCATCATCCTCCAACTATGCTCGGGGTCCACTACCTGTAATCATAAAAAGCTGAGTGGGTCAGGCTTGGGAGCCTGGTGAGCATATAGGGTTTTCAACCCACAATAATAATAAACTTATCAAGTTCACCAATCAACAATAACCCTGATTACCCATTCTCGTTGTCCTCACTTTACGTCCCTAAACACCTATCACAAGGGACCTAGCCTAAGGAATATCATCGGGATGAACACTACTGCTAAGGGGACTCCTCAGCCATACATGTCCTAAAGGCAACCATGAGGGGGATGGAGTACGCCAATGAACATTTAGTTCACCAACACCTACAAGTTGCGAACCTGCTAGTGTTCCACTGGATTGTCTAGAAAAGTATGTGGTCGTCATCTATACTCCGCTAGACGACTACAACAACAACAAGATCGAGGCCTCTCACCATTTTAACATACACAGACTATTTTATCTACCCATGTTCTACCCAACATATTTGTAGATAAAATACATATACAGTTTAGAACTTGTATAAAACATCTGTTCAACAGTCACCTCAAATAAACACTTAATATAATTACACATAGCACGTATTTTATAGAAAATACTTCATATCTAGGTGTAAGATGAAAGTGACTACACACTCACATGATTTACTGATAATCGGGCAGCACTTCGTTGCCTAAAACGATCGTTTCTAATAAAACCGGAAGTTTTATTGAGAAACTGGGCTCTGCGAGGGTCGGGCTTCGAAACCGAAAAGACAAATTTCTCGGGCTTCTCGGGCACTTCGGGGCGTATTTTGGGGCATATTTCGGGTGTTTGGTATAATACCGGGGATTTGGGGAAGTTGGAATGAAAGAAATATTGAAAAAGCGGCTAAAAATGACAAGTTTTCAAAGTATCCCAGGGAGGTCTCGCACCCTCCTATTTATAGGGGCGAGGCTCCTGATCCAAGGGCTGAGAAGCCTCCACGCGTCAGTAGATCCGGAGCGAGGCCACGTGGGTTGCGCATGCGAGGGTCCTGCTGGCAGCTTCTAAGTGGACCGAGGTCTAGGGTCCGAGGAGGGGGGTTCGTGGCTCACCTGCGAGGCTCGGACAAGTGAGAAAGGGGCACGCGTCGGACACCCATTCGACCGTGGCTTCAGATGCGAGGGCAGGCGACACGTCTCGGATGACTCAGCAGATTTCGGACACGTGGCACGTTTTGAGCGAGGGTGACGTGGCCGAAGTCCACTTATGCGAAATTTCTCGGATTTGACATTTTTTCTTGATTTTTGTGCAAAAACTTCTAAAATCCATAACTTTCGCATATGAGCTCCGTTTTTGACGTTCTTTATATGCACGCGTAGGTAAAATTACGCTCTACAACTTTCGTTTAGACTTCGTCGGCTAATTTTGAATTTAATTTTTATATTATTATTTTTAACAGACCGGGACAGGAAATCCGTTAAAAATTCATAACTTCTTCATCCGACGTCCGTTTTCGTCTGTCTTTTTACCGTTGTGATACTATTGGCGAGACCTTCGATTCTCGTTTAGGTCGTGTCGGCTAAAAATCACTCGATCTAAAATTCGAGTTTTTAGCTATCTATTGCTAAGCTGAAACTTAGAAAAATCATAACTTCCTCATACGAAGTCAGATTTGGGCGTTCTTTTTATACATACTCTCGGTTTAATGAACACTACGACTTTCGTTTAGATCACTAAGGCTAAAAAGTAGTTTATCAAAAACTCACTTTTTACGACATTCGGCACCGTGCCGGTTTTGTCGCGAAACTTCGACATGTCATAACTTCTTCGTTATAACTCGGATTTTGGTATTCTTTATATATCCGTAATCCTTGTCACGACCACTACAACTTTCTTAATACATATCGGCTTTATCTAATATTTATTTTCGACGCTCATTTTTATTCTTAATTAATTAAATCCTAGTAATTAAGCATAAAACACATAAAACACATAATATTCACATAATTCATTTTCATTTCTTCAAAATGAGTTACAAAGGTTAACCTAGACTATCACATCAATATTAATGCCAAGCCTATAAACACGGGCATTATAGGTTGGGCCAGAATTCCAAACGAAATTGTCATCGAATGTAACATCAAAGCTTTCTTCCAGAACACGAGTTCTTCGATTAAGAACTCTGTAAGCTTTTGATTTAGAAGAATATCCAAGGAGGATGGCTTCATCAGCTTTAGGTTGGAACTAGGTAAGCTGATCACGGTTGTTCTTGATGAAGCATCTGCATCCGAAAACATGAAGAAACGAGATCGTTGGCTTCCGACCATTCATTGCTTCATACGGTGTCATATTAAGGCGTCGATTGATCATACTCCGATTTTTAGTGAAGCATGCAGTTGATACGGCTTTAGCCCAGAGGTAGAGTGGTAGGTTTGCGACGTTAAGCAGCTTCAACAAGAGTTATATTACGTCTTTCAACTACACCGTTCTGTTGTGGAGTGTAGAGTGCTGAGAAGTTGTCATCAATTCCTTTCTCGGTAAGGAATTTCTCAATTGTTCCATTGGTGAATTCCGAACCATTATCACTTCGGATATGCCTAACAGGAAGTGTGATGAGGATTTCAATTCCTCTGGTAAAATTGATGAGTTCAGAGGCTGTTTCAGACTTCAGTCTAAGGAAGAAAACCCAAGTGAACCTTGTAAAGTCGTCAACAATCACAAGAATGTATTTCTTATGATGAAGACGCTCTACAGTGGATGGTCCACAAAGATCAATGTGTAGAAGCTCCAATGGTTCCAAGATTGATTTTTCGATGATAATAGGATGACCTTTCCTCGATTGCTTTCCACTTTCACATACAGCACATAAATGATCATTTTCAAATTTGAGAAGAGGTAGACCTCTCACCATTTCACCAGATACGAGATCATTCATGTACGGAAAGTTCAGATGAGCAAGCCTTCAGTGCCGTAACCAACTAACGTCAGGAACGACTTTGGAGAGAAGGCAAAGTTGTGGTTTTCCAATAATCATGTTGATGTCGAGTGGGTACATGTTCTTGTTGCGATTTGACTTGATTAAGCACTCTTTTCGGTCTTCAGTCATTACATAGCTGTGCTTCTTGCAAAATTCAACACGTCGATTTGAATCAGTGAGCTGAGCTACACTTATCAAATTATGTTTCAGGTAAGCTACATAAGCCACATTTGAGATAGAGAAATTTCCATTGGTGAGAATTCCGTAACCACGAATTTGAGAATTGGAGTTGTTGCCATATGTCACATAACTAGCGTTTGGAGAAAGCTTGAGATCCTGCAGAAAGTCTTTCTGCCCTGTCATGTGCATGGAGCAAGCACTATCAATATACCATATTATTTCTTGCTCCGAAGCACAAAGTGCTTGCAAAATTAGTGAGTGGTGGAGCTTTTAGGCTCCGAGTTAGGTTTAGGGACATTGGCACGGGCTTTGGACTTTGATTGTGACTTCGGAACAACTTTGTGTTTCCTGGGAATGTTTTTTGAGTTCTTAGGAAACAAACAAAAGGTTAAAGTCTTTTCATCTATCCAGTAGTCATATTCAATGACTTGAGGGTTAGGAACAGTTTTCTTCGGACCATTAACTTCCGGAGTGGTGGGAACAGTTGTGACCTCCGGAACTGTTGTTTCATCAATGTGAGATTTGACTTTCCACACAAGATTTTGCTTTGAAGATTTTGAAAAAATTGTTTTCTTATCATTTTTTGATTTGCTTGATGACACATTTGTTTACGAAAAAAGCGGATGAAACAGTCTGCGGAGAGGTGTTTTGGATAGACGTGGTATTCACACAAGATTTAGGCTGGGTGGTACTGACCACTTTCTTTGGTTCTACAGGACTGAGAGAATTAGAAGGTCTTTTGAGGATCTTAGTGGGTGTGAAGGAGTTTTGACTAAGGGTTGATGAATGAGAATTCTGAGATACACTCTTTTTGGAGTTCTCAAGGAACCTGGAATTTTGTCTGGTCTTAACTTCTTTTTTGTGTGCATTTCGAGCTTCCAATTTAGGATCTACATTATCGTTCCTATTTAACATTGGTTTTCTCTTGGGATGAGACGAAGATTTTAAAGTTTGTCCTGCAGATGGATTTCTAAACTCAGGGTCAATGGGAACCAAATTTGTTTTTGAGATTACTAAAGAGTTTGAGTCGCAAGAATCAGAGGAGACACAACTTGAGGTTTCAACTTTATCATCTAAGGATGCCCATACAAACTTAGAGATAACAGTTTCAGTTGTCACCGAAATAATTTCTTCAACAACACAGTTGTTAGGAGGATTATGTTTCGGAATGTGATCTTCGTGATTTGAAACACTGTGATGGAATTTCGTGGTCCGATTCAGGTCTAGGTTTATCAGAGGCGGAAGAGGCATAGAATCGGGACACTTGACAACAATTGGTTGAAACTCAGGAATTAGGGACACAAAGTGGTCTGTGGTCTCAAGAAGGGGTGACAGGGGAGAAACAGGGGTGTCCGAATGTTTGATGTTCGGAACCTCTCCCGTGAATGTCAAATTTTGCAATTCCTTCAAGGGACGAGCAATTGGTTTCGGAAACTCGCTTCCGAGACCAGGAGCTTTTGACCATGAATGACGAAAATCATGAGTCATCCGTTCGTTTGCTTCAAGCATGTCAATAGAATTATGCAAAGCATCTATCTTAGCATTGAGACGTTTGTTATCAGAAATTAAGAGATTTCTTTCAGAATAGGTGATTTCACATTTGTCTTTCAAAATGATACATTCATCTTTTGACATTTCAAGCTCATGCTCTAAAGACTCGATTTTCAACTTTTTATCCTCAAAAGGTAACCTAAGACGATTTAATTCACACTCCTTCTCCTCACTGGCTTCTATGGCGGACTCATAGGATTTATAAATGGTGCTCATATCTGTTTGGATCTGGGTCAGATAAGGTTCACAAAGAGACAGATCAAAATTATTATCAATAACCATAGATTTTACCTGCTGAACGATGCTTCAACCAGGTGGATCGTTGGTGGCCATGTAGCAGTAGTGTGGTTCAGCAACATCATCTTCATCTTCTGACCTAGAGGACCAATACCCTTCATCACATTCAACAGTTTGTCTTGCCATCAAGCACACGTTTCTTCCAGTCACCATGTCATCATCATCCCCGGATGACCAATATCCTTTTACATCCCTTGATACAGTACTTACGAAAGCTTTTTCACTTTCTGCCATCGCTTGAGCTCTTCGGGTGTAGTATGTAGAGTCCTTGATCTTTGGTTTTTGCGGAGCTTCATCCAGGCAATCTTTTGCAAAGTGGTTTGCACGTCCACACTTGTGACATATAATTTTCGGTTTGTCGGATTTTGGATTCTGCGGTGGTTCCGGAGTAGAATTTGGCTTAGTAATGTTTGGTTTGTATACGGGTGGATTTTCTGGAGTTGGTTGTGGTTTTGGAGTTGAGTATGGTTGAGGATTGTTTTGGTGAGGAGCATGAAACCGATTTTGGTATGGTTTGTAAGATGGATTGAAAGGACGTTTGTATTTCATGGAGAGTAGAGAAAACTCCTATTTGAAACGGAGTTCAGAGTCCATGGCTTCAGAATCATCAGCATGATAGTTTTGTGTAGGTAATACAGATAAGGAGGACTGAACGGATGGAACAATGGGTTTGAAAAGGTCCGAGTTGGATGTATTCAGAATGGTTGGTTCAATAGAACTGACAAAAGCAAGAGGACCTCCGGAGAGTTCCCTTATAGTTTGAGCAACATTAGATTCATGTCCTTGAAGTTCATCAAAAAGTTGATAAAGCTTTAACTTTTTTAAATAACCATTACTTTGGAGAAAAGATTTCACATTTGCCCATGCTTTACCGAGGCTGTTTATGAACTTGAGATTGTACTCCAAGGGAGTTCAGACAATCCCATGAGCAGTCATGTTATTGACTACGATTCGGTAACGGTTAGAGGCTGAGGCCACTGATTCACCAGGAGTAGTAGTGAAGGTGTCAAAATCATTGACAACTGACGTGAGACGCTTGTCTTTCATGTTTTCCGAACCTTCGATCAGGTCTTGGAGAGTGTCCCAAATTTCTTTTGCAGATTTACACAACTTAATGTGTTCAAAGAGTGAGGGAGGAACACCAAACACCATGTCCGAGAAAGCAACTTGATCAGCATGCAGCTTCTCAATATCATTTGCAGTTAGAGGAGCTGGACGAGTCTCATCTTGACCCATAAGCTGAGCAGCATCATCTCTCACAACCGTTCTTACAGGAACATGAGGACCTTCTTTGACGGATCTCCAAATAGCTTCACCTTTCTCTTTAGCTAGTAAAAATCTTTCCATTCTAACTTTCCAGTGATCATATTCTTCCACAACTAGCAGTGAGGCACGTGTAGGGCCACCCACACTATTTGCGATTTGCATTGAAATCATTTGTTGAGGATTAGAAGCAGCGATTGAAGTTAAGATATCTCAAAGCTAAAAGTGGTATATAGAAGACCTTTTATCCTTAACATAGAAATGGTTGAAATACCAAGGTAATTTTAAACCAACTATAATATGATCTTATGGATTCAAAGGACAACCACTCAACCTCTGATACCAATTGAGAGAACAAATTGATCTGATGCGCAGGGACAAGGTTTGAAAACTCAAACCTTGAGTTAATACTTTAAGATCAATGTCTGCTTACTAATGAATATTCCAGTCAAGTCTGGATAGACCAGTATAGTTTGAGTTAATGTATTCAACAAATATTCAAGCCATAAATGAAGAATGAGAATTAAGAACAAAGTAAAGTTAATAAATGAATAACAAAGAGAATGTTGTAAAGAAAGTGAAGTAATTGAAATATTGCCAAAAAGTTTGAACAATCTGTCACTTGATTTATCATTGAATGCTCCTATAAATAGGAGAATGAAGTACATGGTATTAACCGATTACATACATAGGCCTGGATAAAAGAGTTATATCTGACACTCTGAATATCCGTGTTGACAAAAATACTAATACCTATGACAAGTTAAATCATACTAAATGACAAAGACAATAAATGCACAAAGATAAAACATTGATTCAGATAGACTAACATTCCGGACAAATAGTCCATTCCGGAATGCCTTCACTGAGCTTCACTTCCGGAGCACATATTCAAGTCCGGACACAACTGAGATTCCGGAGCATAGCTCCAAATCCGGACACCATCAAAAACACTTCGGAACTCTGACTGACTTCGGATTGGGATTGCTAGAGGTTCACTTTCAGGTTCTAACATCTACAATATCTTAGCTATCAACAGATACCTTTCTCATCATCTACTCATACATAGGATTATAATACATATAATCATATTCTTTCTTTATTTACTCATATGGGTATTACTCATAATACCCATATCCTTTCCTTATACATATGTACATACTTTGGTTATACATACATGCTTAGATACATGATCTTAAATGTATAACCACAAGAACATAATCTTTCTTATATAGGATTATAATACATATAATCCTATCATTTCTTTCTCTATATCATTCATAGATACATGATACTTACATAAAAACATATATACATGCCTATAAATATATATATATATATATATATATATATATATATATATATATATATATATCACAATCAAGAGAGAAAGAGGGAGAGGGGGTAATAACTCACCTTGTTAGTTAGTGAAGACTAACTACCATTGGTTCCATTCTTTCATTGATGCACCTTGATCCATCTTCTTTGCTATTAGGCCTATTCATACACATATTCAAGCTTCTTAATACATATCTTAGCCTATTAAGAGCTTAATGACTAATATGGTCAAAATAACCACTTAGTGGATCATATTTCTAATTTCATATTTTCTATTTATAATCTAACCTAAATAATGAATTAATCATCTCATGCTGCCTAATTCATCATAATCTTACATGTAATGCATCAATCATTAATCACTAGTTAGGGTTTCAAACCCTAACTCTCATTGGATTGATTTCACCATGGAAATAATTTCTAAAGGTTGGTTAAAGCTTCTAGACACTATCAATATCATCATACTTGATCTATAGGATGATCAAACCAAGCAATCTAACCAATTCAAATATTTCACCAAAATAGAGAAATCATACGTTAATTTGGAGAGGATGAAAATCCTAACAACACACCATCTCTAGCTTCTCTTTGCATGAATTTGGTTGCAAAATAGCAACCTTTGATATCCTAATGGATCCCCCATTCAAGTGGATCAAAATGCGTAAGGTCACGCCTTATGATCTGATAAGTCAAACACATGACCCGTTGATCTATCAATGCCAGCATCTACACATTGACAGCGCAAACATATCAAGTTTATCATCGTATTCTTACAGTTTAGTTATCCGATTGTAATTCTTTGTAAATTACGTAATGATATAGATCAATATAGAATAGATTACAGATCCCGTATCTTTGTGATAAGATTCGTTCTTAGTATAGATTAGACGAAATCCCTTCAATCAAGGGATATACATGTATAGATTACTATATATACAACATTAGGGAAAACCCTATTGTTGTGGCCGTGGTTATGGTGATTGTGGCTTTATGTCATTTTGTCTTTGTGACAAACTCGTCTTCTTGGTGAATACAAAACCTCTTTCTCGATGAAAGAAAAATTTGGAGAACTTTTGTATTATTTACTTTCTGTTGATTCTTTTGCTTAGATTAGATTTACGTTTGTTATTTATACTTGAAGTGTATCCGATCAATACAAAACTTCAATTGGTATCAGAGAAGGTTTGTGATACACTCAAGTAATCATGTTGACTATTTTCATTCCCAAGTCATGTGTACGTAACAAGATCCCTCTGTTTGACAAATACAACTTCTCTAATTGGAAATCAAAGGCCAAGAAAGTTCTAGAGTTCATGGATTTCGATATGCTTTACGTCGTCAACAAAGATCCAATTGTTGTTATGCATCAATCATCCAATAATCGTGAATCTGGCAGTAAACTGAAAGGGAATTTGTTCCTTGTTACAACAAGGAAGAGAAAAGGATGTTGAATCTCGATGTAAAGGCTAGAATTGCTATTGGAAAATCACTTCCTTTTTCTGTCTATCATTTGGTCCAAAACTGCTCAACTGCTCAAGAGATGATGTCTATTCTATCATTTGCTTTTGAAAAGGAAAACTCTGAAGACGATGAAGCTAAACACAGGTTGTTGAATCTCAAGCTAACACTTCGCATGACAATGTTGGGATCCTTAACGCTGATTCTCCTCACATTGCTGATGACCTCAAGTCAGAATGGGACGATGCATCAACGTATCAAGTAAAAAATCATGTTAATCTTTCCTCTAATGATAATATCGAAAAATACGACATGATCAATCTCTTACGTTTCAATTTATTGATCTCAAATAACGAAAAATATTCTCTCAGTATTGAGCTAAAGATTCTCAAAGAAAAACTCCTTTCTCTAGAAAAATCTCTTTATGTTTTAAAAAAGTAAAACACTTGTATCTCGCTTACCAATAATTTGCGTCACACTAAAAAAGAAAAAGTTGTTAATCATGCTAATCGCACTCAACTTATTTTGAATTTCTGGGCATCCTATCACTTTAATGTCACAAGAATCATTAATGCTCAGATTCCAGATGAGTGTATGAAAATTCTTGGAGGTGATATAGAAGGTGTTGTTTCTTTAACCAAAGTCAAAACTAAACAAACCTTTTATAAAGCTGTCTGCTTAAAAGATGACTTTAAAAGTAGATTTGCGAGTACTCACTTTATAAATCAAACCTTAATCAATACTCATTACTCTACTGATTCTAATGGCATTACTAAATGTGTTTCTAAATTATCTGCTCTTGATCCTTCTCTCCAACCTTCTTATCATGAGTATGTTATTCCCTCCACTAAGACTTTGCCAAAGTTTCCTATATCTAATGGTGAAGTTTATTCTGTAAACAAAATTTTTTAGCATGTTTCCTCAGTGCTCAGTTAGCAATTATGAACCTGAAGATCAATCAAAGCCTTCTACTCATGATAACTCATCAAAGGATCACGAGTCTCATGACAAGGTATTATAAGAGCATACCATTGATAGCATTCCTTGTTCTAGAGCCAAACCAAGAACTCTTAAATCAAATAATCAAAGTTCTTCATATTTAGTAATTGAAAAGAAATCAAAATCTAATGTTGAATGAAAGAACCATGGAATTAAAGTTTGTTATCGATGTGGTGATGCCTCTCACAAAGTCAACGAATGCACTTTTGAAAAGAACACCGTTCACGCTGATAATATCATGTCTCGAAATAATAAGTGGATCAAAAAGTGAAACTCGTTGAACTGTCTCGCTGATGATTGTTATAACATCTTTGCATAGTGATCCTTTGCAAGTGGGTCAGTGTATATTCAGTGTATACTTAGTGCATATATATATATATATATATATATATATATATATATATATATATATATATATGGACTTACTATACATCTTAGTTTAGGGGTAAAGAGCATATTTGGTATTTAGACAGCACCTGTTCAAGACATATGACAAGATTCAAGTCTCTCCTGGAAGATCTCATAAAGAAGGATGGTCTAGCAATTACATATGGAGATAGTGGCAAGGGAGCTACTAAGGGATATGAATCCATCAAATGCAATTTTGTCGTTTTCAAATATGTCTCTTATGTGAAAGGACTTTAGCATAACCTCATTTCTATCAGTCAACTGTGTAATGTTGGCTATGATGTTCTCTTCAACTAGAGAGGAGGAAAAGTTGTTAATCAAAATAATGTCACTCTTCTTACTGCAAATCGACAAAATGACATCTATGTTATGGATATGTTTTCTGCTGACAACTCACTTCGCCGTTGCTTCTACTCTTGTGCTCAGTCTCATCTTAATTGGTTGTGGCCCAAAAGGATATCACATCTGAACTTCAAGAACAACTCAAGGATTGTAGGGAATCGGCTTGTGAGAGTAATTCCTAAGATGCAATTTGTCAAGGACACATTGTGCTCAGCTTATGAAAAAGGGAAGAAAACTAAGTCTTCGTTCAAGCCAAAGTAATGTTCTTCAATCATCAAACCTCTTCATCTCCTTCATATGGACCTTTTTGGAGCAGTTCCGATCAAGTCAAGAGCTGGGAAGAAATATACTCTTGTCATTGTGGATGAATTTTCAAGGTTTACATGGGTAGTACTTTTAAGAAAGAAGAGTCATGCCGCTGATGAAATCATTACTCTCATTAAGCAGCGGGAAGTCCTTTACGATCACAAAATAAAGCAATTATGTAGTGATCATGGAACTGAATTAAGAAACTCCTCTCTGGAAGATTTTTTCTCAGTCTCAGGAATCTCTCAAAACTTTTCGGAAATTTAAACTCCCCAACAAAATGGTATTGCAGAACGAAGAAACAGAACTCTTATTAATGATGCAAAAACTATGGTTGTTGAAGTTGCTCTTTCATTGTCATTTTGGGGTGAAGCCATTAATACAACATGTTATACCTAAAACCGGTCTATTATTGCCAAACGTCATGGGAAAACTGCTTATTAGCTACTAAAAGGAAGAAAACCAAACATTTCTTATTTTCATGTGTTTGGATGTGTTTGTTACATCTTGAATCAAAGAGATCAGCATTCGAAGTTTCAGGCTAAAGTTGATGAGTGAGTTTTCCTAGGATACTTCAGCGTATCCAAGGCTTTCAGAGTTTTAATCTTTCAAGGCAAATTGTTGAAGAAACAATTCATGTCACCTTTGATGAGGAATAATTCATTCATGATCGAGTTAATCACCCTTCGTCAATTCTGAATGAACTTACTTACAGTCCTTCAGACCTTGTTCCTGAGCTCTTGTCAAATGAAGTTGGTTCCATTGTTCCCAATGTTGATCAATTAATCAGTTCTCAACCTATCTTTGAAGATCAGTCTGTTTTCTATGAAGAAGCTGATTCATCAAATCAGAAAGTCTCTGCCCATAGCAATACAAATGAAAGTTCTAATCCTAGAATCCTTTAAGATCATCATGAATCTCAAATCATTGGAGATGTAAATTCTGGAATTCTCACTCGCAGCAGAGTCAACAACAACTTCTACATGTTTGTAAACTACGTCTCAATGATTGAACCAAATAATATTGTTGATGCCTTGAAAGAAGCTGACTGGATAAAGGCCATACATGATGAGCTAAATGAATTCGAACGTCAACAATGTGTAGATCTTATTCCCAAACCTCAAGGAAAGACTATCATTGGCACTAGCTGGGTTTTCAGGAACAAAATGGATGAAGATGGAATCATCATCAGAAACAAAGATAGGCTTGTAGCTCAATGGTTATGCCAGCTTAAAGGGTTAGATTATGATGAAACTTTTGCTCCAGTTGCAAGACTTGAAGCAATTCGTCTTTTTTTGGCCTTTGCCTCCTTCAAAAACTTCAAAGTCTACCAAATGGATGTCAATAATAACTATTGACATGGAGATCTTCAAGAAGAAATCTTTCTAAAACAACCTCCAGGCTTTAAAAATGAAGAGTTTGTAGATCATGTGTATCAGCTTTATAACGTTGTCTATGGCTTAAAGCAGGATCCTAGGGCATGGTATGCCACGTTGGCAGGCTATCTTCTCTTAATTGGATACAAACGAGGAACGATTGATAACACTCTGTTCAAAAAGCATTCAGGGTTTCATATCATTCTCGCTCAAGTATATGTAGATGATATCATTTTCGGGTCCACTAATGAAAAGTTAAGTAGAGAATTTGTAGAGGTCATGGCCAATAAATTCGAGATGAGCATAATGGGTGAACTAACTTTCTTTTTAGGCTTGCAGGTTAAAAAAATAACTGATGGAATTTTTGTTTGTCAAGCTAAATACATTGCAGATAGCTGAAGAAGTATGGTTTTTCTGATTGGAAACTGGCAAAGACTTCGATGTCTTCATCAACGTCTATTGGTAGTGATCCAAGTGGAACTGATGTGAATGCAACTCTGTTTCGAGGAAGGATAGGCTCTCTAGTCTATCTTACATCCAATCTCCATGATATTATGTTTGCCACCATATTGTGTTCTCGCTATCAAGCTAGTCCTAAGGAATCTCACGTTTACGATGTCAAAAGGATTTTTCGGTAATTAAAACATACACCCAATCTTGGGTTATGGTATCTTCGTGACTCTGAGTTCAAGATGGTGGGATACATTGATTTCGATCATGGCGGGTGTGGCATTGACTATAAAAGCACTTAGGAGGAACTTAAATGTTTCGAAATAGATTTATAAGCTGGTCCAGCAAAAAGCAGACATTAGTGGCTTGTTCTAACACTGAGGCTGAATATGTTGCCACTGGAAGATTTTGTGCTCAGATTCTATGGATTCAAAATCAGCTCATGGATTATGGTCTAAACTTCTCAAAGCCACCCATATGTTGTGACAACACCAGTTCCATTCATATGATACAAAATCCAGTTCAACATTTCAAGACCAAGCACATCGACATATGTCATCATTTCATCAGGGACATAGTTTAAAAGGGAAAAATGGAATTGTTCTATATTCCATCCACTGATCAGATGGCTAATATTTTCACCAAGGCATTGGACGAAAAGAGTTTAAACAAATTAATTGCTGATCTTGGCATGCTTTCAATGTCTTAATCATTTTTTAACTGTTTTCTATCTTGTGAAAAACATAAAAAAAAGTGCTTCTATTTTTATGAATGCAAGTTCTTAAATTTAGAATTTACATGTATTTTCTTTCAAGCCTATCTAAAATTTATCTTCATCTTATTGCTTTAGAAATTGTAAGGACTAGAGCTTTCTTGAAGGATCTCAATGCTCTTGTTATTGAGAAAAAAGAGTGGCCTCATTTCCTTTTCTACTTGAGGATACTCTCTTTCTCATTCACTCACTGTTATGGATGCACAGAGCAACCATCAATGTAGTAAGTCTTGTTTTTATATACTAACTCATGATGCTATAAAACCTCTAATGCCCTCATGTTGATCTTGAAGACATGATGGTTTTATCGATTCGATCCAATTAACTCCTTGGTTACAAAGACTGATCTTCACTTAATCTCTTGCTCCTGATGATCATGAACCTTGGAAAGCTTCTGAAACGCTTCAATGATAAATAGCCTCATGACTCTTGATTCATAATGAAATTTGTATTGATGATTTTATCATTGGTTATGCTTCTCTTTTATAGCTGAAATTTGAAGTGGTAGAAATCTCGGAAAATGGAAGTGCATTAATGACCATTAAATTCCAAAGATTTGAGGGATCGAGTATTTATCACCTTTTCTGAAGAAGATGCACATTTTCTCTGTTTAAACTATTTTCTTGTTTAACTATTTCTTTTGTTTATATTCTTATATTGTTTATTCTTTTATAGAATTTTGTAAAGGAATCTGACGATGTTAATTTTGAGCCTAGTATGCAACTTTTGACACATCATCGTCCCTAAAAGCATGTTGGTATATGTGACAAAATCTCTCTAAGTTTCTCATCAACGATACCATCTGTTGAGAACATTAAGTCACCCTCTCATACTGATTGTTTAACATTGTCTAAACTCTAAAAGTGAGATCACCTCATCTAAATACAAATATTGATAAAAAGGCTAGGGTGTTTCTTTTTATGTTAATCATCTTTACCTGACCCTGTCCCTGGAAGCATGCTTGTTGTAAGGTCACGCCTTATGATCTGATGAGTCAAACACACGACACGCTGATCTATCAGCATCATCATCTACACATTGACAACACCAGCATATCAAGCTTACAACGTCAGCTTACAATTTAGTTATCCGATTGTAATTCTTTGTATATTAGGTAATGATATAGATAAATATAGAATAGATCACAGATCCGGTATCTTTGTGATAAGATTGGTTCTTAGTATAGATTAGACGAAATCCCTTGAATCTAGGGATATACATGTATAGATTAATATATATACAACATTAGGGCAAACCCTAATGTTGTGGTCATGGTGGTTGTGATTGTGGTTTTCGGCCATTCGTCTTTGTGACAAACCCGTCTTATTGGTGAAGACAAAACCTCTTTCGTGGTGAAAGAACAATTTGGATAACTTCTGTGTTATTTACTTTATGTTGATTATTTTGCTTAGATTAGTTTTACGTTTGTTATTCATACTTGAAGTGTATCTGATCGATACAAACCTTCAATTGGTATCAAAGCAGGTTTTTGATACACTCAAGTAATCATGTCGACCTCTTTCGTTCCAAAGTCATCTGTCTGTGTGACATCCCCATTTTCACGGCCAGAAAAGACCGATTTGTTTATGCTTTGTTTTATAAAATCAGAGTAATCCTTTGATTAAAAGAGTTGCGGAATTTGTTCCCAAAACCAAATATGATAAGAATTTATCAAAACGTTTCTCAAAGAGAATGTATTTTCACTAAATAACAAAATCTCGAGATGTCATGTTCCGATACAGACCAAAAGCATGAACAATATAAAATGGACCTTACAACAGTTATTTATAACTACTGATCTATAATCCAAAATCTCTCAACAAGTCCACCAACGTATACCCTTGTGCCATTACCTGTAATGCAAAGAAAACTAACTGGGTCAGGCTTGGGAGCCTGGTGAGCATATAGGGTTTTCAACCCACAGTAACATATTATATTATATTTAATCATCAGACAATCAACCCAAATTACCCATCCTCATTATCTCCTTCTGTTTCTTAAAGCTTTACCCGAAGAGTCAAATATCATTCATTCATTCATTCCTAAGGATTAACCTAAGGGATTGGCACAAAGTCCATTTGCTATCACGGTTTATACAACAGGCACTACGTCACATAATCGCCAGGGTTTATACAATAGGCACTACGTCTCATAGTCACCAGGGTTTACACAATAGGCACTACGTCTCATACTCACCAGGGTCTACACAATAGGCACTACATCTCATAGTCACCAGGGTTTACGCAATAGGCACTACGTCACATAGTCACCAGGTATTTCATCTACCCATGTTCTACCTAACATATTTGTAGATATAAAATACATATACGGTTTAAATCATTTAAAAATCTGTATAAAACATCCATTCCACACCCATCTCAAATAAACAAACAATTATTAACACATATCACGTATTTCATAGCAAATACTTCATATTTATGTGTTAGAAGAAAGTAAC
Organism: Lactuca virosa; assembly: GCF_052849685.1. NCBI lineage: Eukaryota > Viridiplantae > Streptophyta > Magnoliopsida > Asterales > Asteraceae > Lactuca > Lactuca virosa. The sequence goes on from NC_136429.1 coordinate 159,307,064, forward strand.
TACACACTCACTTGATAAGACGATGATCGAACAACACCTCGTCTCTTAAAATAATCTTTTCCGATAAAACCGGGACGTTTTCTCCAAAACCGGCTTTACGCGGGCAGAGTTTTGGCTCGAAAACTATTTTTCTCGGGATCTTCGGAGCTTCGGGACTTGCTTCGGGTCTCGGGAATGATACCAGGGCTTCAGGGTATTTCTTGCATGCAAAACGATGCAAAAATGAGAGAGAAAGGAAGAAATTTGGCAAAAAGATCGGCAGCCCTCGACTTCTATTTATAGGGGCTGAAACCCCGAGTTACGCTGGGCGTAACTCCAAATTACGCTGGGTGTAATCCTCCGTCGACATGTACGTTGGGAGTACATCTAGGTACACTGGGCGTACCGGGTGGATAGGGCCGGATGAGTCATGGGTTTGGTATTATCCGATTTTATAATTAAATAAATATATTTTAATTATTTAAAAACTTCATAAATTCATATATTCCTCATACGAACTCCGTTTTCAACGTTCTTTATATCCACGCGTAGGTGAGACTATGCTTTACAACTTTCGTTTAGACTCCGTCGGCCAATTTTGAATTTATTTTTATTATATTATTTTTAGTAGACCGGGACAGGAAATGTTCGTTAAAAATTCATAAATCCTTCATCCGACGTCCGTTTCCGTCTGTCTTTTTACCATTGCACTACTATTAACGAGATCTTCGATTCTCATTTAGATTGTTTCGGCTAAAAATTACTCGATCTCATATTCGAGTTTTGGGATGTACACTGCTAACCTGAAACTTAGAAAAATGATAACTTCTTCATACGAAGTCAGATTTGGACGTTCTTTTTATGCACGCTCTTGGTTTAACGAACTCTACAACTTTCGTTTAGATCGATAAATCCAAATATCGCTCTATCGTAAATTCACTATTTACGTCGCGTTGTGTCGTGCCGGTTCTGTCGCGAAACTTCGACAGGTCATAACTTCTTCGTTATAACTCGGATTTCGGCGTTCTTTATATGTACGGAATCCTTGTAACATATACTACAACTTAGTTAAGATTAATCCTTCTAAATAATCTTCCATCAGAAAGTCATTTTTGATGCTTATCGTCTCTAAATTGACTAGCCCTGATCTACGGGCATTACAATTATCTCCCCCTTAGGATGATTACGTCCCGGAATCATCAACGAAATAGGACTTGTATAATGATTCCATACGTTATCTCTTCATCCTAGATAATAACTGTAAGTTCTATGTTTCCTCGAAAGAGTAACTAACTCTTGGACTTCTCTATAGCAGGTAGTGCTCAATCCTGCATCTGGTCTTCGTACTATGTTGGACTTTCAATCGTAACCTTCGAGTTACAAAATAATTCCTTATTGATGACTCGTTCTTCTTCTTAGGATAAGTACTTCCGTTTATCTATTGTAACAGATCGATGGGTCATGTTCTAATGACCTCTCATCGTATGACGCCACGCTTAGACTCAAGTCTCTTAGAGTCAAATTCCAGAATGGAAGATACCTTCCTTCATATTCTAATGTGATATAATCACATTTTTACATGTAGCATTTCTAGCTACAAGCTTCCTTAACAACGAGCGCGATGCCATCGATCGCATTGATTTCAATCTTCTGACTTAAGTCAGATGTACATCGAACTTGGTTCCATGAACCACGTAACAAACTCATCGTAGTCGAACTCAATTTGATATGACCACTAGGGTCGGAATAACAATCATCTCATTAGTCATTACCGAAACGATGGTAACGACATACTTGAATAAAACGAGACCACTCACTAGCTTCTTGGTAACCTTGTGACTTTCCCTGATCCAAGCGTGAGTCCTGTGCTTCCAGTAGTATAGATCTCTACTACTATTCACACCTACTCATACTCGTCCCAAGTATTGTCTTGCAGTCCCCAAGTCCTAAAATCACAAAACAATTTAACACATACGAATGTGTTCAATTAATCATAATTTTTTTCCTAGACTCTACTAGGACTTCTTCCATGCGTATCATCAATCATCAATTCTACTTCCACTCGGTTGGTGATGGAAATTCCAGACGATGGGACAACTTCAAGAATTACACCAATCGTTCCACCATCCTGCCAATCGAAGGTGTACCTCAGACGTACCGTACTCCTCTAAACGTTCTGTTATTTTATCAGACATATTCTAAAGGCAAGATACCACTCTTACGATATCTTCTGATAGGTGTCATTCACTATCATAAGCCTTTCATTTCCTCCATTTACTCAATTCTCTACGAGTCTTCACCATAACGCTTTGTACATCCAAGCAGACGTTCGGTGTACCGGGCGAGAATTTAAGATAAGAAAGCATTATTTACGATAGACGTATAAATCTCCTTATCACTCTGAAACGTTTACATGCTAGTTCTAATACCGTAGTCATACGCTTAGAATCCTAAACACATAAGGTTTCCAGACCCGGTCGGCAACAGACCATAGATCCGAACAAATAATATCATATATAGCAAACATAAAACTTTTAGCACATAAAAGCATTTTAGGCAACTTTCCTAAAATATACTAGTGCTCGTGTCTTAAAATATGGTAGACACTCCTCTCACAATCATCGCTTAGCATTCTAAGTTTAAGTCTAGAAATCCTACAAATTCCTAGTTCGCTTAAACTAATGCTCCTCTCACAATCATCGCTTAGCATTGTTTATGCTTTGTTTTATAAAATCAGAGTAATCCTTTGATTAAAATAGTTGCGGAATTTGTTCCGAAAAACCAAATATGATAAGAATTTATCAAAACGTTTCTCAAAGAGAATGTATTTTCATTAAATAACAAAATCTCAGGATGTCATGTTCCGATACAGACCAAAAGCATAAACAATATAAAATAGACCTTACAATAGTTATTTATAACTACTGATCTATAATCCAAAATCTCTCGTCAATTCCACCAACTTATGCCCTTATGCCATTACCTGTAATGCAAAGAAAACTGAGTGGGTCAGGCTTGGGAGCCTGGTGAGCATATAGGGTTTTCAACCCACAGTAAGATATTATATTATATTTAATCATCAGACAATCAACCCAAATTACCCATCCTCATTATCTCCTTCTGTTTCTTAAAGCTTTACCCTAAGAGTCAAATATCCTTCATTCATTCATTCCTAAGGATTGACCTAAGGGATTGACACAAAGTCCATTTGCTACCACGGTTTATACAACAGGCACTACGTCACATAGTCGCCAGGGTTTATACAATAGGCACTACGTCTCATAGTCACCAGGGTTTACAATATGCACTACGTCTCATAGTCACCAAGGTGTACACAATAGACACTACGTCTCATAGTCACCAGGGTCTACACAATAGGCACTACATCTCATAGTCACCAGGGTTTACGCAATAGGCACTACGTCACATAGTCACCAGGTATTTCATCTACCCATGTTCTACCTAACATATTTGTAGATATAAAATACATATACGGTTTAAATCATTTAAAAATCTGTATAAAACATCCATTCCACACCCATCTCAAATAAACAAACAATTATTAACACATATCACGTATTTCATAGCAAATACTTCATATTTATGTGTTAGAAGAAAGTAACTACACACTCACTTGATAAGACGATGATCGAACAACACCTCGTCTCTTAAAATAATCTTTTCCGATAAAACCGGGACGTTTTCTCCAAAACCGGCTTTACGCGGGCAGAGTTTTGGCTCGAAAACTATTTTTCTCGGGATCTTCGGAGCTTCGGGACTTGCTTCGGGTCTCGGGAATGATACCGGGGCTTCGTGGTATTTCTTGCACGCAAAACGATGCAAAAATGAGAGAGAAAGGAAGAAATTTGGCAAAAAGATCGGCAGCCCTCGACTTCTATTTATAAGGGCTGAAACCCCGAGTTACGCTGGGCGTAACTCCAAATTACGCTGGGCGTAATCCTCCATCGACATGTACGCTGGGCGTACATCTAGGTACGCTGGGCGTACCGGGTGGATAGGGCCGGATGAGTCACGGGTTTGGTATTATCCGATTTTATAATTAAATAAATATATTTTAATTATTTAAAAATTTCAGAAATTCATATCTTCCTCATACGAACTCCGTTTTTGACGTTCTTTATATCCACGCATAGGTGAGAATATGCTCTACAACGTTCGTTTAGACTCCGTCGGCTAATTTTGAATTTATTTTTATTATATTATTTTTAGTAGGTCGGGACAGGAAATGTTCGTTAAAAATTCATAACTCCTTCATCCGACGTCCGTTTCCGTCTGTCTTTTTACCGTTGCACTACTATTAACGAGATCTTCGATTCTCATTTAGATTGTTTCGGCTAAAAGTCACTTGATCTCATATTCGAGTTTTGGGCTGTACACTGCTAAACTGAAACTTAGAAAAATCATAACTTCTTCATACGAAGTCAGATTTGGACGTTCTTTTTATGCACGCTCTCGGTTTAACGAACTCTGCAACTTTTGTTTAGATCGCTAAATCCAAATATCTCTCTATCGTAAATTCACTATTTACGTCGCGCTGTGTCGTGCCGGTTCTGTCACGAAACTTCGACAGGTCATAACTTCTTCGTTATAACTCGGATTTCGGCGTTCTTTATATGCACGGAATCCTTGTAACATATACTACAACTTAGTTAAGATTAATCCTTCTGAATAATCTTCCATCAAAAAGTCATTTTTGATGCTTATCGTTTCTAAATTGACTAGCCCTGATCTACGGGCGTTCCAGACTGTAACAAGATCCCTCCATTTGACAAATACAACTTCTCTGATTGGAAATCAAAGGCCACGAAAGTTCTAGTGTTCATGGATTTTGATATGCTCAACGTCGTCAACAAAGGTTCTATAGTTGATTTGCATCAATCATCCAATAATGGCGCATCCAACAGTTAGCTGAAAGGGAAATTTGTTCCCTGTTATAACAAGGAATAGAAAAGGATGTTGAATCTCGATTTAAAGGCTAGAATTGTTATTGGAAACTCACTTCCTTTTTTTGTCTATCGTTTGGTCCAAAACTGATCAAATGCTCAAGAGATGATGACCACTCTATCATCTTCTTTTGAAAAGGAAAACTCTTTAGACAATGAAGCTAAATGTCTCATGGCTCAGGTTATTGAATCTCACGCTGACACTTCACATGACAACGTTGGGATCCTTAACATTGATTCTCCTCACACTGCTAATGACCTAAAGTCTGAATGGGGCGACGCATCAGCGTATTAGGTAAAACATCATGTTAGTCTTTACTCTATTGATAATATCGAAAAAGATGACATGATCGCTCTCTTATGTTTCAATTTATTCATCTCAAATAAAGAAAAATCTTCTCTCAGTCTTGAGCTAAAGATTCTCAAAGAAAAAATCATTTCTCTAGAAAAATCCCTTTATCTTTTAAAAAGGAAAACACTTGTATCTCGCTTACCAATGACTTTCTTCACACTGAAAACAAAAAAGTTGTTGATCATGCTAATCGCAATCAACTTATGTTGAATTTATGAGCATCCTCTCACTTTCATGTCACGAGAATTATTAATGCTCAGATTCCAGATCAGTGTAAGAAATTCTTGGAGGTGATATAGAAGGTGTTGTTTCTTTAACCAAATTCGAAACTAAACAAACTTTTTATAAAGATGACAGCTTAAAAGAAGACTTTAAAATTAGATTTATGATTTATCACTTTATAAATCAAACCTTAATCAATACTCACTGTTCTACTGATTCTAATGGCATTACTAAATGTGTTTCTAAATTATCTGCTCTTGATCCTTCTCTCCAATCTTCTCGTCGTGAGTATTTTCTTCCCTCCACTAAGACTTTGCTAAAGTTTCCTATATGTAATGGTGAAGTTCATTTTGTAAACGAAATTCTTAGCGTGTTTCCTCAATGCTCAGTTAGCAATTTTGAACATGAAGATCAATCAAATCCCTCTACTCCTTATAACTCTTTAGAGGATCACGAGTCTCATAATAAGGTAGTATATGTTCATACTATTCATAACATTCCTTGTTCAAGAGATAAATCAAGAACTCTTAAATCAAATAATCAAAGTTATTCAGATTCAGCGGTTGAAAAGAAATCAAACTCTAATGTTAAAGGAAAAAATCCTGGAATTAAAGTTTGTTATCGATGTGGTGATGCCTCTCACAAAGTCAGTGAATGCACTTTTGAAAAGAACATCATTCGAACTGATATTATCATGACTCGAAATGATAAGTGGATCAAAAAGGGAAACTCGTTGATCTGTTGTCACGACCCAAATTTCCAAATAAAATTTTCATTTTTAATTAATCAAAACATTCCCATAAATTACGAAATCTTAGTGACAATTGTTTTCAGAATTCATAACATCAACATTTTATTTCAAATATCAGAGTGTCCCCATATAAAATGCCAGATAGTACACGCCACGCCATCAAGCCTTGTCCTTGCCCTTAGGCTCAGAAGTACCTGAAACAATCAACAAACTATAAGCTAATGCTTAGTGAGTTCCCCAGAGCATACCCCACATAGTCACATAATCCATATTAGCTATATAAGCTACATAAACCACATAAGCCATGCATACTAACATATAAGGATGTCGTGGGCTCCCCCCAGGGTCTTATACCTACATGTCATGGGCTCCCCCATGGTCTTTACCTAGGATGCCATGGGCTCCCCCACATGGTCTGATATCCGACTGCCACGTGCTCCCCCGGGGTCTTCCATGCAAATAACACAACGTTAACTAGCATACCATATATCACAGAAATAACTATCTTACTACATAACTCATACATAAACATATAGGGATGTCGTGGACTCCCTCTAGTGTCTTACTCCTATGTGTCATTGGCTCCCCCACATGGTCTTAACTACTTGCCATGGGCTCCCCCATGGTCTTTACCTGGAATGCCATGGGCTCCCTCACATGGTCTTGTATCCAACTGCCACAGGCTCCCCCTGGGGTCTTCACATATCTAGTCAATAAGTACTAGAAAATTTTCATATACATGCATACCAGACATATCAGTAGTGAATCCACAATAAATACCACAACTAACTGAATGGGCCGGCCTTGGTGCCTTAGACCCATTGGTATGGTGAGGAGACTCACCTCTCAAGAAATACTGAACTGATAAGATAAGTCCTAACGCGCAGCTCCAACTCAACTGCCTAAAACCATCATGTGACTGACTTTGTCAAAATCCCGAAATACCAAAAATACCCTCAAAGTCAAACTTGGTCAACCCTGGTCCAAGTCAAAGTCAACAGTCAAGGTCAACAGTCCATATTGACCCAACTCGTCGAGTGCATCTAGCAACTCGTCGAATTCTTTCAGTGTTCAGAAAAACAGGGAAAAACCTTAACCAACTCACCGAGTTAGCTTATCAACTCGTCGAGTCACTCTATATACAAAACCAAGGAAGACCCGATCCAACTCGTCGAGTTGCCAGGGCAACTCGTCGAGTTTTCCCCTGACTTAACATATTCAAACCCTCCAGTCAAATCTAAAGCCCCAAACTACAGATCCAGTCCCTTAGGACTGAAATACCACGTAAAGTTGCTAACTTTACGTGCATGCAAGGCCTCAAGAGGCTAAAACACTAAAACTAAGATTAAGAGAAGGTTTAGGGCATAGAGGAGGGCCAAGACTAGATAAAGTGGACAACTTTATGTCCATGGAGGCCTGGAGGTGTCCGGATCTGAAACCATATCCTCATGACAAGTCAAATCCGAGAATGACACCATTATGCACCAAAAGTGACCAAATACTTTCATAAGAGGAGATCTAAGCAAATAAAGGTCAAGGTAACAACTTTATGCCTCAAGATGGTTGCCAAAACAGAGTAGATGTTGGATCTACTGCTTCTCCCTTTACTCCAACCTCTTCAAGCTCCAAGTTCCTTCACAACCACACCAAAATTACTCTCCAAAGATCTCACACACACACACACTTAAGAAGGTATAAGGTTCGAACTAGGGTTTCTTTGGGCTGTAAGGACGATGAGGGAGGCTACAAATGAGCCATAAGTTCTTTATATAGGGTACAAACCCTAAAAATTAGGGTTTTCCTTTCCAGCATCTACTCATCGAGTAGACCCTTAATCTCGCGTCCAAAATGATCCCTACACGATGAGTTGGAGCTCCTCGACTCGTCGAGTTCCAGTCCAAAATCCTAAAATTTTGAGAAATAAATGATACATGAATCAAGCGTTACATCTGTCTCCCTCATGATTGTTATAATATATTTTCTTAGTGATTCTTTGCAAGTGGGTCAGTGTATATTTAGTGTATATTTTTTTGGACTTACTGTACATCTTTGTTTCAGGGTAAAGAGCATATTTTGTATTTATACAGTGGCTGCTTAAGACATATGACAAGATTCAAGTCTCTCCTGGAAGATTTCATAAAGAAAGATGGTCTGTCAGTTATATATGGAGATAATGGCAAAGGAGCTACAACGGGATATGGATCCATCAAATGCAATTTTGTCTTTTTCAAAAATGTCTCTTATGTGAAGGGCCTTCAGCATAATCTTATTTCTATCAGTCAACTGTGTGATGTTGGCTATGATGTTCTATTTAACAAGAGAGAAGGAAAAGTTCTTGATCAAAAGAACATCATTGTTCTTACTGCAAATCGACAAAATGACATCTGTGTTCAGGATATGTTTTCTGTTGACAACTCACTTCGTCGTTGCTTCTTCTCTAGTGCCAAGTCTCATCTGAATTGGTTGTGGCACAAAAGGATTGCATGAAATCAGCTTGTGAGAGGAATTCCTAAGATGCAATTTGTAAAGGACAAATTGTGCTCAACGTGTGAAAAAAGGAAGAAAACCAAGTCTTCGTTCAAGCCAAAGTCCTGTTCCTTAATCATCAAACCTCTTCATGTCCTTCATATGTACCTTTTTGGACCAGTTCCGATCAAGTCAAGAGCTGGGAAGAAATATACGCTTGTCATTGTGGATGAATTTTCAAGGTTTACGTGGGTATGCTTTTTAAGAAAGAAGTATCATGTCGCTGATGAAATCATTGCATTCATTAAGCAGTGGGAAGTCCTCTATGATCAAACAGTAAAGAAATTACATAGTGATCATGGAACTAAATTTAGAAACTTCTCTCTGGAAGATTTTTGCTTAGTCATAGGAATCACTGAGAACTTTTCGGCAGTTAGAACTCTCCAACAAAAATGGTATTGCAGAAAGAAGTAACATAACTCTCATTGAAGTTGAAAGAACTATGGTTGTTGAAGCTGGTCTTTCATTGTAATTTTGGCTGAAGTCGTCTATACAACGTGTTATACCCAAAATCGGTCTATTATTCTCAAACGTCATGGGAAAACAACTTCTGATCCACTTAAAGGAATAAAACCAGACATTTCTTATTTTCATGTGTTTGGATTTGTTTGTTACATCTTGAATCAAAGAGATCAGCATTCGAAGTTTGAGGCTAAAGTTGATGAGGGAGTTTTCCTAGGATACTCCAGCGTATCCAAGGCTTTTAGAGTTTTAATCTTTCAAGGAAAATTGTTGAAGAAACAATTCGTGTCACCGTTGATGAGCACTCATTCATTCAAGATCGAGTTAATCACCCTTCGTCAATTCTGAATGAACTTACTTACAATCCTTCAGACCTTGTTCCTGAGCTCTTGTCAAATGACGTTGGTGTTGGATTAATGTCTAAGTCCATAACTATATTTGGTATGTACTTGACCCGACCCGACATGGTCCATTTGGGTTGCACTTCACTGGCACAATTTATATGGATAGTCTTTTGAGAATAGTATATTTATGATTTATATTAATATATTATAAGTTCTAATATATTAATATGGAATCATATTATTTAATTAGTATTGATCAAGAATTAAATTAGAATTAATTAAGTGATCAAAAAGAACTAATTAAATATGGACTCTCATATATATGGAATGGGCCAAGTTCATTTAGGTTGGGCTATGCTTTCATGGATGGTCCATGGAGCTTTTAACCCATGGATCCTATGTAAATGAAAGGTCATGGGTATTAGGGTTTACATGGATGTAACCCTAATCCTCCATAATATATAAAGGGGTCCTTGGCTCACAAAATTGGCACAAGTGTGTGAAAATAAGAGTGGGCCGATTTTAGTGTGCATACATATTCTCTCAAGTTCTTCCAAGGTGTTTTGGTGAATTGTGATTCCATTTGAGGCTTCCACACTATTGGGGCTAAGCTCTTAAAGCTTGAAGACATCAAGCTACATCAAAAGGTATGTCATCTAACTAGAACTTTGTAGTATAGGTGCTTCATAATATGCTAGTTAAGATGAAACCTTGGAATATTTAATATTTGCATGTATAATAGAGAAAACATAGATCCAAGGTTTATAGGGTTGCATGTACACCATAGGAGTGTTAGAATGCTCAAAATCCAACAGTTGGTCCCATTATTCCTAATGTTGATCAATTAATCAGTTCTCAACCTATCTTTGAAGATCAGCCTGTTGTCTATGAAGAAGCTGATTCATCAAATCAGAAAGTATATTCCCATAGCAATAGAAATGAAAGTTCTAATCCTAGAATCCTTTAAGATCATCCTGAATCTCAAATCATTGGAGATATAAATTCTGGAATTCTCACTCGCAGCAGAGTCAGCAACAACTTATGTATGTTTGTAAACTTCTTCTCAATGATCGAACCAAAGAATATTGTTGATGCCTTGAAAGAAGTTGACTGGATAAAGGCCATACAGGATGAGCTAAATGAATTCGAACGTCATCGTGTGTGGACTCTTGTTCCCAAACCTCAAGGAAAGAATATCATTGGCACTAGCTGGGTTTTCAGGAACAAAATGGATGAAGATGGAATCGTCATAACAAATAAAGATAGGCATGTAGCTCAATGGTTCTGTCAGCTTGAAGGGTTAGACTATGAAGAAACATTTGCTCCAGTTGCAAGACTTGAAGCAATTCGTCTGTTTCTGGCCTTTGCCTCCTTTAAAAACTTCAAAGTCTACCAAATGGATGTCAAGACTTCCTTTTTACATGGGGATATTCAAGAAGAAGTCTTTCTAAATCAACTTCCAGGGTTTGAAAATGAAGAGTTTCCAGGTCATGTATATCATCTTGATAAAGTTGTCTATGGATTAAAGCAAGCTCCTAGGGCATGGTATGACACGTTGGCAAGCTATCTTCTCTCAAGTGGATACAAATGAGGAAAGATTGATAAGACTCTATTCATAAAGCATTCAGGATCTCATATCATTCTCACTCAAGTGTATGTGGATGATATCATTTTCGAGTCCACTGATGAAAAGTTAAGTAGAGAATTCGCAGAGGTCATGAACAAGAAATTCAAGATGAGCATGATGGGTAAACTAACTTTCTTTTTAGGATTACATGTCAAAAAACTAACTGATGGTATTTTTGTTTGTCAAGGTAAATACATTGTAGATATGCTGAAGAAGTATGGTTTCTCTGACTGCAAACCGGCAAAGACTTTGATTCCTTCATCAACGTCAATTGGTACTGATCCAAGTGGCACTGATGTGAATGCAACTCTCTTTCGAGGAATGATAGGCTCTCTACTCTATCTTACAGCCAGTAGCCCAAATATTATGTTTTCCGCCATATTATGTTATCGCTATCAAGCTAGTCCTAAGGAATCTCATCTTCATTCTGTCAAAAGTATTTTCCGGTACTTAAAACATACACCCAATCTTAGGTTATGGTATTCTCATGACTCTGAATTCAATATGGTGGGATACACTGATTCTGATCATGGCGGGTGTCGCATTGACCGTAAAAGCAATTCAGGAAGAGCTCAAATGCTTGGAAATAGATTGGTAAGTTGGTCCAGCCAAAAGCAGACATCAGTGGCTTGTTCTACCGTTGAGGCTGAATATATTACCGCTAGAAGATGTTATGCTCAGATTCTATGGATTCAGAATCAGCTCTTGGATTATGGTATAAACTTCTCGAAGACATCCATCTGATGTGACAACACCAGTGCCATTCAGATGATACAAATTCCAGTCCAGCATTCCAAGACCAAGCACATCGACATCCGTCATCATTTCATCAGCGACACAGTTCAAAAGGGAAAAGTGGAACTTCTCCATATTACATCCACTGATCAAGTGGCTGCTATCTTCACCAAGGCATTGGACGAAAAGAGTTTGAACAAATTAATTGCATATCTTGGCATTCTTTCAATGTCTTAATCGTTTTTTTAACCGTAATCTGTCTTGTGAAAAACTTAAAAAAAGTGCTTCTTTTATTATGAATTCAAGATCTTACATTTAGTATTTACATGTATTTTCTTTCCAGCCTATCTAAAATTTATCTGCATCTTATTGCTTCACAATTTGTAAGGACTGGAGCTTTCATGAAGGATCTCCATGCTCTTGGTATTGAGAAAAAGAGTGGCATCATGTCCTTTTCTTCTTGAGGGTACTCCTTTTCTCCTTCACTCACTGTTAATGGATGCAAAGCGCAACCATCAATGCAGTAAGTCTTGTTTTCATCTACTGACTCGTGATCCTATAAAACCTCTAATGCCCTCATGTTGATCTTGAATACATGATGGTTTTATGGATCCGAGCCAACTAACGTGTTGGTTACAAAGACTGATCTTCACTAATTCTCTTGCTCCCGATGAACATGAACCTTGGAAAGCTTCCGAAATGCTTCAAGGATAAATAGCCTCATCACTCTTGATTCATAATGAAATGTTTACTAATGAGTTTATCTTTGCTTATTCTTCTCTTTTATAGCTGAAATTTCAAGTGTTAGATATCTCGGAAAATGGAAGTGCATTAATGACTATTCAATTCCAAAGATTTGATGGATCGAGTCTTTATCACCTTTCTGAAACAGCTGCACATTTTTCTCTGTTTAAACTATTTTCTTGTTTGACTAATTCTTTTGTTGGTATTCTTATATTGTTTATTCTTTTGTACCATTTTGTAAAGGAATCCGACGGTGGCAATTTTGAGCCTAGTATGCAACTTTTGACACATCATCGTCCCTAGAAGCATACTACTATACGTGACAAAATCTCTTTAAGTTTCTCATCAGCGAGACCATCTACTGAGAACATTGAGTCACCCTCTCACGCTCATTGTTTAGCATTGTCTAAACTCTCAAAGTGAGATTGCATGGTCGAAATAAAAATATTGATAAAAAAGGCTAGGGTGTTTGTTTTTAAGTTAATCATCTTTACCTTACCCTTTCCCTGGAAGCATGCTTCCCGTATGTATCAAGTCTCATTTTCTGTTGAAACATTTAGCATAACCCAATGGCTTACCCTTATTGCATAGTCATCAGTGTAAGAGATACTTGTCTGATCCTTAAATGACAAAGGGTTGTTCATGTCTCTGACCTCCTAGTTTAAGGTATGACATGGTACCATTATGAATTAATGGTGAATCTTTGATTCTAGATTACAACTTACTCTATGATATGGAAGTTTAAACCACTTCTTGTTGTAGAGTTAAAATGTTAATGATTCATGCTGGTTTCATCTCAGCGTGACTGAAACAATCCATTCTCTCCTTTATCTTCTTAATAGAGCTTGATGATTCACTATGTAAAACCACACACTGATAAAAGTTCGAAAATCTATGCCGATGGGTATATCATTGTCTGTTATATATTACACGCACCTATCCACTCTTCCCATTTTTCATCTAATAAAAGAGATTTATGATTCAGCGTATGAAACCACACGCTGATGAGATCTCGCAATACTATGTTAGTGAATGGTAGTTTAAGTCCTTTCTATCACGAGACATCACAATCTTACTACACTACAAGTTGAAACTCTACTATGCTCAACGTTAGCTGCTAATGTCAAAACGGGGGAGGAAATCTTGGTAACGCTAAAAATCTTGCTACTATCTCGCTACTAGAAAAATATCGCTACTAGAACTACAGAAAAGCACATTCTAAGGGGGAGTCAAGTTGTCCTTCATCTGTTGTATCTTCTCAAGGGGGGGGGGGCATTTGTTAAAACTGCAAGAATCAAAATTTCATTATTATTCTCAAGGGGAGAACAAGCCAAAAACATTTCGCTTATATATATATATATATATATATATATATATATATATATATATATATATATATATATATATATATATATATGTATATATATATATATATATATATATATATATATATATATATATATATATATATATATATATATATATATATCAGAAGAAGTTTAGTTTTGACATCATCGGATAAGGGGAAATTGTAAGGTCACTCCTAATGATCTGATGAGTCGAACACATGACACGCTGATCTATCAGCATCACCATATACACATTGACCGTGCCACCGTATCAAACCTACCACCGTCAGCTTACAGTTTAGTTATCTGATTGTAATTCTTTGTATATTTGGTAATGATATAGATAAATATAGAATGAATCATAGATCCGATATCTTTGTGATAAGATCAATTCTTATTATAGATTAGATGAAATCCCTTGAATCAAATGATGCACATGTATAGATTAGTATATACACAACATTAGGGAAAACCCTAATGTTGTGGTCGTGGTGGTTGTGATTGTGGATTTGTGTCATTCATCTTTGTGACAAACCCGTCTTCTTGGTGAAGACAAAACCTCTTTCTTGGTGAAAGAACAATTTCGAAAACTTCTGTGTTATTTACCTTTTGTTGATTATTTTTCTTAGATTAGTTTTACGTTTGTTGTTCATACTTGAAGTGTATCCGATTGATACACACCTTCGCTTGATGTATGCATCAAGTCTCACGTTTTGTTGAAACATTGAGCATAACCTAATGGCTTACCCTGATTGCATAGTCATCAGCGTAAAAGATACTTGTCTGGTCCTTAAATGACAAAGGGTTGTTCATGTCCTTGACCTCCTAGTTTGAGGTATGACGTGGTACCATTATGAATTAACGGTGAATCTTTGATTCTAGATTTCAACTTACTCTATGATACGGAAGTTTAAATCACTTCTTGTTAATGAGTTAAACTGTTAATGATTCATGCTGATTTCACCTCAGTGTAACTGAAACAATCCACTCTCTCCTTTATCTTCTTAGTAGAGCTTGATGATTCACTGTATAAAACCACACACTGATGAAAGTTTGAAAATCTGTGCTGATGGGTCCGTTATATATTACGCGCACCTATCCACTCTCGCCATTTTTCTTCTAATAAAAGAGATTTATGATTCAGCATATGAAACCACACACTGATGAGATCTCACAATATTATGTCAGCGAATGGTAGTTTAAGCCCATGCTATCAGGAGATATCACAATCTTACTACACTACAAGTTGAAACTCTACTATACTCAACGTTAGCTTTTGATGTCAAAAAAGGAGAGAAAATCTTGGTAATATTGAAAATATCGCTACTAGAACTACAGAAAAGCACATTCTAAGGGGGAGTCAAGTTGTCCGTCGTCTGTTGTATCTTCTCAGGGGGGGGGGGGCATTTGTTAAAACTGCAAGAATCAAGATTTCATTATTATTCTCAGGGGGAGCACAAGCCAAAAACATTTCGCTTATATATTAGAAGAAGTTTAGTTTTGACATCATTAGATATGAGAGATTGTAAGGTCACACCTTATGATCTGATGAGTCGAACACATTACACGCTGATCTATCAGCATCAGCTTCTACACATTGACATCGCCAGTTCATCAAGCTTACCAGCATCGGCTAACAATTTAGTTATCTGATTGTAATTATTTGTATATTAGGTAATGATATAGATCAATATAGAATGGATCAAAGATATGGTATATTTGTGATAAGATCAGTTCTTAGTACAGATTAGATGAAATCCCTTGAATCAAGGGATATACATGTATAGATTAGTATATATACAACATTAGGGAAAACCCTAATGTTGTGGTCGTGGTCGTTGTGACTGTGGATTTGTGTCATTCATCTTTGTGACAAACCCGTCTTCTTGGTGAAGACAAAACCTCTTTCTTGGTGAAAGAACAATTTGGTGAATATTTGTGTTATTTACATTATGTTGATTATTTTGCTTAGATTAGTTTTACGTTTGTTATTCATACTTGAAGTGTATCCAATCGATACAAACCTTCACTTGCTGTATGCATCAAGTCTCATGTTCTGCTGAAACATTGAGCATAACCTAATTGCTTACCCTTATTTCATAGTCATCAAAGTAAGAGATACTTGCATGGTACTTAAATGTCAAAAGGTTGTTCATGTCCCTGACCTCCTACTTTGAGGTATGACGTGGTACCATTATGAATTAACGATGAATCTTTGATTCTAGATTGCAACTAACTCTATGATGCGAAAGTTTAAACCATTTCTTCATGCTGATTTCACCTCAGTGTGACTGAAACAATCCATTCTCTCCTTTATCTTCTTAATAGAGCTTGATGTTTCGCTGTGTAAAACCACATACTGATAACAGTTCGAAAATTTATGCTGATGGGTATATCATTGTCCGTGATATATTACACACACCTATCCACTCTTGCCATTTTTCTTCTAATAAAATAGATTTCTGATTCAACGTATGAAACGACACACTGATAAGATCTCACAATACTATGTCAGTGAATGGTAGTTTATGCCTGTGCTATCCGGAGACATCACAATCTTACTACACTATAAGTTGAAAATCTGCTCTACTCAACGTTAGTTGTTGATGTAAAAAAGGGGGAGAAAATCTTGGTAAAGTTGAAAATCTTGCTACTAGAAAAATCTCGCTACTAGAACTACAGAAAAGCACATTCTAATGGGGAGTCAAGTTGCCCATCGTCTGTTGTATCTTCTCAGGGAGGGCATTTGTTAAAACTACAAGAATCAATATTTCATTATTAATCTCAGGGGGAGAAAAAGCCAAAAACATTCTGCTTATATATCAGAAGAAGTTTAGTTTTGACATCATCAGATAGGGGGAGATTGTAAGGTCACACCTTATGATCTGATGAGTCAAACGCATGACACGTTTATCTATCTACATCAGCATGTACACATTAATAACGCCATCGTATCAAGATTACCAGCGTCAACTTACAGTTTAGTTATCCGATTGTAATTCTTTGTATATTAGGTAATGATATAGATAAATATAGAATAGATCACAGATCCGATATCTTTGTGATAAGATCGGTTCTTAGTATAAATTAGACGAAATCTATCGAATTAAGGGATATACATGTATAGATTAATATATATACAACATTAGGTAAAACCCTAATTTTGTGGCCATGGTGGTTGTGATTGTGGCTTTATGTCATTCGTCTTTGTGACAAACCCATTTTCTTGGTGAACACAAAACCTCTTTCTTAGTGAAAGAAAAATTTGGAAAACTTATGTGTTATTTACTTCTATTGATTATTTTGCATTGATTTATTTTACGTTTATTACATACTTGAAGTGTATCTGATTGATACAAACCTTCACTTGCTGTATGCATCAAGTCTCATGTTCTGCTGAAACATTGAGCATAACCCAATGGCTTACCCTGATTGCATAGTCATCAGCGTAAGAGATATTTGTTTGGTCCTTAAATGAAAAAGGATTGTTCATGTCCCTGACCTCCTAGTTTGATGTATGACATGGTACCATTATGAATGAACGGTGAAACTTTGATTCTAGATGTCAACTTACTCTATGATACGGAAGTTTAAACTACTTCTTGTTGATGAGTTAAACTATTAATGATTCATGTTGTTTTCGCCTCGGCGTGACTGAAACAATCCATTCTCTCCTTTATCTTCTTAATAGAGCTTGATGATTCACTATGTAAAACCACACACTGATAAAAGTTCGAAAATCTATGTTGATGGGTATATCATTTTCCATGATATATTACACACACCTATCTACTCTTGCATTTTTTCTTCTAATAAAAGAGATTTATGATACAACGTATGAAACCACACGCTGATGAGATCTCACAATACTAAGTCAGTGAATGGTAGTTTAAGTCCATGTTATCAGGAGACATCACAATCTTACTACACTACAAGTTGAAACTCTGCTCTGCTCAACGTTAGTTGCTGATGTCAAAAAGGGGGAGAAAATCTTAGTAAAGCTGAAAATCTCACTACTATCTCGCTACTAGAAAAATCTCGCTACTAGAACTACAAAAAAGCACATTCTAAGGGGGAGTCAAGTTATCCATCGTATATTGTATCTTCTCAGGGGGGGGGGGCATTTGTTAAAACTACAAGAATCAAGATTTCATTATTATTCTCAAAGGGAGCACAAGCCAAAAGCATTTCGCTTATATATTAGAAGAAGTTTAGTTTTGACATCATCAGATAGGGGAGATTGTAAGGTCACACCTTATGATCTGATGAGTTAAACACATGACATGCGGATCTATCAGCATCAGTATCTATGCATTGACAGCGCCACCATATCAAATTTATCAGCGCCAACTTACAATTTAGTTATCTGATTGTAATTCTTTGTATATTAGGTAATGATATAGATAAATATAGAATAGATCACAGATCTGGTATCTTTGTGATAAGATCGGTTCTTCATATAGATTAGACAAAATCCATTCAATCAAGGGATATACAGGTATAGATTAGTATATATACAACATTAGGGAAAACCCTAATGTTACGGTTGAGGTGATTGTGATTGTGGCTTTGTGCCATTCGTCTTCATGACAAACCCGTCTTCTTGGTGAAGACAAAACATTTTTCTTGGTGAAAGAACAATTTGGAGAACTTCTGTGTTATTTACTTTTGTTGATTATTTTTCTTAGATTAGTTTTACGATTTTTATTCATATTTGAAGTGTATCTGATCGATACAAACCTTCACAATGAGCCCTTAGCAGGTTAAAACTTGTGATCGCGTAGTGGTGGGGTATTCACCACATCGTGGTGCCCATTAGACTCGTGGTCAAAGGCATGCAACTTACATCACCGCGTCATGGTGATTTGTTTGCCACGCCTCCGGTCCTGGTGATCAACAAAGTGCATTGCTAATTTCATTCTTGGTTTAGGGACAACTTTTATCCAAACTTCTAATGCTCATAACCTCTTCATTTCAAACCTGTTTTCTATGATCTTTATATCCAGCCGAAGGCGGTATTATGCGCTACAAGTTTGCTAAGTCATTTCTTACTGAATTAATACGGGCCTTAATCCATTAAGTCACAAACTTGGCCTAAAAAGCATAAAATTTCCCACTTTACCCCTTTAGCCAAAATGCATCTTCTCATGCATTTATTCTCTTGAATTCACTTATCTAATCTCATCTAAGTGACTTAAACTTATCTTGGACATTTTCATGTAGTCAAAACTTCAAAAACATATAAATTCTCATAAATGAACGTTTTTCCCTTTTGGTCAATATTTGACCAAAAGTTAAATCTCTCTAAATTTCAGGTTATTGTAATAGTTGCTTCCTTTTGCAATTAATAATACACATTCGATAGTTTCCCATAACTTTAGTAATTGGCATATATAAACTAGAATCAGCAACCAAAAGTAGCAACCTCCATCTACGCCTATTTTGTTTTTTAATTGACCTTTTTTGTTTCTGTTTCTAGAAGCCTTTATTTGATATTTCTTTTTAGGGTTTAATGCATTTATTATGGTACACATATTATCCTTTAGTTTTTCTATGCCCCAATTGTGATTTTATTGATTGTATTTCTACAGTTATGATTTTTTTCTATTCAATTCGTCTTGTGAAAATGCTAGGTCTCCATTCCCGACTCATTTCCATCATTGTGGATTTCTTGATGTTCATTCACTAAGGTTATTGCTTTCTCTTTCTACATAAAAAATTCCCTCTCTAACAAACTATTGAATGTTTTTCATTTGGATTCTATTTAGTTGTCATCTTATTTAAAGATCAACATGTATTTCATATGATATACAAGTGGAATAATGAATCATGACAGTTACATTGGATGTTAGCCTTGTGACTATTTTTTATGGTATAAGATTTTGAAATATGAAATTTATCATGTTAGAGCCATGTTTCTAGTTATTGTATGTTATCTTGGCAGTATGATTTGGTGTTCAGGTCCCTTATTTTTATTTCATCAGTAATGCTAATGAAAGTGTGATTCTTCCTCAGCCAAAAATTGCATAGAGGTAAGATTAGGTTGCTAAAGTGAACTTCTTTGTGTTATACTTTGAGTTGTGTCAAATTATGATGGCATTTGTGTGGAATATAAATCCACTTATTATCATAATTTAATGGATATTTTGACTATTTGTAGGTTTTTCGTATTGGACGCTATAACAACCAGTCTCTAGAGTCAAGTTGAACCCCTCATGAAAAGGGTGCGTCTGGTTTTGTCTTTGTCTCTGATTTATGGACCAAAATTCACTACCAATGATGTAAAAAAAGTGTGAATTGCAAAAGATGCATCCTCTACAAAGAAACAACCTTTTTAGGGTTATTATAGGTTACGATCACCCATTTATCTTTTTAGCAATTAAATTATTCAATTTATTTTAAGTTTCGTAATAATCATTGGTTAAATCCATAAAAATAATACGTTATTCATCTGTTTTTAAATTAGTGTTTTACAAATGTCCATTTTGTCCTTATACCAAAATTTATAAAAGCAAAATACCATAACGATCAAATTTGTAACTTTTTTCATATTTTTAGTTTTAAAAAATGTTATATGTTAATATTATAGAAATTGGCAAATTGCAAGAAAGTCACTAAATTACCAAAAAATTTTGAATTTGACACCGAGTTAATTTTTTTCTCAGTTATGTCACTATATTTATAGTTTTGCTGCAATATTAACCAAATGACCGGTTCTTCCTATTTTTCCGGTAACCACTTTTTCTGAATTGCAGTAAAGTCACTAAGTTTACCAAACATTCAATTTTGACACCGAGTTTCAGTTTGCAAGAAAATAAAGATATTACCAAAATAATTTGTGTTGGCACCGAGTTTGTTTTCTCAATTATGTCAGTATATTTACAATTTTGATGTTATTATGGTTTAGAAGCTAGATTTATAAAAAAAATAAATGAAGGTCGGTCCAATGGTTCAAACTCACTTGCAAGAAAATAAAGATACCCTTTTAGGAGATGTTATTGTGGTTTAGAATCTCAATTTATACAACAAATAAATGAAGACCCCTACAAGGTCGGATTATTGGTTCAAACTCACTACGCATCTCTTGGATTGGCCTTGTAAGGGTCTTCATTTACTTATTGTACAAATCGATCTTCTAAACCATAATAGCATCTCCTGAAAGGGTGACTATGCCCTTTCCATTGACTTATAAGTAAATTTGAACCATTTGATTGACATTCATTTATTTTTTGTACAAATCAAGCTTCTAAATCACAAGAACATCTCATGAATCGGTTAATTGGTTGACATTACAACAAAACTGTCAATGTAATGTCATAATTGAGAAAAAAAAAATTTGGTGTCAAAATCAAAATTTTGTGGTAATATAGTGACTTTCTTGCAATTTGAAACTCGGTGTCAAAATCGAAATTTTCGTAAAATTAATGACTTTATTGCAATTTAGGAAAAGTCGTTACCGGGAAAATAGGAAGAACCGGTCATTTGGTTGATATTGCAACAAGATTGTAAATATAGTGACATAATTGAGAAAAAGAATAACTCAGTGTCAAAATCAAAATTTTGTAGTAATATAGTGACTTTTTTGCAATTTTCCCTATAGAAATTTAATTATTTTATTTTTAACATCTATGTATGCAACTTTATTAGTAACATAGTAGAGGTGTCAACTAAAATATAGGGTTGTGCTATAAGTACCCCGTTAACCAATTTTACCCCCCTTAACATCAATCAAATCAACTTTTTACTTTCGATTTGACATTATTTTTTTTCCTTTTTGTTTTTGATTTTTTTTCCTTTTATTTTATATTTTAATATTATTACTATTAAATTCGGATGACATTTTAAAATTCGGTAAACATTATAAATTCGCACGACATTATAAAATTCGAACGATTTTTTTGTCCGTAATTAAAAAATATAAAAAAATTATTTAAAAACCGATTTTATATAGCCGTTTGAATTTATAATGTCTTTCGAATGTTAAAATTTTATGCGAAATTTATAATAATAATAATAATAATAATAATAATAATAATAATAATAATTAAAAAAGAATTAAAAACAACAAAAAAACAAAATAGGAAAAAACAACAAAAGACAAAAAATAAAATAAGGGGGGTGGAATTGGAAAATGAAAGGGGGTACTTATAGAAAACCCCAAAATATATTGTTATTTCTTATATTTAAATCTATTCAATAGTATCACAAAGTTTTTTAACGATGTGATTACTTTTCAAAGAAAGGTTATACACCTAAGAATATTTTATATAACTTTAAAACTTATTAATACATTCTATCTTTTAAATTAGTGTTTTAAATATAACCATTTTCTCTTTAGACCAAAATTGTAAAAAAGCAAAATACCACAATGATTAAATTTGTAACTTTCTCATATTTTTTGTTATAAAACATATTATATATTATCATCTTTGATCCTCAAATTACCTTGCTATTTTTTACATATCACCTTGATCATACATGAGTTGAAGTCTTATAATAGTGCATATGTTCATTAAACCTTCTAAATTAAAAACATTACCTATTACACGCTTGCATTGGGTCGATAACATAATGGTTGGAGTTATAAATGCAAAAAAGTGTTGCAAGAAAGACATTGTGGATGAAAGAAAATGGTACTTTTTCTCCTACTATTCATTTATTTTATAAGGGTTAAACCAAAAACATAGCTAACATACTCTAAAATTTTACAAATAATTAAATAGCTTTGGACCAAATGTTACTTTTATGTTTTACTCATAACATAGATATTTAAAATAGCAACTTACTTTCCAATTGTGGTATATCATAACATCCTAATTTCAGTTATTTATATTATAATTATTTTTAGAAAGAAATGATTTATTGTAATCATTTTTTTAAATGAATAAATAAACAAATGATATATTTAAAGTTCGAATACATAAATATAATGATTTTCATATACAAAATATGGTTAGTTTTAAACTTGAATTCGGACATCAAGTTCTGATAAACTAACAATCAAATCCTCTTATTTAACTGAGATAATATATAAATTATGTTCAATTTGGCGTTTAAGTGACACCAAGGCCACAACGTGCACACCATCTATTTGGTGGCATTATGCAACGTTCTGTATGGGATGTGGTCGGCACCACATGAGGCCACTCACCAATTATGTATTTTTCTCTCTTTATATCCATCTCTCTCTTGTTTCTCTCTTCTTCTCGAGTACAAAAACTTTGGTGTGGTGTTTCTCTCTTCCTCCCTCTCATTGGAGGCGTTGTGCAACATTCGTTGTGAGATGTGGTGTGCACCAATTGAGACCATGCCTCAATCATGTATTTTTTTTTTCTCTTGCTATATCCATCTATCTCTTGGTTATCTCTTCTTCTTGAGTACACTAACTTCGATGTGATGCTTCTCCCTTCCTCCCTCTTACTTATCGGAAAAAAAAAACGCATGCCATGATTTGTGTACCCGAAGGCCTCATGGTGGCCGTAGGAAAGTGAAATGACATGGTAAATTTACTTAGGTAACATAAATTATCACAAGAAGGGTAACGTCGATTTTTTCTGGTGGAATTGTTCAAAATTTGTTTTGTATCTATTTGGAAATTATTATCTATGTTAAAGTTATACATATCTGTTAATACATATTTTTGTTTTTAAATAAATAATTTATTTAAGAAAAACTCGTGTATTATAATTTTGTAATAGAAAATTATGCATCAATAATTGGTTATTGCATGAACTTTCTAAATTATAATTGTAAAATGATGATAATTACCTTGAAAAGTTAGCACAAAAAGAAAGAAATAAAACAAACCTAAAATTCCAAGTATACCCCATCAAATCATCATGGCGTTTGCTTGCATAATCAAATTTTGTCCAATAAATTGTATAAGACGATAGCTTTTGTTAGTTGATCCATCAATTAGGATCGGTCCTGATAATTTAAATGTTCGAAAATGCTCTAGACGAGCTAGAAAGAAAACTCGTTATCGTTATTATAAGTTTTTTATTTTTAAATAAATATATATACATCTATAATATAATAAAAAAAATTGGACCCCCAAAAAATTAAATCATGTACAGTTGTCCATTTTGTCCTTCCCTCAACGCCCCCAAATCATCAAGTTTATAATTTTTTTAATTATATCAAATAAATCTAACAAATATGTTCTTCCTAGTGGAAAGTTGTTTTTTCTCTAACTTAACATAATTATCTCTAATGTGAGCAACTGTGCATTAGTCACAGGTCGTAACATTATATAATCTCTCCATCTTTTGAACATTTATGTGATTAAATATTATCCTAGTTACAATTTTCGCATTGTAAATAAAACATTATATTTGCTAAAAGACTATTCACCAGTATGACTACTTTTTCTAATCCTGGTAGTAATTTGACCATCTTTTAGAAAAATAATAAAAATATGATCAACTTCAGACTTGATCAACTATAAAAATATATTATGAGTTGCCACACAACTTTTTGATGAAAATCTGTTTAGGAGTCTGTAAGTAGAAAACCACAACAAAATTTCGAAATATTCTTTCACGAACAATTAGTGATAATAAGTTTTGTCAGTTTCAGCTTAAACCTAGTTACGAACTTCGACGAAATTTCGAAATCCCTTTTTATGGGGATTATTTACGTTAAGTTTTGTCTATTTTGAAATATCCACACTTCCATAATTTATACGTTGCATAGTTTTAATGCCTTTGTTCTATATTTAGAAGTGTTGTAAGTATATTCTTTACTTTCAAATTCCCTAACATTTTCCACAATTCTTTAACTAAAATAGTTTATCATACACGATTTTTAGTATACTTCGTTAGTTCTTTATATAGAAGGGGCGTGAAAGAAAAAAAATGATGTATGCAACAAATACTAGATTATGGTATGGATTTGCCTTTATGTCTAAACTATATATTGTAGTTTGGTTTATTTAATGCAAGCAAGATGTGTTTAACATGTGTTTAATAAATAAATTAATTTGTTCCTGTTACGTAAGAAAAAAATAAAACAACACAAGGATTTAATGTGGTTCAGTGGATGTGACCAAACTGCAGCTCTGATACCATTTGTTACACAAGAAAGTAATATAAAGAAATAAAACGACACGATGATTTAATGTGGTTTCGTCAACGTGCCCTACGTTCACATGCAGGAATCGAAAAACTCTTATATTATCAGATTGTTTTAAATTGGTTATATTAGAGTCCCTAGCTACAAATATTTAGAACCCTAAACCTTAGCAACTACCTGGTCGAGCTCATATACATGAAATACATAATAACTAAACATCTATAACGTGTGGGCTCTGCAAGCCCAATCCCGTAGGCCGTGTACGACGTAGGGCTTATCGGCCCTAAGCCCACTCCAACAAGTTATCTCATCGATATATGGTGTCGGGTTTTCTTCATTTCTTTTTAGGTAGAGTTATCCATTCGAGTCACCTAACTCCAAGTCACATATTAACAATCTCCACCTTGACTTAAATTGTCTTCAACCATTAAGGATTCCTAAGAGCCATCTCCTTACTGCAATTTTTCCTTAAAGGGACTTACCACCTTCAAACATCTACGAATTCCAAGCATTGATTGAACTTCTCTATATGCAACGAATTTGTCAACATAATAGGTGGATTCTCTTTGGTGTCTATCTTTTGAACAAAAAACCTTTATTCTTCCAAGACATCTCTAATGTAATTCAACCTCACATTAATATGTTTCGTCTTTTCATAATTAACTAAATTCTTTATTGGATATAAAATACTCTGACTGTCAAAAAAACAAGGTAGGGTTCTCCACTTTCAACCTAAGACACTAAACGAGACTTTGTAACCACATGCACTCCTATATTACTTCATTCATTAACATGTACTCTTCTTTAGTTGTAGACAAGTCAACATTAGACTACAATGTTGACTTCTAACTTATAGCACATCTGAATAAAGTGAAAATGTAGCATGTAAGTGATCTTCTTTTCACCAAATCACCATGTTCCGAGACTACATAACCAAAAAAGCCAGTATTTCGTGTATTAGCACCATAAACCAAACAAATGTTAGTCGTTCCCTTCATGTATCGTATAATCCATTTGACTTATTTCCAATGATATTTTTATGGATCACTCATAAACCTGTTTTACCACACTAACTGCATGAGCCAAATCAGGTCTACTACATACCATATCATACATGAGACTTCTAACAGTACTCGAATATGGAACCTTTCTCATGTAGTCTCTTTCCTCATATGTAGTCAGTATACTATTTGTATCAAGTTTAAAGTGTGGTGCCAAAGGAGTTCCAATAGGTTTGGACTGATCAAAATGGAATGATTGCAAGACTTTCTCAAGGTAGTTTTGTTGACAAATGAATAATAGTCCCGCCTTTTTGTCCCTCCAAATCGCCATTCCCAATATCTTCTTTACAGCTCCTAAAATTTTAATCTCAAACTTAATTTCTAGTAATGTCTCCAAGTCCTTAATTTCAATCATATTATTGGTTGTAATAAGCATATCATCCATGTATAACAACAAATATATGTAGGAACCATCAGAAAATTCCTTTGAGTAAACACAATTATCAAAATGTTTTGAAATGTAGTTAGACAAAGTTATAAATGAATCATACATCATGTACCACTACCTTGGACAATGATTTAATCCATAAAGAGATTTCTTCAACAAACATATGTGATATTTCTTGGAATCAAAGAAACCTTTTGGATGAGACATATAAATCTTCTCATTTAGATTTCCATGAAAAAATGTAGCTTTTTCATCAATTTTCTCAATCTCTAGATCAAATGCATTCACCATGGCTAATAGAACCCGAATCATTTTGTGCTTAAGGATAGGTGAGAGTACCTCGTGATAGTTGATTCCTTCTTTCTATGAGAACCCTTTTTCCTCTGTAAGGCCAACACGTATAATCTGATATGTCAAACCTACTTCACATTGATCATCTATCAGCTTCAAATATGTTGTGTGGTCTTCATCAGTTCCAACGTGTTTTTGTCCCCACGGTTTCCAGATCCGCAATCTTAGTGATTAAGAACTTATCTATGTATAGTTTGTTTTGAATCCATGGTATGTAAGGATTTTCATAGATTGTTTATACTTCCTTGTATATATAGTTGTTTTAGGGTTTGTTGTAAAACATGGCTTTATGCATCTCTTTCTTTGGGAGAGAAAAACATTATTAATGAAAAACTTAATCAAAATCAATTTTCGATTAGGACTGTAACATCCTATTTTTCATAACCAAAATTTTTTCATTTTTATTAAGGTAAAACTTCCCGAATTATAAATACATTATTAAGAAAACCGTTTATTCCAAATTACATTTACTAAATATCTTAGTATCATAGAAAACGTGAAATCCTCAATGTTGCTGATGAGTGTGTACAGTCTCGTCTTCGCCTTCCCATAGCCACTGATGATACCTGAAACAATAAACAACTAGGTAAGCATAAAGCTTAGTAAGTTTCCCCCAAAATACCCCATACGATAAACATACAAGCCTGCATCGAGTCCAGTCAGCCACCGGGCAGGAATACCCAGGGTTTGTTGGCCTACCAGCTCAACCCAATCGCTCTTCCAGAGCTTCCATGCCTACGGCTTACAGCCATCCCGCACCGGATATCTTGGCCTACAGCACACAGCAGGACCGCCTCAACCCACTACTATCACCATATGTTGACAAATAAACAAACAAGGATCAAGTAGGCACATAATACAGACAAACAACAATCATACAGCTCACTACCGCCTACTAGTCGTCTCACAACACACTGTCCCACTACCAGCTAACCTCCGTGAAATGCATAACCATAAGTACCCAGAGGTAAGATAGCCACCCGAATTGATGATCCTACTTAAGAGCCACAACCAAACAAGGAACATGCAATAAAGCCTAGATCAAGAGTTCTTAGGCTGTCCTACATGACTACATACAGTCCCTAGCGCACTCCACTAGATGATAACCAAAAAGTACAAGTATAGATAAAGTTCTACAGATCACTACCGCATAACAACATTCTTTATACTAGGATATAGATCTAACAGACCACTACGACACGGTAACATACTCGATACCATGATGTAAATCTAACATATAACTACAACATAGCAACATACTAAATATCAACATACCAGGAATGCATAACCATATATACTCAGAGGTGAGATAGCCACCCGGACAGGTGATATTACTCAAGAACCACAACCAAACAAGGAACAAGTAAAAGAGTCCATACCAAGAGTCCCCAGTCTATCCTACATGACTATATACAGTCCCCAAGGCATCCCTCTACTAACAGATAACCATAACTAGTGGGTCGGCAATGGTTCCTTCGACCCACGGTACAATGAGGCAAAACTCACCTGAAATGAAGAAACTCGAGAACACCGTGACACACTCCCTGCTACACTGCTTTCTCTCGCGGATCCACTAACATCATAACCATATAAAATCTTGAGCACCAATCAAAACCCTTAAGTTTGACCTAAAGTCAAACTTGGTCAAAAATTCAATGGTCAACGGAGTCAACAGAAGACAAAGTCCAAGGCTAGTTGAGTACGTCCTGCGTACTCAACTTACACCCCGCGTACATGGGATGGCTTAGTACGCCCAGCATATGAAAATTACGCCCAGCATACTCGAGTTGATTTCATCCTTTCCATTAAGCACTTAATCCCTTAAGGAATTTTAACCCAAACTCAGATCTAGCCTCAAAACATTGTCTTAAATCATACAGTTTCCACCTTTATGACTTTCCATGGCTTGGGAAGGTCCAAAAGCTAAAACCCAAACATATTAATCCATCAAGACATCACAACTCTTGCATGGAAGGGACAGAAGGACCAAGATCACATTTTTATGGTTCCTAATAGCTCCATAATCGATAAAGTTTCCAACTTTATCCATTAGAATGGTCCTAACAAACAATATCTAGGCTTTAAGTCATAAAGGGACCAAAAGTGCATCTTTTTCAACTTAATTTGTTAAGTCCAAGTCTCTAAACTTCATATCTGAATCAATATGATGTTTAGATGGATAAAGTTTCCAACTTTATCCATAACAATGTCACAAACTTCCAAGATTTAAACTTTATGCATTTAAAGTGACCAAAATCTCATAAAACCCAAAACTAGCTAGATCTAACAATTTCATCATCAAGATTCAAACTTTATACTACCAGAAGAAAGATCAAGGTGAACAAGGTCTGGATCTACAAGCTCCAATACAACCAACACTTATTCAATGAGTTCCTTCTTCTCCAAGGTGCAGCAAGAACACTCCAAAGCACATAAAAACACCTTCTTTTTGCTCACAAGGCTCAAACTAGGGTTAGGGATTCAAGAGAAGGTGTTGGTGTTGGATTAGGTGTCTAAGCCCATAAGGATAACTGGTATGTACTTGACCCGATAATAGCATAGTCCATTTGGGTTGTAACACTCTAGAACAATTTGATAGGATAGATATTTCAGGAAGAGGTTATTGTGATTTATTAATGTATTATAAGTATAATATATTAATTGAGAAATCACATTATTTAATTAGTATTGATCAAGAATTAATTGGGTATTAATTTAGTGATCAAAAGAAACTGATTAAAGTTACAGGGACTGATTAGGTAAATAAGTAATACTTCTAGTTAGACTCATGACTCATGTTGATTAGAGTTGGACTAAACCTATGTGAAAGTCCAAGAAGGTTTAGCCCAAAAGGCCTAAGAAATATGAAGAGTCATTAGGGTTTGCATGGTTGTAATCCTAAGCTATAAAAAGAAGTCCCTAACACCCTAAAATTGGCCCCTCATGCACACTAGAGTTGTAGCTAGCCAATTTTGATCTCCCAAACCTCTCACTCAAGTTCATTCTCTTGTTCTTGGTTTGTTATAAGACATTTGAGGCATCACACTTGAGGTGCTAGGCTCCTAAAGGTCAAAGACAAGCAAGCTATTACACAAGGTAATCTTCTAACTGTTTTTATGATTCAAATGTTGCCTTGCATGGTAGTTTAGGCTTTATGCTTTGGAAAAACAATGTTGAATGTATAATTAGAGAAAACTTAGATCCAAAGCATTAGGGTTGTATGTGCACCATAGGAATGTTAGAGTACACAAAACCCATCAGTGGTATCAGAGACTAGGACTGTTTTCTATTATATTGATGCATTGGTAATTTTTCAAAGCAAGAAAAATCGTTTTTTTGGAATCTGACTGGTGACCACGACTTGGTCAATGTTACCACGACATGGTGACTGTTCAGTGGACGTTTTTTTTTCAGTTTTTTTGCCAAGTCTTCGATTAGAATCATTACCCCAAACTGTTTTGACTTAAAAAATTGTTATGTGATAAGGTAATGATTTCCATTATCGAAAATTAAAAAGACAAATATCAAATTTTAAGATAATGTTTTTATTATGTGATAATATGATTATTTGTATTATTTGATTAGAATTGTCTTGCAATAAGAGTTAAATTAGGTCAAATTGGTAAATGATAAGTTATATGATAATTGTATTAGTTTATATTTTGATCTAAGTGGTTCATGAAGAGATTCATAATTTGTCCTCAAGTTATGGAATATGAAAAGTCCTTATTCATGAATCAATTAGCTCTTCTAAGTTATAGACTTCAAGAGGTCTTGAAAGGTTTCATAACTTGTCCTCAAGTTTGGAATTTGAAAGGTCTCATTCATGAAACTTAAAAATCTATTAGTTATGGAAATCAAAAGTTTTGACAAGTTACAAAACTTGCCCTCAAGTTTTGGAACTTGAAGAGTCTCATTTATGAAATTTTAATTCCAAACCCTAGAATTTTAAAAGTTTAAAATTCAACCCTTATACTATTATAATATTAAGAGTTTAATACCTATATATATATATATATATATATATATATATATATATATATATGTGTGTGTGTGTGTGTGTGTAAAAGACAAGTCAGTCTTACCGTTAGTAGGCCTCATTCACGAAGCCGGTCTATAAGGGGGGTATAAGGATACTACCTATAAAATGATGGTTTAATGGGTGTTCACTCTCACCCACCGCTTCCTTGACTGGTGGGGGGTCGTTAGCCGAACGGGTAGGATAGGACATTAATCTTCGTTAATGAGTATAATGATAATTATTAAAGTAACTAAACTTTTATAAATTCCCAATCTTAGTTACTTTAGGAAAAATGTGAAAATTGTGCTATTCCATGAAATTGCACTTTGCACCTTGTTAAGTCGTTAGTGGAGCGTGTGTGGTTAACCGACACACTACATTGGGACTGACAATGTGTGGCAAAGGGTAGCCTGATGTTAATCATGGATAAATGGAGCGTGTGTGGTTAACCGACACATTGATTAGGTGATTTGTAACATTAAGTGTACCAAGCTAATTTGCATGGTTATTCACACTTTGCTTGTGATCCTTGGCATCCCAGTCACAAACTTGAAAGGCATAATCGAGATTTAAACATGCCATTGAAAAATTCAATGAATCTCAAAAGAACTAGGAATTTTAATTCATTTAAAACTTAATAATCAATTTCGTTTTTCTTGGTGCAAATTGGTAAATTGTCATTTACCTACATTCAAATATTTTGCAATTGGATTACGGCATCGCTCTTCCGAATTGTAAAATATTGTGTTGGGTCCTAGCCTTAATATTTCATTTGGGTCCTATATTAAGGATCATTATCTAATCTAAACTTTGTCTTTCTTTTCAGATGTCTACTTCACACAATGCTTCAAACCCAATCCCTTCCGGCTCTTTCTCCCTCATGAACCTATGTGGGAGAGTCATCTTTGATGGAACGAACGTCAATGATTGGATTCGAAACATCCACATGGCTATTCGCTACGAGGACAAAGAATATGTCCTTGTAAAGAGCTAAAGGAGATTGATGAAAACACTGCTACTCTCGAACAGATTGCTGAGTTTAAGACCCATGAGAGGGACGTGTGACATCCCCTAATTTCTCGGCCAGAAAAGACCGATTTAATTTATGCTTTTTAAAATAAAATCAGACTAATCCTTTTAAAAGATGTTGCGGAATTTGTTCCCAAAACAAAACATGATAAAAATTTATCAAAACCTTTCTTTAAGAAATATATATTTTTTATTTCATATCAAAACCTCGACATGTCATGTTCCGATGCAGATCAAAAGCATAAACAAGACATTATAAGCTTTACAACAGTTATTTACAACTACTAGCCTATAATCCAAAAATCACTCATCATCATCATCCGACTATGCTCGGGGTCCACTACCTGTAATATAAAAAGCTGAGTGGGCCAGGCTTGGAAGCCTGGTGAGCATATAGGGTTTTCAACCCACAATAAATAAATTTATTATGCTTAAACATCAACCATCAACCAAATTACCCCAACCCCATTATCTTATTTATTTCTTAAGGATTTACCCTAAGATTCAACTATCACTCATTGCTAAGGATTCATCCTAAGGAATAGGCACGAAGTCACATCGTCGCCAGGGGTTATACAACAGGTGCTAAGTCCATAGCTCTTATTTATCGACAGTGTTATTCACGGGAATCCCCCCTGCAATACATGTCAATGAGTTTTTAGAGTACAGCTGATGAACATATAGTTCACACACTTACAGGTTGCGAGCCTGCTAGTGTTCCACAGATCATCTACAATAGTCCATGGTTGTCATCCATACTCTGCTGAATGACGGGGGCCACGTTTGGGTAAGTGATTCTCTCATATTTCACCACTCACCCTCATCTCATGATCTATATCACCGATCATCTCATTTATCCAACTCATCTTTCATCTCATACCAACTATTTCATATACCCATGTTTTACACAACGTTTTTGTAGATAAAAAAAATACATATACAGTTTAAATTATTTAGAAACATGTATAAATCATTCCTTCAACATCTATCTCAAATAAACAAAAAATATATATTCATATAACACGTATTTTATATAAAATACTTCATATCTATGTCTAAGATGAAAGTAACTATACAGTCACATGATTTAATGATAATCGGGCAGCACTTCGTTTCCTAAAACGATCGTTTCTAATAAAACCAGGAGTTTTATTGAGAAACCGGGCTCTGCGATGGTCGGGCTTCAAAACCGAAAAGATAAATTTCTCGGGCACTTCGGGACGTATTTCGGGTATTTGGTATAATACCGGGGCTTTGGGGGAAGTTGGAATGAAAGAAATATTGAAAAAGGGGCTAAAAATGACAAGTTTTCAAAGTATCACCGGGAGGTCTCGCACCCTCCTATTTATAGGGGCGAGGCTCCTGATCCAAGGGCTGAGAAGCCTCCACGTGTCAGCAGATCCGAAGCGAAGTCACATGGGTGGCACGTGCGAGGGTCCTGGTGTCGCCTCCTGATTGGACTGAGGTCTATGGTCCGAGGGTTCGGTCGTGGCACTTGGTGCGAAGCTCGGACACGTGAGAAAGGGCATGCATCGGATCTCTACTGGACCGCGGCTTCGGATGCGAGGGAAGGCGACACGCCTCGCCAGCTGGCTTCGGATGACTCAGCGTTTTCGGACACGTGGCGCGCATGCAGCGAGGGTGACGTGGCCGAAGTTCAACCATTCGAAATTTCTCGGATTTGGCATTTTTTCTCGATTTTTGTGCCAAAACTTCTAAAATCCATAACTTTTGCATACGAGCTCCGTTTTTGATGTTCTTTATATGAATGCGTAGGTAAACTTACGCTCTACAACTTTCGTTTAGACTTCATCGGCTAATTTTGACTTTAATTTTTATAGTATTATTTTTAACAGACCGGGACAGGAAATCCGTTAAAATCTCATAACTTCTTCATCCGACGTCCGTTTTCGTCTGTCTTTTTACCGTTGTGCTACTATTTACGAGACCTTCAATTCTTGTTTAGGTTGTGTTGGCTAAAAATCACTCGATCTAAAATTCGAGTTTTTAGCTGTCTACTACTAAGCTGAAACTTAGAAAAATCATAACTTCCTCATACGAAGTCAGATTTGGATATTCTTTTTATACATACTCTCGGTTTAACGAATGCTACGACTTTCGCTTAGATCACTAAGGCTAAAAAGTAGTTTATCAAAAACTCACTTTTTACGACATTCGGCACCGTGCCGGTTTTGTCGCGAAACTTCGACAGGTCATAACTTCTTCGTTATAACTCGGATTTCGGTATTCTTTATATATCCGGAATCCTTGTCACGACCACTTCAACTTTCTTAATAGATATCGGCTTTATCTAATATTTATTTTCGACGCTCATTTTTATTCTTAATAAATTAAATCCTAATAATTAAGCATAAAACACATAATTCACATATATTCACATAATTCCTTTTCATTTCTTCAAAATGAGTTACAAAGGTTAACCTAGACTATTATTTCAATAT
Organism: Lactuca virosa; assembly: GCF_052849685.1. Lineage (NCBI taxonomy): Eukaryota > Viridiplantae > Streptophyta > Magnoliopsida > Asterales > Asteraceae > Lactuca > Lactuca virosa. Next base: position 159,341,504 of record NC_136429.1, read on the forward strand.
TAATGCCTAGCCTAGAAACACGGGCGTTACAATTCTCTCCCCCTTAGGATGATTCCGTCCCCGGAATCACACATCAGCAAACAAATGCGGGTAGCGACTCATCCTGTCACTCTCCGTTTCCCAGGTGAGATTTGGCCCATTCGTATGTTTCCATCGCACAAGCACTAAATCGACCATCTTGCGTCGCAACTTCTTAGTCTTACGGTCAACGATTGCCTCAGGTTCTTCAATCAACCTCTTGTTTTCATCCAACCTCAATTCAGAAATGGGAATTATGTCGGGCACATCTCCCGTGAACTTTCTCAAATAACACACATGAAAGGTGTTATGAATACCCTCCAGTTCTTCCAGTAATTCTACCTTGTAAGCTTCATTCCCGATTCTGTGAAGAACTTTAAATGGTCCAATAAACCTTGGACTCAATTTTCCCCTTTTACCAAATCTTATAAGTCCCTTCCACGGCGAGACTTTAAGTAAAACCGAATCTCCAACTTCGAAGGATATCGGTTGTCTTTTCTTGTCAGCATAACTCTTTTGTCGATCTTGAGCTGCTAACATCATTTCCCTAATCACTTTCAACTTTTCAGCAGTCTGATGGACTATATCAGGTCCCATAAACTGCTTTTCCCCAGCTTCCAGTCAACATGACGGCGTTCGACAGTTTTCTCCATACAAAGTGTGATAAGGTGCCATCTTGATGCTCGAGTGGAAACTATTATTATAGGAAAATTCTACTAGAGGTAAGTGTTCATCCCAGTTACCTTGGAATTCCAGGGTATATGCTCTCAGCATATCCTCCAGTGTTTGAATCGTTCGTTCACTCTGACCATCGGTTTGAGGATGGTAAGCTGTACTCAAACACAACTTGGTACCCAATTCCTCTTATAGACTCCTCCAAAACCTTGAGGTAAAACGACTGTCATGATCTGATACAATCGTTAATGGAACACCGTGAAGCCTCACAATTTCCTTCACGTAAGAATTCGCAAGTTTATCTATAGACCATTTCTCGTTGGCTGCTATGAAATGCGCACTCTTAGTGAAGCGATCAACGACCACCCAAATCATGTCGTGACCGTTCCTTGTTCTGGGCAGTTTAGTCACAAAATCCATGGTGATGTCTTCCCATTTACCCATGGGTACAGGTAAAGGTTCTAAACTCCCATACGATTTTTGATGTTGTGCCTTAACCCTAGCACATGTTACACACTCGGCCACATACTTAGCAACATCGAGCTTCGTCGTCGGCCACCAGTAATAGAGTTTTAGATCCCTATACATTTTTGTACTGCCGTGATGAATCGAGTGCATGGTCTTGTGAGCTTCTTCCATCAGAAGATCTCTTATTCCTCCCATCTTAGGTACCCAAATCCTATCTTGGAATACCTTCAGTCCTTGACCGTTTGTATCAAACACCAACGTTTTGCCCAAACGTTCTTCCTTTCGGTCATTTTTCTCTAAAGCTTCCTCTTGATCTTTCTATATACTTTCCACAATTGTCGAGACAACTTCAATTTTCAACGCTCTTGGCCTTTTTTTTTCAAGGTTTACCTTCCGACTGAGAGCATCTGCAACAACATTTGCTTTAACAGGGTCGTAAAGTATCTCACAGTCGTAGTCCTTGAGTAACTCTAGCCAGCGTCGTTGCCTCATGTTCAATTCCTTCTGATTAATGAGATATTGAAAACTCTTATGATCAGTGAAAATTTTGCATTTAGTGCCATAAAGATAGTGCCTCCATATCTTTAAGGCGAATACTACCACTGCTAACTCCAGATCATGAGTGGGGTAGTTCTTTTCATGCTATTTCAATTGCCTAGATGCATACGCTATCACTTTATCCCTTTGGGTCAGAACACAACCTAACCTAACTCCAGATACATCGCTATAAACTGCGAAGTTATCAACTCTTTCAGGTAATGAAAGAATCGGTGCTTCACACAACTTCTTCTTTAACTTCTCAAAAGCTTCCTTTGTGGGTCAAAGCTGTTAATGGAGTCGCGATCGAAGAAAAGCCTTGGATAAACCTTCGGTAATATCCAGCTAATCCTAAAAAAAAGTTCAGATCTCCGTAGGACTTTCAGTCGTAACCTTCGAGTTAGAAAATAAATCCTTAATGAGGACTCCTTCTTCTTCTTAGAATAAGTACTTTCCTTCATTTATTGTAACAGACCGATGGGTCATGTTCTAATGATCTCTCATCGTATAATGCACTGCTTAGACTCAGGTCTCTTAGAGACAAATTCCGGAACAAAATATACCTTCCTTCATGTTCTAATTTGATACAATCACAGTTCAGCATGTATCATTTCTAACTACCAACTTCTTTCATAACGAGCACGATACTTCTATTGATCGCTTTGATCATCTTTCACTTCAATCTTCTGGCTTAAGTCAAATGCTACATCAAACTTGGTTCTCTGAACCACGTGGCTTACTCATCTTAGTCGGACTTGATTCGATATGACCTCTAAGATCGAAATAACAATCATCTTCTTAGTCATTACCGAAACGATGGTAACGACAGACTAGAACAGGACGGAATCAATTACTAGCTCCTTGGTAACCTTGTGACTTTCCCTGATCCAAGTACGAGTCCTGTGCTTCCGGTAGTATAGGCCTCTACTACCATTCACACCTACTCATACTCGTCCCAAGTATTGTCTCGCAGTTCTCCAAGTCACCATACAAGAATTTCACATAGTCATTCAATTCATCAGATGACAAAACCAGGGTTTATATTATTTCCTTGAAACGATTACACAGAGGTTCAAGTTTACCCTATACTATGCCTCTAATAGGCTAAACCACTTGTTACTATTCACATTACTACTTCATAAATTGATCTTCGGGTATCAAGTCTTTACTTCTAATTCCTAGCGTTGTTATTTGCTTCGTCAAGGATATTTTGAAATTCCCTTGGCGTTGGCGGTGTGCTTGGCCTTGTTACTTCATTTTTCTTCGGACAGTCCTTAGAAATATGGCCTTCTTCCTTACATCCGCAACATACCCCCTTGGGAATCGTACACTCATTGGCGTAATGTCCAATTTCTCCACACTTGAAGCAGGTCACCTCTTCGATACATTTCCCGAAGTGCTTCTTTTTGCATTTCTCACACCATTTTGCTTTACCTCCTCTTTTGCCAGACTTTGAGAATATGTTGCTCTTGTTGGAACTTGAAGACTCCTCAAATTTCCTCTTCTTTCCAACTTCAACCTTGTTGGCGGTCCTGTCTTTGATCATTTCTTCAATAGACTTAGCAACCCAGATAGTTGCCTCAAGAGCAGATGCCTGACGTATTGGCACAGTAAGTTCATCCTTACTTTGTTGAAGTAAACGTTTTGTCTCTTCCATCTGTTGATCCAACATTATACGCACTATTGCCTGTACCCCAGCCATCGTGATTGGCTCAAGCTGCGGATTATCGTTTACGAATCCACTTTGAGTACTCGCCATTTCGATCTATACACCAATCGTAGGTGAATTTAGATCTTTATTTTCGATAGACGTTAAATCTTCGTTATTACTCCAAAACGTTTATATGTTAGTTCTAATATCGTAGTCATACGTTTAGAATCCTACACACATAAGGTTTCCAGATCCGGTCGGCAACAGACCATAGATCCGAACAAATAATGGCATATATGGCAAACATATAGCATTTAGCACATAAAAGCATTTTAGGCATCTTTCCTAAAATAGACTAGTGCTCGTGTCTAAAATATAGTAGACACTCATCTCACAATCATCACTTAGCATTCTAAGTTTAAGTCTAGAAATCCTACAAATTCCTAGTTCGCTTAAACTAATGCTCTGATACCAATTGTGACATCCCCTAATTTCTCGGCTAGAAAAGACCGATTTGATTTATGCTTTTTAAAATAAAATCAGAGTAATCCTTTTAGAAGATGTTGCGGAATTTGTTCCCAAAACAAAACATGATAAAAATTTATCAAAACCTTTCTTTAAGAAATATATATTTTTTATTTCATATCAAAACCTCGGGATGTCATGTTCTAATACAGATCAAAAGCATAAACAAGACATTATAAGCCTTACAACAGTTATTTACAACTACTAGCCTATAATCCAAAAATCACTCATCATCATCATCCGACTATGCTCGGGGTCCAATACCTGTAATATAAAAAGCTGAGTGGGTCAGGCTTGGAAGCCTGGTGAGTATATAGGGTTTTCAACCCACAATAAATAAATTTATTATGCTTAAACATCAACCATCAACCAAATTACCCCAACCCCATTATCTTATTTATTTCTTAAGGATTTACCCTAAGATTCAACTATCACTCATTCCTAAGGATTCATCCTAAGGAATAGGCACGAAGTCACATCGTCGCCAGGGGTTATGTTGGATAAGGTGTCTAAGTCCATAACTATTTCTGGTATGTACTTGACCCGACCCGGCATGGTCCATTTGGGTTGCATGGCACCATGCAATTGGATAAACTAAAATGAGAGAAATAACACTTATGGTTTATTAATATATTATAAGTTCTAATATATTAATAATATTATTTAATTAGTTTGATCAAGAATTAATTTAGAATTAATTAAGTGATCAAAAGATAACTAATTAAATATATGGGTAGATTATGTAAATCTTCCATATATTATATAGTGGGCTAAGAGGCTCCATGGATTATCAAGTTGGGTTCCACCCATAGGATGCTCCATGGATGCTCCATGGAGTTAACCCATGGATCATGAAATGAAGAGTCATGTTACATTAGGGTTTACCTAATGCAACACACTATATAAACAAAGGTGTTCTCCCTAAAATCGGCGACACTAAGAAACAAGAGGGCTAGAGCCGATTTTGCAAGTGTAAGATTCTCTCAAAGTTTACTCCTTTGCATTTGGTGTTGTGTGAAGCATTTGAGGCATCACACTTGGGGTGCTAGGCTCACAAGGTTTCAAGGATCATAATCAACAACAAGGTAAGTTATTCTATCTTTCATTCAAGTTAAAAATGTTCCCCATGTATGCTAGATAGGAATATAACCTTGGAATTCAACTTTGCATGATTATTAGACAAACATAGATCCAAGGTTATTAGGGTTGCATGTACACTTAGGAAGTGTTAGAATGCTCAAAACCCATCAGTGGTATCAGAGCCTAGGTTTGTTTGTTGTTTTTTTTTGTGTGCAAACAGCTTGAAAAAAAATCGTTTTTCTGTTTTCTGCTCGTATGAAAGTTTGCACATTTGTTGCTGGAAATGGACTAGAAACATTACCCTAAACTGTTTTGATGTTTTAAAGCTTGTTTTAGATGGTGTAATGTTTATGCTAATCCATTTACAATGGCAATTATTAAAATTACAAGTTTTTTTAAGTGTAATTTTTGATTCTTGAAAGTGTTCATATTCATGTTCTTGAACTTATGAAGATTAGATGATCATAGGAATTGTTTGTAACCTTCATGGTAGTTTAATTCATGATCATAATGTGTTTTAATGGAGTCCATAACTTGTCCTCAAGTTATGGAAAACCAAAAGTCTCACTTTTATTAAAGCCATTAAAAGAACACAAGAGTTATAAAAATGAAGAGTCTTCATTTTTATTACTCAATTAATTCATAAGTTATAAGAAATGAAAAGTTTTGGAAGTTTACAAAACTTGCCCTCAAGTTTTGGAACATGTAAAGTCTTGATTAAAACTTTAGTTCCAACCCTTAGAATTTTAAAAGTTAAAATTCAACCCTTATACTTTATAATATTATAAGTTACTAATATATATATATATATATGTATAACGTCAAGTCGTCTTACCGCTAGTACGCCTCATTCACGAAGCCGGTCTATAAGGGGGTATAAGGTTGTAGCCTATAAAATGGCAACTTAATGGGTGTCCACTCTCACCCACCGCTTCCTTGATCGGTGGAGGGTCGTTAGCCGAACGGGTAGGACAAGGACTTATAAATTCTCATTAAAAGTATGATGAATATTATAAAGTAACTAAATGCTTTTATTAAATTCCAAATCTTAGTTACTTTAGGAAAATGTGAATAAGGTGCTAATCCATGAAATTACACTTTACACTTTGTTTAAGTCGTTAGTGGAGCTCGTGTGGTTAACCGGCACACTAACTTGGACTTAACAAGGTAGGTAAAGGGTGACTTAAAGTTTATTATAGGTCGGTGGAGCTCGTGTGGTTAACCGGCACATCGATTGAGTAATAAACATTGAGTGTACCAAGTGATTTGCATGGTTACTTCACACCTCATTTTGTGATCCTCGGTATCCCAGTCACAAAACTTGGAGGGCACACTCGAGATTGAAACATGCCTTTGAAAAGTTCATTGAATCTCAAAAGAATCTAGGAATTTATAAGAACCAATTAAAAACCAAATATCTATATTTCGTTTTTCATGGTGGAAATTGGTGAATCGTCATTCACCTACCTTTCAAATATGTTATAGCTTGTATTACGACATACCTCTTCTAAGTTATAATATATTGTGATTGGATTCTAGCCTTAATATTACATTTGGGTGTTTTATTAAGGACTCTCTTAATATCTAAACTAATCTTGTTCTCTTCTTTCAGATGTCTTCAAACAATGCTGCTTCTGGCTCTAATCCTAATGGCTCCTTTACCCTTATGAACTTGTGTGGGAAAGTCACTTTTGATGGATCCAACTTCAATGAATGGATCAGAAACATCAGGATGATTACCCGCTATGAGGACAAAGAATATGTCCTTGACAAGGAGCTTAAGGAGATTGATGAGACCACTGCAACTCCCCAGGAGATCGCTGACTTCCGGGCACATGAAATGGATGCTACAAAAGTGGCATGCAGCATGTTGGCCACCATGACAGCGGAACTCCAAAAGTCCTATGAGGACTTCTACCCTTTTGAAATGCACCAAGATCTGATGGAAAGATACCATCAAAGTGCACGACAAGAGAGGTATGAAATCATATGCTCTATCATAACAACCATGATGAAGGACGGGGAATCCGTCACGAGCCACATGCAGAAAATGCAAAGGTATGTGGATCGGTTGCTGAAGCTTAATGTGAACTTCCCTGAGGAGCTTGCAATAGATATCATTTTGCACTCCTTACCATCGTGCTATGATCAATTACGCATGACATATCACATGAATAAGGAAGAGGTCACACTCAGCAAACTTCAGGGACTCCTCAAGACCGCAGAAATAGGTCTTAAGGGTAAGTCGGTTGTTAACACTCCTACTCCAAACCCCGCCCCGGTTTTGGCAATCGGGAAAGGTAGAGGGAAGAAGAGGAAGAGCTCTTCGAAGGGTACCAAGGCTAGGACCCTTGATGGCTCTTCTTCAAGTGGAACCAAGAAAGGTTTTGTCACTCCTTCTTCTGACCCTAAAGAGGCTGAATGCTTCTATTGCCATGAAAAGTCACATTGGAAGCGGAACTGCCCAAAGTACCAGCAAGATGTGAAGGATGGGAAACTTAAACCCAACCATGCAGGTATTTACACCATCTTATCTAATAACTCACCCCATTCTAACTCTTGGGTCCTTGATACCGGTTGTGGTATTCATATCTGTTCTAATTTGCAGGGACTAAGAAGAAGTGAGAATGTGGAGCATGGAAGAATAAACTTAATCATGGGGAATAGGAAAGCTTTACCTGTCACCAAGATTGGAGTTTATACTTTATCGCTAAGTAGTGGGTTTAGTTTAGATTTGAATAAGTGTTGTTATTCGCCAGAAATGGCAAGAAACATTATTTCCTTTCATGCATTGTATAAACAAGGTTTCACCTTTTCATTTGATAATGAAGTTGGTTCGATTAATGCTTTCTTTAATAATGTTCTTTATTTTAAAGCATTACCTTGTGATGGCATGTATGAAACTGTATCTGTGGTTGATAACTTAGGATATAATGTATTGTGTATTGATTCTGTTAATGATAATAACTTGGATAAACCATCATTATGGCATTGTCGTATTGGACATATAAGCAAGAAATGCATAGGCCAACTCCAAAAGGATGGAGTATTGGAGTCATTTGACCTAAAGTCAGATGATAGTTGCGAATCATGCTTACTTGGAAAAATGACAAAGTCACCCTTCACAGGTTCTTGTGAGAGGGGTGAAGGTTTGTTGGATCTTATACAGACGGATGTGTGTGGGCCCTTCAAACATGCCACAAGGGATGCTAATCGTTATTATTTGACTTTTACTGATGATTACAGTAGATATGGATATGTCTACTTAATCAAGCATAAGTCAGAGACTTTTGAGAGGTTTAAAGAGTTTAAACAGGAAGTCGAGAATCAATTGGGCAGGAACATTAAGATGCTTCGATCCGATCGAGGTGGTGAGTATCTTAGTTCAGAGATCCTCGACTATCTTAGGGAATGTGGGATTGTCTCACAATTGACACCTCCCAGGACACCGCAGTTGAATGGTGTAGCTGAGAGGCGTAATCGAACCTTGTTGGATATGGTTCGTTCCATGATGAGTCGAGCTTCGCTACCAATCACATTTTGGGGGTATGCCTTAGAGACTGCCGTCCATATCCTTAATCTAGTTCCCACAAAGAAAGTTGCCAAAACTCCTCATGAGATGTGGACTGGTAAAGTACCCAAACTAGACCACATTAAGATTTGGGGTTGCGAGGCTTTCGTGAGACGCGAGACTCATGATAAGCTCGAACCTCGAAGTGAGAGGTGTATTTTCATCGGCTACCCACAGAAATCCTTTGGTTACCTCTTCTACAGACCTAGTGAGAATGTGGTCTTTGTAGCTACGAGGGCTTTCTTTCGAGAGAGAGAGTTCATAAGCCAAGGAGACAGTGGGAGGCAAGTTGACATTGAAGAAATTCAAGAGTCAAGTGGTAAAGGAACTTCAAACCCTAGCACTCAACTTGAGGAGGAAACTTCTGTTGAGCCAATTGACAAGTCTGTACCTCTGAGGCGTTCCACAAGGGTTAGGAATGCACCTGAGCATTACTATGGATTCCATATTACTGCGGAAGGTGATACACTTATCAGTGATGAGACACTGATAGGTCTGGATGAACCTAACAGTTACGCGGAAGCCATGGCAGGACCTGAGTCAGCCAAGTGGAAAGAGGCAATGGACAGCGAGATACAGTCCATGTATGACAATCAAGTTTGGAACTTGGTTGAGAATGTACCAGGTCGTAAGACTGTAGGGTGCAAATGGATCTTCAAGAAGAAGACCGACATGGATGGTAATGTACACACTTATAAGGCACGACTGGTTGCAAAGGGTTTCTCACAAACTCCGGGAGTTGATTATGATGAGACCTTTTCTCCAGTGGCCAAGATTAAGTCTATTAGGGTTCTGTTAGCCATAGCTGCATTTCATGACTATGAAATATGGCAAATGGATGTCAAAACCGCTTTCCTTAATGGAAAGTTGGCTGAGGATGTTTACATGAGTCAGCCAGAGGGTTTTGTCAATACAGAGTACCCTAATAGAGTGTGTAAGCTTGAGAAATCCATTTATGGGTTAAAGCAAGCACCTCGCAGATGGAATCTTTGCTTTGATGAGAAAGTCAAAGAATTTGGCTTTTCTAGGAGTGAAGATGAATCTTGTGTATATGTCAAGGCTAGTGGGAGTATAGTTAGCTTTTTGGTATTGTATGTGGATGACATACTACTCATAGAAAATGACATCCCAACTCTGCAGGAAGTTAAGTCCTGGCTTGGGAAGTGTTTCTCTATGAAGGACCTAGGAGAAGCTGCCTATATTCTAGGGATAAGGATCTTGAGAGACTGGAGTAAAAGACTAATTGGACTTAGTCAGAGTACCTACTTGGATAAGGTGTTGAAGAGATTCGGCATGCAGGACTCCAAGAAAGGAGAGTTACCCATCCAGAGTAATGCCAGATTGAGTAAGACACAAAGCCCTAGTACTGAGGCTGAGATAGCAGAAATGAGTCGAATACCTTATGCTTCGGCTGTAGGATCGATCATGTATGCTATGACGTGTACTCGACCTGATGTAGCCTTCGCTTTGAGCATGGTTAGTAGGTACCAGGGGAACCCTGGCAAGGCACACTGGACTGCGGTAAAGAATATCCTCAAGTACCTACGGAGGACTAAGGATTGGGTCCTTACCCTCGGTGGGAGTGAAGACTTGAGAGTTGTAGGGTATAGTGATGCTAGCTTTCAGACTGATAGGGATAATTTCCGCTCTTAGTCAGGCTGGGTCTTTACCTTAAATGGAGGAGCAATTTCTTGGAAGAGTTCCAAGCAAGAGACAGTGGCTGATTCAACTTGCGAATTAGAGTATATAGCAGCTAGTGAGGCAGCAAAGGAGGCGATATGGCTGAAGAACTTCATTGGAGACCTTGGAGTTGTACCAGCTATTAAAGAGCCAATGGAAATTTTCTGTGATAGTGAAAGTGCAGTTGCCTTAGCCAAGGAACCAAGGGATCACGGGAGATCCAGACACATCGACAGAAAATACCATTTCATCAGACATCGAATAGAAGAAGGACTCCTCGTGGCAAAGAGGGTATCATCGGATGAGAATCCAGCATGCTCGGAGCATAGGGCTGAAGGATGATATTAGATTTAGTAGTTAGATAACCTTGAAATTTGTAAAGTGTAATTGACATTAGATGATGAATAAAAGGTGTTTTATTTATGAGTAAAGTGTTGCTATCTCTTGTCGATCGTTTACTATATTTCTTTTGCATGTTTTGACTTCCAGAATAATTATGTTTGGTATATCATATTATTCGAACCTCCACAGTCGGTCATATGTTGGAAGTAGGTATGAATCAAGATTGTCATGATTGGTTGCAGAGGTCTAAGTTGTTGGACATGGCTACAACACTCATGAGTGCTTATAAGTTCTGAGCATTGGACTCAACCCACGCTCACTGGAATCACTTCATGGAATTTATCTCGAGTGATCGTGAGACGGTAATATCATATAAGTCTTCAAACCTAGATATATGATTTGTTACTTATAAGTTGGTTATGCATTGATTGTACGAAAACGCATTGGTAACTCGATGTTATAAAACGTGCTCTTGTGTATAATTCAATGAGTAGTAGAACAAACATATGAGTCGAAGTTTATCTGTTCCTTCTTGGATTAGAAGCTGATATCTGGGCCCCTCGATGATTTTGTTTTGACCTATGTACCGGGCCCGGTCAGAACTAAGTTGATGTGTTCAATTAAGTTCTTTGTCAAACAAATCGGAAATCGGGAAACAAACTGCTGGACAATAAGTAAGACATTGTTCCATGTATTTGTCCGGCTGATATCTAGAACAGAGGATTATATGATTACTTATCTTAAATGGCGTATCATCATCTTCTCAGTTCCGAGAGACCTTGAAAGAGCTACGATTGCCGATCGGTTCCTGAAGTATTGCAGTTATAGTTATTAGACTTATCCAAGTGGGAGACTGTTGGATAAGGTGTCTAAGTCCATAACTATTTCTGGTATGTACTTGACCCGACCCAGCATGGTCCATTTGGGTTACATGGCACCATGCAATTGGATAAACTAAAATGAGAGAAATAACACTTATGGTTTATTAATATATTATAAGTTCTAATATATTAATAATATTATTTAATTAGTTTGATCAAGAATTAATTTAGAATTAATTAAGTGATCAAAAGATAACTAATTAAATATATGGGTAGATTATGTAAATCTTCCATATATTATATAGTGGGCTAAGAGGCTCCATGGATTATCAAGTTGGGTTCCACCCATAGGATGCTCCATGGATGCTCCATGGAGTTAACCCATGGATCATGAAATGAAGAGTCATGTTACATTAGGGTTTACCTAATGCAACACACTATATAAACAAAGGTGTTCTCCCTCAAATCGGCGACACTAAGAAACAAGAGGGCTAGAGCCGATTTTGCAAGTGTAAGATTCTCTCAAAGTTTACTCCTTTGCATTTGGTGTTGTGTGAAGCATTTGAGGCATCACACTTGGGGTGCTAGGCTCACAAGGTTTCAAGGATCATAATCAACAACAAGGTAAGTTATTCTATCTTTCATTCAAGTTAAAAATGTTCCCCATGTATGATAGATAGGAATATAACCTTGGAATTAAACTTTGCATGATTATTAGACAAACATAGATCCAAGGTTATTAGGGTTGCATGTACACTTAGGAAGTGTTAGAATGCTCAAAACCCATCAGGTTATACAACAGGTGTTAAGTCCATAGCTCTTATTTATCGATAGTGTTATTCACAGGAATCCCCCCTACAATACATGTCAATGGGTTTTTAGAGTACAGCTGATGAACATATAGTTCACACACTTACAGGTTGCGAGCCTGCTAGTGTTCCACAGATCATCTACAATAGTCCATGGTTGTCATCCATACTCTGCTGAATGACGGGGGCCACGTTTGGGTAAGTGATTCTCTCATATTTCACCACTCACCCTCATCTCATGATCTATATCACCGATCATCTCATTTATCCAACTCATATTTCATCTCATACCAACTATTTCATCTACCCATGTTTTACCCAACATTTTTGTAGATAAAAAAATACATATACAGTTTAAATTATTTAGAAACCTGTATAAATCATTCCTTCAACATCTATCTCAAATAAACAAACAATATATATTCACATAGCACGTATTTTATATAAAATACTTCATATCTATGTGTAAGATGAAAGTAACTATGCACTCGTATGATTTAATGATAATCAGGCAGCACTTCGTTTCCTAAAACGATCGTTTCTAATAAAACCGAGAGTTTTATTGAGAAACCGAGCTCTGCGAGGGTCGGGCTTCAAAACCGAAAAGATAAATTTCTCGGGCTTCTCGGGCACTTCGGGACGTATTTTGGGTGTTTGGTATAATACTGGGGCTTTGGGGGAAGTTGGAATGAAAGAAATATTGAAAAGGGGCTAAAAATGACAAGTTTTCAAAGTATCACCGGGAGGTCTCGCACCCTCCTATTTATAGGGGCGAGACTCCTGATCCAAGGGCTGAGAAGCCTCCATGCGTCAGCAGATCCGAAGCGAAGTCACATGGGTCGCACGTGCGAGGGTCCTGGTGTCGCCTCCTGATTGGACCGAGGTCTATGGTCCGAGGGTTCGGTCGTGGCACTTGGTGCGAAGCTCGGACACGTGAGGAAGGGCACGCATCGGATCTCTACTGGACCGCAGCTTCAGATGCGAGGGAAGGCGACACGCCTCGCCAGCTGGCTTCGGATGACTCAGCGTTTTCAGACACGTGGTGCGCATGCAGCGAGGGTGACGTGGCCGAAGTTCCACCATGCGAAATTTCTTGGATTTGACATTTTTTCTCGATTTTTGTGCCAAAACTTCTAAAATCAATAACTTTCGCATACGAGCTCCGTTTTTGACGTTCTTTATATGCACGCGTAGGTAAAATTACGCTCTACAACTTTCGTTTAGACTTCGTCGGCTAATTTTGATTTTAATTTTTATATTATTATTTTTAACAGACCGGGACAGGAAATCCGTTAAAAATTCATAACTTCTTCATCCGACGTCCGTTTTCGTTTGTCTTTTTACCGTTGTGCTACTATTTACGAGACCTTCAATTCTCGTTTAGGTTGTGTCGGCTAAAAATCACTCGATCTAAAATTCGAGTTTTTAGCTGTCTACTACTAAGCTGAAACTTAGAAAAATCATAACTTCCTCATACGAAGTCAGATTTGGACGTTCTTTTTATACATACTCTCGGTTTAACGAACGCTACGACTTTCGTTTAGATCACTAAGGCTAAAAACTTGTTTATCAAAAACTCACTTTTTACGACATTCGGCACCGTGCCGGTTTTGTCGCGAAACTTCGACAGGTCATAACTTCTTCGTTATAACTCGGATTTCGGTATTCTTTATATATCCGGAATCCTTGTCACGACCACTACAACTTTCTTAATAGATATTGGCTTTATCTAATATTTATTTTCGACGCTCATTTTTATTCTTAATTAATTAAATCCTAATAATTAAGCATAAAACACATAATTCACATAATATTCACATAATTCATTTTCATTTCTTCAAAATGAGTTACAAAGGTTAACCTAGACTATTATTTCAATATTAATGCCTAGCCTAGAAACACGGGCGTTACAGGACGCGACAAAGGTGTCGTGTATTATGATTGCTACCATGACTGCTGAGCTTCAGAAGTCCTATGAGGACTTTTGGCCTTATGAAATGCACCAGGATTTGATGGAAATGTACCATCAAAGTGCTCAGCATGAGAGGTATGAAATCATTGCCTCCATGATTACTACCAAAATGAAGGATAGAGAGTCTATCACGACCCACTTGCAAAAGATGCAAAGGTTTGTGGACCGTTTGCTAAAGTTGAATGTTAATTTTGATGAAGAATTGGCAATTGACATTATCCTACACACTTTAGTGGGTCCAAAGGTGGTTCTGCTACCCCCTCCTCAAATCCAAAGGAAGCAGAGTGCTTCCATTGTCATGAAAAAGGGCATTGGAAACGAAGCTGCCCTAAATACTTGCAGGACATAAAGGATGGGAAGATCAAACCCTCGTTTGCAGGTATTTACACTATTCTGTCTAATAACTCATCACATGCTAATTCTTGGGTCCTTGATACAGGATATGGTTTTCACATTTGTTCTGATTTTCAGGGTCTAAAAAGAAGTAGGGATGTGGAGCACGGGAAGATGAACTATATCATGGGGAATAGGAAAAACTCGCATGTCACCAAGATTGGAGTTTATACTTTATTGCTTAGTAGTGGCTTAAATTCAGATTTGAATAATTGTTGCTACTCGTCAGATATGGCGAGAAATATTATTTCTTTTCATGGTTTGTATGAACAAGGTTTTACTTTTTCGTTTAATAATGAAATTGGTTCAATAAATGCTTATTATAATGGAATTTTTTATTTTGAAGCGTTACCTTGTAATGGTATATATATGAAACTGTGATGGTTGTAGATAACTTAGGAAATAATGTGTTGCATATCGATTCGTCCAAAGGTTTGGACAAAGAATGCTTATGGCATTGTCGTCTTGGACATGTCAACAAGAAGCGCATAGCCCAACTCCAAAAGGATGGAGTTTTGGAGTCATTTGACTTAAAGTCAGAAGACACATGTGAATCTTGTTTGCTTGGAAAGATGACCAAGTCACCCTTCACTGGTTATTGTGCAAGGGGTGAGGGTTTGTTGGATCTTATACACAAACATGTTTGTGGACCTTTCAGATTCGCCATAAGGGATGCTAACCGCTTCTATGTGACTTTTACTGATGATTATAGTATATATGGGTATATTTACTTAATCAAGAATAAGTCAGAAACCTTTGAAAAGTTCAAAGAGTTTAAGCAAGAAGTCGAGAATCAACTGGGCAGGAAGATAACGATGCTCTGATCTGATCGAGGTGGTGAGTATCTTAGTATCGAGTTCCACGACTATCTTAAGGAATGTGGAATTGTTTCACAATTGACGCCACCTAGGACACCACATCTTAATGGTGTTCCAGAGAGGTGAAATCTAACCTTGTTGGACATGGTTCGTTCCATGATGAGTCGAGCTTCATTACCTATCTCATTTTGGGGGTATGCCTTAGAGACTGCCACCCATATACTTAATCTATTCCCAACTAAAAAGGTTGCCAAAACACCTCACGAAATATGGACAGGGAAGGTTCCCTCGTTAGCACATATCAATGTTTGGGGTTGCGAGGCTTTCGTAAGACGAGAGACTCACGACAAGCTAGAACTTCGTATTATATTTTCATCGGCTACCCACAGAAATCCTTTGGATATCTCTTCTAGAGACTGAGTGAAAATGTTGTCTTCGTTGCGAGGAGAGCGGTTTCCGCGAAAGAGAACTCATATTCCAAGAGGAAAATGGGAGGCAAATTGACCTTGAAGAGCTTCAAGAGTTAAGTGATGAAGGAACCTCAAACACTAGCGCTCAACCCGAAGAGGAAACTCATGTTGAACCGATTGACGAGTCCTTACCTCTGAGGCGTTCCAGAAGAGTTAGACAGGCACCTGAGGTTTATGGTTTGCATATTACTACTGAAGGTGACACATTTATCAGTAATAGTACACTGGTAAACTTGGATGAAACTAACAACTACAAGGAAGCCATGGAAGGCCCCGAGTCTGCAAAATGGAAAGAGGTTATGGACAACGAGATTCAGTCCATGTATGACAATCATGTTTGGAACTTGGTTGACAATGTACCAAGCCGTAAGACAGTCGGGTGCAAATGGATCTTCAAGAAGAAGCCCGACATGGATTGGAAACTACACACTTATAAGGCGCAATTGGTTGCGAAAGGCTTTACTCAAACTCCTGGAGTTGATGTCACACCCCCAAACCAGAACGGCGGAAACATTCGAGGGTGGAGGACTTCATGTAGTATCACAACAATGCACAATAGTAATCAAAGTACAACAACAACCATTGTATTTAAAAAGTTATAAGTTTTACAACTGTGTTCAAAACATAATGTATATGAACTCAAAAGTACAAGTTTAAAAGACATGAGTTTATAAATCTCCGTCTTCTCAAAAAACTGTGGCTGTATTCGTATCACAGTTTCCCTGAGAATACAAGTAGATTTTGAGAAGGTGTCAACAATTAAGTTGGTGAGTTCATAAGTATGTTTACAACTGAAATCTGTTTTCTTGTGTATTGATAAAGTGAACGTGTTTTTCCCAGAAAATCCTATATTTTCTGCTATGTTATACTGTAAGTGAAATATATAATGATTTTTGTAACAACAACTTGTAAAATGTAATTTAGTTCTCATAAAACCATGAAAAGTATGTTTTCTCTGAAATGAAATAGTATGCCATGTTTATACTTGTAAGATATTGTATTATAGTTTTATAATTAAATAAAACTATGTGAAGTGTTACTTATTCATACAATAGTCATTTTGTTCAATACCAAATTGTGAGTTATCATCACCATGCTTGATGACTTAGGATCGCCTAAAACACGACGTTCTTCAGGCGTCGAAATATGGTACGACAGTTGTCACCACAGGTCTGCCGACCTAGTTGTTGCAAGCAACTCTGGTGCGGGATTGTCAGTCCCGTATAGATTTATACACAAATATCACGCTCTCACACAAGGAGACTCTGGTTATAATTTTTAGGACTTTTGTTTTATACTTAAATAAGTACTTGAAGCGTGTCTCACAAGTGCTGTATCGATGATTACATGTAGGATAATAAAAAGTTACATTGTAATAACTATACTGAAAGTAAGTTTCATAAACTATATAAAATATAGTTTTATATGTTTGTCTCATAGTAAAGTATTCTGTTTGTTTTCTGATAATGTTTTCTGCTTGTTTTCCATCATCTATTATATTTGTATTCTGTTATGTACTATGTTAGTTTTCCTGTTATGTACTTTGAAACTTGAAACCAATGAATGAGTCCTCTAAACTATACCTATTATAGTTTAGTTGTTTGTTTTACTGTATGTATCTGTAATACTATTATTCCATGAAAATTCTCTGTTTGTACTCATATAGTATCAAACAGTTTAAAAAAACCATTTTATATTTATATAAATGTAATATTTATATAATTGTGATTAATTAGATCTTCGATTAAATAACTTTACCCCAAGCCCACAACCAAACAAAGAACAAGAAATGGAGTCAAATTATATATTCTAAATCTTCTGAATCCAAATTATATAATTTACACAGATATAAATATGTAATTTTAGCAATTATAACAATTTAAAATATATTAAAATATTTAAAAATCTTTTGAGATTTTAACACAATTTTATTGTGTGTTACTTGTATTCCCCACCTAAACTAATTAAAAATTATGAAAATGTAGGGGTATGAACTCACTTGATAGGTGGTGATTCGGGTAGAGTTTTGTTTCTTAGAAGGGAGTTTTCTTGACGTAACTGAGAGTTTTTGATGAAAAGCCGGCTTCACTCGGGCAGAGTTTCAGCTTAAAATTAAGGACTTCGGGACTTCGGGGCTTGCTTCAGGTGGTAAGGAGGTACCCGGGACTTCGGAGGGTTTAGAAAGGCTTAAAGGAGTGTTTGAGTGGAGAGAGGATTTCAAATTTCTAAACGAAACCCGGAGGCCTCACATCCTATTTATAGGAGGGTTCTTGCCCTCAGTACGCTGGGCGTACTACTAAAAACTTCAGTATGCTGTGCGTACGTCCCGTACGCGGGGCGTAGTAGTTCGAGCCTTATCCGATCTTCGGACGTGGTGAAGCTACGAGGCACGCGTTTAGGCTAGTCCCATTACGTTGGGCGTAATCTTTTCGTACGCTGGGCGTAGTGGCCACCTGGCTTCGGACGCGTCGATTGAGCGAGATACGTGTTACTTGCGAAGAAAGAGGCTGCGTGGACAATCCGAGGCCTTGCTTCCGAGTACGCTGGGCGTACTCATGTACGCGGGGCGTACTTCCTTTTTACAAACTTCAAAAATTCATATCTTTTGCATACGAACTCTGTTTTTGACATTCTTTATATCCACGCTTAGGTGAGACCATGCTCTACAACTGTCGTTTAGACTCTGTCGGCTAATTTTGACTTTATTTTTAAATTTATATTTTTAACAGGCCGGGACAGGAAAAGTCCGTTAAAAATTCATAACTTCTTCATCCGACGTCCGTTTTTGTCTGTCTTTATACCGTTGAATTTATTTTGATAAGATCTATGATTCTCGTTTAGGTTGTATTGGTCAAAATTTGCTCGATCTAAATTTCGAGTTTCAAGCTGCGTACTATTGTGTCGAAACTTAGAAAAATCATAACTTGTTCATACGAAGTCAGATTTAGTCGTTCTTTTTATGGACACTCTCTGTTTAACGTATACTATAACTTTCATTTAGATAGTTAAGGCTAAAAAGTATTTTATTGAAAATTCACTTTTTACGTTAAACAGTATTTTGCCGGTTTTGTCGCGTATTTTCAATAAGTTATAACTTCTTCGTTATAACTCGGATTTGGGTGTTCTTTATATTTTTGGAATCCTTGACACGATCTCTACCATTATATTCATCCCAAACAATTTTATTTAACATTTCATTTTTGAGGATCGATAGTGTAAATTCACATAGTATACAAAAATTTCTCTTTATTATTGATCTATACTATTACATAAAGTCGAAATAACGGGTTGTTACAGTTGACTATGATGAGACCTTCTCACCAGTGGCTAAGATTAAATCTATAAGGGTTATGCTGGCATAGCTGCATCTCATGATTATGAAATATGGCAAATGGATGTCAAAACCGCTTTCCTTAATGGGAAGTTGGCTGAAGATGTTTACATGAATCAGCAAGAGGGTTTTGTCAATGCAAAGTACCCTAATAGAGTGTGTAAGCTTGAGAAATCCATTTATGGATTGAAACAAGCATCTCGCAGATGGAATCTTTGTTTCGATGAGAAAGTCAAAGAGTTTGGATTTTCGACAAGTGAGGATGAGTCTTGTGTATATGTCAAAGCTAGTGGGAGTATAGGTAGATTTCTGGTGTTGTATGTGGATGACATACTGCTCATAGGAAACAACATTCCAACCTTGCAGGAGGTTAAGTCCCGGCTTGGGAAGTGTTTCGCTATGAAGGATCTCGGAGAAGTTGCTTACATTCTAGGGATAAGGATATTGAGAAACAGGAGTAAAAGACTAATAGGACTTAGTCAAAGTACCTACGTAGACAAGGTTTTGAAACGTTTCAGCATGGAGAATTCCAAGAAAAGGAGACTTACCTATCCAGAGCAATACCAAACTGAGTAAGACTCAGATTCCTAGTACAGAGGCTGAGATAGCATAAATGAATCGAATACCATATGCTTCTGCAGTTGGCTCGATCACGTATGCTATGACATGTACTCGTCCTGATGTGGTGTCATACCCCCGAACCACACGGCGAAAACGTCTGGGGGCTCGTGTGACTAACAATTGAATTATCGTTACAGTGAATATAAATGAAACATAACGTCATCATCACCATGCATAATTTAATACAACTGCCATTGTTTACATCAAGTATAATCTTTTAAGTTACATGACCAAAACATTCACTGGATGATGTTTAACAGTACACAAAACAAAATCTCATATTCTTGATGATTCTTCTGCCTAACGAGTCCCTGAGAATACAAGTTATTTTGAAAACGTCAACATATATTATGTTGGTGAGTTCATAAGCATGTTTGATTGAAAAGTTTTGTATAGTTCGTAAAGCAGTAGAAAATCCGATATTTTCTATAAAGTGGTTTGAAAATGATGTGTCAAATCAAGTATTAATGCATGTGTGTTTACTGCTTTTGAAATGTATAAATAAACAAAAATGTAATCCAGATAGAAACCCTGTATTTTCTGTTGTAAGTGGAAGGTGATGTATAAATGTATTTATCCCAGAAAATCTTATATTTTCTGCATATAAAAGTATCATAATCATAAAATTTCCAAGACCGTGTATCGATGTATGTATGTTTTTAATATCGTCTAGATTTGTATAAATATACCGAAATCCTTGATGAAGTTAGTCTCTAAGTGAGCCATTACAACCATGCTTGATAATGACTAATTCGCCCGTCTTGACGTTTTCAGGCGCCGGTTTTGATATAGGTAAGGTTTGTCGCCCTAGACTGGCTTAGTCTAGCTGTAGCGAACAGTTAAGGCGTGGGGGGTCACCCCGTATAGATCTATGCACAAACTCCCGCTCTCCCTCCAGGAAACTCTGGTTATAACTACAGGCTATGATTGTACACTCAAAGGTGCCAACCGACAAGTCTCACTAGAATCTCAACCTCTAATACCATGTTTAATGTTTACGTGTATGTTGTATGTTATCAAATCCAAAGGTACATATATAAGTATACGAAGTTCAATAATTATGTAAAGATATAGTTACGATCTACTAAGCATGTGAATTTTTGTCCAAGCCCAATTAGCATGTAAATGGATCACAAAGGCCCAATAACATGTAAGTGGGCAATTTGGGCCCAATAGGCATGTAAATGGACCACAAAGGCCCAACAAACATGTGAACCATAACTCAGGCCCAAATTAACATGTAAATGGGTCGCAGGGCCCAATATACATGTCATGGAAAATATTGGGCTCAATATACACTTGAATGGACCCTTAAGGCCCATTGGCCATGTAACGTTAATATTAGGCCCAATAAAATTGTTATCGATGTATTTCACCCATTTATTATTACTTCGTTGATTGTTTTAGTTGGAGGTTTACCGAATTGAATATAAAGTCCTCTTTTTGTAAAAACGACGTTCTTGGCAAATAAGCCTCAAATTTTCAATTAAGGCCCAATCTTAATAAAAATAACACTTTTGTCCCCATTTTGCTCAAAACTTGTATTTATAGCTAGTTTTGGTAAAAATAACATTTCTAACCCATTTTTGTCAAAAATATCATTATTGGCTTGATTTTTGTGAAAATACACATTTTTATGGTTTTTGACTTTTCTGACCCGATTATTGGAAAATTTGTAGAAAAATCATCGTAAGTCGAAATTTGGATCCGTAAACTCTGGAAATTTTGAAATTTTGTCTACTTTGTTCATAATTTTTAATGGTCTCTAACAAGTGTGAAATTGCTCACCTTCATAGGCTGATCCGAAATTATTTCAAATATGGTAGGCAGTTTTGTAAAATTCGCCAAAAATTGTAGAAAAAACGTATGAAAACGTGAGAGTAGTCATTTTAAAGGTAATAACCGGAAATGTTTGCATGTAAAAAAGTTTTGAAAAAGATTTCCATTAAGGTGGTCAAAACAGTTCGAGATTGGACCAAAACTTTTCTATCAAGGGCTGATTTTAGAGTTTAAGTTATCCATGTTTGTTCACAACACTTGTTTTTGCTATTTTAAGTGTATAAATCCCAGATCTACAAGTTTACATGTTTTATATGTGATAACACATACTTTTCTCAAGGTTTTCATGTAGATCCAAGTGATAAACTTCATATTCTTAACATATTTCTAGATTTATGAAGAAAATAACACATAATCACAAAATCAACTAAGAAATCACACAAGACATGCATATAACACATAGATCTACACATTTTACTTGTATTCTCCCCCAAAAATCATGTAAAAACCGAAAACAAGGGGGTATGAACTCACCTTGGGGTTTTGATTTGGTTTTTGGTGAAGATGTGAAGAGATTTTGGTCCTAGCAAGCTTCTTGGAGAACTTTAGAACTTAGATGGCTCTAAGATGCATGATTCACGAAATGGTATGAGTTAAGAGGATATTTTTGAAGAAATCAAGAAGCTAAACCATGGATCTAAGCAAAAACTTACCAAGGATGATGATGTTGATGAAAAACCCTCTTGAGAGCACCCAAAATCTCGAAATTTTGATGGAAGAAGGAGGTTTTTCTAGAGAGAATTCTTGAGTTGGAAATGAAGAATAATGGTGGTGGTGAAGGCTCTTAGGGCCGAGAGTGAGAATAGAAGAGAGAGAAGGACTAGACTTTGTTGTTTGTGGGATAATCTCCTCCTAGAAACATGAGATTTATCATTGATACATGAGGGTTAAACATGTGTTGTCATGCATATGTTTAATCCTTATCCATCTCTCTCTTTTTTTAATAGATGGGCCGAGGGTAAGGGAGAAGAAAAGAAAAAAAGAAATGGTTTGGGCCTTATTTTCTTGTTTTCGATATTATGAGGCCCAAGTTGATGGATTTTCGGCCCATTGGGCCCCTATGAAGATTCACGGCCCAAAAAGATGAAAGAGTTTGAGTTTATGGCCCATTCGGGCTAATAAAATTAGTTATGGCCCAACATGGCCCATTAGGGATTGTATGAACTATTCTAGGCCCACATGGCCCAAAATGCTAAAATTTTATGAATGTGGGTCAATTTGGAGCCCAATAAGGGTTCCTAGGCCCAAAATAGTCAAATTGAAGGTTTATTGGTCCATTAGGCCCAATAAGAGAATCCTACTCCATAATAATCTTGAACCGGGATTTTTAGGGTTTCCAACCCTTATTTGAACTTATGAGATGTATTTGAACGAGCATAGAGTATAGTATTCACTTAGAGTACAAGTTTTCACAATGGATGATGTTTACGTGAGAATAGAATTTTCCTAGAAAAATGCCAGTTGTGACATGTGGCCTTTGCTTTGAACATGGTAAGCAGATATCAAGGGACCCTGGTAAAGCTCACTGGACTACGGTAAAGAACATTCTTAAATACCTACGGAGGACTAAGGACTGGGTCCTTACCCTCGGTGGGAGTGATGACTTGAGAGTGACAGGGTATAGTGACACCAGACCGACAGAGATAATTTCCGCTCTCAGTCGGGCTGGGTATTTAACCTTAATGGAGGAGCAATAACATGGAAAAGTTCCAAACAGGAAACTGTGGCTGATTCAACGTGCGAATCAGAGTACATAGCAGCAAGCGAAGCAGCAAACGAGGCAATATGGTTGAAGAACTTCATTGGAGACCTTGGAGTTGTACCAGCTGTAAAGGAGCCTATGGATATTTTCTGTGGCAATGACAGTGCAATAGCCTTAAGCAAGGAACCAAGGTATCATGGTAAATCTAGGCACATCGACAGAAAATATCACTTTATAAGACATCAAGTAGAATAAGGACTACTCGTAGTGAAGAGGATATCGTCAGAGAAGAACCCAGAAGATCCCCTTACAATGGGACTCAGCAGGGATAAGCACTTGCTGCATGCAAGGAGTATTGGGTTAAAGGACGATATTAGTTTTAATGATTAGATAGATATTTAGAAACTTGTAATAGCTAAAATGTAATTGACATTTGATGATTGAATAAAATGAGTTTTATTTATAAGTAAACTTACTATCTTGTGTCAATTATTTACTATTGTTTCATTTTGCATGTTTTGACTTCCAGAATAATAAGATTATTCAGACTATCCACAGTCGATCATACTTTGGGAGTAGGTTATGTGAGTAGACTTTCATGAATGGGTTTTGTAAGATTGTCTAAGGTATTAGACATTAAAAAGGTTTGCTACAAGCATTCATGATTGCTCTTGAAATAAGATTTGAGCATTGGACTAAACCCACACTCACATGAATCACTTCATGGAATTTATCACGAGTGATTGTGAGATGATAATATCGCATAATTTTCAAACCGAGATATATGAGTTGATTGATTATGAGTTGGTTGTACATTGACAATGCGAAACCGCATCAGTAACTTGATGTTATAAAACGTGCTGTTGTGTATGATTTAACAAGTAGTTAGTACAAGCATATAAGTCGAAGTTTATCTATTCCTTTTATCCTAAGAGGATTAAAAGCGATATCTTGGGCCCCTTGATGATTTTGTTTTGACTTATGTGTCGGGCCCAGTCAGGACTAAGTTGATGTGTTCAATTAAGTTCTATGTCAAACAAATCAGAAATCGGGAAACAAACTGTTGGACAATAAGTATGACTTTGTTACATGTATTTGTCTGCATGATATCTTGAAGAACAGAGGATTATATGATCCCTTATCTAAATGGTGCGTCAGGATTCAACATTGGCTTTTAGAGAGCAACGATTGCTACTCGGATTGTGAAGCTACATTGGCAATTATAGTTATTAGAATTATCCAAGTGGGAGACTGTTGGATTAGGTGTCTAAGCCCATAACTATAATTGGTATGTACTTGACCCGATAATAGCATGGTCCATTTGGGTTGTAACACTCTGGAACAATTTGATAGGATGGATATTTCAGGAAGAGGTTATTGTGATTTATTAATGTATTATAAGTATAATATATTAATTGAAAAATCTCATTATTTAATTAGTATTGATCAAGAATTAATTTGGTATTAATTTAGTGATCAAAAGAAACTGATTAAAGTTACAAGGACTAATTAGGTAAATAAGTAATACTTCTAGTTGGACTCATGACTCATGTTGATTAGAGATGGACTAAACCTATGTGACAGTCCAAGAAGGTTTAGCCCAAAAGGCTTAAGAAATATGAAGAGTCATTAGGGTTTGCATGGCTGTAATCCTAAGCTATAAAAGAAGTCCCTAACACCCTAAAATCGGCCCCTCATGCACACTAGAGTTGTAGCTAGTCGATTTTGATCTCCCAAACCCCTCACTCAAGTTCATTCTCTTGTTCTTGGTTTGTTATAAGACATTTGAGGCATCGTACTTGAGGTGCTAGGCTCCTAAAGGTCAAAGAAAAGCAAGCTACTACACAAGGTAATATTCTAACTGTTTTTATGATTCAAATGTTGCCTTGCATGCTAGTTTAGGCTTTATGCTTTGGAAAAACAATGTTGCATGTATAATTAGAGAAAACCTAGATCCAAAGCATTAGGGTTGTATGTGCACCATAGGAATGTTAGAGTACACAAAACCCATCAGTTGGAGAGGTGGAGGCTAAGAATAAAGTAGGTTTGGGGAAGTTAAGGAGCTTAAATAGGGCTCAAACCACGATAATTAGGTTTGGGCACTGATCATGTGCGCCCATCGTACTTAATTTATGCCTTGCATACTAGGGATGCCCTAGTACGCCCGGCGTACGCGGCTAACCCAAAAATCGTCCTAACTTCAAACGGTCGTAACTTCTTCGTTACAACTCCATTTTCGACGTTCTTCATATCCACAGAAAGGTATTGAAGAGCTCTACAATATTATCTAAATATCTTGGACTAAAAACATCTCAAATAAAAATCCATATTTCACGCAAGAACCCAGCCTATGACTTTTCCCGTTCTACCTTTCGGCCCAAAACACAATTCAAAGGTTTAGATCTCAGAACCATCATTGCCTCCTTCCAAAAGGTCTAAACATTACCTCCTTAAGGCTCAAAGCATTTACACAATCGACCTCCGGCCCACGGACCTGAAATAAGAAATAATGGGACACAGGATGTTAAAATTCTCCCCCACTTCAATTAAATTTCGTCCTCGAAGTCATCTCTCTCTTCCACTTCATGATGCAACCCCTCACATTAAACAAACTAACTGAAAACCTACAGATTTGGTCGGCTCTGAACCTCCTCGGCCAAACGGATTCATGCTAATCCTGCATATTAATGCACCATCACGACGAAAACCAACTAGTCACAAACCAAACTAGGCAACACTCTTATTTGGCTCCGACAACCCTTCTTAGCTATCTACCGACAACACTCAGGATTAACCTTGATCCACTAACCGACAACGGCACTCGGTCCTACCCCCGATCCACTAACCAACAACAACACTCAGGCCTACCCCCGACCCACTAACCAACAACAACACTTGGGCCAATAAAATTAACTTATCCTACCAGGTCTTCGGGCCATGACTCAGACCTCCAAGCCCCAATCAAACAAGAACAAACAAGAAAGCCCTCATCACATTTTCAACCTGGGCTCTTAACACCCTAGAGTTTTAAGCACAATCACGCCCTACTTATGATGCCACAACTAAAACTAATACGAGTAGGAGGGAAATCCAACAGTTAAAAATGACCTTAACACGAAACCGAAAGATTCAGCAAATGCACGAAAGTCTTGAACCTGGAGATATTGAACTGAGAACTGAACCTTGGCACAAGGTTTTCTAGCTACGAGGTACCACTCTCCCCCACTTGAGATATACTATAGTCTAACGACTTTCCAATCCTTAGATACTCAGAATATCTTGAACCCCATTACTCGATCCTAACTACCGATATCCGCATATTCATGAGAATCTTAACTCACACCATATTCACAAATTCCAACTAGCATACAAGTGAGAGAAAGGATAATTAATCCATTCATACAAGAAATTAAATTAAACAAGGCCAACTAAGACACTTCCACTTAACTGATCATCCAAGATTACAACTAAACTTTGAAACACAAACAGAAATTACAGATAAATACCAATACCACAACAATTGCTAAAAAGAAGAACTGCCAACTCAACTCTTGGTCCCCGGGACTTCGGCCGTCCAATGACGACCGTCAAGCAACTTCCAAGCTAGGGGTGTAGGATCCAGCACCTCACCGAAAACGAGAAAATGACAATGAGCTCTAATGTGGCCTTCCTGGCCGCAATGTAAATAAACTTGTGCACTCCGTCTGCAGTCTCTTCCAAAATGACCCTCTGCGCCACACCTATGACATACAAAAGATCGACACCTCCCTCCAACTGATCCCGAACTCCGACCAGCGGACTTGAACCGCTTCGCTGCAGGCTGGGACTGATCCGGAGCCTGACGTTGCTCCGTCGTCTGGGTCTCTATCATCAAATAACTCAATCATGGCGGTCTTGACCAACTCAAACAACTCTGGAGTAACCTCCCTGACCGCCTCAACCACTTATGCAACAATGATCCCACGAATCTCCTCCTCACTCGGACCTACTCTCCCAGTGCCTCCGGCTCCTAATCATGAACCTTCAATAGCCGTCATACTGAAAATACATCAAGGAAAGATCAGACATCACAATACAGTGCTCAACACACCAGGTCCCACTCCTATTATATCCTTAGCAGCCTCAAAATTCCTCCTGAATTTTCATACGGATCCTGTGCTTTCAGTAGTATGGGCCATACTACCTTCCACACCTATCCGTAGTTGATTCAGAATTCATCCCAAGGTCCTAAGTCACTACACTAGACCACTCCTAGGTGTGCTAACACCCACTTCTCCTACGAGCTACAACTAACTTCCTAAGTACTCTTCCTAGGATTATCCTCGCTCTCGCATCACCGGTTGCTTTTGTGCATGCTTGTTGTACACAATACGAGATCAGATAGACAGTCGAATAATCGAATCTGCCCTAAGTCCACAACCAAACAAGGAACAGGAAGTAAGGCCAAGCCAATCATTCTAACGCTATTCAATTCTAACCATATACAACTAATCAACATAAATTTAGCAATCACACAATCAAGTAACATATAGCAAGCAACCCCCTATATCATAAGGAAATACTAAACTCAGGCACTTCTATTCAACAGTTTCTAAAAGAACCTTATCCACTAGCATGCTTTTTCTAACAATTCATATATCAGCAAAATCAAAACTCAGAAAACATAACAAGTATCGGTATTTTGGGAACCACCCTCCTGTTCGGGCTATAGTTGACTGTACACACCGCATCTTCCTATAAAACCAAAGTTAGATCAAGGTCCACGTTCCCGATCCCAAGCCAACAATAAAAAAAGTTCATGAAAAGAGAACGAGCTCATGTCCCTAACCCAACCCTTTTATTATAAAATCTTTTTCAAAAACATTTTGCAAAAACTCTTGGGTCCTAGTTTGAGACTGGATTCACACAAGTGTTCCTCCAATTCGCTCAAACAGGGCTCTAATAACAATTTGTAGCGTCCCACTTTTCATAACCAAAATTTTTCATTTTTACTAATGTAAAACTTCCCAATTTATAAATCCATTAAAAAGAAAACCGTTTATTCCAAATTAAATTTATTAAAAATTAGGGTATCATAGAAAACGTGAAATCCTCAATGTTGTTGATTAGTGTGTACAATCCCACCTTCGCCTTCCCATAAATACTGATGATACCTGAAACAATAAACAACTAGGTAAGCATAAAGCTTAGCGAGTTTCCCCCAAAATACCCCATACGAAAAACATACAAGCATGTATCGGGTCCACTCAGCCATCGGGCTGGAATACCCAGGGTTTGTTGGCCTACCACCTCAACACAACCGCTCTTCTAGAGCCTCTGTGCCTATGGCTTACAGCCGGCCCACACCGGGTATCTTGACCTATAGCACACGGCAGGACCGCCACAACCCATTACTACCATATGTCGACATATAAACAAACAAGGATCAAGTAGGCACATAATACAGACAAACAACAATCATACAACTCACTACCGCCTACTAGTCCTCTCACAGCACAAATTCCCACTACCAGCTAACCTCCATGAAATGCATAACCATAAGTACCTAGAGGTGAGATAGCCACCCAAACAGATGATCCTACTCTAGAGCCACAACTAAACAAGGAACATGCAATAAAGCCTAGATCAAGAGTTCTTAGGTTGTCCTACATGACTACATACAGTCCCTAGGGAACTCCACTAGATGATAACCAACAAGTACAAGTAGATATACAGTTCTACATATCACTACCGCATAACAACATTCTATATACCTGGATACAGATCTAACAGACCACTACGACACAGTAACATACTCGATACCAGGATGCAAATCTAACAGATCACTACAACATAGCAACATACTAAATATATGTTGGGTTTTAAGTACTATAACACTCCTATGGTGCACACACAACCCTAGATGTTTTGGATCTTGTTTTTCTCTAATTATACATGCAATTTCATTTTTCCAAATCATACACCCTAGCTAGCATGCAATTGGAGATATACAACATAAAACTAGTTAGATGAATACCTCTTAGTTTAGCTTGTAGTTCTTGGCCTTTCAAAAGCTTAGCACCTCAAATGTGATGCCTCTAATGTGTCACAAACACCAAAAACAAGAGGAGGCTTATGAGAGAGAGGTTAGGAAGCACCAAATCGGTTATGGCTCTCCTTTAGGATGCATTGGCCGATTTTAGGGTGCTAAGGGGTTACTTTTATAGTGTGGCATTCCTAGGGTTTCTTCCATGCAAACCCTAATTCACCATGACTCTTCATATTTCTTAGGCCCTTTGGATTAAACCTTCATGGACTCTCAAAGAGGTTTAGCCCATCCCTAATCAACATGGATCATTAGCCCAAACTATAAGTATTAATGATTTACTTAATCAGTCCTTGTAAATTTAATCAGTCTCTTTTGATCACTAAATTAATTCCAAATTAATTCTTGATCAATACTAATTAAATAATATAATTTCTAAAAATTAATATATTATTCATATAATATATTAATAAATCACAAATAACCTCTTTCTCAAATATCCATCCTATCAAATTGCTCCGGTGAAGGCAACCCAAAAGGACCATGCTACTATCGGATCAAGTACATACCAATTATAGTTATGGGCTTAGACACCTAATCCAACAATCTCCCACTTCGATAAGTCTAATAACTATAACTACCAATGTAACTTCAAAACTGATTAGCAATCGTAGCTCTCAAAAGCCGTTGTCGAACTCTGACCTAGTCAATGACGCGTCCTTTAGATAAGGGATCATATAATCCTCTGTTCTACAAGATACCGTGTGGAAAAAGACATGGAATAAATTCATACTCATTGTCCAACAGTTTATTTCCCGATTTCTGATTTGTTTGACATAGAACTTAATTGAACACATCAATTGAGACATGACCGGGCCCGACACATAAGTCAAAACAAAATCATCGAGTGGCCCAAGATATCGCATTTAATCCTTTTAGGATAAAAGAAACATATAAACTTCGACTTATATGCTTGTACTAACTACTTGTTAAATCATACACAACAATACGTTTTATAACATCAAGTTACTGATGTGTTTTTGTATTATCAATGCACAACCAACTCGTAATCAACAACTCATATATCTTAGTTTGAAGATTATACGATATTATCGTCTCACAATCACTCATGATTAATTCCATGAAGTGATTCTTGTGAGCGTGGGTTTAATCCAATACTCAAATCTTATTGCAAGAGCACTCATGAATGTTGTAGCAAACTTTTGCTATGTCTAACACCTTAGACAATCTTACAAACCCATTCATGACAGTTTAGCCTCATAACCTACTTCCAAAGTATGATCGACTGTGGATAGTTTGAATAATCTTATTATTCTGGAAGTCAAAACATGAAAAAGTGAAACAATAGTAAATAATTGACTCAATATAGTAACTTTACTTATAAATAAAACCCCTTTTATTAAATCAACAAATGTCAATTACATTTTAGCTATTACGAGTTTCTAAATATCTATCTAATCACTAAAACTAATATCGTCCTTCAGCCCGATACTCCTAGCGTGCTGCAAGTGCTTAACCCTACTCAGACCCTTCGTAAGGGGATCTGTTGGGTTCCCCTCTGACGATACCCTCTTCACTACGAGGAGTCCTTCTTCTACTCGATGTCTTATGAAGTGATATTTTCTGTCGATGTGCATGGATCTGCCATGATCCCTTGGTTCCTTGGTTAAGGCGACCACACCCTCATTATCACAGAAAACCTCCATAGGCTCCTTTACAGCTGGTACAACTCCAAGGTCTCTGATGAAGTTTTTCAGCCATATCGCCTCCTTCGACGCTTCGCTTGCTGCTATGTACTCCGATTTGCATGTTGAATCAGCTACAGTCTCCTGTTTGTAACTTTTCCATGTTATTGCTCCTACATTTAGGGTAAATACCCAGCCTGACTGAGAGAGGAAATTATCTCTGTCGGTTTGAAAGTTGGCGTCACTATACCATGTCACTCTCAAGTCATTACTCCCACCGAGGGTAAGGACCCAGTCCTTTGTCCGTCGGAGGTACTTGAGAATGTTCTTTACCGCAGTCCAGTGAGCTTTACCAGGATTCCCTTGATATCTGCTGACCATGCTCAAAGCAAAGGCCACATCAGGGCGAGTACATATCATAGCATACATGATCGAGCCAACGGCGGAAGCATATGGTATTCAACTCATCTCTGCTATCTCAGCATCGGTACTCGGACTATGAGTCTTACTCAATTTGGTATTGCTCTGGATAGGCAATTCTCCTTTCTTGCAATTCTCCATGTTGAAACGTTTCAACACCTTTTCCAAGGAGGTGCTTTGACTAAGTCTTGTTAGTCTTTTACTCCTATTTCTCAATATCCTTATCCCTAGAATGTAAGCAGCTTCCCCAAGGTCCTTCATAGCGAAACACTTCCCAAGCCAGGACTTAACATCCTGAAAAGTTGGGACGTCGTTTCCTATGAGCAGTATGTCATCGACATACAATACAAGAAAGCTAACTATACTCCCACTAGCCTTGACATATACACAGGACTCATCCTCGCTTCTCGAAAAACTAAACTCTTTGACTTTCTCATCGAAACAAAGATTCCATCTGTGAGATGCTTGTTTCAATCCATAAGTGGATTTCTCAAGGTTACACACTCTATTAGGGTACTTCGCATTGAAAAAACCCTATGGCTGACTCATGTAAACATCTTCAGCCAACTTCCCATTAAGGAAAGTGGTTTTGACATCTATTTGCCATATTTCATAATCATAAAACGCAGTCATGGCTAGCATAACCCTTATAGATTTAATCTTCGCTACTGGTGAAAATGTCTCGTCATAGTCAACTCCAGGAGTTTGAGAAAAGTCCTTCGCAACCAATCGCGCCTTATAAGTGTGTACTTTCCCATCCATGTCGGTCTTCTTCTTGAAGATCCATCTGCACCTGACTATCTTACGACCCGACACATGGTCAACTAAGTTCCAAACTTGATTGTCGTACATAAACTGAATCTCGCTGTCCATCGCCTCTTTCCATTTTGCAGACTCGGGGCCTGCCATGGCTTCCTTGTAGTTTTTAGGTTCATCCAAAATTACCAGTGTGCTATCACTGATAAATGTATCACCATCTATAGTAATATGGAAACCATAAAACTCAGGTGCCATTCTAAGTCTACTGGAATGCCTCAGAGGTAAGGACTCGTCAACTGGTTAAACTGGAGTTTCCTCCTCGGGTTGAGCGCTAGTGTTTGAGGTTCCTTCATCACTTAACTCTTGAAGCTCTTTAAGGTCAATTTGCCCCCACTCTCCTCTTGGCATATGAGTTCTCTTTCGCGGAAAACCCCTCTCCTTGCAACTCACTTGGTCTATAGAATAGATATCCAAAAGATTTATGTGAGTAGCCGATGAAAATACAACGCTCACTACGAGGCTCGAGCTTGTCGTGAGTCTCTCGTCTTATGAAATCCTCGCAACCCCAAACCTTGATATGTGTTAACGAGGGGACCTTCCCTGTCCACATCTCATGAGGTGTTTTGGCAACCTTTTTAGTAGGGACTAGATTAAGGATATAGGCGGCAGTCTCTAAGGCATACCCCCAGAATGAGATAGGTAATGAAGCTCTACTCATCATGGAACGAATCATGTACAAAAAGGTTCGATTGCACCTCTCAGCCACACCATTGAGCTACGGTGTCCTAGGTGGCGTCAACTGTGAAAAAGTTCCACATTCCTTAAGATGGTCGTAGAACTCAATACTAAGATACTCACCACCTCGATCGGATCGGAGCATCTTTATGTTCCTGCCCAATTGATTCTCCACTTCTTGCTTAAACTCTTTGAACTTTTCAAAGGTTTATGACTTATGATTGATTAAGTAGATATACCCATATCTGCTATAATCATCGGTAAAAGTCACATAGAATCGGTTAGCATCCCTTGTGGCGGATATGAAGGGTCCACACACATTGGTGTGTATGTGATCCAACAAACCCTCACCCCTTTCACACGAACCAGTGAAGGGTAACTTGGTCATCTTTCCAAGCAAACAAGATTCACATGTGTCATCTGACTTTAAGTCAAATGACTCCAACACTCCATCCTTTTGGAGTTGGGCTATGTGCTTCTTGCTGACATGTCCAAGACAACAATGCCACAAGCATGCTTTGTCCAAATCATTGGAAGAATCGATATTGAACACTATTTCCTAAGTTATCTATAACCATCACAGTTTCATATATACCATTACAAGGCAATGCTTCAAAATAAAAAATACCATTATAAAAAGCATTAATAGAACCAATTTCATTGTTAAATGAAAATCTAAAACCTTGTTTATATAAACCATGAAAACAAATAATGTTTCTCACCATATCAGACGAGCAGCAACAATTATTCAACTCTAAATTTAACACACTACTAAGCAATAAAGTATAAACTCCAATCTTGGTAACAGGCGACACTTTCCTATTCCCTGTGATTAAGTTCATCGTCCTGTGCTCCACATCCCTACTTCTTCTTAAACCCTGCAAAGCAGAACAAATGTGAAAACCACATCCTGTGTCAAGGACCCAAGAATTAGCATGTGATGAGTTATTAGAATGAATAGTGTAAATACCTGCAAAGGTGGGCTTGATCATCCCATCCTTTATGTCCTGAAAGTATTTGGGGCACCTTCATTTCCAGTGCCCTTTTTCATGACAATGGAAGCATTGTGCTTCCTTTGGATTGGATGAGGGAGTAGCATAACCACTTTTGGACCCACTAGAAGAGGATCCATCATCGGACTTTCCTTTGTGGCTCTTTGAGGAAGCTTTCCTCTTCTTTCCCTTCCCATGTCCAATTTTCAAGACAGGGGCAGCAGTAGTAGGAGTAGTGTCACAACTAGCAAATTTGGCTAGGAAGTTCTATCCTTATGTAAGCATTATCAATAATTGTAACCATGACTTGAAAACATGATGTTTATTCAATAACAACAAAATTCCATCAAACACTCTATACAACACTTCAAATAGTCAACAAAAGATTGGAAACCCTAAAAATCCCGGTTTAAGTCCATTAAGGACTAGGATTTTCTTATTGGGCCTAATGGACCAATAAGTCTCCAATTTGACTAGTTTGGGCTTAGAACTCGTAATTGGGCTCTAATTCAATCCACTTTCATAAAACTTAACTTTTTGGGCCATAATGGGCCTAAAATGGATTAGTTTACCTTAATGGGCCTTGTTGGGCCATAACAAATCCAATAAGCCCTAATGGGCCATAAAACTCATTCTTTTATGCAATTTGGGCCGTAAACTACCCTTAGGGTCCAATGGGCTGAAAACCCTCAAAATGGGCTTCATATTATTGGACTCAAGCACTAAAGGCCCAAAATTCTTTCTCTTCCTTTCTCCCTCTCGGCCCAACTACATATAAAAAAAAGGAAATAGGAAGAGTTGACTTTTAAGATTGCCACCTCCTTATTACCCTTCATATTTCCATGCATAATCCAACATATATCCATAATGGTCATTTCACTCCTTTCTCTCTTCCCTCTCTCCTTATCTACGGCCGAGAGCACCACACACCACCACCATTTTCATTTTTGATCAAACTCCTACAAGAAAACTCTCAAGAACTCTTCCCTTTTCTCCAAATTTTCGAACATTGGTGTGTGTCTTCAGGAGTTTTTCAAGTAATATCATCATTCTTGGTAAGTCTTCACTTGAATCCATGGCTTAACTTCTATACTTCATTAAAAATCTCATCTTAACTCATGCAAATTTATGATCATATTTCTTAGAACCCATCTAAGCCCAAAGACCTCTCAAGAAGCTTGCTAGGACCAAGAATCATCTCAACCTTTTCCAATTCTTCTTCAAACCGAGAACAACTAAGCAAGGTGAGTTCATACCCCTTGTTTTTGGTTTTTACATGATTTATGGGGGAGAATACAAGTAAAATGTGTAGATCCATGTGTTTTTGTATGATATGTGTGATTTCTTGAATTTATTTGATGAATATGTGTTAGAAACTTGATCTATTCGAGATTCTTAACCTTGTTAAGGAGATATGTGACCTAAGATATCTTATACATATTATTATCAAGTCAAAAGTATTATACAAGTCCAAACTAAGTAAAACAAAACACAAATTCTATTTATTAACCACTTTTGACAAATAAGCAAAAGATGGAGGAAATGATGTCATTTACGGTTTTTATGAGGGTCAAAAGGGTCAAATCACTTAAAATATGAGTTATTATGAAAATCACGGTTTTTAAAGGACTAAAAGTGTAAATTTTAGCCTAATGGGCTAAAGTTTGGGCTTTTCGGCTTTTAGGCCCAAATTGCGAAAAATATGAAACTTAAGGGACTGAATTTGCAAGTTTATCAAAATATGAGTTAAAAACACAAATAAACAATTTCAGGGGCTGAAAATGTCTTTCTTACCAAATAGGACTAAAAATGCAAAGTTTTTGGATTTTGGGCTAAAATTGTAAAAATTGCGAAAATTTGGACTACAAGTGTAAATATTTTTAATTAAAGGGCTGAAACTATCCAAAACTTTATTTTGGGCTGAAATCATGATTTAAATGAGCGTTTGGGCCGAAAATGTCAAGAAACATAATCTAAGGACCTAATAAGTCATTTTTCATAAAAGGGGTAAAAATTTGTCATTTTTACTAGAAAAGGGGCTGAATTGGTCAAACAATTATTTATGGGTCAATTATGTCAATATTAAAATAATTGGGTCAAAAATACATAATTTTAATAACTTATGGATTTAAATAGAAAATTGTATATATATATATATATATATATATATATATATATATATATATATATATATATATATATATATATATATATATATATATATATATATATATATATATATATATATATATATATTATAAATCTAAATATCATTATAAAACAATTTGGTGAATGTGGTCACTTTTCGATTAAACAATTCGTGTGAAACAAACCTTACGACATTAATACTATACAAAACAAGTAAACATTATATCGGTTGGGCTTTTTCTAATCATGCTTATTGGGCCTTCGTGACTCATTAACATGACTATTGGACCCAACATAAATAATACATGTTTATTGGGCTTCCGGTGGCCCAGATACATGCCTAATGGACCCTCAATGGCTTTAGATGGTATTGGGCCTTAGTGGCCCATTGGCATTGCTAGTATGGTGCAAATCAATTATATGCTTAACGGGCCAACGTGTCTGTCGCATACTCGACAGTCTGTAATAACATACATGAGTAGTGGGCCATAGTTGTCCTCATTCGTGTTTGTTAGGTTTTATTCATATTCATGTAAACATCAAACGAGTTGTAATCAATGTTATTCAAATTATGGGGTAATAATAGGGATTTAGTGAGAATTATCGGTTGGCACCAATAAGTGTCGGCCGTAGCCTGTAGTTATAACCAGAGTCTCCTGGAGGGAGGGCGATAGTTTGTGTATAGATCTATACGGGGGTGACTCCCCCACACCTGAGTTGTTCGCTACAGTTAGACTCGGCCAGTCTAGGGTGACAAAATCTTAATTCAATACCGGTATTCGCAAGAATGCCAAGGTAGGAGAAATAGTCATTATTATGCATGGTTATAACGACTCACATAGAGATCCATTACCATATCATCATTCATGGGAAATCATATTCATGCATTGGGACGATGCAAAGTGATTTATTGTTGAATCATGAAAAGTGACCCTCTTGAACTTCAGCTACCGCAGCCCACAAGCCACCGCAGTCAAGCTCCCTCATCAACAACCTCATCCGAAGTCATCTAGCCAACCGCAGTTCTTCTTACTTTACTTAGTTTATTTTTATCTATCTTTGTGTAATACTCTCTATTGTCCGGTATGCCTTGCATGGCTACTCTTAGAGACGTAATCTAGTGTAACTCTTGAGACTCTATAAATAGAGCTCATTCTCACTTATTCAATATCTCTGAAGCTATCTTTTCTATCTCTCTATCTGATTACGCATCTCTTCTTACTCTCAAACCTTACTAGAATATAACTGATTACAATCTCTCTTCGGAGCAAGTCTCTTGTGACTTAATCACTAAGTTTGATCTCACTTATTAACTTGGTTTGAATGCATTCCTCGTTATGAATCAACTTATGTGTATACTTGATATAACAATTGTTGTCATTTCCATTTCTTTTCTTTTCCGCAACTAACTCACTAATTATCTAACTCTAACTTATTAATATTATTGTTGAGCTTTTAGATCCTTCGAGATTAACTATTCCGCAACTATACTTGTTCTAACGTTTGTTCAAGTGTGTCTCAAAGTTTTTCTCTCAACAATTGGTATCAGAGCCATAGTGGTTGCTTTTTAAAAAACGGAACTCTGATTTTCAAAGGGCCTTCTATACCACTAAAGCTCACTTCTTAAAAAAAAACAAGGAAGAAAACAAGGAAAATATGTCACAATCGTTATCTCTGAATATTTCCAACAATGTTGGTGGTTCTAATCGAGCCCCAATACTGGTAGCAAATGAATATCATCACTGGTCTCAAAGAATGGAAAGATACTTAAGGAGACTTGGTAGAGATGTATGGCGATCCGTAGAAGAAGGACCACATGTCCCAGTTCTTACACCAGTCCAAACTGACGGTGCTACAACCAGACTACGAGGAGGTCAACCAGTCATGAACCGTCCCACCAAGGATGATCTCGATAAAATGGTAAATGATGTTGTTGCTTTTTATGAAATCTCTTGTGGAGTTGCTCCTGACAACTTCGATATTATCATAAATTGCAAATCAGCAAAAGAGATCTGGGAAGTTCTCAAGAACTTGTATGAAGGCTCAGAACAAGCACAAGACAAGAAGCTTACAACCGCACTCAATGAGTTCAACAATTTCAAAGCTCACACTGGCGAAAGCTTAGAAGACTCCTTCAAAAGGTTCAACCTAATAGTCACCAAGTTATCCAATGCGGGCACCATCCGCAAAAACCATGAAACAAATCTTCAGTTTCTTAATGGTTTGGGAAGACATTGGACTACGGCCAAGATGATAGTCCAAGCTGATAGAAAGATTCACTCTTTGTCTCTCTACAAGTTCTACGGAGAATTGCAAGCACAAGAATCCACCGTACTCAAAGACTGTGCTGACTTCGGAGGACCACTTGCTCTCATAGCACAAGCCCCACACAATCAATCTTACTCTCCCTCGTATGACACTGCACCGCAGTCATACGAAGCTGATTCAGAGTATGATGATGAAGAAGAATTTCAGAAGGCTATTGCTCTAGTTAGCCAACAGTTCAATCGACTACCACCTTCTTCCTTCCGCAAGAATCCGCAGTTCAACAAACCTCCATTCAACCGTAACTTCAACCCACAGAATAATCATTCTTGTTACCCCAAAAGTTCTCATCCACCACCGCAATCTCAAAATACTCAACCAAAGGAGGCACCGCAGTCTACTCAAACCACTGACTCCGGTACACCCTCAGAAGACAAGACTGATGTTGTGATTTGTCACAAATGCAACAAAGAGAATCATTTTCCAAGAGATTGTAAGGCCAATGTAGTAAAAGACAGAGCATTCTACCTTAGAATGGATTAAGAACTAGAAGATAAGGAAAAAGCAAGGGCGTACGTTGCTCATGTCAAAAGAGACCACCAAGTTTGGTCATCTGGAGATGAAGAAGAAACCATCAGCAGTATCAAAGGAAAGGGCAAAATCTGCATGTTGGCAACTGCGGATGACGATGGGTCTTCAAAGCTGGAAAAGAATTACTGCTACATGGCTAACGACGGAACTCTACGCATCGTCGAACAGGTAAAACTCATGATACAAAATCTAAACTATAGCACGCATGACTGTCAACCTTTCATAGATAATCTTAATGACACATGTTCTGCCGTTCTTACAGACTATAACAAAGCCTTAGATGAGAAGAACATTGCGTCCCAAGAGATGTTCCATGTAAGAGGGCGACTGGATAACAAAAGACTCAAAATGGCTATGTTAGAAAAGGACTTAGAGTTAGAAATAGATGCAAGAATGTTGAGTGAAACACAATTAGAGATAGCTTTGAACCAGAGAGATTTAGCTCAGAGTGAAATTGTACGTTTAAATCTTTTAATTGAAAAATTGTTCAATGAAAGTGAAGCTATTGAAAATTTGGTAAACAATGGAACTGTGGACAATACATACAATTGGGGTTGGTCAATGGATATCCTACCGCAACGGATTCCTCACCCCGGTTTAACAAAAGATCGACTGTATGTCCCTCCTGACCGAGAATTTCATTTCCCAGTCAATGACAAGACTTTTCCCGAAGATAACAGAACACACTTCGGTAGACTTCATGATCTAAGTAATAGTTGTGTCATTGAGGAAATTGTGCCTGAGGTTTCGGATCACACAAGTGATCTGACTCGTATCTGTGGCACAATCCATTCAAATTCTCAGACCTCATCCGTAGTTGATGAAGAAATTGTTATTGAGGGTCCCGAAGTCTCGAAAGACTTCCCATCTCTGCCCTCAGACCGCAGTGTCTCACACTGTAGTGAGAAGTCCCACAAAAGTCCCACTGAAGTCGCAACTCAGACTTACTCTGCGGTAGTCAAATCATCTCTACCACAGTCCTCATTAAAAGGAACTGTGACTCTTCAACCAATTCGTCATGAATTACCCATAGAGAACTTTGAAGTGGGTCAATGTTCTCAAATCCCTGAATCTTCAAGTTCGGATGACTCAAGCCCTCCTTTTCATAATTTTTCAAAGGATTCCAGGAAACCGCAGTTGAACATCAAAGACTGCGGTTCCCCAAAAACCTTAGCTAAAAAGGCTTTCAAAGAGGAAATTCGATCCCGAGGCACAAATAGACAAACTTTTTCGAAAAACAAGAAGCATGTCAGATTTCCAAAGTCCAACAGTCCAGAAAAATTTGTTTTCTCACACTATTTTTCGAAAAACTCTCCCATCAAGAAAACATACAAAAAGGAATGTATAGTTTCAACAGTCATTCCTAATTCATCTGACACTACCCAAAAGAGTGTAAAGTCTTTTCGAAACAATGGTTTTCAAATCTATTCCTCAGATGATCCAAAATGGAAGGGTATCTTACCCACTCCAACACTTTTAAAGTCACATCAAAATTTTAACAAGTGGAAGGGTATTCTACCAAATCCAACAAAAAGGTCTCAAAGATCTACACGTGCTAAACCTCTTTCGAAACAAACTTTTTCAAAGCCCAACAACACTCATGTCAGATATTACCAACCTCGGACCAGTCAAAAGCCCAAATCATCCTTTAGACCGCTGACCAAACGTGGTGTCAGAACAAAAGACAAAATCTCAACCTGTAAATGTTAGTGTAGTTGCCAAAAAGATTCATCATATGTCAAATCTAGTTGGAGTCAGAAACCTCGTAATTTTTCAAAAACACACAACACTCCAAAACTGCACAAACACCCAGGACTAGGATTAAAAGTTGACAAGAAACTCGTCCCTGCAACCTCGGTCCATGCATCATTCAGATCTGTTGTCCCAGGCTCCAAACTAGTTTGGATGCCTAAACTAACCGTGTAATTTTCAGGCTTTGTGCAAGGAGGAACAAGAAGATGAATGGTTAATTGACAGTGCCTGCTCCTTGCACATGACCGGAAGGTTAGAATACCTTCGGGATTTCAGGCCAATTTGCAACGGTGGAAATGTCACATTCGGCAACAATGCGAATGGGGTCATCCGAGGTTATGGTGTTCTCACTACGGGGAACTTCTCTATTCAAAAGGTTGCTTATGTAGAAAGCCTTAAACACAATCTCATCAGTGTTGGCCAACTATGTAAGGCAAGCCATCACGTTGAATTTGATGATCAATTTTGCTATGTAATGACAAGTGATAGGAACAAGTGTCTGATCAAATCATGATCCGAAGGTACTATGTATCCTCTAGATGTCTCTCTGATCATAGGCAAACCACAATTATGTTTCCTATCCAAAGCTGTATCCGAAGTCAGCTGGCTATGGCACCGCAAGCTAGCTCATCTCAACTTTAGGTACATCAACAATTTAGTCACCGGAGAACTAGTCAGAGGACTCCCTATTCTCAAGTTCAGCAATGATACTCTCTGTCCTGCATGTGAATGTGGAAAGAAATCCAAAGCAAGTCACCCCATGGTGATTGACTCTTTAATTTTTGAACCACTGGAGCTCTTGCACATTGATCTCTGCGGTCCATCCACCGTAGCCAGTCTGCATCACAAGAAATACATACTGGTTATAGTAGATGATTACACACGCTTCACATGGGTTTTCTTCCTTAGACTCAAGTCAGAAACACAGCAGATTCTCATCAAATTCATCAAGGAAATAGAACTTTAGATCAAGCTGCCAGTATGATGCATCCGAAGTGATAATGGAACCGAGTTTACTAATCATCTTCTAAACAGTTTCTTGGTTTCCAAGGGTATCACTCATAACTTCTCCGCTCCTTACACACCGCAACAAAATGGGGGTAGTAGAGAGAAATAACCGCACTCTAGTAGAAGCAGCCAGATCCATGCTCAACTTCGCACACCTTCCTCTCTATTTCTGGGCTGAAGCAGTAGCCACCGCATGCTATGTACAGAACCGAAGCATTGTGTGCAAACGTCTCAATAAAACACCGTATGAGGGCCTTAACAA
Source organism: Lactuca virosa (assembly GCF_052849685.1). Taxonomy (NCBI): domain Eukaryota; kingdom Viridiplantae; phylum Streptophyta; class Magnoliopsida; order Asterales; family Asteraceae; genus Lactuca; species Lactuca virosa. Next base: position 159,383,490 of record NC_136429.1, read on the forward strand.
CCGCAAGACAAATGTCTAATTCTTTCATATCTTTGGGTGTAGATGTTTTATGATCAACAACAGAGATCATCTTAACAATTTTGCACCAAAGTCTGATGAAGGCATCTTCCTTGGCTATTCTACGAACAAAGTTGCTTACAGGGTTCTCATTAGACGCACAAGACTAATCATTGAAAGCTTCGATGTGAAATTTGATGACTTTCACATCCGCAACACCCCTCCATCCACTGAAACCACAGCAATCCTGGAAAGTGATATTCCTGCCTCTTCGGGTCCATTAAACCTAGTTGAAGTCAACTATGACGATCTCTTCGACCCTGTAGAAACAACCAAATTATCCGAAGTTCTTGTGTCTCAGGAAGCTCAACAACAGCCCTGTCCATCACTATCCGAAGTAGCATCTCTCAATACTTCCACCTCGCCGGTTGAGGGGGAAAGCTCTACTCCGGATCTAGCAACAACCATCGAGGTTCCAGTACTTGATGTAGCTCAAGTTCCTATCCGCAGAGAATCATTACCATCAAACGTATCTTAAGATTCGGATGATGAGAACATAGAGAACATTGACACAAGAACATACTCAAGGATTATCACACTCCCATCCGCAATCTAGGGGGAACCTTCTCAGGTTCCAGAGGAACTCCCATCAGCAATCCAGGGGGAACCTCTTCCAACTGCTCAAGAAAATTCCATTCTCGCTCCAACAATCCAAGATGATGTTGGATTAATGTCTAAGTCCATAACTATATTTGGTATGTACTTGACCCGACCCGGCATGGTCCATTTGGGTTGCACTTCACCGACACAATTTATATGGATAGTCTTTTGAGAATAGTATATTTATGATTTATATTAATATATTATAAGTTCTAATATATTAATATGGAATCATATTATTTAATTAGTATTGATCAAGAATTAATTTAGAATTAATTAAGTGATCAAAAAGAACTAATTAAATATGGACTCTTATATATATGGAATGGGCCAAGTTCATTTAGGTTGGGCTAAGCTTTCATGGATGGTCCATGGAGCTTTTAACCCATGGATCCTATGTAAATGAAAGGTCATGGGTATTAGGGTTTACATGGATGTAACCCTAATCCTCCATAATATATAAAGGGGTCCTTGGCTCACAAAATTGGCACAAGTGTGTGAAAATAAGAGTGGGCCGATTTTAGTGTGCATACATATTCTCTCAAGTTCTTCCAAGGTGTTTTGGTGATTTGTGATTCCATTTGAGGCTTCCACACTATTGGGGCTAAGCTCTTAAAGCTTGAAGACATCAAGCTACATCAAAAGGTATGTCATCTAACTAGAACTTTGTAGTATAGGTGCTTCATAATATGCTAGTTAGGATGAAACCTTGGAATAGTTAATATTTGCATGTATAATAGAGAAAACATAGATCCAAGGTTTATAGGGTTGCATGTACACCATAGGAGTGTTAGAATGCTCAAAACCCAACAGTGGTATCAGAGCCATGGGTTGTTTTCTGTTATATTGATGCAAATGTTTTATTTTCAAGTTGGAAAAAAAGGAAAAAAAAACATGACATTTGTAAAAGATAAAATGAGTTGAATTAGGTCAAATTTAGTAAAAGATAAAATGATATGATTATTTTATTAGTTTTAAAAGTTTGACCTAAATGTTTTAAGGAGTTACATATTTTGTCATAAAATTTTGGAGCTCAAAAGTTTTTTTTAAAGTTGTGATCTTAAGGGTTTTTGAAACTTCCATAAGTTATGGATATGAAAGCTTTTTTTTAAAAAAAAAAATTGATTCAAAGTTTTTATGGAGTTACAAAATTTGGTGTTAATGTTTTAAAGAATTCCATAACTTGTTCTTAAGTTATGGAACATGGAAAGTTTCATCATAAAACACTATTAATTCCATAAATTATGGAATCCAAAGGTTTTCAAGAATTACAAAACTTGCCCTCAAGTTTTGGAATTTGAGAAAAGTTTTTTATGAAAAAAAGAATTGAATTCTAAAACTCTTGGGTTCATAACTTAAACAATTAATTAAATGGTTTTAATTTTGAGTTTAATAATTGGAATTATGATGTTTTGTTGAATAGTTCAAATTAACTCTTATGGACTTTATTAATAGTTAATTAAAGCGTTTAATTAAAAGAGTATTATTAATCCATAAATATATGGTTTGAGTTTAATTAAATTAAAAGTCTAGTTTAATTAATAGATTAAACCACCAAGTATTTTAAATGTCTAAAATACACCCTTATACTATTATAATATTAAAAGTTTAATATATTATATGTATAAGAGCAAGTCGTCTTACCATTAGTAGGCCTCATTCACGAAGCCGGTCTATAAGGGGGTATAAGGTTACTGCCTATAAAATGGCAGTTTAATGGGTGTCCACTCTCACTCACCGCTTCTTTGACCGGTGGAGGGTCGTTAGCCGAACAGGTAGGACAAGGACTATAATTCTCCCTTCATTATAGGTATAATGATAAATACTAAGTAACTAAACACTTATAAATTCCCAATCTTAGTTACTTAGGAAAATGTGAATAAGGTGCTAATCAATGAAATTACACTTTGCACTTTGTTTAAGCTGTTAGTGGAGCGTGTGTGGTTAACCGGCACACTAACATGGACTTAACAAGGTAGGCAAAGGGTAACTTAATGTTTATCATAGTATCGTTGGAGCGTGTGTGGTTAACCGGCACATCGATTGAGGGGTAAATATTAAGGGTACCAAGTATATTTGCATGGTTACTTCACACCTTGTTTTGTGATCCTTGGCATCCCAGTCACAAAACCTGAAGGGCACACTCGAGATTGAAACATGCCATTGAAAAGTTCAATGAATCTCAAAAGAATCTAGGAGTTTCAAAACCAATTAAAACCTAATAATACATTTCATTTATCTTGGTGGAAATTGGTGAATCGTCATTCACCTACCTTCAAATATTTTATAGCTTGGATTACGGCATCCCTCTTCCAAGTTATAAAATAGTTTGTTGGGTCCTAGCCTTAATATATCACATTGGGTGTTATATTAAGGACTTAAATCAACTTTACGTGAATTTCTCCCATTGTTGATGTCTGGTTTAGACAACAATGATCTTCCCAAACCAAGCTTTCCTAATGAATTTGACTTCCCGAGTTTGGCTCATGGAAGTCATACTTCTCTTCCTCCACCTCCTCCAATTATTCTCCCTAACCCACAAGTTCAAGGTCACTCAAGCCCTAATGGCAAGCAAGGTCTATGTGTGATCACATCTTAGAGATGAAGTCACATATTGACAACCCGGGAGAGTTGGGTGTCAAAGTCTTGAGAAAGTTGGATGTTCAATCACTTTCTAAGTCACATAGTGAGTTCCTTTGGGACTACTATGATACAGACTATGACATGAACCTTAATGATCATATCTATTTGCTTGGTGCTGCTGAATCAACAATGATTTGGAACGATAGTGAATCAAATTTGATTAGAAGATCAACTTCCCAGAAACTTTATGGACAGTGACAATGGTGACACTGGAAATCCAGAAAAAGCATTCTCTTCCCAATGGAAAGGGATTGGCCATAGTCAACCCATTTGACCAAATGGTAAAGAGAAATGCTAAGTCTGAGATAGTCCCATTACCAAAGGGTCCATATGTTTATTTTGCCAAAGGAAGGGGCGTTGATTGCAAAGCTGCCAAATTTACCTAAGGATGTTAAAGTCAATAACTTTGACTCTACATCAGGTAGAGCCCATTATCTAACTCTGTTAAGTTCTATTATGAGATCCTTATTACATGATGTGACTGGGTCACATGTTGATGTTTTAAGAATCAAAGAATAGAGAGAAATCTTAAAGGAAGTATATGCTGATTCTGATCGCGAAGGTGGATTTCGATCGCATCAGAATTTTGAGCAGTTGCTTAAGAAGTTATGATATATTGCTAAGGAATAGATAACAACAATTTTCCATGTGGATTGTAAGGATAAGTTTTTCCGCAAAGTTTTAAAATAAAAGAAAATTGTTTAATTTTATTTATTTGAAGTATCCTTACAATGGCATTTGTGGAAAATTGTTGCTTATATGATTCCACTGACAGCAATATTGGAAAATGGATTTGATTCTTTCATTTGTGGTAGTGTCTAAATTTACCAAATTAGGAAAGTTCCTCATCGCCCAAGTTTCAATTGGACCGAAACTTGGAATCATGCAAGTTGAATAGTATGATGAATGAGAACTTTCAAGCATTGGAAAATCAAGACTAATTACTTGTTCACATGGATGTGTGAGTCAAGTGAAGGACTAAAGGGATCGAGTACACATTCTTGTGCACTGGTCATGTCCACCACAAAGCTCGTTAAGACTATTTGATTTACTAAAGTTTAGTAAATATGGTTATACTTACAAGTTTAAGTATAATTCTGAAACATTGGAAAAGTCTCAATGTATGGCAGAACGAATGGGAAGAATCAAATTAGGCAGAAAGATAAAAGTTTCTCAAATCTGAAAAGATGGGAGAGTACTTTAGTATCATGTTTGTGATCATCTTAATGATTTAGAAATCATATCACAATTAGTCCTCTAAAGGTCATCTTAGTGCATTCTTATGACTAAGAAGAGGAGTCATGAATTGTTGAAATGGTTAGATCAGGAAGATGAGTCATACTTCGTTCCAAAACAATTCTTAGAGTCATACTCCAAGATTGTAACTTGAGTGACATATCTTAAAGAAAAGTTTAAAACACTTCTCAAATGTAATAGTAAAAGTTTCCTACTCTTGTACATTTGAAATTTGTAAGTTGTGATGTTTTGGATAAAACAAAGACCAACTAAGGCCAATTGTGTGAAGTGTTTGTCTTGATAAAGAATCTGCACTATCTCTTGAATATTTGGCAAGATAGTCTTATATGTCAAGAGGATAGTGGGAGTCTTAAAGATCCTAAAAAGAATTTCAAGAACTAATCAAGAATAAAACATGAGGTTCTTCACTAGCATACGACTTGAGGTTTATAACCTATCGTGTTGACATATTTTGTGCCCATTCCAGTTAAAGTTGGCTTTGCATAGGAGTTTTGAAAGTTCTCAATTGGTTGCATAACAACTTGGAAGCAATGGCAGGCCCTGTACTGCCAGGTCGCAAGAAGTTAAGATTGCATAAGTTCAGTCCATATGAGTTTGGATTTGTCATTATCCTTGTCTTATGACTATGGTTTTGACGATTCACATGGATAAGAACACATACACCATAAAATCTAAGGGTCATAAGGTTTCTCTCCGATTCATGAAAATGATGGTGAGGAAACACTTCCACCAAGTAGATTTGAAGCAGATGGAAAAAGGTCTAAACAATTGAGACTATGATTACGGCATCCCTTTTCATAGTTCTGAAATTGTTTAGACACACATGCATGCTATCTAAGGAAAGGTGTATGATTTTGATAAATTTTTATCAAAGCATCTCGTATCAGAAATCTGAACTTTGGTAAGAAAGTCAATAAAGTATTGATTTCTAGAAGTCCAGGTGATTTCTAAGTATATGTCAAAGCTAGTGGGAGCATAAGTGTTATGCTAATAATCATCATGTAAGTGGGAGCATGATAATTATTGTTAGTGTTGCAAGTTAGCAATGTTAATTATAGAAAACAAAAGTTTCAATTCGTGAGGCTGCAGAGATTGAAAAAGTTGTTTTGCTATAATTAAGGGAGAGGATATACTTCATTTCAGTTCTAAAGGCTTATATTGAGACCTTAATCATCTTTAGTCAAGAATATATATATATATATATATATATATATATATATATATATATATATATATATATATATATATATATATATATATATATGAATTTCATGTTGGATTGGTTCAACTTAAGGAAATTCTATATATTGCGTTCTCAAAATTCGATTATGATTACGGCATCCCTCTTCATAGTCAAATTTTGAAAACATGGCAAACAAAAATATTGTAGCAAAAGACTGGTCTAGAATCATGTCTTTATGTGAGACATCATGAATCGTGTACCATTTGCTTTGGGTACAGGATCGATTGCATGTGCTATAATATTTGTCATTTCTAAATTTTTCCAAATGCCCAGAGGCATTAAGAAGGGAAAAGGTCTAGAATTGGATATGACTAAAATGATTAAGCAATTGTCGAGGATAATCTGAGGTTTACCAAAGATTGGTTGCTCAGGGACAGTTGGAAGTATAGTGCTAATTTTGGAAGGACCATATTGACATATTCTGAAAAGAGGCATCTCTTATTTAGAAGTGATAGTAAAAATGAGAATATGGAGTTGTCTCCATAGGTGGAAGTTATTTGTGTAAGATTAGAAAACTTAATGCAAGAAGCATGTCCAAAGCAATGTACTTTGAATATGAGACTTAGTTTCCATGGAGTTGATCTCCATTGGAATACCTTATAATGACTGTTGACAAGTCTTTGTGACTTTGTACATATTCATTACAGGAGGGTCAGTGCATATAAGTTTAAAATCTAAACAGATTTCGATAAATGATAGGAATTTGAAATTCTCACATTTTTCGATAAGGATTTGGGAGTGTGAAATTAGAATCATTGAAATTATGTTCAATTGGTTTATTTCACAAAGTAAGGATCATAGACAAACATAGAGTGCATACTTGGTGTATGGCAAAGCTATTTTTTAAGAAAAACATAGTGTACATGCTTGGAGCATGGGACAACTAGTGTTTTTAATTCAAGTATAAAGTTGATAAAACCGAAACAATGAATAATGAGTAATCAGTATGGTGATAAATAAAAGTGTTTATTTATATTCATAGGGTTTGATACCATATTTGATTCATTTATTCTTGTGTTTCACTTTGCATGTTTTGACTTCCAGAATAACTAAGTCGCTCTTCCTGAATGATTAAGTTATTCAAACCATCCACAGTTGGTCATATGTTGGAAGTAGATATGAATCAAGACTGTCATGGGTTGGTTTGTAGAGGTCCAAGTTGGTGGACAAAGTGGTGCTACAACACTCATGAGTGCTCATAAGTTCTGAGTATTGGATTCAACCCACGCTCATTTGAATCACTTCATGGATTTTATCACGAGTGATCATGAGACGATAATATCTTATATTCTTAAAACCTAGAGATATGAGTTGTTACTATGAGTTGGTTATACATTGATTGCACGAAAACGCATTGGTAACTCGATGTTATAAAACGTGCCTTTGTGTATGATTCAACAAGTAGTAGAACAAGCCATATGAGTCGAAGTTTATCCATTCCTTTTACCTTCGGGATAAAAGCGATATCTGTGGGCCCCTCGTTGATTTAGCGATGACACATGTGAGTGCTTGGCCAAGCCAGGACTGATTTGATTTGTTCAATCAGTCAGTCATCATAAATCGAAAATCGGGAAACAACAAATGGACAGAGAGAATGATTATAATCCATGTCTCAGTCCATATGATATCTAGAATGGAGGAATATATGATCCCTTATCTAATGGACAAGTCATTGACAAGGTCAGAGTTCGACAACGGCTTTAAGAGCTACGATTGCCAGTTAGGTTTTGAAGTCATACTCAATAATAGTTTTAGACTTATCCAAGTGGGAGACTGTTGGATTAATGTCTAAGTCCATAACTATATTTGGTATGTACTTGACCGACCCGGCATGGTCCATTTGGGTTGCACTTCACCGGCACAATTTATATGGATAATCTTTTGAGAATAGTATATTTATGATTTATATTAATATATTATAAGTTCTAATATATTAATATGGAATCATATTATTTGGATCATGGTGTGCTACTTAATGATCCTTCATTAAATAAGAAAACATTAAATAAAAACATTCCTTGAGAAACTGTCTCATCTCCTTTTTGAATAAACCTTGTGTCAAACTTATTTTATGTATGATGACAAAAAGAAGCTTTTTCCATAAACAAATCCTTAATCTGTCTTTTCCTCTTACCTAGCACGTCCAATCCGTTACAACTTCTCTTTGAACAACGGATTAAACCAACCCTCACCACACGATCACCATACGTGATGTTGTACGTCTCACATTTCATTAAATGAAAACCCTTTTTTGGTAAATCTCAAAAATAATTTAAACCGTTTCATAATATGTGGCTGAGATTTCACCTCCCAAATCAAAAGAACCCCCAAACGTCCTTTTTACCTTATTCTTTTCACTTAGGGTAAAATTAAATTACTGTTCAAATCCATCCCTATAAAACCTTTCCTTCTTCCCCAAGAACAGTTTACGCTTTCTGGATCAGTGAACCCTACTGGTTCAGACTCTGCCTCAAGACATCCTACGCCTACGATTGCCTCAAGTAATTTCAGAGCTGTGTTCGAAGAACATTCATCCTACAATGCTCCGATCAAGCTAATGATCAAGTTCTTGACCAATCACCCTCTGTTTGGCCCATTCGATTCGTTCACAGACGTTGTTCCTCTTTCAACCCTATTCAAATGCGCCTTTTCAGCATATCGACCACTCGAGAATCCACAAGAAGTGCATCTTAACCTTGTTAACGATTCTTTGGTCATTCTGTCTAAAGAAAAGTTTCTCTCTGCCATTAACCTTCTTGTTCATCCCTCAATCAAGATTTTTACTCCATCCATGGCGGACATCACCTCTGCGCTTTACCAGATGGGATATCAAAAGAAAATCAAAGGCATTGGGGAATTCAAGAAAAACCAACTGCCTGCGGTTTGGCAATTCGTTTGCCATTTTGTCATCCGCAGTCTATCCGGCAGAACCGGAGGCACGGATAACATGGGACTCAAACTCTTAGAGCTAGTATGGAGTATCTTCACTGGCCATGACGTCAACTACGGTCAGATACTATGGGACGATTTTCTACAATACATTCCCAAGAAGAGCCCAAGGGAGAACCCTACCGAACTTACATTTGCAAGGTTCTGGTCCCTCTGTATTTCAGACCTCCATGCGGATGCAGGAATTAGCATGGGCAACGACATCAACTTCTTTGTCACCAAGGATCTCAAAAGGTACAATCCCTCATCTGATCAGTCTGTTTTTGACCTATTAGAAGACTACCAACCCACATTCTCTCCACTCTTGGTCTTGAGACTGCTGATGTCTCAGATCATATTGAGGCTACGGAAGGTATTACCCCCATACCTTCCTACCCCGCTTCTTCCAACCCCATCCGCAATCATTGCTCCTGGAAGTACCGCAGTCCCATCTTCCACCACTCTTTCCTCTCAAAGACGCAAACAATTAGTCTCCCGCAACGTCTCCAAGAAACAAAGAACCCCAAAGAAAGATGCTCCCAAACCAACCGAACCCTCAAAGAAACGCAAAATCACCCAAACCGCACCTTCAAATGATAGTGATTCTGATGAGGATGCACAACCCATATCTATCCTCAAGAAGAAGAAGAAAACCAATCCCACTAGCCAAATGCGTGACCGGACTGATACCTCAGCCTTTCAAAAGGCTCCGGTAGTCCTTGGGGTGGCCGCAGACCCATTCAACACCACCATCGAATTCCACTCAGACTCAGAAAGTGAGTCTGTTTCACCGCATCGTGGAGACTCCCCCCCAGTTCAATCCCAAGAGGATAACACTGGTTCTCGCCCTAAGGTCTCCAGGGCTTCCCGACTGCATTTCTTTTCTCCCGAGGAGTTGAACTCCATCCTCTTGAATGTAACCCAAACACTTCAAACACCTTCCCAACCGCAGGGCACTTCTTCCGCCCTTGTCGGAACTGAGCCGAGGCCAGACTTTACTATGGGTCAAGGAGACCGAGGAAGCTCAGGAAATCCTACTCTGCTTACATCTGTAACAGGTGGTTTAGGCACGGTGAGCACAAATGTGCAAGGATCCGTAAACCCGAAGGACACTTCCGTGCGATACCAAGGATTTGACGGAGAAGCATCAAACGACTCATGGTTACACTACACTCCGGTGTCTGAGGTCGATATCAAGAAGTATGTCGCTTTCCGTAGGGCATTCCTGTTGGATTAATGTCTAAGTCCATAACTATAATTGGTAAGACTTGACCCGACCCGGCATGGTCCATTTGGGTTGCATGGCATCATGCATTTGGATAGACTATAATGAGAGAAATAACACTTAAGGTTGGTTAATATATTATAAGTTCTAATATATTAATAAGGTTATTTAATTAGTATTGATCAAGAATTAATTTGGAATTAATTAAGTGATCAAAAGGAGACTAATTAAATATATGGGTTGATTGTGTAAATCATTCATTCTTATATATGTGGGCTTGTGATCCAAGATTCCTTATGTTGGACTAAGTCCATGGGGTGACCCATGGATACTCCATGGAGGTTAAAATCCATGGAGCATAAGGAATGGGTAAAGTTATGAGTTACATGGTGTAACCCTAATAGCCACCATATATAAGAATCCCATGGCTCAAGAAATGGTGCACTAATGTGTGAGTGTGAGGGCTAGACGATTTCAAGGAGTGTTCAAGTTTCTCTCAAGTTATTCCAAGTGTATTTGGTGTTGTGTGAACCATTTGAGGTGTCACACTTGGGGCACTAGGCACTCAAGCTTCATGAAGACATTCTACATCAAAGAGGTATGTATTCTATCTTGTTATATTTATTATTTTGTATGCTAGATTAGGATAATACCTTGGATGTTCATAATTGTATGTATAATAGAGAAAACATAGATCCAAGGTATTTAGGGTTGCATGTACACTTAGGAGTGTTAGAATGCTCATAACCCAACAATTCCAACCAAGAAAATATCAGCAAATCAAGCAACAGCAGCAAAAGGAACAGGAAATCCTTTTTGTGGCTAAGTATTGGGCAGACGCAATTAATAATGCGAATACCGTAGCCACCATCCTGAAAGTCCAAGATTGGATGTTTGAGATGGCTGAGACGATCCGCAAGGCTCAGATCACTCATGACGGTGCAGGTGCCTCCAAAGTCCCTCCAACTCCAATTGTTCAAAAATCACAAGAAGAAGGAACCGCAATCGAAGTCAGCTCTGCTCCCACCTTCGTTTTTGATGATGTTGATCTTCAGGAGGTGAATCAGCCCAGTCCTTCGGATGATGACCTCATGATGTTTGATGAAGAAGAAGAATCTAGTGGCTCTCACCATTCAACCTCTAAGCCCAAAGAGAAGAAAAAGAAGAAGAAGAATGTGGTGACCAGAAAAGAATTCTTAAGCCTGCAAGCAAAGATCGATCAAATTCTCGCTGCGGTCAAGCCAACACAACCGCAACCAGAAGACATACCCGGACCGCAGTCTTTGATCAAATGGATAGAAAGATTGGAAACTTGTGAGAGATTGGCTGCTGAGCGCATCTCTCTCAAGGTAGAAATGGGAATTCGGTCCCTTGATAACAATCGTCAAGCAGATCACAAGGAATTCATGGCTGCTGCGGAACGCCTCATCTCTGAGGTGACCGCAATCAAGAAACACTTACAAGCAGCCATTGCGGACCAATCCACCCAATCTCAAAAGCTGATAGCTGAGACTCACACTGCATATGAGTCCACTATCTCAGTCCTTCAAGCTACTATCAACCGACTGCAATGATCTTTGTCAACCAACTTCCATGGTCCCGAAATTCTTCAACTCACTAAGGAAATTCACAGGCTACTCTTCAACACCACCATCCCCAACAATCAACAACTGGCAGATGCTCTTAAAGCCCAGTTTCAGGAAGTTTATGCCAAAGTTGATGGTCTCAGACAATGGCTTGAGGATGCTCCTGCGTTGCATTCCTCAAGAGGGGGAAGTGAAGAAGAAGACCATCACTCCAATCATTCCAAAAGCATCTCACACCATCAAAGTCCCCCCATCATTACAGAAAGAATTCCTTCACCGCAACCTTCACCGCAACAGACTCCACCGCAAAAGGAGATCACTCCTGAGAAACCAGAAACCCCCCCTCACTTCAAGAATCTGGTGGATCACATGTCCTCTCCAAGCTCAAATGACTCCCTTGTCACCACACAGAAGAAAAAAGACTGGAAAGCAGCTAAACTTGCTGAGCTCATATGGAGAGAATTCGGTTTCGATACTGTTTTGGATGAATCCTTGATAAACTCTTGGATCAATCCCCACCGCAGACTGCTGGATGACGACTACAAACCATATCTTACCTATGCGGAACCTCCCTCTGATGGTTATTGGGATGTTCCAATCTCTCCCAATGCCAAGTACTTTACTGTATTTGAGCCCTTTGACCGCAACTTGCCCGACCACAAGAGGCTACCTATGGAATTCGAAAGACTGAATCGGTTCTATGCCAAACATGCATCTTCCATAGAGAAAATCTGGTCTAATGATAGACCATCCGTAGTCAAAAACTACAAGCCCCGGAAGTTCATGAAGGCTGACTTCATCCAATACACTCTCACAAGAAGGGAACACGACTATATCCGCACCCAAGCTGACTTCCCCTGCATGAATCCTGAAGAAGTCTTTCTTATAGCAAAGGTGTTCCAGAACAAGTCGGAGAAGCACCTGAAGATGTAGATAGCGCTTGAAAGGGCAAGTACGTTTTTGAAGGAAACTGTCTATGACTTTGCTAAAATCGACGCAGACATCTACCCCACCATTGCTAAAAAGTTTGATCTACCACCACTTGATCCTGCACCAATGCCTACCGAAGGTTATCAAGAAAGATCCTTAGGTGCAACTAACTTCCCTGAACTCGGAGTCATTTTCAAGAGGAAGGCCGATAAAATCAAATACTTCATTCCTATGACTGCCATGAATCGCCTCACCAGGAAGCAACTTGAAATCTGTCGAACCGCAGTTGAAAGATCAAAGCACACAACTGCCGAAGTCAAGTTTGAGATTTTGAGAAGGATCACCTGGTTAGAAAACATCAGGAAATTTTGGTGGATACTGATCAAGTTTCTAAAACTTGACAACTGAAGATAAGTTAAAGAGGTCACTTAGGGGGGAATTGTTGAATCATGAAAAGTGACCATCTTGAACTTCAGCTACCGCAGCCCACAAGACACCGCAGTCAAGCTCCCTCATCAGCAACCTCATCCGAAGTCATCTAGCCAACCGTGGTTCTTCTTACTTTACTTAGTTTATTTTTATCTATCTTTCTGTAATACTCTCTATTGTCCAGTATGCCTTGCATGGCTACTCTTAGAGACGTAATCTAGTGTAACTCTTGAGACTCTAAATAGAGCTCATTCTCACTTATTCAATATCTCTGAAGCTATCTTTTCTATCTCTCTATCTGATTACGCATTTCTTCTTACTCTCAAACCTTACTAGAATATAACTGATTACAATCTTTCTTCAGAGCAAGTCTCTTGTGACTTAGTCACTAAGTTTGATCTCACTTATTAACTTGGTTTGAATGCATTCCTCGTTATGAATCAACTTATGTGTATACTTGATATAACAATTGTTGTCATTTCCATTTCTTTTTTTTTCCGCAACTAACTCTCTAATTATCTAACTCTAACTTATTAATATTATTGCTGAGCTTTTAGATCCTTCGAGATTAACTATTCCGCAACTATACTTGTTCTAACGTTTGTTCAGGTGTGTCTCAAAGTTTTTCTCTCAACATTTATACAATAATACAAAACTGCCATACTATTTAAATGGGAAAACATCGGGTGTTCCGGGGAACGACATTATTCACGTCTACATACAACAACTACAATAAAATGAACAATTATGAAAGTCATTCACTCTTACATGTTTTGAAATCACATTCATATATACTTATGGGATCATCACATCTTTTTTTTTTGTAAACAACTTTTATTACAGAAAATATCAGATTTTATGGGTTTTACAAACAATACAAACCATTTTATGTCAAACATGCTTATGAACTCACCAACATTATATATGTTGACCGTTTTCAAAATAACTTGTATTTTCAGGTAACAGATAAGCTGAAGAAAAATTGCCAAGTGTGTTAGGATGTTATGTTTTGTGACTCTCAAACATTTTATGCTATAGATTATGTAATGTAAACAATGTACTGGATGTGAACAATGACGGTTGTAATGTTTTAATGCGTGGGGATGTTTATGTTATGTTTCATGTATATTCATTGTGATGATATTTCAATTTAAGTCACACGAGACCTCGGACGTTTCCACCGTCTGGTTCGGGGGTGTGACAAGTAGACACAACAGAGTTGCCTTTTAAACTGCTTTCAGCAGTCCTCAAAAGGCCTTGAAGCTTGCTAAGAGTGACTTCCTCCTTGTTCATATGATAGGTTATTCTAAACTGATCATAACAAGGAGGTAAAGAGTGTAGGATAATGTCAATAGCCAACTCTTCCTCGAAGTTGACATTCAACTTCAACAAGCGGTCCACAAGCTTTGCATCTTTTGCAAGTGGCCCGTGATGGACTCTCCATCCTTCATCTTTGTTGTGATCATGGAGGCAATGATCTCATACCTTTCCTGTCGAGCACTTTGATGGTACTTTTCCATCAAGTCTTGGTGCATCTCGTAAGGCCATAAGTCCTCATATGACTTCTGCAGCTCAGGAGTCATAGTGGCCATCATGATGCACGACACCTTTGTGGCATCCTTCTCATGAGCCTTATAGTCAGCTATCTGTTCAGGAGTGGCAATAGACTCATCAATCTTCGTTAGCTCTTTTTCGGGGACATATTCCTTTTCCTCGTATCGAATGGCCATGCGGATGTTTCGAATCCAGTCATTGAAATTCGATCCATCAAAGATGACCCTCCCACATAAGTTCATCAGGGAGAAAGAGCCAGAAGCATTTGAGTTTGAAGCAGTGTTCGAAGTAGACATATGAAAAGAAAGACAAAGTTTAGATTAGATAAGGATCCTTAATATAACACCCAAATGAAATATTAAGGCTAGGACGCAACACAATATTTCACAATTTGGAAGAGGGATGCCGTAATCCAATTGCAAAATATTTGAAGGTAGGTAAACGACGATTTACCAATTTCCACCATGAAAAACAAAATTTGAGGATTAAGTTTTTTAAAATGAATTGAAATTCCTAGATTCTTTTGATATTCATTGAAATTTTCAATGACATGTTTAAATCTCGATTATGCCCTTCAAGTTTGTGACTGGGACACCGAGGATAACAAACAAGGTGTGAATAACCATGCAAATGTGCTTGGTACTCTCGATGTCATTTATCACCTAATCAATGTGCCAGTAAACCACACACGCTCTATTGATCTATGGTAGACATCAAGCTACCCTTTTCCACCCTTGTTAGTCCCAAATTAGTGTGTCGGTTAACCACACACGCTCCACTAACGACTTGGCAAGGTGCAAAGTGCAATTTCATGGAATAGCACCATTTTCACATGTTTCCTAAAGTAACTAAGATTGGGAATTTATAAAAGTTTAGTTACTTTATAATATCATTATACTTATTAATGAGGATTAATGGCATATCCTACCCGTTCAGCTAACGACCCTCCACTAGTCAAGGGAGCGGTGGGTGAGAGTGGACAACCATTCAATCGCCATTTTATAGGCAATTTCCTTATACCTCCCTTATAGACCAGCTTCGTGAATGAGGCCTACTAACGGTAAGACTGACTGTCTTATACATATATACGTATTAATTTTTTAATATTATAATAGTATAAGGGTTGAATTTTAAACTTTTTTAAAATTCTAGGGTTTAAAATTTGATGTTTCATAAATGAGACCTTTCAAATTCCAAAACTGGAGGACAAGTTTTGAAACTCTCCAAAACCTCTTGGATTTTAGAACTTAATGTTTCATAAATGAGACCTTTCAAATTCCATAACTTGAGGACAAGTTATGAAACTCCTCAAATCCATTTAGATCAGATTTTAAACTAATAAATAATCATATAACTATCTTTTACAAA
This sequence comes from Lactuca virosa, assembly GCF_052849685.1. Taxonomy (NCBI): domain Eukaryota; kingdom Viridiplantae; phylum Streptophyta; class Magnoliopsida; order Asterales; family Asteraceae; genus Lactuca; species Lactuca virosa. The sequence goes on from NC_136429.1 coordinate 159,399,310, forward strand.
TTTGACCTAATACTACTCATATAGTAAAACAATTCAAATCAAACAATACAAATAATCAACTTATTAAATCATTATCTTAAAATTTGATAATTGTTTTTTAATTGGATGAGGATAATCACTACCATATCAGGAAAAACGAATTTTATGATACAAAACAGTTTGTAGTAATGATCCTAATCCAATTCTGGCCAAAAAATCGAAAGAACTGCCATCTGATGATCCAACTCGTCGAGTCAGGCAATGGACTCGTCAGTTTCATCACCAAAATCATCCAACTCGTCGAGTCCAATCATAGGACTCGTCAAGTCTAGCAGTCAGAGTCCAGAATTGCAAGATTTTCAGTTTTGAAAATAACACAATTGCATCAATATAATAGAAAACGCCCTAGGCTCTGATACCATTGTTGGGTTTTAAGTACTATAACACTCCTTCGATGCACATACAGCCCTAGATGCTTTGGATCTTGGTTTTCTCTAATTATACATACAATTTCATTTTTCCAAAGCATACACCCTAGCTAGCATGCAATTGGAGATATACAACATAAAACTAGTTAGATGAATACCTCTTAGTGTAGCTTGTAGTTCTTGGCCTTTCAAAAGCTTAGCACCTCAAATGTGATGCCTCTAATGTGTCACAAACACCAAAAGCAAGAGGAGGCTTATGAGAGAGAGGTTAGGAAGCACCAAATTGGTTATGGCTCTCCTTTAGGATGCATTGGGGTTACTTTTATAGTGTGGCATTCCTAGGATTTCTTCCATGCAAACCCTAATTCACCATGACTCTTCATATTTCTTAGGCCCTTTGGATTAAACCTTCATGGACTCTCATATAGGTTTAGCCCATCCCTAATCAACATGGATCATTAGCCCAAACTTCAAGTATTACTGATTTACTTAATCAGTCCCTGTAAATATAATCAGTCTCTTTTGATCACTAAATTAATTCCAAATAAATTCTTGATCAATACAAATTAAATAAAATGATTTCTCAATTAATATATTATTCACATAATATATTAATAAATCACAAATAACCTCTTTTTGAAATATCCATCCTATCAAATCGCTCCGGTGAAGGCAACGCAAAAGGACCATGCTACTATCGGGTCAATTACATACCAATTATAGTTATGGGCTTAGACACCTAATCCAACAATATCAACATACCAGGAATGCATAACCGTATATACTCATAGGTGAGATAGCCACGCAGACAGGTGATCCTACTCTAGAACCACAACCAAAAAAGGAACAGGTAAAAGAGTCCATGTCAAGAGTCCTCAGTCTATCCTGCATGACTATATATAGTCCCTAAGGCATCCCTCTACTAACAGATAACCACAACCAGTGGGTCGGCATTGGTGCCTTCGACTCACGGTACAATGAGGCGAAACTCACCTGAAATGAAGAAACTCGAGAACGTCGTGGTACGCTCCCTGCTACACTGCTTGCTCCCTCGGATCCACTAACATCAGAAACAAATAAAATCTTGATCACCAATAAAAACCCCTCAAGTTTGACCTAAAGTAAAACTTGTTTAAAAAGTCAACGGTCAGCGGAGTGAACAAAAGTCAAAGTTCAAGGCTGGTTGAGTACGCCCTGCGTACTCAACTTACGCCCTGCGTACTCAACTTACGCCCCGCGTACATGGGATAGCTTAGTACGCCCAGCGTACGAAAATTACACCCAGCGTACTCTAGCTGATTCAATCCTTTCCAATAAGGACTTTTCACCGAAACTCAGATCTAGCCTCAAAACATTGTCTTAAGTCATAAAGTTTCCACCTTTATGATTTTCCATGGCTAGGGAAGGTCCAAAAGCTAAAACCCTAACTTATTAATCATTTAAGACATCACAACTCTTGCATGGAAGGGATAGAAGGACCAAGATCACATTTTTATGGTTCCTAATAGCTCCACAATGGATAAAGTTTCCAACTTTATCCATTAGAATGGTCCCAACAAACAAGGTCTAGGCTTTAAGTCATAAAGGGACCAAAAGTGCATCTTTTTCAACTTAATCCGTTAAGTCCAAGTCTCCAACCTTCAGATCTGAATTAATATGATGTTTAGATGGATAATTTTCCAACTTTATCCATAACAAGGTCACAAACTTCCAAGATCTAAAGTTTATGTACTTAAATGACCAAAAGCTCATAACACCCGAAACTAGCTAGATCTAACAATTTCATCATTAATATTCAAAGTTTATACCTCGAGAAGAAAGATCAAGGTGAACAAGGTCTAGATCTAGAAGCTCCAATGAAACCAACGCTTCTTCAATGAGTTCCTTCTTATCCAAGGTGCAACAAGAACACTCCAAAGCACATAAAAACACCTTCTTTTTGCTCACAAGGCTCAAACTAGGGTTAGGGTTTCAAGAGAGGGTGTTGGAGAGGTGGAGGTTGAGATTGGAGTGGGTTTGGGGAAGTTAAGGAGCTTATATTGGGTTCAAACCATGAAAATTGGGTTTAGGCACTGATAGCGTATGCCCAGTATACTAGGGATGCCCTAGTATGCCCAACTTACTCCTCGTACGCCCAGCATACGCGGCTAACCCAAATATCGTCCTAACTTCAAACGGTTGTAACTTCTTCATTCCAACTCCGTTTTCGATTTTCTTTATATCCACAGAAAGGTATTGAAGAGATCTACAATATTATATAAATATTATGGACTAAAAACTTCTCGAATAAAAATACATATTTCATGCAAGAACCCAGGCTATGAATTTTCCCATTCTATCCTTCGGCCCAAAACACAATTCAAAGGTTTAGATCTCATAACCATCATTGCCTCCTTCCAAAAGGTCTAAACATTACCTCCTTAAGGCCCAAAGCCTTTACACAATCGAATTCTAGCCCATGACCCTGAAATAAGAAATGATGGGACACAGGAAGTCACAAAGACTTTATGAAAACCTTCTTGTTCTTTTGTTTAATTCATTGCTTGTTGTTCACTCTAGCGATCCAAAAACTAGTATCAGAGTGGGCTCTCTGACAACTACAAGCAATGTCAACCTCTATTAGTTCTTTAAGTAAGATCCCTCTTTTAGGTGAGAAAAACTTTGCAATTTAGAAGAGCATGGTTATGTTGTCCTCGAAACCATGGATTATCATATATTTGACATCATTGAAAAGGGTCCTTATGTTCCAACCTTTATAGAAGTCAAAGACAGAGTTGATGGTGGACAAAAAAGAACTCCTACACATGCTTATATTGAAGATGGAATGAAGCTACTCAGTCTTTATTTTCGTGCTCGGGCTTCCATTGGCAATGATTTACCATATGAAATCTATCATATGGTCTAAAAAAATTTATCAACAAAATAGATGATGGATACGCTGACTGTTGCTTATGAAGTCACTATTGAAGTCAGGGTTAATCAAGAAAATAGCCTAAATCAAAACTATGAGCACTTCTTTGCATACAGGAATGAAACTCTTACTCAAACCTTTAATTGCTTTAATTGTCTTATTAATGATATGTGATGTTTTACATCTTAAAGCATGAATCAATTTTTGTGCTAAAGTTTTTAGATTCCTTGGAAGACAAGTGGGTGCATCATGTTTATGTTCTCAAGTGATGGGTTTTATAGGTTATAAAACTATGTGTTTGCGAAAAATCTCTTAACACTTAAGTGCACATGCAACCTAAAGGATCTATGTCATAACACTTTGAAGGTAACATACAATGAACAACAAAACCTATCATGAACCCTAATGTAATCGAAAATAACAATTTAGGGTTACACAAATTTGAATTGTTGAAGTAAACAAAATCACTTCAATCCCTTGTAGTTGTTGGTCTTGGAAAGCTTACTAAAAGGATGATGCCTCTAATGGCTCACACCCGAACCCTAGAACTAGAAGGGAAGATAAGAGAAAGGAGGAGGTAATTTTCGGCCAGAGTATCCTCTTGGGAATGTGGTGAACCAAAATTACAAGCCTTGGGGTCCTATTTATAGTGTAGATGACATAAGGGAAACCCTATATTTGAATAATAAAGTATTTTGATTTAATCTATTCAAATATGGTATCCTTATTAGCTTTAGGAATATTCCAGAAACCCTAGAATCCTTCCTAAAATTGTCCACCGCTATTAGAGTTCTAGAATTTTCCTTCCTTGCTTAATTAAGAACAATTACAATTCAACCCTTGGACCTTACTTAATTCCCATTAACTCTAAACTAAATTTAGATTAATTCTGATTAATAATTAATTAATTCTTATTGATTTCTTATTAATTTATTAATAATATAATTTAACAAATCAATTATTTAATTATTGAGGTTATATTAATCTATTAATCACATAATAAATTTTGAAATCAACTATCTATTTCTAATTAATATATTGATCATATAATATATTCACAAATCATTTATTACAATTTATTAATCATATAATAAAATAATAAGTTTAGTCTCTCTATATAAATGTCATTATAACCAAGTTCTAGCTATGAGGGCAACCCAAAAAGGACTTTGCTTTTAATTACAAGTTTATACCAATTTAGTTATGAGCTTAGACACCTAATCCAACAGTCTCCCACTTGGATTAGTCAATAACTACAATTACAAGTATAACCTTGAACTAAACAGAAAAGTTTGCTTTCCAAAGCCATTGTCGAACTCTGATTCAAATCAAACGTTGGCCCTAAGATAAGTGATCAACTATTCCTTCGATCTAAAAGATACCGTATGAACAAATTCATGGATTAAATGATCAACCTCATGGTCATTTGTTTGTTTCTTGGTCTCCGATTTTATGATCAAATTCAGACTACAAAATCGAACACACCAATTTATTCTAAACCAAGCGCCTGGTTTTCATAGATCAACTCAAATTACCAAGGGTCCCAAAGATATTGCTTTTCCTATTAAGGCAAAAGGAACGAATAATTTTGACTATATAATCGTACAGTTTACTCACCAAATCATGCAAGGAATTACATTTTATGACAACCAGTCACAAGATGCATTGGATTAAACCAATGCACAACTGATTTGTAAAATATGACTTGTATATCTCTGTTTGAAGAATTTAAGATATTATCGTCTTAGAATTACTTGTGATTGAATCCATGAAGTAATCCCTAAGCTTGGGTTTATCCAATACTTAAAATCCCTATTTCCATGTACTCATGAATACTGCAGCAATCTGTATGCAATGTCCCATGTCCAATCCCTATGGACAATCTACAAATAATTCACGACAGTCTTAATTCACTACTTACTTTCAAAAGTATGAACGATTGTGGAATTTAAATAACTAAAATTATTAAGGAAGTAAAACATGCAAAGTGAAACACAATAATAAACTAATTAATTATGGTATCATACCCCTTGAATATAAATAAATCCTTATTACTTAATCACCATAACAATTACGAATTTATTCTTATTGTTATCTAAGATGTAGTGGAATTTCATCTTTACATGTATTGACCTTCTATGATGTAGGATTTCTAAAGTCACATAGACTTATCCTTCGATATTACTGAATTCCCCTCTGGAACTTGTTACTTGAAACAATTTCATGTTAATGAAGTCTCAAAATTCAAGGTATACTCCTTGAATACTTCTCTTGCATTAAAGTATCCAACTCACGTGTAGACTTTTCAACTATCTCCCATTAAGGAAACATTTACATATTCCCACATGATCATCAATTCTAACAAAGAATCATTTCAATCCAGAACGTGTTACTATGGTCCGTCCTAAATAATATCATACTTCTAATTGCCCACAAACAACCAGTCTTTGGTAAAACCTCATAATGTTCTTGACAGTTTCTTAACAACTTTAATCACACAAAACTCTAATCCTTTTCTCACAATACTTAAGGCATTTAACAAAATTAGAATAAGTACATATTATAGCATATGCGATCGATCATATATCCGAAGCATATAGGACTCGACTCATTATTATTTGTACAAGGATTTAATATATGTTCAATTTCTTGCTATAATATTTCTATATATCGAATATCCTATGTTGAAACATTTCAACATGATATTTATATATGTATATGACTAAGTTCTATTAAAATATACGATCTAAACCTTTAGATTCGAAATGAAATATGAGTGCCCTCTCCCTTAAGTCCACTATAGCGAAACAATTTTCAAACTTTGCAATTTGCAAACTAGAGACATCGTTTCCTACAAAATATTGTCATCATGCAATACTAGCATAACAATTATGCTCCCACTAGCTTTGATATGTACCTAGAAATCAATAAGACTTATAGAAAAAATACCCTTTGACTTTCTTACAGAAGTGCAGTTTATGTTATGCGATACTTCGTTAAGTCTCTAACTAGACTTCTCAATCTTATACACCTTAGTTGGATGTGCTTGTTTAAACCCTTCAATACTTGATAGATATATCTCTCAAAAATTCAAATGACTCCTGTCCATTCCTCACAATTCGATATATAAAGAGAGATATCATAATCATATTGTGAATTTGAGAATGCAAATAGCACAACTAATATCTGTGACATCCCCAATTTCACGGCCAGAAAAGACCGATTTTTTTATGCTTTGTTTTTAAAATCAGAGTAATCGTTTAAAGAAAACTGATGCGGAATTTGTTCCCAAAACAAAATATGATAAGAATTTATCAAACCATTTCTTTACAAGAAATGTAATTTCATTAAATAACAAAATCTCGGGATGTCATGTTCCGATACAGACCAAAAGCATAAACAGTATAAAATAGACCTTACAACAGTCATTTATAACTACTGATCTATAATCCAAAATCTCTCGTTATCGTCCAACTATGCTCTTTTTCCACTACCTGTAATACAGAAAAACTGAGTGGGTCAGGCTTGGGAGCCTGGTGAGCATATAGGGTTTTCAACCCACAATAATATAATTATTATTTATAATCATCAAACAATCAACCCAATTACCCATCCCCATTATCTTCTTTATTTCTTAAGGTTTTACCCTAAGAATCAACTATCCTTCATTCATTCATTCCTAAGGATTGACCTAAGGAATTGGCACAAAATCCATTGCTACATAAGGCGCATCTACCAACTTTATCCTCTAAGTGCCTCTGCCAGGATTACGACATTTACTATTAGGCGCCACTGCCTGGATTACGACATACACTATTAGGCGCCACTGCCTGGATTACGACATACACTATTAGGCGCATCTGCCAACATTATCCTTTAAGCGCATCTGCCAGGATTACGACATTCTCTATTTGGCGCATCTGCCGACCTTATCCTATAAGCGCATCTGCCAGGATTATCCTATAAGCGCATCTGCTAGTATTATGACATTTACTATTTAGCGCATCTGCTAGGATTATGACATTCACTATTAAGCGCATCTCCTAAGATTTTCTATAACATCTTTCATACCACATCACTTATCTACCCATGTTTTACCCGACATATTCGTAGATATAAATTACATATATGGTTTAATTCATTTAAAAACCTGTATAAAACATTCATTCCAACAACCATCTCAAGTAAACAAACAACGTATAAACACATAGCACGTATTTCATAGCAAATACTTCATATCTATGCGGTAGAAGAAAGTAACTACACACTCACCTGATACGACGATTGTCGGACAGCACTACGGCTCTCCAAGTAGTAACTCTTCGGTGAAACCGGGAGATCTTCACAAAAATTGGCTTCTCGCTGGCAGAGCTTCGGCTCGGGAATTGCACTTCTCGGGATCTTCGGGGCTTCGGGACTCGCTTCGGGTCTCGGGATGAAACCGGGGCTTCGGGGGGTTAAAATAGGGCTTAGAGAGAGTATCGGGAGTGAGAGAGATGAGAAGGAGCAACCAAAATCGGCTGACCCTCGATTTCTATTCATAGGGTGAATTTTCTAGGTTCACCTCGTGAGTTTCTAATATTCACCTCGTGAACTGGCTCACCTCGTGAGTTTCTAATATTCACCTCGTGAGCTCGATACGTCATTACGTTCGTCATGGCCACTTGCCCTGGAAGACGTCCATCATCTGTTCACCTCGTGAGTCACTAATGCTCACCTCGTGAGCCACATATGCTCACCTCGTGAGCTCTGACACAGCCTTGGGGTTCACGCCCCGAACTTCAGAAATTCATAACTTTCGCATACGAGCTACGTTTCCGACGTTCTTTATATCCACACGTAGGTGAGATTATGCTCTACAACTCTCGTTTAGACTCCATTGGCTAATTTTGACTTTATTTTTAATATATTATAAATATATTATTTTTAGTAGGCCGGGACAGGAAAACTCCGTACGAAATTCATAACTCCTTCATCTGAACTCTGTTTTCGTCTGTCTTTTTACCATTGCACTACCATTGAGGAGATCTTCAATTCTCGTTTAGATTGTTTCGGCTAAAAACCGCTCGATCTCAAATCGAGTATTCGGGCTGCACACTGCTAAGTCGAAACTTCGGAAAATCATAACTTCCTCATACGAAGTCAGATTTGGGCGTTCTTTTCATGCACGCTCTCGGTTTAACGTATTCTACGACTTTCGTTTAGATCGCTAAATCCAAATATTGATCTATCGTAAATTCACTATTTACGTCGCGCTGTGTCGTGCCGGTTCTGTCGCGAAACTTCGACAGGTCATAACTTCTTCGTTATAACTCGGATTTCGGCGTTCTTTATATTTTCGGAAACCTTGAGACATATACTACAACTTGGTTAAGATTAATCCTTCTAAATAATCTTCCATCAAAAAGTCATTTTTGACGCTTGTCGTCTCTAAATTGACTAGCCCGGATCTACGGGCGTTACAATTATCTCCCCCTTAGGATGATTACGTCCCGGAATCATCAACGAAAATAGGACTTGTATAATGATTCCATACGTTATCTCTTCATCCTAGGTAATAACTGTAAGTTCTATGTTTCCTCGAAAGAGTATTTAACTCTATGGCTTTCTTGACTGCAGACGATGCTCAATCTTGCATCTGCTTTTCGTACTATGTTGGACTTTCAACCATAACCTTCAGGTTACAAAATAAGTCCTTATTGTGGGCTCCTTCTTCTTCTTAGGATAAGTGGTTCCCCTTATCTATTGTAACAGATTGATGGGTCATGTTCTAATGACCTCTCATCGTATGATGCAACGCTTTGACTCAAGTCTCTTAGAGTCAAATTCCAAAATGGAATATACCTTCCTTCATATTCTAATGTGATATGATCACATTTTAGCATGTAGCATTTCAATCTTCTGACTTAAGTCAAATGCTACGTCGAACTTGGTCCTTTGAACCATGTAACAAACTCATCGTAGTCGGACTCAATTTGATATGACCACTAGGGTCGGAATAACAACCATCTTACTAGTCATTACCGAAACAAGGGTAATGACATACTTGAATAAAACGGAATCAATTACTAGTTTCTTGGTAACCTTGTGACTTTCCCTGATCCAAGCGTGAGTCCTATGCTTCCAGTAGTATAGATCTCTACTACTATTCACACCTACTCATACTCGTCCCAAGTATTGTCTCGCAGTCCCCAAGTCCTAAAATCACAAAACAATTTAACACATACGAATGTGTTCAATTAATCATAAAAATTTTCCTAGACTCTACTAGGACTTCTTCCATGCGTATCTTCAATCATCAATTCTACTTCGACTCGGTTGGTGATGGAAATTCCAGACGATGGGACAACTTCGAGAATTTCACCAATCGTTCCACCATCCTGCCAATCGAAGGTGTACTTCAGACGTACCGTACTCCCCTAAACGTTCCGTTATTTTATCAGATATATTCTAAAGGCAAGATACCACTCTTAAGATATCTTCTGATAGGTGTCATTCACTATCATAAGCCTTTCATTTCCTCCATTTACTCAATTCTCTACGAGTCTCCACCATAACATTTTGTACACCCAAGCAGACGTTCGGTGTACCGGGCGAGAATTTAAGATAAGAAAGCTTTATTTACGATAGACGTATAAATCTCCTTATCACTCCGAAACGTTTACATGCTAGTTCTACTATCGTAGTCATACGCGTAGAATCCTACACACATAAGGTTTCCAGATCCGGTCAGTAACAGACCATGGATCCGAACAAATAATAGCATCGATATAGCTATCACACAAAACATTTAGCACATAAAAGCATTTTAGGCATCATTCCTAAAATAAACTAGTGCTTGTGTCAATTTAGGTGTACTACCTAACATATTTTAGACACACTCCTCACGATCATTACTTAGCATTCTAAGTTTAAGTCTAGAAATTTCCTACAAATTCCTAGTTCGCTTAAACTAATGCTCTGATACCAACTCTGACATCCCCAATCTCACGGCCACAAAAGACCGATTTGTTTATGCTTTGTTTCTAAAATTAGAGTAATCGTTTAAAGAAACTGATGCGGAATTTGTTCCCAAAACAAAATATGATAAGAATTTATCAAAGCATTTCTTTACAAGAAATGTATTTTCATTAAATAACAAAATCTCGGGATGTCATGTTCCGATACAGACCAAAAGCATAAACATTATAAAATAGACCTTACAACAGTCATTTATAACTACTGATCTATAATCCAAAATCTCTCGTCATCGTCCAACTATGCTCTTTTTCCACTACCTGTAATACAGAAAAACTGAGTGGGTCAGGCTTGGGAGCCTGGTGAGCATATAGGGTTTTCAACCCACAATAATATAATTATTATATTTAATCATCAAACAATCAACCTAATTACGCATCCCCATTATCTTCTTTATTTCTTAAGGTTTTACCCTAAGAATCAACTATCCTTCATTCATTCATTCCTAAGGATTGACCTAAGGAATTGGCACAAAATCCATTGCTACATAAGGCGCATCTACCAACTTTATCCTCTAAGTGCCTCTGCCAGGATTACGACATTCACTATTAGGCGCCACTGCCTGGATTACGACATACACTATTAGGCGCCACTGCCTGGATTACGACATACACTATTAGGCGCCACTGCCTGGATTACGACATACACTATTAGGCGCATCTGCCAACATTATCCTTTAAGCGCATCTGCCAGGATTACGACATTCTCTATTTGGCACATCTGCCGACCTTATCCTATAAGCGCATCTGCCAGGAGTATCCTATAAGCGCATCTGCTAGTATTATGACATTTACTATTTAGCGCATCTGCTAGGATTATGACATTCACTATTAAGCGCATCTCCTAAGATTTTCTATAACATCTTTCATACCACATCACTTATCTACCCATGTTTTCCCCGATATATTCGTAGATATAAATTACATATATGGTTTAATTCATTTAAAAACTTGTATAAAACATTCATTCCAACAACCATCTCAAGTAAACAAACAACGTATAAACACATAGCACGTATTTCATAGCAAATACTTCATATCTATGCGGTAGAAGAAAGTAACTACACACTCACCTGATACGACGATTTTCGGACAGCACTACGGCTCTCCAAGTAGTAACTCTTCGGTGAAACCGGGAGATCTTCACAAAAATTGGCTTCTCGCTGGCAGAGCTTCGGCTCGGGAATTGCACTTCTCGGGATCTTCGGGGCTTCTAGACTCGCTTCGGGTCTCAGGATGAAACCGGGGCTTCGGGGGGGTTAAAATAGGGCTTAGAGAGAGTATCGGGAGTGGGAGAGATGAGAAGGAGCAACCAAAATCGGCTGACCCTCGATTTCTATTTATAGGGTGAATTTTCTGGGTTCACCTCATGAGTTTCTAATATTCACCTCGTGAACTGGCTCACCTCGTGAGTTTCTAATATTCACCTCGTGAGCTCGATACGTCATTGAGTTCGTCATGGCCACTTGCCCTGGAAGACGTCCATCATCTGTTCACCTCGTGAGTCACTAATGCTCACCTCATGAACTGACTCACCTCGTGAGCCACATATGCTCACCTCGTGAGCTCTGACACAGCCTTGGGGTTCACGCCCCGAACTTCAGAAATTCATAACTTTGGCATACGAGCTCCGTTTCCGACTTTATTTATATCCACGCGTAGGTGAGATTATGCTCTACAACTCTCGTTTAGACTCCGTTGGCTAATTTTGACTTTATTTTTAATATATTATAAATATATTATTTTTAGTAGGCCGGGACTGGAAAACTCTGTTCGAAATTCATAACTCCTTCATCTGAACTCCGTTTTCGTCTGTCTTTTTACCGTTGCACTACCATTGACGAGATCTTCAATTCTCGTTTAGATTGTTTCGGCTAAAAACTACTCGATCTCAAATCGAGTATTCGGGCTGCACACTGCTAAGTCGAAACTTCGGAAAATCATAACTTCCTCATACGAAGTCAGATTTGGGGGTTCTTTTCATGTACGCTCTCGGTTTAACGTATTCTACGACGTTCGTTTAGATCGCTAAATCCAAATATCGCTCTATCGTAAATTCACTATTTACGTCGCGTTGTGTCGTGCCGGTTCTGTCGCGAAACTTCGACAGGTCATAACTTCTTCGTTATAACTCGGATTTCGGCGTTCTTTATATTTTCGAAAACCTTGATACATATACTACAACTTGGTTAAGATTAATCCTTCTAAATAAAATTCCATCAAAAAGTCATTTTTGACGCTTGTCGTCTCTAAATTGACTAGCCCGGATCTACGGGCGTTACAGTATCCATATTGATCTTTATCATATCTTTAAAACCTATTAGCGGAAGTATTTCCACATAATCATTTTCATGAATTAGAGTGAAACATTTGCCACTTAGATTTCAAGGTGCATACGTTCCTATCCATGTGGATCTTTTATTTCCAACGTACAATCATAACAAAGGTTTCGGACACACCAAGTTCAAACTTAGATTTCCTTCATGGACCAAACTTCGTTTTTCTTAATTTATTGCCCTCTGACAACACAAGGGCCTACTAATGCTTCCATGTTAGTAGCTCACCCATATTGATCAGTGTACCTTCACTAAACAATGCTATCTTCTTTTACATTTAAATGAAAAACATAGAACTCAAAAGCATTGCCAACTTAACTGGAAGTGAACAAAAATTATGTCAATTAAACACAACATGTTTTCAACCTCAGGTTGCACGCTAGTGATAACTAAAAGGTTTATTTTCGGATGACTCTTGCAACTCTCAAGATCAATGCGACTCCCACTGACTTCTTGACATATGAGTTTTTCTCTCAAGGAACATTCTTCGATGAGCTAAAACAAATATTCAAAAGTTTGTGAGGATTCCAACAAGAAAATGCTTCATAAAATTGGAATCAGTTTATCCTTTTGTTTCTCGATCAACGAAAACATCATAACTCCAATCTAAATGTGCTAGAGTAAGGGAAGCATTATTACTCCACATACTACATGGTGTTATCGATCTTCTTAGTTTGAAATTAGTTTCAAGATACGATTTATAGTTACTAGAGCATAACTCTAAAACTTGATTGGGAACAAAACATGACTCATCTATTATATAACCATCTGTAACAATGTTTGATTCCTCTTCTTAGTTATACAATTGCACTAAGATGTTCTTTGAGGATCAATTGTGATACAATTCCATAATTACTAAGATGATCATAAAACATGATACTAAAATACTCTCTTTTCCTTTCAGATTGGACAATCTTTTAAATTTCTACCTAATATATTCTTATGTTCGTTCTGCTACTCTTTGAACCCTTTCAAAAGTATCAGAATTCTGCTTAATCTTATAAACACAATCATATCCACTAAAGCATTAATAAATCATGACGAATAGAGTAGCAGAATGAACATAAGAATATATAGCAACATCCCTTTTAGTGGATTTAAAGAATCCATAGCAACATGTACTAGATCCATCAATCCTTCACTTGCCTCACATTAACATGCAAACAATGATTTAGTTATAATTTTCCCATGAACAAGATTCTCATTCATCATGTAATTCAAATTGTATGACTCCAAGTTTCTGTCCAATTGAAACTTGGTGATGAGATTTCCTTTCACTTAGTCAATTATGATAGTACCACAAGCGATATCATAAGAATCAAATCCACAACTAATATTGTTATTATTAGAAACATTATCAACACATTCGTTAATACCATTGCAATGATATATAAAATAAGGCAACCACATAAACCAAAACTTCACCTTTTATTGATTAAAGAGAAAATTGGAACTTGTCCTTACAATGATTGAAAAAAATGAAAAACTATGTTTCTAGACATCTCCGAAGATTAATAGGAATCTATTAAATTATCCTAACTCCTTAGTACTAGCTCCAAATTCTGACCATCGAACCATGCGACAAAAGTCCATTTCTCACGATCAGATTTAGTTCACTTTACTCAAGCTTCCTTATTTCTCTTAGATCTTACAATACCATCAAAATATGATCATCACATCGTGTATTAAGAGTCTATGAATAGGAACTTATGAAGTTAGATAAAGGATGTACCTAAAATAGAGTCACACGAATTGACTTTACCATCTTTAAGATCCTGCAAGTATTTTGGGCAGCTTCGCTTCTAATGTCCCTTCAATTAGCAGTAGAAACAAATGGACCCATTGGGGTCAAAATTGGGGATGATCTTAGAATCAACCTTTCTCTTTACCATACAATCAAATGGTTTGACCATGGCCGATCCCTTTCGATTGGGAAGAGATATCTTTTCTTGATCACCAACATTACCATTGTCAATGTCCATGGAACTCTTGGGATTATACCATATAAGAGTTTTTGCTTCAATTGTGTTCTTAAGCATTTCTACTTCAGCAATTATCAATATCTCGGTCAGATCAGTTAGGGTTAGATTGAGATTCCTCATAGGAAAGTTCTCAACGAACGGACCATATGAATTAGGAATCGAGATAAGAACCAAATCAATGACTTGATCCTTCGGGAATACGACACTCATTCTTTCTAATTTGTCAATGTACGATTTCATTTTCAGAACATGCGCACACATATTATTTCCATCTTCGTGTTTACATGCCAATAGGGCTTGATTAGTTTCATATCTTTCAACTTGAGGAAAACGTGGCATTGGGTGAGTCACAGGAGGAGGATGAGGAGGTAGTGGATGAGTTGAAGGAGGACAATGTCCAATTCAACCATTACACAAAGAAGGGAAGTCATTTTCACCTTGATCAGAATGTGGAAGACCATCTCCAAAAGACTGAGAAAAACCATTTCCATAAGAACGAGGAAGACCATTATTATATATCTTGATTAGACATCTAAAAGTGGGAGAAGAGAGAGAAAGAGAAAGAGAGAGAGAGAGAGAGAGAGAAAGAGAGAGAGAATTCAAGTTTGTTGATTTTAATCCTTAATTATTAACCCAAATTTAAATTAAGGCTAGGATTCGTATTTTCATTTCGTAATATGAAGAGTGATGTCGTACTCATATCACAAAACTATTTTAGGTAGGTAGAAAATTTTCACTAATTCAATCACATGAAACTCCTAAACCTTTTGATATTTTCTTTGAAACATCAATGACATTTTAATCTTGGATTATGCTCTTACCAATATTGACAGGGATGCCGAGGATCACAATTAAGATGTGAATAACCATACAAACCCTCTCAAACACCCTCGATCAATTTATAATCTCCCACTGATGTGACAGTTAACCACACACACTCCATCAACAATTATAAACATGATTTGTTTCATAATTTCATCTTTATAGTCCCATATTAATGTGTCGGTTAACCACACATGCTACACTAATGACTCATAATGAAACGATGTGTGTTTTCATGGATTAGCATACATTTCACATTTTTTCCTAAGTAACTAGATTGGGGTTTTAGAAGATTCTAGTACTTTTCAACATCATACTTTCAATGTGATTATGCCCTATCAAACCCGTTCGGCTAACGACCCTCCACCAGACAAAGGAGCAATGGGTGAAAAGGACACCAATTCAACGGTCATTTTATAGGCTGTTTGCTTATACCCCTCTTATAGTATGGCTTCGTAAATGAGGCCTACTATTGATTTAACTGACTTTCTCATACATATAGTATTAAAGATGTTATATATATATATATATATATATATATATATATATATATATATATATACATATATATATATATATATATATATATATATATATATATATATATATATATATATATATATATATATATATGGGTGTGTGTGTGTATTGGGTGTATTTTAAAACTTTTTAAAAAAACAAGGTTTAGATATTAACTATATAAATTAATCATATAATTAGTTAATCAATTTAAACCTAATATGGATTTTATAATTATCCTTTAATTAATATTATAATTAAATATATTATAAAATCCATAAGGATAATTCAATTTAATTAATCTTATAATTAAAAATGATCTATTCCAATATTATCTCATAATATTTAGGGTTTTATATTTAATAATATAAGGCATTCGAAAAAACTAGATAATCACTAAAAATAACCCAATTAGTCAGATTAGGCAGAAAAATCCTGAACATCAGATTTTTACTATTCTCACGTCGTGACAGAAAACCTGTCACGTCATGAGAAACAGATTGTCGATTTTGTTTAATTCATCTCATACACAATCAGTGTTAGGCAATCATAAGGCTCTAATACCACTGATAGGTTTTATAGGTTACAAAACTATGTGCTTGTAGAAAATTTCTTAATACTTAAGGGCACATGCAACCTAAAGGATCTATAACATAACACTTTGAAGGTAACATATAATGAACAAAAAAAACTATCATGAACCACAATGTAATCAAAAGTACCAAGTTAGGGTTACATACCTTTGAGTTGTTGAAGTAACCAAGGTATGAGGTAATTTTCGACCAGGGTATCCTCTTGGGAATGTGGTGAACCAAAATTACAAGCCTTAGGGTCCTATTTATAGTGTGGGTGACATAAAGGAAACCCTAGAATTGAATAATAAAATATTCATATTTACTCTTTTCAAATATGGTATCCTTATCATCTTTAGGAATATTCCATAAACCCTATAATCCTTCCTAAAATCTTCCACTACTATTAGGGTTTTAGAATTTTCCTTCCTTGCTTAATTAAGAACAATTACAATTCAACCATTGGACCTTTAATTAATTCCAATTAATCTCAGATTAATTCTAGATTAATTCTTATTAATAATTAATTAATTCTTATTGATTTCTTATTAATTTATTAATCATATAATTTAACAAATAAATTTTTTTAACTATTGATGTCATATTAATTCATTAATCACATAATAAATTAAAAAAATCAACTATCTATTTCCAATTAATATATTAATCATATAATATATTAACAAATCTTTTATTACAATTTATTAATCATATAATAAACTAATAAATACATCCTCTCTCTACAATTGTCATTCTAGCTAAGTTCTAGTTACGAGGGCAACCCAAAAAGAACTTTGCTTCTAATTAGAATTTTATACCAATCTAGTAATGAGTTTAGACACCTTAATCCAACATCAAGAACAATGAGAGAATCAAGACAATGGATCTACAAAGCATGTTTGGAAATCTGCGTAATCATGAAGAAACCAAGATTTTGCATAAGGATATCAAGAAGGACAGCTTCAAGGATAAATCCTTCACCCTAATCTCAAAGAAGTCAAGCCCCGCTCCTGACAATGATAGCAACAACTTTGGTCATGCTGATTGCGATGATGAATATTAGGTTGATCTCGCTTCAAGTGTTGTTATGATTGTGATGCATTTTGGAAAGTTTGAAGACAGAAGTAAGTTTAATTGATTAATAAAATCTAACATCAGTGTCAAGAAAGTTTGACGTTGGAAGCTTGAGGAAAGTTGTCATTGAGAAGAAAGATGACGGAAAATGTTTTAATTATGGAGTGCTTATCATTTTGCAAGGGATTGCAAGCTAAAGACGAATGACTCAAAGAAAGATCCATATGATCTAAAGAAAAAAAAAGACTGGTTTCTTTTCTTAAAAATCAAAACTTAGATTCTAAATTTCTTTTTGGCTGAAGGGGAGGAATGGGTTGAAGAAGAGGAGTCTTCTGATGAAGATGTTAAAGGAAATGACAAATGTCTAATGGCAACCATTGATATATTCACTAAAGAATCAAACAGCAGCACTAGCACCTTCAAAGTTGACATCTCTAAAGTTTCTAGAGATTCCATGGCTCAGAATTGGGACTCCTCATCTATGTAGTAGGCTAAAAACTTTCCATGGCTTAGAATTAGGACTCTTCATCTATTTAATCTGATAATGAAAAGATAACCATGTTTGAATATTTTCCTTGATCTCTCTAAATCCAGTCAGGAGAAGTTTGAACTTAAAAATAAAATCAAATCATTAAACTCTGATTTATTGCTCAATAAGAAGTCTCTCTCCCTGATGAGTTCAAAATTCGGAGAAGTATCCCTTACAAATCACAAACTTATTAGTGAAAAAGACCCTACTCAAAAGATTTCTAAAAAATTTCAAAGAATAATTGATAATTAGGCTCATTCTCACACCAAAACTACCAAAAAAATAAATGATCAAATTCCTCATTAGTGTGAAAAGATAATCGATGGCAAAATCCAAGACGTTGTGAAGATGTTTGAAGAAATTAAAAGTGGACCTTATTTTCCATCTACAAATGACATTTTTCAAGAATATAAAACAAAAATAATTAGCAGTGGTTTCATAAATTGTCAAGACATAATAGAAAAACAATATGTTACTGATACTGATGGTCTCACTACTTGTGTGACTCCCTTAACTGCGATTGATCCTTGAGCCCAACCTCCTGATCATGAGTATGTGAGCCCCAATGTTCCCATTTTGATTAGCTTTCCTGTCTTTGATATTGACATTCATGTTGTTAATAATGCTCTTCTTGAATTCTCTGAATGTACGACTAATGGTTATGACATTGAATCTAGCTCAGTGCCTTCCAACGTTGATAACTCTAATTGTTCTTCGTCAGGGTGTCATGTCACAGGTACCTCGTATTGTTGCACTGATAACAACTCTTTTGTTTCTAGAATGAAAAAAAGAGTTTTTCAAGAAAAAGAATGTGTTTCCTACACTTTGGAACCTAAGCCTATATCACATAATGTCACACCCCCAAACCAGACGACGGAAACGTCCGGGGGTGGATGATTTCATTTGTAGTATCACAACACATGCATTATAGTAATCAGAGTACAAACAACCACTGTATTTAAAAAGTATAAGTGTTTACATGTGTTTCATCATTGTATATTGAAACCAAATAGTTATACAAAAGAAGAAGACAAGACTCAAATAGCTCCATCTTCTCAAAAGCTCGAGGAGTGCCTGTCTACTGGTTCCCTGAGAATACAAGTAATTTGAAAAGAGAGTATCAACATAAAGCTGAGTGAGTGCATAAGTTTTTATGTTTGAAAGAATGTTTTCTGTTTCATGAATATGTAAACTGTTCCAGAAAATCCTATATTTTCTGTTGTATATGAAAAGTAATTTTAATCACATAAAACCGTTCTGTTTGTAAACCAATGTTATGTATTTGTATTCCCTTTTGTAAAGCTTGTAACTGTGAGTGTGCCTGGTTCCACCAGCTGTTATTGTAAACTGTAATGTAATACTGTAAATTGTATCTTGTAAAACTAGTACTTTGAAAATGTACTTATGTTTTATTAATTATACACTAACGTATTGTTAATATCTTTTTAATGAGTTATTATAACCATACTGACTAGATGGTCTGACCCAACGCATTGAAGGCGTTAAAAGCTGTTGATAACAACTGTCACTCGTAGGCGTGTATGTCTGACTGTAGCTAGCAGTCTAAGTGCGGGGTTGTCAATCCCAATATAGATCTATACACACATTGTTTCGATCCCCGACTGGAGATTCTGGTTATAATGTCAGGACTTTAACTATATTGTTTAAAATAATTTAAACAACCTATATCAAATGACTCATAAAAAGCATATAAACGTTACATGTATATTAGTTATGAAAACCCAATCATTCTAAAATAAATGATTGACAGTATGTTCTTGAATTAGTATTCTTAACATGTATATGAAAGATGTATACTCTTGATTAGTTTTGAATCAAACCTTTGTTCTTGTAAAACAATATACTTTAGTATACTTGAATCATGAATTAATGTTCTGTAAATCATAAATTTATACCTATTATAATTTATATGTGCTTTCTGAATTGATACTGAGTATTCATGAATGTAACCCCTTGCTCAACATGTTACAAAGGGTATTTGAACTTAATGAAATAGCTTTTATACTTATATACATATACAAATATATATATAAATAAAAGTTAAATGGCATTCAGACAAATAACCGATACTTATAATTGTTGGGTTATGAGCATTCTAACACTCCTAAGTGTACATGCAACCCTAAATACCTTGGATCTATGTTTTCTCTATTATACATACAATTATGAACATCCAAGGTATTATCCTAATCTAGCATACAAAATAATAAATATAACAAGATAGAATACATACCTCTTTGATGTAGAATGTCTTCATGAAGCTTGAGTGCCTAGTGCCCTAAGTGTGACACCTCAAATGGTTCACACAACACCAAATACACTTGGAATAACTTGAGAGAAACTTGAACACTCCTTGAAATCGTCTAGCCCTCACACTCACACATTAGTGCACCATTTCTTGAGCCATGGGATTCTTTTATATGGTGGCTATTAGGGTTACACCATGTAACTCATAACTTTACCCATTCCTTATGCTCCATGGATTTTAACCTCCATGGAGTATCCATGGGTCACCCCATGGACTTAGTCCAACATAAGGAATCTTGGATCACAAGCCCACATATATAAGAATGAATGATTTACACAATCAACTCATATATTTAATTAGTCTCCTTTTGATCACTTAATTAATTCCAAATTAATTCTTGATCAATACTAATTGAATAACCTTATTAATATATTAGAACTTATAATATATTAACCAACCTTAAGTGTTGTTTCTCTCATTATAGTCTATCCAAATGCATGATGCCATGCAACCCAAATGGACCTCTTCGGGTCGGGTCAAGTCTTACCAATTATAGTTATGGACTTAGACATTAATCCAACAGTCTCCCACTTGGATAAGTCTAAAACTATTATTGCGTATGACTTCAGGAACCGATCAGCAATCGTAGCTCTCAAAAGCTTCTGTCGAACTCTGACCTTGTCGATGAACTCTGACCTTTATCAATGACTTGTCCATTAGAAAAGGGATCATATATGTTAGATTAATGTCTAAGTCCATAACTATAATTGGTAAGACTTGACCCGACCCGGCATGGTCCATTTGGGTTGCATGGCATCATGCATTTGGATAGACTATAATGAGAGAAATAACACTTAAGGTTGGTTAATATATTATAAGTTCTAATATATTAATAAGGTTATTTAATTAGTATTGATCAAGAATTAATTTGGAATTAATTAAGTGATCAAAAGGAGACTAATTAAATATACGGGTTGATTGTGTAAATCATTCATTCTTATATATGTGGGCTTGTGATCCAAGATTTCGTATGTTGGACTAAGTCCATGGGGTGACCCATGGATACTCCATGGAGGTTAAAATCCATGGAGCATAAGGAATGGGTAAAGTTATGAGTTACATGGTGTAACCCTAATAGCCACCATATAAAAGAATCCCATGGCTCAAGAAATGGTGCACTCATGTGTGAGTGTGAGGGCTAGACGATTTCAAGGAGTGTTCAAGTTTCTCTCAAGTTATTCCAAGTGTATTTGGTGTTGTGTGAACCATTTGAGGTGTCACACTTGGGGCACTAGGCACTCAAGCTTCATGGAGACAAGCTACATCAAACAAAGGTATGTATTATATCCATTTGATTACCCACGTATCAAGTATTGTATGCTAGATAGGGTAATACCTTGGAAAGTTCATAATTGCATGTATAATAGAGAAAACATAGATCCAAGGTATTTAGGGTTGCAGGTACACTTAGGAGTGTTAGAATGCTCATAACCCAACAGTAGTATCAGAGTCTAGGCTTGTTTTCTTGTTATACTTGCAAAAGTAGCTGAAAAAATCGAGTTGGATGCATATATTCGATTGTTTTGGCTGGAATTGGACTAGGAACATTACCCTAAGATGTTTTTGGACTTATAAACTTGTTTTTGATGTGGTAATGTTCATGCTAATCCAATTTCTAAGATAATTGTCATAATTTCAAGATTTGTATTAGTTTGTATGTTCATGCTAATTTCTTGAAGATTGATGATTTGAATTATCTTGTTCTTATGAGGTTCTTAGATTAATAGAAAAGTTGTGTGAAATAGTTGTTTTCAATCCATTTTAATCTAAGAGTTGATTCCAAAGTGTGTTTTTGTAACTTGTCCTCAAGTTATATGAAAAGTCACATTTAAGAATCATAAAACTCATAAAAGTTGGCAAAGGTTACAAAATGAAGAGTCTAGTTCTAATTAAATGGTTTTATGACTCCATAACTTGTCCTCAAGTTATGGAGGTTCAAGAGTCTCTTCATTAAATTAAAAAAAAGTGTAACCTTAATTAGTTCCATAAGTTACAATAAAAAAAGTTATTTTTTTTTATTAATTAGTTTAAAGTCTTCCATAACTTGTCCTCAAGTTATGGAACTTGAAGAGTTTTTTTTTTTTTAATTAAAACTACTTTAAACTCATAAGTTATGGAATTAATTAGTTTTGAATAGTTTCAAAACTTGCCCTCAAGTTTTGGAATTTGAAAAGTTTTCACTTATGAATACTTTAATTCCAAGTTAGCCCTTAGAATTTTAAAAGTTAAAATTCAACCCTTATACTTTATAATATTATAAGTTAATAATATTTATATATATGTATAAGAGTAAAGTCAGTATTACCGTTAGTAGGCCTCATTCAAGAAGCCGGTCTATAAGGGGGGTATAAGGTTACTGCCTATAAAATGGCAGTTTAATGGGTGTCCACTCTCACCCACCGCTTCCTTGACTGGTGGAGGGTCGTTAGCCGAACGGGTAGGACAAGGACTATAATTCTCCCTTCATTAAAAGTATTAATGATAAATACTAAGTAACTAAACACTTATAAATTCCCAATCTTAGTTACTTAGGAAAATGTGAATAAGGTGCTAATCCATGAAATTACACTTTGCACTTTGTTTAAGTCGTTAGTGGAGCGTGTGTAGTTAACCGGCACACTAACCTGGACTTAACAAGGTAGGCAAAGGGTAACTTAATATTTATCATAGTATCGGTGGAGCGTGTGTGGTTAACCGGCACACTGATTAAGGGATAAATATTAAGGGTACCAAGTATATTTGCATGGTTATTCACACCTTGTTTTGTGATCCTCGGCATCCCAGTCACAAAACCTGAAGGGCACACTCGAGATTGAAACATGTCTTTGAAAAGTTCAATGAATCTCAAAACATCTAGGAGTTTCAAATCCAATTAAAAACCTAATTACATTATTTCGTTTTTCATGGTGGAAATTGGTAAATCGTCATTTACCTACCTTCAACTATTTTATAACTCGGATTACGGCATCCCTCTTCCAGTTATAAATAGGTTGTTGGATCCTAGCCTTAATATTTCATATTGGGTGTTATATTAAGGACTTTAGATCAACTATCTTGAATATCTCCCAAAAGATGTCTAGTTCAGACATCTATGATCTTCCCAAATCTCTTGGAACTTTACTTCCTCCAATTATTCTCCTAACCCACAAGTTCAAGGTCACTTAAGCCCTAATGGCAAGCAAGGTCTATGTGTGATCACATCTTAGAGATGAAGTCACATATTGACAAGCTGGGAGAGTTGGGTGTCAAAGTCTTGAGAAAGTTGGATGTTCAATCACTTTCTAAGTCACATAGTGAGTTCCTTTGGGACTACTATGAAACAGACTATGACATGAACCTTAATGATCATATCTTTTTGCTTGGTGCTGCTGAATCAGCAATGATTTGGAACGATAGTAAAGCAAATTTGATTAGAAGATCAACTTCCCAAAAACTTTATGGACAGTGACAATGGTGACACTGGAAATCCAGAAAAAACATTTTCTTCCCAATGGAAAAGGATTGGCCATAGTCAACCCGGTTGACCAAATGGTAAGGAGAAAGGCTAAGTCTGAGATAGTCCCATTACCAAAGGGTCCATATGTTTATTTTGCCAAAGGAAGGGGTGTTGATTGCAAAGCTACCAAGTTTACCTAAGGATGTTAAAGTCAATAAGTCTGACTCTACTTCAGGTAGAGCCCATTATCTAACTCTGTTAAGTTTCTATTCTTAGATCCTCATTACATGATGTGACTGGGTCACATGTTGATGTTTTAAGAATCAAAGAATAGAGAGAAAGCTTAAAGGAAGTATATGCTGATTCTGATCGCGTAGGTGGATTTCGATCGCATCAGAATTTTGAAGCTGTTACTTAGGAGTTATGATATATTGCTTAGGAATAGATAACAATAAGTTTTTCCGTATGCATTTGCACTATAAGGATAAGTTTTTTCTGCAAAGTTTTGAAATAAAATAAAAGTTTTTAATTTTATATTTATTTTAAATATCCTTACAAGTGGCATTTGTGAAAAATGGTTGTTTATATGATTCCATTGATAGCAATATTTGAAAAAAAAATGGACTTGATTCTTTCGTTTGTGGTAGTGTCATAATTTACCAAATAAGGAAAGATTCTCATTCCCAAGGCTTCAGTTGGATAGAAACTTGGAATCATGCAAGTTGAATAATATGATGAATGAGAACTTTCAAGCATTGGAAAATTAAGACTTGTTCACATGGATGTGTGAGTCAAGTTAAGGACTAAAGGGATCGAGTACACATTCTTGTGCACTGGTCAAGTCCACCACAAAGCTCGTTAAGACTATTCGTCATGATTTACTAAATTTTAGTAAATATGGTTATACTTACAAATTTAAGTATAATTCTGAAACATTGGAAAAGTCTCAATGTATGGCAGAACGAATAGGACACTTTTACTCTTACATTTGACAAGTGTTATAAACATTTCTTTAAGATATGTCACTCAACTTATAGTCTTGGAGTATGACTCTAAGACTTGTTTTGAAACGAAGTATGACTCATCTTCTTGATTTAACCATTTCAACAAAGACCAACTAAGGCCAATTGTGTGAAGTGTTTGTCTTGATAAAGAATCCGCACTATCTCTTGAATATTTGGCAAGATAGTCTTATATGTCAAGAGGACAGTGGGAGTCTTAAAGATCCTAAAAAGAATTTCAAGAACTAATCAAGAATAAAACCTGAGGTTCTTCACTAGCACACGACTTGAGGTTTATAACCTATCATGTTGACATATTCTGTGCCCATTCCAGTTAAAGTTGGTTTTGCATAGGAGTTCTGAAAGTTCTCAATTGGTTGCATAACAACTTGGAAGCAATGGCAGGCCCTGTACTGCCAGGTGGCAAGAAGTTAAGATTGCATAAGTTCAGTCCATATGAGTTTGGATTTGTCATTATCCTTGTCTTGTGACTATGGTTTTGACGATTCACATGGATAAGAACACATACACCATAAAATCTAAGGGTCATAAGGTTTCTCTCCGATTCATGAAAATGATGGTGAGGAAACACTTCCACCAAGTAGATTTGAAGCAGATGACAAAAGGTCTAAACAATTGAGACTATGATTACGTCATCCCTTTTCATAGTTCTGAAATTGTTTAGACACACATGCATGCTATCTAAGGAAAGGTGTATGATTTTGATAAAGTTTTATCAAAGCATCTCGTATCAGAAATCTGAACTTTGGTAAGGAAGTCAATAAAGTATTGATTTCTAGAAGTCCAGCTGATTTCTGAGTACATGTCAAAGCTAGTGAGAGCATAAGTGGTATGCTAATAATCATCATGTTAGTGGGAGCATGATAATTATTGTTAGTGTTGCAAGTTAGCAATGTTAATTATAGAAAACAAAAGTTTCAATTAGTGAGGCTGCAGGGATTGAAAAAGTTGTTTTTCTATAATTAAGGGAGAGGATATACTTCATTTCAGTTCTAAAGGCTTAGATTGAGACCTTAATCATCTTTAGTCAAGAATATATATATGAATTTCATGTTGGATTGGTTCAACTTAAGTAAATTCTATATATTGCGTTCTCAAAATTCGATTATGATTACGGCATCCCTCTTCATAGTCAAATTTTGAAAACATGGCAAATAAAAATATTGTAGCAAAAGACTGGTCTAGAATCATGTCTTTATGTGAGACATCATGAATCGTGTACCATTTGCTTTGGGTACAGGATCGATTGCATGTGCTATAATATTTGTCATTTCTAAATTTTTCCAAATGCTCAGAGGCATTAAGAAGGGAAAAGGTCTAGAATTGGATATGACTAAAATGATTAAGCAATTGTCGAGGACAATCTGAGGTTTACCAAAGATTGGTTGCTCAGGGACAGTTGGAAGTATAGTGCTAATTTTGGAAGGATCATATTGACATATTCTGAAAAGAGGTATCTCTTATTCAGAAGTGATAGTCAAAATGAGAATATGGAGTTGTCTCCATAGGTGGAAGTAATCTGTAAGATTAGAAAACTTAATGCAAGAAGCATGTCCAAAGCAATGTACTTTGAATATGAGACTTAGTTTCCATGGAGTTGATCTCCATTGGAATACCTTATAATGACTGTTGACAAGTCTTTGTGACTTTGTACATATTCATTACAGGAGGGTCAGTGCATATAAGTTTAAAATCTAAACAGATTTCGATAAATGATAGGAATTTGAAATTCTCACATTTTTCGATAAGGATTTGGGAGTGTGAAATTAGAATCATTGAAATTATGTTCAATTGGTTTATTTCACAAAGTAAGGATCATAGACAAACATAGAGTGCATACTTGGTGTATGGCAAAGCTATTGTTTAAGAAAAACATAGTGTGCATGCTTGGAGCATGGGACAACTAGTGTTTTTAATTCAAGTATAAAGTTGATAAAACCGAAACAATGAATAATGAGTAATCAGTATGGTGATAAATAAAAGTGTTTATTTATATTCATAGGGTTTGATACCATATTTGATTCATTTATTCTTGTGTTTCACTTTGCATGTTTTGACTTCCAGAATAACTAAGTCGCTCTTCCTGAATGATTAAGTTATTCAAACGATCCACAGTCGGTCATATGTTGGAAGTAGATATGAATCAAGACTGTCATGGGTTGGTTTGTAGAGGTCCAAGTTGGTGGACAAAGTGGTGCTACAACACTCATGAGTGCTCATAAGTTCTGAGTATTGGATTCAACCCGCGCTCATTTGAATCACTTCATGGATTTTATCACGAGTGATCATGAGACGATAATATCTTATATTCTTCAAACCTAGAGATATGAGTTGTTACTATGAGTTGGTTGTACATTGATTGCACGAAAACGCATTCGGTAACTCGATGTTATAAAACGTGCCTTTGTGTATGATTCAACAAGTAGTAGAACAAGCCATATGAGTCGAAGTTTATCCATTCCTTTTACCTTCGGGCTAAAAACGATATCTGTGGGCCCCTCGATGATTTAAAGATGATACATGTGAGTGCTTGGCCAAGCCAGGACTGATTTGATTTGTCAATCAGTCAGTCATCATGAATCGGAAATCAGGAAACAACAAATGGACAGAGAGAATGATTGATAATCCATGTCTCAGTCCATATGATATCTAGAATGGAGGAATATATGATCCCTTATCTAATGGACAAGTCATTGACAAAGGTCAGAGTTCATCGACAAGGTCAGAGTTCGACAAAAGCTTTTGAGAGCTACGATTGCTGATCGGTTCCTGAAGTCATACGCAATAATAGTTTTAGACTTATCCAAGTGGGAGACTATTGGATTAATGTCTAAGTCCATAACTATAATTGGTAAGACTTGACCCGACCCGGCATGGTCCATTTGGGTTGCATGGCATCATGCATTTGGATAGACTATAATGAGAGAAATAACACTTAAGGTTGGTTAATATATTATAAGTTCTAATATATTAATAAGCTTATTTAATTAGTATTGATCAAGAATTAATTTGGAATTAATTAAGTGATCAAAAGGAGACTAATTAAATATATGGGTTGATTGTGTAAATCATTCATTCTTATATATGTGGGCTTGTGATCCAAGATTTCGTATGTTGGACTAAGTCCATGGGGTGACCCATGGATACTCCATGGAGGTTAAAATCCATGGAGCATAAGGAATGGGTAAAGTTATGAGTTACATGGTGTAACCCTAATAGCCACCATATAAAAGAATCCCATGGCTCAAGAAATCGTGCACTAATGTGTGAGTGTGAGGGCTAGACGATTTCAAGGAGTGTTCAAGTTTCTCTCAAGTTATTCCAAGTATATTTGGTGTTGTGTGAACCATTTGAGGTGTCACACTTGGGGCACTAGGCACTCAAGCTTCATGGAGACAAGCTACATCAAACAAAGGTATGTATTCTATCCATTTGATTACCCACGTATCAAGTATTGTATGCTAGATAGGGTAATACCTTGGAAAGTTCATAATTGCATGTATAATAGAGAAAACATAGATCCAAGGTATTTAGGGTTGCATGTACACTTAGGAGTGTTAGAATGCTCATAACCCAACAATATATTCCTCCATTCTAGATATCATATGGACGGAGACATGGATTATCAATCATTCTCTCTGTCCATTTGTTGTTTCCCGATTTCCGATTCATGATGACTGACTGATTGAACAAATCAAATCAGTCCTGGCTTGGCCAAGCACTCACATGTATCATCTTTAAATCATTGAGGGGCCCACAGATATCGCTTTTATCCCGAAGGTAAAAGGAATGGATAAACTTTGACTCATATGGCTTGTTCTACTACTTGTTGAATCATACACAAAGGCACGTTTTATAACATCGAGTTACCAATGCGTTTTCGTGCAATCAATGTATAACCAACTCATAGTA
This sequence comes from Lactuca virosa, assembly GCF_052849685.1. Taxonomy (NCBI): domain Eukaryota; kingdom Viridiplantae; phylum Streptophyta; class Magnoliopsida; order Asterales; family Asteraceae; genus Lactuca; species Lactuca virosa. Next base: position 159,428,177 of record NC_136429.1, read on the forward strand.
ACAACTCATATCTCTAGGTTTGAAGAATAAAAGATATTATCGTCTCATGATCACTCGTGATAAAATCCATGAAGTGATTCAAATGAGCGTGAGTTGAATCCAATACTCAGAACTTATGAGCACTCATGAGTGTTGTAGCACCACTTTGTCCACCAACTTGGACCTCTACAAACCAACCCATGACAGTCTTGATTCATATCTACTTCCAACATATGACCGACTGTGGATGGTTTGAATAACTTAATCATTCAGGAAGAGCGACTTAGTTATTCTGGAAGTCAAAACATGCAAAGTGAAACACAAGAATAAATGAATCAAATATGGTATCAAACCCTATGAATATAAATAAACACTTTTATTTATCACCATACTGATTACTCATTATTCATTTTTTCGGTTTTATCAACTTTATACTTGAATTTAAAACAATAGTTGTCCCATGCTCCAAGCATGTACACTATGTTTTCTAAACACTAGTCATGCCATACACCAAGTATGCATACTATGTTTGTTTATGATCTTTACTTTGTAAAATAGATCAATTGAACATCACTCCAATGATCCTCTTTTCACAGTCCCAAATCCTTACTGCAAATGCAAGAATTCCAAATTCATGCCATTTACTGAAATCTGTTAGATTCTAAACTTATATGCATTGATCCTCTTAATGATTATGCACGAAGTCAGAAAGACTTGACAACAATCATTACAGAGCATTCCAAAGGAGATCAGCTCCTTGGAAACATCCTTCTTTCATTAAGTTTCCTAATCTTACACAGATTGAATAATTTCTAACTTTGAAACATTTCCATATTCCATTTTGACTATCACTTCTGAACAAGAGTTGCCTCCTTACAGATTATGTCAATATGGTCCTTCCAGAATTAACATTATACTTCCAACTGTCCTTGAGCAACCAATCTTTGGTAAACCTTAGATTGTCCTCGACAATTGCTTAATCATTTTAGTCATATCCAATTCTAGACCTTTTCCCTTCATAATGCCCCAGGCATTTGGAAAATTTTAGAAAGGATGAATATAGCACATGTAATCGATCCTATATCTGAAGCATATGGGACACGATTCATGATGTCTCACATAAAGACTAAACCAGTCTTCTGCTATAATATTTGCATTTCAATTTGCCAAGTTCTCAAAATTCAGATTATGAAAAGGGATGCCGTAATCATAATCGAATTTTAGAACGCAAATAATGGACCCATATATAGAATTTCCTTATGTTGAGCCATTCCAACATGAAATTCATATATATATCCTTGATTAAATACGATTAAAATCTCAATCTAAGCTTCTAGAATTGAAATGAAGTATAATTTCCTCTCCCTTAATTATAGCAAAACAACTTTTTCAACCCCTGCAACCTCACGAATTGAAACTTTTGTTTTCTATAATTAACATTGCTAACTTGCAACCTTTTTCATAATTATCATGCTCCCACTAACATGATGATTATTAGCATAACACTTATGCTCCCACTAGCTTTGACATGTACTCAGAAATCAGCTGACTTTCTTACCAAAGTTCAGATTTCTGATACTAGATTGTTTTGATAAAACTTTATCAAAATCATACACCTCTCTTAGATAGCTCACATGTGTGTCTAAACAATTTTAGAACTATGAAAAGGGATGCCGTAATCATAGTCTCAATTGTTTAGACCTTTGCCACTTCTCACAAGTCCATGTTAGTGTGCCGGTAAACCACACACGCTCCACTAACGACTTTGAGAATTCAAATATCACAATTGCTATCTAGCTAAAATCTACTTAGTGAAAGTGTTTCCTCACCATCATTTTCATGAATCGGAGAGAAACCTTATGACACTTAGATTTAATAGTGTATGTGTTCTTATCCATGTGAATTTGTCAAAACCATAATCACAAGACAAGGTTAGTGACAAATCCAAACTCATATTGATTAAACTTGTGCAATCTTAAACTCTTGCCATTTGGCAGCTCAGGTGCCTGCCATTGCTTCCAAGTAGTTGTGCAACCAATTGAGAACTCTCAGAACTCCTATGCAAAGCCAACTTGAATAGGCACAAAAATTTCAACACGATAGGTTATAAACCTCAAGTCGTGTGCTAGTGAAGGACTTTAGGTTTTATTCTTGATTAAGTCTTGAAACTTTCAAGAGCTTTAAGACTCCCACTGTCCTCTTGACATATAAGACTCCCTTGTCAAATATTCAAGAGATAGTGCGGATTCTTTATCAAGACTAACACTTTACACAATTGGCCTAAGTTGGTCTCTGTTTTATCCAAAACATCACAACTTACCAATTTCAAATGTACAAGAGTAGATAACCTTTTACTCTTACATTTGACTAGTGTTAACAAACCCTCTTTAAGATATGTCACTCAAGTTACAATCTTGGAGTATGACTCTAAGAATTGTTTTGGAACGAAGTATGACTCATCTTTTTGATTTAACCATTTCAACAATTCATGACTCCTCTTCTTAGTCATAAGAATGCACTAAGATGACTTTAGAGGACTAATTGTGATATGGTATCTTAATCATTAAGATGATCATAAACATGATACTAAAGTACTCTCCCATCTTTTCAGATTTGAGAAACTTTTATCTTTCTGCCATACTTTGATTCTTCTTATTCGTTCTGTCTCACATTGAAACTTCTCCAATGCTACAGACTTATACTTAAACTTATAAGTATAACCATATTTACTGAACTTAAGTAAATCATGACGAATAGTCTTCTTGATCTTTTGTGGTGGACTTGACCAGTGCACAAGAATGTGTACTCGATCCCTTAGTCCTTTCCTTATTCACATAAGGAATTAGTCTTAATTTTCCAAGCTGAAAGTTCTCATTCATCATACTATACAACTTGCATGATTCCAAGTTTCGGTCCAATTGAACCTTGGGTGATGAGAATCTTTCCTTATTTGGTAATATTAGACACTACCACAACCGAAAGAATCAAATCCATTTTTCCAATATTGCTATCAATGGAATCTTATAAGCAACAACTTTTCACAAATGCCATTGTAAGGATACTTAAAATAAATAAAATCAAAACATTTTTCTTTTATTTTAAAACTTTGCGGAAAAACTTATCCTTACAGTCTATATGAAAACCTTGTTGTTATCTATTCCTAAGCAATATAAATATCATAACTCTTAAGTAATAGCCCAAAATTCTGATCACCGAACCATGCGATTGAAATCCATCTTCGCGATCAGAATCAGCATGTACTTAATAGAGTTAGACAATGGACTTTACCTGAAGTAGAGCCAAACTTATTGAATTTAACATCCTTAGGTAAATTTGGCAGCTTCGTAACCAATGTCCCTTCCTTTGGCAATAGTTACCTATGGACCCTTGATAATGGGACTATCTCAGACTTCGCCTCTCTCTTTACCATGTCAACCGAGTTGACTATGGCCGATCCCTTTCCATTGGGAAGAGAGAGCTTTACTGGATATCCAATGTCATCATTGTCAATGTCCATAGCGTTTTAGGAAGTTGATCTTAGCAAATAGATAAGATCATTAAGGGTCTTGTCTTAGTCTGTTTCATAGGATTCCCAAAAGAACTCACTATGTGACTTAGAAAGTAGTTGAGCCACCAACTTTCTCAAGACATTGACACCCAACTCTCCCGGCTTGTCAATATGTGACTACATCTCCAAGATGTGATCACACCTAGACCTTGCCTTGCCAATAGGGCTTGAGTGACCTTAAACTTTTTAGGAACTTGTGGGTTAGGGAGAATAATTGGAGGAGGTGAAAGAAGTATGATATCCATGGGACATCATCTTCATTTAGGAAAGCTTGTTTCAAGAGATTTGGGAAGATCATAAATGTCTAAACCAGACATCTTTTTGGGAGATATTCAAGATAGTTGATTTAAAGTCCTTAATATGACACCCAATATGAAATATTAAGGCTAGGACCCAACAAACTATTTTATAACTTAGAAGAGGGATGACGTAATCCAAGCTATAAAATATTTGAAGGTAGGTGAATGACGATTCACCAATTTCCACCATGAAAAACGAAATAATTTATTAGGTTTTAATTGGATTTGAAAGTCCTAGATCTTTGAGATTCATTGAACTGTTCAAAGGCATGTTTCAATCTCGAGTGTGCCCTTCAGGTTTTGTGACTGGGATGCCGAGGATCACAAAACAAGGTGTGAATAACCATGCAAATATACTTGGTACCCTTAATATTTACCCCTTAATCAGTGTGCCGGTTAACCACACACGCTCCACCGATACTATGATAAATATTAAGTTACCCTTTGCCTACCTTGTTAAGTCCAGGTTAGTGTGCCGGTTAACCACACACGCTCCACTAACGACTTAAGCAAAGTGCAAAGTGTAATTTCATGGGTTAGCACCAAATTCACATTTTCCTAAGTAACTAAGATTGGGTATTAATAAGAGTTTAGTTACTTAGTATTTATCATTAATACTTTTAATGAAAGGAGAATTATAGTCCTTGTCCTACCCGTTCGGCTAACGACCCTCCACCAGTCAAGGAAGCGGTGGGTGAGAGTGGACGCCCATTAAACTGCCATTTTATAGGCAGTAACCTTATACCCCCCTTATAGACTGGCTTCGTGAATGAGGCCTACTAATGGTAAGACTGACTTTACTCTTATACATATATATAAATATTATTAACTTATAATATTATAAAGTATAAGGGTTGAATTTTAACTTTTAAAATTCTAAGGGCTAACTTGGAATTAAATTATTCATAAGTGAAAATTTTTCAAATTCCAAAACTTGAGGGCAAGTTTTGAAACTAATCAAAACTAGTTAATTCCATAACTTATGAGTTTAAAGTAGTTTTAATTAAAAAAAAACAAAAAAAAAAAAAAAAAACTCTTCAAGTTCCATAACTTGAGGACAAGTTATGGAAGACTTTAAACTAATTAATAAAAAAAATAACTTTTTTTTTTATTGTAACTTATGGAACTAATTAAGGTTACACTTTTTTTTTTAATTTAATGAAGAGACTCTTGAACCTCCATAACTTGAGGACAAGTTATGGAGTCATAAAACCATTTAATTAGAACTAGACTCTTCATTTTGTAACCTTTGCCAACTTTTATGAGTTTTATGATTCTTAAATGTGACTTTTCATATAACTTGAGGACAAGTTACAAAAACACACTTTGGAATCAACTCTTAGATTAAAATGGATTGAAAACAACTATTTCACACAACTTTTCTATTAATCTAAGAACCTCATAAGAACAAGATAATTCAAATCATCAATCTTCAAGAAATTAGCATGAACATACAAACTAATACAAATCTTGAAATTATGACAATTATCTTAGAAATTGGATTAGCATGAACATTACCACATCAAAAACAAGTTTATAAGTCCAAAAACATCTTAGGGTAATGTTCCTAGTCCAATTCCAGCCAAAACAATCGAATATATGCATCCAACTCAATTTTTCAGCTACTTTTGCAAGTATAACAAGAAAACAAGCCTAGGCTCTGATACCACTGTTGGGTTGTGAGCATTCTAACACTCCTAAGTGTACATGCAACCCTAAATACCTTGGATCTATGTTTTCTCTATTATACATACAATTATGAACATCCAAGGTATTATCCTAATCTAGCATACAAAATAATAAATATAACAAGATAGAATACATACCTCTTTGATGTAGAATGTCTTCATGAAGCTTGAGTGCCTAGTGCCCCAAGTGTGACACCTCAAATGGTTCACACAACACCAAATACACTTGGAATAACTTGAGAGAAACTTGGACACTCCTTGAAATCGTCTAGCCCTCACACTCACACATTAGTGCACGATTTCTTGAGCCATGTGATTCTTTTATATGGTGGCTATTAGGGTTACACCATGTAACTCATAACTTTACCCATTCCTTATGCTCCATGGATTTTAACCTCCATGGAGTATCCGTGGGTCACCCCATGGACTTAGTCCAACATAAGGAATCTTGGATCACAAGCCCACATATATAAGAATGAATGATTTACCCAATCAACCCATATATTTAATTAGTTTCCTTTTGATCACTTAATTAATTCCAAATTAATTCTTGATCAATACTAATTAAATAACCTTATTAATATATTAGAACTTTTAATATATTAACCAACCTTAAGTGTTATTTCTCTCATTATAGTCTATCCAAATGCATGATGCCATGCAACCCAAATGGACCATACCGGGTCGGGTCAAGTCTTACCAATTATAGTTATGGACTTAGACATTAATCCAACAATAATCCCACATCCAAACAAGGAAAAGGAACCAAAGTGGGTTATCAGTCCTAAGCCTTTTAAATCTTATTTATATACATACATATATATATATATATATATATATATATATATATATATATATATATAAATACGATTTCTGGGGAAAGATATAAGTTTATAAAACCATTTAAAAGAAGTTTAATATTTTGAAATACTTTTATAGACTTGATGTCACTTTAACACATTCTTTGAAAAACCATTTGATTTGATGATAACTGAAATCCATTTTGATAAGATATTTGAAACCATTTGTTTATAACACAAAATCTTTGTGTTCGACTTGTATTCCCCCCCCCCCCCCCTTAAAACAGTAAAAACTATGAAAATACGGGGGTATGAACTCACCTTTTCGAGGGTGATTCAAATGATGAGTTGGTATAGGATGTTTAGTTCCACGAGTGAAATCCCGTAACAAAACAAGTCCTATATAGTTATTTGTACAACATATATGCATCCGATTAGCTAATATAATCATAGGAATGATTGAAAATTGGACTAATTTGTAAGTATAACTTACAAATTGGAGTGTTGGAAGCTAAAATGGAATCTGATAGTGTTGGAACCTGAAAGTGAACCTCTAGCAATCCTAAGTCCCTATTCCGAAGCGTGTTTATTCCGAAGTGTAGAGTGGTCCGGAACCTGTCCGGACCAAGAAAGAAGATGAGAAGAATGAAGGCATTCCGGAGCTGACCCTCATGTCCGGAATGCATGCTGATCCGGAACATCAATGTTTTGTCTTTTGTGCATTTATTACTTTTGTCTTGTATTTGATGTAACGTTTCATAGGACTTAGTCTATAGTTGTATTTATACAATCAGAATGTCAGATTGATCTCTTTTGTCCGGTCCTTTGTAAACACTTGGGTTAATTCGATGTAACATTCTCTCCTATATAAAGGAGCATTCAATACAAGTCAAAAACGGATTTTTCACTCACTTTTGTTATTCTCCTTAAAAGTTTACTTCAAACATTCTTCTTGTTCTTCATTATTATCTTTACTTTGATCAGTTATTCTCATTGCTTATTAAATGACTTGATCATTTGCTGAATACAATATCTAAGACTTGACTGGTCTTTCCAGACTTGAGTTGAACATTCATTAGCAATCAGACATTGATCTTAAGCATTCACTCAAGGTTTGAGTTTTCAAACCTTGTCTGTGACAACTCGAAATTTCTATCCGGTACAACTATTCACCTCATTAGAAGTCAGATTTGTTTTGGCTAAATTCTAAGATGTTTGGGAGTCATTTTGAGCATTCAAAAGCCTAGTACTTCGATAAATAATTATAGGAAGTATACTTTAAAGGTTGTCGTGCATCACTTAAGTCTCAAAACTCCAAGAGTTTGGAGTTTACGGCCCAAACATGGAGTTTACGGCCGTAAACTCTAAAGAGTATAAATATGACACTTAGTCATTTTTGACTCATTTTTCACTTCCTAGCTCAAGAACACCCACAATTCTCTCTCAAGTATCATAACACATTCCTTCCAATCTTCCAAAAATGTAAGTGTTTCTTCCCTAGATTTGTTGATATAACACTTTATCTAGTATTTATACATGATTTCATCCATGAAATCTTGTCTTTTTCATAGATCTTGAAGTGTTCTTCAAAACACCAAGAACACACACTAGTGTTCTTGGACCTTAAACACTCTTGCAAGCTTCCTATAAGTAAGTACATCCCTCCAAACTAGTTTCTTACTTAGAATACTTGTTAATCCATTGAAAAACATCAAAAACCCTCAAGAACATATGGGTTTACGGTCAAGGCATCTCCTTGAACCGTAAACACCATCAAGTGGTGTTTAAGTACCACCAACACCTCCTAGGACTTGGATATTGGACTAGAACCTTGCATGCATGAGCTAAAAACCCCAAATCACGAAATGGTAGGAGTGACCATGAGTTTACGGCCGTAAACTCATGGGCTTACGACCGTAAACTCATAGGGTTTACGACCGTAAACTCCCATGGAGTGGTCCAAGAACCGTAAACTCCCATAAAGGGTCATTTTGAGCCCTAGTCCCTTCCTAAGCCTTGGATGCAAACCTAGAACACTTCCTTGAGGGGTATAAGACCTTAAATCACACAATGGTACAAATTACCATGAGTTTGCGGCTGTAAACTCATGGGGAAATGACCATGGGCCGTAAACTCATGTGTTGGTACCAAATGGGAAGTAAACTCCAATGTGAGGCCATACTCTCTCTAGATGCAACCCTTTAGCATCCCTAGCACTTGAATCAAAGTGTTACCTATGTATTAGGGTGTCTTTACTTGATAAATTGGTTATTAAATGACTAATTGGATACATATATGTATCATCACATGTTAAATAGGATCCGTGTGTGTGCTCAAGCCCTCACTTGACACTTAGCATCCTATACCATCCGTTCATCCAAATCACCCACTACAGGTGAGTTCATACCCCTTAATCAACCTTTGAAATGATTTTAAATGCTTTTATGGGGGGTAATACATGTTGAACTGCTAAGTTATTATATCAATCACGTGTGATTAATAACTGTCAAGCAAATAGATTTTTGCATGTTAAACTGTTTTATTCAGCTAAAGGTTTTCAATTCTCGTTTTCAAATCTCTTTTAAAACACTAAAATCTCTTTTTAAATTACTAATCTTTTATCAAAGTCTTTTAAACTTATATTCTTGATAGATTCATGTCTATATAGATATAGTTATATAAGTAGGGTTTGAAGGACTTAGGACTGATAGCCCGCTTTATTTCCTGTTCCTTGTTTGGTTGTGGACTTAGAGCATCCGGTTATTTGTCCGAGTGTCGTTGAAGTCCTAGTTATATATTATATATATCTGGATAGATATTAAAACTCTTACTCCAGTTCAAATCCTTTGGGTAGCAAAGGTACCTAGATAACCTCTCAAGTAAACTATAATAAGTATAGTTTAGAAACCAACCACAACTTTCATGAAGGAGAACTTAGTTATATCTATATTCATAAAAAATTGTACTTTTAGTAAAAAGAAAGGTATATAGAAATCAAAACACTAGATACATCCTCATGACGCGGATTTCACCGTTGTCAAGTTGGTAACCAGAGTCTCCTGGAGGGAGAGCGGGCATTGTGTGTATAGATCTATACGGGACAGACCATCCCACATCCTGACTGCTAGCTACAGTCCCGGCCGACCAAGCCAAGGGGTGACAAATATCACATTCATTTCGACGTCAGCAGGTCGTCGTGTTTACATCCGTCAATCAGTATGGTTACGAGTATCTTTACATTTACCTTATAATTCATGGCCTTAAGGTAAGTATTATCATGGTATTTTCTATATATAAAACCATCATAATATATTTTCCTAGTTATACACTAGGCCACGTTTTAAACCTTTAAACTACCTACTTAGTATTAAAGGCTATTTTAGACTCCCCGAGGTGTATTGTCATTTAATACTACCTGGAGTCTGTATCTAACTACTTTAGACTCCTCGGGGTGTATTGTCCATCTAATACTATCTGGCGTCTGCATTTTTATTACCTTATAAGCAGCAATGTCATTGCTGAAGTAAAGCACTATCTTCCCTATTACATTTAATTTTGGTTTTCCCACATACTCATTAATGTAAAACTATATTTTGATAATGATAGTAACATTAGGGAAAAATGCTCTTTAAACACAAAACAGTCGGGTCTTGGTAGAAGACTGCTTTTATTAGATAAACTCGTTTCTTTAAACTCAAAACAGTCTGGTCTTGGTAGAAGACTACTTTTAATAGAAAATATAAGATTTTCGGGAAGGAATTCAAATGCGCTATAAACTTTTATCACCATCATCTAATGAGATTATTTTAAGGAAAAACATGTATTTATATCAATGTCATTAAAATACTTATGAACTCACCAGCATTAAAATGATGATACTCTCTTTCAAAATAACGTGTATTCTCAGGTCATCAGTAGACAGGTACACTCAAGGAGCTTTTGTGAAGACAGCCTTGTACCGAGCTGCATTTTATGTTATTCTCTATATCTACTTTTGATGTTGTTGCTAAATGTAACCTATGTAAAACTATTACTATTAATGCAATGGTTGTTGTACTTTGATTACTATACTGCATGTGTTGTGATATTTGACATGACGTCCTCCACCCCAAAATGTTTCCGCCGTTCCGGTTTGGGGTGTGACAGATTGGTATCAGAGCATTGTTCATAGTGAGCTCAATATATCAAATCATAAAAGATATACAACCTATAAATACAATGGGATAAAAACACTCTGACCAAGATTTATACTTTATAATATAACCATATTTTACAAGAAGTATAAATACATCCAGACTATAAAACCCGAACAAGTATCACAAGTAGAACAAGAATAAAAGTCTTTGGATGTTGACCATTACCGTCAAACCTGGGCAGTTATGTAATCGTAAGCTGGAATAAATATAACCTGATCAACTATATTTATTCGAGATGCGACTAACGTGTGTTTGGGAGTGATGGTGGTGTTGCAATGAATCTGAAACTTACCATATAGGAATGCTAGAGCCAAACAATTTAAAATACTATAGGAGTATTTTATAATACTAAAGGACTAACAATAAACCCAAGGTCATGTTCAGAAGTTTTAGAATCAAACATGTAATTAAAATACTCTAGGGGTATTTTAGGAACCATAGATAACCTTGCGTGAAAACTAAAAAAATCCTTATGGATCGATCTATGATTACAGGGTGTATGCTCCCAAGGTTATATATAGTTAGGATCTCATAGGCTGAGAATGTGTGGTTTCGCTCTACTTCCTTTTCCTTGTTTGGATGTGGATATAGGGTAGTATCACATATTCGAAGGCCTATTAGATCTTAGTTATATATGATTTGTGTACACTATGTAATTGTAGCAAGACTCGATATGGATCACCCAGTAAAATGTTTTAATAATCTCGTAAGATTCTTTAGACATTCCCATTCTCGCATAAAACCCCTTTAGAAAACCATATCCACCTCAGTAATCGACAGAAGAATCGATAAAGATCCGGAAGAGGTTCATTGAGGAGATTTCCAAGTAGGAAATAATTGAACAGTGGTGAGACTATCGAAGACGCCATGTGCCTATACCTTTTAGGGACATCGGTGGGAAATTCGCCTGAACTTTCGAGATTCCAGTCACCCATTATGAAGTGATGGCGATTAGAGTCAGAATCGGAAGTAAGGCGGAGCAGAAATTCAATATGTCTACAGGAAATGAGAACCCTATATAAGTACCCAAGTACCCGAAGAAAACCAACGCTCGTTCCAGTCAAGAATCAAAGGTGGACAGAGGGAGCCAATGCATGGAACCCGAGAAGTGTTATATCCCTATAAAGTCACACTAATAACCCATAAAATAATACAACTTAGTGAGCTAGTGATTACACTACTCACACTATGTGTTAGGCAAATCGTCTTTCCCGTCGCGACTAAGATAAGTAGATCGGATCACAAAATCTCGATTGAGAGTGTTTAGCCCTAAAACTTTCATGAACCTTTTCTTGTGTAATCGTCGTTCCGAAATTCTTTCAAATCTTTCCAAAGCTGGAGAGTGAACCTCTCCGGTATAAAGATAACTTAGTTGGAACGACACCCGATTTATGGCTTTCCGATACACTTACTTCTACCCTGTTACCAGGACTGCATCATAGGGATGTAGGTCGACACTTAGAGAACCATAACTCAAAGCACGGGAAAAATTTATGCCTATATTAGTAAAGAAAGATACGTCTAGGGGTAACCATCGTTTCTCATCATCTTGTGTTCCTCATCGTGTAGGAAAAACCATGCCTCCAAAGAAACGTAACCAACCCGCTAGCAAGACACCGACTCTTCAAATCGATGAAGCTATGTTCCAAGCTGCAGTTTCAGCAGCCGTAGCAGCTGTCATGGCTCACCTAAATGCTAACAACGCAAATGTTAGCAGGAGCACTATCGGGAATCCCGATCATAGCAATGGACAGCAGCAACCAACACCCGTGTGCAAAGCCACCCTAGAACTCCAACCTAATCCACTGAAAAGGAAGTTTGGGAACGAGGAGGGAGGTACCTCGACTCAAGGACCTTCCGAAGAGCAACAAGCTGAGGTAATCAATACCCCTGTCAACCCGCCTGTCTCGACACCAAGAAGACCATACCTAGGAAACCTCCCCCACTGCAGCAAGTGTGACTACCATCATTATGGAGTCTGTCGAGAACCCTTTTGTGTTAGGTGCAACATGAAGGGGCATACCGCTCGCAACTGCAGAACCCCGGTTGAGTTCATTACATCAACCACCAATGTTGGGACCAATCCAATATGCCACCTATGTGGTGAAATTGGACACTTCAAGAGGGACTGCCCAACTGAAAGAAATGACAAAGACACAGGAGGAGTTTAACCCTAATGCCTAGGGGAAACATCAAGGAACCCGGTAGAATTTTGGTACGCCCCTCAACCTTAATTAGCTAATCGAAAAATTTAAATAATCAATTCCAATTGTAATTACTCCCTCGTTAAGGCAAAAGTCGCAGCACTGTTATAAAACTTAAAAACCCATCAGGTAAAGCTATGATGGCTTAGTATATATGTAAAGGCCAGTTATAATTGGGATTGATAGACCTCGAGTGAGTGATGCGGCCTAATTTCATGTTCCTTATCTGGTTGTGGATTTAGGGCGGAGTCGCTCAAGCAACAATCTTTTTAATCTTAAATTATACATGACTAGTGTATACTATGCGATTATAGAGAGGCCTCGTGAGAAATCCGTTCATGAAAAGTACATTATTCCACAACATCAGGACCCCTAACGTTCAGCGCTAATTCATATCGGTCCAAGTATTCACGGTAGTAAATACCATGGACGAACCCGAAGCGCTACGAACTTGTGTGCCCTGTTCAACATCGGGTCCTATCAATCTCCATTACATATCGTGTCGATGGTTGTAAATTTTGACACCACCGTCAATCATGGCTCGACTTGGTTCGACCATGCGAGAATTCCTAATGCTGTGTAAAAAGGACTTTCACCTTATCCTAAGCGTCAAATAAAATTCATTCAGCCCTAATAGAGAACCTAATGCGAACCATCGGTCATCTCTCTCATCCAACCATCAGAAGTACCCAGGAGAGGGGTACCACGCGCTGTTAACCAACCCCATTAGACATTAAAAACCAGAAGCGAAAGGCACTGCAGGTATCCCGGAAGACAATAACCGCCCGAGGCCTACTCAATAGATCCTTCAGAAAGACCATTTGCACCGCACGATCAAGTTCGTGAATCAAGAGAAAGAACTCATGATTGGAAGAGTAGTTGCAAGGGATGCTCGCACTACTCAAGCGCTTCGCTTATTCAGATACAGACGAGAAGTGCCTAGGACGGTAAGAGTTGTGATAGTGCCTCGCCATGTGAGAAAGTTGCCATCACCCTATAGAGAATAGTCTGCATTCACCCAAGTTAATACTGGGATGCTAAGAACCACATGATTACCTCCGCGACCAAGAATACTTGAGTAAAGTAGACGATAAGTTGCGTTAAGCCTTACAACCCAGGTCATAAAGAGATTATGAACTTAACACCAGTCTAGGTGCTAGTCGATGGATTATACAAGAACACGCGTTTCCTACAAACTGGAGGAAGCAGACACAATGGAGAATGGAGCATGTCTTAGAGATTTGTTAGACTACTAGGTGTCCCAAAGAATACTATCTCTAAAGGGATAGTAGAACCACCTCCTGAAATAGTCGATCATTTCGAAAAATCTCTAAGGGCGAAGCTATCCCTGAACAGAGACTACTATCCATGAAACAAGCGAAGCGGGTGAGAGAATGATTCTTTTCGATTAGGGATCATACTGTGAAAGCATCTAGTAGACGGTGATGAAAATTGAAATTTTCTATACATCGTCTGGTAAAACCCTCTATCATACTGACTTTGAGGTATTCCGTTAGCAACACCTCATGAGTCAGAAGTGCAGGTCCATTTTGCACTGGACTGAGGTAAATGCCACGTAACCAGTAGATACCACGTAACCAAATAGATGCCACGTAACCAATAGATGCCAGCATATAGTCAGCATCTCCGATGATCCAGAAAACCTCTGAAAGCCAACCAGTAGGAAATACAAATCCGAAGACGACCTGAGCTTCCTAAGAACCAATCAAAAGGACTACACCTTCAGTAAGAGAAAACTTTTGGAACTTCAAAATGGCGATCACGCCAAGTGATGATCTCACCATGGAAGTACATTACGTTCTAGGTACTGAAACATTCTATCTTCCCAAGAACTTAGGACCATCCGAGATCCTTGATAAAATTGGTCCAGCATCCGTCAGACCTCAACTACTTCATGGACTCCATAAATTCCGCCCAAATCTACCCCCGTCTCAACTTGAAAAAGTGATTGTCCGACGAGGCTCTTATAATCCCACTCGACGAGATCGAAATCAATGAGAGCCTCAACTTCGTGGAAGAACTTGTAGAGGTCATGGACCGAGAGGTCGAGTGAACTTGTAGCAAAGGTACCTAGATAACCTCTCAAGTAAACTATAATAGGTATAGTTTAGAAACCAACCATAACTGTCCCGATAGTGAAGGTTCGCTGGAACGCCAAGCGAGGACCTGGATTCACTTGGGAGCGAGAGGATCAGAGGAAGCTGAAACATCCTCATCTTTTGGCTTCGTTAAAATTGTAATTGTGTATTTGCTTAAACTCTAATTTCGGTATGAAATTCCCTCTAATGGGGGGATGATGTGACAACTCGAAATTTCTGTCTGGTACAACTATTCACCTCATTAGAAGTCAGATTTGTTTTCGCTAAATTCTAAGCTGTTTGGGAGTCATTTTGAGTATTCAAAAGCCTATTACTTCGATAAATAATTATAGGAAGTATACTTTAAAGGTTGTCGTGCATCACTTAAGTCTCAAAACTCCAAGAGTTTGGAGTTTACGGCCCAAACATGGAGTTTACGGCCGTAAACTCTAAAGAGTATAAATATGACACTTAGTCATTTTTGACTCATTTTTCACTTCCTAGCTTAAGAACACCCACAATTCTCTCTCAAGTATCATAACACATTCCTTCCAATCTTCCAAAAATGTAAGTGTTTCTTCCCTAGATTTGTTGATATAACACTTTATCTAGTGTTTATACATGATTTCATCCATGAAATCTTGTCTTTTTCATAGATCTTAAAGTGTTCTTCAAAACACCAAGAACACACACTAGTGTTCTTGGACCTTAAACACTCTTGCAAGCTTCCTATAAGTAAGTACATCCCTCCTAACTAGTTTCTTACTTAGAATACTTGTTAATCCATTGAAAAACATCAAAAACCCTCAAGAACATATGGGTTTACGGTCAAGGCATCTCCTTGAACTGTAAACACCATCAAGTGGTGTTTAAGTACCACCAACACCTCCTAGGACTTGGATATTGGACTAGAACCTTGCATGCATCAGCTAAAAACCCCAAATCACGAAATGGTAGGAGTGACCATGAGTTTACGGCCGTAAACTCATGGGTTTACGACCGTAAACTCATAGGGTTTACGACCGTAAACTCCCATGGAGTGGTCCAAGAACCGTAAACTCCCATAAAGGGCCATTTTGAGCCCTAGTCCCTTCCTAAGCCTTGGATGCAAACCTAGAACACTTCCTTGAGGGGTATAAGACCTTAAATCACATAATGGTACAAATTACCATGAGTTTACGGTCGTAAACTCATGGGGGAAATGACCATGGGCCGTAAACTCATGTGTTGGTACCAAATGGGAAGTAAACTCCAATATGAGGCCATACTCTCTCTAGATGCAACCCTTTAGCACCCCTAGCACTTTAATCAAAGTGTTACCTATGTATTAGGGTGTCTTTACTTGATAAATTGGTTATTAAATGACTAATTGGATACATATATGTATCATCACATGTTAAATAGGATCCGTGTGTGTGCTCAAGCCCTCACTTGACACTTAGCATCCTATACCATCCGTTCATCCAAATCACCCACTACAGGTGAGTTCATACCCCTTAATCAACCTTTGAAATGATTTTAAATGCTTTTATGGGGGGTAATACAAGTTGAACTGCTAAGTTATTATATCAATCACGTGTGATTAATAACTGTCAAGCAAATAGATTTTTGCATGTTAAACTGTTTTATTCAGCTAAAGGTTTTCAATTCTCGTTTTCAAATCTCTTTTAAAACACTAAAATCTCTTTTTAAATTACTAATCTTTTATCAAAGTCTTTTAAACTTATATTCTTGATAGATTCATCTCTATATAGATATAGTTATATAAGTAGGGTTTGAAGGACTTAGGACTGATAGCTCGCTTTATTTCCTGTTCCTTGTTTGGTTGTGGACTTAGAGCATCCGGTTATTTGTCCGAGTGTCGTTGAAGTCCTTGCTATATATTATATATATCTGGATAGATATTAAAACTCTTACTCCAGTTCAAATCCTTTGGGTAGCAAAGGTACCTAGATAACCTCTCAAGTAAACTATAATAGGTATAGTTTAGAAACCAACCATAACTTTCATGAAGGAGAACTTAGTTATATCTATATTCATAAAAACTTGTACTTTTATTAAAAAGAAAGGTATATAGAAATCAAAACACTAGATACATCCTCATGACGCGGATTTCACCGTTGTCAAGTTGGTAACCAGAGTCTCCTGGAGGGAGAGCGGGCATTGTGTGTATAGATCTATACGGGACAGACCATCCCACATCCTGACTGCTAGCTACAGTCCCGGCCGACCAAGCCAAGGGGTCACAAATCTCACATTCATTTCGACGCCAGCAGGTCGTCGTGTTTACATCCGTCAATCAGTATGGTTACGAGTATCTTTACATTTACCTTATAATTCATGGCCTTAAGGTAAGTATTATCAAGGTATTTTCTACATATAAAACCATCATAATATATTTTCCTAGTTATACACTAGGCCACGTTTTAAACCTTTAAACTACCTACTTAGGATTAAAGGCTATTTTAGACTCCCCGAGGTGTATTGTCATTTAATACTACCTGGAGTCTGTATCTTACTACTTTAGACTCCTCGGGGTGTATTGTCCATCTAATACTATCCGGAGTCTGCATTTTTATTACCTTATAAGCAGCAATGTCATTGCTGAAGTAAAGCACTATCTTCCCTATTACATTTAATTGTGGCTTTCCCACATACTCATTAATGTAAAACTATATTTTGATAATGATAGTAACATTAGGGAAAAATGCTCTTTAAACACAAAACAGTTGGGTCTTGGTAGAAGACTGCTTTTATTAGATAAACTCATTTCTTTAAACTCAAAACAGTCTGGTCTTGGTAGAAGACTACTTTTAATAGAAAATATAAGATTTTCGGGAAGGAATTCAAATACGCTATAAACTTTTATCACAATCATCTAATGAGATTATTTTGAGGAAAAACATGTATTTATATCAATGTCATTAAAATACTTATGAACTCACCAGCATTAAAATGATGATACTCACTTTCAAAATAACTTGTATTCTCAGGTCATCAGAAGACAGGTACACTCAGGGAGCTTTTGTGAAGACAGCCTTGTACCGAGTTGCATTTTATGTTATTCTCTATATCTACTTTTGATGTTGTTGCTAAATGTAACCTATGTAAAACTATTACTATTAATGCAATGGTTGTTGTACTTTGATTAATATATTGCCTGTGTTGTGATACTTGACATGACGTCCTCCACCCCAGAACGTTTCCGCCGTTCCGGTTTTGGGGTGTGACATTGTCCCTGCGCATCGATCTTGTTCTCACAATTGGTATCAGAGCCAGAGTGGTTGTTCTTTGAATCCATAAAGATCAGATTATAGTTGGTTTGAAATTACCTTGGTGTTTCAACCATTTCTGTGTCAAGGGTAAAAGTTCTTCTATATACCACTTTAGCTTGAAGATATCTTAACTTCAATGGCTGCTTCTAATTCTCAGCAAACGATTTCAATGCAAATCGTAAAAAGTGTGGGTGGCCCTACACGTGCCCCATTACTAGTTGTGGAAGAATATGATCACTGGAAAGTTAGAACGGAAAGATTTCTAATTGACAAAGAAAAAGGTGAAGAAATATGGAGATCCGTCACTGAAGGTCCACATGTTCCTGTAAGAACAATCTTAAGATATGCAACTGCTCAGCTCATGAGAGAAGATGCAACTCGCCCTGCTCCTCTGGCTGCAGATGATATTGAAAAACTTCATGCTGATCAAGTTGCTTTCTCTGAAATGGTGTTTGGTGTTCCTCCCTCACTCTTCGAGCACATCAAGTTGTGAAAATCTGCCAAAGAGATATGGGACACTCTTCAGGACCTAATTGAAGGTTCCAAAAACATGAAGGACAAACGCCTCACTTCAGTTATCAACGACATCGACACCTTCACTACCACTCCAGGTGAATCTGTGGCCTCAGCTTCCAGCCGTTACCGAATCGTTTTCAACAACATGACTGCTCATGGGATTGTTCGAACTCCTTTGGAGTACAATCTCAAGTTTATTAACAGTCTTGTCAAAGGATGGGGAAATGTGAAATCTTGTCTCCAAAGCAATGGTTCCTTAAAAAAATTGAAGCTCTATCAACTTTTTGATGAACTTCAAGGACATGAGTCAAATGTTGCTCAGAACATAAGGGAACTCTGCGGAGGTCCTCTTGCCCTTGTCAGTTCCTTTGAACCAACCATTCCGAAATCATCTACTTCGGATACCTTCAAACCCATTGTTCCATTGGTTCAACCATCCGCACCTACCTTACCCACACAAACCTATCCTGTTGATGAATTTGAAGCCATGAACTCTGAACTCCGTTTACAACAGGAGTTCGCCCTGCTCTCAATGAAGTACAAACGCCCGTTAAATTCCTCCTACAAACCATACCAAAACCGATTCAATGCTCCTCACCATAACAATCCTCAATCTCAATCAGCTCCGGAACCTAAACCAACTTCCGAAAATCCTCCAGCATACAAACCAAACATCACTAAACCAAACACTACTCCGGAACCTTCTCAGAGTTCCAAATCGGACAAACCAAAGATTGTGTGTCATAAGTGTGGACATGCAAATCATTTTGCCAAAGATTGCCTGGCTGATGCTCCATAAAAACCAAAAGTCAAGGATTCGGCCTACTATGTCCGAAGAGCACAAGAAATGGATGAAAGTGAGAAAGCATTTGTTACAACGGTTTCAAGAGATGTTGAAGGATATTGGTCATCAGGAGATGATGATGACATGGTAACTGGAAGAAACATGTGTCTGATGGCAAGACAAACGGTTGAATGTGATGAAGGATATTGGTCTTCTCGGTCCAAAGATGATGATGATGTTGCTGAACCTCACCACTGCTACATGGCCACCAACGATCCACCTGGACGAAGCATCGTTCAGCAGGTAAAATCTATGATCTCTGATAATAATTTTGATTTATCTCTTTGTGAACCTTATCTGACCCAAATCCAAACATATATGAACACCATTTATAAAGCCTATGAGTCTGCCATAGAAGCCAGTGAGAAGAAGGATTGTGAACTAAATCGTCTTAGGTTACGTTTTGAGGATAAAAAATTGAAAATCGAGTATTTAGAGCATGAGCTTGTAATGTCAAACGATGAATGTATCATTTTGAAAGATAAATGTGAAATCACATATTTTGAACGAAATGTTTTAACTGCTGAGAACAAACGTCTCAATGCAAAAATAGATGCTTTGCATAATTCTGTTGATATGCTTGAAGCGGACATTCGGATGACTCATAATTTTCGTCATCCATTGTCTGAAGCACCTGGTCTCAGAAGCGAGTTTCCGAAACTAATTGTTAGTCCCTTGAAGGAATTGCAAAATTTGACATTCATGGGAGAGGTTCCGAATATTAAACATTCGGACACCCCTGTTTCTCCCTTGTCTCCACTTCCTGAGACTACATACCAGTTTGAGTCCCTAATTTCTGAGTTCAAACCAATAGTTGTCACGTGTCCTGATTCCACACCTCTTCCGCCTCTGACAAACTTGGACCTGAATCGGACCACGGATTTTCATCACAGTCTTACAAATTGTGTAGACTATGTTCCTAAAAGTAATCACGTGAACAATTGTGTGATTGAAGAAATTAATCTGGTGACAACTGAAACCACTGCTTTTGAGGTTGTATGGGCATCCTTAGATGATAAAGTTGAAGTCTCAAGTTGTGTGTCCTCTGATTCTTGCGAATCGGATTCCTTAGTCATTTCAAAAACTAAATTGGTTCCCATTTCTCCTGAGTTTAAAAATCCATCCATAGGACAAACCTCAAAATCCTCATCTCATCCTAGAAGAAAACCAATGCTAAATAGGAAGGATATTGTATATCCTAGAGTAGAAGCTCGAAATGCACTTAAAAAGGAAGTTAAGACTAGACAAAATTCCAGGTTTCTTGCGAACTCCAAACCAAGTTCATCCCGGAATTCTCATACATCCACTCATAGTCAAAACTCTTTTGTTCCCACTAAGATTCTCAAAAGACCTTTCGAACCTCTTGGTCATGTATAACCTAAGAAAGTCATCAGCTCAACTCAGTCTCAAGCTCATGTAACTGCCAAATCCGTTCGATATTCTCCAATAGATTCTCGAACTGCTTCATCTGTCCTTATTGCAAAATCTGATGGCACAATTTTTAAACCAAATCTTTCAAAAACCAATGTGTCATCAGGTAAATCCACAAATGAAAAGAAAACATCTTCAAAATCTTCAAAGAAAAATTATGTGTGGAAATTTAAAACTCCCATTGCTGAAACAGCAATTCCGGAGGAAACAAATGTTACCAATCCTCCGGACGTCAAAGGTCCGAAGAAGACAGTTCAGAATCTTCAAGTCGTTGAATATGACTACTGGATAGATAAAAAGACATTAGCATTCTGTCTGTTTCCAAAGAATTCCAAGAATATCACCCAGAAACACAAAGTTGTTCCCAAGTCACAAACAAAGTCCAAAGCCCGTGCCTACGTCCCAAAGTCTAATTTGGAGCCTAAAAACTCCATCACTCACTAATTTTGCAGGAACTTTGTGCTTCGGAGCAAGAAACAATATGGTATATTGATAGTGCTTGCTCCATGCACATGACGGGGCAGAAAGATTTTCTATGAGATTTAAAGCTTTCTCCAAATGTTGGTTACGTGACGTATGGCAATAATTCCAACTCTCAAATTCGTGGTTATGGAACTCTCACCAATGGAAACTTCTCTATTTCACATGTGGCTTATGTGGCTAATCTAAAACATAATTTGATAAGTGTTGCTCAGCTCACTGACTCAAATCGACGTGTGGAATTTTGCAAAAAGTACAGCTATGTAATGACCGAAGACCGGAAAGAGTGTTTAATCAAGTCTCTTCACAACAAGAACATGTACCGGCTCGACATCAACATGATTATTGGCAAACCGCAACTCTGCCTTCTCTCCAAAGCTGTTCCTGACGTCAGTTGGTTATGGCACTGAAGGCTCGCTCATCTAAACTTTCGGTATATGAATGATCTTGTATCCGGCGAAATGGTGAGAGGTTTACCTCTTCTCAAATTCGAAAATGATCATTTGTGTGCTGCTTGTGAGTGTGGTAAGAAATCGAAGAAGGGTCATCCTGTTATCATCGAAAAGTCCATTTCGGAACCATTGGAGCTTCTACACATTGATCTCTGTGGACCATCCACTGTAGAAAGTCTTCATCATAAGAAATACATTCTTGTGATTGTAGATGATTTTACAAGGTTCACTTGGGTCTTCTTCCTAAGGATGAAATCCGAAACAGCATTAGAGCTCATAAATTTCATCAAAGGAATAGAAGTTCTTACAAAACTCCCAGTTAGGAGAATCCGAAGTGATAATGGATCGGAATTCACTAATTCCACCATTGAGAACTTTCTCATAGACAAAGGAATCGACCACAACTTCTCAGCTCCTTATACTCCTCAACAACATGGCGTAGTCGAAAGACGCAATAGAACTCTCATTGAAGCTGCTCGATCTATGTTGAATTTCGCAAATCTACCACTCTACCTTTGGGCTGAAGCCGTGTCTACCGCTTGCTTCACTCAAAATCGGAGTATCATCAATCGTTGCCTCAACATGACACCATATGAAGCAATGAATGGTCGGAAGCCAACAATTTCGTTTCTACATGTTTTCGGATGCAGGTGCTTCATCAATAACAACCGTGATCAGCTTACCAAGTTCCAACCTAAAGCTGATGAAGCCATTTTCCTTGGGTACTCTTCAAAATCAAAAGCTTACAGAGTTCTTAACCGGAGAACTCGTGTTCTGGAAGAAAGCTTCGACATTACCTTCGATGACAACTTCGTTCGGAATTCTGGCCCTACTAACATTACAACTCACATCATGGAGTCCGATGCTCCTCCGCCAGGATGTCCGAACCCTCAGACAATTCTTGAAGTTGACTTTGAAACTATCTTTGGTCCTTCCGAAACCGCTCTTGATTCAGAATCTCGATAAAGACCATCTCTCATTCCAATTCCCTCTTTGGAAGCTCCAATCTCTCAAAATGTCTTCGGTCCGATCCCAAGCCTATCTCCATTTGATTCCGCTCCATTTCAACATTCTCAGGTTGAGGGAGAGAATGCAAATCCCTCTCTCGAATCAAATGTGGATGGTTTCCAAGATGCAGTTGCTGATTTCGATGATTCCAATCCGCTCAATAATGATGAAAATGAAAACTTCTTTGAGTTCCCTTCTGATAATGATGTCAACCTCTCTGGTTCAGAAATTCAGGGGGAGCATCATCCCAACATTCAAACCATTCAGGGGGAGCAAATCAATTCCACTGTTGATATCGGTTCGACGGCTGCCCAAGAACTCCCACGATTACATGTTTGGACAAAGGATCATCCTCCGAACCAAGTAATTGGAAACCCCAATGCTGGTGTACAGAATCGTTCAGCCACTAATATTCAAAATGAATGTCATTTCTCAGCATTCATATCCATGGTTGAACCCAAATCCATTAAGCACTCATTGGAGCAAGCTGACTGGATTACAGCCATGCAAGACGAACTGGCAGAATTTGACCGAAATGAAGTTTGGACTCTCGTGCCCCCCCCCCCCAGAATCATCCCATTGTCGGTACGGGATGGGTGTTTCGCAACAAACTGGATGACACAGGAGTGATCATTAGAAATAAAGCAAGGCTGGTGGCTAAAGAATTCACTCAGATCGAAGGGCTCGACTACAATGAGACCTTTGCTCCTGTTGCACGTCTTGAAGCCATCAGAATCTTTCTTGCTTATGCAGCTCATAAAGGCTTCAAAGTTTACCAAATGGATGTTAAGAGTGCCTTTCTTAACGGTGAACTTGACACTGGAGTGTACCTTCAACAGCCCCTCGGATTCATTAATCTTTCCTTTTCGAATTACTGTTATAAACTCCGGAAGGCTGTCTACGGAATCAAGCAAGCTCCTCGGGCATGGTACGAGACCCTCACTGATTTTCTCAAACGCTCCGGTTTTCAACGAGGAATCCTAGACCCCACTATATTCCGAAGATCAAATGGAAAGCGTCTCATGTTGGTACAAATTTATGTGGACGACATCATTTTTGGATCTACGGATTCATCTATGGTTGTTGACTTTGCTAAACTTATGGTCAATCGATTCCAAATGAGCATGAATCGGGAGTTAAGCTTCTTTCTTGGCCTCTAAGTCAAACAGATTAACAGAGGAATCTTCATTCACCAAGAGAAGTACATTTCAGAACTCCTCAAGAAATACTCCATGGACACATGTGCCTCCGCAAAGGTACCAATGGGCTTCGGACACAAGATCTTTGCCGACCCATCGGGTGCTCCTGTTGATGAAAAGAAATACCGCGAAATGATTGGATCCCTGCTCTATCTCACAGCAAGTCGTCCGGATATTATGTTCTCTACATGCCTATGTGCCAGATTTTAACTCAACCCAAAGATGTCTCATCTCTTGGCTGTGAAACAAATCTTCCGATATCTTAAAGGCACAAAAAGTCTCGGACTTTGGTACCCAGCGAATGAGAGCTTCCTACTTCAAGCCTACTCGGATTCAAACTATGGTGATCTTCAACTCGATAGAAAAAGCACTTCAGGTGGCTATCAATTCTTAGGTGATCGTTTGGTCAGTTGGCCATCCAAGAAACAGAACTGCATTGCACTATCTACAGCCGAAGTCGAATACATTGCTACTGCCAGTTGTACATCTCAAGTTATGTGGATGAAATCTCAACTTTTGGATTATGGTTACCGCTTTCAACGCATTCCTATCTATTGTGACTCTCAAAGTGCCATTGTGATTTCTCACAACCCAATGCAGCACTCAATGACTAAGCACATTGATATCAGGTACCATTTCATAAAAGATCATGTACTAAATGGTAACATTGAACTCATTTTTGTTCCATCTGACGATGAGATTGCCGATGTCTTTACCAAGGCATTAGACGAAACCAAATTCAATGGTTTTCTCAACAAGATGGGTATGATGATACCGGATCCTCAGTTCTTTCAAGAGACTTGTTCTCTTTGATAGACGCATTTGAAAGAAATCTAGTTCCGATCTCAAAATCTTTTTAACTCGGAACTACTTTCTCTCAGAATACTTAGGATCGTTTTACTTATCTTTGTTTCTGACCTTCACTTGAGTTTTTAAACTGTACAGTTCATCTTGATTGTTTTCCATTTAAAGTCCACATTGTTAAAAGCACACTGGAATTACTCTAGAAAAGACGTCACATTCCGGAATTTTCAAAATGCGCTCCGGAATTTTCAAAATGCGCTCCGGAACTTTCAAAATCTGCTCCGGAACTTTCAAAATGTGCTCCGGAATTCCAAAATTTGCTCCAGAATTTTCAAATGTGCTCCGGAATTTCAAATTTACTCCGGAATTTCAAAATTTTGCTCCGGAAGGTTTCTCAAATTTCAACCAAGAATGTTTTACAACTTTTGCTCCGGAAACCTTAACCTTCACTCCGGAAGGCTGTCACAATAATGTTTCGAAACCATTTTCAAATTCACTCCGGAATTTCTTTAAAATCACATTTCCGGAATTTTTCAAACAAACTTAGTTTCTGCTCCGGAATTTCCAAACAAACTGAGTCTCAGCTCCGGAATCAAAACTCACTCAGAATCATCTTCGCATTCCGGACCTCTTTTCAAAACAAGTATGTTCCGGAACACAACTCTTTACCCTCCGAATCATACTCTGTCCGGAACAACTCATCCGGAATACCAAAGGATAATAAGGTGAAACATTTTTCTCAACAGTTACTTTCTAGGAAGATCCTTATCCAATCCTCCTCGATTTGCGTGACACGATTGCATGCCCCCATGAAAATAACCATCGAATCGCCGGTTAAGTCTTCCATTTTTAGCCACAAATCACTTTACCTTTCACCTCCCAAGTCAAATCAACATCCCTAAATTCGTCTGTCATTAAATGCGAACCATTTTCTCATTCGGATCGTCATCATTACTTTCTCCAACCCGACCCAACACCTTACCTATAAATACCTTTCAAATCCCTCTTTTACCTCTTTACGCTCTCAAAACCCTCAACTCCCAAATTCTCTCAACTGTTCTTCGTGTTCTTCAAGAACTCATCACCTGCAACAATGGCGTCCTCCCAAGAACCTACACAAACTCCTCCAATTCTAAAGAAGTCGATTGCAAAGAAGAAAACTTCCAAAGGCTCAAAAGGTTCCTCCTCTTCTGCTGATCAAGAACCCTTCCTGAGAGACACTACCCAATTGTTTTCCCTAAACCCACTGGATTATGATGAATCGATAAGAGTGATGATCGAGTTCATAGCAAATCACCCCATCTCCATTCCCCTCACCAAAGTCCCTGAACCTCCACTACCACTTCATCACCTCCATCGTGCTTTCACCAGTATCAGATTCGTCGATGGTGCTCTAGAAACACCAATTATCGGTGACAGAATCGTTCCCATCTACAAATCGACCTTTCTCAAGGCGATTGGTGTCAAAGCAAACCCAAGGGGTTTCAAAGTCGTTGAACCAACGACTGAAGAGTTTCAGACGTTTCTCAACTACATCGGGTACTCTCAAGACTACAAAGCCAAAGATTTCAAGAAGACTGCTCTGTCCGGACTATGGACTGTACTGATGCACCTCATCCTCAGAGGGCTGTCCGGAAAGCATGGAGGAACGGACACCTTAAGCAAGGACTGGCTCAATGTCGTCTTTAGCATCTACTCCGGACGCGAGAATGCTGTTGATCTTCCGGAAGTCTTGTGGCAAGACTTTTGCAAGTTTGCTACCAAGAGGAAGCCAAATGAAATTTCAAGCCCTAGGTTCTAGGCTCTGACAATCGAACAAGTCTTCAAGGAGCTTTCCGAACCACTTCCGGTTAACACCATCCCTCCGGAGGTATGTGTCACTTTTAAACTTGTAAAGGCTTATAGGATTCCGGACCAATCCTCTTTTGATCTGGTTAGCCGACTTCCGGACCACATGTTGGCCCTCATTCCTTCCGAGTCCCCTAATCTAAAACAATACTTAGAGACTTCGGTTGTGTTCGACCCAACACAACCTGCCCCTGTCTCTGTTGAGCCCATCTCGGAAGAGGCCAAACCTACTACGTCCGGACCTAAGATTAAGAAACCGGCCAAGCGAAAGGCTTCTCCCACAAAGCCCAAAACCAAAAAGAAAGCCAAAGTCAGTGCTCCCTCTCAACAGGAGGGCACCCATGACATTCTGGCTGATTCTGGCCGTCCGCACACCCCACCTATCCACTCATCCGAGGTACCCCTCGATGTTTCAAAATCACCTGCACACACTCACGAGGAGTCTCCACATAATCCACCCTCACCTTCCCAAAAAGGTGATGCCGGTGTTGATCATAGTTCCTTGCAGCCCCCTGGAACACACCCACGAGTCACCTTTGATGATCTCATTATCTCTTCTACACGCACACACTCCGGAACCACTGTTCAGGACCCTAAGCTTTCTGGAGCTAAAGCAGTCCCTCCTCCTCCGGAAGCCTCAACTGGTCTGATACCCGGAAGGCGTACAGGACGACTAGGTGTTAACGATCCCCAATGGGAAGATTTTGTCAACAGGGCTGCATCCAAACGTCCGGATCTCACCAGAGCTCAAGTGGAGTCAACTCTTATCTCCATGAGGAACAGGGCCATCCAAAGCAACTTGCCCTATGTTCCTACCACTGACGCCGATGCTATAAATGAACTCACTTCGGAACTGCCTCCCATCACAACTCATCAAAGCATCTTCCATATCGATCCGGAAGAAGAGATCTCTGAAGAAATCATGCTGGATGAAGATGCAAAGACCATTCCGGATGCACATCTCATGACTTCAGTTCACTACCAATCCAAGGCATCCGTATCCAAGTCTGCTTATGACTTCGGATCCTCATCCTCTACCACTCCGGACGGAGGTTCAAACTCCAAACTTCAAGAAGATGATGATGCAACCAAATCGGGTCCTTCTACAAATCCTTTCTCACATCAACCTCCTCCGCAACACTCAGGTTCCGATTCGGAATCATCTGCTGGTGATTATGTTGACCCCTTTGCTCTCCTCGAGATACGAACCAACATCTCAGACACCATGAAGAAAGTGTCATCTATGGAGACATTCGTAACAGAGCTTAACACCAAATTGGATCAAAAAGTCTCTGGACTTGATTCCAAACTTGATGCCATTCTCCAGTCACTATCCTAGTAGTCCGGACCATCTGTTGCGGAAAGAGAAGCCCAACTAGATCAGTTGGTTTCCATCCGGATCAAGCACACAATAGAGGAAGTTGACTCCAAGTACGACGTTTTGGTGGATAATTATCTCAACACCATCACTTCTATGCTCAAGGTCCATGATGATCTGGTGTCTGCTACCAACGACCTAATTAAGCAGACCCACATTCGTCATGAGAAACAGATTCAAAGGCTGGAGAAGGAGATCCGGAAAAAGGATGAAATGAACATGATCATGCAACAAGTCCTCATTAACTTCTTCGCTCAACTTGGAATATTGTTGATGTTCCGAACCAGAAGTTTGATGAGATGATTGCCATCCTCGGCAACATGTTCAAGCAATTCTGATCAAGCCCCTACGGTCGAAGCCTACGATACTCTCACTCTTCAACTCTCCACCGACCTTCAAAAAGTCTTCTCCAAATTCGATGATCTCAAAGAGACTTTGCTGTTTGCACTGGTTCCGCAATTCACCGATGCAAGAGGGGGAGAAGGCCCAAGTAGACAATGGAAACCCGCCTTGGAATTTGTACTCCGGGATGATGATCTGGATTCCGAAGAAGAAGACGTTCAAATCGTCTCCGGAACTCTAGGGATCACAGAAGGAAAAGAAAGTGAAGATGAAGATGTATATGTTCCGGATGAAGCTCCCAAAGGAGTTCTTGGTCTTCAAGCTCCAAAGTTGACCATTCCGAAGGAAATGACTGAAGAACAAAAGAGGATTTGGTCCGCAGTCTCTTGGCCATCCTCTCTTCTGGACGCATTTCAAATGGCTGTCAAAATGGCTAAGGCAAAATCATTCTTGACCGCTCAAGCCTTCCGAGCCACTCCTTCAGTTCAGCCTCCCATTCTGGAACCAAAAATAGCTCCAATCGACCAGTACTCTCCCCTCCGGACCCGTGATGAAATTTCGGAAAAACCTCTTCCAACTCCCTCTTCGGAATTCACGATTGATGAGAATATGAATCTGGTTATATATGCACTCCAAAGAGACAAAGGGAAGAAACCAATGACTGCCGAACACCAAGTCCTTCACTCCGGACCTCCTCTCAAGCACAAACATGGATGGTCTCAGGAGGAAATCAATCAGGCATTAGAGGACAGCATCCGGATCCAAGCCCTAAAAGACAACCCTGATCCGATGCGTGGCATTTCCCCTCTTTGCCGTGAAGGCATTCTTCAGGATCAGTAAATTTTTTCGTGCCTCTACTACGAACTTCCCACCAATGACTCCGACCAGCTGGATCTTCCTCTCTCTCCGTACAGCAAATTCTACACCAAATTTGCACCTCTTCATCCATCAGACGATCCAGAAGTAATCATCCGGACAGAGCGAGAAAGGCTCAAAACCTTCTATGCTAAGAACGCTCGGCCCTTCAAGGAAGTGTGGACAAGGAAGAAAAAACCAAAGTTCAAGGCTTCGGAAGAAAAATATTGGTGAAATTTGAGCTGAACTGTCCCTTATTCCGTTTCCACCTCCTCCGGAACAAGCCAACTCCCCGGACCGTTACTGATGCGGATTTTCCTTCAATGAATCCGAACGACATCCTCACCTTAGCTGCTTTCTTTAGAGAAAATCAAAAGTATGACATCAGTATGGGTGCTTACCACACAACTCTCAACTTTCTAAAATATTATGTTGCTGAGTTCTGTCGATGTGACTACGACCTTGCACACTTTTATGGAACAGAACAATTTGTTGCCAAAATCGACTTCGTTCTTCCGGAAGCTAAAATTCTTGCAGATGGTCCGATTGAAGAACCGGTTCTAGGGTTTGTCTACACCACCAGAAGAACCAACAAGAAGGACTTCTTTCGAGTCCTTGACAAACACCTAGTTCCGACCAAAGCTCTTAAGATGTTCATATCCCGGTCGTCCAAGTCTGATGCTCCGGAAAAGGTCAAGGCAAAGTTTGTAAGTCAATTGGCGTGGTACATTGCAGTGCGAGAATGGTTGTTCAGAGCCTACACCTTCATCAAGGAAGAAATGAACTAAGCTTGCTGGATTGCTAAGTTCATTTAGGGGGATATTGTTGGAACCTGAAAGTGAACCTCTAGCAATCCTAAGTCCCTATTCCGAAGCGTGTTTATTCCGAAGTGTAGAGTGGTCTGGAACCTGTCCGGACCAAGTAAGAAGATGAGAAGAATGAAGGCATTCCGGAGCTGACCCTCATGTCCGGAATGCATGCTGATCCGGAACATCAATGTTTTGTCTTTTATGCATTTAGTACTTTTGTCTTGTATTTGATGTAACGTTTCATAGGACTTAGTCTATAGTTGTATTTGGACAATCAGAATGTCAGATTGATCTCTTTTGTCCGGCCCTTTGTAAACACTTGGGTTAATTCGCTGTAACATTCTCTCCTATATAAAGGAGCATTCAATACAAGTCAAAAACGGATCTTTCACTCACTTTTGTTATTCTCCTTAAAAGTTTACTTCAAACATTCTTCTTGTTTTTCATTTATTATCTTTACTTTGATCGGTTATTCTCATTGCTTATTAAATGACTTGATCATTTGCTGAATACAATATCTAAGACTTGACTGGTCTTTCCAGACTTGACGTGAACATTCATTAGCAAGCAGACATTGATCTTAAGCATTCACTCAAGGTTTGAGTTTTCAAACCTTGTACCTGCGCATCGATCTTGTTCTCACAAATAGGTGTTCACGGCCAGGAGAGGGTGTTCACGGCCCTAGAGTATGAAGGGTTCACGGCCCAATGTTCTTCGTGTTCTTCGCGTGTTCTTCATGAAAAATAGATTAAATTAACGGGTTTCAATCTAATATAAGAAGATTGAAAGATGTTCTTGAAGTGTTAACAAGATCAAGAAATGATACCTATTAGATCTTGTAAAGAACTAGTGATTATTGCTTGAATATAATGAGAAGGGATGAATATAACATGTTCTTGAGGAGAGAGCTTGTTCTTTGTGTTCTTGGCTGATGATACTTGAGAGAAAATGGCTTGGAATTGTGTTTGAATGTGTAAAAAGTGAAGAAAAATGGGCTGAAATGATTATATATGCGAGGGTTCACGGTCCGAGGGGTTCACGGCCGTGAACCTCGTATATGGTCCGAAGTCGGTTGGCCGAGAAGGGTTTACGGTTGCGAGTTTGCGGCCCGAAGCCGCTCACAGACTCGTTCACGGCCGAAGTGTTCCCGGTCCGAGGTTGGTGTACGGTCCGAAGGAAAAGAAGAAATTGCATGCGAGACTTCTCGGTTTTTAAGTGTTTCTCTTCCAAATTTAACCACAATTATTTTAAGGATTTTTAATAAACAAAGGTTATTATTTTAACCTTAATAAAAAACCCAAAACAATAAAGAAGGCTTTAGTTGACCCAAGTTTGACTTTGGTTGACTACGGTTGACTTTGCAAAGAGAAAATAACGAGATGTTACACATAAGCGTCTTTTTGAAAAGAAAAATAACTTCAGTATTCATAAGTGCTATAGATATCGCGACCCTTCGAATAAATTGAATGAGTGTACTTTCAAGGAAGTTTAAAAAAGAACTGATAATATTTTGCTCAAAAATAAAAAAATATATCAAAAAGGATAACTCTTTAAATTGTCTCCCTGCTGAGTGCTATGAAATTGTTAATACTACAAAATCTTCCATTATCAAACCCACTTCAAAGTAGGTTTTATAAAGTGTTATAATTATTTATAAGTACTGCATGGTTAGGAGCATCTCTGGTATCATGATAGTGAATGATCTACGCATATGACATGATCAAGTCCCCTTAAAAGATTATGTTAAGAAAGATGTAGTCACCCATGGAAGGATGAATTTATGTTGTGCATGACTCTACTTCATGTCATCTCACAGATAACTTTTTTTTCTTTCTTAATAAAAATAATTTAGTGACTCACTAGTGAACTGGGCATTCACTAGTGACCCACTCCTAAAGAAAATCTGGTTAAGATTATCAAGTAATAATATCATATATATATATATATATATATATATATATATACACTCACACACACATACACTGTGCGAACCAGATATGGTTATATATGTCATATGTGTTAGGGTGTATATATATATATATATATATATATATATATATATATATATATATACCCTAACACATACATAACCATATATGGTTCGCATGGTGTGTGTCATCAAATAGACATTTAACACATATTCCAGATAATAAACATTTAATTCACATATAACCTTTCAACATATATTTCATACTTTTAATAAATCCTTGTATTAAAATCATGTTCATAAAGGTAACTATGCACTCACTTAATTGAGGTGGAAGATCCACGAGAAAGCTAGCTCATCGGCTAATACTTCGGATTATCCCTTTTAAATAACCTAAATGCGAATATTATTATGTCAAAGTATTCGTTTTTACAAGGTCATATTAACTATTTACAGATTCATCAACAATCCCAATGAATACTTCAAGTTATAGCTTATAAGGAATAACCAAGTAAGATCATATCGAAGGTAGGATTTGTTTCGTATACAGAGTATAATGTTTGGAGAATCCACTTTAAACACCTCACTAGATCTAGCCTAGACATCACTCCCGTAATTAGATCAATTAGTATTTTGACTTGGAATCATTAATAAATATTATTTATAAATTCATAATATCAACTATAAATATGAATATAATTTACACTTAAAGCATAGTAAGTGCAGCTTAACTTACAATTTTTTCTGACAAAAGTTCGGAAAGTTTGTAGACAGAACTTCAACAACGAACACTTCTTTATGTCGGGCTTTCTATCACTGCAACGCCTTGTTTCTAACACTTCATGACTCCCAAAAGTCTTATTTTTAGAGAGCGAAAGGGTCTCTAGAGTGAGAAACACGTAAGTGAAGGTATGAGAAACAAATGAGCCATTGAAAGCTATTTATAGGTTGTTTTCGAAGGGGGTCTGCCGCACCCTTTGCCAAGCGTGTCGCGCCTCAACGTAAGCGGAAAGGCTCCGTTCCGACGTTGATATGTGGCGCTCAGTGAGTGGGTCGAAGTTGCATTTAGCAGGTAAAATCTTAAATCTTCAGAAAATCATATTTTTTGCATACGAGCTCCGTTTTCGACGTTCTTTATATCCCCGATTTTGTATCGATGAGTACTACAACTTTCATTTAAACTATGTCGGTTCATTCTTATTATGTTTTTAATTTTAGAATCTATGAAGACTACACTCTAAAAGACAATGCAAAATTCATAACTTCTTTATACAAACTTCATTCTCGACGTACTCTATATCGACGATTTCGTATTTACGAGAACTCTGAATTTCGTTTATATTGTTTTGGCTAAACGAAACCAATCTCCATTTCACTTTTTATAATACACATCATTTTGTGGGGTTGAACACGAAACTTTGAAATCATAACTTCCTCATACGAAGTCAAATTATGCATTCTTTATACTCACGGAATCGTCATCACGACTACTACAACTTTTGCTAAGATTATTTTTCCTAAATAATCTTTTATTTTTACATTTTATTTTATCGCTTTAATGATAAATTTTAAAATTAGATTTTCTACAAATATTATAATATTTTTTCTTACAATGTGTATATATTAAATAGATATTTATATAGCTTATAACGCGTATAACAAATAATTATCCTATTCGATGATTTTTAATCATTCAACAAAAGGAATAATTATAACTAAAATCACTTAAAACTTCTAGCCCTAACTTACAGGCGTTACACTAAAACCCTAAAGTTGACCATAAGTAAACCTTAGTCAAAAGTCAATAGTTAAAGTCAATAGTTAAAGTCAACGGTCAAAGTCAACCATCAAGGCGTCGCGTCGTGGCTAACTATTGGTCATGTCGTGGCTACGGGACGACAAAATCGTCGCAGGACTCAGCAAACCACCACATCTTGGCAAGGACTTTGTCACGTCGTGGTAACGTCCTAACAACTTAACCCTAAACTCCAAAGATCTAAAGCTCATATTTAGAACGATTTATGTCATGCATGGATAAAGTTTTCAACTTTATCCGTTTCCTAACCTCTAGCAGTCTAGATCTCAAAGCCTAACACCAAAAGGGACTAGAATGACCTAAAAGGTCCATGTATGGCTGATTTTTTACCAAGCATCCAACTTTATGGGACCTTAAGCTCCATAAACTACCATAATCACCATCTAAGGCCCTGGAGTTGCTTCAAACTCCAATGGTTCTCTGCCAAATACCAAAAAGGAACTCAAAAGCATGAGAAACAGCTCAGTATCGAAAAAGGTTTAAACTTTATACCTTTTGGAGTCCAAAAATTCTTGAAGAATCAACCCTTCAACAGCAACAACTCAAACAACTAGCTTTGAAGACCTTATTCTTCTTCCAAGAGCCTTAAAAAGCCAATAACACACACTAAAACACCAAGAACACACGCACTAGGGTTTTCCTCACGGGGATAGGGACTGGAGGTTAGAGCAAACCCTAATCATAAGGTTGCTTAAATAAAGCTCAAGGCCCGAGACCTAAGGTTTTAAACCCAACCGCCACCACACTGTGGCCAACACTCGACCACGTCATGGTTAAATAAATTATGCATCTAATTTAGTGATGTGGCCGTTTCGTGGTAATCCTCCACCACCACGTTGTAGTCAGCCAAAACTATCAAAACTTTAAGACTTAAAATAATTGACCCAAAAGAATAATATCTGAAAAACTAATGTCATAGAGATAGTAGATTGATGGTTACCTATGTGGGTTGTGGTGGGAATCGATAGGGTGTGGGTGTGGGGGTTAGGACCCACATATTTTATTAAACGATTTTTAATAGGTTCTTAATAAAAATGAATAAAATAATTAAAAAATATAAAGATAAAGTAATCTGGTCATTTCATGTCTTGGAGAGACGAAAACCATAAGAATAAAATATCATAGTGGCATACGAAGTAAAAAACAAAACGTTAAATTATCACAAAACCATAGTAACAATGTCGGTAGTTTACTCTAAATTTTAATATCAAAACCATGAATATTATTTTTCGGTTATTGTTATAAAAGTCTTATTATATTGGTATAGTGTAACACCATGTTTCGAGTCATTTCTTAATTTGGGGTCGTGACACGAAGATCAATGATCATAAGGCTGCGAGCTTTGAGGAAAGAGGGGTTTAGACCCATTTGGATGCGGGTAATATTGGTTATGTTATCTAAGAGTTCGGTTTGCGCTTTGGAGCCCCAGAGTATAATGGTAAAATTGATGCTTCAAACTTTTCATGAATTAAGGATTTAAGTTCGGAAGGTTTTAAGTTAAATGAGAGTTGATAGGATTGTAGAACTTTTCATTACCTTTCCGAGCATATGAAGAATGCCGAAAAAGGATTAGAGACGCGGAAGTTGTGACCATTAGAAGTTATGAAAATTTTGGGTTAAGTCGAGTACGTTGGACGTACAAGGCGTACTGGGCAGGACTGATCGCGGATGACAACCTGGTACATTAGGCGTACGTGAACCATACTCAAACCCTAATTTTGGGTATTGGACCCGATTTAAAGGCCTTAACTCATTTCTAACCCTCTGTACCTTCAGCCTCCACCCTCCTCAGTTGTTCCCTCGAAACCCTAGCCTCATTTGAAATATTATTGAGCCTTTGAGTGAGTTTGGTGGGTTTTTGGTGCATTTGGAAGAAGAAGAACCCATTGGAGAAGTGTTGGTTGTCTTGGAACTTGTAGATCCAGGCCTTGTTCACGTTGATCTATTTTCTAGAGTTACAAAGCTTCAAACTTGATGGTTCTTTGATGTATATCTTGACTTAAGTCATGTTATGAGCATGTTTTGGTCCCATGACTTGGATCTTATGTGTAGAAGTTACTCCAAAACCTTTGAGCCCTATTTCTAGTCATTTTGATGTCATTAAGTTATAAAAATCAGAGCTTGATGATTAAACATCTTCCATGCATGATTTAGTGGCCTTTTGGTGAAGTTATGAATTTAGGTCTTTGGTTTGGGCCCCATTAAGCCATGAAAAGTCATAAAGTCAGGAATTTTATGACTTAAGATATCCTTTAGAGGTTAGATCTGTGATTTGGACGATTTGTTCTTAAGCATTAACTGCCAAAAGTGAGAATTGACCATCAATGGAGTACGTTGGGCGTATGTATGCGTACACTCAATGTAGTGCATTGATTTCCTGATTTCCTTGATGTGATGGTTTGTATGATGGGCTTCGTCATGTAGTACACGGGGTGTACTCGCGAGATACACTTATGGGCCATTTTTGGACTTTGGTTCGTTTGGGTTTCGGGCCATGTATTGTTGGGTCAGGTATAGGAAGGGTAAAATGGTATTTTACCCTTAGTATTATGGAATAAGAATGGGACCATGGATTTCGGGTTATTACCCTAATTTTTGATTTGGAATGATTATAGATATGTTCAGTGTGAGAAGTCGTGGTAGCAATAGCGAGTGTGTGATTTGTTGACATCGGACTGAGGTGAGTTTTCTTACTATACTGTAGGACACTAGGGTCGTATGTGCTTGTTGTCTTTGTGCTCTTGTTGTATGACTATATGCTTGTTTACTATATATATGTGGGGTGAAATAGACCCGGGGGTGAAATAAACTCATACGGTTGAAAAATACCGATTCAGTTGAAATAGACTAAGGGTGAAATAGACCCCGGGGTGAAATAGACCTGGTACAACCTTGATTTGACATTTGAGTTGAAACATACTCGGGGGTGAAATAGAACCGGGGGTGAAATAGAACCGGGGATGAAATAGACCCGGTACAGCCTTGAGCTGAGGTATATGTATGGTATGCGGTATTTTGGGGAACTCACTAAGATTTGTGCTTATGGTTTATGTTTATGGTTTCAGGTATTTCCGGTTCGGAAGGGAAGGGCCCGACATGACTGCACAGCATCCCCCAACGCTTTCTGCATTGACTATTTATGTTTTCACTCTGATGTTTAAATAATATAATCACTTTGTTTAGTTTCGGAACAACTCGATGTATGGATTTAAGTGTTATTAAAATGAAAATTTTTATATGAGATTTGGGACATTACAAGTTGGTATCAGAGCCTTGTTTTGAGGGATTCGAGCACACTCACGAGTGTGTCTGAATTGAAACTAAGGAATTGGTAACATTTTTCAAAAGAAAATAAGTTTTCTAAATGATGTCTCTTAAAGAAAAAGGGGGTGTGATGTGTGCAATCAGCCGAGCTCAAGTAAGTGATTCCTAGAATACCCATACATGATGTTATGCTATATGTTATGAGAATTGAATAATAGATTAGGGCTAAGGATCTGCTCTGGATTGCATGATAGAATGCTAGGAGAGATGCCTTTGTTGGTTGAGCTTTTAGAAGCGCATGTTAGAATGTATTTCTAATGTTAGATAGATTGGCCTGATATGTGATGCCTTTTAGCCTAAGAGGAATTGGATGTTATATTATATTTGGAATCTTTATTGGTATCAAGTGAGCTTGAGATTTTCTTGGTTTGGTTTGTGGCTTGGAGTTTTACTGAACGAATGTTTCTTGCTTTGTGCTTTGTGGGACTCTTGATGATGTGAATTAATAATTAAATGAATATGTTAAGTCACATGCTGCATAGTTAAATAATCTCAGAGTGATTGATTTGACCCTACTGCACAGCCCTCGTCTGAGGCTAACCATTGTAGGGATGAGTCTTTTAGTCTAAGGATTATCTAAGCTTTGTGGCATGTGATTGTGTTCATGAAGTAGATAGCTGACATTAGTGTGAGTTTTTCAACAGTTGATGGCAGGGCGGGTTCGGGAAGCTAGGAGAGCCTAGGAGGTGTTTTAGTAAGTATGGATGCGCTTTTTAGTGAGTACTTGGAGTACCAATTTAAGAAGGACACTTGGAGGATTCGGGCTAATTCTTGAGGAAAGTATAGATAGGTGTAGAAGGTAGTATTGGGCTCGTACTACTGAAAGCACATGATTCATACTCGGATCAAGGAAAGTCACGGAGAATCTAGGAAGCCTAGAAGATGAGGATTCTTGGGTATGTTTTGATCATTTTTGTGGTTGCTTTTCAGTATCACGATTAGCAGTAATGAAGGAGGTTCTGGTTCAGGTTTAGGCTCGGGTGTTGAGCCGATTAATGAGAGGATAGGCGAATTTGTTATGACAAATATTACTCGTGGTATTTTGTAAGCGACTCCTGTGATGTTTGGTTGAGAGTCCTGGGGCTTTTTGGGCCGAGATTGCAGCAGGACAGTTGGGGGATCGAACTCTCTCTCTCATCGGGAGTTCATGGCTCGTGGTACCCCAGAGTTCTTTAGGGAGGGGGATCCTATTGCTAGCCTTTACTCAGAGGGATTGAAGGTGGGATTTGCATCATGCCTTCAGGGGGATCGATTCCGCAATCGGATTGTCAGTGAGGTTTCTTGGACCTTATAAGAGGAACTGCCTTGCACTATTAGTCGTATCTCTAACAGGTTGGTTGCCAAGTTCTAGGATCAGATTTCAGCCTGTCAGGCTACTGATGGGATTGTCGGGGTGACTCGGGAGTAGGAGCTTGGTTTGGAGAGGCAACTGGGAAAGAGCAAGCGGACTAATGGTCCAACTCTACTAATACCATCTAAGCAGCTTGATGTTGCCATTCCTAGTGATCGTGTCCATCGGGGCCACAACATTCTCGCTAAGGGTGGAGGTGTTGGATATGGTGTCTAAGTCCATAACTTATTTGGTATATACTTGACCCGACCCGGCATGGTCCATTTGGGTTGCACTTCACTCGAACTATTTATATGGATAATATTATGAGAATAGTATGTTTATGATTTATTAATATATTATAAGTTATAATATATTAATATGAAATCGTATTATTTAACTAGTATTGATCTTAAATTAATTATGAATTAATTTAGTGATAAAAAAAGGTGACTAATTAAACATGGGCTATTATATTTATATGGTGTGGGCTAACACTCATTAGGAAATGGTTTAAGCTTGCATGGGAGTCCATGGATGATCCATGGAGCTTTTAACCCATGGATCCTTGGAAAGGAAAAGACATGGGTTATTAGGGTTTACATGGTTCATAACCCTAATCATCTACACTATATAAAGAGGCTTGTGATGCTTGAAATGGCACTATGTGTGTGTGTGCATAAGAGTGGCCGATTTCTAGAGAAAATATATTCTCTCATAAAGTTTTCCAAGTTTGTGGTGATTTGTGATTTCCATTTGAGGCATTCACATTATTGGTGCTTGGCTCTCAAACTCCTAAAGAATCAACTCACTACTAAAGGTATGTAATTCTTCTAGTATCTTTTATGGTTAAAAGTACCCCATGCCATGCTAGATAGGTTATAAACCTTGGAAAAATTATTTTGCATGTATCTTAGTCAAACATAGATCCAAGGTTTCTAGGGTTGCATGTACACCATAGGAGTGT
Source organism: Lactuca virosa (assembly GCF_052849685.1). Classification (NCBI taxonomy): domain Eukaryota; kingdom Viridiplantae; phylum Streptophyta; class Magnoliopsida; order Asterales; family Asteraceae; genus Lactuca; species Lactuca virosa. The sequence continues at coordinate 159,467,615 of NC_136429.1, forward strand.
TAGAATGCTCAAAATCCAACAGTGGTATCAGAGCATGGGCTTGTGTGTTTGATACTTGATGCAAAATTGTGAAAAAAACTTGTTTTTATGCATTCTGAAGCATGAACTCGCCGAGTCCATGGGGGGACTCGACGAGTCCATGACCAAATTCATCCTACTCGACGAGTAGGCTCTTGCACTCGACGAGTAGGAGCCCCTGAGTGTAGTTTTTCGAGTTTTGCTGTTGGAAATGGACTAGAAACATTACCCTAAACTGTTTTGGTGTTATAAAACTTGTTTTAGATGGTGTAATGTTTGTGCTAATCCATTCAAAATGGCCAATATCAAAATTCCATGTTTATATGTGTTCATATGTTCTTGAAGTTTTGATATGATATTCATGTTCTTATGAATTATTGTTAGATCATAGGAATTACTTGCTAAATTGTTTATTAATTAATTCTTGATCATTTATGTGTTTTAATGGAGTCCATAATTTGTCATCAAGTTATGGATTTCCAAAGGTCACTTTCTTTTATGCACATTTAAAACACATAAGTTACATAAAAATGAAGAGTCTTCATTTTTATGAACCATTAACTCATAAGTTATGAAATGAAAAGTTTTGAATAGCTTCAAAACTTGCCCTCAAGTTTTGGAATTTGTAAAGTTGAACACACTTTAATATACTTTAATTCCAACCCTTAGAGTTTTAAAAGTTAAAATTCAACCCTTATACTATTTATAACATTAATGGTTAATAATTATATATATGTATAAGATCAAGTCGTTTTACCGTTAGTAGGCCTCATTCACGAAGCCGGTCTATAAGGGGGTATAAGGTTGTTGCCTATAAAATGGCAGCTTAATGTGTGTCCACTCTCACCCACCGCTTCCTTGATCGGTGGAGGGTCGTTAGCCGAACGGGTAGGACAATGACTTTAATTCTCATTAAAAGTATAATGATTATTATAAAGTAACTAAATGTTTTATAAATTCTCAATATTAGTTACTTTAGGAAAATGTGAAATGGTGCTAACCCATGAAATTCACACTTTGTACCTTACCAAGTCGTTGGTGGAGCGTGTGTGGTTAACCGGCACACTAACTTGGACTAGTAAGGATTACAAAGGGTGACTTAATGTTTATCATAGATCGGTGGAGTGTGTGTGGTTAACCGGCACATCGATTAGGTGATAATATTAAGGGTACCAAGTGAATTTGCATGGTTATTCACACCTTGTTTTGTGATCCTCGGCATCCCAGTCACAAAACCTGAAGGGCACACTCGAGATTGAAACATGCCATTGAAAAGTTCAATTAATCTCAAAAGAATATAGGAATTTCAAACCAATTAAACCTAATAATTCATTTCATTTTCATGGTGGAAATTGGTGAATCGTCATTCACCTACCTTCAAATATGTTATAGCTTAGATTACGGCATCCCTCTTCTAAGTTATAATATATTGTGTTGGATCCTAGCCTTAATATTACATTTGGGTGTCTTATTAAGGACTCTATTTATATCTAATCTAAACTTCTTTTCTTCTTTTCAGATGTCTTCCAACAACAATGCTTCGGGCTCTAACCCTACTGACTCCTTCTCTCTCATGAACCTTTGTGGGAGAGTCATCTTTGATGGTTCCAACTTCATGGATTGGATCCGGAACATCAGGATGGTTACTCGTTACGAGGACAAGGAATATGTCCTCGATAAGGAGCTAAAGGATCTTGATGAGTCTACTGCTACTCCTGAGGAGATAGCTGAATTCAGGACGCATGAGAGAGATGCCACTAAAGTGGCATGCATCATGATGGCCACGATGACAGCCGAGCTCCAAAAGTCCTATGAGGACTATTACCCTTTTGAGATGCACCAGGACTTGATGGAAAGGTACCACCAGAGTGCTCGTCAAGAGCGGTATGAAATAATCTCCTCCATGATAACAACCCGAATGAAGGATGGTGAACCCATCACGGGCCACATGCAGAAAATGCAAAGGCATGTGGACCGTTTGCAGAAATTGAATGTGAACTTCCCTGAGGAGTTGGCAATTGACATCATTTTGCACTCCCTACCCCCGTGTTATGATCAATTCTGCATGACATACCACATGAACAAGGAGGAATTTACACTCAGCAAGCTTCAGGGACTTCTGAATACCGCTGAAAGTGGTCTTAAAGGTAAGTCGGTTGTTACTACTCCTACTCCTACAGCTACCCCTGTTTTGGCTATTGGGCAAGGCAAAGGAAAGAAGAGGAAGACCCCTTCGAAGGGTACCAAGGGAAAGTCTCTTGAAGGCTCCTCATCTGGAACCAAAAGTGGTTCTATCACTCCTTCTGTCATCCCTAAGGATGCTGATTGCTTCTACTGTCAGAATAAGGGGCACTGGAAGCGAAACTGCCCTAAGTACTTGCAGGATGTCAAGGATGGGAAAGTGAAACCATCCCATGCAGGTATTTACACTATATTGTCTAATAACTCACCATATTCTAATTCTTGGGTGCTTGATACATGATGTGGTATTCACATATGTTCTGATTTGCAGGGCCTAAGAAGAAGTGAGGATGTGGAGCACGGGAAGATATACCTGATCATGGGGAATAGGAAGGCTTCACCTGTTTCCAAGATTGGAGTTTATACTTTGTTGCTAAGTAGTGGGTTAAAGTTAGATTTGAATAAATGTGTGTACTCGTCAGAAATGGCGAGAAATATTATTTCTTTTCATGCTTTGTACAAACAAGGGTTTACCTTTTCTTTTGATAATGAATGTGGTGGAATAAATGCTTTCTTTAATAATGTTCTTTATTTTAAAGCATTACCTTGTGATGGTGTGTATGAAGCTGTGTCGGTTGTATATAACTTAGGAAATAATGTGTTGTGTATTGATTCTTCTACTAGCTTGGATAAAGCATCATTGTGGCATTGTCGTCTTGGACATGTAAGCAAGAAACGCATAGGCCAGCTCCAAAAGGATGGAGTCTTGGAGCCGTTCGACCTTAAGTCGGATGATAGTTGTGAATCTTGTCTACTTGGAAAAATGACAAAATCACCCTTCACTAGTACTTGTGCAAGGGGTGAGGGTTTGTTGGACCTTATACATACTGATGTATGTGGACCATTCAAAATCGCCACAAGGGATGCAAATCGCTATTATGTGACTTTTATTGATGATTTTAGTAGATATGGTTATGTCTACTTAATCAAACATAAGTCAGAAACTTTTGAAAGGTTTAGAGAGTTTAAACATGAAGTAGAAAAGCAGGAACATTAAGATGCTTCGATCCTATCGAGGTGGTGAGTATCTTAGCACTGAGTTCCTCGACTATCTCAAGGAGTGTGGGACTGTCTCACAACTGACACCTCCCAGGACACCATAGTTGAATGGTGTGGCTGAGAGGCGTAATCGAACCTTGTTGGACATGGTTCGCTCTATGATGAGTCGAGCTTCGCTACCAATCTCTTTTTGGGGGTATGCCTTAGAGATTGCCGCCCACATCCTTAATCTAGTCCCTACAAAGAAGGTTGCAAAAACACCTCATGAGATGTGGACTGGGAAAGTTCCCAACTTGGACCACATCAAAATTTGGGGTTGCCAGGCTTTCGTGAGGCGTGAGACTCATGATAAGTTCGAACCCCGAAGTGAAAGGTGTATTTTCATCGGCTACCCACAGAAATCATTTGGTTACCTCTTCTACAGACCTAGTGAGAATGTGGTCTTTGTGGCAAGGAGAGGGATATTTCGAGAGCGAGAATTTATAAGCCAAGGAGACAGTGGGAGGCAAATTGACCTTGAAGAAATTCAAGAGTCAATTGGTGAAGGAACCTCAGACACTAGCAATCAACCTGAGGAGGAAACTCCTATTGAGCCAGCTGACGAGTCTGTACCTCCGAGGCGTTCCACAAGGGTTAGGAACACACTTGAGTTTTATTATGGATTTCATATTACTACGGAAGGTGATACATTTATCAGTGATAGTACACTGGTAAATCTGGATGAACCTAACAGTGTTAAGGAAACCATGGCATGCCCGGAGTCTGCTGAATGGAAGGAGGCTATGGACAGCGAGATACAGTCCATGTATGACAATAAAGGTTGGAGCTTGGTTGACAATGTACCAGGCCGTAAGACAGTCGGGTGCAAATGGATCTTCAAGAAGAAGACCGATATGGATGGAAAAGTGCACACTTATAAGGCGCGACTGGTTGCAAAGGGTTTTACTCAAACTCATGGTATTGACTATGATGAAACCTTCTCGCCAGTAGCGAAGATTAAGTCTATTAGAGTTATGATAGCCATTGCTGCATTTCATGATTATGAAATATGGCAAATGGATGTCAAAACCGCTTTCCTTAATGGGAAGCTGGCTGAGGATGTTTACATGAGTCAGCCAGAGGGTTTTGTCAGTGCAGAATACCCTAATGGAGTGTGCAAGCTTGAGAAATCCATTTATGGATTGAAACAAGCATCTCGCAGCTAGAATCTTTGTTTCGATGAAAAGGTCAAAGAGTTTGGCTTCTCGATAAGTGAACATGAAGCTGGCTGAGGATGTTTACATGAGTCAGCCAGAGGGTTTTGTCAGTGCAGAATACCCTAATGGAGTGTGCAAGCTTGAGAAATCCATTTATTGATTGAAACAAGCATCTCGCAGCTGGAATCTTTGTTTCGATGAAAAGGTCAAAGAGTTTGGCTTCTCGATAAGTGAAGATGAGTCTTGCGTGTATGTCAGAGCTAGTGGGAGTATAGTCAGTATTTTGGTACTGTATGTGGATGACATACTACTCATAGGAAATGACATCCCAACCTTGCAGGAGGTTAAGTCCTGGCTTGGGAAGTGCTTTGCTATGAAGGACCTTGAGGAAGCTGCCTATATCCTAGGGATAAGGATATTAAGATAAAGGAGTAAAAGACTAATTGGACTTAGTCAGAGTACTTACTTGGATAAGGTGTTGAAAAGGTTCAACATGCAGGATTCCAAGAAAGGAGAGTTACATATCCAAAGCAATGCCAAGCTGAGTAAGACTCAGAGTCCAAGTATAGAGGCTGAGATAGCTGAGATGAGTCGACTACCATATGCTTCCGTTGTTGGCTCGATCATGTATGCTATGACTTGTACCCGCCCTGATGTGGCCTTTGCTTTGAGCATGGTCAGCAGATATCAAGGGAACCCTGGCAAGGCTCACTGGACTGCGGTAAATAATACTCTCAAGTACCTGCGGAGGACTAAGGATTGGATCCTTACCCTTAGTGGGAGTGATAACTTGAGGGTAGTAGGGTATAGTGATGCTAGTTTTCAGACTGATAGGGATAACTTACGCTCTCATTCGGGCTGGGTCTTTACCCTAAATGGAGGGGCAATCACTTGGAAGAGTTCCAAGCAGGAGACGGTAGCTGGTTCGACTTGTGAATCAGAGTACATAGCAGCGAGTGAAGCAGCGAAGGAGGCGATATGGCTGAAGAACTTCATCGGAGACCTTGGAGTTGTACCAGCTATTAAGGAGCCTATGGAGATTTTCTGTGACAGCAATAGTGCGGTTGCCTTAGCCAAGGAACCAAGAGATCATGGCAGATCCCGACACATTGACAGAAAATATCACTTCATAAGACACAAGATATAAAAAGGACTCCTCGTGGAAAAGAGGGTATCGTCGGATGAGAACCCTGCGGATCCCCTTACGAAGGGACTGACGAGGGTTAGGCATTTGCAGCATGCGAGACGCATCGGGCTGAGGGACGATATTAGTTTTACAGATTAGATAGTTTTTACTGAAACTTGTAATATGTAATCGACGTTTGATGATGAATAAAAGTTGTGATTTATTTATGAGTAAGGTGTTGCTATCATTATCAATTATTTACTATTGTTTCAGCTTTGCATGTTTTGACTTCCAGAATAATAAATTTATTCAAATTCTCCACAGTCGGTCATATGTCGGAAGTAGGTATGAATCAAGACTGTCATGAATTGGGATTGTAGATGACTAAATGTGTTTAGACATAGCAATGGTTGCTACAACATTCATGAGTGCTCATAAGTTATGAGTATTGGAATAAACCCACGCTCACTTGTATCACTTCATGGAATTTATCTCGAGTGATCGTGAGACGGTAATATCATATAAGTCTTCAAACCTAGAGATATGACTTGTTGCCTATGAGTTGGTTATACATTGATTGTACGTAAACGCATTGGTAACTGGATGTTATAAAACGTGCCTTTGTGTATGATTCAACAAGTAGTAGAACAAGCATATGAGTCGAAGTTTATATGTTCCTTCTTGGATTAGAAGCGATATCTGGGCCCCTCGATAATTTTGTTTTGACCTATGTACCGGGCCCGGTCAGAACTAAATTGATGTGTTCGATTAAGTTCTTTGTCAAACAAATCGGAAATCGGGAAACAAACTGCTGGACAATAAGTAAGACATTGTTCCATGTATATTTCCGGCCGATATCATGAGAACAGAGGATTATATGATCACTTATCTAAAATGGCGCTTCATAGTTCAACAGAGCTTTCGAGAGCTACGATTGTCGGTTGGTTCCTGAAGTTATATAGGCAAATACAGTTATTAGACTTATCCAAGTGGGAGACTGTTGGATATGGTGTCTAAGTCCATAACTTATTTGGTATATACTTGACCCGACCCGGCATGGTCCATTTGGGTTGCACTTCACCCAAACTATTTATATGGATAATATTATGAGAATAGTATGTTTATGATTTATTAATATATTATAAGTTATAATATATTAATATGAAATCGTATTATTTAATTAGTATTGATCTTAAATTAATTATGAATTAATTTAGTGATAAAAAAGGTGACTAATTAAACATGGGCTATTATATTTATATGGTGTGGGCTAACACTCATTAGGAAATGGGCTAAGCTTGCATGGGAGTCCATGGATGATCCATGGAGCTTTTAACCCATGGATCCTTGGAAAGGAAAAGACATGGGTTATTAGGGTTTACATGGTTCATAACCCTAATCATCTACACTATATAAAGAGGCTTGTGATGCTTGAAATGACACTATGTGTGTGTGTGCATAAGAGTGGCCGATTTCTAGAGCAAATATATTCTCTCATAAAGTTTTCCAAGTTTGTGGTGTTTTGTGATTTCCATTTGAGGCATTCACATTATTGGTGCTTGGCTCTCAAACTCCTAAAGAATCAACTCACTACTAAAGGTAAGTAATTCTTCTAGTTTCTTTTATGGTTAAAAGTACCCCATGCCATGCTAGATAGGTTATAAACCTTGGAAAAATTATTTTGCATGTATCTTAGTCAAACATAGATCCAAGGTTTCTAGGGTTGCATGTACACCATAGGAGTGTTAGAATGCTCAAAACTCAACAGTGGTATCAGAGCATAGGCTTGTTTGTTTGATACTTGATGCAAAATTGTGAAAAAAACTCGTTTTTATGCATTCTGAAGCATGAACTCACCGAGTCCATGGGGGGACTCGACGAGTCCATGACCAAATTCATCCTACTCGACGAGTAGGCTCTTGCACTCGACGAGTAGGAGCCCCTGAGTGCAATTTTTCGAGTTTTGCTGTTGGAAATGGACTAGAAACATTAACCTAAACTGTTTTGGTGTTATAAAACTTGTTTTAGATGGTGTAATGTTTGTTCTAATCCATTTACAATTGCCAATATCAAAATTCCATGTTTATATGTGTTCATATGTTCTTGAAGTTTTGATATGATATTCATGTTCTTATGAATTATTGTTAGATCATAGGAATTACTTGCTAAATTGTTTATTAATTAATTCTTGATCATTTATGTGTTTTAATGGAGTCCATAATTTGTCCTCAAGTTATGGATTTCCAAAGGTCACTTTCTTTTATGCACATTTAAAACACATAAGTTACATAAAAATGAAGAGTCTTCATTTTTATGAACCATTAATTCATAAGTTATGAAATGAAAAGTTTTGAATAGCTTCAAAACTTGCCCTCAAGTTTTGGAATTTGTAAAGTTGCACACACTTTAATATACTTTAATTCCAACCCTTAGAGTTTTAAAAGTTAAAATTCAACCCTTATACTATTTATAACATTAATATGATAAATTTAACACAATGAGCCATAAGGAGCTGCAACGTGAGTTCATTTGATAATTTGAAATTTGTGATGGTTGAGATCTTTCATGGTTGAGAGGAGTAAGGGATTGGTCAGAACGTGAGTTAAAGGGATTTGCAGCCAAGTTCATGTTTTCGGAGTTGTGAGTGTGGTCATCGCATCAGAAGCTTTTAGGAAAAGATCTCATGGAAGCTGGTTGTTCCCTTCTGGGACAACGAAGTCATAATTCAAGAGCACTTGTGTTGCTCAGGATGGATGTCAGTTGATTGTTGACAGCCTTTATATTAATTGCTACTGCCAGTAGGGTAAGAACAGTAGTGAACCATCACTCCAGAGTGTGGGTGATGAATTGACCACACGAGTTTGTTAAGATTATGTGATTGTCAAGAAGATTTAAATGGACTTTGTTAGAGATGCTTTAAGTACATCGATTTTTTTTTTGGCAAGTGGGTAGTTGGATTGGTGATCTGTCCATTTCGATCAAGGATTATAGTTCTTGGTCACCAGCTGAAGTGGCTCAAGGATTTGAAATTGTATCACGGGAAGTGCTATGGGTAGCGAATCGTTTAATTTGGTATAAGGTGTGGATACCCTAGCTTGTATGGTCTTGGAATCCTAGTTCTTGGAAGCTTGGGATGATAGGAGTGGAATAGTATGGTTGTGACATGGTTCGGAAGTCCATCGTTTATAGGGTTGATAGTGTGCAGTTCAATCCAAGAGGGGGAGAACCGTTTGGATTATTGGGAATGATTTCAGGTGTGAAACAAGGAGGAATTTTATACCTCAGGTAAGTGGAGAGACAGTTCTAATTGCGGTATGGATTGAGATTTACATAAGGAATGAGGATTAAGGTGGAGGTATTGTGTTAGAGCATCTCTGTTTGTTCTTGTCTGATAAAGGCTCTGGGGTTCGAAGCATAACCCGAACACCTGATCAGGGTATAGTTGGATGCGGGTTTGACTCATGATGATTAGGGTAGGTATGGTAGATGGACGTTAAGACCATGGGTTGGCTCCAAGGCATTTATGGAAATGTTGTAAGACTGTGTGGGTAGTTGTACCATACACAAGGTTGATAGGCTATTAGGGAAGTGTTGTAAGTCTGTGATGGAGTCGTAGCATTCACCACGATAAGATAGGCCATTACAGGAGTGGTTGTTGGGCTGTAGGAGGATCACATCGCGTTTATGGGGAAATTCATACCGTTATAGTTGGTTGATCACCCCTTGTTGGGAGTAAGGGTTATTGCAGCTGTGTCGATATTCTAGGCTTGTATAGCCCCAGGTGGGTAAGACCCGTGGGCGAGGCCCATTCGAGCATGTAGACTGAGTAAGACCCGTAGGCGAGGCTCGTTTAGTTATGACAGTATGGGTGAACGCATGTAGAAATTGGTCCAATTATGGTGTTAGATCACGCTTAGAAAATGATGACCCTGTTTCGAGTCGTTTTTTAATTCGGGGCCGTGACCCAAAGATCAATGATCATAAGGCTTCGGGCTTTGAAGAAAGAGGGGTTTGGTCCCATTTAGATGTGGGTAATATACGTTATGTTATCCAATAGTTTGGTTTGATCTTTGGAACCCCAGGGTATATTGGTAGAAGTGATGCTTCAGACTTTTCATGAATTACGGATTTAATTTTGGAAGGTTTTAAGTCAAAGGAGAGTTGATAGGATTGTAGGGCTTTTCATTACCTTTCCGAGCATATAAAGGAACGCCGAAAATGGATTAGGGACACGGAAGTTGTGACCGTTAGAAGTTACGAGAATTTTGGGTTAATCCGAGTACATTGAGCGTACAGGGCGTACGCGGGGCCTACTGAGCAGGATTGATCGTGGAGGACAACGTAGTATGTTGGGCATACCAGGAGTACGTAGGGCATACGCGACCTAGACTCAAACCCTAATTTTGAGTCTTGGACCCTATTTAAAGGCCTTAACTCATTTCCAACCATCCTTACCTTCAACCTCCACCCTCCTAAGTTGTTCCCTCGAAACCCTACCCACATTTGAAAAATTATTGAGCCTTTGAGTGATTTTGGTGGGTTTTTGGTGCATTTGGAAGAAGAAGAACTCATTGGAGAAGTGTTGGTTGTCTTGGAACTTGTAGATCTAGGCCTTGTTCACCTTGATCTATCTTCTGGAGGTACAAAGCTTCAAACTTGATGGTTCTTTGATGTATATCTAGACTTAGGTCATGTTATGAGCATGTTTTGGTCCCATGATTTGGATCTTGTGAGTAGAAGTTACTCCATAACCTTTGAGCCCCATTTCTAGTCATTTTGATGTCATTAAGTTATAAAAATCGGAGTTTGCTGAGTAAACATCGTCCATGCATGAGTTAGTGGCCTTTTGGTGAAATTATGAATTTAGGGTTGTGGTTTGGAAGCCATTAAGCCATGCAAAGTCATAAAGTCGGGAAATTTATGACTTAAGACATCGCTTAGAGGTTAGATCTGTGATTTGGACGATTTGGTCTTAAGCATTAAGTGCTAAAAATGAGAATTAACCATCAAGGGAGTACGTTCGGCGTACGTATGCATACACTCAGTATAGTGCATTGATTTCTCGATTTCCCTATTGTTAAGGGTTATACGTTGGGCTTCAGCACGCAGTACGTCAGGGCGTACTTGCAAGATACACTTATGGGTTATTTTTGGACTTTTGGTCGTTTGGGTTTTGGGCCATGTATTATTGGGTCAGGAATGGGAAGTGTAACATGGTCTTTTACCCTTAGTATGATGGAATAAGAGTGGGACCATGGATTTCGGTTTATTACCCTAATTGATTTGGATTGATCTAGTATATGTTCAGTGTGAGAAGCTGTACTAGCAGCAACGAGTGTGTGATTTGTTGACATTAGATTGAGGTGAGTTTGCTCACTATATTGTAGCACAATAGGGTCGTATTTGCTTGTTGTCTTTGTGACTCTTGTTATATGTGTGTTTGCTATATGTATATGGGGTGAAATAGACCCGTATGGTCGGAAAATACCGATTGAGTTGAAATAGACTCGGGGTGAAATAGACATGCGGGTGAAATAGACCCGGTACAGCCTTGAGCTGAGATTTGAGTTGAAATAGACTCGGGGTGAAATAGACCCGATACAACCTTGAGCTGACTATATGTATGGTATGCGGTATTTTGGGAAACTCACTAAGCTTTGTACTTATTGTTTATGTTTATGGTTTCAGGTATTTCCTGTTCGAAAGGGAAGGATCCGACGTGACTGCACATCATCCTCCAGTGCTTTCCGCATTGACTATTTATTGTGTTACTCTGATGTTTAAATAATATAATCACTTTGTTTGGTTTTGGAACAACTCGATGTATGGCTTTAAGTGTTGTTAAAATGAAAATATTTCTATGAGATTTGGGACGTTACATCTAATTTATGGAAAAGACAAAATTTTAATTTTTGGACAGAGATGTTCGATTACCGGAAAAAAAAATTAAGTCCTTTTGTCCAATTTCTCATTTTAACCGGTAATTGAGACTTTTCCGTTAAAAATGTAAGGATTTTTTCCTTAATTTGGTCAACATATTAGGATTTTGCTAAATATACCCAAATATCATAATATGTAAATTCTTATCCAAAAACAACCTCCTCGTTTATATCGGTCATTCATTTTCTCTTTATGTATGTTTAATTTTGGAAAATATAGTTCATTTGTTTTGAGTTTAAACAAAATCAACAACAATTGCGTAGAGGAATAAACTCGTCTTGGTGGTTCAAAGTTCATTGAAAATTCCAGCACTTTGGCTACTCAATAGCCCATCATTATCTCCAACATCATGCATACAGTTTTGTTGTAATGAATTTATGGTAATCAATTCATGTAAAATCATAATGTATGTTGCATGTGTTCATTTGTTTTGTTCTTTTTTTAGGTAAAAACGAGCAGCTCGATAAAAGACCCCACACGTTTATTAAATTGATATCAACTATTAAGTTTGATGATGTTGATTTTAGCTGCATGCTCAAATTATAGGACTTGTTGAAGTTCTAATGAAAAATGTGTGTTATTATATAGTGGTGATTTTCATAAATACTCATTATATTTTAAATGTACATAGTTGTGTTACTATATTGGTGGGTTATCTTCATAAAAGTCTTAAACTCCAAAGTAATAAATTATATCTTCCAATCTTAAACGTACGTAAAGAGAAAACAAACAAAAAAAAAAAGATAAGTATAAACAAGCGGATTGTTTTTGGATAATAATTTATATATTATTATATGGTGTTATCTTAGAAAAGTCCGAATACTTTCACCAAACTAACAAAAAAATCCTTATGTTTTTTTAACGAAAAAGATCAGATTACCACCAAAAATATATAAAATCCGACAACTATATTGATTTAAATTGTTTACTTGGTAAATGGAACTTTTTTTGTTCAAAAATAAATTCTAAGACTTTCTAGTTTCTATAAACAAAGCAAAAAATTTAAGACTTCTCTAACAATAACCTTATTATTTCCTAAAAAAGTGATTGTAAATTGTTTCTAAAAATGTTGAATAATATAAGACTACAGGGTCCGCAGCGGGAAGGAAGAGCGGGAAGTGTTCCCGCACATAGGAACACAACATCGGCCCTCCGGGAATGGGGGTGCAGGATAGGAGTGGGGGAAAGAGACTCTGCATTCTCTCTCCTGTTTTGTTTGGTCAGGCCTTTTTTATGTTTTTTTTTTAGTTTTTTATTATTTATTAAATTATATACGTATAAAAAAATTATAAAAAAATATATCAAAATTCATGGTTTTTAATTCCATACAAAATGAGTATAATATTTGTATTATATATATATATATATATATATATATATATATATATATATATATATATATATATATATAAGTGAATGAAGTTTTCCACACACACCCTGACTTTTAATGAGGGAAAGAAAAGTGATGGAAATGATGACGTGGAAGACAAAAGTGAGGGAAGCTTCCCGCACGCACCCTCCGACAATGTTTTAAAAACCAGTTTGAACCGGCCGGTTGAACCAGTTTGACCGGGAACCGGGGGAGAGAGCAGTTCAGCTATCACCGGTTTTATATCAATTTCTGAACCGGATTGAACAGGCCGGTTTTTAGAAAAACTCGGTTGAACCGGTCAAAATAAATCGGTTAAACCGAATAAAAACACATGGGAAAGAACCATTTGCATAATAAACTTTGGTGATTTTTTTCAAATCTATTTAGTTTTCTTTAAATAAAAACATATGGTAAATGTTATAAAGTTTTTTGATGTATGTGTATTCATCGAAAACTATATTTTGTTTCGGTATTATATTTTATTTTATTTTTGACGTATATGGATTGATGTAAAACACTAATACTTATGGTTATGTGTTATTTTAATGTATTTGGATTGATCTACAACTTATTTTTATGTATATTTTTAATGTTTGAACTAGTAAACGTCAAATTCATGATTTATATATGTATGTATGTGTAGGAAAATAAGAAAAAACATGAAAAATATAGAAACCGATTGACCCGGTGGTCGGTTAAACCGGTTGAACCAAGAACCGATCAACATACCGGTTCAACTAAAAAACCGGTTTTTAAAACATTGCCCTCCGATTTAAGAGAAATTAAATTGCCTCCTACCTTCTATGCCTACAAATATTTCTACACACTAACATTATGACACGTGTCGTTATTCCACTATTAAATTTAATTTAATTTGATATCTATCCCTAATAAAAAAAACTCCTTTTTAGACTTTATATTTTCCACGTGTCCACTTTTAGTTCATCCCATTTTTGTTTTCTTCCTCTAATATTGTCATCCCAAAAAATCAGCAATCCAAATTTAAAACACTGTTGTTATCCCAATAAATCAGCTAAGTAATCAATCTATTGATTTGAATCGGATAGATTTTCCCTTCTCATAGCATCTCCTAAATCTCGCCCAAAATAACTATCGCATCTCCTTCCTCTATATTAATTTGAATCAGACATATTTTTTCCTTCTCTCAACAAACCCTGCCCGTCATCATCACTACCACCTTCTTCCAATGCCTTCACCACCGGTGACGATTCAGACCATCAATCGTGCCTTTCAGCCATCATCTATCTCTTTGAAGCCTTTTTTCATCTCGTCATCCACTACTCCATAACCTTATTAATGCTGAAAGTCGAGAGAAACTAAAATCGAACCACTACCATCAAATACCATCACCACTTTGTTTCTCTATTTTTTCAACCAAAACAAGAAGAAGAATTGATTACAGGTATTATATAGCACTGATGCAACACCTAGATAACCTATGAAACCTTTTGATTTCATGTATTAAACGCATTTTATGATGAAACTGTAAGCTAAAACCAAACCACCACTTCATCTTTATGATTTATCACCTCCTGGTTTGTATGTGTTTATCTCTTTTTTGCATTAACAGTTATTTATGAAAGAGTCAACAATCTCCATTGTACGTTTTGTCATTGGTTGAAATGCCTTAATGGATATTTATGGACATTATCTATGTGATTTTCTAAACTATTTATTTAAATTCTTTTCAATTTGGTTATTTCACCAGGAGCTTGCATTGAAGTGGTCTTTGTGTTTTTGATCAGCTGTCAGATGTACAAGTCATGAGGACACTTTGGTATCTTACATTTCAAACCCTTTTTTCTTTAAAATCAAATTTCTAATACATGTTATCAGTAATTTGATTTCCAAATTAGTAAAACTGTCAAAACATTGTTTGTTTGACTAGAAAAAGTCAAAATGTATAATCTGGTGTTTGTTTTGATTAGATGGGATTGTGATATGCGAGCTACCCCATGGTGTTTCTAAGATGTATAAGTACCATTGAGAAATTTTATGAAAGTTAGTTCTTAGTTGGAGTGATAAATTAGTGAGTATTTTAATAATCATAAACTTCTAATATTTGTATGTTCAAAAAGGGTTGTGGATTGATGTCATTTAATATATCTTTTTCTTTTTTTAGTCTAGCGACTATGAGCAATGTTTTTGATCTTTTATCTAACATGTAGGAAGTTGATCAAAATGATTATAAGTGAATCCAAAAACAAAAAAGATTGTTGCCATCTCTTTAGCAGGGATACGGATTGTGATCCAAGTTATGAGCGTATGTTGCATCACTGGTCAAATAATTAATGGATCCATTGTTGGAATGTTATCAATGAAGCCCTGTTTTGAAAATATAATTTGAAAAAATAATCAACTCCACGCTCCGGTTCAATAAAAACAATCGAAATAAACCTTTTACCTAAAGTATTGTGACATCCCCAAATTCATGATCATTTTAAAAAATTTATTTATGCTTATTTGAAAATCAGAGTATCCTTTTTAAAGAATAATATTGTGGAATTTGTTCCCAGAAAAACATGATAAATATATTATCAAAGCATTTCCGAAGAAATGTATTTTGTTTATATTAAAACTTTGGGATGTCATCATCAATACAGAAACATAAGCATAAACAGACCTTACATTCATTTACACTAGTGATCTACATCTTCTTTAATCGCTCAGTGTAAAGTTGCTTCATATCAATACCTATGACACAAATAAACTGAGTGGGAAAGGTTGGGAAACCTGGTGAGTACATAGGGTTTTCAACCCACAATAATAAAGTTATTATGTTTAATCGTCAAACAATTAACCCAACTTCACATCCCCATTATCTTCTTTATTCTTAAGGATCTACCCTCAGAATCGTCTATTCATCATTCATTCATTCCTAATGATTGTTCTGAGGATAAGGCACGAAGTCCATTGCTGCCAAGGTTCATCCAACAGGAACTAAGTCTATAGCGGTCGATTTTATCTGTTAGGCACTAAGTCCATAGCTGCCAATATCCATTTATAAGGCACTAAATCCATAGCTGCCAACGTTCATTTGTAAGTCACTAAGTCCATAGTTGTCGGGGTTTATCTATTTGGCACTAAGTCCATAGTTGTCAGGGTTTATCTATCAGACACTAAGTCCATAGCTGCCAATGTTCATCTATATCATCTTTCATCTCTCATCATTCATCTACCCATCTTTACCCAATATTTTTATAGGTATAAAATACATATACAATTTAAATCAAATAAAACATATATCTTTTGTTCATCTAACATAGATGTCAAGAACACAGATAATATGCATACATAGCACATAATTTATATTAAATAATTCATATCTATGTGTAAGATGAAAGTAACTATGCACTCATTTGTTAAAGTGATGACTCGAAACTTAGACAGCGTTTCGCTTCTAACAATCGTCTTTTCCTTCAAAGAAACCTAGTATCATTATCGCGCCACGTGTCGCTCACTAGTTACTCCAAAAACTAATTATCTTCTAAAATCCATAACTTTTGCATACGAGCTCCGTTTTTTACCTTCTTTATATTCGCGCAAAGGTATTGACGGGATCTATAACTTTCATTTAGACTCCGTCGGCTAATTTTGAGTTTATTTTTAATGTTATATTTTAACAGACTTAGACAGTTAAAATCTGTTAAAAATTCATAACTTTTTCATCCGACGTCCATTTTCGACTGTCTTTATATCGTTGAGCTCCTATTAATGAGATCTTCAATTCTCATTTAGGATGAGTCGGCTAAAAATTGATCGATCAAAAATTTGATTTCCGGGTTGTGCACTATTATGCTAAATCTTAGAAAAATCATAACTTCCTCATACGATGTCAGATGTGGACGTTCTTTTCATGAACGCTCTCAGTTTAACGTATAATACGACTTTCATTTATATCGCTAAGGATAGAAAGTATTTTATCGTAAACTCACTTTTTATGATTCCCGGTGTCGTGTCGGTTTTGTCGTAAATCTTCGACGGACCATAACTTCTTCGTTATAACTCGGATTTCAACGTTCTTTATATGTACGGAACCCTTATGACATAAACTATAAATTAGTTAAGATTATTTATTATAAATAATCTTCCATAAAAAGTCATTTTTGACGCTTATTGTCTCTAAATTGACTAACCCGAATCTACGGGCGTTACAAGTATCAAACCACTTCAATAGGTTCAATGAGCATCAACATTTAGCTTACTCCAAGATTTGTGTTTTTATGAAGCATTGTGGTTTAACTTTATAAAACATGTAGTATGTTTTAATAAATACTTTAAAATAAACGTCAAAGGATTTGAGTTTTTGGATGATTCTACTAATCATATGATGAAGGCGTAGTTTGGATGTGGTTTATATAATGGTAGCCAAGTAAATTTTTAGCATTTTATAAAACCTTGATGTTGTAGTTTTGTATTTATGATTTTACCTTTCTCCATAAATTTACATTATGTTAATGGTTCTTGAACTTCAGCTACAATGAGAAGCAAATTATACATATATTTTTAAACTAGTCGGTGGCAAGTGTAGTCTAGAGAAATGAGAGTTGAAGGAATATCAACGTAATTCTATTAATTTGTTTATTATAGCATTATACTTTTATTCCTTCTTATTGTAACATCATACTTGAAAAAAATCACCCAATTATAACATTGCTGTCAAATTATATTTGTATTTTGTTGTTTATTCTTTTATAGCAAGTAACTTATTGTGTATTATTTTTTCTATTTTAACTTGCCAATCCGTGTGTCACTCGGGTTTTAACATAGTATTCATAATATACTCTTAATGAGATAGTTAAAAAAAATATGGAATGATGACACTTGTCATATAATGAATGGATAGGAATATTTGTAGGCATAAAATGCATCATAATCTAAAACAGAACAATCAACTCGTTTAAAAATAAATATTAAGTTAAGCTTATATTGCATCATAAATAATTATTCTCGTATCCCTATTAACTGAAAATAAGACGTCTTTATATACATGTGTCGTCCTTATCAATCTCATTATCTTTTGTCGTATCAATGTATCGTTAGCCGGTGATGAGGGTGTCATGAAGATATGCATTTTTTTTTTTTGTTTTGTTTTTTTTTTTTTTTTGAAAGAGAAAGATATGTATTTTTAAATATCAAAGATAAGCAAAAACCCGTTACTTGGACATATATTTTGTTTTTAATCAAGAAAAAAAAATTATTCATTAATATTTTTAACAAGAAAAATTATGATAAACTTCAAAGATCCGTATGCAGAAAAAGATAAATAAATAACATCCTAAACATAAATGTAACCACAATTTTGTTTTGATGATCAAGTGATTTTATAATCAATACTCTTGATAATGTAAAAGGTAAAGTATATGTAAATGAGCCTTATTTCCGATTAATTTATATCTTATAAATTAGTTCTCTTAAAATCAATATTTTAAAGGCAAATAATATGAGTCTATACGGTATTTGAATATCCAGAATAGAATTCGAGTTATTGCCTTAGTATAACTGAAGTAATATTTGGTGAAAGAATCTTTTATTTAATTAAAACATTTTTGACCTTACAAATTGATTCTAAAAAGATGTAATATGATAAATGGTATTGATAATGATCTCTTAATCAATTTTTTTATGTATTCATTCCATAATTTAAAATTTTATTATTTCTTAATTCCGATTGAAATATTCATTGTCTTCTAAAAAAATCATTTATTTCAATTTAAAAAAAAAACAGTCCACTATAATAAGAATAGATCTTAACTTATTGAAGCTAATAATCTGCGTTTATAATAATTTGAAAAGTATATATTTTTGTGAAAAGTAATATATATATATATATATATATATATATATATATATATATATATATATATATATATATGACTTCTGCTTATTTTCTAAGATTATCAAAAGCCCTTTTCATAGTCAAAGACAAAATAAAGTTAATGTTATTTTGTTTTGTTTTATTAATCATTTTTTGAAATTAAATATTTTTCAATATTTTCTTCCTATTTATTCTCCTACTCATTAGATTAAGACAAACGTCAAAATAAAAAAAATTGAAAAAAGAGATGAATAGATAAGGCGAAGCCAGCTGAAGGAAGGGCGCTAACGAGCAAGAAAACGGATGCGCTAACGCGCAAATAAAAAAATTAAGAGAAATAATTAGTAGTATTTACATGTCATATTCTTATATTATTAGAAAGATAAGTGGAAGAAAATATAAATAGATATTCAAATTTTCTTCTAAAAATATGTATGTTCATGTAAAATTTTATTAGAAGTATATTTTTACATGAAGTTTGTTCGATTAGAAAAAATAATATTGTAGTTTAATGGTTTTGGATTTTGAAGGCCCAATAAGTGTTTGCTAGTGGGCTGTTAATTTTCCTGGAATAATTTAACCTGCTTCACTTCTCCGGTTCTCCTCTGACGCTTGCATGTGGCTGTCACTACTGGCTGTCATGTCAATAAAAGAAAACAAGCCCATTTGTTCAGTAATTTGGACCAACTTGAACCGTGAAAGATATTTATGGACCAAATCACTAAATCGGAGAAAAACTAAATTAACAAAATATAAATCTTTCATAAAATTGTATGGTCCATAGAATATTAAATTTAGTTCTTGATTATTTCGGTCAGATGAAAGTCCCTAACTCCCTATGATTTTAATTTTTATCATGGTTCGTTCCGAACACATAAAATAACTTATTTATCTTTTTTTTTAATGTTTTCTTTTTATTGCAACAAACAAAAATAAACAAAAAATAAATATTCTCTCTCTCACACACACACACAATCAAAAGATCACCACCGGTTAATGTTGTCACTACAACCAAAATAACATCCATAAAGGGTCACACCCCCTAGCCTCCCCTCCCCCCCCCCTACTGTCTCTTCTCGTTACCCTCAACCACCATCTCTTTCGGTTACCTTCCATCTCCACTACAGATCACCGAATCGACCATTTCGATGAACTTACTTTTCAGGGAAACTCGTCGAAATCTTCTCACTTCAATTCGAAACATGAACGAAAAGAAAGCAGTAGTTCATCAAAACGCTTTTCAATCCACCATTATCAATCCATCATCGTTCACCAAAACCGCTTTTCTATCCATTGTTAACATAAAGTACACCAAAAAAAACTTCACTTTTTTTAAAACATATTACATTGTACGTTATTAAGCCACAAGTACAAGTAATTACCATAAGTCTAAACACATAAAATATGTTCAAGAATCAGGTTTACAAGGTTTTACAACAAAAACATAAATACTTCAAATCTTGATCACACCATAACACCTATCCCTTTTGGCCACATTACCATGTCTTGTAACATCCAACATCAGTCAAGTATAAACTTAAAAAGGTTAGTGCATAACAATATAATTCTGACATAAACCCTAATTACGACTTACATTAACAACTCCAAAGTAATCAATTTAATTATAGCATAAACACCAAATTGTATATTAACTTGCAACTTCCACAAGCTTCACCATTTTCACCATGGTTATATACATCGATGGATAAGCCTCACTACTCCATGTAAGAATTAATCATTTAATACTAAAAAGATATCTACCACCAATAAAGTGGAGCCTTAGAACACCCATAATGCTCACTTGTACGACCACCATATAACATATTCCATTTGATTTTCACCATCCAATGAAGTGAAGCCTTAGAACACCCATAAGGCTCACTTTGCAACGATCTCCATTTAATATGGTATTTTTTGGATTTTTACTATCCAATGAAGTGAACACCCACTAAGGCTCACTTCGCAACGAGCACCATAAAATATTTATGGCTAGATACATGTATCAAGGTGTATACTAAACACGTTCTTAACACCAAGTAAGGTTACCCACTCACCATATAGTTTTACAACATCACAATAACACCATATCATAATATAATACTCATCACAAACTAGGTATCAATCATCTATAAAAAGGAGTGTGGTCACTCGCTTTAGTAGCTAGGTATTTTCTAGCTACACAATCCCACTAGCTCTTGGCCTTATTCGTTTTCAAGAATCCTTCAATATGAATCTTGCATCGAACCTTCAATATTGATTATCACATTTTTAGCAATGTACTTTATCTTTATCAAGAGACTTTAATTAAGTATATTGCTCCAATTCTCATATAACAAAATGACTATGACCATCTAGTAGTTCTAATAATGTTTCAACAATATTCCAATAGTTATTTATGTTCTATAAAAGCTTAATAACCAAATTTTCCTTATTCTCAGTTTTACAAGTTACTCCAATTTCGTGCATCCATGTGTTTAACACAATGTTATATGGCTAAATGATGTACCAAGAGTGCTCAAATCGTGTATAAGGATCCATGGGACAATTGAAGTCATTTTTCATTTCGACCCTTTTTACAAATATCTCATGTATATGTAACTTGCCTAAATGTGATTTTTTCGGTTCTAGAATGAAATTTAATGCCAAAATTGTTTTTAATAATAACCAAATGCTTAGGTTGTCAAACCCTTTGAAATTATTCACTTTATACAAATTTTGACAATCTACTTCCATCAAAGTTTCTAAAATGACAAGTTGTCAAGTCTATGAAGTTCATAGAAACATATTTGTGTTTTCGCTTCAATTTCAAGCTTCTAATCATGTTCTACTTTTGACCAAAACAAAAAAGTCAACTTTCACTACTTCATCTTTAACCTGATGAAAAATGGAATCGATTCATGTATTTTTGTTTCTTGTGTTATCATAAGCTTTCATCCATGAAAAATTTTAGCATGTATCACCCAATTTCAACATGCATTCAATAATGTCATATTTCCATTCAATACATGAACTTAAGTTTAGAAGTTACCTTTAACTTTTTTAACAAAAGAGGATTAGAATAAAATCACGTTGATTACAATATTTTCCAACCACAACCAAACAAACACCAACCACCATAGCCATCACCTCCGCTGGCATTGTTGCTCTGAAGCATCTGTAACCACCAAGGAACCAGTTGGAGTTGCTGCTACTCCTATTCTCCATCTGATATCTCTCGCCCTGCCTTTCTTCCTTCTCTTTTCTTTCTACGATCGCATATAAAAACCACACACACATGCACGAGACTGGCAATTCTTTTTCATGTTTTCCTTCTTATCGAGACTCACAAAAAAGAAATACAAAGCGCACCTAGTAGTGAAACCCACGTATATACGTTCCCTGAAGACATAAACTTGACGACAACTTGCTCTGCACTCTCGACCTGACCAATCTTTAAAGTCTCCCTGAACATAAAGGAATCTGAGATATTCATGAGAAACGCAACGAGAACATTAAGACCCAAATGGTCAACACACACACACACACACACACACACACACACATATATATATATATATATATATATATATATATATATATATATATTACCACACATGCTCATACAACACATGCAAGAGTCACAAAGGCAGCTAGCATCACACATACACAATTTACTGAGCTGACATTGGTGCCTTCGACTCACAAGCATAGGGAGAAGACTCACCTGAATCACAAAGTCAACTAACACTCAGCTCAAAACCGTGGTGACTACATCTAACTGCTCTCCTGCCAAGTGATGGGTGCTTAACACCTCCTATCAATCCATACAAGGCAAACCCTAAGTCTACCTCCTAAAAATAAAAATCTAACCAAAAGTATACCCAAGCCAAAAGTCATCGGTAAAAGTAAAAGTCAACAATCCATAATGTCAACTATCCATCCTCACGTCGTGACCAACCCTTGGTCACGTCGTGAGAGCTTACTCGTTCTGATTCCAACTCATCTTAACCAACTCAGTCAAGGAAGGTCACCTGAGCTGACCTCACGATGTGAGCATCTTTCTCTCGCGTTATGCGCCTCAAAAGTTCAACAGAAACGGGATCATTCAATCCTCACGTCGTGAGACCTATGTCTCACGTCGTGAGCACATTCTGAAGCTAACAATCCAACATTTAAGTCCTTAATCCACTAAGACTTTTACTCTAACTTTCTAGAAGGTCTTATAACTCCATAATACACTTGAAAGTAAATGGTTTTAAGACATATATGTCCATTACATGTCTAGATCTCATTTAGGCCAAAAAAATTGAAGAAAAGGACATCCAATTTTCATGCAAGGTTCCAAAACCCAACCATTCACTAGATAAGAACTTCATGACACGCTTAAGACCCTTATGACCCATAAAGTTGCCAACGTTATAGTTTCCATTCATTCAAACTTGCTCGACCAAGGAGAAAAGTGGGACAAAACTTAGATCTAGCCACAATTAACAATAAAGGAGGAAGCTTTGACACTTACAAGGGTCCAGAAACAATTTAAGGCGGTGATGATGATGATTCCTTCCAAGCTTCTTCAAAATATCACCTTATTCTTCTTCTTCTCCTCTTCTTCAAACCAAGAATTGCTTCAAAATGGCCAAGAATCAAGCAAGTGATGAAGGATAGGGTTTTCCTTAGGTGAAAGAGGGTTTGGAGGCTGTAATGAACTCTAAAATGGGTTTAGAGGTGCTTAAATACAAAGGAAACCCTAAAAGATCATGGGCTTGGGCTACATCAGTTCTCACGTCGTGAGACCAGTCCCGAACAAAAGTTTTCGTATTAGCCCATCTCACGTCGTGAGCCTCTATGTCTCACGTCGTGAGGCCCCTTCTTTTCCAAAATTCAACATTTTGACTCCTTGAAACCCGAATTCGATTCAGCCAAGAAACGGGTGTTAAAACTCTCCCCCACTTAAATTAGATTTCGTCCTAGAAATCACTCCTTACTACCTTCCAGATATGCTAAACAACCTAGACGATACCCCACACTACCTTGATACATACTAAAAAGTCGACTCATACATACAACGGAATTCCAAAACTAAAACCGAACCCAAACTTAGCAGGGATCTCATACCCTGACAATGAACGGATCCTTGCACCCCACTAGCTTTAACCACTGAAGAATAACCATCACTACTCTTCCTGAAATCCAAATACCCAAAACCTTATCTGAATCCCCGACAGACATAACATTCTGAATCACTGCCAATTCGACTCGACTTCGCAATCCAAACTGAGCATAAACCCTTCCAACCCTGGATTATCTTGTTGTTTCCACTGGGAAATAGTATCCCTCGCCATTCATTGCTGTCGAAAACCTTTCACTCGAACAAGGCGACTCCTAACACGATCCTCAATCATTGGTACCATCTGGGACTCACCTTGTTGTCCCATAATTACTTTTATGATATGACTGAGATATCCTTGGCCTCGTACTTACCTACCAATTAACTGATATACCGGATTTCCAATCAGATGTTGATGCTGATAGCCTCACACCACGCAACTCCTGAACGAGGGTTTCTCTGACAAGAGTTGTCTTAGCTTGCTTTCCATATTGGTTCCAACGACCCTCCTGATCCCACCAGGGATACCATAACCAAGCATTACACCGATGCAACATAATCTACTTTGCTATAAATGCATGCTACAAGTCCAGCGGTAGTCTTATATCACAATTGGCCTCAAACGGCCCACAACCTTCCATAATTACATAAATGTTGTGGCCTTCCCACAGTCCCACTACCTGCCCTGCCATGGTCTTTTCCTACCTAGAGGAAACTACGAGCCAAATCGTAGATTCACCACACTTTCACAGCTTCTCATGGACTAGGTGAATGCTATGAGCCACCCCGCAGTCTTACAACGCTACTACTCTACTTGCCAACCTAGTGAATGCTACGGCCACCCCACAACCTTACAACATTTCTACCACTACTTTCCATTCTAGTGAATGCTACGGCCACCCCCGCAGTCTTACAACACTTCTACCACTCATAACCCTTCACCCAAACATGCGATAATCTAAATCATGCCACGAGTCAAGTCATAGACTTGATCACTGTTACAACCGCCTACCCGCTTACTGAATGCTATGGCTGCTTCGTAGTCTTACAACACTTCCACAACTGCATCCTATCCTGCTGAATGCTACAACTGCTCTGCAGTCTTACATCACTTCCACATGCACACACTACCTGGTGAATGCTATGGCTGCTCCGCAATCTTACATCACTTCCACAACTACACACTAACTTGGTGAATGCTACAACTATTTCGCAGTCTTATATCACTTCCACAACCACACACTAACTTGGTGAATGATATGGTTGCTCTGCAGTCTTACATCACTTCCACAACCATACACTAACCAAAAATACTGCGAGTCAAAACCTCGTCCTATCAGACTCTATCAGGTATCCGGGTCGTGCTTCAGAACCAAAGCCTTAATCAGAGACGAACAGGCAGAGATGTACTAACACAACCCTCAACCCGAACCTAGCCATGAATCCATATCATTTTCTCTGATGCTCACCACTGGCCAAAGAACCATATTCCTTGCTTAACCCTGAACCCTCTCGTAACCAGAACTGGCTCTCTAGTTGACTTAGGATGATACCATGTTGACTGGCCTTCCCAGTTAATCATTAATCAAACAATATCTTATCCACACCACTTGATTAGATGTTCAAAGCCTAGCTGACCCAACAGTAGCATGCTCCATACTCACAACATGACCTATATTGGATTCTTCCTGACCTCAATGAACCATGAAGCTCCCTCCAGATATACCGATCCAAATCCCGGACAAGGTTACAAATTCTAAAATGGCTCGCACTTGGAACTATCCCCGACAATCCCAAGTGACCATCCTTCACTTGGATTCATCTACATTCTGATAACCTCATAATCACCGGAGTAAGATCCCATGATCAAACGATATCGGTTGCTCACACCCCAACCCAAATGAAGCACTTTACTGCTCTCGAAAATGATTGTCGTATCCAAAGTACATTCCCCTGATACAATTCCTCATCCTTTTACAAACCCAACTGATGACAAGGAACCCAAAAGACCCACAATTTGAAACAAATAGATATTCACTTCATTATTCTACTTACTACCGAATCAAACCCGAGTCTGCTATTGACAATAATTCCATAATCCAGCAATGTATGGTAAACATACCTAGAAGCCATGAAATACCATAAACAGAACATGACGATAAGTTGTCACATCCACTGAACTCCAACTTATGTAGCTCGACACCTTCGAAGCATCCCAACTATAGACAATGAACGAGAACAACCAACGATTGAGAATACACTAACAACAACCCGGTAATCCAATGTTTTTCCATTAAACTAAACCCATGTGGAACTACATATACCCAACCCTGAATTTGATTGACAGATCAACCACTGCTTATCTTAGACTATAGGTAGCAATTTATACATCGATATGACAAATCCTTCAACGGTCGATGCTCGAACCGAGCGAGCTAACCACCTCTTGATTAGTTCATCGACCTTCCCGAAAGGGACCACTGAGTACAACGAGCTCATTGACGAACAACTTCCTGTCGAGAAGACAACTCATTCATTTTTGAGCACATATATCTGATGGAAACTTGCTTTGCACACTCGTCTCGAACCAAAGTCTCACATACCTGATTCTCCCCCACTTAGGCTCGATTTAACACCAACTAATATTGTAGACAACTACACTTCAAACCAGCTCAGCCAAATACATACCACCCCTGACTCTTGGAATGTATAACACAACCCAAGATGATCTTCCAAATAAAGAACCAAAAAACTCAAAGACATTCCAAATCTCAGATGGAGACCTCGAAAACTTCCCAGTCGTAACCGCCTCTATCATGAAGAATCCCTTGAAAATACACAAGCAATATCTCTGATAATCCATTCATTGCACCGATTCTCTGTCCAAGAACAAATGGATTACCACACACTTCGACTCTGAAACCCTAACCATCACCTCATCGCAAGAATCAATCAGAAACAAGAGGCGTCATCTTCTTAGTCGAGGTACAACATAGACAATGAGGGTTGTCGTTCCCGATTTACTTCTCCTGATCACCTGTAACCACCTACTAAAACACGCTCTAACTGAACTCAAAGAAGGCATGCCCTTGTTCCCATCTTGTAAAGTCTCCAAAAAAATGACTCTCTTTCCACATATGAAATTTTCTTGAGGCGATCAAACCACAAGAATCCTCTCGTGCCTTTCCATATTTGTCACGGATACCGCAACCATCCAGTTTCCCCCACTGGGTCATCCTCCAATCTCTGAAATCATATGCTCACTCTCTCCTTCCCCCAACACAGAAAACCAGAAGAACATAATCCTCGTCATAGAAAATGACATCATAAGCTATCGGCCGATCACTCAACCTCAAGGTTTCAATCCTCAAGCCGCTCATCCCAATCGTTCCCTTCTTGAGTCCCGCGACTCCGTCTGCACTTCCTCAAGTTAGGCCCCCAAGACCTCAAAATCAACTACACATCTAGGTTTGCACCATTCAACCCCAACTGACATGGCCACTAAGGCTCAAACAATCACCAGACCCGTCTTCTTCCCAGAAAGCCATAACCAAAAAGTTGATAACACCCAAAATGCTGCAACAGATTCATGGTGCCAAACCATGTTCCTACCCATAACCAGCTCCTTAGAATTTTATAGACTTTCCTTGAATCGACTATGAATCCTGTGCTTCCAATAGTACGGGCCCAATACTTCCTTCCACACCTATCTGTACTTTCCTCAGAATCATCCTGAATCCTCTAAGTCACTTCCTCATAATGATACACTCAAAAATCTTCTAAACAGCGCACCACTCGCACTAAAGCGCTTCCTAGGATCTCCTAGGATTCCCACCTCACCCTGCCATCAGTTGCTGAATGACCTCTACTAATGTCAATTAACTACTTCACGAATACCATTACCTGCAACAAAGATTGGATAATCCTTCGACTAAAAGACTGAACCCTACAACGGTTAGACTCAAACGAGAGTTGCACAATAAGGCCAATTCAACCACTCTAAGATTATTTAACCCTTACTACATGTAACTTAACATATTCATGCGATAACTAACTTACATCAATATGAGTCCTATAAAGCACAAAGTAAGCAACATTCGAGCATCAAGAACTAATAACATTGCATAAACAGGCAAACCTGTCTCAGAAGCTCCTGAAGATCTCTAGTCACTAGCATACATCACTACTAGCTCATACAACAAGCATAAGGCATATTTCCTAATCAGGCTTCCTACCATGCAACACTGCGTAGATCCTTAGCTCTAATATAGCATGTAATTCTCATATACTCATATCAAACATTAATCATTAAACATGTATGGGTATTTTGGGAAATACTTACTTGAGCTCGGCTGATTGCACGCATCGTACCCCCTTTTATTTTAAAAACCTTTTTTAGAAAATCATTTTCTTTTAGAAAATCATTTTCTTTTAGAAAATTTTACCAATTCCTCAGCTTGAGTTCAGGCACACTCAAGAGCATGTATGAATCCCTCAAATCAAGGCTCTGATACCAACTTGTAACGCCCTAAATTTCAACCCAAAGATTTCAATTATAATTTTAAGTGTTTATTCAAATCCCATCTACAAAATCTTAAATAGGACCATTTAATCTTAAAACATTTATCAGAGTATCACCAAAAGTTATCATGTTCACAAATCTCCCATTGATGCGATGTAATCGAGCAGTGCCACTCCTTAAATATAGGAAAACCTGAAAACATTTAAACCACAAATCGTAAGCACAAAGCTTAGTGAGTTCCCCAAATACCACATACAACACAACACAAATAAACATCTATAGGTTATCAGTCCTTAATAGTCAACAGTCCATAATTTCAAAAGGTTTTTAAAATAAAAGTCAATAGTCAAAGTAAAAGTAAAAGTCAACAGTCCATAATGTCAATTATCCATCCTCACGTCGTGACGAGCCCTTGGTCACGTCGTGAGAGCTCACTCGGTCCGATTCCAACTCATCCTAGCCAACTCAGTCAAGGAAAGTCACCTGAGCTGACCTCATGATGTAAGCATCCTTCTCTTACGTTGTGAGCCTTAAAAGCTTGACAGAAACGAGATCATTCAATCCTCACGTCGTGAGACCCTATGTCTTACGTCGTGAGCACAGTCTGAAGCTAAAAATCCAACATTTAAGTCCTTAATCCACTAATCCATTTACTCTAACTTTCCAGAAGGTCTTATAACTCCATAATACACTTGAAAGTCGATGCTTTTAAGACATATATGTCCAATACATGTCTAGATCTCATTTGGTCCAAAATTTTGAAGAAAAGGACATCCAACTTTCATGCAAGGTTCAAAAATCCAACCATTCACTAGATCTAAACTTCATGACACTCTTAAGATCCTTATAACCCATAAAGTTTCCAACTTTATAGTTTCCATTCATTCAAACTTACTCAACCAAGGAGGAAAGTGGGACAAAACTTAGATCTAGCCACAATTAACAATAAAGGAGGAAGCTTTGACACTTACAAGGGTCCGAAAACAATGTAAGGTGATGATGATGATAATTCCTTACTAGCCTCTTCAAAAGATCACCTTATTCTTCTTATTCTCTTCTTATTCAAACCAAGAACTGCTCCAAATGGCCTAGAATCAAACAAGTGATGAAGGCTAGGATTTTCCTGATGTGAAACAGGGTTTGGAGGCTGAAAATGAACTCTAAAATAGGTTTATAGGTGCTTAAATACAAAGGAAACCCTAAAAGATCATGGCCTTGGGTTGCATCAGTTCTCACGTCGTGAGCTTCTATGTATCACGTCGTGAGACCAACCCCGAGTAAAAGTTTTCATATTAGACCGTCTCACGCTGTGAGCCTCTATGTCTCACGTCGTGATGTCCCTTCTCTTCCAAAATTCAACCTTTTGAATCCTTGAAACCCTAATTCGATTCATCCAAGAAAACAGGTGTTACAAGTCTGGCCTTGGAATCAAATTCTCGATCTACAACAGAGACACCCGATCCTCTTAAAACTAGGTCAAAGGCTTGACCGGTGATATGATCTCCAATTTGGCCACCAAACCAAAGAATAATCAATCTCGAACATCCTTATACTGAAATATGGAAACGATTTATAACGAACCGGACTTTACTCCCTTATAACAGAAACCAATGCAGAGAACACCATCCCTTTCTTATATCTACCAAATGACACGTGTCTGATCTCTTCTCCCTTGAGCACGGGAAGTTGGACAAACATAATTCCATCATAGAAAACGACATCCCAAGCCATCAGCCGACCACCCAGACTCAGCATGAAATCCTTGAGTTGATCACCATAATCGCTTCCTACTTGATTCCGACGAATCAAATTGGAACTCCTTCGAACAAGGCCCTCGAGAACTTAGAATTAACTAAAACACACATGTCTACACCAATCAGGCCCAATCTGCCTTAGCCACTTAGGTCTGAACAACTACCAAAATCGTCCTTACCTCATGTAGCCATAACCGCAAGACCGGTAGAGATGGAAACACACTACAATGAATCATGGTGACAAAACATGCTATCTTCTCTCAACCAAATCCACTATAACCTTTTCAACCCTTCTTGATCCCCTTACGGGTCCTATGCTTCCGGTAGTATTAGGCCCATACTACCCTCCAAACCTATTCGTACTTGTCCCAAGAATTGTCCCAAGGTTTCTAAGTTCTACTAACCAAATTAATCTCATATATAACCTCTCGAACGAGCATACACCGCTAATCCTCCTAGATTCTCATTCTAGGATCTTTCTCAGACATATGGATGCACTATCATACCTTAACTCGTTTCTTAGTTTGTTAGGAACTACACCACTGCTAGGTGTACCAGCACACCCATACGCTTAGAAAATCCACCACAAAACTTCCTAGCTTCTCACCCTAGGATTCCTTTTACGCAAGTGACCAAACTAGCAAATTTTAACACTCTTCCTAGGTCACTAGGAATTCCCACCCCACCTTCTATCATTCGCGGAAGAAACTTCTACCAATGTTAATTAACTATTTTATGAATCTAATTGCATGCAACAAATATTTAACAATCCTTCGACTGAAAGATCTCGCACTACAACGGTTGGACTCAAAAAAGAGATGTGTAATCGGGCCAAATGAAGCATTCTAAAACTCTTTAATCTTTGTGGCATGCAACCTAACGTATTCGTTCAATAGTTAATTAACATCAATATATGTTTCACATAGCACAAAGCAAGCAACATTTGAGCAACAAATTCAACATGCAACATGACATCATAAATGTTGGGTTATGAGCATTCTAACACTCCTAAGTGTACATGCAACCCTAAATACCTTGGATCTATGTTTTCTCTATTATACATACAATTATGAACATCCAAGGTATTATCCTAATCTAGCATACAAAATAATAAATATAACAAGATAGAATACATACCTCTTTGATGTAGAATGTCTTCATGAAGCTTGAGTGCCTAGTGCCCCAAGTGTGACACCTCAAATGGTTCACACAACACCAAATACACTTGGAATAACTTGAGAGAAACTTGAACACTCCTTGAAATCGTCTAGCCCTCACACTCACACATTAGTGCACGATTTCTTGAGCCATGAGATTCTTTTATATGGTGGCTATTAGGGTTACACCATGTAACTCATAACTTTACCCATCCCTTATGCTCCATGGACTTTAACCTCCATGGAGTATCCATGGGTCACCCCATGGACTTAGTCCAACATAAGGAATCTTGGATCACAAGCCCACATATATAAGAATGAATGATTTACACAATCAACCCATATATTTAATTAGTCTCCTTTTGATCACTTAATTAATTCCAAATTAATTCTTGATCAATACTAATTAAATAACCTTATTCATATATATTAGAACTTATAATATATTAACCAACCTTAAGTGTTATTTCTCTCATTATAGTCTATCCAAATGCATGATGCCATGCAACCCAAATGGACCATGCCGGGTCGGGTCAAGTCTTACCAATTATAGTTATGGACTTAGACATTAATCCAACAGTCTCCCACTTGGATACGTCTAAAACTATTATTGTGTATGACTTCAGGAACCGATCAGCAATCGTAGCTCTCAAAAGCTTCTGTCGAACTCTGACCTTGTCGATGAACTCTGACCTTTGTCAATGACTTGTCCATTAGATAAGGGATCATATATTCCTCCATTCTAGATATCATATGGACTGAGACATGGATTATCAATCATTCTCTCTGTCCATTTGTTGTTTCCCGATTTCCGATTCATGATAACTGACTGATTGAACAAATCAAATCAGTCCTGGCTTGGCCAAGCACTCACATGTATCATCTTTAAATCATCGAGGGGATCACAGATATCGCTTTTATCCCGAAGGTAAAAGGAATGGATAAACTTCGACTCATATGGCTTGTTCAACTACTTGTTGAATCATACACAAAGGCACGTTTTATAACATCGAGTTACCAATGCGTTTTCGTGCAATCAATGTATAACCAACTCATAGTAACAACTCATATCTCTAGGTTTGAAGAATATAAGATATTATCGTCTCATGATCACTCGTGATAAAATCCATGAAGTGATTCAAATGAGCGCGGGTTGAATCCAATACTCAGAACTTATGAGCACTCATGAGTGTTGTAACACCACTTTGTCCACCAACTTGGACCTCTACAAACCAACCCATGATAGTCTTGATTCATATCTACTTCCAACATATGACCGACTGTGGATGGTTTGAATAACTTAATCATTCAGGAAGAGCGACTTAGTTATTCTGGAAGTCAAAACATGCAAAGTGAAACACAAGAATAAATGAATCAAATATGGTATCAAACCCTATGAATATAAATAAACACTTTTATTTATCACCATACTGATTACTCATTATTCATTGTTTCGGTTTTATCAACTTTATACTTGAATTTAAAACAATAGTTGTCCCATGCTCCAAGCATGTACACTATGTTTTCTAAACACTAGTCATGCCATACACCAAGTATGCATACTATGTTTGTCTATGATCTTTACTTTGTAAAATAGATCAATTGAACATCACTCCAATGATCCTCTTTTCACAGTCCCAAATCCTACTGCAAATGCAAGAATTCCAAATTCATGCCATTTACTGAAATCTGTTAGATTCTAAACTTATATGCATTGATCCTCTTAATGATTATGCACAAAGTCAGAAAGACTTGACAACAATCATTACAGAGCATTCCAAAGGAGATCAGCTCCTTCGAAACATCCTTCTTTCATTAAGTTTCCTAATCTTACACAGATTCAATAATTTCTAACTTTGAAACATTTCCATATTCCATTTTGACTATCACTTCTGAACAAGAGTTGCCTCCTTACAGATTATGTCAATATGGTCCTTCCAGAATTAACATTATACTTCCAACTGTCCTTGAGCAACCAATCTTTGGTAAACCTTAGATTGTCCTCGACAATTGCTTAATCATTTTAGTCATATCCAATTCTAGACCTTTTCCCTTCATAATGCCCCAGGCATTGGAAAATTTTAGAAAGGATGAATATAGCACATGTAATCGATCCTATATCTGAAGCATATGGGACACGATTCATGATGTCTCACATAAAGACTAAACCAGACTTTTGCTATAATATTTCCATTTCAATTTGCCAAGTTCTCAAAATTCAGATTATGAAAAGGGATGCCGTAATCATAATCGAATTTTAGAACGCAAATAATGGACCCATATATAGAATTTCCTTATGTTGAGCCATTCCAACATGAAATTCATATATATATCCTTGATTAAATACGATTAAAATCTCAATCTAAGCTTTTAGAATTGAAATGAAGTATAATTTCCTCTCCCTTAATTATAGCAAAACAACTTTTTCAACCTCTGCAACCTCACGAATTGAAACTTTTGTTTTCTATAATTAACATTGCTAACTTGAAACCTTTGTCATAATTATCATGCTCCCACTAACATGATGATTATTAGCATAACACTTATGCTCCCACTAGCTTTGACATGTACTCAGAAATCAGCTGACTTTCTTACCAAAGTTCAGATTTCTGATACTAGATTGTTTTGATAAAACTTTATCAAAATCATACACCTCTCTTAGATAGCTCACATGTGTGTCTAAACAATTTTAGAACTATGAAAATGGATGCCGTAATCATAGTCTCAATTGTTTAGACCTTTGCCACTTCTCACAAGTCCATGTTAGTGTGCTGGTAAACCACACACGCTCCACTAACGACTTTGAGAATGCAAATATCACAATTGCTATCTAGCTAAAATCTACTTAGTGAAAGTGTTTCCTCACCATCATTTTCATGAATCGGAGAGAAACCTTATGACACTTAGATTTAATAGTGTATGTGTTCTTATCCATGTGAATTTGTCAAAACCATAATCACAAGACAAGGTTAGTGACAAATCCAAACTCATATTGATTAAACTTGTGCAATCTTAAATTCTTGCCATTTGGCAGCTCAGGTGCCTGCCATTGCTTCCAAGTAGTTGTGCAACCAATTGAGAACTCTCAGAACTCCTATGCAAAGCCAACTTGAATAGGCACAAAAATTTCAACACGATAGGTTATAAACCTCAAGTCGTGTGCTAGTGAAGGACTTTAGGTTTTATTCTTGATTAAGTCTTGAAACTTTCAAGAGCTTTAAGACTCACACTGTCCTCTTGACATATAAGACTCCCTTGTCAAATATTCAAGAGATAGTGCGGATTCTTTATCAAGACTAACACTTTACACAATTGGCCTAAGTTGGTCTCTGTTTTATCCAAAACATCACAACTTACCAATTTCAAATGTACAAGAGTAGATAACCTTTTACTCTTACATTTGACTAGTGTTAACAAACCCTCTTTAAGATATGTCACTCAAGCTACAATCTTGGAGTATGACTCTAAGAATTGTTTTGGAACGAAGTATGACTCATCTTTTTGATTTAACCATTTCAACAATTCATGACTCCTCTTCTTAGTCATAAGAATGCACTAAGATGACTTTAGAGGACCAATTGTGATATGGTATCTTAATCATTAAGATGATCATAAACATGATACTAAAGTACTCTCCCATCTTTTCAGATTTGAGAAACTTTTATCTTTCTGCCATACTTTGATTCTTCTTATTCGTTCTGTCTCACATTGAAACTTCTCCAATGCTACAGACTTATACTTAAACTTATAAGTATAACCATATTTACTGAACTTAAGTAAATCATGACGAATAGTCTTCTTGATCTTTTGTGGTGGACTTGACCAGTGCACAAGAATGTGTACTCGATCCCTTAGTCCTTTCCTTATTCACATAAGGAATTAGTCTTAATTTTCCAAGCTGAAAGTTCTCATTCATCATACTATACAACTTGCATGATTCCAAGTTTCGGTCCAATTGAACCTTGGGTGATGAGAATCTTTCCTTATTTGGTAATATTAGACACTACCACAACCGAAAGAATCAAATCCATTTTTCCAATATTGCTATCAATGGAATCTTATAAGCAACAACTTTTCACAAATGCCATTGTAAGGATACTTAAAATAAATAAAATCAAAACCTTTTTCTTTTATTTTAAAACTTTGCGGAAAAACTTATCCTTACAATCCATATGAAAACCTTGTTGTTGTCTATTCCTAAGCAATATAAATATCATAACTCTTAAGTAATAGCCCAAAATTCTGATCACCGAACCATGCGATTGAAATCCATCTTCGCGATCAGAATCAGCATGTACTTAATAGAGTTAGACAATGGACTTTACCTGAAGTAGAGCCAAACTTATTGACTTTAACATCCTTAGGTAAATTTGGCAGCTTCGTAACCAATGCCCCTTCCTTTGGCAATAGTTACCTATGGACCCTTGATAATGGGACTATCTCAGACTTCGCCTCTCTCTTTACCATTGGGTCAACCGAGTTGACTATGGCCGATCCCTTTCCATTGGGAAGAGAGAGCTTTACTGGATATCCAATGTCATCATTGTCAATGTCCATAGCGTTTTAGGAAGTTGATCTTAGCAAATAGATAAGATCATTAAGGGTCTTGTCTTAGTCTGTTTCATAGGATTCCCAAAAGAACTCACTATGTGACTTAGAAAGTAGTTGAGCCACCAACTTTCTCAAGACTTTGACACCCAACTCTCCCGGCTTGTCAATATGTGACTACATCTCCAAGATGTGATCACACCTAGACCTTGCCTTGCCAATAGGGCTTGAGTGACCTTAAACTTTTTAGGAACTTGTGGGTTAGGGAGAATAATTGGAGGAGGTGAAAGAAGTATGATATCCATGGGACATCATCTTCATTTAGGAAAGCTTGTTTCAAGAGATTTGGGAAGATCATAAATGTCTAGACCAGACATCTTTTTGGGAGATATTCAAGATAGTTGATTTAAAGTCCTTAATATGACACCCAATATGAAATATTAAGGCTAGGACCCAACAAACTATTTTATAACTTAGAAGAGGGATGACGTAATCCAAGCTATAAAATATTTGAAGGTAGGTGAATGACGATTCACCAATTTCCACCATGAAAAACGAAATAATTTATTAGGTTTTAATTGGATTTGAAAGTCCTAGATCTTTGAGATTCATTGAACTGTTCAAAGGCATGTTTCAATCTCGAGTGTGCCCTTCAGGTTTTGTGACTGGGATGCCGAGGATCACAAAACAAGGTGTGAATAACCATGCAAATATACTTGGTACCCTTAATATTTACCCCTTAATCAGTGTGCCGGTTAACCACACACGCTCCACCGATACTATGATAAATATTAAGTTACCCTTTGCCTACCTTGTTAAGTCCAGGTTAGTGTGCCGGTTAACCACACACGCTCCACTAACGACTTAAGCAAAGTGCAAAGTGTAATTTCATGGGTTAGCACCAAATTCACATTTTCCTAAGTAACTAAGATTGGGTATTAATAAGAGTTTAGTTACTTAGTATTTATCATTAATACTTTTAATGAAAGGAGAATTATAGTCTTTGTCCTACCCGTTCGGCTAACGACCCTCCACCAGTCAAGGAAGCGGTGGGTGAGAGTGGACACCCATTAAACTGCCATTTTATAGGCAGTAACCTTATACCCCCCTTATAGACCGGCTTCGTGAATGAGGCCTACTAACGGTAAGACTGACTTTACTCTTATACATATATATAAATATTATTAACTTATAATATTATAAAGTATAAGGGTTGAATTTTAACTTTTAAAATTCTAAGGGCTAACTTGGAATTAAAGTATTCATAAGTGAAAACTTTTCAAATTCCAAAACTTGAGGGCAAGTTTTGAAACTATTCAAAACTAATTAATTCCATAACTTATGAGTTTAAAGTAGTTTTAATTAAAAAAAAAAAAAAAAAAAAAAAAACTCTTCAAGTTCCATAACTTGAGGACAAGTTATGGAAGACTTTAAACTAATTAATAAAAAAAAAAAAACTTTTTTTTATTGTAACTTATGGAACTAATTAAGGTTACACTTTTTTTTTAATTTAATGAAGAGACTCTTGAACCTCCATAACTTGAGGACAAGTTATGGAGTCATAAAACCATTTAATTAGAACTAGACTCTTCATTTTGTAACCATTGCCAACTTTTATGAGTTTTATGATTCTTAAATGTGACTTTTCATATAACTTGAGGACAAGTTACAAAAACACACTTTGGAATCAACTCTTAGATTAAAATGGATTGAAAACAACTATTTCACACAACTTTTCTATTAATCTAAGAACCTCATAAGAACAAGATAATTCAAATCATCAATCTTCAAGAAATTAGCATGAACATACAAACTAATACAAATCTTGAAATTATGACAATTATCTTAGAAATTGGATTAGCATGAACATTACCACATCAAAAACAAGTTTACAAAAACATCTTAGGGTAATGTTCCTAGTCCAATTCCAGCCAAAACAATCGAATATATGCATCCAACTCGATTTTTCAGCTACTTTTGCAAGTATAACAAGAAAACAAGCCTAGACTCTGATACCACTGTTGGGTTATGAGCATTCTAACACTCCTAAGTGTACATGCAACCCTAAATACCTTGGATCTATGTTTTCTCTATTATACATACAATTATGAACATCCAAGGTATTATCCTAATCTAGCATACAAAATAATAAATATAACAAGATAGAATACATACCTCTTTGATGTAGAATGTCTTCATGAAGCTTGAGTGCCTAGTGCCCCAAGTGTGACACCTCAAATGGTTCACACAACACCAAATACACTTGGAATAACTTGAGAGAAACTTGAACACTCCTTGAAATCGTCTAGCCCTCACACTCACACATTAGTGCCCGATTTCTTGAGCCATGGGATTCTTTTATATGGTGGCTATTAGGGTTACACCATGTAACTCATAACTTTACCCATCCCTTATGCTCCATGGACTTTAACCTCCATGGAGTATCCATGGGTCACCCCATGGACTTAGTCCAACATAAGGAATCTTGGATCACAAGCCCACATATATAAGAATGAATGATTTACACAATCAACCCATATATTTAATTAGTCTCCTTTTGATCACTTAATTAATTCCAAATTAATTCTTGATCAATACTAATTAAATAACCTTATTAATATATATTAGAACTTATAATATATTAACCAACCTTAAGTGTTATTTCTCTCATTATAGTCTATCCAAATGCATGATGTCATGCAACCCAAATGGACCATGCCGGGTCGGGTCAAGTCTTACCAATTATAGTTATGGACTTAGACATTAATCCAACAATAAAGATCAGGCAATTCTAACTCGAAGTTTCTGAAGATCCTTTGCAAACACACTATAATGCATCTATAACAGTTCACATATCAGGCACAAAAAGGCATCTATCCTAAGTAGGCATTCTAGCATGCAACCCTGAGCAGATCGTTAGCCTACTTCTAGCATGCAATTCATACTATAACATCAATAACATATCAAACATGTATAGATATTTTGGGAATCACTTACTTGAGCTCTGAATGACTGTACACATCTCATCTCCTTTCCTTCTTTTAAGTTAATTCTTTTTCAAAAAAAAAGTTTCTAAAAATTCTCAAATCCTTAGTTTGAGTTTGGAATAACATGAGTGTTCATCCAAATCCCTCAAACCAGGGGTCTAATACCAACTTGTAACGTCCCAATTTCTAGAATAATTTTTTCATTCTAAAACTGGGATTAACACTCATTTTTATAAAAGTAAATTCAAAGCAAAACCATTTGTTCATGAATTGAAATCTATAAATCAGAGTTATAAGAAAGTATCATGTAATCTCCAATCATAAAATTTCTGATGTTTGTGTATAGTCATGCCTTCGCATCCCTACGAACTGATAAAGTACTTGGAAAACATTTAATCCATAAATGTAAGCACAAAACTTAGTGAGTTCCTCAAAGTACCACATACAACACAAGAAAACAAAACATATATAACAACTATGGGTTATCAGCAACCCTATGGACTATTAGAATTCTTGAGTTATTAGCAACTAAAATATAGCAATTTGGGTTATCAGTAACCTCGAGCTATTAGCATCTCACATAAAACAAATTGGGTTATCAATAATCCCGAGCTATCAGCAGCTCACATACAGTAAATTTGGTTATATACAACCCCGAGCTATCAACAACTCACATACATCGTATTGGGTTATCAACAACCCCGACCTATCAGCAGGTCACATATAACATATGATATAGGTAACACATTGAGAAAACTCAAACTAAACATCAGACGTTCAACAGCAACCTCAAAAATAAAATCAGCTAACTCAAGCTACCTAAAGCCAAAGCGGAACTAATCCTTAGCTAAACACTCAATTCTATCAAAGTTTAACCAAAAAAAGTCAAAATGGTCAAAAAGTCAACGGTCAAAGTCAATCGGTCAACCAACACTGACCACCGCGTCACGGCCAAGCCCTTAGTCGTGTTGTGGCACTGGCATCAGATCATGATGGCTTCCTTGCCACCACGCTCTAGCCAAATCTATGTCACGTTGTGGTCCCGTTGATGAACCACTTAATGCATTAAGTGCTTAATCTAACAAATCCAAAGCTCATACTTTCCAGATTTGAATCAACATGATGTCTAAATGGATAAAGTATCCAACTTTATCCATTATAAGGCCACAAACTTCCAAGATCTAAAACCCTAAGTTGAGAAATGACCAAAAACCCATTTTTCTTTAAGCATAGAGTAAAGAGAGCTCTTGCTAAAATGGACCAAAAATCCAACAAACTCTTAGATCTATAGATGAATTGCAATAAAGCATGGATCTTTAAGGCTTACCAAGGTCTAGAAGGTGAATGGAGGCTGAATACTTCAAATACATAACTTTAGAGTGTAACATCATGATTTTTCATCCAAATTTTTATTTTTATTTTAAACACTTTTTAAGCATAATACATTAGCAGAAGTGTTATTTTAAATATTATGAAAACATAACCAATGTTACTTTATTATCAAAACAAGTCCATCAAAATTAAAGTTCTAAAAAACCAACAACAAAGTATGTTCTCAAAATCAAAATGCAGTGGAAACTAAACATGTCCAAAATAGTATCATCACTAAAATAATGCTAGATGTAACTACCCAAAATACACCATCCTTATCAAGCCATCGGACTATGCTATGTAACACCCCCCCTCTGGCACGTATCACAATATTGTCCGCTTTGGGCTCCCGACACGGAAACTTCCCAGGGGGTCACCCATCCCTGAATTGCTCTCGCCTGGGCACGCTTAACTGCAGAGTTCTTATGGGATCTGTTGCCCTCACGGCTTTAAAACGCGTTGTGACAGGGAAGGTATCCACATCCCTTATAAGTAATGTTTAGTTCTCCTTCCCAGCCGATGTGGGATCAGGTGCAAAGTTGTAACACCCTAAATCAGGTACGACTTGAAACCCTCAAGAATTTACATTTTGCATGAGTGGTCCTTCAAGTACGCTAAGCGTACTTAAGTGTACGCTTAGCGTACTATGTATGGATGGTCGCGGAGGAGCTGGACGTACGCTGGGCGTACGTGCCAGAGGTCTAAAACCCTAAATCTCGGACTTGTTCCCTATTTAAACATCTTTTAGCCCCTTGGACCAAACCCTATCAGCCTCTTTAGCCTCTTTTCGTCCGCCTTCAGCTGAGATATTGTGTGAGAGGGTTTTTGGGCTTAAGGAGTGGGTTTTGTGGCCATTTTAGAGTTCTTGCAAGAAGGAGGAGTTGCTAAGCAAGCTTGGGACAGTTTGGTGCTTCAAGAATCTGCATCTTGGTCTTCTTGCAAAGCTTCTGGATGTAAAAAGCTTGCACCTTTCCACTTAAATATCTAGATCTAGCTAGGATTTTCTATTTTTGTCCCTTTGGTTGATGTTGGACCTCCACTTGTGAGTTAAGCAACTCCAGAAGGTGGGAATGACATATCTGAGGTCCCTTGGTCCTTTAGTATCATAAAAATGGAGTCTTGATGGGAGTTTTGGCATCATGCATGGGTTAAAGACCTTGGAAAGGTCTTAATGGAGTTGTTGGGTGAATATGAGGCATGCAAAGGCATAAAGTTGCCAACTTTATGCCTTAGGACGTCTTAACAAACTTAGATCTGGCTTTTGGACGTAAAGGAAACGAGTATTAAGCACTTAATGGAGAAAGTGCTTAATCTGGTAGTACGTTGGGCGTAACCCAGTGTATGCCGCGCGTAGTCCCAAGACCCAGTACGCTGCGCGTACCAGGATGGTACGCCGAGCGTACGCATCACAGTTGGGCCGAATCTGTTTTGGGCCGAATCTGTTTTGGGCCTTTGAGCTATTGGGCCTTATTTGATTATTGGGCATGGTTGTATTCTGGGAACTATGAGTCATATCATCTGTTATAGGCCATGGATATATTGGTTGGTCCTTATTGGGCCAAGAGGCCCATTAATGATTTTGGACTTGGACTTTAGGCCCATTAGCATGGGAAGAATAATTGGGCCTCATGGTAGGGTTCGAAGTTTAGGTTTCTTATGATTAAGTAAGGTCCTGACAATTAATTAATATTATTATTCAGCTCGGGAGGTTTTGGACTGTTAGGAGAGCAGCTTTTGTATTCAGCAGACAGAGGTGAGTCTCCTCACCATAACAATGGGTCTAAGGCACCAAGGCCGGCCCATTAATTGTTATGTGATGTGTTATGCTTGATTATTTGTGACATTTGCATGAAATACCTTGGGGGTTCCCGAGGCACCTGGGTATAAGACCTTGGAGGGTTTCCAAGGCATCCTCGGTAAAGACCTCGGGGGGTTCTCAAGGCACATGGGCTAAGACCTCGGGGGGTTCCCGCGGCACCCGGAGTAAGACCTTGGAGGGTTTCTAGGGCATCCATATATGTTGTATGCATGGCTTATGTCATGTATGTAGCCTTAGGGCTAATATGATATGTGATATTTGCATTGTATGTGTGGTATGCTCTGGGGAACTCACTAAGCATTCGCTTACAGTTTGTGGAATTGTTTCAGGTACATCTAAGCCCAAGGGCAAGGGCAAGGCATGATGGCGCAACGTGCACTCTATCTCTTTTTCACTGATATGTTTTGGGGACACTCTGACGATTTAAATAAGTTGTAATGAATGTTGATTTGAAAACAATTATGTTGGGATTTCATGGTTTATGCAAATGTGTTTTATTAATTAAAAATGAAAATTTTCTTTGAAAAATTTGGGTCGTTACAAGTTGGTATCAGAGCCTTGGTTTGAGGGATTCGGGTACACTCTCGGGTGTGTCAGAACTCAAGCTAAGGAAATGATAAATTGTTTTCAAAATAAAAGTTAAAAACTTTTAAGAAATGAAAAGAAGAGAGTGCAACGCGCGCGATCGGCCGAGCCAAGTAAGTAGTTCCCAATGTGTTAGCCATGATATACTGATATTTGAGCTTGATGATCGTATGAGATTTGCTATGTGTATGCTTTTACAATTGTATACGGTTAGGAGCTTATAGCCTCAGAATGATTCATTTGGCCTTATTTCCTGTTCCTCGTTTGGTTGTGGTCCTAGGGTAGAATCTTTTATTCGAAAGTCTATTTGATCCTTTTCTGTGTATAATTTTCATGCATAAAGGCAACCTGTTATTATTGGTCCCCGATAGATATGGGTAGAGCAAATCTTAGGTCAGCCTGGGATTTAGGTTATGCAGTGGTTTGTGGGTTATGATTTATTTTGGGACAAATTGGAGTTATCAGGTAGAGCCTTGGGGAAAGGTACAGGTAGGTGTGGAAGGTAGTATTGGGCCCGTACTACTGAAAGCATAGGACCTGTACCCGAACCAATGCTAGATCTGACAGCTCTAAGGAGGACCGGTGTGGGAAGATCCCCTATATATATATATATATATATATATATATATATATATATATATATATATATATATATATATATATATATATATATATATATGTCCTGATTATTATGGTTTATGACATTTCAGTTCAACATGGTGGTGACACGATTTGGGGCAGGGGGATCAGGATCAGGGTCTGGATCGGGCAGTGGTATGGAGCCTATTGATGAGAGGCTGCGCGATATCATCGCAACCGAGGTTACGAAGGGCATCCTTGACGCTAACCCAGTCATTTTTGGGACGATCAAGTAGGGAATTATGACGATCATGGAGGAGAGACTCAGATCGTTCAGGGCTGCGATTGCTACGGGCCATATTGGGGCCCGAACTCCCTCGTTCCGAGAGTTCAAGGCGTGCGGGGCACTGGAGTTTTTTTGGGGCCAGGGACCCCATTGTCAGCCGACGCCGAGCGTACGCATCATAGTTGGGCCGAATCTGTTTTGGGCCTTTGAGCTATTGGGCCTCATTTGATTATTGGGCATGGTTGTATTCTGGGAACTATGAGTCACAGCATCTGTTATGGGCCATGGATATATTGGTTGGGCCTTATTAGGCCAAGAGGCCCATTAATGATTTTGGACTTGGACTTTGGGCCTATTAGCAAGGGAAGAATAATTGGGCCTCATGATAGGGTTCGAAGTGTGGTTTTCTTATGATTAAGTAAGGTCCTGACAATTAATTAATATTATTATTCAGCTCGGGAGGTTTCAGACTTTTAGGAGAGCAGCTTTTGTATTCAGCAGACAGAGGTGAGTGTCCTCACCATACCAATGGGTCTAAGGCACCAAGGCCGGCCCATTAATTGTTATGTGATGTGGCATGCTTGATTATTTGTGACATTTTCATGAAAGACCTCGGGGGGTTCCCGCGACACCTGGGTATAAGACCTTGGAGGGTTTACGAGGCATCCTCGGTAAAGACCTCAGGGGTTCCCGAGGCACATGGGTTAAGACCTCGGGGGGTTCCCGAGGCACCCGAAGTAAGACCTTGGAGGGTTTCTAGGGCATCCATATATGTTGTATGCATGGCTTATGTGATGTATGTAGCCTTAGGGCTAATATGATATGTGATATTTCAATTGTATGTGTGGTATGCTCTGGGGAACTCACTAAGCATTCGCTTACAGTTTGTGGAATTGTTTCAGGTACATCTGAGCCCAAGGGCAAGGGCAAGGCATGATGGCGCGGCGTGCACTCTATCTCTTTTTCACTGATATGTTTTGGGGACACTCTGATGATTTATATAAGTTGTAATGAATGCTGATTTGAAAACAATTATGTTGGGATTTCATGGTTTATTCAAATGTGTTTTATTAATTAAAAATGAAAATTTTCTTTGAAAAATTTAGGTCGTTACAAGTAGTGAAGGTGGGTTGCACCTGATCCCACATCGGCTTGG
The DNA here is from genome assembly GCF_052849685.1 of Lactuca virosa. Taxonomy (NCBI): domain Eukaryota; kingdom Viridiplantae; phylum Streptophyta; class Magnoliopsida; order Asterales; family Asteraceae; genus Lactuca; species Lactuca virosa. Next base: position 159,512,196 of record NC_136429.1, read on the forward strand.
AAGGAGAACGAAACATTCCTTATAAAAGGGTGTGGATACCTTCCTTGTCACAACGCGTTTTAAAGCCGTGAGGGCAGCAGATCCCATAAGAACTCTGCTGTTAAGCATGCTTGGGCGAGAGTGGTACCGGGATGGGTGACCCCCTGGGAAGTCCTCGTGCCGAGTAGGCCAAAGCGGACAATATTGTGATACGTGCCAGAGGGGGATGTTGCAAATGGTATCAGAGCTAGGGCACAAGTCGATGTGTTCGACAGGGACGTCGAACCCTATAATGGGGGGTGAAGGTGGGTTGCACCTAATCCCACATCGGCTTGGAAGGAGAACAAAACATTCCTTATAAAAGGGTGTGGATACCTTCCTTGTCACAACGCGTTTTAAACTCGTGAGGGCAGCAGATCCCATAAGAACTCTGCAATTAAGCGTGCTCGGGCGAGAGTAGTACCGAGATGGGTGACCCCCTGGGAAGTCCTCGTGCCGAGTAGCCCAAAGCGGACAATATTGTGATACGTGCCAGAGGGGGATGTTGCATTCAGATTATTTAGTTTTCAGATTCAACTTCAAAAAATCATAACATCTTCGTTTCAACTCCATTTTCAGTGATATTTATATGCAACGGAAGGTATTTACAAGCCCTATAATTCTATCTATTTACTTTTGACTATAAACATATCAAAATTAATTAATTAATTCGAGCAAGAAGTCTGAAATATCACTTTTTTTACTCTTTTGCTCCAAATCACATTCCATGGCTTAAATCACTTAACCAACATTACAACATTCAATAAGGTCTAAACTCTATTCGCTTGAAGCCAAAGGCCTTTATTCGTTCCAATTATGGCCCGCTAACCCGAAATTAGAAACGTCCTGAAACTGAATGTTACACGCCCTTACTTCCCTTGACTGGGGATAATTTCGCAGCAAAACTTGTGATTTTTCTCAAATTTACAGCCTTTTAACACGATCATACGAACTCCGATTTGGACAAACTTTATATTGTTGGAAATCCGTTAGAAGTACTACAAGTTTCATATTATTTGTTTAATCTAAATGTGTCCACAAATAGAGTTACTAAGTTATGATCATTGAGGTCTTAACGTTTTAGCATTTCATGTTTTTGAACAACCATCTTTAAATAGTCATATCTCATTCGCTACACCTCCATTTTGTCTAATTCTTTTTCCAGTATACTCTTCGTTTTATAGACTATAACTTTCCTTTATAAATTTCTTTCTAGTCAGTTCCAGATATTTGTTAAACTGTCAAGTTGAAACTTTGCAGCTGTAAAATTTCCAAATAAGCTTTCATCAACTTTTGTCCAACTTTTCAACCTTGTATATTCTTCATATGAACTACTTTTAAGTATATACTTTTTTATGTTGTTTCGTTTTCATGTCTACTATAAACTACATCTTTACCCTTTCTACTTATCTTGTATCTAAGCTTAGGCTTTATGGCCTCAAAGTTGGCACATTATCACTTTTATATGAAATTTCAATTCCATATTCCTTTCCATTTTTCCCCTTATACTTAATTAATCCATTTACACCATATTCATGTAAAAATCATAAAACTTGTAAAATAGTGACATAAGACATACCACCCACACATATACATCTTTTATATCATTGTTTTAGAGAACATGTATTACACATTTCATAAGACCGAAAAATTACACCATTCATGTAACACCTCAAATTTTAAACCAAAATTTTAATTTTTAAATTACCAAAATATTGTTCATGAACCAAGTCATCAAAAAACATAAGTGTCAAATACGAATTATCATCATAAAATGTCAGTGTATCACTAACTACTCTAGTAACAAATCTCCCACCGAGTGTGTACAGTCAAATCTTCTCCTTCCCACGATCCTCATAAGTACCTTAAACACATAAATTAACAAATGTAAGCACGAAGCTTAGTGAGTTCCCCAAGATACCACATACAACACAACATAAATAAACAACTATGGGTTATCAGCAACCCTGGGACTATCAGCAGTCCCAGTGGGCAACAACACACCCTATGGGTTATCAACAACCCTGGAGACTATCCGCAGTCTCAGTCACACATAAACGACATCATACAAAATAACAGTTAGAGCCAGCTGGTCATCACAAATACAACTATTCTACCACATAGGTAATAATAAGTGAGGAGCCTCACCTGATACTTATGACGGATAAATCTCACACCCGAACTGCCAGAACTAGACTCCACCTAATAACACAACAATTAACCCTAATTAATAATCAAGGTCCTCAACTCACTTCACAAGTCTAAATCCCACACTAAGCCCCTTAAGGGAAAAAAGACCATTTTGCCCCTCCCAGGGTCCAAAACCCTAATTCTTGACCAAAGTTCAAAAGTCAGCAAAAGTCAACTGCCCATCGCGTACGTTGGGCGTACTCCTTCTTACGCGGGGCGTACAACTTAATCAACGACCAATCGGGAATAGGCCTGGCTATGCTGGGCGTAGCTAGGAGTAAGCATGTCTTACTCTGCATGATCTATCCCCATTTATCGACTTTTATGTCTTAATCTATTAAGACACCTCTCCTAACTTTAGATCTGGCCATAATAGCATGTCTTAACCCATAAAGTCATCGACTTTAAGCATTTGCATGGCTAGAAAGAACCCAATACACAAAAATCTAACTTTCATCACACTCTGAGACACTTAACTCATGCATGGGCCAAGGGAAATGATCAAGCAACCATTTTTATGAATCTACAAGACCTAGAACACATGAACGTGCAACTACAATGCTCCAGAGTGCTCCATACTTACAAAGGTCCAAGCTTTGGGACAAAAAGCTCATAAAGTCTCATCTATGGAGATCTAATAGGAAGCACATCAAGGTATAAACTTTATACCTTCATAAGATGCACAAGGTGAAGTAGTTTATGGATCTACAAGCTTGCAAACAACACCTCCTTCTGCACTAGCCTTTTTCTTCAACAAATGAGCACCAAAATCACTAATAAGCTCCAAACTCTCACACACAAAGCTTAAAATCCATATTAGGATTTATGAGGGAAGGGTGGCTGATAAGAAATATCCAAGGGAGGCATAAGGTGGATTAAATAGGGAGCAAACCCTTAAAATTAGGGTTTAGAGGCTGAGCTAGTACACCCGGTGTACCACAGGTACGCCCAGCATACTAGCATGGCTTTCATGATCCGAGTTCTCACAAGTACGTTGTGCGTACCTCACGTATTCCCAACGTATGGGTTGAATTGCGATTCTTTAAACAACAAGGGACCAAATACTTTAAATAGGCTAACGGCTAAAATGAAAATACTTGAAAATCGGTTCTTACAATTCTCCACCAATAGAATCAGACTTCACCCTCGAAGTCATCCTCAGGAAACCGATCAGGATAGTGCTCGCGCAACTCATACTCAGGCTCCCACTTCCATTCCGAGCCTTTCCGGTGTTGCCACTGAACTTTGACCAACTTCACTACCTTGTTCCTCAAGTCTTCACTCTTCGATCCAGAATTGCCACAAGCTTCTCAATGTAATGCAGGCGATCATCGACCTCAATATCCTCCAAAGGAACCACAACTGTCTCGTCAGCTATACACTTCCTTAATTGGGAAACATGGAAGGTATCATGAATATGTCTCAACTCCTCCGATAGCTCTAACTGGTAAGCCACCTTGCCCACACGGGTCAACACTCTGAACGGGCCGATAAATTTGGGGCCCAGCTTGCCCCACTTCCTGAAGTGGATAACACCCTTCCAGGGTGACACCTTTAAAATCACTAAATCCCCACCTGGAATTATAGCTCAGAGGGTCGCCGATCCACATAACTCTTTTGGCGGCCCTGGGCCGTCAGCAATCTCTGTCTGACTTGCTGTATAAGCTCGGTCGTCTTGAGCACTATCTTTGAGCTCCCCATGGTTCTCTGGCCGACCTCACCTTAGCAGATTGGAGTCTGACATCTCCTCTCATACAGAATCTCAAAGGGAGGCATGTCAATACTGGCATGATGGCTGTTGTTATAAGAAAACTCAGCCAACAGGAGATAGGAGTCCTAGCTCCCACCAAAGTCAATGATACAAGCCCGCAACATATCCTCGAGCGTTTGAATAGTTCGCTCGCTTTGCTCGTCGATCTGCGGAAGATATGCAGTACTGAAATGTAACCGGGTACCCAACTCCTCGTGAAACCTCTTCTACAACCTGGAAGTGAGACAAACATCCCGGTCTGACATAATCGAATCGGCATCCCATGCCGAGCCACCACCTCTCGGACATAAATCTCAACCAGTTTCTCTGCAGAAAAGCCCTCACTAATGGCTAGAAAGTGAGCATTCTTCGTCAAACGATCCACTATCACTCAGATAACATCAAAACCCCTCGCAGTCCTTGGCAATTTTGTAATAAAATCCATGGTGATTTGCTCCCACTTCCATAGTGGAAACTCTAAGGGATGCAACTTTCCATGAGGGCGCTGGTGCTCGGCCTTGACCTTCCGGCAGGCTAAACATCGCTCCACAAACCAGGCCACATCTCTCTTCATACATGGCCACCAGTAACTATGCTTCCGGACGAGATACATCTTGGTAGCCCCTGGATGAATGGAAAATCTCGACTTGTAGGCCTCCTTCATCAAGATCCATCGAGCCCCACCCGCATAAGGTACCCAAACCCGCCCATGAAGAGTCAAAAGCCCTCGGCAGTCGATATCAAAAGCTGAAATCTGACCAATCACCTGCTCACTTTTATGATTTTCTTCCTTTATGGCCTCCGAATGCACTTCTTTGATAATCTTCAAAACTGGGTTCATCACAGCCATCCTCATACACACATCCCGAATCGAGGCACTAACTGTTCTCTGGCTCAAGGCGTCGGCCACCACATTGGCCTTGTCTGGATGGTACAAAATCTCACAGTCGTAATCTTTCACTACATCCAACCACCTCCTCTACCTCATGTTTAGGTTCGGCTGAACCATAAGATATCTCAGGATCTTATAGACCGTGTAGATGGTGCACCGAACACCATAAAGATAGTGACGCCAAATCTTGAGAGCGAAAACCACCGCCCCAACTCCAAATCATGAGTGGGATACCTCGCTTCGTGAGGCTTCAGCTGCCTTGCATACATATGCAATCACATGCCCCCTCTACATCAACACAACACCCAACCCTGCAATGGATGCATCATAGTAGACCACGAAATCCTCAACTCCCTCAAGGAGGGCAAGTGCCGGTTCCTCACACAGTCTCTGGTGAAGAGTCTCTAATGATGTCTGCTACTCAGTCCCCCAACTGAACACAACATCCTTCCTCGTCAACTTAGTGAGAGGAACAACAATCTTGGAGAAGTCTCGAATGAATCTCCGAGAATATCCCGCCAAACTGAGGAAGCTTCGAATCTCAGATGGAGATGTCAGCACTTCCCACTGTATCACCGCCTCTATCTTGGCTGGATCGACCAAGATATCGTTCTCGTTGACGAGGTGTCCCAGAAACCGCACTTCGCACAACCAGAAGTCGCACTTGGAGAACTTGGCATAGAGCCTCTCCATCCTTAAAACTCCAAGAATATCGTGCAAATGCTCCTCGTGCTGCTCTCTGGTCTTCGATTAGACCATAATGTCATCAATGAAGATGATCACCGTTCGATCCAACATGGGCCTGAACACCCGGTTCATGAGATCCATGAACGTCGTCGGTGCGTTGGTGAGCCGAAAAGGCATCACCACGAACTCGTAATGCCCATAACGAGTTCGAAAGGCTGTCTTCAGAATATGCTCCTCTCGTACCCTCATCTGATGATAGCCGGACCTCAAATCGATCTTGGAAAACCAAGATGCCCCCTGAAACTAATCGAAGAGATCGTCAATACCCAACAATGGATAACGGTTCTTCACTGTCAATTTGTTCAACTCCCGGTAATCAATACACATCTGGTGTGAACCATCCTTCTTCCTGAAAAAAAGGATCGGTGCTCCCCACGGAGAACTGCTCGGCCGAATAAACCCTTTTCCTAACAGCTCCTGCAGCTGATAGGATATCTCCTGCATCTCAGGAGGTGCAAGACGGTACGGTGCCTTGACAATCGGCGCCGCACCCGGGATCATATCGATCCGAAACTCTACTTGCCTTGCAGGAGGCACACTCGGTAACTCCTCGGGAAAAACATCAGGAAAATCACCAAAAAAAGGACATCAGAAATGGAAATCAATCCCTTCTCCTCAATCCGAGTATCCACTACATATGTCAGATAACCCATACACCCATGCTGCAAACTTTGCCTCGCCCTGGCGGCATAACAGAAGACGGATCCCTTCCTAGTACCTTTACCGTAGATGGTCAGCACTCCCCCACTAGGGTCTCGAACCGTCACCATATGACGCTCATAGTCAATCAGAGCCCCAAACCGGCTCAAACAATCTATACCCACGATCACACATACATCTCCCATTGCGATAGGGATAAGATCTATCGGATAACAAACACAAAAAATCTCTAACACACAACCCCGGTATATGTCAGTAGCAGAGACCGGGCGATCATCAGGTATAGAGACTCTCAAGGGCCTGCTCAAGGTCTCCCACGCAATACTAAAACCATGACAAAAAGATGATGCCACAAAAGACCGACTCGCACCCGAGTCAAACAGCACAAGCGTAGGTACATAATTCACAAGAAAAGTACCTACATAAATAATAACATAAGCAACAAAATAAATCAGCAGAATAACAAAGAATGCATACCAGCCACGACGCCTGGAGCTGCTTGGGCCTCCTCTGCTGTCAACTTAAATGCTCTCCCTCGAGCCCTCGGTGTCTCGGCCTTCCCCTGTCGGCCTTCAGTAATACGCAGGGTCGCTGGGGCCGGAGTCTGAACCGCCCTAGATGCAAGCTGAGGACATTCGAGCTTCAAATGATCTGTCTGGTTGAAATTGAAGCAAACAAAAAATCCATTGGGGAAATCCCTAGCCAAATGCCGCTCTTTGCCACACATGTAGCAAACTGTCACTGACCAACAGGGTCCCTCATGCCCCTTGCCGCACTAACCGCAAGTGCGACCCTTCTGGCCTCCAGCTCTCGAGTTAGTAGGCTTGGGCTGCTTAGCCGTCGGCGGCGACTGTACTGGCCTCCTATCTCTCACCTGGGTCTCGCTCTCCTCTCTAGCCTGGGTCTCCAGCTCGATCTCCTTCCTCGTGGCATTGGTCTGCAGCTCAGCCAATGTCGGATATGAAGTGTTCGCCACGAACTTATGTATATCCCTCCTCAGAATACTCAGATACCGACTCACACGTGCCTGCTCAGTAGACGCGTTCTCAGGACAAAACAAGGCCCTCTCATGAAACATCCTGGTGATCTCAGTCACCATCTATGTCTTCTACTTGAGAGACAGGAACTCCTGGGCCAACCTTTCTCTCTCTCTCTCTCTCTCTCTCTCTCTCTCTCTCTCTCTCAACCACTGGAACAAACTCATCTCTAAACATCTCAGTAAATCTCTCCCAGGTCACCGCATAACGCTTTGTGAGGGTATAATCAGCTGTCACAAACTTCGACCAGTACTTCGCTCCCAAGCGAAGCAGGTTCAGCGCGAAACGATCCCTCAGATTCTCCGGACAAGAGACAGTGTAAAAACATTCCTCCACATCAGGAATCCATCTCATATCAACAATCGGATCCTGGGTCCTATCAAACTCAGGTGGCTTCGTGTTGTTGAACTCCTGGTACCACAACGAATCACCCCCCTATGGTCTCGCAGCAACAACAGTTTTAGTGGCTACGGCAGCAGCAACCACAGTGACGACGACATAGCGCTCGTTAAAAGTCTCAATCAACATGGTCACTACAAGAAAATGTTGAAATAACTATGGAAATTTGCTACGCAAGTACAATTCGTAGTTATTAAGCTACGAAATATGATACAGAATGGTTTGTCGTAGCTATTTTGCTATGGAAGTTGCTATAGAATTGCATTCCGTAGCTAATGTTTAAATAGTTACGGAATTTATCTACGGAATTAAAACCCGTAGTTATTCTACTATTGACTATGTTATAGAATAGTTAGACGTAGGTATATTTGCTACGAAATTAGATACATAATTACATTCTATAGCTAATATTTGAATAACTACGGAATTTCACTACGTAATCGGAGTCCTTAGTTATCATGCTACGGAATTTGCTAGAGAATTATTAGCCGTAGGTAATTTGCTACAAGTTTTACTACGGACAAAAGTTTGAAGCCATTTTGCTAAAAAAATTGTTACTAAATCAAAATCTGTAGCTATGCCGCTACAGAATTTGCTACGGATCATTAGTCGTAGCTATTTTACTATAAAATAAAAACAGTATATATTATTCAATAGAAATTTCCAATATGAAATTTTAATTGTTTGGAGGCTTCTCAAGTAAAGTTTAAACCCTTAAACGATCCCAAATGGCCAATGAATGATTCGATTGATTTGGCCAAGATCTGTTCAAATCGATTTGGTTCTTGACAAGATCCGTTCAGATCTGTCTAACCATCGTTCATATCTCTTGATCTGCTTAGTTTTATGCACAGATCTTTTGATTTGCTCGTTTTTTAGCTCAGATCTTTTGATATGTTAGAGTTTTCTCTCTTAGATCTTCAGATCTGCCTTGTTTTTTTGCTCAGATGTCTAGATATGTTTTGTTTTAGTTCATTGGAGCAACCCTCAAGTCTTAAAAGACTTTATCAGATCTCATTTTCATTTATATTTGGATGGATTATTCAGAAAGTTTGGGAGAAAAGAGATTTCTATGAGTTTTTCCCCATCTTTGTTCATATTTTCGAATTTTATTCACCAAGTTGAAGAATAAACAATATTTTACAAGTCTTTATCTCTTTTGCTTGTTCATTTTCAAGAAAATCGGTTTTGGTTTCTGATTTCTCATGTACAACTTCATTCAAGTTGTTTATCTGATGCTTCCTCTAGAAGCTTAGAGATGGAAAACAAAAGATTTTCAGATCTGTTGAGCAAGCTGAAGAGTAAAGAAGGTTTAGTGAGGAAAAACCTTTTTAGATCCGTTTTTTGTTTATATGTTGGGTGTTTGTTGAGCAATTTCAAAAGAAAAGAAATTTTTATGAGTTTCTACCTCATTTTTTTTGTTACAGAAAAATGATTTTAGTCTAGATTTTCTGTAAAGAACTTCAATTCCTGAAGCATTTATTTGTACATACAGCCATATGGCTTGTACATTTTACAAAAACTTTCAAAAAAAAAAAGAGAAGAAGAAGAGATGAGCTTTCATGGGTTTTCAGAAAATCTCATTTGATGTATGATTTTCAAGTTTATTCAAGTTGTTTATAAGCTTGAAAGAAGAAATAAGTTTCTATGAATTTTAACTCCTCAAATTTTCAGAAAACACATTTTCATCTCAGATCAGTTTTACCATTATTCTCAATGATTTACTAAGAAAATTGAGAAGCAAAGAAACTTTTATAAATTTTATCATATTCCAGTTCATATATAATATAAAATTCATTTTAGTAATGAATTTATGTGTATAAGTTTGTTTAAGTTGCGCTTTAATTCTTATACATTTCAAAACATTGGTAAAAGTTTACTCTATGGTTTTACCATTTAAGTTAATGGTTCTCAAAAAAAAAGATGGAAAGGAGTTCTACTAAAAGAGCAGCTCTGTAAAAAGAGATTCATACAAAAGTAAGAGGTCGTACAAAAAAAAAGTGTGTATATAGAGAAAATCACATTCATGACAAATCACTCAAATACATCAAAAATGGTGTATGTCGTGTCTATCTACTGCCGACAAAAAAAAAAAGGGGGTAAAGGTGCACAGTGCACCAGACTAATGACAAGACAAACGACAGAGTTGTTTATACAAAAACAAAGCTGGACCCCACCTGGTTCAATCTCTTATGTACAGGAAAAACAAAAGAAGCGAACCCACCATGTGACCTTTGCCGATGAACGATCATCAGCCTCCGTACCTCTCGACGACGCACCACCAATAGCAACCCCGTCCCATTGCCGACAGCAACCAAGTTGACCACCTATAGACGTCGGCGATCGGAATCAGTTTGTGGCCATTCCCAGCTAGCAGACCGCCAGTTCCAGACGAAGCAACTCCAACGCCGATAACCAGTCCATCACAGTTATCGGACCACCATCAATACCGGTGACGAATCCTGCCGGAGCTCACCAAAACCTGCAACAAGTGACCCAGCAACCATCGCCATAAATTTTTTGGCCATCTCAGGTCAGGTCACCTGCATATCCTGGTGAAGCAGCATCCATGGAGAACCTGTTGCTCTAATCTCCATCTACAACCAATCTCTTCCCGGGGGAAAAGTACCAAGGCACCACCGGTATCGATCCTTGAACCCAACTTCTCGGTCTGCCGCCGTCAATTAAAACAGGAGCTGCAATGACTGTTACTCTTGCACCTTTCGGCGGCCATCTGCATAGTATACATTCGCCGGATCGACGTTGACAGGAGCCACAGACTCCGATACTCGACCTCAATTCCTTGATCCATCGCCAGCGACCAGATTCAGGGTACCTTCGTTCACCGCTCGCTGTTCCGACCTCCTTTCCCACCGTTGCCCTCCGGCGACGAACCACAAGGACAGTTGCATCTGGTAGGATGCATCCTTTGCTCAGTTTCTGTGACGACGGGTACCAATCGACTGGTCCTTTTTCCGAATCGTAACAAAATATTGGGCGTACCCTAAATCAGTTTTGGGCTGATTATTCAAATGGGCTCCTGAATATGTTATTGGGGCCATAGTTCGAAAATGGGTCACAATATTTAATTTGGACTCCTTTTACATTGGTTTTTATTTTGGGTTGGATCAACAACTTAATGGGCTAATTCTGTGAGACGAGGATCAACAATATAAAGTTCTTGTGCCACAATTGCTCTAAACAAAATTCATTTTCAAAATATGCACTACCGCTCCGACTCACCCGACATCTTCAAAAAAAAAATCAATCAAAGCTCGTGCGCTCCAATCCAGTCAAGCTAAATCTGATTCTATAAGATGTGGTCCGACCATCTCAATGTTTTCAAGAAAAAAAGGAGGGGGAAGAGTAGTACATTACTACTACTACTACTCGTGAAGCATTCTGAAATAGCCATCAGTAACTGCGTTGCGCGGTGATCAGCAGCCGTGTTGACCAATCCCGGGAAGTCTCGCTAATCAACTCTCACATTCATGTTGACTGACCCCCGCTAGTCTTACTACCCAGCTCTTAGTAGTCGCACAGCTCGACCTTCAGCAGCGACACGACCTAGCTCAGCAGCTGCAAAGCCCAACCACCAGCAGCTACTTTTTCTGACTCCCAGCAGTCGCGCTGCTTAGCTTTCACCAACCGTGCTACCCAATTTTGTTAGTACTTGGGTTGCCTAGCTCTTTCCAGCAGCTATATATCTCGCCTTTCAGCGACTATACATCCGTCTTCGCCTCCTCTAAAGAAAAAAAAGAGGGGGGGGGGGGGGGAATAGTGTTGGTACGACACTATGTAGAAGTGATTTTTATTCCCAAGGGGAAGAGTTAAAGTACATAAAGAGCTGACACCATGAATGATGGTGTATCCCCGAGGTGACGTTGGTATTCCGGATTGAAAGAGTAGCTGCGTGGTCCAACTCTCGGTAGTCTTGTTGCCCAACTCTCAATAGTCGTGTTACTCACCTATCGCTAGCAGCTCGCTGCCCGGGCCTCAACGGCCCTGCTGACCAGTTCCTGACAGCAGTCTCGCTACGCACCACTTGACGGTAGCTACACTATCCAGCTCTAAGTAGCATCCCCGCATAGCCCTCGACAAACAGTCAAGACACCGAGGCATCAATTATTAGTATGACTAGCGAGGCAGCAAAGCATCAGGTACCATTCCACTTTAACCCAAACTGATCACACGAGCTAGACACATAGATTGTGGGGTGCTACGCCCAATCATGCGAGGTTCAGTACCCTCGCCTCGAGTCGCCTGGCTTCTCAGCCCGACTCCATTATAGCGGCAAGCTCCGCATGCGAGGTTCAACACCCTCGCCTCGAGTCGCCTGGCTTCTCAGCCCGACTCCATTATAGCGGCAAGCTCCGCCTGCGAGGTTCAGTACCCTCGCCTCGAGTCGCATGGCTTCTTAGCCCGACTCCATCATAGCGGCAAGCTCCGCATGCGAGGTTCAGTACCATCGCCTTGATTCGCCTGGCTTCTGAGCCCGACTCCATCACAGCGGCAAGCTCCGCATGCGAGGTTCAGTACCCTCGCCTCGACTCGCCTGGCTTCTCAGCCCGACTCCATTATAGCGGCAAGCTCCGCATGCGAGGTTCAACACCCTCGCCTCGAGTCGCCTGGCTTCTCAGCCCGACTCCATTATAGCGGCAAGCTCCGCCTGCGAGGTTCAGTACCCTCGCCTCGAGTCGCCTGGCTTCTTAGCCCGACTCCATTATAGCAACATGCTCCAATCCATTCCACGCGATGCTCTCTCGTGTGATTTATCTACGATCGCTGGCAGCCAAGCCCGATCCATTCCACGCGATGCTCTCTCGCGTGATTTATCTACGATCGCTGGCAGCCAAGCCCGATCCATTTCACGCGATGCTCTCTCGCGTGATTTATCTACGATCGCTGGCAGCCAAGCCCGATCCATTCCACGCGATGCTCTCTCGCGTGATCTATCTACGATCGTTAGCAGCCAAACCCGATCTGTTATACGCGAGGCTTTCCCGCATGACATCTCCATGTTCGCTGGCGCCAAAGCCCGAGCTATTCTCCTAAGTCGCGCAACATAAGTCGCGCGTCGTCGTGCACCATAAGTCGCGCATCACAAGCTTATTCCACGTCTAACACCATGATCTCGGTGTTTCCTCTCTCACAGTCATCATGGTTCTCTTGTGCTCGGACGATCGATGTGGTGTTATCTACATTACAACCTGCTATAGTGAGGTTACTCTCCAGCAAGGAGGTCATCCCGACATCGGCCCTGCTGCCTACTACCTTACAGCATCTCTGTTTCCTGGCTCTCAGAAACGGTCTTGCTATGCAGCCTCGCCGTGTACCCCACAGCATCTCTGTTTCCTGGCTCTCGGAAACGGTCTTGTTGTGCAACCTTATCTGTAGCCTCGCCGCGTACCCTACAGCATCTCTGTTTCTTGGCTCTCTGGAACGGTCTTGCTATGCAGCCTCACCGAGTACCCCACAGCATCTCTGTTTCCTGGCTCTCGGAAACGGCCTTGCTACGTAACCCTACCTGTAGCCTCGTTGTGTATCCCTCAGCATCACTGTTGCCTGGCCTTCGGAAACGGTCTTGCTGCGCAACCCATACCTCTGGCCTCACCGCTTATCCCTTAGCACCTCTACTGCCTGGCTCTCGGCAACAGTCTCACGGCATATTTCCTATCAATAGCCTCACTGCCTGTCCCTCAAGAATTCTGTTGTCTGGCTATCGACAATAGTCTCACTGCGTGACCCTCGCTAGCAACCTAGTCGCCTAGCTCTCCGAATCTCTTCCACTTATATTATGGTCAACAACCTCACGGTTTATTGGTTTGACAACATAGTCTGACGCGGCTACCTACGCTACCCACATCAGACTGGGGGGAATCCAGCTAGGTGTAGCCCAAGCAAGAAAGACCCTCAAGACGGTTATTAATGCAGACTGTGTAGATGGTTACCGGTGACATTCCATATGCGCATGACTACCACAACAATCGTGTCGAATAACAGTCTCAAAGACTGAATGGCGAGCTTACGCTCCTTAGCTACCCCGGTCCGACATTCCATCGACATCAGTGTCGCGTAACACTCTTTAGCAGCCTCGGTCTGCATGATCGCAACAATAGTTACGTTGCATCGCACCGATCGGCTCGCACTCCTCCCAATGAAGGAGTATCAAGTCAGCTCAAGCTGCATAAGTAATGCTTGGCTCTTCGCACAACCCCACGTCTCTCGTGGGTGAGGTTCGGTCATTCCTCTTTATTATTTATTGTATTGGTGTTTTATCTAGTCCGATCCGATTGTCAGCAACCCAATCGCATCAGACTAGGGGGACTTGACGACACACAGTTTATATGACTAGTTCCAGTCCGATGTCATTGGCCGCGTACCAATAACACCAGACTGGGGGGACTTGATAATATATGGTCTATTAGCATGGCCCAGACTGCTCCAGCGCGCCAGCCTGGCCTGGCGCGCTCCTACCAGCCCTGCCTGGCGTTCCCTTGCCAGCCTTGATGGGCATTGGACCTCTGAACCTCTTAATAAAAAAATACACCCCTTGGTCTAAGTAAATAGTGTCGGTCATGTAAAAAATCATTTTAAAAAATATTGTCTGTTTTGGATCAGCGAGCATACTAACTATCGCATCGTTAATGGAATCTTGATTTTCGATTCTAGAAACGTGAGCTAACATCAAAAGGATGATATCTGCATCCACCATTTAGAAAATATTTGAGTCACTGAGTCAACAATAGCAATAAGGCAAACAAATCGAAATGACTAAGTATCATTTAACTTGAATATCAAAGAATTATTTTTATAAAATCTATCTTATTTCAATTTTATTTCAGACTTGGACTTTATCAACATCGGTGCTACTCGGCCAACCTTGAAATCGGTCAAAGATTACTTTTGACTTATAACAAAAAAAAAACCCTAAATTAATAACCAAATTCCCTTTTCTTTTTCACTTTTACATTCCCGCTCAAGAATTCCACGCTCCCACTCTCGTGTACGATTCTATCTCAGACGAAGGTAAGTACCGTCGACGATGTCTCTATTCTCAGGCGATGCCTCTCTTAATATGTGAGATTGAAGACGACGACAACCAACAACAATTGTTACCTCCTTTGGAAGCAAGAGTATCTGGAAATTGGAATCCACAAACTTAAATTTGTGTTAATTAGCGGCTTATCCCTATACGACCATTCTCTCTCAAGTAAGCATCTACTTTTAAATCTTTAATGTTTCATTAATTGTGAAATTAATTTGACAGTTACTACTTTTTAAGAATTTAATTTTTCGATGTTAATTCTTTTAATCTTCGTGAGTTCTTGAAATTTGATAAATCATGGTATGTAAAATCCCAGAAACACTTATGGTTTCGTTTTATGTATGCCTTTTACTTAATAAAAACTATCAGTATAACAAGTAAATGTTTCAAAAATTATCATTCACACAATTTACCTTATTTATGAGTGGTCCTGTTCATAACATTTATTTTCTATTGGTTCGACACTTTTTCTAAAATGATGATGAAGGACAAGGATCAATATGAGAAGAAACTCAGAAAGTGAAAGGTTCCTCGTCTTTCTTTATTTCTTTTTCCATTCCCGTCCACCAATTTTTTTATGAATTGTTGGGTAGTTTAGTAATTATGTGATACTGAATAATAATAATCAGTAAAAGATCTTGCAGGAGATGGTGTTTGAATGTGCTTGTGGTGCTTGAAGTTGTAATAATCAAGTGAAGAAGATGTTGCTGCAAATGCAGACCCATAAAGACATAAATACCCCTGAACTCAAATATGCTAAGATGTACTTTGAAGATATCAGTTATGGAAGAAGTGAATCAAGTGATGAAGAGTTTATCCATTTATAGCATTGTACTTTGATTTTTTTTTCTTATTAAGAGTGAAGTGTATGAAATATGTAGAAGCGGATGGTTTTTCTATGTTGGGTTTAGCCCGTAAATGTAAGAGAGGGTGTCGATTGTAAGCTTCCGTACGTGATTTAAAATAGTCGTACTTGAATCTAATGGTGAGCCATATTAGAATGGATGGATTTTCATGTGATAAACAATCTCTGTAGTTGATTCAAAAGAGTTGTATTAGATTAAGTTTCTAGTTGTATTAGATTTCCTTAGCACTTTTTTAGAAAAAAAAAGCATATGTTCGTTGACAATACATAATTTACAAACAATTTTATATGAAAAGTACTCTTATCAGATGAAGATTGAATGTTTTGACTTAATACAAATCCAATTTCATCACTTTAAAGCAAGTAATAGCAATGCACTTTGACCAAGTTGAGATTATCCAGCAAAGAAGAACATCAAGATTACAAACAACAACCAACTCCACTTGACAGTTGTAAAAAACCATCACCAAGGGAAAAGTCTTCAAACTGGATCAATACATGTTACATATCAATAGCAAAAAATGAAATTAACGAAACCCACATTACGGAAATCTGTCCAGATCAGGCATTTTTATAGGCGGCATCCAACTGGACTTGTCATACATGGAATGGTTTTCTAGGCGTTGGTGTTCCAAAAAGAGCAGTCTACATTGAATCAACTCCCTAAAGGTGCAATCTACTTAGAAACATCAATGGAGGTTTACTAGCATGTATATACTCAGGTGATCGGATTCAAGGGTTAGGGTAATTTGGTCCATTTTTTTGTTTTGATATTTAAGGGTATTTTGGTCAAAAACTTTTTCTTTTAAATTATTATGATTTTGATATATATTATTTGATTATAAGTTTTTAAAAAATGTTAAAAACAAAATATTTGGGCATATACAATAAACACATGGAATTACCCAAGACAAATTGAAAATCTAAATCTTATTATATTTGGAATATGAATGAATACTCTGACCAATTTCCTTCTTTACTCCGATAGAATATGTTGGAATCCTAAGTCAAGTAGGACTTGGAGACCAAGTAAACTTGGGGCTTAAGCAAGTTGGTTTAAGTTTCCTAATCTTATTCTACAAGTTGGTAGTCTAGGAATATATATATATATATATATATATATATATATATATATATATATATATATATATATATATATATATACCGAGGCATGGAACTATGCAGAAAACATTATTGGTTTTGAGTTATTTTCCAATTAATCAAAGAGTTGTTTGATTAAATACTGTTTTGCAATTACGTTTTACAAACTAGAATTGGTATCAGAGCTAAAGGAACCGAAGGCTGTGAGATCAATTTTGTTACCTGTTGACGAGCCAGGTCAACATGTCGGATGGAGAAGGAGGCGGAGGAGTTGCTCCGGTGACTGTGAAAGAAACCGGATCGACCTCAGTTCAATGTCTCATGCTCAATTCCACAAATTACACAGTTTGGTTCCTGCGTATGAAGGTTGTCTTAATAATTCATAAGGCATGGAGTGTCATTGACCCAGGAGCAGAAGAGAATGAAGAGAAAAACTACCTGGCAATGGGGCTTTTGTATTAGGCAATCCCTGAATCCCTGATTATGCAGATGGGTGATATGGATTCTGCAAAAGCGCTCTGGGACGCAATCAAGGCTCGACACATTGGGGTTGATCGTGTGAAGGAGGCCCATCTTCAAACGCTAAGTGTTGAATTTGATCAACTCAGGATGAACGAATCAGAGACGGTCGACTGTTTCTCCGGAAAGCTGTCCGGAATTTCTTCAAAATGGGCGGAATTAGGATCTGTGATCGACGAATCCAAGCTAGTAAAGAAGTTCCTTAAGTCGCTGCCACGAAAATTCATTCATATGGTAGCATCACTGGAACAGATACTAGACCTAAATAATACCAATTTCGATGTAGTCGGCAGGATGAAGGCATACGAAGAGAGGATCAGAGAATAAGAATCTTACGGTGGTGAGAAAGATCAAGCTCTGTGCGTCGAGCATGGTGGAGCTTAAAATCGGAACTGGAGAAGAAAGGGAAAGGCAATGGAGGTTAACGGGTTTAGTGCGACTGGGAACAAAGCACACGGGTTTAATGGCTCAACTGGATCTGGATCCTGTGGGTCGAATGGGTCAAGTGGATCAGGCTCTGGGTCTAAAACAAAACAGGCCCAAGGAGGCAGGCCTAACAACAACACCGGGTCCAATAATCACCAGTCCAACAGCAGGCCCAATTCTAATTATGACCCTAATCAGAAAAATAAAAATAAAAAAGATCGGTCCAAAATTATTTGTTACCGGTGCGATAAACCGGGCCACTTCGCGTCTCAATGTCCGGACCGAATTAAAAAATTACAAGAAAGTAATTTTGTCGAATATGATGATACCGATGTGGCCGTATTTTTACACGAGACCGTGTTTTTAAATGAAGAGAAGGTGATACTGTATCGATACGACTCATAAGTCAACGATGTATGGTATTTGGATAACGGGGCGAGCAATCACATGACGGGAAACCGGTCATTTTTCTCCGAGCTTGACGAAGGTATAACCGAGAGGGTTAAATTCGGAGATAATTCGTGTGTAAAAATCAAGGGAAAAGGTGTTATACTTTTCCAAGGCAAAAGGGGTCAACAAAGGCTTATGACGGAGATTTACTACTGTCACACCCCCAGACCAAGGATGGCGGAAACGTCCGGGGGTGGAGGACTTCATGTAAAGTATCACAACAACGAGTATAATAGTGCTCAAAGTAAATACAACCATCATAAATATAATTGAAAAGGTTACACCATAGTATATGTTTACATGTTTCAAAATCAATTACATTATGATGCCAAAATAAACTGTTTGACGATTTAACGTCCCATCCTCAAAGTGCTGATGTTTTCCTGTTTCACTGATTTCTTGAGAATACAAGTAGTTTTGAAAAAGTGTCAACAATTAAGTTGGTGAGTTCATAAGAGTTTTGTTTGAGGAAGAAACTGTTTTCCTTGTAAAAGCGATAGAGTTTGATTTCCAGAAAATCCAATATTTTCTTAGTTAAGTGTGAAAATAATGTTCCTATGTTATGTGATAATGAACCCTAGAAAGACCCATAGATTCCTTCTATAATCGCCCATCGTATATAGTTATATAAGATTTAAGTTAAATAAACCGTTGAATATAATGGGTCTGCCCTAGGTCCACAACCAAACAAGGAACAGGAGATGAGGCGGGCCCACCAATTCTAAGTCGATTGTGACTAGATTCTTATATAACTCTAGCATATACACTTAGCAATTATAGCTGAAGCCTAACAATTCTAGACGTAATGTAGTTTTAATAGAGATCTATTTCCAAAGAAAATCTGATATTTTCCTTAAAGAGTGAGTCGTAAGTTTCTATATTAATAAATAGTGCATCCTAGAATTTCCTATAGTTTCCTTCTATAATCTCTAAGTGTATATAAGCTGTATAAAATTTAAGTTAAATAGACCGTCGAATGTAATGGGTGTGCCCTATGCCCACAACCAAACAAGGAACAGGAAATAAAGCGGACCCACCAATTCTAAGTCGATCATGACTAAATTCTATATAACTCTAGCATATACACTTAGTAATTATGGCTGAAAACTAACAATGCTAGATAGAATGTAGTCTTAAAAACCAAAGATCGAGACTATGCTTATCATAATTCATCAAGTAGTGGTAGTGGACATAAACTATACATATCATAATTCACCAAATAGTGGTAGTGATAGTGATCATGAATTATGCATATTATAGTTTATCAAATAGTGGTAGTGGTAGTGAACATAAACTATACATATCATAATTCACCAAATAGTGGTAGTGATAGTGAACCTGAATTATGCATATTATAGTTTATCAATTGGTGGTAGTGGTAGTGAACCTAAACTATACCTATTATAGTTCTAGCGTGTTTGTTTGTGATGTATAAGGACCCTTTTCTATGTAAGTCGAATGTATAACAAAATATAACTATGTGTTATCATGCCTTATTTTTTTTGTACTAATGGTAATAATGGAGGATTCTTACAATTTAGTGAGTATTTTCTGTTATATAATTATACCACAACAAGAAACACATGTAAAATATGAAATCTTCAAATATTAACACTTTGCTCAACAAGTTACAAAGTGTGATGAAAGTTATAAGCTGTTATCTAGATTTTTACCTTTCTACACGGTTTTAGAAAAATCCTAGAAAAATCATACGAAGTTAAAAACTGATTCCGTAAATTCTGAGAGTTCACAAAATGTGTGTAGTTTATTCATAATTTTTATTATGATTTTAAGAAATCTTTAACTTGTGTTAAAATGTTCATATTCACAGACTGGTCCGAATTTTTTCTGCAATGATAGGCAGTTTTGTAAAAATCACCATAAATCGTAGAAAAATTGTATGGAGATGTGAAAATAGTCATTTTAAAGGTATGAACCTGAATTATTTGCACCTAATACAGTTTTGAAAACTAAAATATTTAAGTTGACCAAAACAGTCCGTGAATGGAGTTGAACTTTTCTGATTAAGGCTGTTAAATGAGTTTAGTTGTGTTCTTGGTGTTTTAACTTGTATTCCCCCCCTTAAAACTTAAGAAAAACATGAAAAGATAGGGGTATGAACTCACTTTATGTGTTCTTAGAGGATGGATGTTGGAGAAGAGAAGTGTTCAACTCAAGAACACTTAGAAGATGCCTTGATGAATCGAGAACCTAACATGAAGGTGACGATGTTTGTGTAAGATTCCTATGATTTTGAGTAGAAGGATGTGTAATAATCATAAGAAGAATGAATTATACTTACCAAGAGTGGAAGAAAGCTTGATGATCAGCCTTGGAAGTCTCGAAATTGAGAGAGAATGGTGAGAGAATTTGGAGTGTGATCCTTGGAGGAAAAATGAGAGAATGAAGGAAGTGTGAGGAGAGAGGGTGGGTTGTCCAGCTCTTAGGACGTGGGAAAGGCTGGAGATTGATGGAAAAGTATAAGGAAGTGACTAGGTATGGTGGGGAGGGGTGTGGGGAGGGGTGTGGGTTGGTCATGGAGTGGGTGTGGGTGGTTGCTTGTGTCATAAACTAAAATAAAGTCAACACTCTACCTCAAGATCTTACTTAATAGATTTTATTCTTAAATAATGATTTCCCTAAAAATATGCTGAATTTATGAATATATGGGGTCTTATATGTCAAAATATAAGTTTGGGTGAAAATCTCTCGTTAAAATAATTAAAAACGGGCTTAAAACGGAGTCGTGGTCGAAAACCGGGTGGAAAGTGGCAAATCCGAAGTCAGGGCTTGGTTTCGGGTCTTAGCAGCCTTAGAACCGGAGTGGCTTGGTCGCTGAATTGGGTCCGAGGGGGAGGGGACTGCGGTCCGAGCAGGTACCACAGGCGGCTCATCAGGAGGGACCATAGGCGAAGTTCGGATGCGGTGCTCCAGGTCCGATGGCTGCGGTTCGATGGCTGCGGTCCGATGGTTGCGGCTTGATGGCTGCGGCTCGATGGCTGCGGTCTTGGCTCTTGGGGCTTCGGCTCAAGGAGGGTTTGGTCCCTATAGAGGGACTTCGGCCCTAAGAGGCTATTTTCCAAGGTATCACCCCTTTTTGAATGATTTTTCACCAAGTCAAGTGTCGGGATGCC
This sequence comes from Lactuca virosa, assembly GCF_052849685.1. Lineage (NCBI taxonomy): Eukaryota > Viridiplantae > Streptophyta > Magnoliopsida > Asterales > Asteraceae > Lactuca > Lactuca virosa. The sequence goes on from NC_136429.1 coordinate 159,533,432, forward strand.
CCAAATGATTACAAAAACTCAAAAGAGGTTTTGAGAGAGATTTGGGAGAGATTTCACGTTCTTGGAGAGATTTCTCATACAGAGAGAGATTTGGGAGAGATTTCACATTCTTGGAGAGATTTCTCATACAGAGAGAGATTTAGGAGAGATTTCACATTCTTGGAGAGATTTCTCATACAGAGAGAGTTTTGGGAGAGATTTCACATTCTTGGAGAGATTTCTCATACAAAGAGAGATTTGGGAGAGATTTCACATACTTGGAGAGATTTGGGAGAGATTTCATGTACTTGGAGAGATTTGGGAGAGATTTCACACACTTGGAGAGATTTCTCATATAGAGAGAGAGATTTGGGAAAGTTAGAGTGAAAGAGATTGGGAGAGACTTCTTTTGTGACCTTTTTGAGTGTTTGGCTTTGCAACGCAAGGTTTGTACATCCCGTTAAGTCTCGTTATGATTGTTATATGTCCCTGAGGGTTAAGGAGTAATGTTTTATCGAGTAGTTTCATCACTTGCCCTGATTAGGGTTTAGAATTTCCGAACACGTGAAAACTCTAAGTGATACTTTGTATTAAGATTGCGAGTTGTTCGATAAGAAACATAATGGAAACCCTAATGTACAAGGGTTAGATAAGTTGACCGGTTTGACTCGTTGACTTTAGTTGACTTTGACTTGGCCAAAAATTGACGGTTGTCACAGCTACATACCGGATCTCAAGAACAATATTATTAGTCTCGGACAAGCAACCGAAGCCGGGTGTGATATTCGAATGAAAGACAACTATTTGACCATGCACGATGCCGATAATTGCTTATTAATGAAAGTACAAAGAACTCCAAACCGCCTTTATAAAATAAAATTACAAATTGGAGTTCCTATTTGCCTTCATTCGAGACTAAGTGAAGATACGTGGCGATGGCATGCAAGACTTGGGCATATCAATTTCGAGTCAATGAAAAAGATATCCAAGAAGGGTTTAGTCAAAGGGTTACCCCAATTTGATCATGAGAATCAATTGTGTGAGTCTTGCTTGGTGGGCAAGCAAACAAGAAAGTCATTCCCAACTATGACGACATACAAAGCAAAACAACCATTGGAATTAATTCATGGTGATTTATGCGGTCCGATCACGCTGGTAACCAAGGGTCAAAATCGGTATATTTTTACACTAATTGATGATTTTTCACGATTTATGTGGATTTATCTCATGAAAGAAAAGAGTGAGGCGTTTACACACTTCAAAAAATTCAAAGCTTTGGTGGAGAATGAAATTGGAAAGCCTTTGAAAGTGTTTAGAAGTGATCGAGGAGGTGAGTTTACTTCTCTCGAGTTTAATTCTTTTTGAGATCAAAACGGAGTCAAACGCCACTTTATCGCCCCATACTCTCCACAACAAAATGGAATTGTGGAACAAAGAAACCGAACACTTATGGACATGACACAAAGTATAATGAAGGCAATGCATGTTCCAAACTACTTATGGGGAGAAGCGGTAAATCACTCTACAAATCTAATCAATCGCATTTACACAAGAGTCCTTGGCGATACAACTCCATACGAAAAGTTGTAAAAAAGAAAACCGAATTTAGAAAATGTTTGTATATTTGGATGTCTAGCACATGCAAAAGTTGAACCGGTTAATCTAAAGAAGTTGGATTCAAGATCAAGACCACTAGTGCATGTTGGTTCCGAACTGGGTACGAAAGCTTATCGGTTATTTAACCCGGTGACACAAAAAATAATCGTAAGTCGAGATGTTATTTTTGATGAAACCAAAGGGTGGGATTGGATTAAAGAAGCATGAACCAACAATGAAGAACCGGGCTCATTCATAATACCATGGGACTACCCAGAAGGCGAGACGAGCAACAATCAAGGAAACGAGGTAAACAATGACCCAATGGAGCCGACTGAATTGGATCATGAGATTGGAGACGGAGATGAAGTACAAGATAATGAACAACCAAGTCCGATAAATAATAATGTTCAACAAGGAGCTGCAAACCAAAGGCCCTCGAGAACAAGAGTACCTCCAAGACGTTTTCAAGATTATGAGCTTGATCTTGATAATCTCGGAGAACTTCTTCTAACAACCACTGACGATTCGGTATCGGTTGAAGAAGCGAAGAAAGAACCAGATTGGGTCAAATCCATGGATGCATAAATTAATTCGATAAACAAGAATAATACTTGGACTCTCGTGAACAAGCCTATGGGGGTGAAGCCAATTGGACTCAAGTGGGTGTTCAAATTGAAGAAAAATGCAGACGGCACCATTAATAAATACAAGGCAAGGTTGGTTGCTAAAGGTTACGTGCAACAACCCGGTATTGATTTTCAAGAAGTATTTTCCCCGGTAGCTCGAATCGAAACCATCCGATTCCTTATAGCCTTAGCTGCTACTCATGGGTGGGAGCTTCACCACTTAGATGTTAAAACGGCGTTCTTACATGGAGATTTGAAGGAAACCGTTTACGTATCACAACCTGAAGGCTATATAAAGAAAGACAATGAGCATAAAGTATATCTCCTTACGAAATCACTATATGGTCTAAGACAAGCACCTCGAGCATGGAACACGAAGCTTGACGGGATTTTGAAGAGTATGAAATTTCAAAAGTACATGAAAGAACCATCGGTGTACCGGAAAAGTGAAGGATTTAACTTGCTAATTTTAGCAATTTATGTTGATGATTTATTTGTCACAGGTACAAATTTGAGCATGATTAAGAGGCTCAAATTTGAGATGTCCAAGAAGTTTGAAATGTCGAATTGTGACATCCCCATTTTAACGGCCAGAAAAAACCGATTTTTGTGTATGCTTTATAAAAATCAGAGTATCTCTTTTAATAAAAATGTTTCAGAATTTGTTCTCAGGAAAACATGATAAATACATTATCAAAACATTTCCGAAGAAATGTATTTTTATTCATTTTAAAACATTTGGGATGTCATCGTCAATACAGAAACATAAGCATAAACAGAACTTACATGCATTTACACTAGTGATCTACATCTCTTTTAAATCTCTCAGAGTAAAGTAGCTTCATATCGACACATGTGATATAAATAAGCTTGAGTGGGTCAGGTTGGGAAACCTGGTGAGTACATAGGGTTTTCAACCCACAATAATATAATTATTATGTTTAAACATCAAACAATCAACCCAATTACCCATCCCCTTTATCTTCTTTACTCTTAAGGATCTACCCTAAGAATAAGCTATTTCTCGTTCATTTATTCCTAAGGATTATCCTAAGGAATAGGTACGAAGTCCGTCGTTGTCAATGACACACTGTCAAGCACAACTGCTATTATTATCATTTAGGCGCAGCTGCCAGAATTATGACATTCTCTATTTAGGCGCAGTTGCCGATATCGTCCTCTAGGCGCAGCTACCAGGGTTTAGGCACTAAGTCTGCATAGTCGCCAGGGTTTATCTCGTTTATTGACAGTATCATTTTCGAGAGTCCACTCGCAATACATGTCAATGGGTTTTTTTTAGAGTACACCGGTGAACACATCATTCACAACACCTACAGGTTGCGAGCCTGCTAGTGTTCCACTTCTATGGTTGTCATCCATACTCTGCTAGATGACGGGGCCAACACTTGGGTAAAAGGCTTCTCTCATTGTTCACCTCTCACCCTTATCTCATGGTCTATATAACCTCTCCTCTCTTCTTCCAACTCATATTTCATCTACTTATGTTTTACCCAACATATTTTGTAGATATAAAATACATATACAGTTTAAATCATTTAAAACATGTAGAAAATCTTTCATCCAGCATAGTCAGCAAGTATTCAGACAATGCACACATAGCACGTAATTTATATAAAATACTTCATATCTATGTGTAAGATGAAAGTAACTATGCACTCACTTGTTAAAGTGATGATTCCAAACTCGGGCAGCGCTTCGCTTCTAACGATTCTATTTTCCTTCGACGAAACCTAGCATTATTATCGCTAAGTTTTAGTCTAATCTTTATTACGACTAGTTATTAGTCTAGATTCATCATTAACTCAAAGTCTACTTCATGATCTATCAAGTAAGGATCATCCAGGCAGGACTCTAACATCTGGACTCCCAAGTATATTATTGTGTGTTTAATTTTGAGATTTGTTGAGTGACTCGACGAGTTGTGAGTCCAACTCGTCGAGTAGAGTCGACTTGACCGCGTGGAATTAATGAATGGACTCGACGAGTCAGAGAGCCGACTCGCCGAGTTGATGTTGTGTTGTGAAACCCTAATTTCCCGAGGTTGGGGCCTATATAAGGGAACTTATGCCCCCATTTCTGCCTCACCAGCTGCCTAACCTTCCTGTGTAAAACCCTAAACGTGTGTAGTGAGATAAGAGAGTCTTAGAAGCTAAACTTGGAGTAACCTAGTGCATCTTTTGAGAAGAAGATGATATTATCCAACAAGGAAGCAAGAGAATCGGTTGGATCTAGTGTATCTTCATGCAAGGGCTTCAGTGGGAGGTAAAAGCTTGCACCTTTCTCATTTTTTTTGCCTAGGTCTCATTATTGTGGAAGATTAGGGTTTCTTCGACTTTTTGTTGGGAGTTCGAGCATATAGAGTTATCATGGGGTTTAAACCTCAGATCTGGACCTTGTGAGGTCCTTAGAGTCCAAAGGTCCCAACTTTATTCATCCACATGAGGGTTATTGTGCTTAACACCTTGTGAGAGCATGTTTTGGTATATTAGAGCAAAATTGCCATACATGAATGTAAAGATCGAAGTTTTACGTGACAACTGAGTATTGAGATGCTAGATCTAGTGTTTGGAGTGGTAGATCTGCTTTGAATCGTCTGAATGAGGAATGAGTTTGAATGGACTCGCCGAGTCGATGAGCCGACTCGACGAGTCGGTGAGGGTTTGTCCCAATGAGCTTGATCATGCGATAACTCGGCGAGTTGGGGGTCAACTCGACGAGCTGAGCTGGACCTTCACACGACTTCTGAGGAAAAGAGTGGACTCGACGAGTCACATGGGTGCACTCGGCGAGTCAGGTGAAACATGGACTGTTGACTCGAGTTTGACTTCTGTTGACTTTAGGGTTTGGTTAAGATGAGTAATGGAGAGCCATAGAGGGGTAAAATGGTCTTTTACCCATTTCAAGAGTTAGAGAGAGCGAATAACCCTTGGTTTATTTAGTGTCGAGAATAGAGTATTAATTGGAGATATTTATCCTATGTGATAGGCGGAGGCTTGTTCAAGATTCGTGTACGAGGTTTTGCTTGCTTGCTTAAGAGGTGAGTCTTCTCATTATACTTACCTTGAGTGGTAATCTATGTGTGACCGGAGGGTCTTATGTGCATATACTGTGTATTATTTTGAGCTTACTGAGTTAGGACCGGAGGGTCCATCTGAGTTAGGACCGGAGGGTCCACCCGAGTTGTGGGACCGGAGGGTCCTGCTGAGACACATTGACCGAAGGGTCTTATTGAGTTATAGCCTTGAGTGGCTAATGAGCTATGTGTGGTATTTTGGGGAACTCAATAAGCTTCGTTCTTACCGTGTTATGTGATATGTATTTCAGGTTCTTCTCAGGATCGCGGGAGGGCGCCGGTTTGATTGTACACACCAGAGAAAGACTTATGTTTTGAGGATACTGGATTATTAATCAAACAATTATGGAGTTCCGTTTTGTAAATTAAATAAATGGGATTTTGTGAAATGTGTTATGAGAATTATGTGATTTTAAATTGAAAAATTTGTTTGAAAATTTACGGTGTTACAAGTTGGTATCAGAGCCTTGGTTTGAGAGATTCGGATGCACTATGGGTGTGTTTGGACTCAAACTGAGTATTTGAGAAAAACTTTCAAAAGAGATAAATTTTTCTAAAAAGAGAAAGAGTTTAAGAGAAAACGAGTTGGAGTAGTGTGTACAATCAGCCAGAGCCCGAACGGTGATTTCCCAAAATACCCTTACTTTTGTGTTATGAGATATTTATGAGACAATTTATGAGATATTATGCATGCTAGAGGGTAGGCTAGGTAATTCATATTTTAGGACTAGAGTGGCCTGATTTGTGATGCCTTAGCCTAGGAGTTGCTGCTATCTGTGATATGCTTTTGAGTATGAGCTGAGTAAGAGTATTTAGCAGGAATCACCTAGAGAGAGTTATGAGTTGAGTAATAATATAGTAGAGATACCTAGATGTGCATTTGAGGAGTTTACTGAGGGAGTAGAGAGATACTCGCGAGACGTAGGGTTGCTTGAGTTCGGTGATACCTTTTGAGTGTGAGTAGTACAAGTGTAGTTGTAGCCTAGAGTGGTTTTACGTGTTGGTGGAGATTAATCGATGCCCGAATGTTGCTTGCTTTGTGCTTTGTGGAACTCTTGATGATGGGAGTCAGCTACCGAGTGGATATAACGATATTCAAGAGGTTGATGACTGACATCATGAGGAATTCTTCAGCAGCTGATGGCGGAGAAGTGTGAGAACCTAGGAAGAGCCTGGGGAGTGACTTTAGTCAGAAGAGTACGTTGATCGAGGAGAATATTCGCTGGATAGCGACCATATATATCGGGATTGGTGATCGAGGAGGTTGAGCAGCTACTTAGGAAATCTGGGACGATCTGTGTGGAAAGTATGGGTAGATGTGGCAGGTAGTATGGGCCCGTACTACTGAAAGCAGAGGACCCGTACTTGAAATAGGGAGAATCCCAGAGGTTCTAAGTAGCCGATTGAGAAGTGATAACATGGTTCGAGTACCATGATTCGTAGCAGATTGAGAGGAGATCACATGGTTCGAGTACCATGATTCGTGGCGGCTAGTGCTTCTGGTTTTACCAGTTATTCTGTTGTGATTGATTAGACTGAGAGCAGATATGATAGAGTGTGGGGCCAGAGGGCCATGTCGAGCGAGTTTTAATGAAGCATACTTGGAGAGGGAAATCGAGTTAGTTTTGAGAGATTTTCATTGGTGAGATACCAGTTGGAGTCGCAAGACACGGGGATGAGTAGAGATGAGACTTTATGGAGAATTGCGGTCTGAGTTGAGCAATCGGCCGATAGTTGAGATGTCACTTTCTGTGACAAGAGTTGCGATGTTCCCGTTTCCTGGGAGAAGCAAAACGAGATATTGAACTTCCGGTTTCAGAGTTGGAGGTAAACCCCGTGGGGTAGCATAGGGTTGCAACCTTTTCACCAGAGTATTTGGGCAGTATGTTTGCTGCGAGGTATTCCATATACCACGAGAGAGCTATTAGTGGAGACTGAGATGAGGACAAGGAGATGCCTTAGTCGAGTCAGGCATACTTTTAGCAGCGGTTTCAAGTGATCAAGAAGAGTATACTGGGGCGGTGGCCCTTGTTGTCTACGTTGTGTATCGACTGTGAGAGTGAGGTCTCTTGCTTTTATGATGATTTCTGCGATGGGAGGCTGGTCGAGGAATCAGAGACGAGGTGTGTGATAGTGCATTATTTCCAGATGGAGAGTCAGGACTAATTCGGAACAGTTGGGGTATCCGACGATGTGTCGGTCTGAGGCTTCGAGATGACTAGAGGCAGTCACGTTGAGAGGTTTCTGAGATTTTTGTCTGAGTTACGGGATATTTGGAGTTGTTTGGTTTTCATCATAAGATCATCGAGTGTTACGTGGTATGAATCCAAGAGTCAAGTGTGATGTACCTGGTAAAACAGTATGTGGAGTAGATTGTTGGTATGCCAATTAGTGATGGTTCGAACCCTGAGTGGGGGAGAACTGAATATCTTATTGAGAGGATCAGCGATCCATTCAAAGTGCGGTTAGAGAACTGGTTATGGAGATCCGCGGTGCGGACACATGAGACCCGGGTTATTGGTGGATGAGGCGAGGCGCAAGGCGGGATGATGTATGGGTATGTGCTTAAGGAAGGATGAGTGAATCCACGGCAGGTGGCCGTTGGTCAGAGAATCTATTATGGCTAGGGATTTTTCGAGTTTGCAATTGTTGAGTTCGAGGCAGTTGGATCGCCGAGTTCAGGGTGCAATAGCTGAGATTTGCGGGTATAGGTATAGATTGTGATCTATACTCCAGGAGAGGCAATAATTGATTTTTCAACCAATTTCAGAGTCGGTGTGAGTAGTTCGTATGGGCGATGATCAGTAGAGGGTGGAGCTTCGGATTTTCGTCAACGTGTTTTCAGTCATTGACGATTCCTCTGTGTTTCAATTTGTGAGATGGGAATATTCCGAAGTTACAAGTTGTGTGAGAGGAAGATCGATTGTGAGATTCTGATAAGGTACATTGCCGTATCTGAGTATGATGCCGTGAATATGAGATCAGTGGTTGAGGCAAGACATCGTGAGGTCCTGTGATGGTGTACCGAGTTATTCGCGTATGATGTCCTAAATTTTAGATTATTTTGAGTCTTGAGTTATGAGATGGTAAGTGGTGTATCAAGTATTCATGGTTCCAGTGGGAGTCCTTCGACTAATTGACATCAAGTGGGATTATCTAAGAATGTGAATTGCGGCGAGAAAATGAATTTTGTCATGACGGTTGCCTTCAGGAGTAGTGATGCTTATTTTGGATGGGTGTGTGCACCTATCTATGTTGGGCCGCGGAGCATGAGTTAGTGCGAGAGAGTGTGGTGATACTGTGGGGAGCCGTAGTATTCACCAGTCAACGAGGGGGTGTGGCGATACTGCGGGGAGCCGTAGTATCCACCAAACAACGAAAGAGCGTTGTGAAACTGCGGGGAGCTGTAGCTCTCACTGGTCAGAAGAAGAGAGTTGTGAAACTACGGGGAGCCGTAGCTTTCACTGGTCAGAGGGAGAGCGTTGTGAAACTACGGGGAGCCGTAGTTTTCACTGGTCAGCGGAAGAGTATTGTGGAACTGTGGGGAACCGTAGCTTTCACTAGCCATCGAGCAAGAGAGAAGCGTTGTGAATCTATGGGGAGCTGTAGTATTCACTAGACAGAGTATGACGCAGAGGAGTTCTTAGACTTAGGTAGCCTTACCACTTGAGTCTTTTGAAACCTAGTTGCTGGACTGTAAGTCCCTAAATCTGCTTGTGTATCAATCAGATCCGTTTGATGGTGCGGAATCCCAATCAAACGAATGATGTCAGATCAAATAGAAGAGAAGGAGAAGAAGAAGATGATGAATCTTGTATGTATTGATATGAATGAAGATCCGGATACAAGATTCACACACACTAACACACACTAAAACTCCTCTCTTCTCTCTATTCCGTACACTCCTTCTCTGTTCATCAATCTCACAAGCTTTGATGATCGCCATGATTTTAGCAAGAGTGAGACGATTTAGATCCTTGGTCTTCTTAATCACAGCAACATTCATGTCCCATGACCTAGGAAGAGCATTCAGAAGCTTCTTGTTAATTTCTGACTTGGTCAAGAAAATCCCAGATATGTTCATGTCAGTGGTGAGAGTTGTGAACCGCTGTAGCTGAGCCTCAAGAGTCTCTCCTGGAATGTAGTTGAACATATTGAACTTTTGTCGCAACATGTCCTGACGACTCTCCTTTATATCTTCATTGCCCTCATATACCTCAATTAGGGCTTCCCACAAATCTTTAGCTGAAGTATACTCTCGGAAACCTTGAGCAATATCAGGAGATAATGCCATGGTTAGAGTGGCTAAAGCCCTTTCCTGCTCTTCAACTTTCTCAAACTCCTCATCTGTGTAGTTTTCAACAGCCTTGTCAATCACTTGTCCTCCAACTGTCATAGTGATTCTAACAGGGCCTCTAAGAATGCTTCTCCAGACTTTAAACTCCTTCATTTTAATGTATTTTTCAATCCTGTATTTCCACTCAGGAAAACCATCTGCAGACATTAATCTTGGAATGCGCGTAGTTGTGCCCATGACAATATCAAGTTCGTGAAAATGGGTTTGACTTTGAGATTCCATTTGAAATTAAAGCAAATTAAAGTCACAAAAGAGTTTACGGTTGATGATGATGAGATTACGACTGTAAACTGCGTTTACGGTTAATGAGTTTACGACCGTAAACTTGGTTTACGGTTGAAGAGTTTACGACCGTAAACTGGGTTTACGGTTGAAGAGTTTACGACCGTAAACTGGGTTTACGGTTTGGATGATTATGGTTTGGACGTTTACGGTTTAAGCGTTTACGGTTATTGAAGCTTAGTTTACGGTTAATGAAGATTCACAGTTTATGGTTGATAGTTCTTGAGTTTACAGCCGTAAACTGAGTTTACGGTCGACAGTAAACTCCCAGAAGATCTTCAAAAACGCGTTTTTGGTGTAGATTCAGTCCCTTTAACCACGAAAACACTAAAACCAATCTCGAACTCTAAGGAATGTCAGTCTAAACAGCCGAAAACTCGATTGAATGAAGCTTTGACACCGGTTTTTTCTCTGATACCAATTGTAAGGTCCTGAAAGGGATCTTTACCAATGATCAAGCAACAAACAATCACAATAGAAATAGAAGAAGAGAAGAAATCAAGCTTGCACACGTTTATAGCATAAAAACATCTGGTACAACTCGATGGAATAAACTGTAAACACTATGGCATCAACAACTAGACAAAGACCTACACCTCCACTATATATACCCGTCTGGGCCGCAAACTGGGTTTACGGCCGTAAACGTTTTTACGGCCATAAACTCACTTCCTGACCGTAAACACCTAAACAACCCACAAAAATACATTAACGACTCATACTGAACTATTACAATTAAAGCCTAGACCAAACCATTAACTGGACCCTTCATGGACCAGGGGCGAGACTGGGGTCTCCGTGTCGGTCGAGGATTGTTGTATCCCGGGTTGAGGAGGGATTATCATAATCGGAAGGAATTGGAGAGACGGTGTGTGCATAAATTCACGAATCGCGGGTTTGTGTTGAGTAACAGATTGGAAATGAGTGGTTCGAATTCTGCTGTGAAATCAGACTCTCGAGTTGAATATGGGACAATTCGTGTATTGAGTAGGCGAGATGAGGTTCCGGATTCGCAGATGGGTTCCATTTTGAGGGGTATTGTGTGTCATCTGATGTCTTAGACCTGAGTGGGTCAGTTCGTTTGTATGGGAAGGATCGCGAGACGTATAGAACTAAAGAGTAGTAGACGGCAGAGGTCGAGGGTGAGACGATTTCAGTTGGGGTTGTAGTATTCGCTTGGGGTAAAGCGAACTTCATGACTTGTGTGTCACACTGGGCCGAGATACTTATAGTGAGAAGGAAGTCAGTGAGACGTTTTGGAGTAAGCAATGGTTAACCTTTGGAGGTTCAACTGTTGGGTCGGGAGTTGACCTGGTGTTCAGTGTTGAAAGGGATAATTGAGAAGGGAGCTGGGGCTTATGATTGTTAGATGCCAAAGGATACTTCTGAGCAAGCCTGATCATTTTCTTGTGTCTAAGGACAGGGTGTTGAGAGTTCATTGTTCAGATGGGTTTTGATTGCAGTACAGTGGATGGGTCCCTGGTGTGATGCGACCCTTTCGTTCCTTGGAGTATGATCTGGATCGTTTAGTATGTCTGAAATGAGTGATCGATAGCCAATTTTTGGGCATTGACTTGTTTCTATCAGGCACAACAAGAGAATCAGAGGGGAAGTAAGTTATCGAGGTCTGTTATTCGAGGGACGAATAACATGGTGATATCTTGAGAGGGCAGTCTGGCAGTGAGACAGGCCACTAGAGTCTCCAGGTTTTGGAGAGTCAGAACGGGTATCATAGCGGCAGAGGGGTTTGTCCTTTTCCGGGTTTGGGAGTTCCTGTTTGGATTCGGGTGTCCCTGGAGGAAGGTAGTTGTGTGGTATGAGACCCTTTCGGTGGTGCTTTTCGAGTTATTGGGTTCGATCTATGTGTTGTTGAGGAGCGATTTCGAGGGCGAAATCTAATTCAAGTGGGGGAGAATTGTAACATCCGGACTCCCAGGTATATTATTGTGTGTTTAATTTTAAGATTTATTGAGTGACTCGACGAGTTGTGAGTCCAACTCGTCGAGTAGAGTCGAGTTGACCATGTGGGATTAATGAATGGACTCGACGAGTCAGAGAGCCGACTCGCCGAGTTGGTGATGTGTTGTGAAACCCTAATTTCCCGAGGTTGGGGTCTATATAAGGGAACTTATGCCCCCATTTCTGCCTCACCAGCTGCCTAACCTTCCTGTGTAAAAACCTAAACGTGTGTAGTGACCTAAGAGAGTCTTAGAAGCTAAACTTGGAGTAACCTAGTGCATCTTTTGAGAAGAAGATGAGATTATCCAACAAGGAAGCAAAAGAATCGGTTGGATCTAGTCTATCTTCATGCAAGGGCTTCAGTGGGAGGTAAAAGCTTGCACCTTTCTCATTTTCTTTTGCCTAGATCTCATTATTGTGGAAGATTAGGGTTTCTTCCACCTTTTGTTGGGACTTCGAGCATATAGAGTTATCATGGGGTTTAAACCTCAGATCTAGACCCTGTGAGTTCCCTAGAGTCCAAAGATCCCAACTTTATTCATCCACATGAGGTTTATTGTGCTTAACACATTGTGAGAGCATGTTTTGGTATATTGGAGCAAAATTGCCATACATGAACGTAAAGATCGAAGCTTTACGTGACAACTGAGTCTTGAGATGCTAGATCTAGTGTTTGAAGTGGTAGATCTGCTTTGAATCGTCTGAATGAGGAATGAGTTTGAATGGACTCGCCGAGTCGATGAGCCGAATCGACGAGTCGGTGAAGGTTTGTCCCAATGTGCTTGATCATGCGATAACTCGGCGAGTTGGGGGTCAACTCGACAAGCTGAGCTGTACCTTCACGAGACTTCTGAGGAAAAGAGTGGACTCGACGAGTCACATGGGTGCACTCAGCGAGTTAGGTCAAACATGGACTGTTGACTCGAGTTTGACTTTAGAGTTTGGTCAATATGAGTAATGGAGAGCCAAAGAGGGGTAAAATGGTCTTTTACCCATTTCAAGAGTTAGAGAGAGAGAATACCCCTTGGTTTATTTAGAGTCGAGAATAGAGTATTAATTGGAGATATTTATCCTATGTGATAGGCGGAGGCTAGTTCAAGATTCGTGTACGAGGTTTTGCTTGCTTGCTTACGAGGTGAGTCTTCTCACTATACTTACCTTGAGTGGTAATCTATGTGTGACCGGAGGGTCTTATGTGGATATACTGTGTATTGAGATATCCTGCATTATGTCTATGTGATTTATGTTGTGTATTATTCTGAGCTTACTGAGTTAGGACCGAAGGGTTCATCTGAGTTAGGACCGGAGGGTCCACCCGAGTTGTGGGACCGGAGGGTCCCACTGAGACACATTGACTGGAGGGTCTTATTGAGTTATAGCCTTGAGTGGCTAATGAGCTGTGTGTGGTATTTTGGGGAACTCACTAAGCTTCGTGATTACCATGTTATGTGATATGTGTTTCAGGTTCTTCTCAGGATCGCGGGAGGGCGCTGGTTCGATTGTACACACCAGAGAAAGAGTTATGTTTTGAGGATCCTGGATTAGTAATCAAACAATTATAGAGTTGCGCTTTGTAAATTAAATAAATGAGATTTTGTGAAATGTGTTATGAGAATTATGTGATTTTAAATTGAAAATTTTGTTTGAAAATTTACGGTGTTACAAGGACAGTTGGGAGGCAGGACCTTTTCGGCATATAGCTTTTCTGAAATCCAACAACCAAACCCAACGTGACCATTCTAGACACCTCTCCCGTAAGTAGTTAAATCAGTATAACGAATTTGAATCACTGATAAGTCTTATTTATAGGTTCATAATAACGATATTATATTTATATATAAGCTATATTTAAAGTATGGTAGGCGTATCTCACTTACATCGGGTTTTTATTAAAAACCGGGCTTCGCTGGAGCAACGTTTCCGAGCCGAAAATCTCTTTTTCTCAGAGCTGTCGGGAGCTCCGGGGCTTCCTTCTCGTGCTAGGGAATTACCCTAGGCTTTGGGGGGGGGGGGGTTGGAGGTGTTAGAGAGTGTTTAGAGAGAGAAAGAAGTGGGAAAAGGTGTGAGGAATGAGGCAGCCCCCGCACCTCTATTTATAGGTTGCTTGGAGCGTCGCCACGTCATGGTGACTCTCTCCACGTCGTAGTGTTGCGCCTGGTGCTGACACGTGGCGCCGAACACAGGGGTAAAACAACCGATTTTCAAAAATTCATAACTTTCGCATACGAGCTCTATTTTCGACGTTCTTTATACCCACGCGTAGGTAAAAATAAGATCTACAACTTTCCTTTTGACTCCGTCGGCTAATTCTCGACTGATTTTAAATTTAACAGTATGAGGAGATTATACTGTTAAAGGACTGCGAAAAATTCGTAACTTCAACATATGGACTCCTTTTTCGTCTGTCTTTTTATCGTTGAGCTCCTATTAATGAGATCTTCAATTCTCATTTAGGTCGCGTTAGCCAAAAACCGCTCTATCTAAAATTCGAGTTTCGGGCTGTGCACTGCTAAGCCAAATCTTAGAAAAATCATAACTTCCTCATACGAAGTCAGATTTGGGCGTTCTTTTTATGCACGCTATCGGTTTAACGTATACTACAACTTTTGTTTATATTACTAAGGCCAAAAAGTCCTCTATCATAAATTCACTATTTACGTCACCCAGCGTCGTGCCGGTTTTGTCGCGAAACTTCGACAAGCCATAACTTCTTCGTTATAACTCGGATTTCGGCGTTCTTTATATGTACGGAACCCTTGTGACATATTCTACCACTTGGTTAAGATTACTCCTTCTAAATAGTATTCCATAAAAAACTCATTTTTGATGCTCATTGTCTCCAAATTGACTAGCCCGAATCTACGGGCGTTACAATTATCTCCCCCTTAGGATGATTACGTCCCGGAATCATCAACGAAACAGGGCTTGTATAATGAATCCACACGTTATCTCTTCATCCTAGGTGATAATCGTAACTTCTATGTCCTCTTCAATTAACATCTAACTCTTGGACTTCTTTAACTGCAGACGATGATCGATCTTGAATCCACCCTCTATCTCATGTTAGACTTTCAATTATGACTTCCAAGTCACAATCTCGATCCTTATTGAAGACTCCTTCTTTTTCTTAACAAACTTAAGATAAGTTATTTGATTTCCACGATAGACTGATGGATCACGTTCCAATGACCTCTCATCGTATGTCGCAACGCTTAGACTCAGGTCTCTTAGAGTCAAATCCCGGAATGGAATATACTTTCCTTCATGTTCTAATGTGATATAATCACATTTCAACATGTAGCATTTCTAGCTACCAACTTCTTTAACAATGAGCGCGATACTTCTATTGATCGCTTCAATTATCTTTCACTTCAATCTTCTGACTTAAGTCAGATGCTACATCGAACTTGGTTCTCTGAACCACGTAACATACTCGTCTTAGTCGGACTCGATTTGATATGAACACTAGGGTCGATATAACAATCATCTTCTTAATCATTACCGAAACAATGGTAACAACATACTTGAATAAAACGAAATCAATTACTAGTGCCTCGGTAACCTTGTGACCTTCCCTGATCCAAGTGTGAGTCATGTGCTTCTGGTAGTATAGGCCTCTACTACTATTCACACCTACTCATACTCGTCCCAAGTATTGTCTCGCAGTTTTTTTCCAAGTCACCATACAAGAAAATCACATAACAGCTTAACACACCAGATAATAAAACGAAGGTTTATATTACTTCTTGAAACGATTACGCAGATGTTCAAGTTCAACCTATACTATGCCTCTAATAGGCTACACCTCTTGATACTATCCGCATGGCTACTTCACAACTTGATCTTCGGGTATCAATCCTCATTCCTGATTCCTTGCATTGTCATCTGCTTCGTCAATGATCATATGGAATGCTTTTGCCTTCGGTTTTGGTGGTGCATTTTGCTTTGTAGCTCCTTCCCTCTTTGGGCAGTCTTGCTTGAAGTGCCCTTCTTCATTACATCCGTAACACACCCTTTTGTTGAACGTACACTCGTTGGTGTAATGCCCATGCTTTCCACACTTGAAACAAGTCACCTCCGCACCGCATTTTCCAGAGTGTTTCTTTTTTTACTTCTCGCACCGTCTTGCTTCACTTCCTCTTCCTCCTCCAGACTTCAGGAATTTGCTCTACTTGTTGGACCTTGAATATCCTTCAAATTTCCTCTTTTCTCATGCCTTATCTTTTTCTAGACCCCTTTCTCTTATCTGGGTCTCTACATTCTTAGCTGCTCTAACAGCTGTTTTCAAAGTAGCTTCCATTTTGACTGTTGGGCCAAAGTTTGTGGGCAGTCCGTTAGGAAACCTATCGATCTTGGAGAGTTCAGTAGGCACCAAGTAGGGGAATAGCTTCATCTTCTCGATGAATGCGGTGACATACTCATCCACACTCATCTTTCCTTTCTTCAGGTTCTGAAATTCATTGTTTAGGTCTATCAGATCTATCTCTGAGCAGTACTGCATTTTCAACTGCTCCACGAATGCTTCCCAAGACATTCACATGGTTTCTCCTCGTGGCATTATATCTGCCAACAACTTCCACCAACTTAGCACTCCAGTCTTTAGTTGTCTGACTGCAAAGACCGTCTTTTGCTTATCGCTACAGTCGCAGCTCTCAAATACCATCTTCATCTCGAAGATCCAGTCCATAATCTCCACTGGTTTTGGGCTTCCAGCAAGACTTGGTGGTTTGGCACTCAAGAAGTTCTTATACATGCGCCCATCCCGGTCAATACTTATGTCCGGGTCGTTTCTCCTGACTACTCGGGGTCCAACTTGACTCACCGTACGACTGTAATTTCCCTCCTCTGACAACTCTTCATCCAGTTCGGGCTGCTCAACAGGAACCATAGGTTCATCTCGATTATGTTGAAGCAAACGCCTTGTTTCTTCCATTTGACGATCTAACATCATCTGGATCATTGCTTGTACCCCAACCATAGTGATTGGCTCAGGTGCAGCTGCTACTACTTGCTCAATCACTTGGGGTTGAGGTTGTTGATTCCTATTTCCATTCACGTTTCCGACTCCACTTCGGGTTCTAGCTATTTCGATCTATACACCAAGTCAGACGTTTGGTGTATAATGACGAGAATTAAGATAGGAAATATTTTATTTTACGATCGACGTGTAAATCTCCCTATTACTCCGAAAAGTTACATGCCAGTTATAATACCGTAATTAAACGTTTAGAAATCTGAACACATAAAGTTTCCAGATCCGGTCGGCAACAGACCATAGATCCGATCAAACGATAGCGTCATAAAGCATCACAAATCATTTAGCACATAAAGCATGTTAGGCATTCTCCTAAATAAGCTAGTGCTTGTGTCTATTTAAGTGTACTACCAAAAATATATTAGACACACTCCTCATGATCATCGCTTAACATTCTAAGTTTAAGTCTAGAAATAAATCCTTATTCCTAGTTCGCTTAAACTAATGCTCTGATACCAACTGTGACATCCCCATGTTCATGGCCAAAAAAGACCGATTTTTGTTTATGCTTTATAAAAATTAGAGTATCTCTTTTAATAAAAATGTTGCGGAATTTGTTCCCAGGAAAACATGATAAATACATCATCAAAGCATTTCCGAAGAAATGTATTTTTATTCATTTTAAAACATTTGGGATGTCATCGTCAATACAAAAACATAAGCATAAACGGAACTTACATTAATTTACACTAGTGATCTACATCTCTTTTAAATCTCTCAGTGTAAAGTAGCTTCATATCAACACCTGTGATATTAATAAGCTTGAGTGGGTCAGGTTGGGAAACCTGGTGAGTACATAGGTTTTTCAACCCACAATAATATAATTATTATGTTTAAACATCAAACAATCAACCCAATTACCCATTCCCATTATATTCTTTACTCTTAAGGATCTACCCTAAGAATAAGCTATTTCTCATTCATTTATTCCTAAGGATTATCCTAAGGAATAGGTACAAAGTTCGTCGTTGTCAATGACACAGCTGTCAAGCACAACTGCTATTATTATCATTTAGGCGCAACTGCCAGAATTATGACATTCTCTATTTAGGCGCAGCTGCCGATATCGTCCTCTAGGCGCAGCTGCCAGGGTTTAGGCACTAAGTCTGCATAGTCGCCAGGGTTTATCTCATTTATTGACAATATCATTTTCGAGAGTCCACTCGCAATACATGTCAATGGGTTTTTTTTAGAGTACACCGGTGAACACATCGTTCACAACACCTACAGGTTGCGAGCTTGCTAGTGTTCTACTGGACTGTCTAGAATTGTCCGTGGTTGTCATCCATACTTTGCTAGATGACGAGGCCAACACTTGGGTAAAAGGCTTCTCTCATTGTTCACCTCTCACCCTTATCTCATGGTCTATATAATCTCTCCTCTCTTCTTCCAACTCATATTTCATCTACCTATGTTTTACCCAACATATTTTGTAGATATAAAATACATATACAGTTTAAATCATTTAAAACATGTAGAAAATCTTTCATCCAGCATAGTCAGCAAGTATTCAGACAATATGCACACATAGCACGTAATTTATATAAAATACTTCATATATATGTGTAAGATGAAAGTAACTATGCACTCACTTGTTAAAGTGATGATTCCAAACTCGGGCAGCGCTTCGCTTCTAACGATTCTATTTTCCTTCGACGAAACCTATAATTATTATCGCTAAGTTTTAGTCTAATCTTTATTGCGACTAATTATTAGTCTAGATTCATGATTAACTCAAAGTCTACTTCATGATCTATCAAGTAAGGATCAGCCAGACAGGACAGTTGGGAGGCAGAATCATTTCGGTATATAGCTTTTCTGAAATCCAATAACCAAACCCAACGTGACCATTGTAGACACCTCTCCCGTAAGTAGTTCAATCAGTATAACGACTTTGAATCACTGATAAATCTTATTTATAGGTTCATAATAACGATATTATATTTATATATAAGCTATATTTAAAGTATGGTAGACGTATCTCACTTACATCGAGTTTTTATTAAAAATCGGGTTTCGCTGGAGCAGCGTTTCCAAGCCGAAAATCTCTTTTTTTCGGAGCCGTCGGGAGCTCCGGGGCTTCCTTCTCGTGCTAGTGAGTTACCCTAGGCTTTGGGGGTGTTAGAGAGTGTTTAGAGAGAGAAAGAAGTGGGAAAAGGTGTGAGGAATGAGGCAACCCCCACACCTCTATTTATAGGCTGCCCGGAGCGTCACCACGTCGTGGTGCCTCTCTCCACATCGTGGTGTTGCGTAGGCTCCAAATCTTCGCCTGGTGCTGACACGTGGCGCCGAACACAGGGGTAAAACAGCCGATTTTCAAAAATTCATAACTTTCGTATACGAGCTCCGTTTTCGACGTTCTTTATATCCACGCGTAGGTAAAAATAAGATCTCAACTTTCCTTTTAACTCCGTCGGCTAGGTCTCGACCGATTTTAAATTTAACAGTATGAGGAGATTATACTGTTAAACGACTGCGAAAAATTCGTAACTTCTACATACAGACTCCGTTTTCGTCTGTCTTTTTATCGGAGCTCCTATTAATGAGATATTCAATTCTCATTTAGGTCGCGTTGGCCAAAAACCGCTCGATCTAAAATTTGAGTATCGGGCTGTGCACTGCTAAGCCAAATCTTAGAAAAATCATAACTTCCTCATACGAAGTCAGATTTGGGCGTTCTTTTTATGCACGCTCTCGGTTTAACATATACTACAACTTTCGTTTAGATTTCTAAGGCCAAAAAGTCCTCTATCGTAAATTCACTATTTACGTCACCCAGCGTCGTGCCGATTTTGTCGCGAAACTTCGATATGCCATAACTTCTTCGTTATAACTCGGATTTCGGCGTTCTTTTTATGTACGGAACCCTTGTGACATATTCTACAACTTGGTTAAGATTACTCCTTCTAAATAGTCTTCCATCAAAAACTCATTTTTGATGCTCATTGTCTCCAAATTGACTAGCCTAAATCTGCGGGCGTTACACGGATCTTGGAAGATTGACTTATTACCTTGGCATTGAAGTTAAGCAAGAGAAATCGGGGATTACTATAAACCAAGAAGCGTATGCTCAACGCATTTTAAAAGAAGTTGGTTTACATGATAGCAATCCAACCCACATTCCAATGGAACTGGGAATTAAATTGTCAAAGGTCGAAGATAAACCCGAAATTGACCCGACACAGTATCGAAAGGTGCTAGGATGCCTTAGATATCTCTTGAAAACAAGACCCGATATGGCATATGCGGTTGGAGTTGTTAGTCGATACATGTAAAGTCCAAGAGAATCATATGGTGTTGCAAATAGCACATTCTAAGGTACTTACGAGGAACAACGGGATATAGAATCAAGTACGAGAGGATGGGACAAAGGCAACTTATTGGTTATAGTGATAGTAGTCACAATGTTGACATGTATGACGGAAAAAGCACAACCAGTCACATTTTCTACTACGGGTCATCTCCGATAACATGGTTGTTCGCAAAAGCAAGATATTGTTGCTTTATCATCTTGAGATGCGGAGTTCATGGTAGCCACAACGACCGCATGTCAAGCAATATGGCTTCAAGATTTGCTCGGAGAAATCATGAACAAAATACATGAGAAAATGGTTCTTAGAGTTGATAACAAGTTGGCTATCGAACTAACGAAGAATCTCGTTTTTCATGGAAGAAGTAAACACATTCACACGATGTTTCACTTAATTCGTAATTGTGTTGAAAACGAACAAGTAGAGGTGGAGTACATTCCCAGTGAAGAACAAAAGGCGGACATTCTTACAAAACCGTTATCTCGAACCAAGTTCAAGGAAATGCAGAGCTTGATCGGAGTTGAAGAATTCTCTAGAAGGACTTAGAGATTCGGGGGTGATTGTTGGAATCCTAAGTCAAGTAGGACTTGGAGACCAAGTAAACTTGGGGCTTAAGAAAGTTGATTTAAGTTTCCTAATCTTATTCTACAAGTTGGTAGTCTAGGAATATATATATGTATAGATACTGAGGCATGGAACTATGCAGAAAACATTATTGGTTTTGAGTTATTTTCCAATTAATCAAAGAGTTGATTGATTAAATACTGTTTTGCAATTACGTTTTACAAACTAGAGAATAGTTGACCAATTTTAAATTACTATCACCACTCCCGGAAAAATAAATGTTCCAAAATATTCAAAATTTTTAATTCCATATCCCACTTCCGGAAAAACAGATCTCATATATCCACTCCCGTCAAAACCGTTTACCAATTATATAGGCATATCTTACCCACGCAGAGGAGAATTTCGCTATACGTCTATGTGTTGATCGTGTTTCCTCCTTTACTTCCAGGTCTGTTCGGTGCTTCTAATCCTTGTGTTTCCAGGTGTTGTTTTTATTCGCTTTTATTCTTCCGTCGATCATCTTCTTTAACTTACAACAACAAAAGTAAGAAAAGGACCAGAAGAATCGCTCTGGCCTTTATGTACAACCATATGTTTTTTTAAATACAACCATCGACTTTGAAATCTTAAAAAGGACCACATTTAACTACAAGTCTACAACATGGTTTTTATTCTATTTTTTCCTCCCTAGATCGTCTTATATGCTTATTCATCTATGTTTTTCTGCTGTTAGACATATATTTGTTATTTAAAATGTAGATGGATCTTGCTAGTTACCTCATTTTTTGGCAATAATGTGCTAGTTGTCATCCCATTGTGCGTTTAATAGCCCTTTGTCTCTTGCATTTACTCAAAGATTAAACTGTAATAACGATTTAGGCTTATGAAAAGTTCATACGGAAAGTTAGAACTTTTTGCTCATTCTACATGTATTAGGTATAGGTTTTGTTTATTTGTATAATGTTGGTGGGTATTGAAAGATCATATGTGGAAACTGAATATGATCCAAATTTTGAATTTTAGTGGTACCATGTTCTTTTAATTTCCTGAAAGATTTTTTTTATTACAAATGACTATATTTCAAACTTTTGTAAATGTTATATGTTTTTATTTACTGATAATTACTAAAGGAACACTTTATGCTTTGGTATTTGAAAATTGTAATGTTTGATTTCTAATGCACTTATATTACAGGAAAGATGTTTCCGTTCCCAATATAAAGAGCTCCAAATGGGCCACACAAGCACATGCATCGTCTGTTACAAAGGCATGTTAATGAAGCATCAACACAATTGGGTACAGTAGTAGCCCCTTCGTTTACCACTACATCCACACCGACAACATCCAAATACCCACTATTTGGAACTGTTTCATCCCCATCATCGACATTAGCCCCATCGTCTACCCTTCCTCCACAACAATCCCATCATCAACCCATGCATCCAAACGTATACCATCTACCCCACCACAGGTTGGTACGGTATCAGTCCATCATCTACACCAGCCCCATCGTATGCTCCTTCCTCCATAACAACCCCATCGACACCAATTGCTACTACTGAACAACAAGATGCATAACTAGAACAACACATACATATTAAAGTTCGGGCAAATGTTTAAGTTAACATACTAATTGATTTTCATATTTTTTTTGTTTAAGTTTGATTAGCTCATATTACTATGCTATTTTTTTTGTCATGTAAGTTATTACCTTCAGGTAAGTGTTCATTCATAATTAAGAAATCATTCCTAGATAAAGTGGATGAAAATGGATATAAGTGGGTAACTTTAAGCGAAGAGACAAAACAGTTTTATTGGGAAGAGTTTCATGTAGATTATTTATTATTATGATTTTGTGAAATTATTAGACACACCGTTCACTTATTATAACTCCATTGTTATTATGTATTGTAGAAAAAATGTCAATGGGATGTTGTAGTTGGTGACTCAGTCGTCAAGGCTGCTTGGGAACAGAAAAGAGTTTATGGGCTTGGATCATATGTCAGGTCCATTTTTTCTGAAAACTCCTCTCAAACATGCACTTCACCGCATACAAGTTCTGAAAAACATCACCTCGCGACGAAGATCCAGAAGTAAGAGGAAACCATAGACCAACAAAGGATGGAGTTGGATGATGTGAGAAACATGGTCAATGATATGAGAAGCAAAAATAGTCGGTGATACATTCTTTATTGATTGCAATTTAGGATTTCTAGTTGAGTTTGACTATTAGACTAATTTGATTGGTGCTTTGTACAAAGGGGTATTTTATTTGATGATAAACTATTTTTTATTAAGAATTTATGTAATTTCTTTTATTGTTATTGCAATTTTGTAATCTTGATTTTGTTATAAATTTGCTTCGGAAAAAAATGAATCATTTTTGTATGTATTTGAACTAATCATGTCACCATTTTTTGCTACTGATATTTCTACGGTGTTACTACGAATATTTTTATGTAGTTATTAATTCATTGAATTGTTACGGATTTTGCTATGGAGTCTATTCCGTCACATTTTTTTCTGCAACAGATGTATGTCGTGGTAAATTTACTATGGAATATTTGCAACAAAAGTGGACTGTAGTAAATTTGCTATGTAAGTAGATCATAGTATATTTACTATCAAATATCTGCTACGAAATTAGATTGTAGTAAATTCACAATGGAATATTTGCTACAACATTACTTGTAGTGGATTTGCTATGGAAATTAACTACGGGGTGAGTCTGTAGTTAATTTGTGACAGATTAACTACGGATCGTGTCGTAGGTAATTAGCTACGAGCGTCCCACGGAAAACAATTGTAGTTAATTTGCTACGACATTGCTACAGATATAGTTCATAGCTATTTTGCTATGGAATAAGTGTGTTGCAAATTCCATTGCGAAGGTTCTACGGATTCCGTAAAAAAGGTTTAGTAACAAAGATTTTTGCAATAGATGGGTTCCGTAGCAAATTCCGTCTCTAATCATGTTTAGCTGCGAAATATCATGTTTTAGCTACAAAATTTTTTCGTACTTATTTCGGTTTTTTCTTGTAGTGTTGATAGACCTAAAAATCTCTGGAATAGCCCTTCTAATTGTTGTGGCCACCTCAGCAGCAACAATCCTACGAATCTCATCATCACTGACACTCGGCCTCTCAGGGTCGCTGAAGCCTAAACCTCGGGTAACCACCATACTGAAACACCCAAGAAAACCATCAGAATCAAGCTAAAGCGCATACACAAACACCCACACACTCCTACAAGTTCCTTAGTTCCTTAAGATTCCTTCTTGAGCTGCGTACGGATCCAGTACTTTCAGTAGTATGAGCTCAATACTACTTTCCACACTAACCCGTATTTGTCTCAAGTCGTCCTATCAAGACCCCAAGTCACAAGGACTCTATTGCCCCACATCAGCCATACACTTGCCCTGCTGGTTCCTTAGAACCACGACTAAGCATCTAGACACTAACTCTATACTGCTCCCCAGCATTGCTTCGCCTCACAAGATCTCCGCTGTCCTCGTCATTTGCTTCGCACATGCCAATTGTACACAATACGAGACTCAATAGACATTCAGATAAATGATTCTACCTCAAATCCATAACCAAACGAGGAACAGGAAGAAAGGCTAAATCATGCATTCTAAGGCTATAAAATCCTAAGTATGTACAATTATACAACATACAAAAAGCAAATAGCAATGACAGATTCAATCTCATAAGAACGAACTCCTAGGCTAAAGGCATCACAAATCAGGATACACTATCACACCATTCCTCCAGGATCCTTAGCCTACCACTAACTGCATGCAATTCTATCAACTCATAAAATATCAGCTCTACACCACTCATAATATAGATTGAGGTATTTTGGGAAACTACCGCTCGAGCTGTGGTTGATTGTACACACTGCTTCACTAAATTTTTCTTCTGTAAAAATCTTCATTTCTTTGAAAAGTTTTTATGAAAATATTCAGATCCTTAGTTTGAGTTTGGAAATACCCTAGATTTCATCCAAATTCCTCAAACCAGGGCTTTGATACCAAATGGTAACACCTCAAATTTTAAACCAAAATTTTCATTTTTAAATTACCAAAATATTGTTCATGAACCAAGTCATCCAAAAACATAAGTGTCAAATACAAATTATCATCATAAAATATCAGCGTATCACACACTGCCCCAGTAACAAATCTCCCAGCGAGTGTGTACAATCAGACCTTCGCCTTCCCGCGATCCTTAGAAGTATCTGAAACACATAAATCAACAACTGTAAGCACGAATCTTAGTGAGTTCCCCAAGATACCACATACAGTAGAGCATAAATATACAGCTATGGGTTATCAACAACCATGGAGACTATCAACAGTCCCACTAGGCAACAGCATGCCATATGGGTTATCAACAATCCTAACGACTATCCGCAGTCTGAGTCACATATAAACGACATCATACAAAATAACAGTTAGACCCACCTGGTCATCACAAATACAACTCTTTTACCACACAGGTAAGAATACGTGAGGAGACTCACATGATACTGATGACAGATAAATCTCACACCCGAACTGCCAGAACTAGACTCTGCCTAATAACACAACAATTAACCCTAATTAATAATCAAGGTCCTCAACTCAACTCACAAGTCCAAATCCCACACTAATCCCCTTAAGGGAAAAAGACCATTTTGCCCCTCCTGGGGTCCAAAACCCTAATTCTTGACCAAAGGTCAAAAGTCATCAAAAGTCAACTGCCCAACGCGTACGCTGGGCGTACTCCTTCTTACGCGGGGCGTACAAATCAATCAGTGACCAATCGGGAATGGGCTTGGCTACGCGGGGCGTAGCCAGGAGTACGCCCGGCATACTCTACCTGATCCCCATTTATTAACTTTTATGTCTTAATCCAATAAGACACCTATCATATCTGACCATAATAACATGTCTTAACGCATAAAGTCACCGACTTTAAGCCTTTGCATGGATAGAAAGAACCCAATACACAAAACTCTAACTTTCATTACACTCCAAGACACTTAACTCATGCATGGGCCAATGGAAATGATCAAGCAACCATTTTTATGAATCTACGAGACCTAGAACACATGAAAGGACAACTACAATGCTCTGGAGTGCTCCATACTCACAAAGGTCCAAGCTTTGGGGAAAAAAGCTCATAAAAACTCATCTATAGAGATCTAAAAAGAAATACATCAAGGTATACACTTTATACTTTCAGAAGATGCACAAGGTGAAGTAGTTTCTGGATCTAAAAGCTTGTAAGCAACACCCCCTTCTTCACTAGGCTTCTTCTTCAACAAATGAGCACCAACATCACTTATAAGCTCGAAACTCTCACACACAAAGCTTAGACTCGAGATTAGGGTTTATGAGGGAATAGTAACTGATAAGAAATGTCCAATGGAGGCATAAGTGGATTAAATAAGGAGCAAACCCTTAAAATTAGGGTTAAGAGGCTGAGCTAGTACGCCCGACGTACCATAGGTACTCCTAGCGTACTAACATGGCTTCAGCGATCCGGGTTGTCACAAGTACGCCGCGCGTACCTAACGTACGCCTAGCGTACGGGCTGAATTGCGATTCTTTAAACAACAAGGGACCAAATGTGCAAACTTTAAATAGGGTAAGGGCTAAAATGAAAATACCTGAAAATCGGATGTTAAGATTTATCTTAATAAAATTATATAATTTAGATTGTTTAAGTGGCAATGGGTGGGGAGATGGATAAGATATGGTCCAAGTGGTAGCCATATATAAAGACATTAGAACTGTAAAGTGGTGCTTGGTTATAAAAGAATCATATATATATATATATATATATATATATATATATATATATATATATATATATATATATATATATATATATATAGAGAGAGAGAGAGAGAGAGACGATGTTGTGCACTACGAGTAAAGATGCAGACGTTTAACTCGCAAAAATGTGTTCAAGGTTAATAAATAATTTTTGTTTTTTTTGTTTAATTCTGACAATGACATTTTCTATAATTATCTCGAAATTTCATGATTTTCTAATAAAAGGGCATATATGAGAGGGGTAAAAACGGAAAACCAGAAATTTGAAACAAGAAATAATGCGTCTTCAGTCTCGGTCGCACGTGTCACGCTCCAGTCTCTCTCCTAAACAAGTGGCACATTATCATCGATCGGTTTTGTTTCCCATCCACTTTTTTTTCGGCCATACTATTTTTTTTCTTTTACAAAAAAATATGAGTTTTTTTTTTAAAACTTAATTATCTATAAAATGAGCAAAGTCATTAGAATTTGAAAAAAAAAAGAAATTTAATTTTATAAAAACATAAAAATAAAATTATCCAAAAATCATGAAAACTGAAGTATCTCACTATACTATTAAGTTTGTAAAAAAAATTAAAAACGAGTTTTATTTAGTGTTTATTTTAATTTTAATAAATAGTATTTTTTATAAAATATAACGAAATTTTTTCCTTCCATTCAAGAAAACAAATGAAAGGGTTATTCATATTATACATACAATTAAATCTTATTGCTCTTCTCTGCAGTAGCAGGTTTTGAGCCAACCCAAACTACTTTTTCTTTGGCTGGCTGGTTTATCTTAAGCGTAGTTGCTACCTACGTGTTTCCCTCTTCTTCCACCTCTTTTCTGTCCAATGAATTTCTTCCAGAAATCTCTTCCTAACAGTTTTGCACCGCCTCATTGCTTAATGCTTCATCCTTTACCCAAGTGAAAAATGAAAATTACTTCACACTCACATATTTAGAAAATGAAAAATTAAATATTCTTCTACAATTTGTTCTTAATATCTTTCAGTCATTTTTTAATTTTAAAAGTATTTCAAGTGAAAGTAAGATGCTATATAAAGCAATGTAATTTGAAAATATAATGATTACATCATCTACTTTCAAGAACCACTCCAAAATAGTAATGAACTTCTGACTCAGAAGTACATTGCTATTCTAAATTGTCATGTAATAGTTGTGTTAAGGTGACTTGATCACAAAGCTATAATTCTACAAATATATCTTACTTTTTTCCGTGTAGTTCTATTGCCAATAGCTATTTTTTGTAGGTAACATGGTGGTTTATACTAAGCCAAATTAGTCAAAACCCATTTAAATCTGTGTTGTTTTAATTCGGATTGTTGGTTCTTTTATTGTAGGTTTTACCATTTTCCCTTTTTGTCGGTTACTTTTAAGCAAATATATAAACAAACTTTTTACTACCAGGTCTTTGTTTTATTTGCTTTGCACCTATTTGAAATAGTCACTATTTGTTTCCTGAGTGTTTTTTAATAGCAATTAAGTTGTGCCCATTGTATATTAATGCACACATATGTGGGTAATAGGCTTGCAGGGGAATTGTCTCTACAAACATGTTAATATGATATTTTCTAATGATTTTTTAGGTCAGTAAAGGAGTTGTTAATAACCCTCTCGACCCATGTGGAGCATGGGCCACATCACTAGTTACTATTATAGTGAGTTTGTGAAAAAAACAATAAAAAAATATTGTTGTTAAGTGTACCTACATTTTGTTTAAAAGAATCTATGTTTTTATAAAATTTAGGCTAAATTGCAAAAATAGTCCCTGTGGTTGGCAAAATTCTGTAGTTTTGGTCCAAAAACTTTTGGTGGTGCGTCAATGGTTCAATTTCGGATATCTTGTGTGATTTTGGTCCTCATGGTTGTCATTTTTGTCTGGTTTTGGTCCATACCCACCCTGAAATGACAAATATACCCCTTAAGTAATTCTTTTTTAATTTCTATTATTATTCTCTTACTTAAAAAATAAAAAAAAAATCTACAAATCTCTCCCTCTCTCTCTAAATCTCTAAATCTTCATTTGCCATGAACCATGGGCTGTGGTGGTGCGTCGGTGAGCCACCAAGACAACAACCTCATCTCTCGCACTTCTCTTCTCCTCCTTTCGAGCAAACTCCATCGAACCCCCACATGTTTGCCTTGTTCCACCGGACCATTCTTCTGTCCACCTTCCCTTCGAGTTTCATCGTTGGATGCCGCCTCCGTTCTTCTTTCTTCAGGTCAGCGATTCTGCTGCTTTGCGTCTCTCAGATCGCTGCCGAAGACGAGGAAGAAAAATCCACGAAGGGTCACCGGTCACGAAGAAATGCTTCATCCCTCTCGACGGAAGGACCTCTGCCTTGTTTCCCTTCTTCCTCACAATGAACACAACGAGCCCTCATGTTCTTTTCAAATCGCCTCGTTCGACTGCTTTGTACATCCCCTCTTTATCCCGATTAAAACAAGAGACGGGGGCTTATTATGAGCCCTAATTTCATTAAGCTCCAGGTGTTGATTTCACTTTTACGATAAGTTTTTAACCAGAAATCATTAATTTCTTCTCTATCAATTTTACATGAGTTTTCCAAAATTTGATCTTACTTTAAATAAAAATCGATATTCCTTTCAGTGGAATTGATAATCTAAAATCGATGAAACCAGAAAAATGGCGATGTTCATGTGAAGTTCTGTGATTAGGGATAAACAACTGATGATAGATTCAATATCTTCATTTTTCAGATATAAACGCTGCCATCGCCACCGTCTGAATAACCTTAACCCAAGTGCAGATCTGGAAAACTCCTATGGTTTAAAACCCTATCACTAGGTGGCTTCCGGTGATTTCTAGGTGGAGATGGAGGTGCTTGCAGGTGGTGATAGCGGACAATGGTGGCACTCGGAAAACTCCTAGTGCAGATATATAAAACTCCTCCTCTAATGTGTGTCATTCTTGAGTATGTATCTTCATAATTTTGTGTGTGTGTTTAAGAAGACGAAGTTAAAGAACCCAGATGAAGATTTAGAGAGAGAGAGAGAGAGAGAGAGAGAGAGATGTGTGACTGTGTGTAAGGGAGAGTGAACGGGATGATGGTGGGTTTTTCTTTTATTTTGAATAAAAACAGATAATAAAAAAATGGAAAAACAAATTATATGGGCATAATGGTCTTTTTAAGTAGATAGGGAACAAAAACAATAGAAATATTCAATTTTAGACGAGTGGTGCACAAACATTTCGTTTGGACCAAAAGCACATAAAATTGTCAACTACAGGGACCATTTTTGCAATTTTGTCTAAAATTTAGATGTTAAAAATTTTTGTTACTCAAATAAAAAAAATTTACAGGTTTTTTATATATCATATATTTTGAACTTTTTGAAAAAAAATATATAAGTTCATTTTGCTATTACACTTTAATTTTAAGAAATATTAATTTTTATACAATGTACCGAAATTGTTTTCTACAAATTCAATAGCAAATAAAATAGTTCTTCATCTTACTATTTTAACGAGTTTGTAAAAAAATAAACAAATATTATTGTTAGGGGTTCCTTATGTTTTGTTTAAAGAAATTAATATTTTTATAAAAAAGAAAAAGTGAAAATTTCCTTCTCCAAACTAAAATATTTTTAAAGATTTGTTATGTTGTATATTATAAACTTTTCGGAAAGAAATGTTGAAATATAAGGTCGTTTTAATATTACACTATAATTTTGATATATATATTTTTAAATATAACGATTTTTTCTTCGAATTTACAAAAAAAAAAAAAAAAGAAAGAAACAAATGAAGGTGTTCTTTATCTTACTAGTTTAGTGAATTAAAAAAAAAAGAAACTCAAAATTATTGTTGTTAAGGATACCTAGGTCTTGTTTAAAGGAAACCAAAATTTTATAATAACTAATATGTAAAAAACCAAAGGGCTTCTAGTCCAGCGGTATCAGATGGTATCTTCCTTTTTTGAGGTCGAGGGTTCAAATCTCGTCGTAGATATAGGTGGAATTAGGTGTTACTTTAGGAGTTGATTATATATTTGTATTTTCCGATTCAAAAAAAAAAAAAAAAACTAATATGTAAAAAATTTCATTCTCCAAGTCAAACGTCATTTTTAAGGTTGTATAAATTATATTCGATAACATTTTTAACTTCTTACCTCAAGCTTAAAAACCAAAAATGTTAATAATTTAGATCCAAAACCTCATTTTCTAAGCTAAGTTAACATCAGCCTCCACCCTCTTGAGCTTCCAACTCAAAACCCTAGCCCCTTAGATCAAATATTGAGGCTTTCTATGTGTTTTAAGTGCATTTTGGATGAAAGAGAAGTTCAAGCTTGTTGACTGTTGAAGCTCAATGTTGTAGATCTAGAGCCTACATTGCTTTTCTCAACTCCATAAGATATAAAGCTTGAATATTGATGATGAATTTTGTTAGATCTAGCTTGTTCTGGGTTTTATGAGCTCTTTAGTCACTTTATTGAATAAAGTTTAGATCTTGAAAGTTTATTACTTTGTTATTGATGAAGTTTGAAACTTTATCCATCTAAACATCATTTTGATTCAGATATGAATGTTGGAGACTTGAACTTAATGGATTAAGTTGAGAAAGATGCATTTTTGGTCCCTTTGAGACTTAAAGACTAGATTTTGGTTGTTTGGACCATCCTAATGGATAAAGTTAGAAACTTTATCCGTTATGGAGCTATTAGGAGTCATAAAAATGTGATCTTGGTCCCTTCCCTTTCTTCATGCATGAGATATGAGGTTTTGGTTTGTGTAATAAGTTAGGGTTTAGTTGTTGGTCCCTTTCTAGCCTTGGAAAGTTATAAAGTTGGAAACTTTATGACTTAGAACGTCATTTGGAACTAGATCTGTTTTTGTACGAAGTGTCTTAATAGATTAAGCACTTAATAGAAAGGAGAAAGTGGCAGCCGAGTAAGTTGGGCGTACATGAAGGTACGATGTGCGTACCTGGTTGAGACCCCGTTTTCTGGCCGAGAGAAGTGCACTACGTTGGGGGTATTAGCTGAGTACGACAAGCTTACTCAGTCTGAGTTGACTTGTTGACTTTTTGACTTTTGTGTAACGTCATAATTTTTCACCCAAAATTTTCATTTATTTTTAAAATCTTTTAACGGAAAATGCAACGGAAGACTGTAAATATTGTTTATTTCAAAAACATTTCAATCCACAACGTTACGTTCAATTCAAAACCAAAATATCAAGAGTATTTAATTGTAGCGGAAGCATAAGTATCAAAAATTAAATAACGTTTCCAAGTGACATCTTTATTCTAAGGATAAACTACCCAAAAATGACCCCATCTCACCAAGCCAAGCTTCTAAGCTACCTGTACCAATCATAAAGGCACAAAGCAAGAAACAAGTGTCAGCAAAAGCTTCGTGAGGCAATAGGAGTTTGTACACAATCAAAGGGAAAACATACCATCCCCTAACGGGTCAATCATTCAAATTATAATCATATAAACAAAATTCACATATCAATCAATAATCAATCACCTTTCACATAAAATTCAATCATTCAATTTTGTATCATCCATTCACAATCAATAATCAATCACCTTTCACATAAAATTCAATCATTCAATTTTGTATCATCCATTCACATTTCATTCGTTTGTGTGACATCGATTGTATTTCATGCATAATCTTATCGTAATCGTATATCATCATATCAAAGGAATGTATCATAATCGTATAGGCGTAGGTAGTCTCGTAGTAATACCTAACCCCGAAGGAAAAACCCGTTTGCTACTTGTGTGCTTGGTCAGCCAAATACTACGATAATTTTTTTTTATTTTTTTAGGTAATTAAAGTGACGAAAATAATAATTAAAAATTTTTTTTTTTCGGATTTTTCCTTTTATTTTGCATTTTAAAATTATTTTTAGATTTGGTCTCACGGTCTAACAAAATTAGCATGGTCTCAAATGAACCTGAATATCCCCTATTCTAATAGAACAGTACCTTTATGTCAGGTGGCATTTTCTGAGCCCCTTCCCAGTGAATTTTCCCGCTCAAAGTTTCTATGTGAAGTTCCAAAAACACCTTTTCTACCTCTTAATATCCCTATCTGCCTTCGTTCTCGCTCTGACGTTGGAAACAATTAAGAGTTTCCAACTTCTATGCTATAAATCAGCCTCCAATTTCCAGAAATCAGGGATGTAATCACATAAAATTGATTTGGTTTTCAAATTTCAACCTTTATGTAATCCTACACACACACACACACACACACACAGAGAGAGAGAGAGAGAGAGAGAGAGAGAGAGAGAGAGAGAGAGAGAGAGAGAGAGAGAGAGAGAGAGAGAGAGAGAGAGAGAGAGAGAGAGAGAGAGAGAGAGAGAGAGAGAGAGAGAGAGAGAGAGAGAGAGAGAGAGCTGATTTTGAATAAATAAACTACAGTAGAATTTTTGGCTGAAATGAGGCACAATCTTGGACTTTGGGTTGTTATATTTTTCTTATATTGGACTTCCTTTTAGCTAACGTTTGCAAGCTTATGTATGTTGCTTGATCTCACGTGAATTGTCTTAAACCAGTACACCTATGTATGTTGCTTGATAAGCACATTCAAAACAGGGATCATAACATATAGTAGCCAATTAACCATGAGTCAGAGGTTTAAATCTGATAAAGAAACTTGTTATTTCATAGTTTTTACGTCTTTATGTTTTCTTGCCTATCATAAAATTCCTTTCATGCATTTCAGCACTAATCACATGATATATACACGACTACACATATACATTGAGCTCGATGATAAATGTATATAGTTTTATACAAAATAATTTTCAAGATTTTATTTCATTTCTTAGTCGTTTATAGATAAGTGCTCGAGTCTGTTTCCATAGCTTGTGTGCTTCAGAATCATCACTAGCAAGTGCAGAGCAACGACTCTCATTACAATCTGCAAAATATCTCCCACTCACCCCTTCCATTTTTGCGCTTAGAGCAACATAACATGTAGTTGATGCTCCTTGCGATGTTGACTTCAACAACTTGGAAGCAACAAAGAACATAGAATCTGAAAACGTCAATGGAGTTCTTATAGTTGTGATGCCATTATTATAACATGAATGCAATTTGTAGGGTATTTTTTATGTAGTTTGGAGACATATAATATACCCGTGATAATGCCTTTATGATCCCTGATGATTCCAGTCTTCACGATCCCTGGATGCACAGAATTGATAGTTATGTTTGCGTCTATTGCCTGCCATTAAAAATCGACAACCCCACTTAGATAACCATCAACTTTTTACATTATTATATATCAAGTTTTGTAACTTGTAATTAACTAACACATTAATTAACTTTGTATATATAGTAGATGCATGAGCATGTGTGTGCATACCTTCATTTGTGTTGCGAGCTCATTAGCATGCATTATGTTGGCCAACTTCGATTGAGCATATGCTCGAGTTGCATTATAACTAATATCCAAAACAACATGTATTTATAATTAGTCCAAGCGTAATTAAGGTACATCTGAATAAATTAAGAGGTTCCATTTTTATCTAACACATACTGCTTTGGTTGGAGCATTCGGTTGAAATCGAAATGGTCCTTTTTCACCCAACTATGAATCACAGAAGAAACATTCACTATTCTTCCTTCGACTCCTGTCTGTCTTGCTGTATCTATCATCTTCTCTAACAATAGCTCCGTAAGCAGAAAATGACCTATTGGAAAGTAAAAGGAATAAGTAATTATCAAAGAAATATGTAAAATATTCACAGTGAATTGATGCGACATGAATTGACCTTCTCGTCTCCATTTTCCCCAATCAACTTTCTCTTTTATAAAAGGAGATTTGTATGTTGATTTATTTTGTCAAAATAATTATTCAAGCAAACAAATTTGGTTTGTACTCAAGAAAAAAATGACATATGAAAAAAGCATTTTAACTCATTTTGGGCCACATGTTTAAAAGTTTTGCTAGTATATTATTATTTTGTATGTTAAAATAAATTTTGTTGTTAATAAAAAGCGTCCAATGTTCTATATGCAAAAAGAATATAAAAAATAAAAATCATGTCGATGTATTTTAGTATTTCAAACAATCTTTATGTCATTTAGATAAGAAATTTGCTAATAGACCCTAAAATTACCTAAAAATAAAAGGGTACTTAAGTAGTTTAAATTCTAAAGATACCCTAGGGTACTTTTAGGTATGTTCTTTTTTTTTTATAAAATTAAGACAAAATTACAAAAATGGTCCCTATGGTTTGCTAAAAGTCACAAAGTCAGTCCCTGTTAATTTTTTTTTGATGAAAATGGTCCTTGTGGTTTGCAAAACTTGCACAGATGACCCTTTTTACTAACTCCGTTAGTATTCAGTCGTTACGGTAAGGGCATTTTTGTCTTTTCAGGTATAAATAGACTAAATTCGTGATATATGGTAAACCACAGAGACCATTTTTGAAATTTGTTTGAAAAAGTTAATTTATATTTTTGAAATTTGTTTGAAAAAGTTAATTTATTGGCTGAATGAAGGGGGGAGGGCTCGAACTCAAGACCTACACCATTAAATAACCAAATCATTAACCAGTCGAGCTGCATGCACATTTGGTTTATACTTTCTAAATACTAATTTATATAATAACGAAAACGTTAAAACATAAACAACAAATAAATTACAAAAAACATTTTTTTACATATTTTTTTTAAATAAATCAAAATGTATTTTAGTCGTATTATAAAAAAAATTACAAACAATTTGTATGTATTTTTATATATTTATTTACATAAAGTATATTTTTTTTATGTCTTTAAAAAATACGGTTTTGTATAAAAAATATGTTTTCGTAAAATATATTTTTTTATATATTTAAAAAATACGTTTTCGTATAAAAAAATACGTTTTCGTAAAATATATTTTTTATGTCTTTAAAAAATACGTTTTTGTATAACAAATACGTTTTCGTAAAATATCTTTTTTTTATGTCTATGAAATAATAATAATAATTAACACTGGTTTTAGAACTATCGATCCAAAAGAATTTATACATTTTTTTTATGTCAGGAGCACAGTTGTAAAAATCGTTTGACGGTAGCTCGACGGTCGACTGTTGTTAAATGATTAATCAGTCTTGGCGGAGATTAATCGGGAACCATAAATTATTAATAAAATATTAAAATTAATC
Organism: Lactuca virosa; assembly: GCF_052849685.1. Classification (NCBI taxonomy): domain Eukaryota; kingdom Viridiplantae; phylum Streptophyta; class Magnoliopsida; order Asterales; family Asteraceae; genus Lactuca; species Lactuca virosa. The sequence goes on from NC_136429.1 coordinate 159,569,209, forward strand.
AAATATTAATATATCTTAAGAAAAACAAGTACTTCAAAATTAGAAAATAAGAAAATTTGTAATTTGAAAATTTGAAAATATAAAAATGTGTTTTTATACGAAAACGTATTTTTTAAAGACATAAAAAAAATACATTTTATGTAAATAAATATATAAAAATACATACAAATTATATGAAAAAAAATTTATAATACGACTAAAATACATTTTGTTTTATTTAAAAAAAATTATGTAAAAAATGTTTTTTGTAATTTATTTGTTGTTTATGTTTTAACGTTTTCGTTATTATATAAATTAGTATTTGGAAAGTATAAACCAAATGTGCATGAAACTCAACTCGTTAAGGATTTGGTTATTTAAAGGGTGGAGGTCTCGAGTTCGAGCCCTCCCCCTTCATTCAGCCAATAAATTAACTTTTCCAAACAAATTTCAAAAATGGTCCCTGTCGTTTACCATATATCACGAATTTAGTCCCTTTATACCTAAAAAGACGAAAATGCACTTACCCTAACGACTGAATACTAACGGAGTTAGTAAAAAGGGCCTTATGTGCAAGTTTTGCAAACCACAATGACCATTTACATAAAAAAAATTAGCAGGGACTGGCTTTGTGACTTTTGGCAAACCACATGGACCATTTTTGTAATTTTGTCTAACATTAATACATATATGTCTGCATACATGTGCTTATTTTTATATGAATGCATGCATATAATATGTGCATCCATTAATGCACCATATAAACTTTTATTTATTATTATTTTTTTGAAACGGCGAACTATCTAAAACTACTCCTAAATATCACCTATGTTTCCCAAGATACTTGAACCCATGACCTTTCATTTGAGAGGATCACTCCTTAACGCTATATCAAATCCTTTTTGGTAATGCATCATATAAACATGTATTTATATAATCTATTTATTATCTGCCGTTCCAAAAAAAGTTATCATATATTTTAATATTATCTTAATTTAAACCAAAATTAATATGCTAATTATTTTTAGAAAAAAATGATAAATATTGTTGTTTTTTATTTTTTTCTACAAATAATTTTGGGATTTTTCTAATATGTGTCCTAAGGACACATATAAGAACTATTGATTATGGGAAATATTACCATAATTAAATGTTAAATGCATTAATTATGAAAAATATTATCTATAATTAATGAATTTCACATTTAATTATTTAATTATGGTAATATTATCCATAATTAATAGTTCAGTTAATGTTTCTTATGTGTGCCTTAGAAAATCCCAATAACTATTGATTTTGTAAGGATTAACTAACTACCAAAAATAGGAATTGTGTCATGTTTTTACATACCCAATATGTAAAGAGAAATTAAATATTCTCTTATTTTTTGTTCCTATATATCCTCCTATCCAATGAAATGATGACATGTGTAACATTTAATGTTCATTTAATGAAATTTAATGATATTTTAGGATACTAATATGACACATGTCATCATTTAAATGGGTATGAGGATTTGTAGGATCAAAAGGTAGGAGGATATTTAATTTCTCATATGTAAAATATTGTATTTGTAATAGAATGAAAGGTAATTTTTTGCGACATATATATTATATATAGGGTAAACACTTTTATTAAAAAGGAAATTTATAAAAGGTATTGAAACAAAATAATGAAATCAAGAAATTACCCAAGTAATTTGTAGCAAATGTCATCTCAAATTTGTCCTCTGAGAACTCCAACTTCTGAGAAAATTTGCCTGCGTTATTTCTAAAAATAGATTTATATTCATTATTAGTCACATGGATATATACTCAAAAAATAAAAGCTCAAATATTGTATATTCGAACAAAAATGGATGCTAAATGAAAATAAAACCTTACATGAGAATATTAAGAGGTATTTCTAGTGACAAAAATTCAGAACAAAATTTTTTGATGGAAGCAAATGAACTGAGATCAATCTCCAAGACTATGATGTCAGCTTTGGGGTGCTCCTTTTGTATATTTTCTTTCACTCTCGCCGCCTTCCTTAGATCTCTCGCCGGCATCACAATCTTCACCCCTCTCTTTGCTAATACTCTCGCTGTCTCTGCTCCGATTCCAGATGTAGCGCCTGTAAATACCAAAAATAATTAAAATAAATAATATTGGAGTTCATGTTAGGGTTAATGTGATAAATGACCTCCAATTATAGCAAAAATAATTAGTCGTTCATAGAAATAATTATGCTGACAATTAAAAATATTCATTTTTTTTAAATGACAAACCAACATATATACTCATAAATACAATATAGTGAGATTTGAATTCATAACCTCACAATTGAGAGAGTCACTCCATACCGTTAGTTCAAAGACCATTTATTAAAAAACATCTCTTTGGTCCTTTTCTCTTATTTGGTTAGATTCCGAGTTATGTTTGATACAATCAGACTTCGACTCAATCAAATTTGATTAAATTAGTAATTATCAAACAACTAGTGCTTTTATAATAGTAATATATATATATATATATATATATATATATATATATATATATATATATATATATATATATATATATATATATAAAGACAAAGTTATTACCATTGGTTTAACCATCAAATTATAATATAATATTATAGTTCAAATATATAAAATTATTATTAATAATTATTTTTGAAACATAGTACTTACTACATAAAGTTATATTACAAAACATAAAATAAGTTGTTCCCACATAAGTTGCTACAGAAATTAGAAACACAAGTTACTGTCAAGAAAGAGAAATATGTAAGCAGAGAATTAACCATTCTGAAAAGGGAAAAATGATTGTAATTGTCATGGGGGATTATCTGGAAAGCAGTGATATTGTGTAAACGAATGAGACAAGGTCTTCATGAAAGACAAAACCATTTTTTGCTCAACATGGAAAAGGGACCCGCTTTTATTAGCTTTTTTTTAATAAACTCTAAATTTTTTGACCACTTATTTTTTTTATTGCCTATAATCAAATTTAGTGGTTGAAGAATGAATTTTTAGACAGATTTTTTTTTTTTTGGATTTAAACTCTAGCACATCCTAAATATTAATAGTGGTTTGCGATTATTTCTATATGGGGCTTAAGAAAGATTGTTTATATTGTACGGCTTATGATATTATTTTTAGTTTTTTCTTCATCCAAATCCTATAATGGTTAATAAGACGTTATGACATCAAAAGACTTGCATCTGGATCAAAATCAATGCCTCTCAATATTTGTAACTATTATCCATAGGTAAAATTGAAATATTGGTTTTGAAAGTTCTGCAAAAAAAAATTAACTATCTGTATATATATAAACCAATTTGAATTTTTTTTTTTATTATTTTTTTAAAAGAAGTGATAAAAATGTAGTATACTTAATATGCCATCACCATGCATAAGTTGAGTGACAGAATATGTGATCTAAGAATTATCTCACAAACCATTAACCTCACCTCCTTCGATCCTCATGATTCCCTCAAACCCTACCACATTCTTGTCTATGATTGAAAGAATATTTCTCCATCAAATATTGATCAATTGTCGTATTTAGATTTCGATATTAATATATACTACTATATGAATTTCAAATTTACAAGTGAAAACAAAAACTAACATACAAAATTTGAATCATGTTAAGATTACTTTGAATGGTATAGCAAGAAAATATCAAGGAAGATTTACATTGTTTCACATACATAAATATGTTTATTTATTTATTTATTTTTCTGAATGACGAAAGAAGGACTTGGAAATGCAAGCAACCATGAACCGAAGAAAGCAACTACAATGAAAGCATGTCAGTCGAAAAAGGTTGCAAAATCTACACAAGGTTGACAGTGTGGGTTTCACAGCTTTTCGACTTATATGTTTTTCTTGTATTGTTGGGTTCCTTATTGCTTGCTTCTAGTTCTTTTAGAGCATTTCTTTATAAAATTTTGACTCTAAAAGAATATGCAATCTTGATTCGAATCCTGATCCTAAATACTACCAATGAATCATCAGGAGACTCAATAAAAAAAATCACCAATCCAAGAGGATTTTGGAGTAAAGAAATGAAAAAAATTACCAGTGACAATAGCAGTGAGACGAGGAGGAAGGGAAGAACAATCTTGAGTAACTTGATCAGCAGTTGACTTTGATCCATATCCGCTTTGACCTGCTATCCCAGCTAAGTACCTCATGGTTCCCTTCATGTTTGGCGTACACCTTATCACAACCTTCCACGCCAATGTTATAACACCAAATAAACACACACAAATATATATGGGGAGGTTCAACATTCTCCTACTCCATGGTCCACCATAAGCTGGTAGTCTTCCCCAATAAGATTTGTTTAGAGGAGAATAAGGAAGTCAAATATTTGACTCGTGTATCTATTGCTTGGATGAGTTATTTAAAAGTGAAGCAAGTGATTAATCGTGGAAAAACATGAGTAATAATGTTGGTTTTCTTTCTACTAGGTAATTATTGTTGTCCTCTAAACTCATTACAAATATTATTTTCCATCTAATATATGTGGATACTCATGTAAAATTTGAGCCAATGTCATTTAAATTGTGTTTTGAAATATATATTTGGATGGGATTATAGATTAAATTAGGATTTAGGTTGACATTGACATTCTACTTTGATGTGTCAATGTTTGGTTATTTTAAACTTTTGGTACATCTAAGACCCTAATTTTTTTTTTTTGAACTGTATACACGATATCAAATGTTATAGCAGGTTTTGTGCCAACTAGGCATCCATGGGACGTCAACATGGCATTATTTTTATTTTAACTTTCTTTTGTAATTTAAAAAAATATTGGGTTATCTACAGAAAAGTCCTAAACTTTTTTCAAAAGTTTCAATAAAGTCCTAAAAGTTTTTTTTTGAACAGAAAAATCCAAATATTTTGATTTTTGGCCTAAATTAACGAAAAAATCCTTTTTCATATTTGAACAGCAAATGATAGATTATATGATTTTTTTTCAAAATATTGGGACTTTTTCTGTTAAAAAAAACTTTTAGGACATTATTGAAACTTTTGAAAAAAGTTTGGGACTTTTCTGTAGATAACCCAAAAAAATTTATAAAATATATTATTATTATTATTATTATTATTATTTATTTATTTATTTAAATTATGAACACCCTTAAAAAGTCAAAGAGAAACTTACACAAACACTGTCTACCAATGTCCACCATTACTATGACAGTAACCCTAATATATCCTAGATCCAACAATTCAAACGACACCTCTCAGTAGATCGACATCATTCATAATCAACATCAAGTCGGTAAACCCTATTATATTATTGACACTAATCACATCTACAAAACTACACACCATGCATTAGAATCCTGGGACATACAACAAAACGATAAGAGAAGTGTGTCCTCGATATCTATATGAGGAAGTCTGTCATCGATAGCAATGACTACTTACCAATTGCTCACTCCTCGCAAAGATCATCGAGAATGGTGTCTCTAAACTTCCTAAAACTAAACAAACTCAAAGCATGCGGAAAGCCAACTTCCATGGCCTTAACCAAAGTAATTTTGTGAAAAATTATTCTAAACCAATTAATTGCAATTTTGGAATGGGAAATGTTATCACCGACAAATAAATTCGAGAAAAACATACACATTCCCATCCCTCAATAATCCATCAAACTTCTGAATTAGTTGGAACATTTTTGTAACATCTTGTTTCCTACCATTTCTGAGCCATGGACCGGAAGTCGATTGTGTGAGGTTTTGAGCCTTAAGGAGGCAAATTTTAGTCCTTGTGGAAGGAGGTAATGATAGTTAAAAGATTTTACCCTTGAATTGTGTTATGGGCTGAAGGGTAGAAAGGGAAAAGTTACAGACCGGGTTCTTGTGTGAAATATAGATTTTTGTTCGAGAAGTTTTTAGTCTAAGATATTTAGACTATAAATATGCATAAGAATAAGTATATGCATATTCATAAGTTTATGCATATGCATATGAATAAGTATATGCATGCATGAGAATAAGTATATGCATATACATATGAATATGCATGATGCGTGAAAACAGCTACACCTAATTTTACCTACTAGTCTACTAGCTATTCGACCCAGGGCAATGTATCCTTTCGCAAATAGTATAGCACAAAAGCCAGGTATCGAACTCATGGAACAATTTTAATTAATTAACCTACTTACTATTAAATTAACCTAAAATTCTAGCAAAAGTAAAATGGTTTTTTATCTAATTTTGCAAGTTTAGACGAACTTAAATTCTTATCAACTAATTCAATCAAATATTAAAACACTTCTGTTAGTTCGAATCCACTTTCCCCTCAATGGTTTAGCTATTAATTATGGATAATTCTTGTTGGTTACCAATTTATATGTTATTAGCAATTCAAGTCCAAATTTACTAATGTTGAATTAATTCATGTAGATCTATGCATAGTCACACATAATTTAACACATAATTAATTACTAGATAAGATTGGAGCTATGTAAGATTGAGTTAACAAACACAATTATGATCATAATATGAGTTCTCCAGCACATCCAAATTCAATACTTTAATTACTTATCTAAGATTGGTTCGATCTTAGCTCTAATAATCTAATGTTCACTAAATTACTAGGTAATCAAATTTATGCAGATTAATGGTCACTAAGCTACACAGAATATGAATTAAAGCAATCTAGTATCAAATTAAGCATGCTAGGTATAAACAATCAAACATAAGCCATTAACCAACTAGGAAAATCTATATTAACCTAACCAAACCATGAGTTACAGCTTCATCTAGCTAACAAAAGCAGCTAGATTCAACTACTCATAGCTAAAACAAAACACACAATTTCAACTAATAAAGACATAATGAATTGTACCAAATCAAAAGTAAAGTAATGATCTTCCTATCCTTCTTCCAATACCAATACTTGATTTCTCTCTTAATTTTCCTCTGAAATTCGTCTTCTGGAACTTCTAATCTCCAGCCAACCTCCCAAAATCGTGAGGATCAAGGATATTAATATTTTTCGATTTTAACCATGCTCACGTCGTGAGCTCGATAGCAATCCGTATTCAACACAAATTCTTGCTTCCGGATGTTAATCTTCTAGAATCACCATGCTCACGTCCTGAGCCTTCACTCCTCACGTCGTGAGAACGTCTTTTAGCTGAATTATTTTTCTTTCAAGCTTTAACCCTCCAAAGTTCCGATCTTGTCGCTTTTAGTCCTTATTCTTCAAGATGACTTCTTTTGGCTACAAAATGTAATTAAATACCATAAGTATCATTTATCTATGCGAATAACCAAAATAATACACAAAATGTATTCAAATATTGCCTAAAAATATGTATAAATATGGCAATATCAAATACCCCACACTTATCTTTTGCTTGCCCTCAAGCAAAACTAATTTATTAAAAATCAAACTTTCATCACTAGCATCACATAGAACAATCCATTTTGCACTCAACCATTATACCAAGGCCACAATGCGTATATTTGTGTTTAAATCTCCTAATAAATTTCCAATCCTAAATACTCACAATCCTTATGAACATTCACCCCTGTCACACCCCCAAACCGAAACGGCGGAAACGTTCAGGGGCGGAGGACGTCATGTATAGTATCACAACAATTGAATAATAGTAATCAAAGTAACAACAACCATTGTATTAATAGTATAGTGTTTACATTACATTTTAATCATACACGATTGACTGCAAAAGTAAATACTGATGGGTTTTAGACATAAGAACAATCCTATGTGCTCATACAAACCCTAATGCTTGGATCTAGGTTTCTCTATTGTACATGCAATGAATCCAAGACTTACAAACCCTAATCTAGCATACATAATTTCGAAATTAACATACAACACCAGATCTAGATGTTTACCTCTTTAATGGAAGCTTGAATCTTCTTTCTTGGAGCTTAGAGTCACAATTGTAACTCCTCTAATGGCTTACAAACACCACAAGAAAGAAGGTAACTATGAGAGAGGAGGGATGATGCTTAATTTCGGCCTAGGGTTTCTCTTGGGAACCAAGTGGCCGAAAATTGAAGGCTAGGGGTCTTATTTATACTGTAGGCTGCTAGGGTTTCAGTCTAAACCCTAATGGACAGCTTAATGACCAAGCAGCCCAAGGAACCTTCTGGAATAGGGCCTTGGACGAAAATATGATGATCCTTCATCATAATTTCGTTCCCCCTTAGTCCATTAGGTTTCCCAGCCCAAAACTCAACTATCACACATTTGACAGTTTATGCCCCTTTGTTTAATTAATCTCTTTTAGTCATCAAATTAATTCCTAATTAATTTATGACTAATACTAATTAAATAAATATGATTTCTCCTTTAATATTTTATTCTTATAATATATTAATAAACCATAATATCCTCTCTCTTTCCTTAAATTACCTTGTCAAGTTGCTTTGGTGAAGGCAACCCAAAAGGACCATGCATAACCGGGTCAAGTATATACCAAATATAGTTACGGGCTTAGACACTAATCCAACAGTCTCCCACTTGGATAAGTCTAGTAACTATATCTCACATATGACTTCAGAATCCGGTTAGCAATCGTAGCTCTTATACGCTTCTGTCAACTCTGATCAAAATACTGTCCTTCAGATAAGGGATCGTATAATCCTCTGTTCTAGATATCACGCCGACAATACTTATTGTCCAGCATTTTGTTTCTCGATCTCTGATTTGTTCGACATAGAATTTAGTTGAACACATCAACTTCATCCTAACCGGGCTCGACACATAAGTCAAACCAAATCATCAAGTGGCCAAGATATCGCTTTTATTCTCTTAGGATAAAAGGAACAGATAAACTTCGACTTATACACAATAATACGTTTTATAACATCAAGTTACTGATGCGTTTTCGTTTTATCAATGCATAATCAACTAGCAAACAATAACCATATCTCTAAGTTTAAAAATTATATGATATTATCATCTTGCGATCACTTGTGATAACTTTCATGAAGTGATACTAGCAAGTGCGGGTTTATTCCAATGCTCAAAACATATTTCATAAGTACTCATAAACTTTGTAGCAAACCTTTGCTATGTCTAAAACATTTTAGACAATCTACAAACAAATTTATGACAATCTTCTTTCATATCTACTTCCAACATATGAGCGATTGTGGACTGTTCGAACAATCTTATTATTCAGGAAGTCAAAACATGCAAAATTGAAACTATAGATAAATAATCAACACAAGATAGTAACCTTTCTTATAAATAACACACCTTTATTTAATCATCAAATGTTGAATACAAAATTATCCATTACAAGTTTCCTACCTATCTACTCTAAACTAATATCGTCCTTTAGCCCAACGCTCCTAGCGTGCTTCAAATGCTTGACCCTACTCAGTCCCTTCGTAAGGGGATCTGCTGGGTTATCTTCTGACGATACCCTCTTCACAACGAGGAGTCCCTCTTCTACCCGATGTCTAATAAAATGGTATTTCCTGTCGATATGTCGAGATCTGCCATGATCCCTTGGTTCCTTGGTCAAGGCAACCACACCTTCATTATCACAGAAAATTTCCATGGGCTCCTTTATGAATGACACAACTCCAAGGTCTCCTATGAAGTTCTTCAACCATATCGCCTCTTTTGACGCCTCGCTTGCCGCAATGTACTCTGATTCGCACATTGAATCAGCTACGGTCTCTTGCTTGGAACTTTTCCAAGTTACTGCTCCTCCGTTCAGGGTAAAGACCCAGCCTGACTGCGATCGGTAATTATCCCGATCCGTCTGAAAACTAGCGTCACTGTACCCTCGCACCCTTAAGTCATCACTCCCACCGAGGACTAGAAACCATTCCTTGGTCCTTCGTAGGTACTTAAGAATATTCTTGACAACAATCCAATGTGCTCTACCAGGATTCCCTTGATATCTGCTGACCATGCTCAAAGCGAAGGCCACATCAGGGCGAGTACAGGTCATAGCGTACATAATCGAGCCAACTGCGAAAGCGTAAGGTACTCGGCTCATATCAGCTATCTCTACCTCTGTACTCGGGCTCTGAGTCTTACTCACTTTGGTATTGCATTGAATTGGCAACTCCCCTTTCTTGGAATTTTCCACACTAAAACGTTTTAGTACCTTTTCCAAGTATGTATCCTGACTGAGTCCTATCAGTCTCTTACTTCTGTCTCTCACTATCCTTATTCCCAGAATATACGCAGCCTCTCAGAGGTCCTTCATGTGACATCCCCAATTTCACGGCCAGAAAAGACCGATTTCGTTTATGCTTTTTAAAATAAAATCAGATAAATCTTTTTAAAAGATGTTGCGGAATTGGTCCCCAAAACAAAACATGATAAAAGTTTGTCAAAACCTTTCTTTAAGAAATATATAATTTCCTTTTATATCAAAACCTCGGGATGTCATGTTCCGATACAGATCAAAAGCATAAACAAGACATTATAAGCTTTACACAGTTATTTACAACTACTGGCCTATAATCCAAAAATCACTCATTGTCATCATCCGACTATGCTCGGGGTCCACTACCTGTAATATAAAAAGCTGAGTGGGTCAGGCTTGGAAGCCTGGTGAGCATATAGGGTTTTCAACCCACAATAAATAATAAACTCTTTAAGTTTATCAATCAACAAAAATTTATTAATTTCATCAACCAAAAACAACCCTAATTACCCGTTCCCGTTATCCTCACCTTACGTCCCTAAAACAACTATCACAAGGGACCTAGCCTAAGGATTTTCATTAGGGGTGACAACATTGTTTTCCTCAACAATTTATGTCAAACAAGACAACCAATAAGGTGACAACTTTGCTTTCCTCAGCAAATTATGTCAAACAAGACAAACATCAGGGTGACAACATTGCTTTCCCTCAGCAATTTATGTCAAACAAAACAACCTAACATAAAACAACCAATAAGGTGACAACATTGCTTTCCTTCAGCAATTTATGTCAAATAAACAACCAAAATGGTGACAACATTGCTTTCCTCAGCAATTTATGCCAAACAAACATCGAGGTGACAACATTGCTTTTCTCTCAGCAATTTATGTCAAAAGGGTGACAACATTGCTTTTCCTCAGCAATTTATGTCAAATAAAACAAACACCGGGGTGACAACATTGCTTTCCCTCAGCAATTTATGTCAAATAGGCACGAAGTCACATCGTCACCAAGGTTTATACAACAGGCACTACGTCACATAGTCGCCAGGGTTTATACAATAGGCACTACGTCTCATAGTCGCATGGGTTTATCTAATAGGCACGAAGTCACATTGTCACCAGGGTTTATCTAATAGGCACGAAGTCACATCGTCGCCAAGGTTTATCTAATAGGCACGAAGTCACATCGTCGCCAATGTTTATCTAATAAGCACTACGTCTCATAGTCGCCAGAGTTTATCTAATAGGCACGAAGTCACATCGTCGCCAAGGTTTATCTAATAGGCACGAAGTCACATCGTCGCCAAGGTTTATCTAATAGGCACGAAGTCACATCGTCGCCAAGGTTTATCTAATAGGCACGAAGTCACATCATCGCCAAGGTTTATACAACAGGCACTAAGTCCATAGCTGCCAACATACTAAATCCGTAGCTACCAACGTACATCTATGCTGTACTAAATTCATAGCTACCAACGTACATCTATACTATACTAAATTCATAGCTACCAATGTACATCTATACTGTACTTCTATCCCTCATACTTTATCTACCCATGTTTTACCCAACATATTTGAAGATAAAATATATATACATTTTAAATCATTTTAAACATGTATAAAACATTCATTCAACATCCATCTCAAATAAACAAACAACATATATACACATATCACGTATTTTATATAAAATAATATATACACATATCACGTATTTTATATAAAATACTTCATATCTATGTGTAAGATGAAAGTGACTACACACTCACCTGAATTAATGAAAATCGGGCAGCAATTCGTTTCCTAAAACGATCGTTTCTAATAAAACCGGGAGTTTTATTGAGAAACCGGGCTCTGCGAGGGTCGGGCTTCGAAACCGAAAAGATAGATTTTCCGGCTTCTCGGGCACTTCGGGACGCGTTTCGGGTGCTATAATTGAAACCGGGGCTTCGGGGGATGTGAAAATGGCTAAAATATTGAAAAAGGGGTCAAAATTGCCAATTTCCTAAAATTATCCGAGAAGGCTCGCAGCCTTCTATTTATAGGAGGAGGCTTCGGACCGAGGGGGGGCAGGTGGCAGCAGCAGCGAAGGGCAGGTGGCTCCAGGTGGCTCGCATGCGAGGCTCCAGGTGGCTCGTGCGAGGCTCGGACATGCGAAGACACGCGGCATCTTCGGATTGGACCTGCGCTTCGGACAGAGACACGCGTCGGTCTCGGATTGGGCCACGCTTCGGATGCGAGGGCTCCCCACCAATGCCACACGCGTCAACCTCTGATTGGACCGAACCTTCGGTGCGATGAGGGTGCGACACGCCTTGCCAGCTGGCCTCCGGTGACTCAGCAGTTCGGACACGTGACACTCATACAGCGAAGGTGACGTGGCCTATGCGAAATTTCTCGGATTTTGAAATAATTTCTCGATTTTCGCGCCAAAACTTCTAAAATCCATAACTTTCGCATACGAGCTCCGTTTTTGACGTTCTTTATATGCACGCGTAGGTAAAATTACGCTCTACGACTTTAATTTAGACTTCGTCGGCTATTTTTGAATTTAATTTTTATATTATTATTTTTAACAGACCGGGACAGGAAATCCGTTAAAAATTCATAACTTCTTCATCCGACGTCCGTTTTCGTCAGACTTTTTACCTTTGTGCTACTATTTACGAGACCTTAGATTCTTGTTTAGGTCGTGTTGGCTAAAAATCACTCGATCTAAAATTTGAGTTTTTAGCTGTCTACTGCTAAGCCAAAACTTCGAAAAATCATAACTTCCTCATACGAAGTCAGATTTGGGCGTTCTTTTTATACCTACTCTCGGTTTAACGAACACTACGAGTTTCGTTTAGATCACTAAGGCTAAAAAGTAGTTTATCAAAAACTCACTTTTTACGACATTCGGCACCGTGCCGGTTTTGTCGCGAAACTTCGACATGTCATAACTTCTTCGTTATAACTCGGATTTCGGCGTTCTTTATATTTTCGGAAACCTCAAGACATATACTAAAACTTGGTTAAGATTAATCCTTATAATTAATCTTCCATCAAAAAGTCATTTTTGATGCTTATCGTCTCTAAATTGACTAGCCCGGATCTACGGGCGTTACAATTATCTCCCCCTTAGGATGATTACGTCCCAGAATCATCAACGAAAATAGGACTTGTATAATGATTCCATGCGTTATCTTTCCATCCTAATTAATAACAATGATGCTCAATCTTACACCTGCTCTTCGTACTAGGTTGGACTTTCAATCGTAACCTACAAGTTACAAAATAAATCCTTATTGGGGACTCCTTCTTCTTAGGATAAGTATTTCCCCTTATCTATTGTAACAGATCGACGGGTCATGTTCTAATGACCTTCATCGGATGATGCAACGTCTAGACTCAAGTCTCTTTGAGTCAAATTCCAGTATGGAATATACCTTCGTTCGTATCTTAATGTGATATAATCACATTTTAGCATATAGCATTTCCAGCTACAAGCTTCATTAACAACGAGCGCGATGCTATCGATCGCATTAATTTCAACCTTCTGACTTTAGTCAGATGCTACATCGAACTTGGTCCTCCGAACCATGTAACAAACTCATCGTAGTCGGACTCAATTTGATATGACCACTAAGGTCGGAATAACGACCAACTTACTAGTCATTACCGAAACAATGGTAATGACATATCCGAATAAAACGAAATCAATCACTAGTTTCTTGGTAACCTTGTGACTTTCCCTGATCCAAGCGTGAGTCCTGTGCTTCCAGTAGTATAGATCTCTACTACTATTCACACCTACTCATACTCGTCCCAAGTACTGTCTCGCAGTCCCCAAGCTCTAAAATCACAAAACAATTTAACACATACGAATGTGTCCAAATAATCATAGAAATTTTCCTAGACTCTACTAGGACTTCTTCCATGCATATCTTCAATCATCAGTTCTACTTCGACTCGGTTGGTGATGGAAATTCCAGACGATGGGAAAACTTCAAGAATTACACCAATCGTTCCATCATCCTGCCAATCGAAGGTGTACTTCAGACGTACCATACTCCTCTAAACGTTCCACTATTTTATCAGACATATTCTAAAGGCAAGATACCACTCTTACGATATCTTCCGATAGGTGTCATTCACTATCATAAGCTTTTCATTTCCTCCATTTACTCAATTCTCTACGAGTCTTCACCATAACGTTTTGTACACCCAAGCAGACGTTCGGTGTACCAGGCGAGAATTTAAGATAGGAAAGCTTTATTTACGATAGACGTATAAATCTCCTTATCACTTCGAAACGTTTACATGTTAGTTCTAATCTCGTAATCATACGCTTAGAATCCTACACACATAAGGTTTCCAGATCCGGTCGGCAACAGACCATAGATCCGAACAAATAATAGCATCATTATAGCTATAACACAAAACATTTAGCACATAAAAGCATTTTAGGCATCCTTCCTAAAATAAACTGGTGCTCGTGTCTAAAATATGGTAGACACTCATCTCACAATCATCACATAGCATTCTAAGCTTAAGTCTAGAAATCCTACAATTTCTTAGTTCGCTTAAACTAATGCTCTGATACCAACTGTGGCATCCCCAATTTCACGGCCAGAAAAGACCGATTCGGTTTATGCTTTTTAAAATAAAATCAGATAAATCTTTTTAAAAGATGTTGCGGAATTGGTCCCCAAAACAAAACATGATAAAAGTTTGTCAAAACCTTTCTTTAAGAAATATATAATTTCCTTTTATATCAAAACATCGGGATGTCATGTTCCGATACAGATCAAAAGCATAAACAAGACATTATAAGCCTTACACAGTTATTTACAACTACTGGCCTATAATCCAAAAATCACTCATTGTCATCATCCGACTATGCTCGGGGTCCATTACCTGTAATATAAAAAGCTGAGTGGGTCAGACTTGGAAGCCTGGTGAGCATATAGGGTTTTCAACCCACAATAAATAATAAACTCTTTAAGTTTATCAATCAACAAAAATTTATTAATTTCATCAACCAAAAACAACCCTAATTACCCGTTCCCGTTATCCTCACCTTACGTCCCTAAAACAACTATCACAAGGGACCTAGCCTAAGGATTTTCATTAGGGGTGACAACATTGTTTTCCTCAACAATTTATGTCAAACAAGACAACCAATAAGGTGACAACTTTGCTTTCCTCAGCAAATTATGTCAAACAAGACAAACATCAGGGTGACAACATTGCTTTCCCTCAGCAATTTATGTCAAACAAAACAACCTAACATAAAACAACCAATAAGGTGACAACATTGCTTTCCTTCAGCAATTTATGTCAAATAAACAACCAAAATGGTGACAACATTGCTTTCCTCAGCAATTTATGCCAAACAAACATCGAGGTGACAACATTGCTTTTCTCTCAGCAATTTATGTCAAAAGGGTGACAACATTGCTTTTCCTCAGCAATTTATGTCAAATAAAACAAACACCAGGGTGACAACATTGCTTTCCCTAAGCAATTTATGTCAAATAGGCACGAAGTCACATCGTCACCAAGGTTTATACAACAGGCACTACGTCACATAGTCGCCAGGGTTTATACAATAGGCACTACGTCTCATAGTCGCATGGGTTTATCTAATAGGCACGAAGTCACATCGTCACCAGGGTTTATCTAATAGGCACGAAGTCACATCGTCGCCAAGGTTTATCTAATAGGCACGAAGTCACATCGTCGCCAAGGTTTATATAATAGGCACTACGTCTCATAGTCGCCAGAGTTTATCTAATAGGCACGAAGTCACATCGTCGCCAAGGTTTATATAATAGGCACGAAGTCACATCGTCGCCAAGGTTTATCTAATAGGCACGAAGTCACATCGTCGTCAAGGTTTATCTAATAGGCACAAAGTCACATCGTCGCTAAGGTTTATACAACAGGCACTAAGTCCATAGCTGCCAACATACTAAATCCGTAGCTACCAACGTACATCTATACTGTACTAAATTCATAGCTACCAACGTACATCTATACTGTACTAAATTCATAGCTACCAACGTACATCTATACTGTACTTCTATCCCTCATACTTTTTCTACCCATGTTTTACCCAACATATTTGAAGATAAAATATATATACATTTTAAATCATTTTAAACATGTATAAAACATTCATTCAACATCCATCTCAAATAAACAAACAACATATATACACATATCACGTATTTTATATAAAATAATATATACACATATCACGTATTTTATATAAAATACTTCATATCTATGTGTAAGATGAAAGTGACTACACACTCACCTGATTTAATGAAAATCGGGCAGCAATTCGTTTCCTAAAACGATCGTTTCTAATAAAACCGAGAGTTTTATTGAGAAACCGGGCTCTGCGAGGGTCGGGCTTCGAAACCGAAAAGATAAATTTTTCGGCTTCTCGGGCACTTTGGGATGCGTTTCGGGTGCTATAATTGAAACCGGGGCTTCGGGGGATGTGAAAATGGCTAAAATGTTGAAAAAGGGGTCAAAATTGCCAATTTCCTAAAATTATCCGAGAAGGCTCGCAGCCTTCTATTTATAGGAGGAGGCTTCGGACCGAGGGGGGGCAGGTGGCAGCAGCAGCGAAGCGCAGGTGGCTCCAGGTGGCTCGCATGCGAGGCTCCAGGTGGCTCGTGCGAGGGTCGGACACGCGAACACACGCGACATCTTCGGATTGGACCTGCGCTTCGGACAGAGACACGCGTCGGTCTCGGATTGGGCCACGCTTCGGATGCGAGGGCTCCCCACCAATGCCACACACGTCAACCTCTGATTGGACCGAACCTTCGGTGCGATGAGGGTGCGACACGCCTTGCCAGCTGTCCTCCGGTGACTCAGCAGTTCGGACCCGTGGCACTCATACAGCGAAGGTGACGTGGCCTATGCGAAATTTCTCGGATTTTGAAATAATTTCTCGATTTTCGCGCCAAAACTTCTAAAATCCATAACTTTCGCATACGAGCTCCGTTTTTGACGTTCTTTATATGCACGCGTAGGTAAAATTACGCTCTACGACTTTCTTTTAGACTTCGTCGGCTAATTTTGATTTTAGTTTTTATATTATTATTTTTAACAGATCGGGACAGGAAATCCGTTAAAAATTCATAACTTCTTCATCCGACGTCCGTTTTCGTCAGACTTTTTACCGTTGTGCTACTATTTACGAGACCTTAGATTCTCGTTTAGGTCGTGTTGGCTAAAAATCACTCGATCTAAAATTCGAGTTTTTAGCTGTCTACTGCTAAGCCAAAACTTCGAAAAATCATAACTTCCTCATACGAAGTCAGATTTGGGCGTTCTTTTTATACCTACTCTCGGTTTAACGAACAATACGAGTTTCGTTTAGATCACTAAGGCTAAAAAGTAGTTTATCAAAAACTCACTTTTTACGACATTCGGCACCGTGCCGGTTTTGTCGCGAAACTTCGACAGGTCATAACTTCTTCGTTATAACTCGGATTTCGGCGTTCTTTATATTTTCGGAAACCTCAAGACATATACTACAACTTGGTTAAGATTAATCCTTCTAATTAATGTTCCATCAAAAAGTCGTTTTTGATGCTTATCGTCTCTAAATTGACTAGCCCGGATCTACGGGCGTTACACTTCATAGCGAAACACTTCCCAAGCCAGGACTTGACCTCCTGCAAGGTTGGGATGTCGTTTCCTATGAGTAGTATGTCAGCGACATACAATACGAGGAAGCTCACTATACTCCCACTGGCCTTGACATACACACATGACTCATCTTCGCTTCGCAGAAAACCAAACTCTTTGACCTTCTCGTCAAAACATAGATTCCATCTGCGAGATGCTTGCTTTAATCCATAAATGGATTTCTCAAGCTTGCACACTCTATTGGGATGCTTTGCATCGACAAAACCCTCTGGCTGATTCATGTAAACATCCTCAGCCAACTTCCCATTAAGGAAAGCAGTTTTAACGTCCATCTGCCATATTTCATAGTCATGAAACGCAGCTATTGCGAGCATTACCCTAATAGACTTTATCTTAGCAACTGGCGAGAAGGTCTCATCATAGTCAACTCCAGGAGTGTGAGTAAAGCCCTTCGCGACCAATCGCGCTTTATAAGTGTGCACTTTCCCATCCATGTCCGTCTTCTTCTTGAAGATCCACTTGCACCCGACTGTCTTACGACCTGGTACATTATCAACCAACTTCCAAACTTGGTTGTCATACATGGACTGAATCTCGTTGTCCATTGCCTCTTTCCATTTAGCAGATTCCGGGCATACCATGGCTTCCTTGTAGCTATTAGGTTCATCTAGATTTATTAGTGTATTATCACTAATAAACGTATCCCCTTCAGTAGTAATATGGAAACCATAAAACTGGGGTGGAACAATAACTCTACTTGAACGTCTAAGAGGTAAGGACTGGTCAATTGGTTCAACAGGAGTTTCCCCCTCAGGTTGAACGCCAGTGTCAGAGGTTCCTTCATCTCCTGACTCTTGAAGCTCTTCAAGGTCAATCTGACTCCCACTGTCTCCTTGACTTATGAGTTCTCTCTCTCTGAAAACCCCTCTCCTAGCAATAAAGACAACATTGTCACTTGGTCTATAGAAGAGATAGCCAAAAGACTTCTTTGGATAGCCGATGAAATAACACTTCTCACTACGAGGTTCTAGCTTGTCGTGAGTCTCTCGTCTTACGAAAGCTTCACAACCCCAAACCTTGATATGTGCTAACGAGGGAGCTTTCCCTGTCCACATATCGTGAGGTGTTTTGGCAACCTTCTTGGTGGGAACTAAGTTAAGGATATGGGCGGCAGTCTCTAAGGCATACCCCCAGAATGAGATTAATAACAAAGCACGACTCATCATAGAATGAACCATGTCCAACAAGGTTCGATTACGTCTCTCAGCCACACCATTCAATTGTGGCGTTCTAGGAGGCGTCAATTGCGAAACTATTCCGCATTCTTTTAGATAGTCGTGAAACTCAAGACTTAGGTACTCTCCCCCTTGATCAGATCAAAGCATCTTGATTTTCCTGCCCAACTGATTCTCTACTTCATTCTTAAACTCTTTGAACTTTTCAAAGGTTTCTGACTTTTGCTTGATTAAGTAGATATATCCATATCTGCTATAATCATCTGTAAAAGTCACGTAGAAGCGACAAGCGTCCCTTGTGGTGGATCTAAAGGGTCCACATATATCGGTATGTATGAGATCCAATACACCCTCACCCCTTTCACATGTACCAGTAAAGGGTGACTTGGTCATCTTCCCAAGTAAACAAGATTCACACACGTCATCGTCCCTAAGGTCGAATCACTCCAAGACTCCATCCTTTTGGAGTTGGGCTATGCGTTTCTTGTTAACATGGCCAAGGCGACAATGCCACAAGCATGCTTTGTCTAAACTATTGGACGAATCAATATTCAAGACATCATTTCCTAAATTATCTACAATCAACACAGATTCATAAATCCCATTACAAGGTAATTCATTGAAATAAAAAACACCATTCAAATAAACATTAATAGAACCATTGCTATTATCAAATGAATATCTGACACCTTGTCTATATAATCCATGAAAAGAAATGATGTTCCTTGCCATATCTGGCGAATAGCAACAATTATTTAAATCTAGTCCTAACCCATTACTCAACACTAAAGAATAAACTCCGATCTTGGTTACTGGTGACGACTTCTTGTTTCCCATGACCAAGTTTATTCTCCCATGCTCCACTTCCCTACTTTTTCTTAGCCCCTGCAAATCAGAACAAATGTGGAAACCACATCCAGTATCAAGGACCCATGAAGTAGCAAGTGATGAGTTATTAGATTTAATTGAATACATACCTGCAAAGGTGGGCTTTATCTTCCCATCCTTAATATCTTGCAGATATTTAGGGCAGCTTCGTTTCCAGTGGCAGTAGAAGCACTCTGCTTCCTTGGGGTCAGAAGAGGGCTTAACAGAACCTGCTTTGGTCCCACTAAAAGAGGAACCATCTTGGGTCTTACCCTTTTGGTGGCTCTTAGAAGGAGCCTTCCTCTTTTTACCCTTTCCTTGGCCAATTGACAACACAGGAGTAGCTACAGTAGAGGATGATGCAATAGATTTGTCCTTGAGGTTGCTCTCAGCAGTCCTCAGGAGCCCTTGAAGTTTACTCAGGGTGACCTCTTCCTTGTTCATATGGTAGGTCATTCTGAACTGGTTGTAGCAGGAAGGCAAGGAGTGGAGGATGATGTCAATAGCCAAATCCTCATCAAACTTAACATTAAGTTTGAGAAGACGATCAACATACCTTTGCATCCTTTGCAAATGGGCGGTTAGAGATTCTCCACTCCCCATCCTAGCGGTGATCATGTTGGTAATGATTTCATAGCGCTCTTGCCTCGCACTTTGGTGGTACCTGTCCAACAAATCTTGATGCATCTCATATGGATACATGTCCTCATAGGACTTTTGGAGTTCGAGGTTCATGGTGGCCAACATGATGCAATGAAATTTCATAGCATCACGCTCATGGGCCTCAAAGGCGGCCATTTCTTTAGGAGTAGCAACTTCTGGGTTGATCTTTTCTAGTTTCTCATCGAGGACATATTCTTTGTCCTCGTAGCGAGTTCTCATGCGAATGTATCTCATGCACTCGTTGAAATTTGACCCATCAAATGTCACCTTTTGACACAGGTTCATCAACGAGAATGACCCAGAAGCGTTGTTGCTTGCGTTAGACATCTGAAATAGAAAGAAACAAAGTTTGATTAGAAATGAATCCCCAATTAAACACCCAAATGAGAAATTAGGGCTAGGATCCAACAACATTATTTACAACTTAGAAAAGGGATGCCGTAATCTAAAAGTAAATAATTTGAAGGTAAGTGAATGACGATTCACTAATTTTCACCATGAAAAACGAAAAGAGATTAAGTTTTAAGTGTATTTGAAAATTCCTAGATTTCTTTTGAGATTCATTGAACATTTCAATGGCATGTTTAAATCTCGATATGCACTTCAAATTTGCGACTGGGATGCCGAGGATCGCAAACAAGTTGTGAATAACCATGTGAACCAACATGGTGCACTCAATGTCTCTATCACCTAATCAATGTTCCGGTTAGCCACACACGCTCCATTGATCTATGATAAACATCGAGCCACCCTTTGCCACCAATGTCAATCCCAAACTAGTGTGCCGGTTAGCCACACACGCTCCACTAACGTTTGACAAGGGTACAAAGTGTAATTCCATGGAATAGCATCAATTTTCACATTTTACCCTAAAGTAACTAAGATTGGGAATTTGAAAAACATTGTAGTTACTTTGCAATATTCATTATACTTATAATGAGGAATTAAGTGCCCTATCCTATCCGTTCGGCTAGCGACCCTCCACCAGTCAAGCAAGCGGTGGGTGTGAGTGTACACCCATTAAGCGTCATTTTATAGGCAGCAACCTTATACCCACCTTATAGACTGGCTTCGTGAATGAGGCCTACTAGCGATAAGACTAGCTTATTCTTATACATATATATTTATTAATCTTGTAATAATATAATAGTATAGTGTTGAATTTTAAAGTTGTAAAATTCTAAGGGTTTGAAATTTAAATCATTCAAAATTAAACTTTTAATCACAAAATTTAAATTTCAAAACTTGAGGACAAGTTTTGAACTTTTCAAAACACAAGGGATCCAATAACAAATAATATAAATCAAACAATTAATTTAGTGATTATCTATATTTGACCTAATTCAATTTCTTGCAAGATAAGTTATCTAATTAATTCAAATAATCAATTTTAATCATATAAGGAATTTATTATCTAATCAATTAATAAATATCTTTTGTTTTTGGCAAGGATAGTCTCACAAAATCATCAAAGTTCGAATTTTATCAATAAAAACAGATTAGGTAACTATTTAATAGCAAAAACAGCAAGAAATCTCGATATTGCCTCTGTCTGACGATCCGACTCGCCGAGTTGGGCTGACTCGCCGAGTCCATGAAGTGACTCGCCGAGTCCAGTCGAACAGAATCCAGAAAAACGATTTTTAGCATGTTAAACACACAAAGCATCCATACAACAGAAACCAATCAAGTCTCTGATACCACTGATGGTTTTTATACATAAGAACAATCCTATGTGCTCATACAAACCCTAATGCTTGGATATAGGTTTCTCTATTGTACATGCAATGAGTCCAAGACTTACAAACCCTAATATAGCATACATAATTTCGAAATTAACATACAACACCAGATCTAGATGTTTACCTCTTCAATGGAAGCTTGAATCTTCTTTCTTGGAGCTTAGAGTCACAATTGTAACTCCTCTAATGGCTTACAAACACCACAAGCAAGAAAGTAACTATGATAGAGGAGGGAGGATGCTTAATTTCGGCCTAGGGTTTCTCTTGGGAAGCAAGTGGCCGAAAATTGAAGGCTAGGGGTCTTATTTATACTGTAGGCTGCTAGGGTTTCAGTCTAAACCCTAATGGACAGCTTAATGACCAAGCAGCCCAAGGAACCTTCTGGAATAGGGCCTTGGACGAAAATATGATGATCCTTCATCATAATTTCGTTCCCCCTTAGTCCATTAGGTTTCCCAGCCCAAAACTCAACTATCACACATTTGACAGTTTATGCCCCTTTGTTTAATTAATCTCTTTTAGTCATCAAATTAATTCCTAATTAATTTATGACTAATACTAATTAAATAAATATGATTTCTCCTTTAATATATTATTCTTATAATATATTAATAAACCATAATATCCTCTCTCTTTCCTTAAATTACCTTGTCAAGTTGCTTTGGTGAAGGCAACCCAAAAGGACCATGCATAACCGGGTCAAGTATATACCAAATATAGTTACGGGCTTAGACACTAATCCAACAAATACAAGTAAAGACTCAAAGCTACAATGGTCCATCTTATTGAACCCGGTGCGTGTACCTGTCTACTAATGTCCTGAGAATACAAGTAGGTTTTGAAAGAGTATCAGCATAAAGCTGATGAGTTAATAAGCTTTTTGTTTTAGAAAACTGTTCTTTGTTCTTTTGAATAGTGCGTTATGTTTCTCCAGAAAACCTTATATTTTCTAATGTAATGAATGTATAAACCTTAAATAAAAATGATTCTTACCAGTTCCTCCTGCGAGTACTTAATGTATACAAATTATATACAATCCTGAAGTATTCACTAGTTACTTACAAAGTTAACTGTATTGGTCCTTTAATATCTATTGAAAGTGTTCCTCAAGAAAATCCATTATTTTCTTATTGAATGCATGATTAACCAATTCTTTTTATAACTACTTAGCTCATACTAGCTATGCATAAACCAATATCGAACAGACGATTGATTGTGTGGATCTGTCCCAAGTCCACAACCAAACTAGGAACAGGAAATGAGGCGGAAACCACACATTCCAAGGTTTGTCGGATATTCTTCACACATAGCCTGGATACATAAACTAAGGAATTACAGAATTATTAGTGAATGTTCATTAGTGAAATGAATAACCGATTGTTTGTAGAGTACTAATGTTTACCCTGGAAAATCCTATATTTTCCCTAAGTGTAAGTTATTGAATTATCTGTTCCAAACCAAATAGTATAAGCATCTATCATACTTATGTTGTTAAGCATTGTTCTATTTTGAAAACCAATATGAATACCTTTGTATGAAAACCCTTGTATGAAAACC
Source organism: Lactuca virosa (assembly GCF_052849685.1). Lineage (NCBI taxonomy): Eukaryota > Viridiplantae > Streptophyta > Magnoliopsida > Asterales > Asteraceae > Lactuca > Lactuca virosa. The sequence goes on from NC_136429.1 coordinate 159,593,076, forward strand.
TTTGTATGAATATCGTAGTGTGAATACCCTTGTATGAAAAACTTTGTATGAATGCCGTAGTGTGAATACCGTAGTGTGAATACCCTCCTACGATCACTTAGTACATACGAGTTATAGAAATCTGGATCGAACAGACAGTCGATTGGGTGATTCCGCCCTCAGCCCACAACCAAACAAGGAAAAGGAAATGAGGCGGAGATCACATATCCCACTGCAAGTTGGATGTTAATTTCATATTACCCTAGTGTATATACTAAGTTATCACATAGTTACTAACCCTAGTGACTGTTTGTTAAGTATATTATTACGTGAACGATTCGTTGTTTCACCTGTGGATTCCTATAACCATACTATGGACGATCAACATTACGACGTACTCGGACGTACGTCGTGAAAAATGATGTTTGTCACCCTAGGTTGACTATAGCTAATAGTCAGGGTGTGGGATTGTCACTCCCATATAGATCTATACACAAACTCACGCTCTCCCTCTCAGGAGACTCTGGTTACAAGGCGTCTCACACTGTTGGCTCTCTCAACGAATCCACGAATAATACTATGAAAACCCTTTTTGTTATGAATCCTTATAAAATAATATCTTTTATTCCTTAATTCATAAGTTTGTTTCCTCTGTTCTAAAAACTGTGTTTGTAATGTTTGTATTTTAACATGTTTTGTAAAACTGATTTCAAGTCTAGTTGTGACGATGTTTACCATGTATGCAAGATCTATGTTCAGTGTATACTAGTGATATGAAAATATAATAAACCAAATTATATTTTTAAACACAAGATTACTTGTGTTTTTACTTGTATTCCCCCCCTGAAAACATTAAAAACTCGGAAAATATAGGGGTATGAACTCACCGTTAATTGTGTGCAAGCATCGAATCAATGAACTGGAAACGAAGACCCTCGAGTTGTTGTACGTGGCACTTAACGGAATACTAATAACAATTAAATACATATATGTATCTAAATTAGCGATTTCATTAAATAAAGTGTTGGAAAAACACTTGCTTTCGGTTAAGGAATGTTACCGGGACTTGAGTGAATCGAGGAAAGCGGGTTTTCAGCCTAGTGTACCACTTAAGGAGTGTGTACGGCCGTGAAAAGGAGTGTACGGCCGTGAACCGTGTATGGCCGTAGACTTCCTTGAAGGGTGTACGGCCGTGAATGAGTGTACGGTCAACGAAGCTTGAAGGTATACCGTCGTACACTCAAGAACAAGAGTGCTGGAATCGATGAATACGTGTCCTAGATGCTCCGAAATGAACCCCCAATGGTGTTTTTCGATGTTTTACGGAAGAATAAAGGTGCTTTAGGGGTGTACGGTCGAGAGTCTAGAGAGAGAAGTAGAGGGTGTTCGGCCAGAAAAGTGTAAATGAGGGGGTCGGGTCTCGTATTTATAGGGGTTTTTGTGGTTGGTGGTGGGGTCCACCCGACATGGGCCGTAAACGAGTGTACGGCCGTACACGGGTGTACGGCCGTGAACCCAAGTCCGGCCGAGAATGTTTGTTTTGATCGACGGAAAACTCGAAATTTCGTGTAGGTTTGGTCCCGACTCATATATGAAGCTCAATTTTATAACAAAATGACTTTCCAAGCCAAAGGAATTTGATGGGACTCAATAAAAATCCAAATTTTATTAACAGAATTTGGATAACGGAAATGGAAAAAGGTTCAGGTTGTCACATCATCCCCCCGTTAGAAGGAATTTCGTCCCGAAATTCAGATTCCGATTGGATGGTTAAGGATAAGGGAAATGAGACGGTTACTTTGGTTCCATTCAGTCCTTGCGTTCTATCAATGAATTCAGATCCTCGCTGGTTGCTTCAGCGGATCATCATTGATGGGTGCGTTGTTCTGATCTGTGATGGGCGTGTAGGTTTAGTTTGCTCAACTATGTTCATCCAACTGGTAGAATGTCCTTTCGTAGTTCTGAGCAGCCTTTGTGCTGAAGTTCATGGTAGGACTCATACCTGGTCCATCTACCATTGTCTCATGTACACAAGTCGTATACAATCAAGATTGATAAGACGGTCGGATGGGTGACTCTGCCCCAGGTCCACAACCAGACAAGGAACATGAGATAGGGCGGAAACACACATTCTAAGTCCGTAGAATCTTAATTATATACCACCCTCGCGTGTATATTTAACATCGATAGGCTAACCGTATCTGTCCCTAGCCTCTGTGCTTGAACTTGACTTGCTGCGCGAGTGATGTTTCCAAAATGATCTGCTGAGGGTGCTTAAGGAAGGTTACGGGTGGATACCATACTCCTCACATGAGTATTTTTGGGGGTTTGAAGCGAGATGAAATTTCGAGGTTCGCATCTAGTTTGTCGTTAGGAGTGACGAGAGTTTTGTTATTTGGTCGGTTTAAGGCAAAGGGTCTCCTCGGTGACACGTGGGTTTGGTATAACGCAGACTCAGACAGACTAAGCGGGATGACATCGTAGGATCGCATGTAAAGTTAGTTCGGAAGGAGTGTTTCGTTATGGCGTCAGTGTATCTGTGTGTGTACGTTTCTAGTTCTTTCTGTATTGACATTGTTATTACTTCTGCGAATATTTTGTACTATATTAAATGTACTAACTGAGAAATTGTTCTAGTGAATGATACTTGATATTATGATCCCTATCCCGTTCTTCTATAATCGTTTGGTGTCTACAAGTCTTATATAATTAAGATTGATAAGACGGTTAACTGAGTGACTCTGCCCTAAATCCACAACCAGACAAGGAACAGGAAATAAGGCGGAATCACACACTCTAAGTCTATTGGTTCTTAATTATATATGGCCCTAATGTCTACACCAAGTCATTATAGCTTACCAGAAAGAGTATTTAGTTTCTACATAAACTATGTGCTTTGTTTAACGAGGAAGAAAATATTATAGTTAGAACTAAGTTGTGAGACGGTTTCCTTGAAAATGTAGGTTTGGGAAAAGATTCGAGTTGGAAGACATATCGCTGTTCTCGGGGGTTTCCGGGGTAGACTCTCCTGCAGTGATCATTAGCATTCCTCCCTCTTCACCAGGGTTCCTGGCCAATGGACAATCTCTCATGTAGTGTCCCGTTTCACCACATTCGTGGCAGGTCTGACTCACTTCATCAAATGGGACCTGAGAGATTGGTCGTGCCGGTGCCCTACAGAAGCGGATGTTGTGTCCCCTTCTGAGGTAGTTCTTGCAATACAACTTCTGACACCTTCCGATATGATGGAAGTTGCACTTATTACATTTAGGGAGGGTTCCAGCATAACTACTACCTGGTGTTGATGTGGTTGGTGTCGTAGCAGCATAGGCTGCACCCGTCTGTTGTCCCTCGGAGGGTTCGTGTGTTGATTATCTCTTCTTTCTGCTCTCGGGCCTTTGATTATCATCACCTCCTTTGGTTGACCCATGAACGGGGTCCATTATGCCTTGGCGGATCCCATAATCCACCAATGTTCGAGCCAGGCGTTTGGCACTGTCAAACGTAAGAGGTTTCGCTGCCAATACGTTTCCTTGGATTGGAGAAGGTAGTCCCCAAATGTATCTCTCTACCTTCTTACTCTCCGGGGTAACCATCCCCGGGCATAGTGCAACTAAGTCGCTGAACCTATCGGTGTATACTACAATGTCTGAGCCTACCATGGTAAGATTCCACAGCTCATGCTCTAGTTTCTGTACTTCGCCCCTCGGGCAGTATTCTTCCAGCATCATTTCCTTTAGATTTTCCCAGCCCATTGCGTTTGCTATAGGAAGATTCAATGACTTGACATGGCTGTTCCACCATGTAAGGGCTCTGTCATAGAAGGTGCAGGCAGCAAACTTCACTTTGCTCCCTTCTGGGCACGCTCGTAACTCAAAAATCGATTCTGTCTTCTCGAACCATCGCATTAGGGCGATGACTCCCCCATTTCCATCGAAGGATTTGGGTCCACAAATCATGAAGTCCTTGCATGAGCACTCCCTTGTGTGTCCGCGGTTAAAGCTGTTGGTACCACTGCCCGATCCACGGGTACCACTTGCATTGATTTGAGTTATGACAGCTGTCACTACGGCTGTTACTGCCGCCTGAAAGACAACCGGGTCATACTGAGGAGGTGGTGGCGGTGGTGCGTTGTTTTTGTTTTTGTTCGACTTCTTCGGCGGCATCTTGCTGCCAAAAGGTTTAAAAGACGAAACGAGGTTAAGTCCTTAGATGTTACGAATCGAGTGTATTCTGAATCGAAGTTATCTTATTTCTGAGTGTTTCACGTTCTGACGTTTGAAGCAATTCATAACAGAGGTCTACGCAACATAGACTTATGAATTTGATAGTGACTACCCTCTTAATGAAGTTATGGAATCTGGTTTACTGTTACTTAGCTGATATGATAAAGGCGATAAGCCTGATACATAGTGTGAGCAGTGTAATCACTGAATCACTAAATCATATTAGTAAGTTAATTATTAGTATGACGTATATGGTGCTCTACCACCTTGCGCGCCTCGAGAGGGGTTTCTGTTCTAGTTATGATGGTCCTAAATTCAGCTGTGGGGATTTGTTGTCTCTGAACTTTCCTATAGTTTTCCTACTCACTGTAGTTCATGCTTCGGGTTCTACCACAGATCTCCATCACTTTATGATGGAAGATTTGCATCCTTGTATGATTCCTTCTAGGAACCCTCTTTATGAATTCTCTCTGATTCCTCATTGATTCCTCTGTTGGTGATTGTAGTGGAGTGGCTATCTCTATCTAGGTTGTTCGCGCGAGAATGGGGATGTCTAAAGAATCCTATGACTACTTTAGAACATTTCTTCTGTAGTTATTGATGATCTAAACTGGGTCCTCCTATAGTCACGTAGTGAATGCAAGCTGTATATAACCAAGATCAAATAGACCTTCAAATAGATGATCCTACTCCAAAACCACAACTAAACAAGGAACAGGTAGTAGAGCGAAGATCACCAGTTCTAAGTCTATAAGCTGCCAATTATATATAACCCTGGAAGCATGCACTTCGCAACTATAGACCTACCAGTAAAGTTCTTTTACTTCTCATTCAAGTTTGTTATAGTGCCTAAAATACTCCTATAGTATTTTATCTTTATGTTTTGTTCTAAGGATACTTTTGTATATAGAGTTAGGTAAGTTTTAGACTCGTTGCAACACCACCATCACTCCCAAACACATGTTGGTCATATCTCAAATAAATATAGTTGATCAGGTTATATTTATTCCAGATATGATCACATAACTACTCAGGTTTGACTGTAGTGTCCAACATCTAAATACTTTTGTTTGTTTTGTTCTTACTTGTTCTTATTGTGATACTTGTTCTTAGTATGTATGCTTATTAGTATACTTCTCGTAAAATACTTATATTTTAAAAGTATACTTTTAGTCAGTACTCCGGCCCCATTGTATTTATACTTGTATATCTTTTATTGGTTGATATACTAAGCTCACTATAAACAATGCTCTGATACCAATCTGTCACACCCCCAAACCGAAACGGCGGAAACGTTCGGGGGCGGAGGACGTCATGTATAGTATCACAACAATTGAATAATAGTAATCAAAGCAACAACAACCATTGTATTAATAGTATAGTGTTTACATTACATTTGAATCATACACGATTGACTACAAAAGTAAATACAAGTAAAGACTCAATGCTACTATGATCCATCTTCTTGAACCCGGTGCGTGTACCTGTCTACTAATGTCCTGAGAATACAAGTAGGTTTTGAAAGAGTATCAGCATAAAGCTGGTGAGTTTATAAGCTTTTTGTTTTAGAAAACTGTTCTTTGTTCTTTTGAATAGTGCGTTATGTTTCTCCAGAAAACCTTATATTTTCTAATGTAATGAATGTATAAACCATAAATAAAAATGATTCTTACCAGTTCCTCCTGCGAGTACTTAATGTATACAAATTATATACAATCCAGATCGAATAAACAGTCTATTGTGTGGTTCTGCCCCAAGCCCACAACCAAACAAGGAACAGGAAACGAGTCGGAGGCCACACATTCCACTGGTTGTCAGATCCTCATGTACATAATCCTGAAGTATTCACTAGTTACTTACAAAGTTAACTGTATTGGTCCTTTAATATCTATTGAAAGTGTTCCTCAAGAAAATCCATTATTTTCTTATTGAATGCATGATTAACCAATTCTTTTTATAACTACTTAGCTCATACTAGCTATGCATAAACCAATATCGAACAGACGATTGATTGTGTGGATCTGCCTTAAGTCCACAACCAAACAAGGAACATGAAATGAGGCGGAAACCACACATTCCATGGTTTGTCGGATATTCTTCACACATAGCCGGGATGCATAAACTAAGGAATTACAGAATTATTGGTGAATGTTCATTAGTGAAATGAATAACCGATTGTTTGTAGAGTACTAATGTTTACCCTGGAAAATCCTATATTTTCCCTAAGTGTAAGTTATTGAATTATCTGTTCCAAACCAAATAGTATAAGCATCTACCATACTTATGTTGTTAAGCATTGTTCTGTCTTGAAAACCAATATGAATACCTTTGTATGAAAACCTTTGTATGAAAACCTTTGTATGAATATCGTAGTGTGAATACCCTTGTATGAAAACCTTTGTATGAATACCGTAGTGTGAATACCGTAGTGTGAATACCCTCCTGCGATCACTTAGTACATACGAGTTATAGAAATCTAGATCGAACATAGAATCGATTGGGTGATTCCGCCCTAATCCCACAACCAAACAAGGAACAGGAAATGAGGCGAAGATCACACATCCTACTGTAAGTTGGATGTTAATTTCATATTACCCTAGTGTATATACTATGTTATCACATAGTTACTAACCCTAGTGACTGTTTGTTAAGTATATTATTACGTGAACGTGTCGTTGTTTCACCTGTGGATTCTTATAACCATACTATGGACGATCAACATTACGACGTACTCGGACGTACGTCGTGAAAAATGACGTTTGTCACCCTAGGTTGACTGTAGCTAATAGTCAGGGTGCGGGATTGTCACTCCCGTATAGATCTATACACAAACTCACGCTCTCCCTCTCAGGTGACTCTGGTTACAAGGCGTCTCACACTGTTGGCTCTCTCAACGAATCCACGAATAATACTATGAAAACCCTTTTTGTTATGAATCCTTATAAAATAATATCTTTTATTTCTTAATTCATAAGTTTGTTTCCTCTGTTCTAAAAACTGTGTTTGTAATGTTTGTATTTTAACATGTTTTGTAAAACTGATTTCAAGTCTAGTATTGACGATGTTTACCATGTATGAAAGTTCTATGTTCAGTGTATACTAGTGATATGAAAATATAATAAACCAAATTATATTTTTAAACACAAGATTACTTGTGTTTTTACTTGTATTCCCCCCCTGAAAACATTAAAAACTCGGAAAATATAGGGGTATGAACTCACCGTTAATTGTGCGCAAGCGTCGAATCAATGAACTGGAAACGAAGACCCTCGAGTTGTTGTACGTGGCACTTAACGGAATCCTAATTACAATTAAATACATATATGTATCTAAATTAGCGATTTCAATAAATAAAGTGTTGGAAAAACACTTTTTTTCGGTTAAGGAATGTTACCGGGACTTGAGTGAATCGAGGAAAGCGGGTTTTCAGCCTAGTGTACCACTTAAGGAGTGTGTACGGCCGTGAAAGGGAGTGTACGGCCGTAGACTGCCTTGAAGGGTGTACGGCCTTTGAAGGTGTACGACCGTGAATGAGTGTACGGTCAACGAAGCATGAAGGTATACGACCGTACACTCAAGAACAAGAGTGCTGGAATCGATGAATACTTGTCCTAGATGCTCCGAAATGAACCCCCAATGGTGTTTTTCGATGTTTTACGGAAGAATAAAGGTGCTTTAGGGGTGTACGGTCGAGAGTCTAGAGAGAGAAGTAGAGGGTGTTCGGCCAGAAAAGTGTAAATGAGGGGGTCGGGTCTCGTATTTATAGGGGTTTTTGTGGTCGGTGGTGGGGTCCACCCGACATGGGCCGTAAACGAGTGTACGGCCGTACACGGGTGTACGGCCGTGAGCCCAAGTCCGGCCGAGAATGTTTGTTTTGATCGACGGAAAACTCGAAATTTCGTGTAGGTTTGGTCCCGACTCATATATGAAGCTCAATTTTATAACAAAATGACTTTCCAAGCCAAAGGAATTTGACGGGACTCAATAAAAATCCAAATTTTATTAACGGAATTTGGATAACGGAAATGGAAAAAGGTTCGGGTTGTCACAACCCCTTAGCTTATATGACATTCATTTCTGCAACCCTCCGAATTAATCCTCATAAATCTTTCTTAACCTCAAGGTATTTTTGGTTAAGCTACCCAAGCATACATAATCTAGAAATTACAAATTTTGATACCAATATGGAGCTCTTTGGAATTCTTCACTTCTTTGATATTTGATATTTGATTCTTTGAATTCACCACCTTTTTGTTTGATTTTTGGTATCTTCAATTTTTTTGATTCTTCAGAATTTTGATCTTTTGATCTTCATACTTTGATAGCTCCAAAATTCTTCAACTTTTTGGTAATTTCTCTTTTTTTTTTCTTAATATAACTCACTTTTTTTTTCACTCAAATCCTACATGCTTAAGCAAGAGAGCTTAACTTCAACCTTTATTGGTTATAGGAATTAGTCTAAATGCAATGACTACATAAGCTCTCCTGGATAGATTTCAGGTTTAGGTTGCAAAACATATTATATCATATAAACTACCAGATTACCTTTCATATCTCATGGCTTTTCACTAGGAATGGGAAGCCACAAATATACTATAACATGTGTTGGCTCAATTAAACATTTGAGCTCGCATTGGATAATCCCACGCAACACTAGCAACTTAAGTTCAAACTATTACTAGATTCAATTTTTAGATTATTATTTCAAATTTATTAGAATTTTTTTAAATTTTTAAAATTTTAAATTTTCTAGCAATTTACTTTTTCGACCCCCTACCCCACACTTATTACATACAATGCCCTCATTGTATGCATAACATAATTTAAAATCAATAAAAGGGAGAAAAAGGAACAGACTCCCCTGGGGTAATAGTGGTGAGATCGAACTCTTGACGCGTGTGGAAAATTTCGAACATCTTGAAAATGGAAATCTTCAATTATATATAATGGAACTTGGATCTTCAATAAGTGAGATACGTAAATGTGCCGGCAAAATATGAATCCGAGACTTCAATCTTCAACAAATGTAGTGTAGAAAATCTTCAAAGCATAATAGACCAATGTGGGAAAGCATATGCCACATTACACGGTGTAGAGAATAAGAGAAATGTAACTTCTGAATTCCACGTCGTGGTGTATTAAATCAAATTCTAAAAATCGTTGATAACGGGCTCACGACGTGAGAGATAAGGGCTCACGTCGTGAGAACTGGGCTCACAACATGCAGTTTCGCCAGTTCTTCTTTCAATAGGTGCAATGCAAACTTTTGTCTTAACAGATTAAGACCCTTCTTAACTCTATATTTCGTGACTCCTCTCTAGACTTGCTTCTATCGATTAACCCCACACTTATCTAAAATCGTGGGTCTCGACTCTTGACTCTAAATATCCGGCTAAACGTGTATACACTCTCATATCTCTAATTCTCCGCGCGTTTTTTTTTTCATAAAATTCTGCCAATAAACAACCAAAGAAAGTAGAAAGAAGAAAGATAATAATCAAAACTAAGTTTAAGTACATAATCCAACAAACCAAAATAAAACAAACACACCAAAATAAATAAACAAGACAAAAATAAAATAAAAGGATAAAGCTAATCATCATCCTCAACATGTGCTCCACTTCCTCCAGCTCCATCATCTCTTGGCATACATAATTCTTCCCATGTCGGAATGTAAGGGCATTGGGGTGGTATTGTAGGAGGTCGCACCACATTCATATGTTGAAACATAGTTTCGAGAATTTGGGTGTTGTAATTCACTCCTCCACGAATATTTTCCAAATATGTACCCACACGACTCTGAAACGGGTCGGTAGGTACTCCACCCTCAAATTGTGGAAGTGGATGTTGTGCTTGTCATCTTTCTCCACGAGCTCTCACATTCCTTCTCCCTCACGGCCGCGGCTGGTGTTCGGGTTGATCGCGTGGCTCCATATCATCATCAATAGGAATGCTCCAATGTGAACCCATGTTGACTATAACACGCATGGACTCCAAATATCCCATAGAGAGATCATCTCCAGTCTTACATGTCAATGTCCTAGTCAAGCGTGGTATAATAAGACCATATGATCTTGCCAGGCGAGTGATAACATGGCCCCCATTAATAGGGCTACCAGCTCGGGAAATGGCAGCCTTGCTACCCAAATAGCTAGCAAGATGGTACGGGATGTTGCAAAATATGTCCGGTGTAACAAGGCTCCACAAGAAAAATAGGTTCAAGCTTGTAACCTTATCCCAATGTCTCTTGTGGTTGATGGAAAAAGTGATCAACCGGTGAAGAAATCGCTGAATCGGGGATCGTATATGACTCTCCTGGTAAACACCCGAATGAAACACCCCATTGGCAATCGTTCCCCAAAAATCTTATCCAGATACACCCGACAAATATTCTCAAACCGCAGATCTCAAGAAAAGTTTGAAAACTGGTGACCGTGTCTCATGCTGCTCATATAACCCCATACGCCATGCAAATTCAACCAGGCTACATTCCCTAAATTTGCCACCGAGGCGAAAAACCAAAGCCCGCGAGTAAGACGCATCAACAGTGGCATCTTCAAAAAAACGGAGGCGAAGAACTCCACACACAGCTCTTAGAAAACGGGCTCACTAATGGCAAATAGGTTCCTCCACCCGTTACAGGTGAAAGCAAAACCATCCACAGAAAAAGTCTTTGTAAAAAACAGAGCCATCCTTTCCAGTATCCCAAATTCTCCCAACCGCACCCAATCAATCCTTGGGGATATGGCAAATTCTTTGTTATGAAGCCATCCCAACTTGTTGGTGAAATTGGTGACCACACTCGCATGCATGTCAACGGGAATTTGATATAACGGGTGGCGGGTAGAAACATGTCCTTGAAATTGCTCATTGGACCTTCTTGAAGCCATTTCCTGCATAAACAAATAAACAAGAAACAACCAATAAGATACACCAAACCATTAAACAAATTATCAAAATAGAATCGCAAAATACCCAGGACTCACTTCGTGAGCCTGAAGCTCACGTCGTGAGTTCGTAATCGACAGATTAATCGGCCATATAAGGAAGTGAAATCAGACTCTAATCATTGTTGGGGTTTACTAACAAGTCGATTTTTAACACATTTAAGCCACATGCAATAAAGAAATCATATTATCAAGGCATAAATTTCGACATTCTAACACATCATAAACCCTAACCCCTAAATCAAATAAATCGGTCAAACATTTTAGAACTAAGAGTAGGAATTGTTTACCTTAAATTGGAGATTACGTAAGCAAGAACGTAGTATGTGGAAGACAAGGTCGAAATCCAACGTGCGGGACCAGAGAAATCGAGTTCACTTCGTGAGTAAAAAAAATAATGGTCAAATGTTCTTCTGATTACTTTAATCTGTGGTCCCGTATTTTTTATGCTCACGTTGTGAGCTTTATGCCTCACATCGTGAGTATGGTTTGGGCTGAAAATTACGGGCCATTTCCAACTACCACGAGGTGAGCTTTTGGGCCACGAGGTGGTGTCGAATTTTTTCATATAAAAGGTCCATTTTACTATAAAAAATTTTAATTTACTTGACCACTCAATTTTTAAGGACCCTACACTTGATTTTCACCATTTTCTAAAATAATTAAAGGACTTGATGATTAATTATCCAAAAATCAACTATGAATGCAAAAATTAAACTAAATGCAAAAACGAAAAAAATCGCAAACCAAGCTCGGGTTGCCTCCCGAGAAGCGCTTCTTTTTGTTGGAGTCATGAGCCGAACTCCATGCCTCCTCACATTGAATTTGTCGGAGTGTCCATCAGCAACTGTATCTTTTTATCTTTCCACCTTCGTTTGTACGCTTGAACTCGTCTAATGTAGGCCTTCTTAGAATTTTCTTTTTTAACTTTCACATCATTTTCTTCAAGCTTTCTCTTAATCCCTTTATTTACCACAAGTTTTACTTTTTCTTCATTCTTTAGCTCTACAGGTCCTATCTTTTCATCCACAGTTGAACTCCTTAAGTTAGAAGTAACCTCTTCCCCATCACTGGATACCAATTCTTCATTTTCCTCACTTACCCGAGAAATTGGAGTTTTATATGCAATCACTTCGAAAACAAGTGGAACGGATGCTTTTGGTTTGGTGCGTTTGACTTGTTGAATCTCTTCTTCCATAAGCTTTTCCAATTCTTCAAGTTCATTGTCTTCATCTACATTGAAGACTTCACCTTGAACATCATTGCCTTGAAAACCATCTTCTACTCCAAAAGTAGCTTCATTATCTCCAACTCTCAAAGTAAGCTTGGACTCGCAGATGTCAACCAAGGCTCGAGCAGTATTTAATAGAGGGCGACCAAGAATTATGGGCACATTTGCATCTTCCTTCATGTCTAAAATGACAAAATCAATTGGAAACACAAATTTCCCAATTTTTACCAAAATATCCTCCACAATGCCTCTAGGATGCGTCACTAAACGGTTAGCCATGTGAATTGTCATTCTTGTAGCCTTTAAATCTGGAAGATTTAGCTTTTGATAGAACGAAAAAGGCATTAGATTTATGCTAGCTCCAGAATCAGCTAAAGCATAAGTCTTTGTATTATTTGCAAACTCACATGGAAGAGTGAAGCGTCCAGGATCTCGCATCTTCTTTGGTAGCTCTACCATAATCACTTTAGAACTCAACTCACTAAGAATTACCTTGGAATTCTTTTCTAGCTGCTGGCGAGTATCGATTAAGTCTTGTAAAATCTTGGCATATTTAGGAACTTTAGATAACGATTCAATGAAAGGAGTATTTATTGGAATACCATTCACTTGCTTCATAAACTTCAAATGCTCCTGCTCCAGCGGATGGATATGAGCTCATGACAGAAACGGAAGCGGTGGACGATAGGCTTGAACATCACTAAAATTTTTCTGATCAGCCCCTCCCCACGTCGTGAGCTTTGAAGGCTCACATCGTGAGTTCGATGTTTCAGCTACATTTTTCTCTTCGAGACGTGACTTCTTTGAGCTTGGTCCGGATTGATGTGGGTCGACTTCAAGTGCTTCAAGGAACTCAAAGATGGTATCCTCTTCAGTTTCTATTACCATTACATGCGATTGAGGTTTTTTCTCGGAAGTTGGGTGAGATAATATTTCATTCACCAAAGTGGTTAGTTGACCAAGTTGGGCTTCTATATTTTTAATTGATGCTTGCTGATTCCTTAGCAATGCTTGCTGGTCCCTTATCACTGCATCGGTGTCATCGTGTCTTTTCTCCGAAGCCTCCATGAATCTATGTAACATAGACTCAAGATCAACTTTCTTTTCAGGAGGTGGTTGTTCTTTTTGGTATATGTAACATCCGGATTCCCAGGTATCTTATTTTAAGTATTTATCTTGAGTTTTAGGAAGGGACTCGGCGAGTAGGCTCTCAGACTCGCCGAGTAGGAGCGCGCATTTCTTGTCCGATTTAATGAAGGACTCGACGAGTCGATTCGTGGACTCGGCGAGTCCACGCTATAAAGTGAAACCCTAATTCTCAGGGTCTGTGCCCTATTTAAAGGCCTTTATAGCCTCCATTTGCGGCCAATGCACCCCTGAGAAACCCTAGAGAGCAGAGAGAAAGCTTGTAGTGCAAGAGGAGGGCTAATTCATCATTCTAAGTGTGATTTTGCAAGAAAGAAGGAAGAAGGACAAACGAGGAAGATTGAGGAGCTCAGATCTATCACCCATTTGATCAGAAGAGGCTGCTAGAGGTACTAATCTGTGCTCAATCTCGTGTATTTGGTGATCTACTTGAATCTAGGGGTTTCTTATGCCTTCTTTGGCTTGGATTCGAAGTATGTGAGGTCCCAAGGTGGAGTTCTTCTTAGATCTGGACCTTAAGAGCTCCAGAGAGTCCTATCTACCTTGCTTTTTGCTACTCCATTAGAGATATGACCCTAGGTTGCCATTCTAGAGGTTATTTCACCCAAAGGAGCTTATTGGACATTGCATGAGTGTAAAGGTCAGACCTTTACGTGATTATAGTGGTTGGGAAGGCCAGATCTATAGGTTAGAGAAGTAGATCTGACCTCAAAAGGTCATTTCAATGTTGCCATGGATGCAACTCGCCGAGTCCATAATGGGACTCGACGAGTCGAGTCGGGGTTGCCCCGCGATTCGTGACAGGTGTAACCCGTCGAGTGGGACGATGACTCGACGAACCAAGAGAGGCTAGAAGGATTCAGAGAACCCGCATGGACTCGCCGAGTCGCCCTTGTGCACTCGACTAGTCGGGTCAAAGTTTGACCGTTGACTTTCGTTGACTTTAGGGTTCTGGTCAAGACTGACTCAAGAGAGTTCACAGAGGGGTAGAATGGCCTTCTACCCAATCTTTAGAGATGAGACTATGAGAGAATATTGATCGGAGATGATATTTGAATAATAGGAGGAGGCTAAGTCGGGACGTTGAGCACGAGAGTTTATCCGACTTCATTGAGGTGAGTCTTCTCACTATACTGTACCTGGAAGGGTACCTATGTGTGACCGGAAGGTCTTGTATGCTATGAGATGTATGTTCTATATGCGGTTATGTGATATGTATGTGCTATGTATGTTATGTATGGTATGGACCGGAAGGTCAAGATGATATGGACCGAAAGGTCAAGATGACATGGACCGGAAGGTCAAGAGGTTACGGACCGGAAGGTCGATACGGGTAGGACCAGAAGGTCTACCAGGATTCGGGACGGAAGTCCCCTGAGACACATGGATCGGAAGATCCTACAGAGTTATGGCCTGGAAAGGCGTATGTGTTGTATGTGGTATTTGGGGAACTCACTAAGCATTTATGCTTACAGTTGTTGTGTTATGTGTTTCAGGTACTAGCGAGGATCGCGGGAAGGCGCCGACATGATCCGTATACACTCATAGAGATTATGTTTTGAGATTCTGGGTTTAGTTTTTTATTATGACAGTGGATACAGTTTGCTTGATATTGTTTTGATGAATAAAAGTATGTTTTAAAAATGAAAAATTGTTTTGGAAATTTACGTTGTTACAGTATAAGCCTCGGTCAGTCTGCCTATATTTTTCTTTTTTCTGCTTCTTATATTCTTCATATGGTAACCACTCCTTCTTTGGTTTCCTCCAATTTTCGTCATACTTATCTCCACTTGAGTAGCAAACTTGTACTTTTCTAATTCCATTATGATCCAAATAGAAGTCTTTGGTCAAGTGTGGACCATTGCACCTTTCACATCCAACTTTGATAGCATGAATTGACTGGTCCATCTTTGTCATTCTCCAGTCCATTGTATTTAGCATGGAAAGTACAGCAGCCATGTCTTCAGAATTGCCTCCCCCAGTTCCTTTAGCTCCATCATGTCTTGGATTGTGGTACTCACGAGAATGCTTTGAGAATTATTCAATTAACTCCTTAATCTCAGCCGGATTTTTCTTAGTAAGTGGTCCTTGAGAATCAAGGAGTTGCCTCGTCATGACATTCACCCCGTAAAAAAACATAGACACTTCTTGTTGTATGTTAAGGTCATTTTGAGGACAGTTTCTTAGTAATCCCTTATAGCGTTCCCATGCCTCATAAAGCAACTCCCATGGTTGTTGCTCAAAATTGGCTATTGCCTTCTTGAGTTTAGCTATATTTGATGGTGGGCAAAATTGTTCTAGGAATTGCTCACGCATCTGTGCCCAAGTAGTAATTGAACCGGGTGGAAGTGCTTTCAACCAATCTTTTGCAGCTCCCTTAAAAGTAAGGGGAAGCATCCTTAACAAAACTGTCTCTCTAGGAACATTTGTGACATTGAAATAGTCTGCAATTTCATTGACCTCATCTAGGTGCTTATATGCATCCTCATGATCCTTCCCATAAAATAGTACGTCCTTAAGTGAAGTAAGAATGTGTCCTTTCAACTCGAATGTTGCA
Organism: Lactuca virosa; assembly: GCF_052849685.1. Classification (NCBI taxonomy): domain Eukaryota; kingdom Viridiplantae; phylum Streptophyta; class Magnoliopsida; order Asterales; family Asteraceae; genus Lactuca; species Lactuca virosa. Next base: position 159,609,162 of record NC_136429.1, read on the forward strand.
GCGGTGGGAATTGCGGGTTATACTAAACCATGACCATCATCGTCTCTAATTCACTTCTTGTATGCTCCCATGGAAATATCAGCTATGTTTGCCATCTCGTTGTTAAGCTCGTCCTCAAAATCGCTTTCTTCAAACTCGGGCTCAGTCTCGTATTCTGTATATTTAGGATTTTTCTCTAAGCTTTCAATCTTATTTCCGTCTTTCGAAGAATTGCTAGATTCTCCCACGTTCTTCCCTTTCTTCTTTCCAAAAACTGATTTAAGGTCCTTGAAAGGTGACTTTTTTGGTGGATGGTTTTCTCCTACGTTCTTATCCGTCTTCTTGTGAAGGGCTGACTCTGGATCTTCAAGTGGTGATACCAAAGGTGTATTGGAACCTTTGGTCATGAACTACTGTAACAAAAAAAAACGTAAAACTGAACAAAAACTAAATAAAAGTCACCTACTGACTGGCCACCACGACGTGGTAAAGAGTACCACCTCATGTTGTCACAGAAAATCTAAATAGAGAAGAAAAACGAAGAAAAACGATTGGGCTCATGTCGTGAGCTTAAGGCTCCGTCGTGAGTTTAGTACCAAAACAAAAAACTAAGCTGGAAATTAACTTTTTGCTGGTTTTACCCCACAAAAAGGATCGATTAACCTAAAGCAAATAAATCAACAATCAAATAAGCCGTTCCCCGGCAACAGCGCCAAAAACTTGATGCGTGCAAATAGCAACACCTAATTTGACCTACTAGTCTACTAGCTATTCGACCCAGGGCAGTGTACCCTTTCACAAATAGTATAGCACAAAAGTCGGGTATCGAACTCAGGGAACGGTTTTAATTAATTAACCTACTTACTATTAAATTAACCTAAAATTCTAGCAAAAGTAAAATGGCTTTTATCTAATTTTGCAAGTTTAGACGGACTTAAATTCTTATCAACTAATTCAATCAAATATTAAAACACTTATGTTAGTTCGCATCCACTTTCCCTCAATGGTTTAGCTATTAATTATGGATAATTCTTGTTGGTTACCAATTTATATGTTATTAGCAATTCAAGTCCAAATTTACTATTGTTGAATTAATTCATGTAGATCTATGCATAATCACACATAATTTAACACATAATTAATTACTAGATAGGATTGGAGCTATGTAAGATTGGGTTAACAAACACAATTATGGTCGTAATATGAGTTCTCCAGCACATCCAAATTCAATACTTTAATTACTTATCTAAGGTTGGTTCGATCTTAGCTCTAATAATCTAATGTTCACTAAATTACTAGGTAATCAAATTCATGCAGATTAATGGTCACTAAGCTACATAGAATATGAATTAAAGCAATCTAGTATCAAATTAAGCATGCTAGGTATAAACAATCAAACACAAGCCATTAACCAACTTGGAAAATCTATATTAACATAACCAAACCATGAGTTCCAGCTTCATCTAGCTAACAGAAGCAGCTAGATTCAGCTACTCATCGCTAAAACAAAACACACAATTTCAACTAATAAAGACATAATGAATTGTACCAAATCAAAAGTAAAGTAATGATCTTCCTATCCTTCTTCCAATACCAATACTTGATTTCTCCCTTAATTTTCCTCTGAAATTAATCTTCTGGAACTTCTAATCTCTAGCCAACCTCCCAAAATTGTGAGGATCAAGGATATTTATATTTTTCGAATTTAACCCTGCTCACGTCGTGAGAAAGGTCTCTCACGTCGTGAGCTCGATAGAAATCCGTATTCAACACGTATTCTTGCTTCCAGATGTTTATCTTCTAGAATCACCATGCTCACGTCGTGAGCCTTCACTCCTCACGCCGTGAGAACGTCTTTTAGTTGAATTCTTTATCTTTCAAGCTTTAACCCTCCAAAGTTCCGATCTTGTCGCTTTTAGCCCTTATTCTTCAAGATAACTTCTTTTGGCTGCAAAATGTAATTAAATCTCATAAGTACCATTTATCTATGTGAATAAACAAAATAATACATAAAATGTATTCAAATATTGCCTACAAATATGTATAAGTATGGCAATATCAATGCATATGAATATGTATATGCATATGCATATGAATAAGTATATTCATATGCATAAGGCTGGACGGTATGGGCGAGGGAAAGAGTGAGGGAAGCTTTCCCTCTCAGCTGAACACCACACCTTGACTGAGGGAAAGGTGGTGAGGGAAAGAGGTGAGGGAGCCCATTCCCTCACTCTCTCTCATATTCCTATTGGCCAACTTTTTTTTTTATCTTTTTTAATACTTATTAAATTATATACCTACTAAAAATTATAAAAAAAATATATCAAAACTCATGGTTTTTAATTCCCTACAAAATGAGTATAATATTTATAGGAAATATATTTTAAAAATAAAAAATAAAAAAATAGTGAGGGAAGTTTCCAACCCATTCCTTGGGTTTAGGTGAGGGAAAGGGTGATGTGGCCCACAAAAAGTCAGGGAAACTCCCCACCCATACCCTCCGGTCTAAGAATAAGTATATGTATATGCATATGAAGTAGTATACGCATATACATAAGAATAAGTATATGCATAAGGTAAGTAAATACATACGATTATGAAAAAAAAATGATCTTGTTCCAAGGTCATATGGCGAATTTATGTGTGTTCGAAGTTGAGTAGAAAATTTATAAAATGCTGAAACAAAAACAAAAAAACCCACCAACCCATGTTTAGAGTTGTATAAGTCGGTGAGTTATTAATAGATAAAGATGTTTTTAGAGCTTAAAATGAAGCCTACATAGAGTACTACAATCTAGGTAAATGACATTGTTCTGAGCTCATATAAGGAAGTTATGTATGTTCAAAGTTAAGTAAAAAATTTATAAAATGCTGAAACAAAAGCCAAAAAAGTCCAACAAACCATGTTGAGAGCAATATAAGTAGTTGAATTCTTAACTGATTAAGATGTATTTTGAACTTAAAATGAAGCTCACACAGAGTACTACAATCTAGAAAAAAATAACCTTATTTCAAGGTCATATGAGGAAGTTATGTATGTTCAAAGTTGTGTAAAAAATTTATAAAATGCTAAAACAAAAACCAAAAACCCAATAGCCCATGTTTAGAGCTATATAAGTAAGTGAAGTCTTAACCGATTAAGATGTTTTTTGAGCTTAAAATCAAGCCCACACAGAGTACTACAATCTAGAAAAAAAATTAACTTGTTCTGAGGTCAAATGAGGACGTTATGTATGTTCAAAGTTGAGTAAAAAATATTATTAAATGTTGAAACAAAAACCAAAAAAAACCCAACAGCCCATGTTTAGAGCTTTATAAGTATGTAAATTCTTAACAAATTAAGATGTTTTTTAAGATTAATATGAAGCCCACATAGAGTTCTACAATTTTAAAAAAATGACTTTATTCCAAGGTCATATGACGAAGTTATGTATGTTCAAATTTGAGTATAAATTTATAAAATGTTGAAACTAAAACCAAAAACCCCAACAAGCCATGTTTAGATCTATATAAGTAGGTATATTATTAACCAATTAAGATGTTTTTTGAGCGTAAAATGAAGCCCACATAGAGTACTACAATCTAAAAAACATGACCACGTTCCGAGGTCATATGTGGAAGTTATGTATGTTCAAAGTTGTGTAAAATTTTATAAAATGCTGAAACATGACATTGTTCAATCAATTCTTAATAGATTAAGATGTTTTGTGAGGTTAAAATGAAACCCACTTAGAGTACTAAAATCTAGAAAAAATGACATTGTTCAGAGGTCATATGAGGAAGTTATGTATGTTCAATGTTAAGTAAAACATTTATATAATGTTGAACCAAAAACCAAAAAACAGATGCATCAATCCAATGCATATGTTTACTTGAAAAAAAAGTATATAAATTTAATGTTCAGTAATGGGCATTATGCATTAGAAATTAAGAAACTTGTCAAAACAACCAAAAGTGTGTCATAGTGTAACAATATCAGAGTACAAATCCCAAAATCACGTAAATGCCGAAAACACGGGCAGCTGTGGTGCGATCAAGTCAGGCCCTTCCCTCTCGAGCTGGAGGTACCTAAAACATAAACTAAAAACTATAAGCACAAAGCTTAGTGAGCTCCCCCAAAATACCCCATACCATACATACATAACAATTAAACATATATAGGTATATTTCAACCCCTTCGGTCTCTTTCAGCCGGTACTGAGTATTTTTCAACCCCTTCGGTCTCTTTCAACCAGTACTAGGTCTATTTCTACCCCTTCAGCCTCTTTCAACTGATATTCGGTCTATTTCACCCTCCTTCGGTATCTTTCAACCGTTACTGAGTATATTTCAACCCCTTCGGTCTTCTTTCAACCAGTACCGGGTCTATTTCACCCCCTACAGCTTGCATGCAATCAAAACAGTAAGAGTCACAGAGACATCAAGCATAAACAGTCATAACAGGTGATTGTCACGAAGACAATCATCATCCTACAAACATAATCTATTGGGCCGACATTGGTGCCTTCGACCCGCAACTATAGTGAAAGAAACTCACCTCAGTCTGCTGACAATCCAACAGATGCTCGAGCTATTGGACCGAAGAATCCCTGTGCTAACCGATCAAATACAATCATGATCGGTAATCAGATCATAACCATAATCGGGACTTAATTCACTAATCTTGGCTCCTAGGGTTAAAGACTATTTTACCATTCCCCTCAACTATCCCAAAGACCAAGGCCCAAACTTAATGGCACTAAAAGCCCAATAACTGGCCCAAAATGACAATTATCCATCCTCACGTCATGACCAGTCCTTGGTCACGTCGTGGGATCTCACTCAGTCCGATTCAAACTCATCCTGACTCAACTCAGTCAACTCGGACATGAAAAGTCACAAAAGCACACCTCACATCGTGAGGCTTCCTCCTACATTGTGAGCTCCATGAAGCTAACCAGAAATAGGGTCATTCAACCCTCACGTCGTGAGCTCGATGTCTCATGTCGTGAGATCAATCTGAAGCTAAAAGTCCAACTTTTAAGTCCTTAATCCATTAAGCCTAGAACTCTAACTTTCCATATGGTCTTATAACTCCATAATATACTGGAAAGTCGATGCTTTTAAGAGATATATGTCCAATACATTTCTAGATCTCATTTGGGTCAAAAGTTGAAGAAAAGACATCCAACTTTCATGCAAGGTTCCAAAACTCAACCATTCCCTAGATCTGAACTCCATGTTACTCTTAAGACCCTAATAACGCTTAAAGTTGCTAACTTTATGGTTTCTATTCATCAAACTTGCACAATCAAGAGGAAAAGTGGGACAAAACCTAGATCTAGCCTCATAGAACAATAAAGGAGGAGTCTTTGATACTTACAATGATCTAGAAACAATGTAAGATGATGGTGATGAAGATTCCTTGCAAGCCCCAACTCATGATCACTATCTTCTTCTTCTTTTCTCCTTCTTCCAAACTAAGAAAAGCTCCAAAATGACCAAAGATCAAGCAATAATGAAGAATAGGGTTTTTTTGAGGTGAAATACGGTTTGGGGTTGATAAGAAACTCTAAAATGAGTTTAGAGATGCTTAAATGCGATGGAAATCCTAAAATGATCATGGGCTTCGGCTGCATCAGCTCTCACGTCGTGAGCTCCATGTCTCACGTCGTGAGATCAGTCCCGAAAAAAAGTTTTCATGCAAACCATCTCACGTCGTGAGCCTCTAATCTCACGTCGTGAGGCTTATTTTCTACCAAAATCCAACCTTTTAACTCCTCGAAACCCTAATTTGCTTCATCCTGGAAAACAGGTGTTACGCAGAAAATACTGCTAAAGTTGTACAAACATATGGATAAAGTTATTTGCCAAGGTTGTAGTTAACAACCGCATATACGGATAAACAGATATACAGATATAGTTATTCCATAAAGTTTGACTATAAAAGTCATTAACTAAGGTATATGGATGTACTTGTACGGATAAAATTCGAGTATGTTTGATAAGTATAAGCGTTACAGTGTATGATATTCGGTTATATAGGTGACGAATCTTATGGGAGTGTACACAAGTACATGTAAGAATCTAAGATACAAGTTTTAAAGCTATTATATATATATATATATATATATATATATATATATATATATATATATATATATGGGTATGCATGATGTAATGTTGAAAACTACAATGTTGACAACCATTTACGACATACGTTTTATGACATGATTTTATTCATAAAATGTCATAGCATTGTGTAGTAGAAAGATATATCATTTTTCTTTGTTGTAATATATTCATAACAACTATAATATACCTATATAACATATTTTTACTAGTTTATTTGCATATGAGGTGTTATTTAGCAAAATAAAATTTATAAACTAGTCATGAATTTGTAAGTGTTTTTCATAAATCAAATAAGGTATATCACATGTATTCTCCCCCGAAATGTATAAAAGCATTAAAATGAGGCCTTAAACACTCACCTGAATGTGTGATTCTTAGTTTATTTCAAGAAACTTGACGAGAGAAACCGAAACTTGACGCTTCTAAAACGAAATATTGGAACTATTTTTGTTACCTATTTACCCAAAGGAAAGTTTTGGTATAAATTAATAAGTGTGGGGTTATTTTGTATCTTAGCTATATCATAGGACTGATTTGTTTAAACATATATCTTGAATAGGATTGATTTGGTAAAGAAATTTCACTTGAGGGGTTGTTGTGCTTAATCAAGGTTTGAGAATAGGACTAATCTTGTAAGTATTTGTCAAGGGAGGGGTGGTTTTAATTCATTTGAAATGGAAGTTTAAGATGGCTTCTTCTTCTTTTTTTTTACGTGCGCAGGAAAAGAAACACACAAAAAGAAAAGAAGGGCTCTTGGTCTCGGATGTTCACAGATCGATAGAAGCAACGGCGAACAAAAAACGAAATGGTGGTGGTGGAGACTTACGATAGAAACCAACGGTGTAGAGTTATGATGGTCGAATAGCAGCACCCAGAGACAGTGGCAAGAGGTGGCGGAGCTGTGATGGTAGCCTCCTACTATGAATGACGAGAGGGTGGGGGAAAAGGCAAGGCTGTGATCAGGGGGTGTTTGGGTCTGCTTCGATCAATAGAAAAAGATAGAGAATGGAGCTGGTGATGGATTTCAGTGGTCACCACATCAACACTACTCTTGATGATGGTTGTTCTTGACATTGAAGAAAAACGAGGGCAGTAGGTGGTGATCAGAGGGTGGGTTGGGAGGTGTATGTTTGGTGGTTACTCTAAACCAAGAGATAGAGATGGAGTTTGTGAGGTGTTGTGATTGGTGTGGAAAATGAGAAAGCAAAAGGCTCCTTTTATAGCCTCATGCAAGCAAGCAAGGCCATATATGCACGTGCTTTTTCGTTAGTCTGACACTCAAGGATGCCCATACCTTATACTTTTGGGCAAGTGTGCACTCTAACTTCAAGGACAAGGTAAGGTGGTGATGGGCAAGGGTTCTGGACCTGTGTATGGCTAAGGGGAAAGGCACAAGGCTGATTCTTCACTCAAGAAAGGTCGTAGTGCTTTATGATGTCCTTTTTCAGAAAGTCCTTAAACTTTTGTATTAGATGCGAAGTGGATGCGAGTTCAAGTTCAAGTTTAAGTCTTAGTTATGAATGGATGTGATTGGATGCAATTGGATGTGAATGATCGCAAGCCATTGCAGGCCATTGTTATCGGATGCGATTGTGAACCTCGGAAGGTCATTGGGTGTGAACAAGGATGCAAATGATACGATTGCGAAAGGAAACCGTTTAAGTTCCAATGGGTCCTGATTGCGAATAGGAAGACTCCTAGAAGGGTAAGATTGTTTGCGAATATCGGAACGAGTTCATTTGTGATTTTCAGAAGGGTCCTGGATGCAAAAAGGGTGTTGGCTACGATTCGATGCGATTGACTGCGAACGGTCACAAGCCATTGCAGTTATGATAGATCCTATGCGAATGCGAACCATTTCTGAATGGCTGGTGGTTGCGAACGATTGGTGGATGCGAAAACTACTTGGATGCAAAGCTCTCAAATACGAACGTCAGAATCCAAGTTGCGATTTTTGGACTTGGATGCGATTTTCGCAATGGGTCCAATTGAGATGCAAACCTCAGAACCCATTGGGCTCTCATTGGTTCCGATGGGCTGTTTGAGATTTTCCACAATTGGAAGTAAGATATCATTTTATATCTTATTTTAGTTGTAATGACACTATATATTTTTAAAAATATGCATTATAACTCAATAAGTCAAATTACAAAGAGATTCACTGTGACTTGATTGTGTACAATTTGGATGCGAAAAGGGTCTTGGATGCGAAAAGGGTGTTGGATGTGATTCGATGCGATTGACTGCGAACGGTCACAAGCCATTGCAGTTATGATAGATACGATGCGAATGTGAACCATTTCGGAATGGTTGGTTTGTTGCGATTAGTGGATGCGAAAACTACTTGGATGCAAAGCTATCAAATGCGAACGTCGAAATCAAAGTTGCAATTTTTGGATCTCATTGGTTTCGATGGGTTCTTTGAGATTTTCCACAATTGGAAGTAAGATATCATTTTATATCTTATTTTAGTTGTAATGACACTATATATTTTTAAAAATATGCATTAAAACTCAATAAGTCAAATTACAAAGAGATTCACTGTGACTTGATTGTCTACAATTTTAGACCTAAATTCTGGGATGTCATATTCTCGGTCGAAGAACTCTCCCGAATGGCAAGAAAGTGGGCACTCTTGGTCAACTGGTCAACAATAACCCAAATCGCATCAAATCCCTTGGCCATCGTTGGAATCTTGGTGATGAAATCCATAGTGATTGGTTCCTATTTCCACATGGGAACCTCTAAGGGATGCAACTTTCCATGTTGCCTCTAGTGCTCAGCCTTGACCATTCGACAGGTCAAACATCTCTCCATGTACCATGTAATCTCTCACTTCATGAATGGCCACCAATAACTAAGTATCAAGTGCCGATACATCTTTGTGGCTATAGGATCAATCAAGAACCTGCACTTATGAGTCTCCTCCAATACTATATGTCGAACTCCTCCAGAAAAGGCACCCATACCCGACCGCACCGGATCAAAAGTCTGCGACTATAGGTAGAAAATCTATCAGTCTCATCTTTGATCCTCTCCTGCTTCCACTTCTCCCTCTTGACCCCCTCGGTCTGAGCCTCCCTGATGAGATCCAAAAGTGAGTAGTTGATGGTCATCCTTAAATAGTGCTCTCAGACAGGAGTACTAGCCGCCTTGCGGCTTAAAGTGTCAGCGACTACATTGGCCTTCCCTGGATGATAGAGAATCTCACAATCATAATCCTTAACCATGTCAAGCCATCTACGCTGCCTCATGCTCAAATTCTACTGATCCATGAGGTATCTTAGACTTTTTTGATCCGTGTAGATGGTACAACAGACCCCATAGAGGGTTAATATTGAGGACTCACATAACTTCCTCCTCAGAGCCTCAAACTCAGCCTGCTGCTTAGGTCCCCTACGGAAATCCACACTCTTCTTCGTCAGGCGGGTTAGAGAAACAACAATCTTGGAGAAATTTTGAACAAATCTCCGATAATAATCATCCAACCCTAGAAAACTCCTAATCTCAGATGGGTACTTCGGGACCTCCCACTGCATCACCGCTTCAATTTTGGCCGGATCGACCAGAATCATATCCTGATTGACGATGCGTCCCAGAAACTGGACCTCTCGTAACTAGAACTCACACTTGGAAAACTTGGCATAAAGCCTCTCCTGTCTCAGTACTCCAAGTAGCTTTCTAAGGTACTCCTCATGTTGCTCCCTAGTCTTGGAGTAGACCAGAATATCATCAATGAAAACAATGACTGACCGATCGAGCATCGGCCTACATACCTGGTTCATCATATCTATAAACGTTGAAGGTGCATTGGTGAGCCCAAATGGCATCACCACGAACTCGTAATGAACATATTGAGTCTAGAATGTTGTCTTCTCCATGTCCTCCTCTCGGAATCTCGCCTGATAGTATCTCGACCTCATATCAATCTTGGAGAACCAGGATGCACCCTACAACTGATCGAAGAGGTCATCAATCCTACGGAGTGGGTAACGATTCTTCACCGTCAATTTGTTCAACTGCCGATCGTCTATGCACATACGATGAAACCCATCCTTCTTCTTCATAAACAGAATCGGTGCTCCCCAAGGTGAACTGCTCGGTCTGATAAACTACTTTCCCAACAACGGCTGAAGCTGAGAGGACAACTCCTGCATCTCAGATGGTGCGAGGCGATACGACACCTTGGAAATCAGTGCTGCACCAGGGATCAGATCGATTTTGAACTCCACGTGCCTCATGGGAGGCACACCAGGTAAATACTCCGGGAATACATCTGGAAACTCCCTGACCACTGGCACATCTGAAACTGAAACTCTTCCCTCATCACGAGTGTCAACTACATACGCAAGGTAACCCAAACACCCATGTGGTAGATACTGTCGAGCCATGGAAGTAAAACAAAAGGCCGAACCGACCCTAGTACCCTTGCCATAAATAACTAGATCTCCCCCACTTGGGGTTCAAACTATCACCAGTTGTCTCTCATAGTCAATCATGGTGCCAAATTTTCTAAACCAATCCATCCCTACAATCACTCACACATCCCCTATAGGGATGGGAATCAAATCAATCAGATAAGACACCCCGAATATCTCTAAAGTACAATCCCGAAAAACACTCAAAATTGCGACCCCATGTTCATTGGTTATGGAGACTCGCAACAGACACTCCAACTCCCCAATAGCCATGAAAAAATCTCTACTAAAGGATTAGGATACAAAATACCGACTTGCACCTGAGTCAAAAAGCACAAGAGCAGGCAAATAATTCACTAAGAAGGTACCTATCAGAGATACAAGAATAAGCATACATGAAGTAACTGATAGAAAATAAATGAATACATATAAGTAACGACGTCAGGCGCGACCCTAGCCTCCCTTATTGTGAGCTGAAAAGCACGACCCCTGGCCTTCGAGGCCTCAGCTCTCCCCTGGCGTCCATCTGTAATCCTCAAAGTAGTCGGGGTTGGTGCCTGCATGAGCCTAGCAGCAAGCAAAGGACATTGGGCCTTCGCATGGCCCACCTGATCACAATGATAACAAATCATGGTACTCGATAGTGGAACCTGCTTATGACAATCCCTCACGAACTGCCCTTCCTTGCCACATTTGTGGTACCCAGTAGCTAATCGACATGTGCCTTCCCGTACTTGCCAGAAGTGCGGCCACTCTGACCTCCAGATCATGAATAAGCAGGCTTGAATAGCTTCACTATCGGCTGTGACTGATTCAGGGTCTGCTCTTCTCTCTCGTTTGGGTCTCAATCTCAACCTCTCTCCTCCAAGCGAAATACTGTAGATCAAAGAGAGAACTATACCGTTGGGTCGATACAAACTCGCGAGCCCTCGTCTTGAGCATGCTGAAGTAACGGGACATCCGGACCTGCTATGAAGCGACATACTTAGGGCAGAAAAGGGATCTATTTGTAAACATCTTAGTGATCTCTGTCATCGATTATGTCATATGCCTCAGCGACAGATACTCCTGGGCTAATCTCTCCCTCTCCACCAACGACACATACTTAGTACGGAACATCTCGAAAAACTGCTCCCAAGTCATTGCGGCTTTCTCCGCATGAGAATAAGCACCGGTCACTAGTTTCCACCACTCCTTCACCCCTAAACAAAGAAAGTTCAGGGTGTACCGGTCCTTCTGGTCCTCCGGACACGAAAAAGTGAAGAAACAACCCTCCACATTAGATAACCACCTTATAGCAACAATAGGGTCCTTGACCCCATCAAACTCTGAGGGCTTCATGTTGCTAAAGTCCTGGTACTAAAAAGACCCTCTCCCCTAAACTCCCGCATCAGTAACAACTGCAGTGGCTGCGGTAGCATCAACATAGTGCTCGTTAAGCATCTCGATCATAGTGGTATTAGTAGACCCAAATACCTCGGGGATCACCTCTCTAACAGCCATGGTCACCTGGGTTGTGATCATCTTGCGAAACTCATCGGTGGTCAATCCTAGCCTCGTCGGCCTGCCAGTTCCTGATCCAGAGCCTCTAGTGATCGACATACAGAAAAACAAACTGGAATACATCAGAAAAGCCACAATTCATACTATTACATCATTATTGAATTACTAAACCCTCAGGGTTCGTGACTTCCTTGATACGCGTACGGGTCCTGTGCTTCCACTAGTACAGGCCCATACTACCTTCCGAACATAACCATATTTGTCTCAAGGGGTCGTCATGGACCACTCGACCACAAGGCCCAATATCTAGGATATACATACATCCTACACTCATTCTCTTGAGAGTAGCTAATCATTCCTCAAGTTGTCCTACTACAACCCATTCTCACTCATGAAACTTCTATTAACCCTGCAGCCGCTCGTGTATGCTAATCATACATAACGCTGGATTCGATAGACATTCGAATACCTGATTCTACCCTAAGCCCATAACCAAACAAGGAACATGAAATAAGGCTAAATCAAACATTCTCATGCTATAAAATTATAGTTATTTACAAATATGATGCATACACTAAGAAACCACAATAATAATGTCAGTTCCCTATAACATAACAAGAAACACTCCTAGGCTAGCAGGCATCGTACATCAGGTAATTCTATCATACAATTCCTGAAGATCATTAGCCTACATACTAGCATGAAATTTTATCATATCATCAATACACAAAACAAGTGTGGGTATCTTGGGGAATTACTTTCCTCGTTTTCGGTTGATTGTACACATCGCATCCTTTCTGTCGGTCCCTTTTTAAGTTACATTTTTAAAAATTTTGCAAATCCTTAGTTTGAGTCTGCAATCACACCAGTGTTCATCCAATTCTCTCAAACCAGGGCTCTGATACCAACTTGTATCATCCTAAAAATCATGACAAAAGTTTCATTTTTAAAACCATCTCAAAAATCCATAATTCATACAAACATTGTTTCCAAAACCATAATTATAAATCAGAGTATCCCAAAATCATAAGTCAAATAAATATCCAGGATGATGTGCATAATCACACATTCTCCTTGCCCCTGTCCTTTGATGTATCTGAAACCATAAAATCAAACTATAAGCCAAAGCTTAGGGAGTTTTTCCAAAGTACCACACACAACAATATAATACAATGCACACAACCAGGCCTACAACATCAGGTTGGACCGCCACCGAGCCTTCAGCTACTATCTGGACCGCTCATGTGCCTACAACATAAGCTGGACCGCTCCTTTAGGCCTACAGTATCAAGTGGACCACCCAAGTATCTTGGCCTTCAACACAAAGCAGGACCGCCTCAACCCAATAGAACAATAACATGTTGACATGTGCAACGATAACCAATAGCCAGTAAGTACAGGTGATGTTGTGCAGACTATACCTTATCTAGCTTTAAATTTATAACCTAACTACTTATCTATTATTGCACCTATAGGCAGTGTACCTAGTCAGTGTATAGGATAGTAAAGTAAGTTGGGGTCAAACACAGGAAATGGATTTAATTAACTAATTTAACTACTAAAAATTAACCTAAAAACAAGCAAAAGTTTAATTGGTTTTTATTTGATTTTGCAAGTTCAGAAAAACTTAATCACTTAACTAACGATTCAATCAATTACTAAAAATACTTCCTTTTAGTTCAAATCCACCTCTCCTCTATGGTTAACTATTGATTATGGATTATAAATGTTGGTTAACAAATATTACATTATTAGCAATTCAAGTCCAAATTTACAAATGTTTTCACTAATTCATGTAAAACTATGTATGGTCATAAAGTAGCAAGCACATAATCAATTACAAGATGTAGATAAGATATGTAAGATTAATCAAAATAAACAAAATTGTGGTCACAATTTATGTTCTCCAGCACAAATAAATTAGCTACTTTTATCACTTATCTAAGATTGGGTCGATCCTAGCTCTAATAATTTAATGGTCACTAAACTACTAGGTAACAAGTTCATGTAATTCAATGTTCACTAAGCTACAAAGAACCCGAATTCAAGCAATTAAAGTATCAAATATTAACATGCTAGGTAGAGATAATCAAACACAAGCTAATAACCAACAATTAAAATCCATTAATCAATTAACTAAACCATAAAATTAAAGCTTCATATGGCTCAACGGAAGCTACTAGACTCAGCTTTTCATGATTGATAACACAAACATGAATCCAATAAGAAAAGACATAATCATAATATACCAAGCTAGGATGATGAATATAATCTTCAATCTTTCAATCTTCAATTAAATCTCCTTCAGTGGATGCTTTCTCTCCGTTCTTCTGAACAGTATTCTCTCTGAAAATCTTCCAAGCCTCCTAAAATTGTGAAACTGAATGAATATATATAGTTTTGGGAATATTTGCACTTCACGACGTGAACAGGGATTTCACATCGTGTACTTGGGATAAATCCTTATCGGACAAGGACTCTGACTTCCCGTGCACTTATCTTCTAGAACACTCACTCCACATCCTGTAAGTCATGGCCACGTCGTGATTTGGGCTTTTCGCAGGGATTTCCTTCTTTTAATTCTTTAATCCTCCAAAGTTCCGCTTCTTGTCAATTTTGGTCCTTATTCTTCAAGATTGTTCCTTTTTGCTGCAAAATATAATTTAATCTCATAAGTATCATATATCTTTGCAAATACCCAAATTATTAATAAAAATGCATTAAAATATTGCCTAAAATGTGTATAAATATGGCAATATCAAATACCCCACACTTATCATTTGCTTGCCCTCAAGCAAAACTAATTCATTTTAAGTCAAACTTTCATTACCAACATCACATAGAACAATCCATTTTGAACTCAACCATTATACCAATACCTCAATGCGTATATTTGTGTCTAAATCCTAACAGCTTTCCCAATCCTAGTTACTGACAATCCTTATGAAACTTCACGCTTATCTTATATGACACTCAATTCTGCAACCCTCCGAATCAATCCTCATAAATATTTCTTAATGTCAATGTATATTTGGCTAAGCTACCCAAGCATACATAATCTAAAAAAATTACAATTTTTGATACCACAATGGAGCTCTTGGAATTCTTCACTTCCTTTATAAATGATCTTTGACTTCTTTGAATTCACCACCTTTATTGTTTGAATTTTGTTATCTTCACTTTTTGATTCTTCAGAATTTTGATCTTTGATCTTCATACTTTGATTGCTCCAAAATTTTTACAACTATTTTTGGTAATTTCTCTTTTTTTTTATAACTTACTTTTTTCTCGCTCAATACCTACATGCTTAAGCAAGGGAGCTTAACTTCAACCTTTATTGGTTAGAGGTATTAGTCTAAGTGCAATGACTACATAAGCTCTCCTGGATAGATTTCAAGTTTAGGCTGCAAAACATATTATGCCATAAAAACTACCAGATTACCTTTCATATCTCATGGCTTTTCATTAGGAATGGGAAGCCGTAAATATACTATAACATATGTTGGCTCAATTAAACAATTGAGCTCGCATTGGATCATCCCACATAACACTAGCAACTTAAGTTTAAACTATTACTAGATTTAATTTTTAGATTATTATTTCAAATCTATTTCTAAATTTTCTAAATTTTAAATTTTAAATTTTAAAATTTCCTAGCAATTTACTTTTTCGACCCTCTACCCCACACTTTTTACATACAATGCCCTCATTGTATGCATAACATAATTTAAAAACAGGGAAAGGGAGAAAAAGGAACACACTCCCATGGGTAGTAGTGGCGAGATCGTTTCTGAATGCATGTGGATAACTTGAACATCTTGATTATGTGACTGGAACTTGAATCTTCTAAGATATGTGAATGTGCGGGAAAAATGTGAATCAGAAACTTCAATCTTCAACAAATGTGGTGTATAAAGTCTTCAAAGTATAGTATTTCAATGTGGGAAAGCATACGCCACATTTTAAATTTGGAAGAGAAAATTAAAAAGCCAATTGTGTTGACCACGACGTGGTATTGTAATCCACACCGTGTTGTCGAAGTAAATCGTTTTCAAAATCGAGATGGCCTCCAAAGTCACGACGTGGAATGAAGGGCTACGTCGTGGAAACTGGTCTTCACAGAATGCAATCGCGCATTAAGTCTTCTATGCAAGTGAAATGCAACTGAATGTATAAATGTTTTGAGACCCTTCTAAGACTCTATTATTTTCTTGACTCTTCCCTCATCTCTAGTTTCTCATGAAATTAACCTCACACTTATTAGAAATTATGGGCTTCGACTCTTATGACACGACTTTTCTCGAACGCTCCTATCTCTATTCTCTCAATATTCCGCTCACGATAGCTTACCAAATCTGCAACATAGTAAACGGATTGTGGAAAGAAGAAAAACATCCATCCCATAGTTGGTTACAAGTTCAAAATAAACCAAATAAAAACTTAAAAACTAAAACAAAATAAAAACTTAATAAAGGATAGAATTAATAATCATCTATGTCCTCTTGCGCTCTACTCGTTCCGTCTCCGTCTCCTTTTCGTGTCCACAACTCCTCCCAAGTTCGAATGTATGGGTAATGAGGTGGAATTGTTGGAGGTCGCTCCACATTAAGATGTGTAAATAAGACATCAATAGCTTGATTGTGGTAATTGACACCCCCACATAGGTTGTCCAAATAAGTACCGACCCAACTTTGAATTGGTTCGGTTGGTACCCCACCCTCAAATGGTTGAGGTGGTTGTTGTGGTTGGCCCCATTCCCCGCGGTCTCTAACATTTCACCTCCCCCTTTCTCTTGGTTGGTCTTCTTGTCGACCAATGGGTTGCTCAACATATTCCGGGGGTATTACAAATCCACCACCCGTGTTCACCACCACTCGCATAACACTCAAGAATGGAATCGACAATTTCGAATCCTTAAAACGTGTAAGGTTCGTAATAAAATTAAGACTTAAAATACCATAAGATCGTGCTAGCCGGGTGACCAAATGTCCACCTGTAATGGGACTACCGGGCCAAGAACTTGCCGCCTTCTTCCCCAAAAATCTTGCAAGCATGTATGGTAGGTCACAGAAAACTCCGGGTGTAATGATGCTCCAAAGATAAAACAAATTTTGTGTAGGCACCTTATCCCCATATTGTTTATGGTTAATGGAAAAAGTAATAAGACGATGTAGAAACCACTAAATAGGAGACCGAATTTGACCTTCACAAGCATCACGTGAATTGTACTCGTGATTTGAAATGCTTCTCCATAATTGTACGTCTAGCAATCCCGAGGTAAAGTCCTGAACACAACCTTGTAAGAATAAAATAAAATGGGGTGATTGAGTTTCTTCTTCAGTATATAGCCCCATTCTCCATGCAAACTCACGAAGGCTACATTAGCGATAAACACCCCCTAATCGGACAGCAAGAACTCGGTTGTATATTGGGTCGGTAGTCATTTCTTCAAAATTTACCGTGGCAAAGAATTTAACTGACAATTCCTGATAAATGGGTTCTTGAATAGAAAACAAATTCCTCCACCCATTGCATGGAAATGTAAAACCCTCTCCAATAAATAATTTTGTCCAATGTCTCTCCACTTCCGCAACCATACCAACCCCACGCAGCCATGCCCAATCCACCAATAGAGCAATTGCAAACTCTCGATTGTACAACCACCCTAATCTATTCATATAGTTGTTGAGCATTGCTTGTGAAATGTTTTGTGGAAATCGGTAAAGCGGATGGATACTCGATACATCTATGTATTTCTTCTCCTTCAGAATAGCACGTCGAGGCCCCATATTTCCTAAAAAAAATGAACAACAAGAAAAACAACAGACCACCAAGGAATTAAACCATTAAGCAAAACAGGAAACTGTGTGCCCAATGTTCACGTCATGGTCTTCAAGTCCACGTCGTGAATCCAGTTCGTGTCGTGAAGTTCGATTGGTCATTCTACGTGCAAAACGAACTGAAATTAACACTTAGGGTTTGTAGAATCTGCTATTCTAAGGCCTTCTAACACACATGCAACCGAGATTGACTAACTAATTGACTCAATTTCGACATTGTAACTCAAAGAAAAAACCCTAATCAAAATGTCTAAATCTAGAAGATATTAGTACAACTAAAGTAAAGAGATCTTACCAAAGCAGGAGATTAAGCACGATTCAAGAAAAAAGGTTGAGAAATCCGACAAAAAATCAAAATGTGGGGCTGATGACCGTTTGTGCGTGAGTGGTGTTTGAAAGGGATAGTAAAAAAATGAAGTCATATGAGTTAAAATCCCCCCCCCCCTGAACTTTTAGTCCACGTCGTGAATTTATGTTTCACGGCGTGATCATGAAATAATATGTGACCACGACGTGATGCATAAGACCACGACGTGATGTCGAGGATGTTATTTCTTTACTTAAAAATTCATTTTTTTCTAAATTTTTTACTATTCAATCAATTCTAAATCCCACACTTGATTTTTGCAGTAATCTAAAAAAATAAAGATGAATTTGATGATTTTTTATCATAAAACTAAACTAGAAATGCAAAAATTTAGAATATTCAAAAAATAAAAAGAAAAATACAAACCGAGCTCGGGTTGCCTCCCAAGAAGCGCTTCTTTTTGTTGGAGTCATGAGCTGGACTCCTTGCCGCCTCACGTTGAATTGTTCGGAGTATCAGTCACCAATCGCACCTTCTGTTCTTTCCATCTTCTTTTGTATGCTTGAACCCTCCTAAGATATGCCTTCTTCGAATTTTCCTTTTTTAATTTGGAGTCACCTTCTTCCAGCTTTCGTTTCATGCCCTTATTGACAATAAGTGTTAGCCCTTTTCTTTCTTCACTTTGGAGCTCCTTAGCCTCAAAATCCTCCTTATCCATAGTTAGTTATTTCAATTTTGAGGTAACTTCAACTTCTTCATCACTTGACATCAAATCTTCTTCACTCTCCTCACTCACTAAAGACTTTGGAGTTTTGTAATAAAAAACTTCTAGAGTCATCGGAATCGATGCTCTAGGCTTTGTACGCTTGACTTCTTTAATGGCTTTAATTTCTTCTTCCATTAATTTCTCCAATTCCTCGAGTTCGTTTTCATCATCCATATTGAACACTTCATTTGGAGCATAATCCTCCTTGAATCAATCTTCCACTCCAAAGTTCATCTCTTCATCTCATACCCGCAATGTAAGTTTCGACTCGCGTATATCCACCAAGGCTCGAGAGGTATTGAGAAAAGGACGCCCAAGGATAATTGGGACGTTCTTATCTTCTTTCATATCTAACACGACAAAATCAATTGGAAAAACAAAATTTCCAATTTTTACCAAGATGTCCTTTACTATTCCTCGAGGATGAGTTACTAAACAAATAGCCATGTGAATAGTCATTCTAGTAGCCTTCAAATCTGGAAGAGCGAGCTTTTGATAGAACGAGTAAGGCATTAAATATATGCTTGCTCCAGAATCGGCTAAAGCGTAGGTCATCATATTATTCCCAAATTCACATGGAAGTGTAAGGCGTCCAGGATCTTCCATCTTCTTTGGTATTTCTCCCATTATTACCATCGAGCTTTGCTCACTTAGGACCACATTGGAAGTCTTCTCTAGTTGTTGGCGAGTGTCGAGTAGGTCTTGCAAAAACTTTGGATATTCTGGAACTTGTGCTAAGGACTCAATAAAAGGAGTATTAATAGGAATACCCCTTTCTTGCTTCATAAACTTCATATGTTCTTGTTCCAGAGGATGAACTCTTGCTCGAGAAGGAAACGGTAGCGGAGGGCGAAAAGCTTGAACGCAAGATTGATTTTTCTTTTCAGGTTCTGTCTATGTTGTGGAGATTGAATCTCCACGTCGTGATGTCGAGGATTGTGCAGAAAATTTGTCTTCAACTTTTGACTTCTTTTGTTATGGTTAGGGTTGTATTGGCTCTTCCTCTAGGGCTTCTAGGAACTCACAAATAGTGTCCTCTTCAGTGTCGATGACCATAACATGCGGCTGTGACTTTTTGTCGCTAATTTGTGGATATAATCTTTCATTAACCAGTGTAGTTAATTGACCAAGTTGAGCTTCAATGTTCCAGATCGATGCTTGATGATTTCTCAATAAAGCTTGTTGATCTCTCATTAAAACTTGTTGGTCTCTTATTGGCGCATCAATCTCATCATATCGTTTTTCCGAAGCCTCCATGAAGCTAGCTAGCATGGACTCTAAATCAACTTTGTTTTTAGGTTGTGGTCGCTCCTTTTGGTAGAAACCTTGGTACAGTTTGCCTAAATTTCTCTTCTTTTTGCTTTTTGTATTCATCGTATGGCAACCATTCTTTCTTTGGCTTCCTCTAATCTTCATCGTATTTTTCTCCACTCGAGTAGCATACTTGAGCTTTCTTGTTCCCGTTATAATCCAAATGGCAATCTTTTGTTAAATGTGGACCATTGCATCTTTCACAACCCACGCGAATAGCATGTATGGATTGATCCATCTTTTTCATTCTTCGGTCCATATTATTAAGCATAGCCAAAACAGTTGCCATGTCCTTAGAAGTGCAACTCCCAATTCCTTTTCCCCATCATTTCCAGGATTATGGTACTCACGTGAACGCTTAGAAAACTCTTCTATTAGCTCCTTGATTTCAGCGGGATTTTTCTTTGTAAAAGGTCCTTGAGAATCAAGGAGTTGCCTTGTCATCACATTTACCCCATCATAGAAGATTGATACTTCTTGTTGTACATTAAGATCATTTTGGGGGCAATTTCGAAGTAATCCCTTGTAACGCTCCCAATCTTCATAAAGTGATTCACCCAGTTATTGCTCAAAGTTAGCTATCGCCTTCTTAAGTTTAGACACATTTGATAGTGGGCAAAACTACTCTAAGAATTGTTCACGCATTTTTCCCCATGTAGTAATGGCACCTAGTGGAAGTGCCTTCAACCAATCCTTAGCAGTTCCTTAAAAAGTGACTGGAAGTATTCTTAATAACACCATCTCGCATGGAACATTTGGAATGTTGAAGTAGTCGGAAATGTCATTAACTTCATCAAGGTGCTTGTAATCATCCTCATGATCTTTCCCGAAAAATGGAACGTCCTTTAGCGTGGAAAGAATATGTCCTTTGAGCTTAAATGTTCCGGTGGCGGGAATCGTGGGTTGCACTAAGCCTGGACTGGTGTCCTCTCGAATTCTCTTATTGTATGTTTCCATTGAAATGTCGGCAATGTCCGCCATTTTGCATTTTGGATCATCTTCGGGTTCGCTCTCTTCTTTTTCTAATTCGGGTTCAGACTCGTATTCAGATTCTTGAATATTTGGATTCTGCTCAAAGCTTTCAACCTTGCTTTCGTCCTTCGAGATATTGCTTGATTCTCCTACGTTCTTCCCTTTCTTCTTACCAAAAACCGATTTAAGATCGTTTAACAATGATTTCTTGTATGTCTTTTTACGAAGGGCTGACTCTGGATCTTCACGTGGTTGCATCAAATGTGTCTTGGATCCACGGGTCATGTACCACTGCAACAAAAACAAAAATAAAAACATAAAAATGAACAAAAAGTAATTAAAAACTTGTACTGAATGTTCACCATGACGCGGTAATGTTACCACCTCGTGTTGAAGCAGAAAAATTAAACAGAAATGAAAGAAAACAAAAAACAACTGAAATCACGTCGTGAGCTTAAGGCTCACGTTGTGACTTCAGTAATTCAGAAAAAAACAAAACTAATGCTAAAAATTAACTTTTTGTAGGTTTAACCCCACAAAAATGATCGATTAACCTAAAGCAATTAAATTTAAAACTAAATAGCCATTTCCCGGCAACGACGCCAAAAACTTGATGTTGTGCAGCCTATACCTTATCTAGCTTTAAATTTATAACCTCACTACTTATATATTATTTCACCTCTAGGCAGTGTACCTAGTCAGTGTATAGCATAGTAAAGTAAGTTGGGGTCGAACACAGGCAACGAATTCAATTAACTAATTTAACTACTAAAAATTAACCTACAAACAAGAAAAAGTTTAATTGGTTTTTATCTGATTTTGCAAGTTCAGACAAACTTAATCACTTAACTAACGATTCAATCAATTACTAAAAAAATTTCCATTTAGTTCGAATCAACTTCTCCTCTATGGTTAACTATTGATTATGGATTATTAATGTTGGTTAACAAATATTACGTTATTAGCAATTCAAGTCCAAATTTACTAATGTTTTCACTAATTCATATAAAACTATGTATGGTCATACAGTAGCAAACACATAATCAATTATAAGATGTGGATAAGCTATGTAAGATTAATCAAAATAAACACAATTGTGGTCACAATTTATGCTCTCCAGCACAACTAAATTAGCTACTTTTATCACTTATCTAAGATTGGGTCGATCCTAGCTCTAGCAATTTAATGGTCACTAAACTCCTAGGTAAAAAGTTCATGTAATTCAATTTTCACTAAGCTACAAAGAACCTGAATTCAAGCAATAACAGTATCAAATATCAACATGCTAGGTAGAGATAATCAAACAAAAGCTAATAACCAACAATTAAAATCCATAAATCAGTTAACTAAACCATAAAGTTAAAGCTTCATCTAGCTAAACGGAAGCTACTAGATTCAGCTGCTCATGGCTGATAACACAAACATGAATCCAATAAGAAAAGACATAATCATAATGTACCAAACTAGGATGATGAATATAATCTTCAATCTCTAAATCTTCAATTAAATCTCCTTCAATGGATGTTTTCTCTCCGTTTTTTGAACAATATTTTCTCCAGAATTCTCTCTGAAAATCTTCCAAGCCTCCTAAAATCGTGAAAAGTGAATGAATATATATAGTTTTGGGAATATTCGTACTTCACGAGGTGAACAGGGATTTCACGTCGTGTACTTGGGATAAATCATTATCGGTCAAGGACTCTTACTTCCTGTGCACTTATCTTCTAGAACACTCACTCCACATCGTGTATGTCATGGCCACGTCGTGATTTGGGCTTTTCGCAGGGATTTCCTTCTTTAAATTCTTCAATCCTCCAAAGTTCCTCTTCTTGTTAATTTTGGTCCTTATTCTTCAAGATTATTCCTTTTGGCTGCAAAATATAATTTAATCTCATAAGCATCATATATCTTTGAAAATACCCAAAATATTAATAAAAATGCATTAAAATATTGCCTAAAAATGAGTATAAATATGGCAATATCAACAGGTAATCATACAGATCTACCAATCTAACATATCACCAGTGAATATATGTAATCATACATATCTACCAGTCTAACATAACACTA
This sequence comes from Lactuca virosa, assembly GCF_052849685.1. Taxonomy (NCBI): domain Eukaryota; kingdom Viridiplantae; phylum Streptophyta; class Magnoliopsida; order Asterales; family Asteraceae; genus Lactuca; species Lactuca virosa. The sequence continues at coordinate 159,632,445 of NC_136429.1, forward strand.
GCATAGCATCATCCTATATACCAGGATACATAACCTAGTGGCTCGACATTGGTGCTTTCGACCCACGAGTACAGTGAGGAAGACTCACCTCACAATCTGAAAGATAGTTGAACTGATCATTACTCCAACCACTGGCTCTACAGGTCACTTGTACAACACACAAGGACCAAGCCTCAATCTACTATTCAAAATACCCCAAATGAACTGAAGTCAAACTTAGTCAAAGTCAACAGTCAAAGGTCAACCTTTAGCTGGCCGCCACGTCGTGGTGGTGAAACGACAAAATAGACGGCTCTTTCCCAGTTGCCAAGCTATGGCGACCTAAGGCCATGTCGTGCGCACTGGCTTCCTAACAGCTTAATGGGTTAAGTCGTTTTCTTCGATTTTAAGGGCTCCAAAGCTCAGATTTGGTCAATTCTATCGTCTAAATGGATAAAGTTTCCAACTTTATCCCTTAAGACTCTCCAAGAGATAAATATCTCAACTCCTAGGTCCAAAAGGTCAAAAACACAGCATGGCTTAATCATTAAACACTTAATCTTGAAGGTCTCTTGTCCAACACTTCTAGAAGGGTTCTTAGCACCATTACAAACCTAAAAAATCGTGCTTTTCAGACATGCATGTCGAATGCATGTCTTGAACTCCTATTAGGTAAAACAAGGGTTAATGACCAAAATTCCACGCATGACACCAAAACTCATTCCTACTTCAGATCCAAAGCACCAATTACTCCAAATGGCTTGGAGATTCATAACGTTGCAACCTTTATGAGATCTCACCATTCAAACTCATCAAGACATGAAGAAAAAGGACAAAATCTAAAAGATCTAGCAACTTAGCAAGGAAAAGGTTGGGTATTGGACACTCACTAAGGTCCAGAAGATATGCTAGAAGATGTAGATGACGCTTGCAAGGTAAACCACCGCACCAAAGGCTTCATTCTCATTAAAAAATCACCAAAAACACCAAAATGAGTTCACAATTGCGAGATCTTGACTTTTTCCGACAAAAGTTAATTGTTTGGAGGTTAAATGGGCAAAAGGAACAAGGAAAAAAAGGAAAAAAAACCTCCAGCGTCAATTTCCGCCCCTGCCCCCTCCTTTTTTCTCTCGCTGCCACATGTCAAGCCCTTATTTAATGGGGTTTTTTTCACCCACTTTGTTTTTTTGCCATAACTTTTTTTTCTTTGAAAAGAAAAATCTAAAAAAACCAAAGTTCTTAAAATTTAATTATCTATAAAATGAGCACAATCATGCAAATTTGAATATATATATATATATATATATATATATATATATATATATATATATATATATAACCCAGAAACATAAATAATCCAAAAATCATAAAAATTTATGGGATACTTCTACTCAATACACTAGTGACTTTGTAAAAAGAATTTTTCAAAAATAAGTTATTGAAGTATTTATTTTTAATTTTAAGAAATATTAATTAAAAAATATATATTAAACATAATAAATATGATCCAAAATGTGATGATTCAAAATATTTATGATTCAAAAAAAAAACTTTTGATTCAACTTGTTTATGATCCTTAATTTGTTATGATCTAAAAATATTTAGACTCAAATATTTTATAATCCTTAATTATATCTTTTATGATTCAAAATTAAATGATTCAAAATATATAATGATCCATAATTTTTTTTGAACAAAATCTATATTTAGTTGAATATATTATTGATCCAAAATCATATGATTCAAAAATGATTTGATTCAAAATACTACGATTCAAAATAATTTGATTCAAAATTTTATGATCCAAAAACAATATGACTAAAAAAAAGTATGAAACAAAAATATTATGATCCTTAATATATATATATATATATATATATATATATATATATATATATATATATATATATATATATATATATATATATATATATATATATATATATATATGGTCCGGTTCCGGTGAGGATTCTCTTTTCGGTGAGGACTCGTGATGACACCTTAAAAAAATTGAAAAAATCTAAAAAAAATACAAATCATAAAATCGAGCATAGTACTATATCCGGCAGAAAAAAATTGGAAAAAAAAAATTTGCATCATAAAAATTGAATCATGGATCATAAAAATGATCCATGCTTCAATTTTAATGATCCAAAAAAAAAATTTCCAATTTTTTTCTCTCCGATGTAGTACTATGCTTGATTTTATGATTTGTACTTTTTTAAGATTTTTTTCAATTTTTTTAAGGTGTCCTCACGAGTCCTCACATTAAAAAGAGTCCTCACCCGATCTTATATATATATATATATATATATATATATATATATATATATATATATATATATATATATATATATATATATAAGAATGATCATTTGAGAACTCATACTTTCTCGAGAACCCGAGAACTAAACAAGGGTCGTTAGATTAAAATAATAATGGGTTAAGATGCATTGTGGTAGTTTTGTAAATAATTGGGAAAAAGAAGACACAGGGGCATCTAATTAAAATGAATCATGGGAATTTCAGGTTAACACAGGTCAGACTGTTTATCACATCAACCCTACCCTCATTCTCTTTCCCTTCGTCCCACATCTCTCTCCCATTCGCCGCGCCTCAGGTAACACTCCCTAATCTCCAGATTACCGGATTTGTAACAAATGCTCCGACCACCGATAGTTTATCTGTTGCGGCCAGTTTCCTCGACAATTACACCTACAATCGTTTATGATGGTAATGAAATCGATTTCTACAATCGTCGGATCTTCATCATGTTCCTTTGGCCTCCATATTTCATCCAAGCAATCAGTACAATTGTTTCTCGATGTTAATGAAATCGATTTGTACAATCGTTTCGCATTCGGTTTCTGCCATCGATTTTTGGCCGTCAATGTGTTTTATCTTTTATTTAGGTAATCTATTGTTTTTAACGTATCTAAGTTCTAGAATCGTTGTCTAGAATCTACAATTCGACCTCGGAATCCATGGCTTCGTCTACCATTGACGATTATGAAGCTATTGCTTCTGGTTCCTGGTGAATTAGGTAATCCATTGTCGCATCTAAGTTAATTCCAATGATTCGAGGAGAGATATTTTGTTCTTGTCTTATGCTCATAACCTTGGGAGTCGTGATCTTGTTTGGATTTTAAAAGCATAGATCGTTTCAATCTTATGCACCTTAATTGTAATTTTCTCAATATATTAGCCTATAACACTGAATACATATTGTAATGAACTGAAATGCCTTGTTTAATCAAATTTGATATGTAATTCAATCGGAGTTACTGAATCCTTGATATTGGTGACATAATATTGTGTTTGTATGTATGTTTATCAAGTTAAGCTTCGTGATGTTGACAGTGGAAAAAAGTTAGTGAAGTATCTTTTTCTTTCTTGTATGTATGAAATTCAACGGAGTTATTGATATTTTAAATTTCTTGTATAATTTAACACAATCAAAAAAAATTTGTAGTGTTCTAACTTTTCATATATGTTAATTGTTATACATAAATATTTGTTGAAGTCAAGTCTTTCACATACCTATACACAGATGAAGAAATTAACATCACTGTGTTAATGGAGTAAGTTTTTCTTTTTCCTTTTTTTGAAACTTAAATCAGTTTACCATGTTTCTCAATTCTCATATAGTTTTTTATCAGCCTAAAACTTTTGTCCAATTAGATGTACCCAAACACTTATTTGGTGACTCTCTTCCATATTTAAAAGGTCATGATTCATAAACCAATTATTGTTTATGGATTTTGGTTTAATTTTCAATTTTTGTCTAGAAGAAGATAAAGCGTCAATCAAATATATTATTCTCCCTAGTTACTAATCAGATGTGATCCATACGATTGTAAATATCATGATATAAATAAATGTTTAATTGTTTACTCTGATTATCAGAAAATAAGTAAATGCCTAAACTTTTGGGGTACTTCAATTAGTGCGATACTCGTAACCTTTTGTTATTTAATCTTTAATTGTTTATTATTTAAAAAAACCTTAAATATGAACTAACATACTTGTTTTTAACTATTGGAATTCAAATATGTTTTATGACTTGAAAGGATATTGGATATTTTAAGTTTTTAAGATTTATAGGATCTCACATGATATAATCACATGTGAATCTCATTCATAAGGAAAAAATATGTATCATACTTTCATTTGTAAGGAAAAAAATTGCATGCTACTTTATATTTAAATGAACAAAAACATGTAAATCACACGTAAATAACAAGTGGATCACATATGAATTACATGTGATTCACATCTAAGCACATGTAATTTACATATGAAGCACATGTAAATCACAAGTGAATCACATTTAATTCACATGTAATTCACAAATGAATCACATATGAATTACATGTGATTCGCATGTAAATCACAAGTGAATCACATACTAATTACATGTGATTCACATGTAAATCACATGTGATTCACATGTAATTCACATATGAATCACAAGTAAATCACAAGTGAATCATATATGAATTACATATGATTCAAATGTAAATCACAAGTGAATCACATATAAATTACGTCTATGCATTTTGTGTGTGTTCTTCGTTAATTATTTTTTAAAATTTCTTATGAATTTCACATTTGAATCTTATAAGATACAATCATATGTGAATATCATATTATATAATCACATGTAAATCTTACATGATATATACATATATATTTTTGTGAGTGTTCTTGCATTAATCAATTCTTCTTAATTTTTTTATAGATTTACAAGAATTTGTGGAAAATATTGAAGAGGTGAAAAATGATAAACTAAAGAAAATATTGAAATCTTGACACAAAGACATGAAAACATTTTGAAATTTCGTATCATTTTTTGTTTTTTATACTTTATTTTTTATTGAGTAAAATACTTGTACTATTGTGTTTATAGATTAGTAAATAAAAATGAGTTTTTTTCAAAAATTTACTTACGAATATTATAGTATAAGAAATAAGCTATATACACTTGAAAAAATATATATATATGCACCTAAAACGTTGACTTTTTTAGTTAAAAAATTACAGATTTTTTTTTAAATATTTTAGTTTTTTTTTTAATTTACTGATTTTTAAATATTTATTGTTTTTTAAAAAATTACAATTTAAAAAAATATCAATTTTTAAAAAAAAATTATGTTTTTTAAGAAAAATAAAAAATGTGCATTTTTTTAAAAAATCAAAAATTATTATTTTTATAAAAGAAATCCAAAATTGATTTATAATGTTAATTTTTAGACCTTTGTATTAATATTTTCAATAACATAAAAAATTAAACATTAAATGAGATCTGTTTTATTTCAGTATTTTTTTGATGTTTTTCTTAAGATTTGATTAATTAGATTAATAGATTATCCACCAAACACAAACACTAGAAACCTCCAAAATAGTTATGACCAAATAAATTGTGTTAGGCCATGCAGCAACCACTGAAATGATTAAGGAAAAGAAACAGAGGAAAAGGTGGTACCCATAAACAACCGCGTAACATCCATACTCATTTATTTCTTCTCTCTCACACGTGCACATCTAGATAAAACCCCTATTCATAATAAGTTTGTCTTTTATTTTCTTTTGTATATTATTTTTACTATACATAAAAAATAAAATACCAAGATTTTCTTATTATTTTTGAAAATCAAATATCAGGAAAACATGTTCGGCTAACCTGGCAAAGTGACAATACTGTCGAAGTTTCAGACATTTTAAATTCATATATTATTTTTGGGTATCGTATATAAATTACTGATAATATATATAATAAATAGACAGCAAATATTTTATTTTTCAAACGTGTTTCCGGATTTTTGAAGAAATGTGGAAGACAAAATTGCTTTTGGTGCGTGCAACCAACCGTGTCACTCACGTATATATCTTTTATTGTCTTTATGGTCCAAAATTTCCACCCATTTGATCACTTTTTAACCTTTTGTGTTTTAATCATAAGTATTTTTTTTCTTTTAAAGACAGAAAATAGCTCATGTTCAAAAACTAACATATTTTATGAGACACGTTAAATGTAAAGCAATGCATTTTCAAACTAATTTTAACTTATATAATGTTTTTTTTTTGGGAATCGGTATTTAAGAGCATATGTTATATATGTTATGAATTTATAATCAAATAAGATATTTGTTTATCTGAATTAGAATTGATTTCAAGTAATATGATCCTTTATTTTAGGGCAAATAGCAAAAAAGTCACTATATTACCATAAAATTTTAATTTTGATACCGAGTTATTTTTTTTCTCAATTATGTCATTATATTTACATTTTGTTGTAATATCAACCAAATCATCGGTTCTCTATGTTCTTCCGGTAACCATTTTCCCGAATTGCAATAAAGTCATTAAGTTTACGAAAATTTTGATTTTGACACCGAAGTTTCAAATTGCAAGAAAGTCACTATATTACCACAAATTCTGATTTTGACACCGAGTTTCTTTTTATTTTAATTATGTCATTACATTTACAAATTTGTTGCAATGTTAACAAATTGAACGATTTAGGAGATGTTATTGTGGCTTTAACGCTCAATTTGTACAACAAAGAAATGAATGTCGCTCTAATGGTTCAAACTCACTTACAAGTCAACGAAAATGACATAGTCACCCTTTCAGGATATGTTATTGTAATTTAGAAGCTCGATTTGTACAACAAATAAATGAAGTTCCCTACAATGTCGATTTTGTGGTTCAAGCTCACTAAGCATCTCTTGGATCGACCTTTTAGGGATCTTTATTTACTTGTTGTACAAATCGAGCTTCCAAACCACAATAACATCTCCTAAAAGGGGGAGTATACACTTTTCACCGACTTTTAAGTGAGTTTAAACCACAAGATTGACTTTCAGATACCATTTGAAGAAATACTCTTACGAGTATTAAACATTAAACATTATAATAAAAAGTGTCACCTAAAAGGGTGAGTGCGCCATTTTCACAAACTTTTAAGTGGGTTTGAACCACTAGATCGACCTAAAAAGATATGTACAATTGGGTTCGATGCAAACGTCAGACACTATTTGTTAGAATGTTTAATGTTCAATTCTTTTTGTCTTCATTTATTTGTTGTACAAATTGAGCTTCTAAACCACAATAACATTTTCTAAATCGGTTAATTGGTTGATATTGCAACAAAATTGTAAATGTAATGACATAATTGAGAAAAAAGAAAATCGGTGTCAAAATTGAAATTTTGTGGTAATATAGTGACTTTCTTGCAATTTGAAACTCGATTTCAAAATTGAAATTTTGGTAAACTTAGTGACTTTATTGCAATTCGTGAAAAGTGGTTACCAGGAGAACCGGTCATTTTGGTTGATATTGCAACAAAATTTTAAATATAGTGACATAATTGAGAAAAAAAATAACTCGGTGTCAAAATCGAAAATTTATGGTAATATAGTGACTTTTTTTTGCTATTTGCTCTTTATTTTATCATAAACTTATGAGATATTTTCCAAAATTTTGATTTTGAAAACATTTTTGTTAATAATGTTAACTAAAAAAGATTCTATCGCTTTGTGGCGGTTGGAATAAAAAGTAATTAAGATGCATGTTATATAAAATCTATACATGTTACCACATATTAGCAATGTACTTTGAAAAAGCAGCCCAAATAAGTAGAACTTCCAAAGTACAATCTTGTAATAGCAATAAGAAGAAGTGAAAATATGATCCTATAATCAGCAAAACATCACACGTCATTCATATTAGAAATCATACTTATCGTATTTTAGACAAAAACAACTTAAAATATGGGGGTTGGAATGGGTTTTAGTAACTATTTACCTTAGCTGTCATCCGCATCTATTTTTCAAAACAAAAACACAAATGGATGTATTTTTTAATTGAGGGAACAAAAGCGAAATATTATAAATAAGCACTAAATCTCAATAATATGTGGTTACATCTCTCACTCCTTTCTCCGTTTAGCATTGCCCCTTCTCTACTGCCTCCTTCACCGCTACAAATGGTCACTTCATCCCCTGCTTTTCTCTGCCACTTACGGTCATCAACAACACCACCTACTGAACCCCGAATCACATGTTTTACTATCGATTTACGGTTGGAGTTGACTGGTCCACTGCTACCTTCTGTGGTTTTTAAAATCAACCCAAAAATAAACAAAAGAGTTATAGACTATTACTTTACCAAGTGGAATAGTTGTATTAGCAACATTTTAGTTTTCATTTAAAACCTCTTGGTAGTTGTATATCTTCAATTCCATAAGAAATCAATTAATCACATACCCAAATATATGTTTAAATCTTAAACATTAAAAAGATAAAGCAGAAAAAAATCTCACCTCAAATTCATCAACTACAATGTCTCCAGATCCATCTTGTTGTGGAATAAATCTATATTGTGAAGCAAATTCTTCTTGATTTTGTTTTCCAGAAGTCAACTGTAGAAAATCCTAAGCACAATAATAGGACTATGGTAACCCGAGTCATGTTTTGATGGGTTGTTTCCGTATCACCTTCTTCATAAACTGTAACAACAGTATATTTATTAATATGAAATGGAATGGAATATATTATACCTCATAATCATATGAACATCATCTTCACTGTGTGATCTTAAAATGGAAGAATCAATACAACAAGGAAAATTTTACATTGGCAAGTCACCATTAAGCTTAAATCTATATTGTTGTTTACACCATTAAAAAACCAACCAATAGTTATTCAACTTGTTTCAAGAAACAAACTTGATTGGAACCAGAATCTCATTCACAAATATAAAATCTTAAATGTTATATCTTACTAATTTTATACAATAAGAATGCTCTGAAACTAATCCTTCAATACAAGTTTAGGTTTTCTGCATAAGTAGAAAAAACAAATCTGAGAACAGAACAATCCAGGTACATCACAATGGGAATAATAGAGTCCTCGTATCATATGCAGAAATCAAAAATGAGAAATGAACTAGTAATCTAGAAAGTGTGTAGAACAACAGAGTAGTTAGTTGTACAATAAGTGATATAATTTGTACCTTTGGAACCAACCTTGGTAATCAATCCATGAAACTGTGAAGTCATTTTGTAGCTTGACACATTCGTTTACTTTAATTGAAAAAAACTTATATTAGAAAGTTTAATTATATATATACGAGTCGGCCTTGTTCTTGATGAAATGACCTCCATTAACTGTAAGATTGAAGGAAACCACTCAATGCTTCAGAATACCGAACCCTAGATCGTAGTATGTACATCTGAAGAGCAACGGGATGTGGTGGTGTCCAAACTTACCTTTGGTATCGCTTTAAGAACAAACTGAAATATCAAGCTTTGTAAGCTTCAAATCAGAAGTACACAACTTCACAAACCTATCTTCATCGATATAGGTCGATGCACCGAAAATGCTCAAAAGAAAAACGAGGAAGACCAAGGATTGGTGGGACTGATGGTACTCAGTGGTGGGTCAACTCCTTATGCATGTCTGAATGCCAATCGTTGGAGTGGATTAGCAGATTGTTTTTAGGGCTCGTTTATTAGAACAGAGAAACAAAGTGGTGTTTCATTTTTTAAAAAGTGATAATAATGAAAACAGTGGAGAATTTGGGCGGCCAGTGGAAGAGGAAGAATGAAAGAGGAACGATAGAGAAGCGGTGGGCCGACAGTGGTGCGATTTCCAATAGGCCAAAAGAAGAAGGTGAACACCGATAATTTTAGGCAACAGTCGAACGATTGAAGGATTTGTGGGTTCTTTTGGATCAGCGATGAATAAAGGAAAGATAATATAGTGGCTGACAGTGAGCGATGGTGGTGGAGGCTGACTGTGATGTAGATGAAAGTGTTGATTGATGATGTTATCTTCAAGTCCCACCATCCGACATCGAACGAAATTAGTGGAGGATACATCAAATTGAGATAGCGAGGTGGTTGAAGAGGTGTAGGGTATGTGGAGGTTAATGTTGGTGCCTTGAAGACAATCGACACAGAGGGGGGGGGTGGTCCGATCATGGGTTGGTCTAAATCAGGAAGAGTGAAAGGAGATGAAACAGAAGAAATGAAATTGAAGAAAATGGAACAAAAGTTATGTTAGCTTAAACAGTCGGTAGACCGTGGTCTGTAAGCTTTTGATTGGAGATGAATTGCGGTGAGAGACATGTACCATTGATCAGTATTATTCAAAAAGGGGTCCAAAAGCAAATGGAAAAAAACTTAAGTTTTAAAACCGAGAAACATAAAAGTTCAGGGGATAAAACAAAAAAAAATGGGCCCAAAACACTGTTCTTAAGGGGGCTTCTATATATATATATATATATATATATATATATATATATATATATATATATATATATATATATATATATATATATATATATATATTTTGTAATTTTAAACAAAAAAATCATGCAATTTGTTTTATTATATTAGGAATATTTGATTAATTAACATTGTCTATTAAGAATTTGATTAAATGAAACTTCTTTGTAATAATTCAAATATTTGAACATTCAAATTTAAAATTAATGGCCTATTAACGATTTAAACTACATTATTCTACATATTTATAAAACAAACCGAATATGTGCATAATTTGATATTTTTTAAGTAAAAAACTAACATATAGGTTTATGTTAAAATTAAATTATAATATCATTTTTTTTATATCTATTAAAACCAGTATTTTTCTATGTTTTTTTTAGAATAATATTTTCCAATTATTAAACCTAAGTGCACGCATAGCGATAATAATTTTTAGAAAAATTGTAATAAAATCAAATCGTTTGAGCATTTCACATAAACCCGTCCAAGACTCACGTGGAATGTCACTCGTAAAACACTAACAATATTTTGAATGTGTCATGGTCTGAACAATGGACCTCATCAGTGAAATTGTATGCCTCAACCACTAGACTTCTATCATTTTGGGTCAAAATTATGGAGATGATAAGGCTCGATCCCAAGACCTCAAAGTTCCCAATAAAGCTCTAATAATCTTATATTAACAATCTTACATGTCTTATATAGTGTAATCTATAAAGTTTGCGTGGAAATTACAAGTTATTTGGTAGTTTAAATATGTTCTTAATAAACATCAAAATATCATATTTGTCCCACTTAATATCTAAATTTCATATATTTTCCCTTCATAAACTTTTAAAATATTATATTTACACAAATCATTTTCATAAATATCTATAATCATTTTAAATACGTACTTTTTTATCAAATGAATGTTATATCCTATTATAAAGTTAATTTTAAAATATCATTCATATCTTTCATAAATATTTAAAATATCATATTTATCCAAATAATTATTTTAATCAATTATAATAATTAAAACATAAATACAAAAAGTTATATGCATTAAGAAAATTTTTGGATTAAATATTCAATTACATCATATCAATTTTGTGTTTGTAAAATAGAATATTTTACCTAAAAACCCAAACTATTATTTGCATCTACCTATTATTATTACTTGGGGTTGGGTTTATTATGTAAGCATGGTAACTATCCTCTAAAACCAATCAAGCTAATCAAAACATGAACACATACAACTATATGAATCTTTGAGCCTCTAAACCTCAAATATGTTTAGTGAAACAAAGACATTACCTTTTCCATGAATTATACGAATCTCTGAACCTCTAAACCTCACATATGTTTAGTGAAACAAAAACATTACCTTTTCCATCGACTTCCCAACAACCACATAAGCCTTATCATATAACTATTGTCATTATCATGCATTTTCACTAATTAAATTCTCTATAAAGGTAATATGGACTTTTTATATGATTGTCATTCTGTCAAAATGTGTTTTTGATACTTGTATTTTATACACATTCTGACAAGAATAAGAATAATACAAAAAAAAATTATATTACCCTTATAAACCATTTAATTAGTGAAAATGTGGGATAATAACAATAGTTATGTGACGTTGAATGTATTCACAATACCAAACAACTTATTTTCTTAGTCATTGTTGTTGTATTAAAGTGTCTAAGGTCTAACTAAATTGGTATAATATTGATAAATAATAATAAAGTCATTTTTAGGTTGCCCTCATAACCAGGAAATGGCTTGGATTGATTAAAGAAGAAAAATAAATGATTTTTTAATTTATTATGTGATTAATAAGTTAATTAGAAATAGTTAGTAATTAATTATGAATTAACTAAAGATAGTCAGAATAGATTAATTATTAATCAGAAATAATCTGGAATTAATTCGGGGTTTATTGAAATTAATTAAAGGTGTAATTGGTGAATTGTAATTGTTTAATAGTTGAACAAAAGAGGAAATTATAGAACCTACCAATGCATGGAAGGTTTTGGGAGCCTCTTTAGGGTTTCCAGAAGCCTTCTAATAGCAGATAAGGAAATGATTTTAATTAGGGATTAAATCTATTATTTAATTATTCAAATCTGGTTTTGTTTACAAGTTACCTAAACTATAAATAGGACCCCTAGGGCACCTAATTTCATGGATTCTCATACATATAGGGTGGAGAACCAAATTTTCCTCCTTCTTTCCCCTCTGTCCTTTAATCCTAGGGTCTCTTGAGTTTTTGGTGTGAACCATTAGTGGCGACTATACTTTTGGAGCTAGTTTTTCAAGGAGACTACAAAAGGGTATTTGATTAGCTTCTTCCGAATCAAGAAAGGGGTATGTGGTTCTATTCAAGAATTTGATTCATAGGGTTTATAGTTTTTGTTTCATAAGTATGTTGCTATTAATTGAGAAAAGGCGTAGATCCAATTTAGGTTGGATGTACCCTTAAGAGTTAAGTGAAATTCTACATGTACAAATTAATTAGAACCTAAAAATCCTCATCAGTGATATTAGAGCCATGCTTTTCTAATAGTAGTGCATAAAAGATGAAACCTGAAAAACAAATATAATCGAAAATCTGTTACGGCCACGTTGTGGGCAATCTTCTGCCACAATGTGGCAACTGCCTGAAATCCGATTTCCGGATTTTCTTGCCTTATTCAAAAGATAGGATAATTATTATTTATCTAATACTATTTTAAATGTCTAAAATCAGAATATAATAACTAGATAATTAGAAATCCTAATCTGAATATCAGGAAGTTTTTAAAAAGGTAATTATCCAATTATAAGATAATTAGATAATAGGATTATCCTTAATAAGATTTATATTCATTAATTAAAGGTTTAACAAAAGATAATTATAAAAATCTTAATTAGTTCAATATTAATTAAAGGTTAGTTGAATTAATATGATTTGAACATTGTGATTTAAAAGGTTTTAAAATATACCCTATACATATGTATAAATGTATATGAATATATGTATAACTAAAGGTCAGTCAAATCAATAGTAGGCCTCATTCACGAAGCCACACTCTAAGAGAGGTATATAGAAACAGCCTATAAAATGATCGTTGAATGGGTGTCCTTTTCACCCACTGGTTCTTTGTATGGTTTAGGGTCGTTAGCCAAACGGGTTTGATAGGACAATAATCACATTAAAAGTATAATGTATAAAGTTATAGAACCTTATATAAAATCGCAATTTAGTTACTTTAGAAACAATGTGAAATTGTATGATAATCCATGAAAATGCACATTATTTGTTTGTGAGTCGTTAGTGGAGTGTGTGTGGGTAACTGACACACTAGTATGGGACTACAAAGTTCAAAATGATGGTACATTCTCGAAATTTATGATTGTTGATGGAGTGTGTGTGGTTAACCGTCACGTCAATGTGAGATCATAAACGACATCGAGGGTGTCGCGCGGGTTTGCATGGTTATTCACATCTTGTTTGTGATCCTCGACATCCCTGTCATAAAATTGAAGAGCATAATCCGAGACTAACATGCCATTGATTGTTTAATGAATCTCAGAAGATCTAAGAGTTTCATTGTGTTTGAAATTGGTAAAATGATTTACCTACCTAAAGTAGTTTCGTGATATAAATACGACATCCCTCTTCATGTTACGAATTGTAATTATGGATCCTAGCCTTAATTTAAAATTGGGTTAATAATTAAGGATTCAATCAACTTATTTAAACTTTTTCCTTTAGGCTATATGGAATCCTTATGACATACTAATTTTTACGGCTAGAAAAGACCGATTTGTTTATGCTTACTAAATCAGAGTATTCTTAAAAAGATTTATTATGCGGAATTTGCCCCCAACACATGATAATAATATTATTAAAACATTTTCGAAGAAAATATGTTTTATTTATAAAACTTGGGATGTCATCGTCAATGCAGAAACATAAGCATAAACGGAGACTTACAATGTCTCAATAATCTTACGGTCTATATCTCCTTGAATCTCTCATCATGCATGTAACTTTGTATTTCTTCCTATGATACAAAGAAACTGAGTGGGTCAGGTTGGGAAACCTGGTGAGATACATAGGGTTTTCAACCCACAACATTATAATCTTTAATTATATATTCTTCATCATCCAAATAACCCAATTACCCCATTCAGGTTATCCTCACTTCCTAATCCTAATATGGTGATCTCGAGAGATCTTTCCTAAAGGGTCTCTGACGGTATTATGATAACATTTTAGGTTAGCACGACAGTACAAAAATACTTGGATATGCACGACAATACAAAATTACTTGGATAGGCATGACAGTACAATAGTACTTGGATAAGCATGGTAGTACAAAAGTACTTGGATAAGCACGGCGACACAAAAGTACTTGGATAAGCATGACAGTACAATAGTACTTGGATAGGCACGACAATACAATAGTACTTGGATAGGAATGGAAGTACAGAAGTACTTGGATAGGCACGACAGGTCGCGACTTACTAAAACACACAACTCTCACTTAACCTATCACAACCACTAACTTACACGACGCTAACATAGCCTCTCATTTATTATTACGCACAACCCTATACTACCCAATTATATTATTAAGTATATGATTGGATCAAGTAACAATCATATCATATTGTACAAATATATTAGACACAACAAAAATATCGCACATAGCATTTAAGAAATTAGAATACTTGTATCTATGTGTAAGTTTGAAAGTAACTATGCACTCACTTGACAAAAGTGTCTGGTGATTGGTGAATTGACCAGAGCTTTGCCTTACACCTTTTCCAAAAGACCTAGATGTACATAACACTAAGTCTTAGTCTATTATCCTAAGGGTTTAGATTCCTCAATAACCCCAAAGTCTACTTCAAGATCTGAATAAGGAATAACCAGGTAGGACCATATTGGAGATAGGGTCTGTTTGGTATACATAGTATACTGTTTGGAAATCCCACTTTAAACACCTCAATAAATCCATCATAGACATTACTCCCGTAAATAGATGTAGCACCCTGTTCCGAATCATTTTCTAATTCGGGGTCATGACCCGAGGATCGGATATCATAAGGATTAGGGCATTCGGGAAAGAGAGATTTAGACCCCTTTGGGTGTTGGTGATGTAAGTTAGACGATTCTGGAGTTTGGTTTGTGATTTGGAGCCCAAGGGTATAATCGTAAATTGGCAAGTTCGAACCTTTATGAATTTTGGATCTTAGTTTGAGAATTTTTTAGGCAAGCAGAAGTTGTTAGAAGTGTAGAGCTTCTCATTACCTTTCTGTGGATATAAGGATCGTCGACCTCAGATTTAGAACGAAGAAGTTATGGCCTTCGGAAGTTGATGGGTTTAAGGCTAAGCCTAGTACACGGGGCGTACTTAGGGAGTACGTTGAGCGTACTAGGAAGAAGGATCGTGTGCATCTATTGGAATATTCTGAGCGTACTGGGAGTATGCGGGGCATACTCCAGTTTCATGCAATTGCTAATTTAGGGTCATAGACCCTATTTAAGTCCCTTAACTCAACATCAAACCCTCTTATCCTTAGCCTCCATCCCATTAAACCCGAGATTCAAAACCCTAAGTGCATTTGGTGAGATTAGAGCTTGAAAGTGAGTTTGTTGGTGTTTTGTGGTGAAGAAGAAGAAGAGGAACACTTGGAGGTATAGCTTGAGCTTGTAGATCCAGAGTTACCTTCACATTTGCTAGAATTTTGAGGTAAAAAGATCTCACCTTGATGGTCTCTTGTGATAGATATAGTTCATGGTGTTATTTATGCATTTTTAAGCCTTTGAGTTAAAGTTGAGCTTTTGATCTACTCTAGAAGCAATGGATGTTAGAACTTAGCTCCACGGTGGTCCCTTGTTAATAAAAATGCAAACTTTGTAAAAGATATTGGTCCATACAAGTTTTTAGAGCCTTATTAAGCTTGTTTTTATGTCTTGAGTCCCATTAAGGCATGTAAGAGAGTAAAGTTGGCAACTTTATTATTTAAGACATTGTCTAGGGATCAGATATGTGTTTGGACAACTTAACTTGACCCAATAAGAGATTAATGTTGATTTTTGGCATATGACGAGTACACTGGGCATATGTGGGAGCACGCTCAGACAAATGTTGGTATCTTGCATCAACAGCTTGTATATTATGCTTCATGGCTGAGTACGTGAAGTGTACATCTCTGGTACGCAGGGCGTACTCCCCATGATGGCTATTTTGGGCCTTTTAGGGTATGGGCCTTGTTGGGCCATTGGACTTCTAACTTTGGGCCATGGATATGGTTGATAAGGTGTCTAAGTCCATAACTTTATTTGGTATATACTTGACCCGACCCGGCATGGTCCATTTGGGTTGCACTTCACCCGAACTATTGTATGGTTAAACCTTTGAGAATTGTATGTTTATGATTTGTTAATTTATTATAAGTTATAATATATTAATATGAAATCATATTATTTAATTAGTATTTGATCATAAATTAATTTAAAATTAATTTGGTGATAAAAAAGGTGACTAATTAAATATGGGCTCTTGTATTTATATAGGTGTGGGCTAATACTCATTTGGAATGGGCTTGGCATGCATGGGAGTCCATGGATAGTCCATGGAGTTTTTAACCCATGGATCCTTGGAAAGGAAGAGTCATGGGTATTAAGGTTTACATGGATGTAACCCTAATTCCCCACACTATATAAAGGCGCTTATGATGCTTGAAATGGCACTAAGTGTGTGTGTGTAAGAAAGGTGGCCGATTTCTACAAGCAAACATACACTCTCATAGTTTTCCAAAGTTTGTGGTGATTTGTGACTTCCATTTGAGGCATCCACATTATTGGTGCTTGGCTCTCAAACTTCAAGGAATCAACTCACTATTGAAAGGTATGTAATTCTTCTAGCTTTTATGTTTAAAGTTCCCCATGCCATGCTAGATAGGTTATGAACCTTGGAAAAACAAATTTGCATGTATTCATAGTAAAACATAGATCCAAGGTTTCTAGGGTTGCATGTACACCATAGGAGTGTTAGGATGCTCAAAACCCATCAGTGGTATCAGAGCCTAGGTTTGTTTTCTTGAAAACTTGATGCAAACTGTGAAAAAATCGAAAAATTGAGCTGTCTGGACAGTGGACTCGCCGAGTCCATGGGGGGACTCGACGAGTCCAATCACAAATTCATCCTAATCGTCGAGTAGGTTCATGCACTCGACGAGTAGGAGGCTGTGACTGCAGTTTTTCGACTTTTGCTGCTGGAAATGGACTAGAAACATTACCCTAAACTGTTTTGGTGTTTTAAAACTTGTTTTAGATGGTGTAATGGTTGTGCTAATCCATTTACAATGGCTAATATTAAAATTCCATGTTTTATATGTGTTCATATGATTCTTGAAGTTTTGATATGATATTCATGTTCTTATGAGTTATTGTTAGATCATAGGAATTACTTGATGAATTGCTTAATGATTAATTCTTGATCAATTATGTGTTTTAATGGAATCCATAATTTGTCCTCAAGTTATGGATTTCCAAAGGTCACTTTCTTTAATGTACATTTAAAACACATAAGTTACATAAAAATGGAGAGTCTTCACTTTTATGAACCATTAACTCATAAGTTATGAAATGAAAAGTTTTGAATAGTTTCAAAACTTGTCCTCAAGTTTTGGAATTTGTAAAGTCACACACACTTTAATTCCAACCCTTAGAGTTTTAAAAGTTAAAATTCAACCCTAATACTATTTATAACATTAATGGTTAATAATTATATATATGTATAAGAACAAGTCGTTTTACTGTTAGTAGGCCTCATTCACGAAGCCGGTCTATAAGGAGGGTATAAGGTTGTTGCCTATAAAATGGCAGCTTAATGGGTGTCCACTCTCACCCACCGCTTCCTTGACTGGTGGAGGGTCGTTAGCTGAACGGGTAGGACAATGACTTTAACTCTCATTAAAAGTATAATGATTATTATAAATTAACTAAATGTTTTATAAATTCCCAATCTTAGTTACTTTAGGAAAATGTGAAAATGGTGCTAACCCATGAAATTCACACTTTGTACCTTACCAAGTCGTTGGTGGAGCGTGTGTGGTTAACCGGCACACTAACTTGGACTAGTAAGGATAACAAAGGGTGACTTAATGTTTATCATAGATCGGTGGAGCGCATGTGGTTAACCGGCACATTGATTAGGTGATAATATTAAGGGTACCAAGTGAATTTGCATGGTTATTCACACCTTGTTTTGTGATCCTCGGCATCCCAGTCACAAAACTTGAAGGGCACAATCGAGATTGAAATATGCCAATGAAAAGTTCAATGAATCTCAAAAGAATCTAGGAATTTCAAAAAACCAATTAAAACCTAATAATCTATTTCGTTTTCATGGTGGAAATTGGTGAATCGTCATTCACCTACCTTCAAATATGTTATAGCTTAGATTACGGCATCCCTCTTCTAAGTTATAATATATTGTGTTGGGTCCTAGCCTTAATATTACATTTGGGTGTCTTATTAAGGACTCTTTATATCTAATCTAAACTTGTCTTTCTTCTTTTCAAATGTCTTCCAACAATGCTTCAGGTTCTAACCCTACCGGCTCCTTCTCTCTCATGAACTTTGTGGGAGAGTCATCTTCGATGGTTCCAACTGTATGGATTGGATCCGGAACATCAGGATGGTCACTCGTTACGAGGACAAGGAATATGTCCTCGACAAGGATCTTAAGGAACTCGATGAGACTACTGCTACTCCCGAGGAGATCGCTGAATATAGGACACATGAGAGAGATGCCACCAAAGTGGCATGCATCATGATGGCCACGATGATAGCCGAGCTCCAAAAGTCCTATGAGGACTATTACCCTTTTGAGATGCACCAGGACTTGATGGAAAGGTACCATCAGAGTGCTCGTCAAGAGCGGTATGAAATAATCTCCTCCATGATAAAAACCCGGATGAAGGATGGTGAACCCATCACGGGCCACATGCAAAAAATGCAAAGGTATGTGGACCGTTTGCTGAAATTGAATGTGAACTTACCTGAGGAGTTGGCAATTGACGTCATTTTGCACTCCCTACCCTTGTGTTATGATCAATTCCGCATGACATACCACATGAAGAAGGAGGAAGTTACACTCAACAAGCTTCAAGGACTTCTAAAGACCGTCGAAAGTGGTCTTAAAGGTAAGCCGGTTGTTACTCCTACTCCTACAGCAACCCCTGTTTTGGCTATCGGGCAAGGCAAAGGGAAGAAGAGGAAGAACCCTTCAAAGGGTACCAAGGGAAAGTCTCTTGATGGCTCCTCATCAAGTGGAACCAAAGGTGGTTCTGCTACTCCTTCTGCCATCCCTAAGGATGCTGACTGCTTCTATTGCCATAATAAGGGGCACTGGAAGCGAAACTGCCCAAAGTACTTGCAGGATGTCAAGGATGGGAAAGTGAAACCATCCCATGCAGATATTTACACTATATTGTCTAATAACTCACCATATTCTAACTCTTGGGTCCTTGATACAGGTTGTGGTATTCACATATGTTCTGATTTGCAGGGCTTAAGAAGAAGTGAGGATGTGGAGCATGGGAAGATAAACTTAATCATGGGGAATAGGAAGACTTCACCTGTTACCAAGATTGGAGTTTATACTTTGTTGCTAAGTAGTGGGTTAAAGTTAGATTTGAATAAATGTGTTTACTCGTCTGAAATGGCGAGGAATATTATTTCCTTTCATGGTTTGTACAAACAAGGGTTTACCTTTTCGTTTGATAATGAATGTGGTGGTATTAATGCTTTCTTTAATAATGTTCTTTATTTTAAAGCATTACCTTGTGATGGTGTGTATGAAACTGTGTCGGTTGTAGATAACCTAGGAAATAATGTGTTGTGTATTGATTCCTCTACTAGCTTGGATAAAGCATCATTGTGGCATTGTCGTATTGGACATGTAAGCAAGAAACGCATAGGCCAACTCCAAAAGGATGGAGTCTTGGAGTCATTTGACCTAAAGTCAGATGATAGTTGTGAATCTTGTTTGCTTGGGAAAATGACAAAATCACCCTTCACTGGTACTTGTGAAAGGGGTAAGGGTTTGTTGGACCTTATACATATTGATGTATGTCGACCCTTCAAAACCGCCACAAGGGATGCTAATTGCTATTATTTGACTTTTACCGATGATTATAGTAGATATGGTTATGTATACTTAATCAAGCATAAGTCAGAGACTTTTGAAAGGTTTAAAGAGTTTAAACAGGAAGTAGAAAATCAATTGGGCAGGAACATTAAGATGCTTCGATCCGATCGAGGTGGTGAGTATCTTAGTACAGAGTTCCTCGACTATCTTAAGGAGTGTGGGATTGTGTCACAATTGACACCTCCCAGGACACCACAGCTAAATGGTGTGGCTGAGAGACGTAATCGGAACTTGTTAGACATGGTTCGTTCCATGATGAGTCGAGCTTCGCTACCAATCTCTTTTTGGGGGTATGCCTTAGAGACTGCCGCCCATATCCTTAATCTAGTCCCGACAAAGAAGGTTGCCAAAATACCTCATGAGATGTGGACTGGGAAAGTTCCCAACTTAGACCACATCAAGATTTGGGGTTGCGAGGCTTTTTTGAGGCGCGAGACTCACGATAAGCTCGAACCTCGAAGTGAGAGGTGTATTTTCATCGGCTACCCACAGAAATCCTTTGGTTCCCTCTTCTACAGACCCAGTGAGAATGTGGTCTTTGTGGCAAGGAGAGGGGTCTTTCGTGAAAGATAATTCATGAGCCAAGGAAACAGTGGGAGGCAAATTGACCTTGAAGAAATTCAAGATTCAAGTGGTGAAGGAACCTCAAACCCTAGCAATCAACATGAGGAGGAAACTCCTGTTGATCCGACTGACGAGTCTGTACCTATAAGGCGTTCCACGAGAGTTACGAATGCACCTGAGCATTACTATGGTTTCCATATTACTGCGGAAGGTGATACACTTATCAGTGATAGTACACTGGTAAATCTGGATGAACCGAACAGCTACACGGAAGCCATGGCATGCCCTGAGGCTGCTAAATGGAAAGAGGCTATGGACAGTGAGATACAGTCCATGTATGACAATCAAGTTTTGAACTTGGTTGACAATGTACCAGGTCGTAAGATAGTCGGCTGCAAATGGATCTTCAAGAAGAAGACCGACATGGATGGTAATGTACACACTTATAAGGCGCAACTGGTTGCAAAGGGCTTTTCTCAAACTCCGGGAGTTGATTATGATGAGACCTTTTCACCAGTAGCAAAGATTAAGTCTATTAGGGTTATGTTAGCCATTGCTGCATTTCATGACTATGAAATATGGAAAATGGATGTCAAAACCGCTTTCCTTAATGGGAAGTTGGCTGAGGATGTTTACATGAGTCAGCCAGAGGGTTTTGTCAGCACAGAGTACCCTAATAGAGTGTGTAAGCTTGAGAAATCCATTTATGGATTGAAACAAGCAACTCGCAGATGGAATCTTTGTTTTATTGAGAAAGTCAAAGAGTTTGGCTTTTCGAGAAGTGAAGATGAGTCTTGTGTATATGTCAGAGCTAGTGGGAGTATAGTTAGGTTCTTGGTGCTGTATGTGGATGACATACTGCTCATAGGAAATGACATCCCAACCTTGCAGGAGGTGAAGTCCTGGCTTGGGAAGTGTTTTGCTATGAAGGACCTTGTAGAGGCTGCCTATATCCTAGGGATAAGGATATTAAGAGACAGGAGTAAAAGACTAATTGGACTTAGTCAGAGTACCTACTTGGATAAGGTGTTGAAAAGGTTCAACATGCAGAATTCCAAGAAAGGAGAATTACCGATCCAAAGCAATGCCAAACTGAGCAAGGCTCGGAGCCCGAGTACAGAGGCTGAGATAGCTGAGATGAGTCGATTACCATATGCTTCCGCCATTGGCTCAATCATGTATGCTATGACTTGTACCAGCCCTGATGTGGCCTTCGCTTTGAGCATGGTCAGCAAATATCAGGGGAACCCTGGCAAGGCTCACTGGACCGCGGTAAAGAATATTCTCAATTACCTGCGGAGGACTAAGGATTGGATCCTTACCCTTGGTGGGAGTGATGACTTGAGAGTAGTAGGGTATAGTGATGCTAGCTTTCAGACTAATAGGGATAACTTCCGCTCTCAGTCGGGTTGGGTCTTTACTCTAAATGGAGGGGCAATCACTTGGAAAAGTTCCAAGCAGGAGACGGTAGCTGATTCGACCTGTGAATCAGAGTACATAGCAGCGAGTGAAGCGGCAAAGGAGGCAATATGGCTGAAGAACTTCATCGGAGACCTTGGAGTTGTACCATCTATTAAGGAGCCTATGGAGATTTTATGTGACAACAATAGTGCGGTTGCCTTAGCCAAGGAACCGAGAGATCATGGCAGATCCAGACACATTGACAGAAAATATCACTTCATAAGACATAAGATAGAAGAAGGACTCCTCGTGGCAAAGAGGGTATCATCAGAAGAGAATCCTGTAGATCCCCTTACGAAGGGACTGACTAGGGTTAGGCATTTACAGCATGCGAGGCGCATCGTGCTGAAGGATGATATTAGTTTTACACATTAGATAGCTATTTCTGAAACTTGTAAAATGTAATCGACATTTAATGATGAATAAAAGGTGTGTTTATTTATGAGTAAGGTGTTACTGTATTTTGTCAATTATTTACTATTGTTTCAGCTTTGCATGTTTTGACTTCTAGAATAAATTACTTTATTCAAACTTCCACAGTCGATCATATGTCGGAAGTATGTATGAATTAAGGCTGTCATGAATTGGGCTTGTAGATGACTAAAGGTGTTTAGCCATAGAAATGGTTGCTACAACATTCATGAGTGCTCATAAGTTCTGAGTATTGGAATAAACCCACGCTCACTTGCATCACTTCATGGAATTTATCTCGAGTGATCGTGATAAGGTAATATCATATAAGTCTTCAAACCTAGAGATATGGGTTGTTGCCTATGAGTTGGTTGTGCATTGATTGAACGAAAACGCATCAGTAACTTGATGTTATAAAACGTGCCTTTGTGTATAATTCAACAAGTAGTAGAACAAGTATACGAGTCGAAGTTTATCTGTTCCTTCAAGTCCTTGGAGGATTAGAAGCGATATCTGGGCCCCTCGATGATTTTGTTTTGACCTATGTACCGGGCCCGGTCAGAACCTAATTGATGTGTTCAATTTAGTTCTATGTTAAACAAATCGGAAATCGGGAAACAAACTGTTGGACAATAAGTACGACGTTGTTCCATGTATTTGTCCGGCTGATATCTTGAGAACAGAGGATTATATGATCACTTATCTAAAATGGGGCTTCATAGTTCAATAGAGTTTTAAGAGCTACAATTGCTGGTTGGTTCCTAAAGTAATATAGGCAAATATAGTTATTAGACTTATCCAAGTGGAAGACTGTTGGATAAGGTGTCTAAGTCCATAACTTTATTTGGTATATACTTGACCCGACCCGGCATGGTCCATTTGGGTTGCACTTCACCCGAACTATGGTTAAACCTTTGAGAATTGTATGTTTATGATTTGTTAATATATTATAAGTTATAATATATTAATATGAAATCATATTATTTAATTAGTATTTGATCATAAATTAATTTAGAATTAATTTGGTGATCAAAAAGGTGACTAATTAAATATGGGCTCTTGTATTTATATAAGTGTGGGCTAATACTCATTTGGAATGGGCTTGGCATGCATGGGAGTCCATGGATAGTCCATGGAGTTTTTAATCCATGGATCCTTGGAAAGGAAGAGTCATGGGTATTAGGGTTTACATGGATGTAACCCTAATTTCCCACACTATATAAAGGAGCTTATGATGCTTGAAATGGCACTAAGTGTGTGTGTAAGAAAGGTGGCCGATTTCTACAAGCAAACATACACTCTCATAGTTTTCCAAAGTTTGTGGTGATTTGTGACTTCCATTTGAGGCATCCACATTATTGGTGCTTGGCTCTCAAACTTCAAGGAATCAACTCACAGAAAGGTATGTAATTCTTCTAGCTTTTATGTTTAAAGTTCCCCATGCCATGCTAGATAGATTATGAACCTTGGAAAAACAAATTTTCATGTATTCATAGTAAAACATAGATCCAAGGTTTCTAGGGTTGCATGTACACCATAGGAGTGTTAGGATGCTCAAAACCCATCAGGATAGGCTATGGGCTTTCTTGGTATTGGTCCAATGATAGTTTTTTGGGCCCAATTAGGAAGTTGGGCCATATTAGGCCTTGGGATGCCATTTAGGGCTTTGGGATTTTTGAGCAATGGGTTGGGCCTTGGTTTTGGGCCAAGTAAGAAAAGGGTATAATGGTCTTTTACCCTTTAGGAAGTTGGATTATGGAGTGGGCCTCAGATTTTGGGTTATCGGGTTAATTATTGATTAAGGTTGTATTTATTGTTAGGTGGTGCAAGGTTATCCAGTTCAACGATCCGAGCAGTTATTTGGTTATCAGCGTATTGAGGTGAGTCTCCTTATTGTACTCGTGGGTCGAATGCACCAATGCCGGCCCACTAGGATACGTTATGCTAGTTGTCTTTGTGACTCTTGCATGGTATGTTGGGCTAGGCCCATTTGTATGCTGGGCTAGGCCCATTGTATGATCGGGCTAGGCCCATTTGTATATTGGGCTAGGCCCATTGTATGTTATGTAGGGTGCTAGCTGTCTTTGTAACTTTTTCATTTTTATGAACGGGTTAGGCCCATTGGTTTGGCAGGGATAGTCCCATTATGGTGGGTTGGGCCTAATATCCGAGCTGGGCCCAATGGTATGTATGGTATGTTGTATTTTGGGAAACTCACTAAGCTTTGTGCTTACGGTTTTATGGTTATGGTTTCAGGTACTTCTGGTTCGAAAGGGAAGGGTCCGACTTCATTACAGCGCAGCCACCCATGTTTCCACAATATGATGATTCTGGGATTTTACTGTGATAATTATTTTATTATGAAGTACTTTGAATGTTTGAATAAAAGATAATTGGTGTTTTGATTGAATAAAAAATGAAATATTTACCTTTTGATTTTTGGGATGTTTCAAGTTGGTATCAGAGCCTTGGTTTGAGGGATTCAGGCACACTCTCGGGTATTTCTGAACTCAAACTGAGGAATTGATAATATTTTGAAAGAAAATGAGTTTCTAGAAAGATTTTGTAAAGGGAATAAATTTCTAAAAGGATTTTATAAAGACAAAGGGGGTGTGATGTGTGCAATCGGCCGAGCTCAAGTAAGTGATTCCCAAAATACCCATACATGTTGATATGGTATATGAATGTTTGCATGTTAGGATAACTGGATAAGAGTAGGGATACTTTCAGGAATTTCATGATAGATTGGCCTGATATGTGATGCTTGTAGCCTAGGAAGCATTGGATGCTAGATTGGGAATATGTAATGTTATCAGTATTTGCTAAGTTTATGCTTTAAAAATTGTATACGGTTAGGATCGTATAGCCCTAAAATGACTGATTTTGCCTTATTTCTTGTTCCTTGTTTGGTTGTGGTCCTAGGGTAGAGTCTTTTATTCGACAGTCTAAGTGATCATGTATTGTGTATAAGTTGCATGCATAAGGCAACCGGTAGTAAAAGTGGAAGTTCCTGGCATGGGTTGTAGTAAGTGAGCTTTGGAGGTTCTTTGTTTTTTATATGGCTTGGAGTGTTACTAAACGAAAGCTGCTTGCTTTGTGCTTTGTGAAACTCTTAGTGATGTAAGTTAGCTATTGAGTGAATATGTTAAGTCACATGTTGCAAAGGTTAAATAATCTCAGAGTGATGGATTTGACTCTATTGTACAACTCTCGTTTGAGTCTAACCGTTGTAGGGATGAGTCTTTTACTCGAAGGATTGTCTAAACTTTGCGACATGTGATTATATTCATGAAGTAGTTAGCTGACATTAGTGAGAGTTCTTCAGCAGCTGATGGCAGGGTGAGGTCGGGAACCTAGGAGAGCCTAGGAAGTGTTTTAGTGGGTACGGATATGCTATTTATCGATTACTTGGGGTATCAGTTTGAGAAGGTGACATGGAGGATTCGGGATAATTCTTGAGGAAATTATGGATAGGTGTGGAAGGTAGTATTGGGCCCGTACTACTAAAAGCACAGGATCCATACTCGAATTGGGGAGAGTCTTGGAGAATCTAGGAAGCCTGTGGGATGAGGATTCATGGTTATGTTCTGATCATTTGCATGGTTTTTTTTCGGAAAGGAGATGATCACATAGGAAGGGGGTTCAGGTTTTGGTTCCATCTCAGGTGCAGGTACTGAGCCAATCGATGAGCGGATGCGGGAGTTCATCTCGTCGAAGATTACCCGCGGTACTTTAGAGCAGACTCCGGTGATCTTCGGTACGATCAAGGAGGGATTATGGAGATTTTGGATGAGTGCCTAGTCACGTTCTGTATTGAGATTATGGCTATTATTGGAGCTCACACTCTTTCCTTCGTGAGTTTCGTGCTTGTCGAGCTCCCGATTTCTTTGGGGAAAAGGATCCCATTTCTAGTAGGAGATGGTTAGAGGATATGGCTAACGCCTTCCGGACAAGTTTCTGCCACGAGGGGTCGAAGGTCATATTTTCCTCCTGTCTTCTGAAAAACAGAGCACACGATTAGTGGGAGGAGGTAGACTTCACCTTGGGAGGCTAAGCTGTGGAGACGATGAATTGTGATGAGTTTGTGACCCGGTTAGGGTCGAGTTTGCACCAACTATTGAGGTGCAACAGTTGGCGAGGGAGTTTCAGGACATTCGCCAGACGACCAAGACTATGGAAGAGATCACTACCAAGTTCTGGGAGAGAGCTTTGTTGGTTCCGCAGTATACAACGGACGAGGAGATGAAGAAGGTAAGGTATCATTACATGTTGAGGGATGACATCAGGGAGTTTGTGAGTTTGTCACGGTGCGAGATCCTAAATGATATGATTGCTAGAGACCAGGAGCATGAGATCGATTTGGAGCACCTCGGGAAGAGGAAGTTAGAGCAGACTCAGATTACGGTGGGCCAGGTGAAGAGGCCCAAGAGGAAGGATTCACGTTTGGGAGGCCATCAGGGTCTGGGCCGTTGTGCCAAGTGGGGGAGGTCCCATGAGGGAGGATGTTGGGAGACAGGCTGAGGATGTTTTAGTTGTGGTCAGATGGGTCATTTTATTAGGGATTGCCCGCGTGGTTGAGTTTCGATGTGTTTTCACTGCAACCAGGTGGGCCTAAAGATGGCCTACTTTCCGATGTTGAGGGGTGGAGCAGTAAGTGCACATGCTCTAGTTACTTTGAGGATCACTGACGGTCGTGAGGGTAGGGCACAGGCCCCAACAGCGAGGAGTCGAGCATTGTAGTGTCAGTCAAGGGAGACCAGAGTTTCATCAGATTCTGTCGCGGGTATGTTATCTCTTATATTTCTTCCATGCCTTATTATAAGTATTTATATTTGCTTTGGTATCTTGTGTCAGTATGTGTAAGCGTCCTCTTTGGCTTAGTTCTCTGTATTGTCTGGGTTATTGTTGGATTAGGTGTTAAGCCCATAACTATAATTGGTATGTACTTGACCCGAGAGTAACATGGTCCATTTGGGTTGCCTTCACTAGAACAATCTGATAGGATGGATATTTGAGAAAGAGGTTATTTATGATTTATTAATATATTACAAGTATACTATATTAATTGTGAAATCATATTATTTAATTAGTATTGATCAAGAATTAATTTGGAATTAATTTAGTGATCAAAATAGACTAATTAAATTAACGGGGACTGATTATGTAAATCAGTGAGACATATGGTTTGGGCTAATGATCCATGATTAATTTGTAATGGACTAAGCTTATGTGAAAGTCCATAAATTATTAGTCCAAATAAGTAATGGATCATAAGCGTAAGTGTAAGAATTAGGGTTACAAATAACTCTTGGAATTCTACACTATATATGTAACCCACTAAAGCCAAATATTGGACCAAGGGGTGGATCATTCTAAGAGATGGACGATTTTGTGTGCTCCATAACCTCTCTCATTATTCTCCACTTGTTCATGGTGTTTGTGACTTGTTTGAGGCATCACACTTGAGGTGCTAAGCTCTTGAAAGGCCGAATTCAACAAGCTACAACAAGAGGTAATATTCTAACTAGTTTTTGTGATTCAAATATCAAATGTATGCTAGTTATAGGCTTCATGCTTTGGATAACTTTTTATTGCATGTATAACTAGAGAAAACTTAGATCCAAAGCATTAGGGTTGTATGTGCACCATATGAGTGTTATAGTACATAAAAACCCATCAGTGGTATCAGAGCCATGGGTGTTTTCTGTTATTTGATGCAATTGTTGTTTGTTTAAAGCTAAAAAAAGTCATTTTTTGGACTCTGCCTGATCACCACAGGGTGGTCAAAATTACCACGAGGTGGTAACGGGTCTGGCAGATTTTTCGGATTTCTTGGCTTAATTTGGATTTGGATAATTACTATAAGTTTTTTTGTTGATCAAAATTCAAATTTTATGTTATGAAAATAATTATCCTCATCCAATTAAAAGATATTTGTCAAATTTTAAGATAATTACTAGTTTATATGATAAAGCTAATTATTTGTAATTTTTGATTTGAACTTATCTTGCCATATGAATTGAATTAGTTCAAATTAATAAAAGATAAAATTATATGATTATTTTATTAGTTTAAAATTTGAACTAAATGGTTTTGAAGAGTTTCATAACTTGCCCTCAAGTTATGGAACTTGGAAAGTCTCTTTTATGACTAAAGAGAGTTATAAAACTTGGCATCAAGTGTTGGAACTCAAAAGTTTTTTAAGGAGTTACAAAACTTGCCATCAAGTTTGGAGTTCAAGAGTTTTTGAATTAAGTTTTAGAATTTGAAAAGTTTAATTAAAAGGTTTTAATTTAAAATATTGAATTCTAAAACATCTAGTAATTGAAAGGTTTCAAAAGGTGCAACTCTTGGGTTCATAACTTAAAAAATGATTTGAATAGTTTTTAATTTTGATTTTTTTTTGTTTTATAACCTTGATGCTTTGAATAGTTCAATTACACTCTTATGGACTTTATTAATAAATTTTTAATTAAAAGAGTATTATTAAATCCATAATCATATGGTTTAAGTTTAATTAAATTAAGAGTATAATTTATTAATAGATTAAACCACCTAGTATTTTAAATGTTTAAAATACACCCTTATACTATATAAAATTAAAAGTCTAATATATTATATATGTATCAGTTAAAAGTCAGTCTTACCGTTAGTAGGCCTCATTCACGAAGCTGGTCTATAAGGGGTGTTTAAGGAAGCGGCCTATTAAATGACCGCCATTGGATATACACTCTTACCCACCGCACTCTTGACCAGTGGAGGGTCGTTAGCCGAACAGGTTTGACAGGACATTAATCTTCATTAATAAGTATAATGATATTATAAAGTAACTAAACCTTTATAAATTCCCAATCTTAGTTACTTTAGGAAAAATTTGAAAATGGTGCTATTCCATGAAATTGCACTTTGCACCTTGTTAAGTCGTTAATAGAGCGTGTGTGGTTAACCGGCACACTAATTTGGGCCTGACAATGTGTGGCAAAGGGTAGCTTGATGTTAATCATGGATCAATGGAGCGTGTGTGGTTAACCGGCACATTGATTATGTGATTTGTAACATTAAGTGTACCAAGCTAATTTCCATGGTTATTCACACCTTGTTTGTGATCCCCGGCATCCCAGTCACAAACTTGAAGGGCATAATCGAGATTCAAACATGCCATTGAAAAGTTCAATGAATCTCAAAGAATCTAGGAATTTCAATTCATTTAAAACCTAAAATTCATTTTCGTTTTTCATGGTGTAAATTGGTAAATCGTCATTCACCTACCTTCAAATATTTTGCAATTGGATTACGGCATCCCTCTTCCAAATTGTGGAATATTGTGTTGGGTCCTAGCCTTAATATTTCATTTTGGGTGTTATATTAAGGACTAAAATCAACTAAACTTGAATTTCTCCCAGAAATCATACTTCACTTCCTCCACCTCCTCCAATAATTCTCCCTGACCCACATGTTCGTCGACTTGAAAAGTTCAAGGTCACTCAAACCCTATTGGTAAGCAAACACCAAGATGGAAAGTATGTGTGTGCACATGTCTTGGAGATGAAGTCACATATTGACAGGATGGGAATGTTAGGAGTCGTTGTGTCGAGGAAGTTGGTTGTTGACTTGGTTCTTCAATCACTTTTTAAGACATATAGTGAGTTCATTAAAGATTACTATATGAAAGACCACAACGTGACCCTCATCGATCTTACCTATTTGCTAATTGCTGATGAATCAGAAATGATTTAGGACACTGGTAAAACAAATTCGATTGGAAGATCTACTTCCCAAACTTCCATGGACATTGACAATGGAAACATTGGAAGTCCATAAAAGTCTTCTCTTCCCAATGGAAAGGGATCGGCCAAGGTCAAACCGTTTGAACAGATGGTAAGGAGAAAGGCTAAGTCTGAGATTGTCCCGTGTGCCATTCCGAGAAGGGGCATTGGATGCGAAGTTGTCGTATCTACCTGAAGAACCACAAAATTGGTAAAGTCAAAATGTATGACTCTGCTTAAGGTAAGTCCACTATCTAACTCTATTAAGTTCCTATTTGAAGATTCTTAATATATGATGTGCTCCAGATCAATCTCTCTCTCCCTAGCCCTGGCAATCATGGAATCCAGGGTAGAGCAAGCTGAGAAACTGACATGCTCCCGAATATCAGCTCGTAGCATGTCATGGTAGCGGGTCCTCCTCATATCCTCATCTCCCGCATACTGGGGCACCAATAATGCCCTCTCCCGGAACTTGGCGGTGATCTCCGCCACTGTCTCTGTAGTTTGTCTCATGTCCAAGAAATCCCTGGCCAGCTGCTGAAGCTCCACAGCTGGCGCAAATTCCGCCCTGAATCTGGTCACAAAGTCTGACCAGGTCATAGCCTCAACAGCTGAGGTTCCCAATGAGTCACCAACAGACTCCCACCAATCTCTAGCTCTGTCCCTCAAACACCCTGTTGCATATCTCACCTTCGACCCCTCGGAGAAAAAGCTGGTCAGCTGCGCAGACTCGATGTCTGCGATCCATCTCCTAGCTGCAATGGGATCTTTCACCCCATGGAAATCCGACGCACCACTCCCACGGAAGTCCTTAAAGGACAGTGTGCGCGTACTCGTCTGCCTAGACGCCATATCACTCCTGAATGCCCGGAGGCGATCCTCCATCAGCTCAACAATCCCTTCCTCGATCGACCCGAAAATGACCAAGGTCGACTCAAGAATGCCTCTCGTGATCTCAAACGCGATGAACTCGCGCAGCCCGTCATCAACCTGCTCGGATCCTGCACCCGAGCCTGATCCTGATCCTGATCCGGAACCTCCTGCTCCATGTCGCGTGGTCACCATACTGAAAAATACACGCATAAATGTCAGGATCACACATACTCTCGAGAGGTCTAACACACTTTCCAAGTTTCTCGGTTCCATCTAGGCCCTCCTTGATTCGAGTACGGGTCCTCTGCTTTCAGTAGTACGGGCCCATACTACCTTCCACATCTACCCGTACTTTCATCATGGATTTCTTCGACTTCTCCAAGTCCCTTTTACCGATACCCTTTCCACTGACCTCATCCTAGGCTTTCCTAGGGCACTCTCCGACTACCCTCCGCCATCAGCTGCACTAGGAGTCCCCACCACTTCCCCCTAACTAACTTGCGGATACTGTTACATATCCGTTCCTTAGCTAGTTGAAAATGGCCAGAACCCCCATAGCACCAAGCAAGCAGCATTTGTGCATTGGGTAACCAAATCAGGCATAACCTACACAGGCCATCCTACTGCTGCCTAAACAGTCCTAGCATACAGCTCATACAACAGGCATATAAGGCATCCTCCTAGATCCTTATCCCTAACTAGCATGCAATTCTCAGAATCAAATATCAGGCACACAAGGAATCCTCCTATATCCTTAGTCCCATTCTAGCATGCAGTTTTCTGAATCAAAACCCCATAGCATAGCATATCAAGTATGGGTATCTTGGGGAAAACTTACTTGAGCCTGGCCGGTCACATGCATCACACACTTAGTCTTTCTTAAAATCCTTCCTTTTTGATTTTAGAAAACCATTTTCCTTGTAAAACCTTTTAGCCCCTCAGTTTGAGTCCAGACACCCCCGAGGGTGTGTCCGAATCCCTCAAACCAGGGCTCTGATACCAACTTGTAACGACCCAATTTTCAAGTCCAAAAATTTCTTTTTAATAAATTGACTCATAAAACATTCATAAGAAAATACTGTGAAAACACATCATCTCATAAAACAATGTAACATGTCTAAAAACCCAAGTCATAAAATAATAACATATCAGAGTACAATCCTAGAAAACTCCATGCGGAAATCATGTGTGTATGTGATGCGATGCTACGCCGCCGGCTCCTTCCCCTTAGATGAAGAGGTACCTGAAACCAAAACCGAAACCGTAAGCACAAAGCTTAGTGAGTTCCCCCATCATACCACATACCATACAATATCCTGGGTATCTTTCAACCGGTAATCATGGTCGGTATCTTTCAACCGGTAATCCTCATCGGTATCTTTTAACTGGTAATCATCACATACCATACAATATCCTCGGTATCTTTCAACCGGTAATCATCGTCGGTATCTTTCAACCGGTAATCATCATCGGTATCTTTCAACCGGTAACCGTCATCGGTATCTTTCAACCGGTAACTGGGGACTATTCCACCCCCTACCACTAGCATACAACAACATGATATAACCATACAGTCAGGCATATCCGGGTACTGACCTACCCTTCGGTCCTAAGGACCGCTATCAGGGAAACCAATCCCTATCATACACGTAACATATCATACAAATAAAACTCATGACCGAAGCATGTAACCAGACCAAGATAATTATCACAAAGACAATCATCTTCTAAATACTCCTCTTTGGTGGGCCGGCATTGTGGCTTTCGACCCACCCCTACTGGAAGGTAAATCACCTCGTACGAGAAACTGCTGATAAGCTGTGCCGGAAACTTCCGTCCGCTGCTGCTCCGGAAATCCTCCGGCTACAATCCGCACAAAACACTCAGTTAGAAACTGATGTCTACTTCCAGTTGACCCGACTCGCCGAGTTGGGCCGTCAACTCGTCGAGTCCCTTCCCTTTACTCGTCCTTATCCACTACTCGACTCGTCGAGTTTGGAAACGACTCGACGAGTTCCCCTTCCTTACGAACATCAATGAACCTTCATCCGACTCACTGAGTCGGATGAACACTCGCCGAGTTCATCTTCAACTGATGAACAAGTCCTGACCTTGACTCGCCGAGTTGTATGAACAACTCGTCGAGTTCATCTCCAAACATAAGGAGATTGCCTTGGACTCGCCGAGTCTGTTCTAGCACTCGTCGAGTCCCATGAACTCCAGGTCTAAAATTAAGTTCAATGCGTTGGGTTACTCTTTCTGTCCCGCTACAACCCTTCTAACACCCAACTGAGTCCTTCTGACCCTCAACAGATATGGGACTCAAAGCCTTGGACTCGTCGAGTCCCAAGAACAGACTCGCCGAGTCGATAACATCCACACCCTAAATACTCGATTTCTGATGTACAACACTTGACCAAAAGATAGATCTAAGCTCCTTCAATCGTTCTAGCATGTAAAGTTACAAACTTTACGTGCATGCATGGGACTTTGAGCTCAAAAGGACATAAAATAAGCTCTAGTGTTGCATGGGGCCTTCCTTGGGTGCAAAACAACCCAAATCTGCCTTGTGACCCCTATAAAGACCTGATTCCAAAGCCTTAACCCCCAACCATGTTTTCAATCATGGTTGGTTACCAAAAATGGCTTATAAAAGCCCTAAATGTCCCAAAAAGGGATCTATCAAATGAAAGAGCAAGGTACAAACTTTATACCTCTCAAAGACTGCAAATGATGAACCAAACTCGAATCCTTCAGTCTCCTCTTGATCCTTCTATGCTCTTCCTTCTTCCTTGAGGTTAAAACCCACAAAAATCACTCAAAAGCCTTAGATCTTGCACCAAAACACTTAGGGTTTGCTATGGAGGGTTTCTGGGAGCATAAAGGGGCGATGGAGGCTGCATAAGGTTGTTTAAATAGGGTACAAACCCTCAGATTAGGGTTTTGTCCAGTCAGAGCCTACTCGTCGAGTCCGAGACCCGACTCGACGAGTCCATCACTTAAATCTCACGTCTCATCCCGCTTCTACTCGGCGAGTCGGTCCTTCAACTCGCTGAGTCCAAGGCCAAAAATGCAAAATTACTTAAATAAAAATACATACCAAGAACTAGGTGCTACAAATCTCCCCCACTTATTTTAGACTTCGTCCTCGAAGCCTGCTGCTCGATCCTGGAACAGCTCTGGGTAATTCTCCATCATCTCATCCAACGGCTCCCAAGTCCATTCCGAGCCCTTCCGGTGCTGCCATTGCACCTTTACCAGCTCAACCCTCTTGTTCCTCAGATCCTTCTACTTCCGGTCGAGAATCGCTACTGGCCGCTCGATGTAATTCAGGCTGTCATCG
The DNA here is from genome assembly GCF_052849685.1 of Lactuca virosa. Lineage (NCBI taxonomy): Eukaryota > Viridiplantae > Streptophyta > Magnoliopsida > Asterales > Asteraceae > Lactuca > Lactuca virosa. Next base: position 159,667,341 of record NC_136429.1, read on the forward strand.
ACCTGAATATCCTCTAATGGTACCACTGCCGAGTCGTCCACCAGGCACTTCCGCAACTGGGAGACGTGGAAAGTGTTGTGGATCTGGCTGAGTTTTGATGGCATATCCAACCTATAAGCCACCTTGCCCACCCGGGCTATAACCCTGAAAGGTCCAATATACCTGGGACCCAACTTGCCCCGTTTCCTGAATCGGATGACGCCCTTCCATGGCGACACCTTCAGGAGAACCATATCCCCGACCTGAAACTCCAGGTCCGATCGGCGCTTGTCGGCATAACTTTTCTGCCGACTCTGAGCAGTCTGAAGTTTGCTCCGAACCTGCTGAATCCTCTCTGTTGTCTTGAGCACCACTTCGGTGCTCCCCATGACCCTCTGGCCAACTTCACCCCAACATATCGGGGTTCTGCACTTCCTCCCGTATAACATCTCGAAGGGAGGACGGTCAATACTCGCATGATAGCTATTATTATACGAGAATTCCGCCAACAGAAGGTAGGTATCCCAGCTACCTCCAAAGTCTAAAACACATGCCCGCAGCATATCCTCTAATGTCTGGATGGTCCGCTCGCTCTGACCATCCGTCTGCGGGTGAAAGGCGGTGCTAAAATGCAGACGAGTACCCAGCTCGCCATGAAACTTCTTCCAAAACCTGGAAGTGAACCGCACATCCCTGTCTGAAGTCACCGATACTCGCACCCCGTGCCGCGCCACTACCTCCCTGATATAGATATCGGCCAACCTTTCGGCCGAAATACTTTCCTGAATCGGGATAAAATGGGTGCTCTTGGTCAATCTATCAACGATGACCCAAATCGAATCCACTCCCCGCGCGGTCTTGGGAAGCTTTGTGATAAAATCCATCGTAATGTCCTCCCATTTCCACAACGGAATATCCAACGGCTGCATCTTGCCGTGTGGCCTCTGGTGCTCGGCCTTGACCTTCCTGCAGGTCAAGCACCGCTCCACATACCATGCTACATCCCGCTTCATGTAGGGCCACCAATAGTCAGGACGAAGATCTCTATACATCTTCGTCGCTCCGGGATGGATAGAAAATCTGGATTTGTGTGCCTCCTCCATCAGGATCTGGCACACGCCTCCATGATAAGGGACCCACACCCTATGGTGAAGAGTCAATAACCGTCGACTATCATAGTCGAAGGAGGAAAACTGCCCCACAATCCACTCGCTCTTCCGATTTCCTCCTTCACGGCCTCCTGCTGGGCCTCCCGAATCTGCTCCAACAGCGGAGTCACCACTGTCATCCTCAAACAGGTATCCCTGATCGGCGGTACCTTGCGGCTAAGCGCGTCGGCCACCACATTGGCCTTCCCCGGGTGGTAAAGGATCTTGCAATCGTAATCCTTCACCACGTCCAACCACCGACGCTGCCTCATGTTTAGATTCGGCTGATCCATGAGGTACCTCAAACTCTTGTGGTCCGTGTAGATGGTACAACGGACCCCATAGAGGTAATGACGCCAAATCTTGAGGGCGAACACAACAGCCCCCAGCTCCAAATCATGCGTCGGGTAGTTCGCCTCGTGAGGCTTCAGCTGCCTCGAAGCGTAAGCAATGACATGCCCTCTCTGCATCAATACTGCGCCCAAACCCGAGATGGACGCATCACAATACACGACGAAATCCTCCATGCCTTCTGGCAGGGCTAAGATTGGCGCCTCGTACAATCTCTGTCTCAGTGTCTCGAATGCGGCCTGCTGCTCAGGCCCCCAGCGAAAGACCACGGCTTTCCTCGTCAGCCTGGTCAGGGGCACGACTATCTTGGAGAAGTCCTGAATGAATCTCCGATAGTAGCCTGCCAATCCCAGAAAACTCCGAATCTCAGATGGAGACCTCGGAACCTCCCATCTCATCACATACTCCACTTTGGCCGGATCTACCGAAATCCCATTCTGGTTGACAAGGTGCCTAAGAAACTGCACCTCGTGCAACCAGAACTCATACTTGGAGAACTTAGCATACAAGTTCTCCCTTCTCAAAGTCTCCAGAACCTCTCGCAGATGCTCCTCATGCTGCTCCCGCGTCTTGGAGTAAACCAAGATGTCATCAATAAACACTATCACAGACCGGTCTAACATCGGTCTACACACGCGGTTCATGAGGTCCATGAACGCGGCAGGAACATTGATGAGCCCGAAAGGCATCACCACAAACTCATAGTGGCCATAGCGCGTCCGGAACGCAGTCTTCTGTACATCCTCCTCTCTGACCCTCATCTGATGATACCCTGATCGCAAATCAATCTTGGAGAACCAAGATGCTCCCTGTAGCTGGTCAAAGAGGTCATCAATCCTCAGGAGTGGGCAACGGTTCTTCACCGTTACCTTATTCAGCTCCCGATAATCTATACACATCCGATGCCACCCGTCCTTCTTCTTCACAAACAGAATCGGGGCTCCCCAGGGAGAACTACTCGGTCTAATGAATCCCTTGTCTAACAGCTCCTGCAGCTGTGTAGACAACTCCTTCATCTCAGGAGGAGCCAACCGATACGGTGCCTTGGCTATGGGAGCCGCACCAGGGACTAGGTCGATCCTGAACTCCACCTGTCGCTCCGGAGGTATCCCAGGCAACTCCTCGGGGAATACGTCCGCAAACCCTCGTACTACGGGCACATCGCCCACCGTCGCCCTACCCGCCTCCCGGGTATCCACAACATAGGCGACATAACCTGTGCAACCCTGCTGGAGGTAGCGCTTAGCCCTCGCTGCCAAACATAAGGCTGGTCCTTGCTGTGGCCCTTTGCCCTGAACCACCAGCTCTCCCCCACTAGGGGTCCTAACCCGTACTGACTGTTGCGTGCAGTCAATCACTGCCCCATTGGGGATCAGCCAATCCATACCGATAATAACCTTGTTCCCCCGCAAAGGTATGGGAACCAGATTTACCAGATATCGCTCCTCAAACAGCCTCAAAACACAATCCCGGTAGACCTCTGACGCCCGTACCGACCGATCGTCCGCAATCTCGACCTCTAGAGGGCAATCCAACATGCCCGAAGACTCTGGAAACTTCTTGCTAAGCGCAAGAGAGACAAATGATTGGGTGGCACCCGAATCAAACAACACCTGAACTGGGATACCGTTCACATGGAACGATCCTAAGCAAGGCACATAATATATCAAAATCACAGCGACATAACATAACAGCATACAAATAAGAAATCATACGCGTCACCACACCGGGTGCAGCGCGTGCCTCTTCGGCTGTCAGCTGAAATGCTCGGCTCCGAACCACTGGAGCCTCCATCTTGGCCTTCCGGCCATCCACAACCCGTGCTGTCGCTGGAGTTGGCGCCACTGCCGGCGCCACTGCTGCTGTCAATCTGGGGCAACTGGCCTTTTTATGGCCCTTCTGATTGCAATGATAGCAAATCAGGTCTGATATCTGAATCGCAGGAGCTGGGGCAGTGCAATCTCTGCCAAAATGCCCAACCTTGCCACACTTATAGCAGCCTGAACCCGGCCCAGTGCGACAAGCTCCCTCGTGTGACCGACCGCATTTCCCACAGCGGTCCCGCCCAGACTGGCCTTTCGGCCTACCATCGGATCCCTTGGGCTTCTTCCCCGAAGCCCCCGTCGTCAGCCCCTCTGCTGCCTTCCTCTTCCGGATGTGCTCCAAATCAATCTCCCTCTCCCTAGCCCTGGCAATCATGGAACCCAGGGTAGGGCAAGCTGAGAAACTGACATGCTCCCGAATATCAGCTCGTAGCATGTCATGGTAGCGGGTCCTCCTCATATCCTCATCTCCCGCATACTGGGGCACCAATAATGCCCTCTCCCGGAACTTGGCGGTGATCTCCGCCACTGTCTCCGTAGTCTGTCTCATGTCCAAGAAATCCCTGGCCAGCTGCTGAAGCTCCACAGCTGGCGCAAACTCCGCCCTGAATCTGGTCACAAAGTCTAACCAGGTCATAGCCTCAACAGCCGAGGCTCCCAATGAGTCACCAACAGACTCCCACCAATCTCTAGCTCTGTCCCTCAAACACCCTGCTGCATATCTCACCTTCGACCCCTCCGGGCAAAAGTTGGTCAGCTGTGCAGACTCGATGTCTGCGATCCATCTCCTAGCTGCAATGGGGTCTTTCACCCCATGGAAATCCGGCGCACCACTCCCACGGAAGTCCTTAAAGGACAGTGTGCGCGTACTCGTCTGCCTAGACGCCATATCACTCCTGAATGCCCGGAGGCGATCCTCCATCAGCTCAACAATCCCTTCCTTGATCGACCCGAAAATGACCGGGGTCGAGTCAAGAATGCCTCTCGTGATCTCAGACGCGATGAACGCGCGCAGCCCGTCATCAACCTGCTCGGATCCTGCACCCGAGCCTGATCCTGATCCTGATCCGGAACCTCCTGCTCCATGTCGCGTGGTCACCATACTGAAAAATACACGCATAAATGTCAGGATCACACATACTCTCGAGAGGTCTAACACACTTTCCAAGTTTCCCGGTTCCATCTAGGCCCTCCTTGATTCGAGTACGGGTCCTCTACTTTCAGTAGTACGGGCCCATACTACCTTCCACATCTACCCGTACTTTCATCAAGGATTGCTTTGACTTCTCCAAGTCCCTTTTACCGATACCCTTTCCACTGACCTCATCCTAGGCTTTCCTAGGGCACTCTCCGACCTACCCTCCACCATCAGCTGCACTAGGAGTCCCCACCACTTCCCCTAACTAACTTGCGGATACTGTTACATATCCGTTCCTTAGCTAGTTGAAAATGGCCAGAACCCCCATAGCACCAAGCAAGCAACATTCGTGTATTGGGTAACCAAATCAAGCATAACCTACACAGGCCACCCTACTGCTGACTAAACAGTCCTAGCATACAACTCATACAACAGGCATATAAGGCATCCTCCTAGATCCTTAGCCCTAACTAGCATGCAATTCTCAGAATCAAATATCAGGCACACAAGGCATCCTCCTATATCCTTAGTCCTATTCTAGCATGCAGTTTTCTGAATCAAAACCCTATAGCATAACATATCAAGTATAGGTATCTTGGGGAAAACTTACTTGAGCCCGGCCGGTCGCATGCATCACACACTTAGTCTTTCTTAAAATCCTTCCTTTTTGATTTTAGAAAACCATTTTCCTTGTAAAACCTTTTAGCCCCTCAGTTTGAGTCCAGAAACCCCCGAGGGTGTGTCCGAATCCCTCAAACCAGGGCTCTGATACCAACTTGTAACGACCCAATTTTCAAGTCCAAAAATTTCTTTTTAATAAATTGACTCATAAAACATTCATAAGAAAATACTATGAAAACACATCATCTCATAAAACAATGTAACATGTCTAAAAACCCAAGTCATAAAATAATAACATATCAGAGTACAATCCCAGAAAACTCCATGCGGAAATCATGTGTGTATGTGATGCGATGCTACGCCGCCGGCTCCTTCCCCTTAGACGAAGAGGTACTTGAAACCAAAACCGAAACCATAAGCACAAAGCTTAGTGAGTTCCCCCATCATACCACATACCATACAATATCCTCGGTATCTTTCAACCGGTAATCATGGTCGGTATCTTTCAACCGGTAATCCTCATCGGTATCTTTCAACCGGTAATCATCACATACCATACAATATCCTCGGTATCTTTCAACCGGTAATCATCGTCGGTATCTTTCAACCGGTAATCATCATCGGTATCTTTCAACCGGTAACCGTCATCGGTATCTTTCAACCGGTAACTGGGGACTATTCCACCCCCTACCACTAGCATACAACAACATGATATAAACATACAGTCAGGCATATCCGGGTACTGACCTACCCTTCGGTCCTAAGGACCGCTATCAGGGAAACCAATCCCTATCATACACGTAACATATCATACAAATAAAACTCATGACCAAAGCATGTAACCAGACCAAGATAATTATCACAAAGACAATCATCTTCTAAATACTCCTCTTTGGTGGGCCGGCATTTTGGCCTTAGACCCACCCCTACTGGAAGGTAACTCACCTCGTACGAGAAACTGCTGATAAGCTGTGCGGGAAACTTCCGTCCGCTGCTGCTCCGGAAATCCTCCGGCTACAATCCCCACAAAACACTCAGTTAGAAACTGATGTCTACTCTTAGGGTAAAATGACCATTTTACCCCTAACCAAGTCCAAGTCAAAGTCAACTTCCAGTTGACCCGACTCGCCGAGTTGGGCCGTCAACTCGTCGAGTCCCTTCCCTTTACTCGTCCTTATCCACGACTCGACTCGTCGAGTTTGGCAACTACTCGACGAGTTCCCCTTCCTTACGAACATCAATGAACCTTCATCCGACTCACTGAGTCGGATGAACACTCGCCGAGTTCATCTTCAACTGATGAACAAGTCCTGACCTTGACTCGCCGAGTTGTATGAACAACTCGTCGAGTTCATCTCCAAACATAAGGAGATTGCCTTGGACTCGCCGAGTCTGTTCTAGCACTCGTCGAGTCCCATGAACTCCAGGTCTAAAATTAAGTCCAATGCGTTGGGTTACTCTTTCTGTCCCGCTACAACCCTTCTAACACCCAACTGAGTCCTTCTGACCCTCAACAGATATGGGACTCAAAGCCTTGGACTCGTCGAGTCCCAAGAACGGACTCGACGAGTCGATAACATCCACACCCTAAATCCTCGATTTCTGATGTACAACACTTGACCAAAAGATAGATCTAAGCTCCTTCAATCGTTCTAGCACGTAAAGTTACAAATATTACGTGCATGCATGGGACTTTGAGCTCAAAAGGACATACAATAAGCTCTAGTGTTGCATGGGGCCTTCCTTGGGTGCAAAAGCAACCCAAATCTTCCTTGTGACCCCTATAAAGACCTGATTCCAAAGCCTCAACCCCCAACCATGTTTGCAATCATGGTTGGTTACCAAAAATGACTTATAAAAGCCCTAAATCTCCCAAAAAGGGATCTATCAAATGAAAGAGCAAGGTATAGACTTTATACCTCTCAAAGACTGCAAATGATGAACCAAACTCGAATCCTTCAGTCTCCTCTTGATCCTTCTATGCACTTCCTTCTTCCTTGAGGTCAAAACCCACAAAAATCACTCAAAAGCCTTAGATATTGCACCAAAACACTTAGGGTTTGCTATGGAGGGTTTCTGGGAGCATAAAGGGGCGATGGAGGCTGCATAAGGTTGTTTAAATAGGGTACAAACCCTCAGATTAGGGTTTTGTCCAGTCAGAGCCTACTCGTCGAGTCTGGGACCCGACTCGACGAGTCCATCACTTAAATCCCGCACCTCATCCCGCTTCTACTCGCCGAGTCGGTCCTTCAACTCGCCGAGTCCAAGGCCAAAAATGCAAAATTACTTAAATAAAAATACATACCAAGAACCAGGTGCTACAGCACTGGTCAAGTCCACCACAAAGAACAATAAGACTATTCGTCATGATTTACTAAGAGTTTAGTGAATATGATTATGCTTACAAAATTAAGTGTAATTCTGAATCATTGAAAAAAGTTTCAATGTATAGCAGAACGAATAAGAAGAATCAATTAGGCAGAAAGATAAAAGTTTCTCCAATCTGAAAGGAAAGGAGAGTACTTTAGTATCATGTTTTATGATCATTCTATTGATTATGGAACCATATCACAATTGATCCTCTAAGGACACCTTAGTGCACTTGTATGGCTAAGAAGAGGAATTGGGAAATGTTGAAATGGTTAAATCAAGAAGATGAGTCATATTTCATTCCAAGATCAAGTCTTAGAGTCATACTCCAAGATTGTACATTGAGTGACATATCCTAAGTAGGTTTATAGCACATTTGTAATTGGTAGTTGTGATGTTTTGGATAAAACAAAGACCAACTAAGACCAATTGTGTGAAGTGTTTGTCTTGATAGGAATCCACACTAACTCTTGGATATTAGTTTGTCAAGGAATGTTTATTGACAAGAGAATATTATATGTCAAGAGGTCAGTGGGAGTCTTAAAGATCTTGAAAGGATTCAATAACTAATCAAGAATAAACCTATTGTTTATCACTAGCACACGACTTGAGGTTTGTAACCTATCGTATTGACATATTCTTGTTTTTGTGCCCATTCCAGTTAAAGTTGACTATGCATGTGAGTTCTATGAGTTCTCAATTGTTTGCATAAGGCAAAGCACCTTGATCAGTGAAAGTTCATTGATCAGTAAGGATGAGTTGCTTAACAACTTGGAAGACATGGTAGGCCCTTGTGCTGCCAAGTGGCAAGAAGTTAAGATTGAACAAGTTCAGTCCATATGTGTCACACCCCCAAAACGGAACGGCGGAAACGTTCGGGGGCGGAGGACGTCATGTTTAGCATCACAACCAATGAATAATAGGAAACATAGAAACACAACCAATACAGTGGATACATATATAAGTAAAATGTTTACATCAGTTTGAATTCTTGTTTTAGGTACATCAAAAGTATGTAAAGTAATAACATAAGACTCTTATTGCTCCAGCTTCTCAAATTCCAGCAGGTACCTGTCTACTGATTTCCTGAGAATACAAGCAGTTTTGAAAGAATATCAGCATAAAGCTGGTGAGTTCATAAGCATTTAGTTTTTGTGGAAAATGTTTCTTTAATCCTTTTTGAAAAGTGTTCCTCAAGAAAATCCTATATTTTCTTATGAAAAGCAGTTTTGAAAGAGTATCTGTTGGTAGAAAGTAAACCATCAGTTTTAGAAATGCCAGTTTTATCTTGGGAAAATCCTATATTTTCCCTAAAAACAAGTTATCCATTCTAGAGGTAGTGACGTCAGTTTAGAAACCCCTGATTACTATCAGTATGTTTAAAAGTAGTTTTATTATTCAAAATAAAACAATGAAGAGTAGAGTCCGTAAACCAAAGTTAGTTTATACTTATTTGCGAGTCGTATAACCATACTTGATATGACCTAGAGACCTTTATAACGTTCTTCAGGCGTTAAGTTAAATGACATTTGTTCACCCCAGGCGTGCCCGCCTAACTGTAGCTAGCAGTTCAGGTGTGGGATTGTCAGTCCCGAATAGATCTATTCACAAATCTCACGCTCTCCCTCCAGGAGACTCTGGTTATACTATGATAGGATTTAGTTCAGTACACTAAAGGGTACTGTATTGAAGTAGAGCCTCACAATTCTGTATAATCTAGTTTACTAGCGAGAAACAGTATAAAACAATAATTAACCTTGAATAATAGTACTTTATACTCCTGAGAAAATATATAACATAAACTAAATCGGCCATAGTTTATATATATTCATCCATGAAATCTGATTTGGTAGAAACTGCCTAGAGGGTTATCCCAAACTATACCCATTATAGTTTACAAGTGTTGTTATGGAAAATGTTTTGTAAAACCTTTCTGAAAGCTATGAATTGAGATTTCCAAAATAACAATTTCCCCTTATGCTCAACATATTACAAAAGGGATAAAATATCTGAGTAAGTTATTAAACATGGAAATCGTTGAGTTGTATTAATAAGTTTAAAACTTAATAAAATACTTTGAGTTTGGCTTGTATTCCCCCCCTGAAAACATTAAAAACATGGGAAATGTAGGGGTATGAACTCACCTGCAGTGAGTAGTTTGGATGAAAGAGTGGTATAGGATGCTAGATGCCAAGTGGAAACTTGAGCACACACACAGATCCTAATAAGCATACAAGGACACAAATGAATATAATTAGTGTTTACACAACTAATCAAGTGAGTGAAACACCTTAGGGGCTAGGAAACACTCATATAGAAGTGTTATAACCACAAAGGATTGCATCTAAGGAGTTTAAGGCCACCCTATTGTGTTAACGGCCAGGTGTTCACGGCCACCAGGGTTTACGGCCAGGTGTTCACGGCCACCAGGGTTTACGGCCATGAGTTCATGGCCACAAGAGTTTACGGCCGTAAACTCATGATGATTTGTGCTCGAAAGGGTGTTTTTAAGGTCTTACAGTCCACAAGGAAGTGTTCTAGGCTTAAGTCCAAGCCTTAGGAAGAGTTACGACCCCATTTGCACCTCTAATAAGGGTCTACGGCCAAAGGAGATGCTCTTGGCTGTAAACTCACTTTGAACAGTGTTCTTGGATGAATTCAAGGTGCTAATCATGGTTTCATACTAGATATCAAGTATAAGGAAGTCATACTTACGATTTGAAGGCAATAAAGGGTGTTTCAGCCCAAAACACCTAAGTGTTCTTGATGTTCTTGAGAATCTTCGAAGATCTAGACTCAAAGATGAAATCCATGGATGAAATCAATGATGATTCATGGAGAAGAGAAGTATTAACACTTAGATGGAAGGATTTACTTACATTATGAGAGTTTTTGAAGCAAAATCCTATGATTTCTTGAGAGAGTTTTCGAGTTCCAAACCTTAGAAAGGAAAGAGTGCAGAAAATGAACCAAACATCCTACTTATAGGTGGAGTTTACGGCCATCAGAGTTTACGGCCAGCATGGGTTTACGACCACCATGAGTTTACGGCCGTAAACTCATGGGTCCTGGCCGTAAACTCCTCACTTGAGGGTTTATGGCTTGATTGATGGTTTGGAACTTTAGTTGATCCATTCTAACACTTGGTCCCTTGATGTACTAAGCTTAGAACGCTCAAACAGACCCTAAACAGTGCAAGAAGTCAATAAAACAAGCTTAGCATTGATAAAGTTGACTGAATATACAAGGTAGAAGTTCCGGGTTGTCACAATATGAGTCTGGATTTGTCACTAACCTTCTCTTATGATTATGATTATGACAAATTCACATGCATAGGAACACATACACCATAAAATCTAAGTGTCATATGGTTTCTCTCCGCTTCATGAAAATGATTGTGAGGAAACACTTTCAGTAAGTAGATTTTAAAGAGTTAGCAATTGTGATATTTGCATTCTCAAATTCGATTATGATTACGACATCCATCTTCATAGTTCGAATTATGAGAAATGGAAAAAGGTCTAAACATTGAGACTTATTGCTGTAAGTTCTAAAATTGTTTAGACACACATGTGAGCTATCTAAGGAAAGGTGTATGAGTTTGAGAAGCCCATATAAAGTATTATCGAAGCGTCTTGTATCAGAAATCTGAACTTTGGTAAGAAAGTCAACAAGTATTGATTTCTAGAAGTCCAGCTTATTTCTGGGTAGATGTCAAAGCTAATGGGAGCATAAGTGTTATGCTAGTAAGATAATAATTATCATGCTAGTGGGAGCATAATTATTATGGTAAGTGTTGCGAGTTAGCAATGTTAATTATAGAAAACAAAGGTTTCAATTCGCAAAGTTGCAAGGTTTGAAAAGTTGTTGTGCTATAATTAAGGGAGAGGAACTTATACTTCGTTTTGAATCTAAAAGCTTAGATTGAGATTTTAATCAAATTTATTCAAGGATATATATGAATGTTATGTTGGAATAGTTCAACATAAGGAAATTCTATACATGAAAATGTTATAGCAAGAGACTGGTAAAGTATCAGGTCTGTATGTAAGACATTATGAATCGTGTCCCATATGCTTCGGATATAGGATCGATTGCATGTGCTATAATATTCTCCTGTTCTAGTTTTCCAAATGCCTAGGGCATTAAGAGGGAAAAAGGTCTAGAACCGGATATGAATAAAGTTATTAAACAACTGTCAAGGACGATTTGAAGTTCGCTAAGGATTGGTTGCTTAAGGACAGTTGGAAGTATAGTGATGAATGGACCATATTGATATGATTTTGAATAGATAGGATTCTATTAAGAATGGATAGTCATATGGCAATTATGGAAAAGTTTCCATAATGGGAGTTGGATATCAAGAATCTATGAGTAAGTTAGAAACTTTTATGCAAGAAGGATGTTCAAAGGAATGTGCTTTGAATATGAGACTTTGTATCTATGGAATTGTCTTGTAACAATCTCCAATGGAAACTTTTGTAATTGGCAAAGTCTCTATGACTTGTGTACATAGTCATTACAAAAGGATCACTGCATATAATCTTAGAATCTAACAGATCACAATTAGTGGCAAGGACTTGGTATTCTTACACTTACGATAAGGATTTGGAATTGTGAAATGAGTGTCATTAGAAATGTTTACAATTGATCTATTTCACAAAGTAAGGAACATAGGCAAACATAGTGTGCATGCTTGGAGCATGGGATAACTTTTGTTTTAATTCAAGTATTAAGTTGATTAATCGAAACATTATACAATGATTAATGTGTAATCAATATGGTGATTAAATAAAAGGTATTTTATTTATACTCAAAAGTTTTGAGACCATATTGGATTCGATTATTCTTGTGTTTTACTTTGCATGTTTTGACTTCCCGAATAACTAGGTTATTCTAACTATCCATAGTCGATCATACTTTGGAAGTAGGTATTGAAGCTAGACTGTCATGAATGGGTCTGTAGATTGTCTAAAGGCGTTTAGACATAGCACAAGGTTGATGCAGTGTTCATGAGTACTCCTGTAATAAGATTTGAGTATTGGATTAAACCCACGCTCATTTGAATCACTTCATGGATTTTATAACGAGTGATCATGAGATGATAATATCTTATATTCTTGAAACCAAGACATGTGAGTTGTAGTTTACAAGTCGGTTGCACATTGACATATGTAAACGCACCAGTAACTTGGTGTTATAAAACATATTGTTGTGTGTGATTTGATGAGTAAGTACAAGCAAGCATTTGAGTCAAAGTTTATCCATTCCTTTTACCCAATGTGGGATAAAAGCAATATATGTGGGCCCCTCGATGATTTAGTGATGACAACCCTAAGCGCTTGGCCAATCTTGGACTGATTTGATTTGTTCAATTAGTCGGTCGTCATATATCGGAAATCGGGAAACAACACATGAACAGAGAGAATGATTATAATCCATGTCTCAGTTCATATGATATCTGGAATGGAGGAATATATGATCCCTTATCTAATGGACGCGTCATTGACTTGGTCAGAGTTCGACAACGGCGTTTGAGAGCTACGATTGCTAGTCGGGTTCTGAAGTCGTACCTGCAATTATAGTTATTAGACTTATCCAAGTGGGAGATTGTTGGATTAGGTGTCTAAGCCCATAACTATAATTGGTATGTACTTGACCCGAGAGTAGCATGGTCCATTTGGGTTGCCTTCACCAGAACAATCTGATAGGATGGATATTTGAGAAAGAGGTTATTGATGATTTATTAATATATTACAAGTATAATATATTACTTGTGAAATCATATTATTTAATTAGTATTGATCAAGAATTAATTTGGAATTAATTTAGTGATCAAAAGAGACTAATTAAATTAACGGGGACTGATTATGTAAATTAGTGAGACATATGGTTTGGGCTAATGATCCATGATTAATTTGTAATGGACTAAGCTTATGTGAAAGTCCATAAATTATTAGTCCAAATAAGTTATGGATCATAAGCGTAAGTGTAAGAATTAGGGTTACAAATAACTCTTGGAATTCTACACTATATATGTAACCCACTAAAGCCAAATATTGGACCAAGGGGTGGATCATTCTAAGAGATGGATGATTTTGTGTGCTCCATAACCTCTCTCATTATTCTCCACTTGTTCATGGTGTTTGTGACTTGTTTGAGGCATCACACTTGAGGTGCTAAGCTCTTGAAAGGCCGAATTCAACAAGCTACAACAAGAGGTAATATTCTAACTAGTTTTTGTGATTCAAATATCAAATGTATGCTAGTTATAGGCTTCATGCTTTGGATAACTTTTTATTGCATGTATAACTAGAGAAAACTTAGATCCAAAGCATTAGGGTTGTATGTGCACCATAGGAGTGTTATAGTACATAAAAACCCATCAGTTATATCATCGAAAATTGTTATATGTCATTTTTGCATGCCAAGAGTTATTAGTGGGTCGCATCTTGCTAAGCAGGATTTAGTTTGTTCGGTTGTTCCAGTTCTTTGATGGGGTCAACTCAAGGGCATCGCTTGGTGTAACATACACGTTCAGTTATCGTGTTTTGTAATTTTAAAAATGAATAATATTATGAAATATTATGTGATTTTGAGCGTTGAGTTCTAATAGATAGTTTTTATTAGAAATGAAGTAAAACTATGTTTAGAATCACTCGGAAAATATTGGAAGTCTTATGACATTCCAATCTAATGTCAAATATTGAAATTTAACGAAAATATAAAATTTGAAATAAGTAAAATTTTTTTTAGAAAGTTGTAGATAATTTCGTTAGAAACATTTAGGCGAAAACCTCATCGAAATCCGAGTTATAACGAAGAAGCTATGACCAAACGAAGATCCACGACAAAACCGGCAAACACTATTTAGCGTAAAAAGTGAGTTTTCGATAAACTACTTTTTAGCCTTAGTGATCTAAATGAAAGTCGTAGTGTTCGTTAAACTGAGAATTTTCATAAAAAAAACGTCCAAATCTGACTTCGTATGAGGAAGTTATGATTTTTCTAAGTTTCGGAATAGTAGTAGACAGCTAAAAACTCAAAATAAAGATCGAGCGATATTTAGCCGACACAACCTAAACGAGAATCGAAGGTCTCGTCAATAGTAGTACAACGGTAAAAAGACTGACGAAAACGGACATCGGATGAAGAAGTTATGAATTTTTAACGGATTTTCCTGTCCCGGTCTGTTAAAAATAATAATATTAAAAATAAATTCAAAATTAGCCGACGGATTCTAAACGAAAGTTGTAGAGTATATTCTCGCCTACGCGTGCATATAAAGAACGTCAAAAACGGAGCTAGTATTCAAAATTTATGGATTTTAGAAGTTAGGGACACAAAAATCGATAAAAATGCGAAATCCGAGAAAAATCGCATGGTCAGAGTTCGGCCACGTCACCTCGCATGCGAGCCTGCCCCGTGTCCGATGTCGATGATTCATCCGAAGCAGCTGCTGACGCGTGTCCGACACGTGCCGCCGAACCTCGCACCCGAAGGCATGGTCCAATCCGAGACCGCCACCTGCCCTCGCCTCGCATTCGACGCCAGGCCTCGCATTTGCTGCCGCGTGTCTCCTTCTCGACCGTCGATCTTCGGACTCGCACCCTATATAAAGGCGGGAGCGAACCCTCCCATATATATTTTAGAAAATTGTCCATTTTCACCCCTAAATCAATATTTCTTTCATTTCAACTTTCCCCGAAGCCCCGGGATCATACCAAACATCTGAAATACGTTCCAAAGTGCCCGAAGACCCCGGAAAATTTATCTTTTCGATTTTCAAGCTCAACCCTCGCAAGGCCCGGTTTTCAATAAAGCTCCCGGTTTTCATCAAAGAAAGCTATTTATTAGAATGAAGTTCTGCCCAAATTACTATTTTAACCCCCGATTATTTCACGGTGAGTTCAATATATAGGAACAATTGTATGTTATGTGTTATATGTGCTATGTGCTTTTCCGTGTTATCATCTCCTGTTATTATTTCTGCTATTTTGATAGAAAAGTTGTACCTTTGGCCATGTGATCAGTGAAAGGACTTAGATTCACAGTGGTATTGGTATGTAGCCTCTGGCCGTGTAGAGCATGTCTCGCTAGAGAATAACTTCTACCCCTATGGCATTGGCAGAAGGTTAGATAGGGCTGAAAGCCTGAAATCTACTAAAATGTTTAATCAGAAATTGTATGTCTTCTGTGCCATTTGGGCCGAAGCGTTATTGATGTATATCAAGTATTGAAATTGTTATGTCTCATTGCTTTGATATGGAAAGCTTGTCGCATGATTCAAATATGCCTTTGTTGTTCCTTGTTCCTCATTGCTTCTACCATATTAAAGTATATATATGGCATAACGTTATATTGTATCTATTATTGAACTCACTAAGCGTCACTGCTTATCCCTCTCAGTGTTTAACTATTGCAGGTAATAAGGATCCAGTATAGTCATATACTGTTGGAAGATTTAGAATAGTTTACATTATTACTTTTATATTTAGTGATCGTGTATGTATAAAATTATGATATCCTGGGTAGTTTTGTAATATATAAAAACTTAGTCGGTTTATATCCAATATTTTGTAATCAAAATATAAATGTAAAATATTATTTATGAATATGCATGTAACATGTTTTGGAGTGACTTGGAGTAACAATGTCTTTAGTATGAAAGTTTGGGTTGTTTCACTTGGAAGATCTATAAACGAATTAATAGGATTAGTTCAACAATGAAGGCAAAGTTCAGACGTGTTAGTTTTTGTTCAAGTAGGAATGACAGTCGTTCATGGAAGGGCCTTTGGGTATATTAGGGATACAAGTTTAATGCCATAAGCGAAAAATAATCAAAAAAATTTCAATTAATTAGGGCACATGCAACCTAGTTTGATCTATGTCTTTCAAGTAAAGCAACATACTATGAACCCTAGACTACAAAACTTTTCCTATGAACTAACTAATTCATAAGAACAAGAAATACTAACCTTGAAGATTGTTGTAGTAAACAACCTTGATTTCTTCTTCTAAACCTTTGGTAGCAAGCGGCACAAGTGACGCGCTGATGGGTTTTGAGTATAACATACAATCTTATGTATGCATGCAACCCTAATTGAAGATCTACGTTTTCTCTAATTGAACATACAATAATGAACAACAAAGTGAAAACCCTAGATCTATGTATAATAATCGAAAATCACATGATAAGGGTTATGATACATACCTTTAAGATTGTTATTGTAAACAATCTTGAATCCTTGCTTGAATGACCTTTGGTAGCAAGCGCCACAAGTGTCGCGCCTCTAATGGTTCACAAACAAACCTAGCAACCAAGGAAAACTATAGAAAGAGAGAGGAGAGGCCTAAATTTCGTCCAAGGCACTTACAAGGAGAGCATGGCCGAACTTCTACCCTAAGGAGGGTTTATATAGGTGTTGGGAAGGTATTGGATTAAGCAGGTATCTCCAAGATATCTCTAATCCCTTTACTTTATCCCAAGGCATCCAAGGCACCCTTAGAGCCCAAGGAAACCCTACGAGCACTCTAGATTTCGTTCCCCCCTCTTTAGGGAGGTTCTAGAATTGCCCAATGCTCAAGTATTGAACATTGTCACCTTTAGTCCATGCAGTTTTAATTAATTCCTTTAATCCCAAAATTAATTCCAAATTAATTTCTGATTAAATATTAATTAAAATATGATTTCTAATTAATATATTATTTCCATAATACATAATAAACTATTTATTTTGATTTCTAATTAATTTATTAACCAAGTAATAAGTTAATAAATCATTCTTCTCTCTCTAAAAGCTATCATATTCAATGGCCATGTTTGAAGGAAACCCAAAAGGACTGTGCTACCATTAATTCAAGTTTATACCAATTATAGTTATGGGCTTAGACACCTAATCCAACACGCGCCTATAATGGTTCACACCCAAGGCAAGCAACTTAGGATTATGGAGAGAGGAAAAGAGAATTTCAGCTAGAAGTCTTCCCGAGGAGTAGGTCACAAAATAATGAGGGTTTAAGGCCCTTACTATAGGTGAGGTAGCTTAGAGCCGAAGCTAGGGTTTAAGGATGGAAACCCCAATCCCTTTGATTGGTGACTAAGCAACTCATGAGCCTCCTATCTATGATTCCTTGGACGAAAATTCTAGGCCCTTCCTAGAAGTTTTCGTCCAACCCCTACAAGGAGGTTCTAGAGCCTCTTTCCTCAACTATCAATAAATTCCCAAACAGCCCCTGTACTTTTAATCAATTCAATTAATCCCAAAATTAATTCCAATTAATTTCTGAGTAACTATTAATTAAATACTATAATTTCTAATTATATATTATTCTCATAATATATTAACAAATTATATTTACCAATTTATTAATCCAATTATAAATTATCTCTCTCTCCAATATAATCTTGTCCAATTGCTAGCTTTGAAGACAACCCAAAATGATTGTCCTGCTATCAATTCAAGTTTATACCAATTATAGTTATGGGCTTAGACAACTAATCCAACAGTCTCCCACTTAGATAAGTCTAATAACTATAACCACCAATATAAATTCCAAATTGATTAGCAAATTCTAGCTACCTAAACCCGATGTCGAACTCTAACTCAGTCAGTTACACGTCCTAAGATAAGTGATCAAATATTCCTCTGCTCTTCAAGATATCGTACGGACATGAGATATCTCATTGTCCAAGTTTTGTTTCCCGATTTCTGATTTGTGACGACTGATTTCAGACTACTAATTGAACACATCAATTTAGCCCAGGCTTGGCCAAGCACTTGTAAGTCAACACCAAATCACCGAGGGGCCCAAAGATATCGCTTTTCCCGTTAGGGAAAAAGGAACAAATAAACTTTGACTTATATGCTTGTACTGTTTACTCATAAAATTATGCACAACAATACGTTTTATAACATCAAGTTACTAATGTGTTTACATATTATCAATGTACAACTGACTTGTAGCAACGACTCATATATCTCTATTTTAAGAATATAAGATACTATTGTTTGAAAATTACTCGTGATAAAATCCATGAAGTAATTCTCTGAGCGTGGGTTTATCCAATACTTAAAATCCCCATTTTCTAAGTACTCATGAACATTATAGCAAAACTATTGCTATGTCTAAACCCTTAGACAATCTACAATCCAATTCATGACACTCTTAATTCTCTACTTACTTCCAAAAGTACGATCGACTGTGGAATTTCGAATAATCCAATCATTCAGAAAGTAAAACATGCAAAGTGAAACACAATAATAACTGAATTAACTATGGTCTTAAAACTATTGAATATAAATAAAACTTTTATTATTTAATAACCATATTAATTAGACTTTATTCATTGTATAATGTTTCGAGTAATCAACTAAACACTTGAATTAAACATCAGTCATGCCATGTTATAAACATGCATACTATGTTTCTCTATGGTCCTTTCTTTGTGAAGATATCAACTGGACACTATTCCAATAATACTCATTTCACAATTTCAAATTCTTGTCACTAACTAATGTGTTAGAATTCTAACCTTACATGCATTATCCTTCTGTGATGTCGAGGCTTCAAAGTCATAGAGACTTAACCAACAATATTACAGAATCTTCCATTGGAATTTTGTTATTAAAAACAATTCCATGGTAATGAAGTTTCAGATTCAAGGCACATTCCTTGAACACCTTCCTTGCATTAAGGTTTCTGACTCACGTGTAGATTTTCATAATCAACTCCCTCTATGGAAACATTTCCATATTTCCATATGACCATCAATTCTGATAAAAAATCATCCCATTCAAAAACATGTCACTATGGTCCTTCCAACCAATACTATACTTTCAACTGTCTACAAGCAACCAATCCTTTGGTAAACCTCACAATGTTCTTGACAATTGTTTAATTTTAGTCACACAATGTTCTAGTTCTTTCTCCTCATAATGCCCAAAGCATTTAGACAAACCAAAAAAGGTGTATATTATAGCATATGCAGTTGATCCTACATCCAAAACATATGAGATTTGATTCGTAATGTTTTACATAAAGACCTGATATTTGATCAGTCTCTTGTTATAATATTTCCATATATCGAATTTTCTATGTTGAATTATTTCAACACGATATTCATATATATTCATGACTAAGTTCTATTAAAACCTTCAATATAAACTTTTAGATTTGAAACGAAGTATGAGTTCCCTCTCCCTTAAGTCTAACATAGAGAAACAATTTTCAAACTTTGCAACTTGAAAATTTGTAAACTTTGTTTCCTACAAATAGTATTGCCAACTTGGAACACTTAGCATAACAATTATGCTCCCATTAGCATAACAATTATGCTCCCACTACCTTTGACATGTATTCAGAAATCAACTAGACTTCTAGAAATCAATACTCTTGACTTTCTTACTAAAGTGCAAATTTCTGATACGTGATGCTTCGATAAGTCTCTAGCTAGACCTCTAAAGCTTATACACCTTTCATTAGATAGCATATATGTGTGTGTTCAAACCCTTTCAGAACTTATAACCATATGTCCCGAAGGTTTAAACAATTCCTTTCCATTTCTTACATTTTTAACAATGAAAAGGGATGTCATAATCATATTGCGAATTTGAGAATGCAATTATCACAACTACAAACCATAATGATACTTATCAAATCTTTAAAGTCTATTAGCGAAAGTGTTTCCTCATAATCATTCATCAATTAGAGCGAAACCTTTTGCCACCTAGATTTTATGATGTACATGTTCCCGTCCATGTGAATCTATCATTTCCAATCTACAATCATAAGACAAGGTTTACGACAAAACCAAATTCAAATTTAGATTTTATGGACCGAACTTTGCTTATTCTTAATTTCTTGCCATCTGGTAGCACAGAGGCCTATCAGTACTTCTAGGTTGTTAAGTAGTTCACCCATATTGATCAATGTACTTTCACAATCCAACGTGATCTACCTTTTGCAGTAAAATGAGAACCACATAACTCATAAGCATTGCCAACCCAACTGGAAGGTGCACAGAAACAAAAATGTGTCAACTTAATACGATAGGTTATCAACCTCAGGTTGCATGCTAGTGATAACTAAAAGGTTTATTCTTTACTAACTCCTGAAACTTTTCAAGATCATTAAGACTCCCACTGGCTTCTTGACATATACGTTTCTCTCTTAAGGAACATTCCTTGACGAGCAAAAACCAATATCCAAAAGTTAGTGTGGATTCTCAACAAGAAACACTTCATGGAATTTGTCTTAGTTTATCCTTTGTTTTAACCAAAACATCACAACTTCCAATTCCAAATGTGCTAGAGTAAAAAAAACATTATTACTCCACATTTCATGAGGTGCTATAAACCTACTTAGTATAAAACAAGTTTTCAAGATCTTTAGTAACTAGAGCATGGCTCTAGAACTTTATTAAAAACGAAGTATCACTCATCTCTCGATTGATCCATTTCAACAATATCCAATTCCTCTTCTTAGTCAAACAATTGCACTACGATGTTCTTCGAGGATCAATTGTGATACAGTTCCATAATCATTAAGATGATCACAAAACACGATACTAAAATACTCCCCTTTCCTTTCAGATTGGAGAAACTTTTATCTTTATGCTTCATAGATTCCTCATATACTTTCTGCTACTCTTTGAAACTTTTCAAAGTATCAGAATTGTGTTTAATCTTATAAACACAACGATGTTTACTGAAACATCAAAAATTCATGACGAATAGTGTTATCATCCTTTGTGGTCGATCTGAACAGTCCATATCAATATGAACTAAATCCATTAGTCCTTTACATTGACTCACATAAAACATGTGATCAATGAATTGGTCATAATTTCCCAATGATCAAGATTCTCATGCATCACACAATTCGAATTGCATGACTCCAAATTTATATCTAATTGAAACTTGAGTGATGATAAATCTTTATCACTTAGTCAATTGTGACATTTCCATAAATAAAACAACAAGAATCAAATCCACAGTTAATATTGCTAATAATAGAAATGTAATGTGACAACTGGAGAATTTCGGGTCAAGCAAAGTAGAAACCACATCACAACTTTTTTGTAATAAACATTTGAAAAGTCAAATATTAGAGTTTAAATTGCATGAAGAATGTTTTAAGTTAAATCAAGAAGTTCGAGATCACAATTTTCATTAGGAGTGTTTAAATGTGGACTGAGAAGCCCTTAGGCCAAGAAGCTCGCAATCGAGAACCCATACCCTCGAACCGAAAACCCTATGTGAGGGGTGATTTCGGTCACCCTTGGACCGAAAACTCCTCAGTTCTCGGTGGCACACTAAGGCCGAAGACCCCATTCTTGGTTAAGCCAAAAAGGATTTCAGTTTGGGTGGATAATCCAAGGTTTGACCTAGTGACTTGACCTCCTAACTTTACATCCTTTTATCCAACACATATCCATGCAACATAAGCTTTTACCCCACAAGCATTCATGCAAAGCACACAATTAACCCCAAACAACTTTACACTCCTTTACCCATCATACCTCCATGTTAAGCATGCCATTACCCATCATATCTCCATGTAATACACCTAAATACCCAACAAACAACAAGGAAATCAACTTTACCCTCTTTTATTCAACATATCTTCATACCATCCATGCAATTATCCTCCATATAACCATGCACCATCTCACCTCTCTTTCCTTTAAAATTCTCTTTCCTTTAAAATCCTCGGCCGATGATCACACACCACCACCAAAACTTTTCTTTCAAACTCCACTCAACTTATTCTCTCTAGAGCAAGTTCGAATTCCTCCAAGTTCATCATCATCAATCTGGTCCTAGGTATTTTGGTAAGTATTTTCAAAATCCTCTACTGATTTAACACATTTTCGTGTAACTTTCATCATATTTACACATATTGTCATGTGTGAAACCCTTAGGAAAAATCGCACCTCCAAAGAAACTCATATACTTCATCCAAAGATCAAGGCTCGAAATCTTCATCTTCTCACTACAACTAACCCACACAAAAACCACTCAAGGTGAGTTCATACCCCACCTTTTTTTTCGAGATTTTTCATGTTTTCGGATATTATAGCAAGATGTTGTTATATGTGTTCATCTATATGTTGTGTATAAGGTTTTATGTGCATGCTATGTGATTTTACTAGTTATTTCAAGCTTTCATGCACAATATGGTTATGTTGTAGTATATAACTATACAAAAAACAAGTTTAAATAAATTACATGAACAAATGGGAACATTATGACTTTTATGATAAAAAGGGAATTTTCTATCAAGAATGAGTTTTCATAACTATTCTAAGACAACATTCTCTTGGGTTTCAACCAAGTTATGAATATCCTAAACCTATTATTTTGTATAAATGGGTTTACATTTCATTAACTCTACAATTTTTCCCGTTAAACTATAATGGGTATAGTTTGTGGTTCATTTAAACTAGTTATCAGTTTTCGGGCCTATTACAGATAATTATTTCAAACTATAATTATGTCACACTATAAAACTACTATGAAAGGGAAATGCTTCTACATACAAAAAGGATTTCCACTACATTACATGTAAACCGTTAGTACAGTTTGTGAGACACACTCTCTTCACGTACTTTACATAAAGTACACCTTAAGTCCTGCATTATAATCAGAGTCTCCTGGAGGGAGAGTGAGACCGTTGTGTATAGATCTATACGGGATTGACAACCCCGCACCTAAGCTGTTCGCAACAGTTAGACCGGAAGTCTAGGGTGACAAATGTCTACCGGCTCCGACGCCTGAAGAACGTCGTACAGACCAATAGTCGTATTAAGTATGGTTATAATAATTCACATAAGGTATTCAAAATCACTTGGTTTACAGGGCTAATGCATATTCGTTTGGTTTTATAAAAAT
Organism: Lactuca virosa; assembly: GCF_052849685.1. Taxonomy (NCBI): domain Eukaryota; kingdom Viridiplantae; phylum Streptophyta; class Magnoliopsida; order Asterales; family Asteraceae; genus Lactuca; species Lactuca virosa. Next base: position 159,690,667 of record NC_136429.1, read on the forward strand.
ATTAAAGCTATATGAAACTACTTTACAGTGCAGCACTACTTACATTTTCGGTCTTAGGGTTGTAAGATTACAGTTTACTTTTAAGAAAATATGGGATTTTTCTGGAAAATTATATGCTATCATTTACAAGGAAACATTACCAATTTTTTTTATATTAAACGGTTATGAACTCACCAACTTTAATGTTGACACTTATCGAAACTGCTTGTATTCTCTGGAAACCAGTGAACAGGTATTACGAAAATGTTTTGAGGACAAGCGTCACTACATCATGATTTCCACATTTAAATTATTATACTTAACTTTTGAGCAAACGAAGTCCGTAAACTATGTAAACCTGTATTCTCAATGTATGAATGTTTGTGATGCTATGATTCATTCATATTCAATTGTTATGATATTGTACAATGACGTCATCCACCCCCGGACGTTTTCGCCATTCTGGTTTGGGGGTGTGACAGATTGGTATCAAAACATTGTTTATAGTGAATTAGTATATGTAACGCCCGCAGATCCGGGCTACTCAATTTAGAGACGATGAGCATCAAAAATGAGTTTTTGATGGAAGATTATTTAGAAGGATTAATCTTAACCAAGTTTTAGTATATGTTACAAGGGTTTCGTACATATAAAGAACGCCAAAATCCGAGTTATAACAAAAAAGTTATGGCCCGTCGAAGTTTTACGGCAAAACCGGCACGACACCGGGAGACGTAAATAGTGAATTTACGGTAGAAGACTTTTTATCCTTAGTGATCAAAACAAAATTTGTAGTATACGTTAAACCGAGAACATACAAAAAAAGAACGCCCAAATCTGACTTCGTATGAGGAAGTTATGAATTTTCTAAGATTTGGCATAACAGTGCACGACCCGAAACTCGAATTTTAGTTCAAGCGGTTTTTGGCCTACGCGACCTAAATGAGAGTTGAAGATCTCATTAATAGGAACTCAACGGTAAAAAGACAGACAAAAATGGAGTCCGTATGTAGAAGTTATGAATTTTACGCGGACATTTAATAGTATAATCTCCTCCTACTGTTAAATTTAAGAGCGGTCGAGAATTAGCCGACGGAGTCTAAATGAAAGTTTTAGATCTTGTTTTTACCTACGCGTGGATATAAAGAATGTCGAGAGTAGAGCTCGTATGTTAAAGATATGGACGAAACTTGGTCCCTACTCTTCGAGCGCGATAAATTCGATACAGTTTTGTAAATCTGAGATAGAATGAGAATTAGCTGACGGCGTCTAAATGAAAGTTGTAGTACTCGTAAATACCAACGCGTGGATATAAAGAACGTCAAAAATGGAGTTCGTATGAACGAGTTACAAATTATAATAGCATATTTACGTATTAAAATAAAGTATAAATCATATATACGTACACATATATATACAAATGTATATATCATTAGAAAGGTATCGAAGATGCGGTTATTATAAGACTAGTGTTGAGTACTTTCGACATTAGTTTAGTACAAATATCGTTAAATCTATTTAAAATAGTATTATGAAGGAGTGTTTAGTCGTTTATATAACTATAAGGTCATTAAGTAATTATGGAGGGTAGTTTTTGTAAATTCAATTACTATAAATAAGAGGCTTGGGCTCTCATATTTCTTGCACCATTCTCTTGATTCAAGAGTCTTTCTCTTCTTATCCCCCGAGCATTTCGGTCCCTCGTGATTCGACTTTTCTTTCTGTAGTTTTAGTATAGTAAGGTGAGTGTTGAAGCGCTGCACGAATCTTTCTTAGAAAGATTCAGCGATGAAGTTCTGCCCCTGTAGAGCTCGACTCCTAGCTAAAACCCCCTTGTAAGTAAGTTATGCTTACCTATTTTAACATAGCTTATATTTAAAATTAGTATTGTTATTATGAACTTATAATAAATATTTGAACTATTATTATGACTTATATAAGTGTCGTTATAGTATCTTTTTAACTACTCGCGGTACGGGGAATCTGGTTTAAAGGGCCGCATATGGTTGTTGGATTTCAGAAGTGCTATATGCCAAAATGGTCCTGCCCTCCGGTGTTTTATGTCTGGCCCCTGTTTGTACATAGTGGTTGGAAAGTATTGTTTAAACGCTTATATAATAATAATAATAATAATAATAAGACTAATAATTAGTCACGGTAAATATTAGACTAAAATATAGTGGTAATAATACTAGGTTTCGTCGAAGGAAATTATTTTAAAAGTAAACGAAGCGTTGTCCCAGTACCGAGTCACCACCTTATCAAGTGAGTGCATAATTACTTTCATCTTACATATAGATATGAATTATTTTATATAAATTACGTGTTATGTGTGCATATTATCTGTATACTTGCTATCTATGCTGGATGAACGATTTTATACAAGTTTTATATGATTTAAACTGTATATGTATTTATATCTACATAATATGTTGGGTAAAACATGGGTAGATGAAATATGAGTTGGATGATGAGTTGAGAGGTGATATAGACCATGAGGTAAGGGTGAGAGGTGGACGATGTGAGAAGCCTTGTTTCCAAATGTTGGCCCCGTCATCTAGCAGAGTATGGATGACAACCACGGACTATTCTAGACAGTCCAGTGGAACACTAGCAGACTCGCAACCTGTAGGCGTTGTGAACGATGTGTTCACCCGGTGTACTCTAAACCCTGGCGATCATGCAGACTTGGTGCCTAAACCTTGGCGATCATGCAGACTTGGTGCCAAAACCCTGGCGACTATGCGGACTTAGTGCCTGTTGTATAAATCCTGGCGACTATGCAGACTTAGTGCCTAAACCCTGGCGACTATGCGGACTTAGTGCCTGTTGTATAAATCCTGGCGACTATGCAGACTTAGTGCCTAAATCTCGGTGACGATGGACTTCGTGCCGATTCCTTAGGATGATCCTTAGGAATGAATGAACGAGGAATAGTTGATTCTTAGGGTAGATCCTTAAGAGTAAAGAAGATAATGGGGATGGGTAATTGGGTTGATTGTTTGATGTTTAAACATAATATTTATATTATTGTGGGTTGAAAAGCCTATGTACTCACCAGGTTTCCCAACCTGACCCACTCCAGCTTATTTCTATCACAGGTGTCGATATGAAGTTACATTACACTGAGAGATTAAAGAGGTGTAGATCACTAGTGATAATGAATGTAAGTTCTGTTTATGCTTATGTTTCGGTATTGACGATGACATCCCAAATGTTTTAAGATGAATAAAAATACATTTCTTCGGAAATGCTTTGATAACGTATTTATCATGTTTTACTAGGAACAAATTCCGCAACATTTTTATCAAAAAAAGTACTCTAATTTTTATAAAGCATAAACAAAATCGGTCTTTTCTGGCTGTGAAAATGGGGATGTCACAGTATATCAAACCATACAAGATAAACAACTATAAATACAATGGGGCTAAAACACTCTGACTACAGATATACTTTTAAAAATATAATAATATTTTAAGTAAAGTATAAATACATACATGTTAGGGAAGTGTCATAACGAGAGCATAATAAAAGTAGTATGATGAGTTGAAAACTACGGGTAGGCCTCGGGATATGTAATTAGACCTTGAATAAATATAACCTGATCAACTATTTTTATCCGAGGTGTAACTAGCATATGCTGGGAAATAGTCGTAGTAAATAACGAGTCTACTCTTACCAACATTAAGATACCATGAATCAAACGCAATCTTTAAAATACTATAGGAGTATTTTAGGATACCATAAAAGCATACACTTAAACCCTCTATGTAGTTCTTATACCTCTATTCTCGCACAGACGACATGGCTGAATTTCACCACGAAGACCCCTACTACCCTGCCATGGCAGCCAACGGATGGATCGAGGGGGAGCCAAAAGAGGATCATGAGGAGGACCCAGAAGAGGGTCCTGAAGAATACCAAGAGGTAGATTACGAGGGGGGGATTCTGATGAGGAGTCAGACGAGGAAGAAGGCGTTGGAGAAATCATTAGCGAACCTTATCCCATCGGGAGCAGGCAAGAGACCCTTTCACCTCCTTCTTTCCAGGTACGTAAGCATCCAATAAGGGTCCTCTTTGGATGAGCATTCCTAGTAAGAAAATATTACCCATGCAAGGGCAAGATTCATTGCTGACATCTACCTCTGTCAAGGATGCACCTCCATAAGGGGCAACCCAGCCACATGTCTGGGCTAGAGAAGACGGCCGATGATCTGCGTTAGGAATGCATCCACTACACCATGCTCCGGTCCCCAGCACCCTTACAAATCGAGCACTACCTCCGAGTGTACTACAAGTGGCCCGTTTACACACTCAGGTTTAGGCTCTCCATCATGAGGTGATGGAGCTTGGAGGCGAAGCCCGAAATGCGACAATGCGAATTTGACGCCTCCACGAAGAACAAAAACACCATCCTGTAGCCATGCTGAACCAACAAGCAGAGCAGGAGAACATTATGGACCGTTTACACTCGATAGAGGAGGAAGTGGCCACCATGAGACAACAAATCCTTGCAGCTGAAGCAAGGGCATCCTTATCGGAACAGAGAGAGGAGGAGGCCACTTGCGAAATGAGTGAAATGGCCGGAAACCTTGTGCGCCATTTTGGCATATGATAGACTAGCATAGCCGAGTGAGTTAGTGACTACACTGCTCACACTACGTCTTAGGCTTATTGCATCTTTTATCACAACTAGTAGTAGTAAATCAAGAGAGGTACGCCCTCCAAGACCCATGTAACCCAAAAACAACTTAATGTATTGACGACTATGTTCTATTTTGATAACTTAACGTTTGTACAATACCTACTACTTACCCATAAGTACATTTTGATGATGTGATCGAAACATTTGGGAACCATACAACAAAACATGTAATTTATATGCGTATGTATATACATAAATGAGATACAACTAGCAACGACCATAGTTACTTACGGACTCGTTTCATACCATACAACAGAATCATGCCGAAACAAGGAAGTAACCAGCATACCGGCGAAACACCAGTTCTACAAATGGACCTCACTACATTCCAAGCCACTGTAACAGCCGTCATGGTACAACTTAGCGCCAACAACACAAACGGAAACGGGAGCGGTTCCAGGAGTACCAACCTCGGTGGCAACCAAGGACACCAGCGGGTGTGTTCCTGCAAGGACACCCCAAATCATAAACACAAGAACACTCACGATAATGGAGGAGTACTACCCAGGAAGCGAAAGTTCTGGACCAAGCGAAAGGGCCGTCCAGCTCAGAGACTTGCCAAAAGACAACAAACTGTGGCAGTTCATACCACCGCTGCCCCTACTGCACCAGTACCAACGAGACCATATGATGGAAACCTACCTAAATGCCACAAGTGTAACTTCCATCACCAAGGATCCTGCCGAGAGATGCACTGCAAGAATTGCGATAGAAAAGGGCATACCACTCGCTTTTGTAGAGTGCCAACCCGACTGGCCACCCAAGCCGCTAAAATTAGAATGATTCAGGCTTGCTATGAATGCGGAGAGGCAGGGCATTTCAAGAGGGAGTGCTCAAGGACTAAGAACAAAGATGTCAGAGACGTCAGAAGCATTGCAACAATGGAACTCGAGGAAGCGGTGAAAGACCCTACTGTGATCACCGGTACATTTCCCCTCAACTAACTCATGTGCATGCGCACCTTCACAATAGGGGTGCGGAAAGGAAACTCGTAAGTCACGAGTATAATTGCATACTAAATCGAAACCCTCAAACATTCAAGAAAATTTTCCCGGTAGAAATGACTAGAAGAAGAACTAAAACCACCAACAATACATACCTAGGATGCACGCTAACTCTGAACGAACATTCTTCTAAATCAACCTAATATCAGTAACAGTAGGAAACTCCAGCGTGACCATTTACATGTTTTAGATAATCCCTTGCCAAACCCATATCATACACCACAAGAAACTGTTCGACTTAACTCACTAAATAACGAAACCCGTGTTATCTATAACGATAAACCCGACACAAACCTCCGAGTCGTCCCATGTATACAGGCTCATAAGTATCTATACAAGGGGTACCACGCTCTTTCTTAGCACACAATAGAAATGGTAAACAAGAAACAAAGGACATGAAGGATATCCTAGAAGTCTGTAACTTTCCCGAGGTGTTCCCAGAAGATTTTCCAGAAATACCACCCGTGTGCCAAGTTGAGTGAGAAATCGACTTGACCCTTGGAACCACTCACGTAGCCAAATCCCCAATACCACTTAACACCGACATAGATACAGGAATTTTCCAGTCGGTGGGACAACCTAACAAGTAAGGAAATTATCAAACCGAGCCTCTAACTTCAGGGAGCACCTATCAGGCTCGTAAAGAAGAAGAGCAGAACTGTCCAGATGACCATTGCCTGCCATGAGCCAAACAAACCCGCCATCAAGGGCTAATGTCCCCCTATCCCGAATCGACGATCTATTCAACCAACTTCAAGGAACTAGCAAAGGTAAGCATACCCCCCAGATCAGAGCTTCGGAAGAAGTGATTCCCGAGACAACCTAAGACTTATTGGAACAACCACACCCCACGTAACCCCTGACTTTTGAGGACAAAAGTGTTCGCCTGAAAGTCTAGAGGCACTATCTTTAGGGTGTCAAGGGCGCAATCCTCATTTTCCCTGACCATTCATTCACATCTGCTCGCGAAAACCGAAAAGGCGCAAACTCGAAGCCTTGAAACCCGATAATATTACAGGTGAATCCTTGCTAAGAACAGATAAAAACCTTGAGGACAAGGATGATGAACGCTAAAAGACATGACTTTGGTAAGGCGTAGGTTACCCACTTGCCACTCATTGAGGTTTCATACAACAACAACTATCGCACTAGCATCAAAGTCACACCATGCGAGGCTCTCTATGGACGTGAATATAGATTCCCCCCTGTGATGGGCTGAGATGGGCGACACACAACTAACAAGAGGGCAAGTACCCGACAGCACTATCACCGACCCCGAGATCATCAAAGACACAATCGAAGAGATCACCTAATTTTGAGCACGACTAAAGGCATCTAGAAATTGACAAAAGAGCTACGCAAGTAAAAGACTTAAACCCCTGAAATTCCAAGTTGGCGACTGCATAATGTTAGAGATCTCGCCTAATGATACGCTTTGGGAAACATGGAGACATTGAATCCAAGGGTACATTGTACCATTTGAGATCCTTGCTAGGATCGGTCCGTTGGCTTACAAACTCCAGCTAGCACAAAAACTCAGCAACATACACCTTGCCCTCCACGTGTCCAACCTTAACAAGTGTGTGTCCGCCGAAAAACTCTTATAGTCCCACACGACGAAATCAAGGCAAGCAAGAATCTACACCTCATAGAAGAACATGTAGAAATAATGGACAGGGGAAGTCAAGTGGACGAAGCAAAACTGTATACCAATAGTGAAGGTCCGCTAGAACGCCAAGCGAGGACCTGGATTCACTTGGCGTATACGCCAAGCAAAACCGTATACAGTACAATGACGTCATCCGCCCCCGGACGTTCCGCCGTTCTGGTTTGGGGGTGTGACATGTAACCACCAATTTTCATAAATGTCATTGCAAGGAAATATAAAGTAAACCAACTTGATAAACCACAATTTCACTTTTATTGATAATAAACGAAATAATTGGAACTTGTCCTTACAATGCATATAGTGAAAACTATGTTTCTAGACATTTCGTAAGCAATCTATTAAATTATCATAACTCCTAAGAAGTAGCTTCCAAAATCTGATCATCCATATCTCACAATCAAATTCAACCCACTCTTCTTAAGCATCCTTATTTCTCTTAAATCCTACAAAACATAAAAATGTGATCATCACATCATGTATTAAGAATCTACGAATAGGAATTTGTAAAAATAATGGAGTTGGATAATGGATGTACCTGAAGTAGAGTCACATGACTTGACTTTACCCTCTCTAAGATCTTTTAGGTAGTCTAGGCAACTTCGTAACCAATGTCCCTTCAATCGGAAATAGAAACATATGGACCTTTTAGGTTTAGCACATGGAACTATCTCAGAACTAGCCTTTCTCTTTACCATACAATCAAATTGTTTACCTTGGCCGATCTCTTTCCATTAGGAAGAGAAATCTTGTCTGGACCACCATTGTCAATGTCCATGGAAAATTTTGAATTAGATCCTTCAAATACTTTTGCTTCACTTGTGCTCTTAAGCAATCCTGCCTCAATATCAATCAACATTTGTGTCAGATCAATCAGGTTCATGTCATGGTCGCTCGTTTAAAAGTCCTCAATGAACTGACTATATGACTCAGAAAGCGAAAGGAGAACCAAATCAATGGCTTGCTCCCTTGGGAAAACGACGCCCAAAATTTCCATCTCGATGTTTACTCACCAATAGCGCTTGAACAGTTCGAATCTTTGAACTCGTGACATGGGGAGAGTCACAGGATGAGGTGGAGGAAAGAGTTGGAGAAGCATGATATCCGTTTCCACCATTGCTCAAAGAATGGAACATACTTTCACCTTGATGAGAATGTGGAAGATCATCTTCAGAAGAAGGAGGGAAACCATTTCCATTGTTATCTTGACATGACATCTATAATAGGAGAAAAGAGAATTCAAGTTAGTTGATTTTAATCATTAATTATTAACCCATAAATTTAAATTAAGGCTAGGATCCATATTTTCGATTTGAACTTTGAAGAGGGATGCCATAATCAAATTCGAATCTATTGTAGGTAGGTAAGGCTTTTACCAGTTTCAATCTTATGAAACTCCTAGATCTTTTGAGATTCATTGAATCTAATCAATGGCATGTTTAATCTCGGTTATGCTCTCACTTTTGTGACTGGGATGTCGAGGATCACAAACGAGATGTGAATAACCATGCAAATTAGCTTGGTGCTCTCGATGTCATTTATCGTCTCGTTTTAATGTGCCGGTTAACCACATGTGCTCCATTAATCAGCGATAATTTTTGAGATACCCATTACCACACTTTATTAGTCCCTTATTAGTGTGTCGGTTAACCACACACGCCCCACTAACAATTTATAAAATGTAATGTGCAATTTCATGAATTAGCATACAAATTCACATTTTTCCTAAAGTAACTAAGAGTGGGATTTTAGAAAATAGTTTAGTTACTTTATGTTATTATACTTATAAATGATAACTAATTGTCCTATCAAACCCATTCGGCTAACGACCCTCCACCATACAAGAGAGCGGTGGGCAAGAATGGATACCTAATGGCTGTCATTTTATAGGTCGCTTCCTTAAACTCTCCTTATAGTATGGTTTCGTGAATGAGGCGTACTAGCGGTTTGACTGACTTTTCTTGTACATATAATATATATATTAAACTTTTAATTATATACATAGTATAAGGTGTATTTTAAAACATTTTAAAATCACAAGGGTTTAGTTTTTTAATAAATTAAACTTTTAATTTAATAAAGTTTAAACCTTTTATGGACTTAGTAATTATCTTTTAATCAATTACTTAATTAAATTAATAATAAGATCCATAAGGATGTATTTTAAACTTTTCAAAATACTAGGGTTGATAATAAATTTCAAAATTAAAATAATTTAAATTTATAATAAACCAAATATTTAATTATTAAGTTTCATTAATATTTAATTAATTATTAAAGCACTTAAAAATCAATTATATTAATCACAAAATAATTAATTATGTCAAATACCAATCTCCTTAATTATAGGCTTTTAATTTATCATGCTAGATATACTAAAATCGGATTTGTGGATAAAATATGACAAGTAGATATCACATAAAAGCTGTTGAGGCAGATTAGCATCAGAATTTCGGATCTGGCCTGGGCTTACGACGTGAGCATGAATGCTCACGATGTGAGCTGCGAGAAATCCAAAAATCAGGTTTCTTTCTTTCTTTGATCGATTCACCAATGTTCAAATATATGAAAGACAACCCTAGGCTCTGATACCACTGATGGGATATTAGGGTTACAAGTTCAATGCCATAAGCGGAAAATAATCAAAACAATTTCAATTAATTAGGGCACACGTAACCTAGTTTGATCTATGTCTTTCAAGTAAAGCAACATACTATGAACCCTAGACTACAAAACTTTTCCTATGAACTAACTAATTCATAAGAACAAGAAATACTAACCTTGAGGATTGTTGTAGTAAACAACCTTGATTTCTTCTCCAAACCTTTGGTAGCAAGCGCCACAAGTGTCGCGACTCTAATGGTTCACACCCAAGGCAAACAACTTAAGATTAGGAGAGAGGAGAAGAGAATTTCGGCCAGAAGTCTTCCCAAGGAGTAGTTCACAAAATAATGAGGGTTTAAGGCCCTTTATATAGGTGAGGTAGCTTAGAGCCAAAGCTAGGGTTTAAGGATGGAAACCCTAATCCCTTTGCTTGGTGACCAAGCAACTTATGAGACTCCTATCTAGGATGCCTTGGATGAAAATTCTAGGCCCTTCCTAGAAGTTTCGTCCAACCCCTACAAGGAGGTTCTAGATCCTCTTTCCTCAACTATCAATAAATTGTCAAACAACACCAGACTTTTAATCAATTCAATTAATCCCAAAATTAATTCCAGTTAATTTCTGACTAACTATTAATTAAATATTATAGTTTATAATTAATATATTATTCTCATAATATATTAACAAATTATATTTACCAATTTATTAATCCAATAATAAAGTATCCCTCTCTCCAATATAATCTTGTCCAATTGCTAGCTTTGAGGGAAACCCAAAAGGACTGTGCTACTATCAATTCAAGTTTATACCAATTATAGTTATAGGCTTAGACACCTAATCCAACACCAATCACTACCATTTCTAGGGAAGGAGCGGTAGCAAGAAGATAATAGTGGAAGTCGCACGAGTTTGTTTGGTTATTGGAGGTGCCAAGGGAATTTCAAAATCGCAAGGGTTGAAGATGGTTTGAATGCAGAGATCTTTCAAAGAGTGAGAAGTTGGAGTGAAGATTCACCAGTTCTGGTTCAGGAATATAGTCTTTGTCAGCAGCATAAAGGACTTGAGGATTTGATGTTGTATCATGGGAAGTGATTGGGATTATCGGACTTGCTGAGATTACAGGGAGTATTCATTTGGATTTCAAGAGTTTGTGCGATCATCGAGATTGCCTTGTAATGGAACGCTGGCATTTGTAAACCAAGGTTGTCGACAATTTGAACCGTAAGGTTGCGAGATGGATTGGAAATCCATCAAATCTTGAGGATTAGAAGGGAGTAGTCGAACCCAAGTGGGGGAGAATCGTTGATCTAAGGGATTACACAAGAAAGGATATTCGTGTTTCATTTCACATCAGTAGTCAGGTATGTGGATGGACCCAGGTGGAGGATGGTGTTAGAGCCTCTCTGCATGTTCTTGTCTAATTAAGGCTTTGGGGTTCGAAGCATGACCCGAACACCTTATTTGGGAAAGGTCGGACGCGAGTCCAACTCATGATGATTGTGGTCGGTATAGTAGATGGATGGTAAGACCCTGGGTGGGGCCATGGAATCAATAGAAGTGTTGTAATACTATGAGGTAGCTGTAGCATTCACCAGTATAATAGACGGTTGTGGAAATGTTGTAAGTTTGCGATGGGATCATAGTATTTTCCAGATTGAGGTAGACCATCGTTGGGGTTGTCGTTGGTTTGAAGGAGGATCAGCTCATGCCTAGGGTAAGGCGGACAGTATTGTCAGAGAATATTTCCCTATTATGGGAGGAGGACCATTGGGGTCCGAGGCAAGGTTAGTCCTAAGTAGCTCTCGATTGGGTGAGACCTGTGGGCATGGCCCGTTCGTTGGTATAGACTGGGTGAGACCCGTAGGCAAGGCCCGAATGGTTATGATAGTGTGGGTGAGACTAACCTTATGGTTATGATAGGGATCGGTTGGGTCAAAGTATTGGATCATGGTTAGAGTGGGATGACTACCAGTCGGGTTGGATTTTGGTCGAGACTCATGTTGGGAGTAGATAGTGCATATATGCAAGATTTTTACTTCAGCAAGTTATGGATTAAGGAACCTATATGCCAAGGGTATCAGTTGGAGGTTTTAGGGTCAAAAGGATGTTTTCAGTTCTGATGGTAGGAAGAGGCCCTTGTGATGGTGTTTTGGAATGGTTCTACCTGTGTGGAGGTCAGCCAAGTTTTGGGGCTTCAGAATTCTAGCAGTAACATATTGGTTAGACAGTTAAGGGATCAATGATTTTTTTAGCATTAGGAGGTTTTGTTCGGAACCTTGGTTCCCAGGAGGGTGGTAAGGAGTGATCCCGAGGACGAAATCTAATTTAAGTGGGGGAGAGTTGTAGCACCCTGTTCCGAATTGTTTTCTAATTCGGAGTCGTGACCCGAGGATCGGATATCATAAGGCTTAGGGCCTTCGGGAAAGATAGATTTAGACCCCTTTAGGTGTGGGTGATGTAAGTTAGACGATTCGAGAGTTTGGAGCCCAAGGGTATAACTGTAAATTGGCAAGTTTGTACCTTTATGAATTTTGGATTTTAGTTCTTGGGGTTTTAACGAAACGAAGAGTTGTTAGAAGTGTAGAGCTTCTAATTACCTTTTTGTGGATATAACGATCGTCGAAATCGGATTTAGAACGAAGAAGTTATAGCCTTCGGAAGTTGGTGGGTTTAAGGCTAAGACTTGTATGTGGGGCGTACTTAGGGAGTACGATGGGCATACTAGGGAGAAGGATTGCGGGCATCTATTAGAGTATGCGGGTCGTACTCCAATTTCATGAAAACCCTAATTTAGGGTCGTGGACACTATTTAAGCCCCTTAACTCAACACATAACCCTCTTATCCTCAGCCTCCGTCCCATTAAACCCTAGATTCAAAACCCTAAGTGAATTTTGTGAGACTGGAGCTTCAAAGTGAGTTTTTTGGTGTTTTGTGGTGAAGAAGAAGAAGATGAACACTTGGAGGTATAGTGTAACACCCTGTTCTGAGTAGTTTCATAATGCAGGGTGGTGACCAAAGAACGGGTATCATCAGGCTTAGGGCCTTTGAGGAAAAGAGATTTAGACCCATTTGGGTGTGGTTAATGTAATTTAGATGATCCAGGAGTTCGGTTTGTGTTTTGGAGCCAAGGGGTATATCGGTAAAGTGTTAGTTCGGGCTTTTATGGAAATTGGATTTTAGTTTGGGAAGTTTTAAGGCAAGTATGAGTTGATTGAAGCGTAGAGCTTCTCGTTACCTCTTCGTGGATATAAGGATCATCGGAAACGGACTTATAACGAATAAGTTATGGCATTCATCAGTTTGGTGGTTTTAGGGTTACACCGAGTATGCAGGTCGTACTAGTGTTAAGGCCAGTACGCAGGACATACAATGGATTACGTTGGGCGTACTAGGGAGAAGGAACGCGATACTTAAGGGTAGTACGCTAAGCATAATGGGAGTACGCACGGCGTACTCCAGTTTCATGCAAACCCTAAATGAGGGTGTTAGACTCTATTTAAGCTCCTTATCTTGTCACCTAACGCTAATACCTTCAGCCTCCATCCCTTTTTGACCCTAGATTCGAACCCTAAGTGCATTTTGGTGATTTTGAGCTTGGAAAGTGATTTGTGGGTGCTTTGTGGTGAAGAAGAAGAAGAGGAACACTTGGAGGAGTAGCTTGAGCTTGTAGATCCAGGAGTATCTTCCAATTTGCAAGCTTTCTAAGGTAAAAAGCTTATGCCTTGATGATCATTTTGGTTGGATCTACTTTATGGTGTTTCTTTGGCATTTTTGAGTCCCTTGAAGTAAAGGTGAGCTTTTGATCTAATCCAGAAGTAGTGGATGTTAGATATAAGCTCCAATAAGGTCCCTTGTTCATAAAAATAGAAACTTTATGGTAGATATTGGTCCATGCAAGTATTAAGATCCTTATTAAGTTCCTTTTTAAGTGTTGAGTCCCATTAAGGCATGTATGTGAGTAAAGTTGGCAACTTTATTGGTTAAGACCTTGTCTAGGGATCATATCTATGTTTTGGACATCTTGGCTTAACCCGTTAAGGACATAAAAGTTGGTATTGGGCTTCTAACGAGTACGCTGGGCGTACGTGGAGGTACACTCAGCGTAATGTTGGGTTATGCATCAAACGGTTGCACACCATGTTTCAGGGCTGAGTACGCGGGGCGTACGTCCCGAGTATGCAAGACGTACTCCTCAGTTCAGCTAAATTGGGCCTTTTTGAGTTTGGGCCTTATTGGTCCATTGGGCTTCTGATTTTGGGACATGGTTAGGCTGTGGGTTTTCTTGGTTTTGGTCCCATTATATATTTAGGCCCAATTAGGAAGTTTGGGCCATAATGGGCTTTGGGTTGCCATTTTGGGCTTTTTGTGCAATTGGGCTTGGCCTTGGTTTTGCGATAAGTAAGAAAAGGTCAAAATGGTCTTTTATCTTTTAGGAACTTGGTCTATGGAGTGGGCCTTAGATTTTGGGCTTCAGGATAATTATTGATTAAGTCTTGTATTTATTGTTAATTGGGCCGAGGTTATCCGGTTCAGCAACCCGAACAGTCATTTGATTATCAACGGATTGAGGTTAGTCTCCTCATTGTACTCGTGGGTCGAAGGTGCCAGTGTCGGACCACTAGGTTATGTTATGCTAGTTGTCTTTGTGACTCTTGCATAGTATCTTGAGCTAGGCCCATTTGGGCTACGCCCATTGTATGTTTGGCTAGGCCCATTTGTATGTTGGGCTAGGCCCATGGATCAGGAGGGGCTAGGCACATTGTATGTTATGTAGATGTTAACTGTCTTTGTGACTTTTGCATTTATATGATCGGACTAGGCCTATTATTGCGAGTTTGGCCCAATATGTGGGTTGGGCCCAATGTGAGGGCTATGCCCAACGGTATGTATGGTATGTGGTATTTTGGGTAAATCACTAAGCTTTGTGCTTACGGTTTTTATGTTTATGCTTTCAGGTACTTCCGGTTCGAAAGGGAAGGGCCCGGCTTGATCACAGTGCACCCACCCATGCTTCTTCATTATGATGATTTTGGGATTGTACTCTGATAATTGTTTTCTTATAAAGTGCTTTTGAATATTTGGAAAAATGATATTGAATGTTGACTTAAAGATAATTAATGTTTTGGTTGGATTAAAAATGAAATTTTAACCTCATAAATTTTGGGTCGTTACATATAGCTTGAGCTTGTAGATCCAGAGTTAAATTCACATTTACAAGCCTTTTGAGGTAAAAAGCTCTCACTTTGATGGTCTCTTGTGCTAGATCTAGTTCATGGTGTTATTTATGCATTTTTGAGCCTTTTGAGTTAAAGTTGAGATTTTAATCTACTCTAGAAGCAATGGATGTTAGATCTTAGCTCCACGGTGGTCCCTTATTCATAAAAATGCAAACTTTGTGAAAGATATTGGTCCATGCAAGTGTTAAGAGCCTTATTAAGATTATTTTTGTGTGTTAAGTCCCATTAAGGCATGTAATAGAGTAAAGTTGGCAACTTTATTGTTTAAGACCTTCTCTAGGGATCAGATCTGTGTTTTGACAACTTGACTTAACCCAATAAGAGCTTAATGTTGATTTTTGGCCTCTGACGAGTACGTTGGGCGTACGTCGGAGTACGCTTAGCTTAATGTTGGAATCTTGCATCAACAGCTTGTACATTGTTCTTCATGGCTGAGTACGCGGGGCGTACGTCTCTGGTGCGTAGGACGTACTCCCTAGGATGGATATTTTGGGCCTTTTAGGGTTTGGGTCTTGTTAGTCCATTGGACTTCTGACTTTGGGCTATGGATGTACTATGGGCTTTCTTGGTATTGGTCTCATGATAGTTTTTGGGCCAATTAGGAAGTTGGGACATATTGGACCTTGGGATGCCATTTAGGGATGTGGGCTTTTTGAGCAATGGGTTGGGCCTTGGTTTTGGGCCAATTAAGAAAAGGGTAAAATGGTCTTTTACCCTTTATGAAGTTGGATTATGGACTGGGCCTCAGATTTTGGGTTATCAGGTTAATTATTGATTAAGGTTGTATTTATTGTTAGTTGGTGCGAGGTTATTCGGTTCAACGACCCGAGTAGTTATTTGGTTATCAACGGATTGAGGTGAGTCCCCTCACTATACTCGTGGGTCAGAGGTACCAATGTCAGCCCACTAGGATATGTTATGCTAGTTGTCTTTGTGACTCTTGCATGGTATATTGGGCTAGGCCCATTTGTATGTTAGGATAGGCCCATTTGTATGTTGGGCTAGGCACATGGATCAGGAAGGGTTAGGCCCATTGTATGTTATATAGGGTGCTAATTGTCTTTGTGACTTTTGCATTTGTATGATCGGGCTAGGCCTATTGGTTTGGCAGGGTTAGGCCCATTATGGTGGGTTGGGCCCAATATGTGGGTTGGGCCCAATGTGAGGGCTAGGCCCAATGGTATGTATGGTATGCGGTATTTTGGGGAACTCACTAAGCTTTGTGCTTACCGTTTTATGGTTATGGTTTCAGGTAGGGCTGTCAAATCGGGCAGTCGTGTCGTGTTTTTGTCTCACACGACACGACACGACAAGGTTTTGTGTAACACGAACACGACACGACACGATGTCGTGTTTTTTTTTCATTAACACGAAAACGAACCAATTAAAAAACGACAACACGACACGACACGACAAAGATAATACTACATAACTATTAGTTTATTTAATTCATATTTAATCATATATAACATGATAAAAACGACAAACACGAAAAACACATGCTCAATCGTGTCAATTTCGTGTGGATTTGTAAAAACGAACATGACAGGACACGACATAGTGCTTTTTAAACTTGACATGAACACAGCACGAACACGAATGCAAATTTTGACTTCGTCCCGATTTCGTTTCGTGTCGTGTATTTTTTTCGTGTCTTGTCATAAATTGACACCCCTAGTTTCAGGTACTTCTGGTTTGAAAGCGAAGGGCCCGACTTGATCGCAGCGTATCCACCCATGTTTCCGCAATATGATGATTCTAATTTTACTCTGATAACTATTTTATTATGAAATACTGTTAATGTTTGAATAAAAGATAATTAGTGTTTTGATTAAATTAAAAATGAAATTTTTATCTACTGATTTTTGGGATGTTCGAATAGATCAAACAGTATAACGACTTGGAATCATTGATAAATTTTACTTATACATTTCTAGTAACGACTTATATTTATAATTATAAATTACACAGAGGCAGATTAAGTATAGCTCACTTACAGGGTACTATAGACAAGAACCAAAATCTACACGGGCAAAATACTGCCTCGGTATCTCCTACTCGAAGGCTGCTACTGAGATGAGTCAGAGGAATGTCAAAAGCGAAGCATGTCGAACGCTGAACGGTGAATAGTAACTTCTGAATCAGTCAGTGAGAAGTCGACACAGCTTGACTTTAAGACGACGGCAGGCTTGGAACAACAATTGCATCAATCATGCCTAATCCTGAAAAAATCCTTAGAAAAGTTTTCTCATCCAAAGGTTTAGTGAATATATCAGCAAGTTGATCTGTGGACTTTACAAAGTGAACTTCAATTGCCATCTTCAACATGATCTTTGATAAAGTGATAGCGAAGTGCAATGTGTTTAGTCTTCGAATGTTGCATTGGATTATGACAGATGCAAATAGCACTTTGTGAGTCACAATACAATGAAATTTTCTTCATGTTTATTGCATAATCACGCAGTTGACTTTGAATCCATATGATTTGAGAAGTGCAAGCTGCAACAGCAACGTATTTCGCTTCTGCTGTGGAAATCGAAACACATGTTTGTTTCTTTGATTGCCAGCTAACAAGCTTCCCATCCAAAAGTTGACATCCACCACTTGTGCTTATACCATCTAGTTGACATCCACCAATGTCTGCATCCGAAAATGCTTGTATGAAAAACCATGTTTTCGAAGGATACCATAAACCCAACGAAATTGTGCCTTTGAGATAGTGAAAGATGTTCTTAACGGCAGTAAGATGAGGTTCCCTGGGATTTGACTGATGCCTAGCACAATTTCACACATCAAACATAATGTCAGGTCGACTAGCTGTTAGGTATAGTAACGAACCGATCATGCTCCTGTACAATGTGAGATCGACAGTCGGCTTATCCAACGAAGGACCAAGTCGTGTGCCAACCGTCATTGGTACTCTCAGCTTTGAGCTATTCATCATTCCAAACTTCTCAAGCAGATTTCATGAATACTTCTCCTGATTGATAAAAATTCTTTCTCTGCTTTGACGAATATTCAATCCCATAAAATTATTGATCTTCCCCATCATGCTCATCTCAAACTGACTCTTCATCATATTTTCAAACTCATTGGACAAGTTAGGATCAGTAGAGCCAAAAATAATATCATTAACATAAATTTGAACAATCATGAGATGATTCCCAACTTTCTTTCGAAAGAGAGTGGGATCAACAGATCCTTGTTTAAATTTTGATGATTTTAAGAAATTAGTAAGAGTGGCATACCAGGCTCGTGGTGCTTGTTTAAGTTCATAAACAGCCTTATCCAAAACATAACAATGATCAGGGTATTGAGAGTTAACAAAACCTGGTGGTTGCTCGACATACACCGTTTCTTCCAGCACTCCATTGAGAAAAGCACACTTCACATCCATTTGATATACATCGAAGTCCTTGTGTGCTGCATAGGCTAAAAATATTCGAACAACCTCGAGTCTTGCAACAGGGGAAAAGGTTTCTTCATAATCAATACCTTCTTGTTTCGAATATCCTTTTACAACAAGACTAACCTTATTTCGCACTATGTTCCCTTCTTTATCAGTTTTATTTTTAAAGATCCATTTTAAGTGTATTGCTGATACATCTTTTGGTTTCGGAACAAGTCTCCATACTTTATTTCGTTCAAATTCAGCTAATTAAGATTGCATGGATACAATCCAATCTGGATCTTCCATAGTAGCCTTTACTAGAATTTGGTTTAATTTTCAAAATAAACATATTGAACATACAAAATTCTTGATTGATATTGAGTACCTCATTCTTCGCAAGTAGCTGAGCTCTAGTCAAAACTCCAGCTTGAGGATCACCAAGAATTTGTTCTTGTGGATGACTTCGTGTCCATCTATCCATCGGTGGATATGCATGATCAAAATCCAATGGTGCATCTTTGAATATTTTTTCCATTTCAGAACCGTCACATGCATTGGACATATTATCATTCACATCAAGAAATCCATCAGTTTGAATATTCGAAGAATTTGGTAAAGATCCATTTTGCTCCCCCTCAACAATTGGATCAATGTGATTATGCTCCCCCTCCCCCTCGACATCGACATTTGTTTGATTATCCTCCCCCTCGAAAGTATGCCCCCCTTCGACATCATTAGTCGAACTCAAGTGCTCCCCCTCCACTTGATCATCGGGTAATACTGGCAAACTTTCGTTCTTCATTGGAGAATTTGTTGAAGAGGTCAAATCATCAGCATTCTGTATGATAGTCGAATCATCAGAATTATTTGAAGCTTCGTGTACTTGATTATCATCAGCATGTATTTATGCATCGATAGCCCTGTCAGGTACACCAAAAATTAAATCATAATCAAAATCTAAAGAATTCAAACTTTGAGATTCATCATTTGATTCATTAATGATTGTCTTATGTTCAAAACTCTTTTCGAATCTTTTAACAAAGTAATCATCAAAGGTAAGATTAAATGTTTCTTCAATTTTCCTTGTTTGTTTGTTTAACACCCTATATGCAACGAAATTGTGAGAATATCCCAGGAATATCCCTTCATCAGCTTTTGACTGAAATTTCGTAAGGTTATCCTTAAGATTCATAATGAAGCACCTGCAACCAAAAACATGGAAAAATTTGACATTTGGTTTCCTATTATTAATAATTTCATAAAGGGTTATATTAAAACGATGATGAATGAAATATCGATTTTGAGTAAAACAAGTCGTCGAAACTGCTTCAGCCCAAAGATATTGTGGAAGATTCGCATATGTAAGCATTGTTCTTGCTGCTTCGCAAAGAGAACGGTTCCTCCTTTCGACCACACCATTTTGTTGAGGTGTGTAAATGAGAGTCTCAACTTCATCGAAAAGCCAGTGGAAATCATGGATAAGGAAATCAGGAGAACAAAGCAAATCCGTATACCAATAGTAAAAGTCCGCTGGAACGCCAAGCGAGGACCTGAATTCACATGGGAACGAGAAGATCAAATGAAACAAAAGTACCCACATCTTTTCCCCAACACTTGAAGTCCCACTCAAAGTTCAAATTTCGGGATGAAATTCCCTCTAACGAGGGGATGATGTGACAACTGGCAAACTTGGAGTCGAACCAAGTCAAAAGATGTACCATGTATAGGTGAAACCACATCTTAACTTTGTTGCATTGTATCACCTATAGCCACGAGGGCATGTTTTATAAGTTAATAAATATGTGTATATTGAAACCCATGTTGATTTAAGTTAATATAAGTCAACATAAGTCAAAAGGTTAAGTCTAAAACCATAAATAAATACACTACATTTGAGTTTTCGGTTTTAAGAACCTAGGAACAATGAGATTTCGATTTTTGGAATCTTGGATCAAAAAGGGTTTTAGGTTTTGGTATGACCGGAATCTCTTTTGGGTTTACCACTAGAACCGAAATCTACTTCATGTAGGGTACACGAGGTGATTTCGGTCATGCTAGGACCGAAATCACCCTCATTTTGGCCGAAATCTCCTGAAAGTGGCCAAGTGGTGCCACTTGAGTTGTAGTTTAGCTTCCCAATAAGATAAGTGCAAATACCAAGGTAAATCTCACCTCACACCTCATCCTATCTTCCATATAAGGGCTGAAATCACCACCCCATCCCTCATTTCACACTTCAAACATTTCCAGTGAACAATTCCTTCCTACATTCTCTCAAAGATCAAACCCATTTTCTCTTATACTCAAGTTCAAATATCCCCAGAAACCTATTTCTTCAAAGTTGTTCTTAAGGATCTTGGTAAGCATTCCTTATAACCTAGTGTTATTCAAACAAAATCTCTTGATAGTTCATATATTCACACATTATTATGTGTTTAAACCATTAAGATACAATATCTTTCAAGTATTCTCGACTCGGACATCACCATTTTCACCTCGTTATCTAACCGCGATCACAGTCGAGGTAAGTTCATACCCCTACATTTTTCAAGACTTTTTCTATGTTTTTAGGGGGGGGGGGAATACAAGTAACACACAAGAAAATTTACGTTAAAACGCAAACATTTAAATACGTTATTTTACTATTTTTATGAAAAGTGTTAAATACGCAAAATGGATTTACTACCAACCTAGTATATTTTTGCATACAACACTTTGATAAAAACGTAAAGTTATGAAAAACGGTTACGAAATACATTACATTATTCTTATAAATAAATAAATAAATAAATATATATATATATATATATATATATATATATATATATATATATATATATATTGAGTACAAAACGTTCATTTCATTAAAACTTTATAAATATAGTTTACGAAACTTTACCCCTTTGTAACCCGTTGAGAAAACGGTAAAATTATATAAAGTGCATATATAATTGTTTTACGGCATTCTCGATATTATCCTGGAAAGAGGGGATAATTTCATATACAAACATTTTCATTTCAAAAACACGTACACTCGTTGAATAAATTTGTGAGACATTGTCTTCATCATACCTAACTGAGGTATACACAAAAGTCTTGTATTATAACCAGAATCTCCGATACGAGAGCGTGATACTTGTATATAGATCTATACGGGACTGATGATCTCACACCCTGACTATTAGCTACAGTCAGACCGGCAGGTTATGGGTGACAAATTTCATAAATGTTTTGACGCCTGTAGAACGTCGAGCAAGCAAATACACTTTATCACGGTTATGAAAACTCACATGGGGAAACGACGATACGTTTATTTTACACGAAAACACATTCCTTCAAACGGTTTTATATACGAATAAAACTACATATTACTATTTTTAAGTATGGACAATACTTGTACATTTCAGTTTGGAACATTTTAAACTACAAATCAATTCTATGGAAAATATTGGATTTTCTGGAACGAACACCCTCATTTTACAAGTGAACGGCTTACATCTCATTCATTAAAAATATCGGATTTTCTGGAAACAAACACGATATCTTTTCACGGAAAGGCTTACTATTTTTCATATAAAATTTTATGAACTCACCAACTTAATTGTTGATATTTTTTCAAACGACTTGTATTCTCAAGGAATCAGTAAAACAGGTAAACATCGGCTTTTGAGGATGGGACGCTAAGGCGTCAAACAAATCTTTTGTCATCATGTTGTAATTGACTTTTGAAACATGTAACACTTACAATGATGTAACTTTTTCAATTATATATATGATGGTTATGTTAGCTTTCTTTACTATTACTCAATTGTTATGATACAATACATGAAAGTCATCCACCCCCGGACGTTTCCGCCATCCTGGTTTGGGGGTGTGACACAATCGGATGACCTTGTCGATGTTGTTTTCCTTGTTCGCAAGCTGCACACAAAGTATTGTTCTCAAACTTTAAGACAGGTAAACCACGAACAAGATCATGTACCACCAATTTATTCAGATTCTTGAAATTTAAGTGTGAAAAACGTCGATGTCATAGCCATCTTATGTCTGATGATGCTTTTGAGAGTAAGCAAACCGAGGAAACACCTACAACGGGTTTGAGGTCAAGTGTAAACATATCGCCATTCTTTTTGACTTGAGAAGAACTTCTTTAGTGTCTTTGTTCGAAATGACACTTCCTTCTTCATCGAAGACAACTTGATTACCAGTGCCCACAACAAGTTACGAAACACTTATCAAATTGTGTTGAAGACCTTTGACGTATACAACCATGTTAACTGTGAACTTGTTGTTGAAAATGATTTTGAAAACATTTTTGATAACCAACATTGGGTTGATAAAAAACTTGTAGTGCATTCGAAAATCGTTTTGACATGAAAATTGAGTACAATTCCTTTGTACATTGGATTGAAAACCATTTCTTTGAAAACGATTTTGTGAAAACTTATTGTTCTGATGATTTGAAACAAAATTCTTTGAGCTTTGATTTTTCACAAAATTTTTACTTCTTGGTTTTTGAACACTTGATTTTTGTGTTGATTTTGATTCATTTGAATTTCTCTTTCAAAAATATTTTTGTTGTATAGCAGGTTTTCAAATGGGTTTGTTTTCAACAAAATATTTATTTTGAGACGTGGTCTGAACATGTTCAGTCTTTTCTTTTTCAGACGTTTTTGGTGATAAAACATGTTGTTTCTTTTTGGACTCAAAATTTTGCCAATAAACTTTCTTTCGAGCTTTGGTCATTGAAATCGAGCTTTGGTCATCGAAATCCCATTTTCTTTTGAAACCTTTTCAATTTTTTCTTTGAAATTTTGAACATTTTGATTTGGTTTTTGAGAAACTTTTTCATTTGTTTGTTGTTCAACCTTTGGTTTTTCAGATTTAACCACCCAATTTCTTTGTGGTTTTTGTCTTTGGAAAGTGGATGTGTTCTTGTTGAGGTTATTTTCGACTGAGCTT
This sequence comes from Lactuca virosa, assembly GCF_052849685.1. Lineage (NCBI taxonomy): Eukaryota > Viridiplantae > Streptophyta > Magnoliopsida > Asterales > Asteraceae > Lactuca > Lactuca virosa. The sequence goes on from NC_136429.1 coordinate 159,714,216, forward strand.
TGGTTTGAGAAAAATCCTTCTTTCGAAACTTTCTTGTTATCTTCCTCACTAATTTTGTTGATTTCAGGTTTTACTTGATCACCATTTCCTGAAGTAACAAACACCTGATTTGGAAAGATAACATCATATGTGCATTTGAAGTTGGGATAAACGACAGAATTCGATTCGAGGTAATGAGAACCTTTTTCCTTCATTACTTTGTCGAACTTCTCAGTTTACGCATACAATTGATCTACTACAACCCTGGGTATAGCCGTTTCGATGGGAACATCATCTTTCTCATCATCACTATCTGTGTGACAATCTTCGATGTTCACATGGTCAAGATCATGAACTTTCGAATTTGAGGGTTGGTCAGTGTGAACTTTAACCGCATAATCATTACAGATTTCTTTACCATTAGCCATAGAAGTGACATTAATGACAGATAACTTTGAACAATCAACAACTTCCTCCTCCTCAATTTCACTGATATTATCATAATCATCTTCAATATCAACAAAATTGTTTTGAGAGTCAGATGTCGAATTTTTAGTTCTTTTTAAAATTTTTATTTGTTCGTTTTTGGTCAAGGTCTCATTCACAATATTAACAAGATCATTTGCATTTAAACAATCATCAATCTTAACAATTCCATATGCATATGTGTCATTTGGGACCTTATCAAACTCATATATTTTCTTTTCACATTCATAGCATGTCGGATCAATTTTCTCCCTTTCAAAAGCTAAAAAGGGTAATAGCTTTCTATGCTGTTCTTTGCTAATGTCTGACGAATGATGCAATGCAGTCAATTTCCCATACAGACGCTTAGCCGAATTACAATATATATTTCTTTACTTAAGCAAAATACTATTATCAGTTCGAAGACTGTCTCTATCACACATGACATTTGTTAAATGTAAATCTAAATGATCTATTTTAGACTTCTTGGACTCCAACCATCTCTGAGTATCTAGCAGTAATTTCTTAGACCTTTCAGCATCACTACTAGCATAAATAAGCAGATCATTAACATATGTAATAGCTTCATCAAAGTCAGATAAAATCGAATTATATGCACTATTAGGAATATTAAAGGATTCGAAAAGAGAACGTACCTTTGAAGTCATAGGAGACTTATGTGCAGTGGTCGAAACAAATCATTTCCATGTAGCATTCTCCTTATCCTCTTCTTCAAACCTTGCGGACATCGCTCCATGATTCTGGTTTCGCATCTCCTCATCATCTGATCTTGAAGACCAGATTTGATACGTCCATTCCTCATCATCAATTCCCTTCGCAACCAAAGACATTCCTTTAGTTTTCTCTCTCACCTCTTCAAGCCTCTCCACATAGTAGGCTTCGTCCTTGACTCTACTCTTCTTCTCATCTCTCTTCTTGAGCATGCAGTCACTCGCCATATGGTTCACACCATTGCAATAATGGCATTCGAACCCTGAATCTCCCTTGAGCTTCTTCTCTATCTTCGCTTCCTCAGTCCTCACTTCCTTTTTCTCAATTCTCTTCTCATCATTTACATTCTTCCCAGAAAAATTTCCTTTCATCTCATTTGTTCTTGACTTCGAATTAAATGGTTTTTTGAAGAATTTCTTCAGTCAGTTGTTCGAGTAAAAAGCCACTGCTTCGTCTTCAGAATTGACGAGCAAACCTTCATCTTCCGAGCCCTCATTTTCAGCTGTTTCTTTCTCAACTTCTTTACTCGCCACCTTCGACATCAGCGCCAGAGGACCACCCAAACTGTTGCTTGTTTCATCAGCAATCTCATTTACTTCATTTTCATGTGCCTTCAACACATTGTAAAGATCACTTAGAGAAAAGTAGTCGAAACTTTGTTGAGTTTTTATCATCAAGCTGACATTGCGCCATTCCTTACGAAGTCCCACGATGAAAGTCAGGTTGAACTCCATTGTTGACCTGATGACTCCATATCTGTTGCACTTGTAGATTAGTTCATTCAGACGATCGTAATAGAGCTCAATTGATTCACCTTCTTTCTGCTTGAATTCTCCTAATTCAAGGAGACACTACTTAACAACACTTATCTTAGTCTTCTCACTCCCTTGGTACTTTTCCTTCAACGTGTCCCAAATTTCCTTTGATGTCTTGCAGCTACACACATAGTTGTAAACGACTGGAGGAAGAGCACCACGGAGTTCATGCATACATCTCTTCTCGTTTTTCTTCAGTTTCTCAACTTGTTAAGCAACATCTTGATTGGCAGCGGCAGTTCCAACATTTTGTAACATAGTCGGAGAATGGACTTCACCAATGATGCATTTCCAGAGATCTTATCCAATTCCCTTCAGATAGTCTTCCATTCGATCAACCTATTGATCATAGTACTCTGGAATCAACATAGGAATTTTTGTTGATGAACCGAGAAGATAAGAATAAGAGGTCATCGTGTTCATATTGAAGTTAGCCATTATTGTACGGACGAAATTTGTGAAAAGCTTCAGAAATTGAGATTTGATGGACAAAACTTACAGAAAACAGACACAAAACAATTGATTAAACAAACCGAAAGCAGAATCGAATCAATATAGAAGATCTATATTGATTTTCGAAATCAAAAGTGCGGAATATTCTAAATCTAGAACTAGACTCAAAAACTTGAGAAAACTTGAGAAAATCAGATCGTAACTGTATGAATCCCGCTCTGATACCAATTGTAGTTGTAATTAATCGACTTTATGAAACGAAATCAGAGTATAGAACGAATTATGAACAAACGACATAAATATGATTTGGTTGGCTCGATTACGCTTATGCAAGATACAGAGAAAAATAGAGTACAAGTCAAAGACTCCAAAAGATTACCCTAACTCAAGTACCTATCCCATATTTATAGGGATGACAAAAGCGTACAAAAAATACATAAGGGTCTAAACAATACAGCTTCGACACTAACAATGCCCTTATGCAAAAACAACAAAATAGTCTTCGACACTAAGACATGACCAGGAATGCTTCGACACCTCACAACCAGTTTCAAACCCTACAAGAAGAATAAGTCGTTCGTTCATGAAGAAGCCCTAAATCTATATATAGAGGAGGAATATATCAATTGATGTAATGTTTATTATGCAAATAGAAAGTCGGTTACCAGTGGGTAACATTTGAACAAAACGTATAGTTCGTTGGTGTTTTTGTACAAAGATGTTACTAGGATGATGTTTTTTCAACAATTTTGAAACACAATTACCCTCTTGAGTCAATTTTCCTGGTTTTTTTTTCCCTTAATTAATTTTTACCGCTAATATTTTACCTCTCACCTACAAATGTCGGTTACCATAAGGTGACATTTGAACAAAGTGTGTAGTTCATTGGTGTTTTTTGTACAAATACCTTAGTTGGATGGTATTTTTTGAACATATCAAATGTGGATAATGGTTTTTGAATGATTTAAAAATATAGCTACCCTAATAAGTCATTTTCCCGACATGTTATACTATGTTAATATCATGAACCCTAATATTACAACCTTTCATTTTTAATTCAAAGGCAAATACCATAAAAACCACAACATTTTTATACGTAATTGGGAAAGATCATATTATTATTTTTTTTGTTTGGCTCTGGCCACAAATAGGACATAGAGTTATCACTCTAGCCCATTTAACAGATTTTATGGTTAACTTCGTTATCGTTTTTGAAAAATCAGTCCAAAAATTGGGTTTAAAGTTCAAATTTGGTCTCTATAGTTTGCAAAAAATTACACCACATGTCCAAAACTCGGTTTTATGTTTTTTAACTTCTTTATTTTCATTTATTTTTTATTTTTGGTCAAAACTAAACTTGGTTTTATATTTTTTTTCATTTTTTAATATTTTTCGAATTTTTTTCTTTTTTTCGTTTATTTTTACGTTTTTCGTATTTTTTTAGTTATTTTCGTATTAATTTTTTATTTTTTAGTATTTTTAATTTGTTCATTTTTTCGTTTTATTTTTCATTAATTTGATAACTTTTTCTTGAAAATAAAGAAGTTAAAAAACATAAAACCGAAAAAAATACGAAAAACGTAAAAAAACAAAAAAAAACGAAAAACATAAAAAAAGAACGAAAAAAACGAACATAAATACAAAAATAAATACGAAAAAATATGAAAATAAATACGAAAAAAAAAGCAAAAAAAAACGAAAAACGTAAAAAAAAATGAAAAAACCAAAAAAAAAACGAAAAAATATTAAAAAAATAAAAAATATATATAAAATCAAGTTTAGTATTGACTAAAAAATAAAAAAAAATTAAAATAAAGAAGTTAAAAAACATAAAACCAAGTTTTGGACATGTGGTGTAATTCTTTGCAAACTACACGGATCAAATTTGAACTTTAAGCCCAATTTTAAGACTGATTTTGCAAAAAAGATAACGGAGTTAATTATGAAACATGTTAAATGGGTTAGACTGATAATTCTACATCCCATTTGTGGCCAGAGCCATATATATATATATATATATATATATATATATATATATATATATATATATATATATATATATATATATATATATATACACACAGAGAGTGGGTGGGGATAGCTCAATTGAGAGAAAAAAATATTGAGAATGTGAGAATGAATCTAAGCCACACATTTTTTCATTGCCGCTTAAATGCTCCGGCGTACCGATACGACGGATGATGTAATATTCATATATGAATATGGAACATAATGACCTCCTTTTTCCTCCACCACCTCTCCTACCTCCATAACCACGATCGCCACCACCACCACCGCCACCTCCGCCACCAACCACCACCATAGCCACCTCTACCACCACAAAATGTAAATTACAAGTATTGTCTAACTGTATGACCAATTCTTGTCAATTGTTTTAAGGATAAATACCATAAAAACCACAACATTTTCACGCGTAATTGAAAAAAAGTCATATATATATATATATATATATATATATATATATATATATATATATATATATATATATATATATATATATATATATATATATATATATATATATAGAGAGAGAGAGAGAGAGAGAGAGAGATGTAGGTTTAAATGTTTCTCACATCTATTGTGTGCTACAATGCACCAATAGAAATTTAGTATTAATTATATGTATATTAAATGCTATCCATACTTATAACTCATTTTTATGGAAACTAATTAAATTCGTCATTAATGTCAACAATAATATTTTTTTCAGAATGAATTTATATCTAAAAGAATGAGAGTGTATTCCAGCAGAATCTCGTTCTTCATATTTCATGCAACTTTATTGTATTTTAAGTGAGTGAGTCCTGAAACTAAATACGAACTCATATATAAAAACCTAGATGCAAATTCATTCTGAAAGTATGTTATTGCTGACATTAATGACGAATTTAATTAGTTTCCATAAAAAGAGAATTATAATTATGGATATCATTTAATATACATATAATTATGGAAATCATTTATTATCTATATTTATTTAATTAAATAATTATTTAATTTTACTAAATTCTTATTGGTGCATTCTAGCACACAATAAATGTAAAAAAAAAATAACTTAGCCCTATATATATATATATATATATATATATATATATATATATATATATATATATATATATATATATATATATATATATATATATATATATATAAGACTTTTTTTTCAATTACGCGTGAAAATGTTGTGGTTTTTATGGTATTTGTCCTTAAAACAATTGACAAACAATTGACAAGAATTGGTAGAGGTGGCTATGGTGGTGGTTGGTGGCGGTGGTGGTGGTGGCGATCGTGGTTATGGAGGTAGGAGAGGTGGTGGAGGAAAAAGGTCGTTGTGTTCCATATTCATATATGAATATTACATCATCCGTCGTATCGGTACGCCGGAGCATTTAAGCGGCAATGAAAAAATGTGTGGCTTCGATTCATTCTCACATTCTCAATATTTTTTTCTCTCAATTGAGCTTTCTCCACTCACTCACTCTCTCTCTCCCTCTCTCTCTCTCTCTCTCTCTCTCTCTCTCTATATATATATATATATATATATATATATATATATATATATATATATATATATATATATATATATATATATATATATATATATATATATATATATATATAGAGAGAGAGATCATATGAGTTTTTATCCTATGGGTGAAACTTGTTGTGTCATAAGCATAGTGACCGAGTTAAGAAGCAAGTCATCCTTTTACTTTACTTATAAATTACAGATATATTAAAAAAAACAACAAAGTATATAATTTTCTTCAGAACAATTTTGGTCCTCGCCATTGTACATATATACATACACCTCCATTTACAATCAAAGTTAGAAATTGACTACTATAGGTTACTTTTTGATGCAATCTACTTGTTTTATCAAGAAATTTTAATTTGATAATCCATATAGTTTATAGGGAAATCTTCGGAAAAGTCCCAATATTTTACCTTAATTTACGAAAAAGTCTCAAACTAAAATTTGTTTACGAAAAAGTCTCAATTACCGGTAAAAACGACGATTTGACCATATTTTCCCGGTTTACCGGTTTCATTACTTACCCGGTTTTAATAAAGTCGCATTATTTAACTTATTTTATGAATAAGCCCAAATTATGGTAAAATAATGAGACTTTAATGAAAATTATGGTAAAATAATGAGACTTTAATGAAACCGGGTAAGTATTGAAACCGATAAACCGGAAAAATGGTCAAATCGTCATTTTTTCCGGTAATCGGGACTTTTTCATTAACCAATTTTAGTTTGGAACTTTTTCCTAAATTAGGGTGAAATATTTGGATTTTTCTGAAGATTTCCCTAGTTTATATTTGAATTCTATATAATTTAATTAATTATTAAAAACACATTAATGTATACCAAAATTCCCAAGTTATACGATATTATATATAAGCCACACTGGACCCATGTTGATTACATCACACCACCAAGAAAAAATGTAGATGACATATGTTTTTAACCTATCAATTTACTCCACCTTTAGGTCTTGGGTGAAGTTTGTTGGGTAATCAATTTGAGCATACATACACATTCACCAAAGTTCATGCATAGTCAACTTGACATAAACAACAGTAATGCTTCGATCGTCTACCTTCTTTCGCTTTTCATATACTAGTTTCAAATAATATAAATTGATGTAAGTTTTATCTGACAATATTATAAATATCACACAAGTCATTCAATAGTATAAATTAGTGTGTTGGAAGTAATGTATATTGTATAGAAGATAGGAACATTGAAGTTGACTACTCAACAATGGAGTTTTGAAATGGAAAACAAATATGGTCCCATTTGTTTCCTCTCTTGTCTACACCATCCATCAAGCTGCCTCTTGTTTCACAACCACTTCTCTTTTACTTTCTCATGCTTTTTACTGTTTTCTTGCCCCTTCAACTAAAGTAGAGAGACAATTAAAGCCTAATTTTCCCATTTGAGTGAATTCCATTTTATTTCAAAGGCTATGATGACATGTACCATGTGCATCAAAATTCATAACTTGTTCTGAATTTGCGGGATTTCAGATATGGGAAAGGAGATTGGGTTGATTAAAGGCCAAAAGTAGAAATCAATTGCATCCCCAATATTTCTACACCCAATTGATTAGGGGTTTACAAATCTTGTTTGAAACAAAAGGCTACTTAATTAGCCCAACCCCCTATGATTTATTCATAATTTAATTAGAGTGGGGACTTAAAAACTTAATTCGTGTTGTTTAACAAATAACAGAACATATATTTACCAAAAGAACGATGTGTGTGAAGCATAAAAGTAACTGTAGTTGATTGTCTGTGTCTTTTTTTAAATTTAAAGTGGATGTAGTTGATTGTAAAACCGAAACATTTTAAACTTTGTGTTAGAGGTATTTATGAAAACATTTTAAACTTCGATGTTTTTTTGCACATAAATAAAAAAAACAACTACAAGAAATGTTAAAATGTATCATCTGAATGGTCTATGTCAACCCGTTCTAAGGTCCATATGGGAGATCAATTGCAGAGCACTAACAATATTTTATATGTAGAGGGTTTGAACTCTAGACCTCTTGTGTGGAATTTCGCACCCAACTAACAGACTCCCATTGCAGGGACAACAAAATAAAAAAAAAAAGTTGACAGCCTAAAAAAGAAATTCAGTAATCTAACCTATATAAATGAATTATTTAAAAAAAACAAATTTAAAATTTTTTTGTAAAATGACCGGTTTTTTTTTTTTTTTTTTTTTTTTAACTTTAATCCTTTTTGTGTGTTCATTGTGTTAATTTTTTTTGTTTATTTTTGTTTTTATATAATTTTTGTGTTGTGTGTTAATTTTGTTGTTTATTTATGGTGTTATATGATATTTAAATTGTAAAGTGTATATATTGCAACAAATAGCAGTGTTTGAAACCTTTAAATCTATCTAAAATAATAATTATATAAAGTTAAATATGTTTGAAATAATACTATAATGTTCAAATGGACCCCTAAATTATCTTTGTACCCCAAAAAAAACTTTTGTCAATCATTTGTGATATGACATGCCCCAGGTTCCGGTTGAACCCTCAATCCTAAATGATTTTCATGTGATCAATATCTTTATAAACCAATATAAAAACACTCAATAATCTCATTTACTGTCAGATTTTTATAGTATGTATATGCCCTTTTCAATGGTGATTTTGAAACTCTTAAGGAGGATTACATTAGTGGATTTGGGACCTCAATATTTGATACCCCTCGGGAGTTTGTGGATACGGGCTCGCATAGTTATAAACCAATATTCATCTTCTGAAAAATAGTCGTCCATCCAGTGACTATTGTATATACTCATTTTGAATTTCTTGAAATCGAGAACAGCCAAAAACCAATGGGCTTTTGGTATATTGATAAGGATGTAAAGTTGCACAAAAAGATGGAATTAATTAATTATCAAATAATATTTTCTTATAAATGAATATTATGACATCCTTATTTTAACGGTCAGAAAAGACCAGTTTATGCTAATTTTAAAATAAGAGTTTTAATTTACAAATGCGGAATTTGTCCCATAAAATATTCCCGAATGAATGTTTTTCATTGATTTATTAAACATTCGGGATGTCATCGTCTATACAAGAAACATAAGCATAAACGAAGACTTACAACATCACTTTATACTAATGGTCTACGTCTCCTTGAATCTCTTATTGGATATATATATCATCATATATGTAATTACCTGTATGAGTACATAGGATTTTCAGCCCACAATAATATAATTTATCTCTTTTATAATTCACACCAAACAATTAACCCAATATAATTTATAATTTATCTCTACCCTAAGGTGTAACGTCCCAAGAATTAAGGCGAAAAATTTCTTTTTAATTATAATAAAACCACCATTCAAGACATCTCCATATAACCATAATAGAATCAAGTAAACATCTCATTTACATCAGAGTAAAGTAAAATGTGGAATAACGTAGTGTGTGCGATGCGATAACCCCGAGCTCTTTCCCTTGGATCCGAAACGACTCGAAACATAAACTGAAATGTAACGACCCAAATTTTCAAAAGAAAATTTTCATTTTTGATTAGCCAAAACACTTTTCCATAAACCATGAAATCCAAATACGATTGTTTACAAAATCCATATCAACTACAATTTTATTTCAAAACATCAGAGTGTCCCATAAAACGCCTGAGAGAGAGAGTGCACGCCGCACCATCAAGCCTTGCCCTTGCCATTGGGCTCAGATGTACCTGAAACAAATCCACAAACTTTAATCTAATGCTTAATGAGTCCCCCAAAGCATACCCCACACACAATCCACATAACACATATCAAAATTAGCTATAAAAGCTACATATATCACATAAGCCATGCATACTAACATATAAGGATGTCGTGGGCTCCTCCCAGGGTCTTATACCTTCATGCAATGGGCTCCCCCGTGGTCTTTACCTAGGAATGTCACGGGCTCCCCCACATGGTCTCATATCCAACTGTCATAGGCTTCCCCTGGGGTCTTCCATGCAATAGCATAATAATCACAGAAGTATCTATCATACTATATAACTCATACATAAACATATAAGGATGTTGTGGACTCCCTCCAAGGTCTTACTCCAATGTGCCATGGGCTCCCCCACATGCTCTTATATCCAACTGCCACGGGCTCCCCCCGGGGTCTTCCATGCAAATATCATATAATCACCAGCATAACACTTAGCATATAGCTAACTATCACACCACATATCTCTACTTCAGCTAGTGTACCACATATTATAAAATGGGTCGGCCTTGGTGTCGTAGACCCATTGGTATGGTGAGAAGACTCACCTCTCGTGTGCTGAACTGTCAAGCTAAGATCAGATATAGCCCACACACTGCTCCTCCTCAACTGCCTATAACCAATATGTGATTAACTTGTCATGATCCCGGAATACCATAGATACCCTCAAAGTCAACCCTGGTCAACCTTGGTCAAAGTCAAGGTCAACAGTCCATGTTGACCTTAACTCGTCGAGTGCATCCAGGAACTCGTCGAGTTAGTTGTATGTCTTGTTAACTCGCCGAGTTACCTTTGTAACTCGTCGAGTTCCTCCCGAGTCCATTCCACTGAATCCCGCATCAACTCGCCGAATCACCCTAGTGACTCGTCGAGTTCATCAAATGTCCAGAAAACTAAAGTCCGCTCAGACCAAAACCCTAATCCTTCACTTCACTCATTCAGAAACTCAGAATCGGGAAAAACCTACCCCGACTCGTCGAGTCAACTAAGGGACTCGACGAGTTCCTTCAGTCCCTTTCAAGTTCAGCCCTTTTTATTGGGATCTAAGGTCCCAAACTCCAGATCCAAACTCCCCTAGTGCAGATACCACGTAAATTTGCAAACTTTACGTGCATGCAAGGCCCTCCAAGGCTATAACATCAAAACTAAGCTTCCTACAAGGTTTTAGTGCATGGAAAGGGGCTAAGCTGCATAAAGTGAGCAACTTTATGTCATTGGGGACCTAGACAGGTCTAGATCTGGAACCATATCCTTGTGATAAGTCCAGATCCAAGTTTGACCCCATTTTACACCAAAAATGGCCATTTACTTCCAAGAAGAGGGATCTAGGCAACTAGAGGTCAAGGTAACGACTTTATTGTTGGATTAGTGTCTAAGTCCATAACTATATTTGGTATGTACTTGACCCGATTGGCATGGTCCATTTGGGTTGCATGGCATCATGCATTTGGATAGACTAAAATGAGAGAAATAACACTTAAGGTTTACTAATATATTATAAGTTCTAATATATTAATAAGATTATTTAATTAGTATTGATCAAGAATTAATTTTGAATTAATTAAGTGATCAAAAGGAGACTAATTAAATATATGGGTTGATTGTGTAAATCATCCATACTTGTATAGTGGGCTAATGCTCCATGGATGCTCCATGGTGTTCTTGTACCCATAGATCATGGAAATGAAAGGCCATGACAATTAGGGTTTACATGGTGTAACCCTAATTGTGACAAACTATATAAGCATCTTATTCTTGTCAAAATCGGCCACCAAGAGAGAACTATGTGTGTATGGTGAGGGCTAGCCGATTTCATGAAGTGGTTCATTTCTCTCTAAGTTATTCCAAGTGTATTTGATGTTGTGTGAACCATTTGAGGTGTCACACTTGGGGGCACTCGGCTCTTAAGCATCAAGGAATCAAGCTACATAAAAAGGTATGTCTTCAAATTTGTTTTTATTACCCAAGTATCAAAGATTGTATGCTAGATAGGGTAATACCTTGGAATATTCATATTTGCATGTATAATAGAGAAACCATAGATCCAAGGTATTTAGGGTTGCATGTACACTTAGGAGTGTTAGAATTCTCAAAACCCAACAGTGGTATCAGAGCCAGGTTCTTGTTTTCAATTATACTTGATGCAAAGTGCTGAAAAATGCTGAAAAAATCGATTTTCGGGCTGTCTGGGCACTGGACTCGCCGAGTCCACTGATGGACTCGCCGAGTCCATGAGGAAACTCATCCTACTCGTCGAGTAGGTTCATACACTCGTCGAGTAGGACCCCCTGACAGCATATTTTCGACTTTTAAGGCTGGAATTGGACTAGAATCATTACCCTAAGCTGTTTTTGAACCTATAAACCTGTTTTTGATGTGGTAATGTTCATGCTAATCCAATTTCAAAGATAATTGTCAATAGATTCATGTTTTGTATTAGTTTAAGGATTAGGCTAATTACATGAAAAAGTTTGATTTATATTATCTTGTTCTTATGAGTTGCTTAGATTAATAGAAAAATTATGTGAAAGTGTGTTTTCAATCCAAATTAATATAAGAGTTGATTCTAAAAAGTGTTTTTGTAACTTGTCCTCAAGTTATATGAAAAGTCACATTTAAGATTCATAAAACTCATAAATATTTCCATAGGTTATGAATAAAGAAAAGTCATATTCTTTTAATAGTTTAAAGTCTTCCATAACTTGTCCTCAAGTTATGGAACTTGAAGAGTTTGTTGAATTAAAACTACTTTAAACACATAAGTTATGGAATTGAAAAGTTTTTGAATATTTCAAAAACTTGCCCTCAAGTTTTGGAATTTGAAAAGTTTTCCCTTATGAATACTTTAATTCCAAGTTAAGCCCTTAGAATTTTAAAAGTTAAAATTCAACCCTTATACTTTATAGTATTATAAGTTAATAATATATATATATATATATATATATATATATATATATATATATATATATATATATATATATGTATAAGAGCAAGTCAGTCTTACCGTTAGTAGGCCTCATTCACGAAGTCGGTCTATAAGGGGGGTATAAGGTTGTTGCCTATAAAATGGCAGCTTAATGGGTGTCCACTCTCACCCACCGCTTCCTTGACTGGTGGAGGATCGTTAGCCGAACGGGTAGGACAAGGACTATAATTCTCCCTTCATTAAAAGTATTAATGATAAATACTAAGTAACTAAACTTTTATAAATTCCCAATCTTAGTTACTTAGGAAATGTGAATTTGGTGCTAACCCATGAAATTACACTTTGCACTTTGCTTAAGTCGGTTAGTGGAGCGTGTGTGGTTAACCGGCACACTAACCTGGACTTAACAAGGTAGGCAAAGGGTAACTTAATATTTATCATAGTATCGGTGGAGCGTGTGTGGTTAACCGGCACATCGATTAAGGGGTAAATATTAAGGGTACCAAGTAATTTGCATGGTTACTTCACACCTTGTTTTGTGATCCTCGGCATCCCAGTCACAAAACCTGAAGGGCACACTCGAGATTGAAACATGTCATTGAACAGTTCAATGAATCTCAAAAGATCTAGGAGTTTCAAATCCAAGTAAAACCTAATTAAATTATTTCGTTTTCATGGTGGAAATTGGTGAATCGTCATTCGCCTACCTTCAAATATTCTATAGCATGGATTACGGCATCCCTCTTCCAAGTTATAAAATGTTGTGTTGGGTCCTAGCCTTAATATTTCATATTAGGTGTTATATTAAGGACTTTAGATCAACTATCTTGAATATCTCCCAAAAAGATGTCTAGTTCAGACATTTATGATCTTCACAAATCTCTTGGAACTTCACTTCCTCCACCTCCTCCAATTATTTTTCCTAACCCACAAGTTCAAGGTCACTCAAGCCCTATTGGCAAGCAAGGTCTATGTGTGATCACATCTTGGAGATGAAGTCACATATTGACAAGTCGGGAGAGTTGGGTGTCAAAGTCTTAAGAAAGTTGGATGTTCAAATCACTTTCTAAGTCACATAGTGAGTTCCTTTGGGACTACTATGAAACAGACTATGACATGACCCTTAATGATCTTATCTATTTGCTTGGTGCTGCTGAATCAGCAATGATTTGAGGACTAGTAAAGCAAATTTGATTAGGAGATCAACTTCCCAATGGACATTGACAATGGTAACATCGTATATCTAGAAAAAGGCTTTCTCTTCCCAATGGAAAGGGATCGGCCATAGTCAACTCGGTTGACCAAATGGTAAAGAGAATGACTAAGTCTGAGATAGTCCCATGAACCATTCCCAAAGGGTCCATATGTGTCTATTGCCAAAGGAAGGGGCATTGATTGCGAAGCTGCCTATTTACCTGAAAGATCATAAGGTTGATCAAGTCAAGAAATTTGACTCTACTTCAGGTAAAGTCCACTATCTAACTCTGTTAAGTTTCTATTCTGAGATTCTTATTACATGATGTGACTGGGTCACATGTTGATGTTTTTAGAATCAAAGAAAAGTGAAAAACTTAAAGGAAGTATATGCTGATTCTGATCGCGAAGATGAATTTCGATCACATGGTTCGGTGATCAGAATTTTGAGTTGTTGCTTAGGAGCTATGATATATTGCTTAGGAATAGATAACAACAAGTTTTTCATATGCTTTTGCACTGTAAGGATAAGTTTTTCCTCAAAGTTTTAAAATAAAAGGAAAAATTTTTATTTCATTTATTCTAAGTATCCTTACAATGGCATTTGTGAAAAATTGTTGTTTATATGATTCCATTGATAGCAATAATGGAAATAAGAAATTGATTCTTTCATTTGTGGTAGTGTCATAATTTACCAAATAAGAAAAGATTCTCATCACCCAAGTTTCAGTTGGATAGAAACTTGGAATCATGCAAGTTGTATTGTATGATGAATGAGAATTTTCATCTTTGGAAAATTAAGACTAATTCCTTGTTCACATGTATATGTGAGTCAAGTGAAGGACTAAGGGATCGAGTACACATTCTTGTGCACTGGTTAAGTCCACCACAAAAGATCGATAAGACTATTCGTCATGATTTACTAAAGTTTAGTAAATGTGGTTATACTTACAAGTTTAAGTATAATTTCTGAAACATTGGAAAAGTGTTCGATGTATGGCAGAACGAATGAGAAGAATCAAATTAGGCAGAAAGATAAAAGTTTCTCAAATCTGAAAAGATGGGAGAGTACTTTAGTATCATGTTTTATGATCATCTTAATGATTGTGAGACCATATCACAATTCATCCTCTAAGGACATCTTAGTGCATTCCTATGGCTAAGAAGAGGAATCGTGAATTGTTGAAATGGTTAAATCAAGAAGACGAGTCATACTTCGTTCCAAAAACAAGTCTTAGAGTCATACTCCAAGATTGTAACTTGAGTGACATATCTTAAAGAAGGTTTATAACACATGTCAAATGTAAGAGTAAAATGTGTTCTACTCTTGTACATTTGAAATTGGTAAGTTGTGATGTTTTGGATAAAACAAAGACCAACTAAGGCCAATTGTGTGAAGTGTTTTTCTTGATAAGAATCTGCACTATCTCTTGAATATTTGGCAAGAGAGTCTTATATGTCAAGAGGACAGTGGGAGTCTAAAAGATCCTGAAAGATTTCAAGATCTAGTCAAGAATAAAACCTGTAGTTTATCTCTAGCTCACGACTTGAGGTTTATAGCCTATCGTGTTGACATATTCCTACTTTTGTTCCCATTCCAGTGAAAGTTGGCTTTGCATATGAGTTTTGAGAGTTCTCAATTGGTTGCATAACAACTTGGAAGCAATGGCAGGCCCTTGTGCTGCCAGGTGGCAAGAAAGTAAGATTGAGTTCAGTCCATATGAGTTTGGATAAGAACACTTACACCATAAACAATCTAAGTGTTATAAGGTTTCTCTCTGATTCATGAAAATGATGGTGAGGAAACACTTTCACTAAGAAGATTTTAAGTAGATAACAGTTGTGATATTTGCATTCTCAAAGTCGTTAGTGGAGCGTGTGTGGTTAACCGGCACACTAACATGGACTTGTGAGGAATAGCAAAGGTCTAAACAATTGAGACTATGATTACGGCATCCCTTTTCATAGTTCTGAAATTGATTAGACACACATGTGTGCTATCTAAGGAAACGTGTATGATTTTGATAAAGTTTTTTCAAAACATCTCGTATCGGAAGTCTGAACTTTGGTAAGAAAGTCAAAAAAGTATTGATTTCTAGAAGTCCAGCTGATTTCTGAGTACATGTCAAAGCTAGTGGGAGCATAAGTGTTATGCTAATAATCATCATGTTAGTGGGAGCATGATAATTATGATTAGTATTGCAAGATAGCAATGTTAATTATAGAAAACAAAAGTTTCAATTCCGGAAGTTGTAAGGGTTGAAAAGTTGTTTTGCTATAATTAAGGGAGAGGAAATTATACTTCATTTCAATTCTAAAAGCTTAGATTGAGGTTTTAATCATCTTTAGTCAAGGGTATATATGAATTTTGTGTTGGAATGGCTCAACATAAGGAAATTCTATATATAGGCCCATTATTTGCATTCTAAAATTCGATTATGATTACGGCATCCCTTTTCATAATCTGAATTATGAGAACTTGGCAAATAGAAATAGAGATATTATAGCAAAAACACTAACCTAGAATCATGTCTTTATGTGAGACATCATGAATCGTGTCCCATTTTCTTTGGGTACAGGATCGATTGCATGTGCTAGAATATTTATCCTTTCTAAATTTTTCAAATGCCTGAGGCACTAAGAAGGGGAAAAAGTCTAGAATTGGATACGACTAAAATGATTAAGCAATTGTCGAGGACAATCTAAGGTTTACCAAAGATTGGTTTCTCAGGGACAGTTGGAAGTATAGTGTTAATTCTGGAAGGACCATATTGACATGTTCTGAAAAGAGGCAACTCGTGTTCAGAAATGATAGTCAAAATGGGAATATGGAGTTGTCTCCATAGGTGGAAGCAATTTGTCTAAGATTAGAGAAAACTTAATGCAAGGAAGATATTCAAAGCAATGTACTTTGAATATGAGACTTTATTTCCATGGAACTGATCTCCATTGGAATACTCTGTAATGTCTGTTGACAAGTCTTTGTGACTTTGTACATAGTCATTACAAGAGGGTCTGTGCATATAAGTTTAAAATCTAACAGATTTCGATAAATGATAGGAATTTGGAATTCTTACATTTTCGATAAGGATTTGGGAGTGTGAAAAGAGAATCATTGAAATTATGTTCAATCGATCTAGTTCACAAAGTAAGGATCATAGACAAACATAGAGTGCATACTTGGTGTATGGCAAAGCAATTGTTTAGAAGAACATAGTGTACATGCTTGGAGCATGGGACAACTAGTGTTTTTTTAATTCAAGTATAAAGTTGATAAAACCGAAACAATGAATAATGAGTAATCAGTATGGTGATAAATAAAAAGTGTTCTATTTATATTCATAGGTTTTGATACCATACTAGATTCAATTATTCTTGTGTTTCATTTTGCATGTTTTGACTTCCAGAATAAACTAGGTCATTCTTCCCGAATGACTAAGTTATTCAAACCATCCACAGTCGGTCATATGTTGGAAGTAGATATGAATCAAGACTGTCATGAGTTGGCTTGTAGATGTCTAAGATGTTGGACATAACAAAGAGGTGCTACAACACTCATGAGTGCTCATAAGTTCTGAGTATTGGATACAACCCCCGCTCATTTGAATCACTTCATGGATTTTATCATGAGTGATCATGAGACGATAATATCTTATATTCTTCAACCCTAGAGATGTGAGTTGTTACTATGAGTTGGTTATACATTGATTGCACGAAAATGCATTGGTAAATCGATGTTATAAAACGTGCCTTTGTGTATGATTCAACAAGTAGTAGAACAAGCCATGTGAGTCGAAGTTTATCCAATCCTTTTACCTTCGGGATAAAAGCGATATTTGTGGGCCCCTCGATGATTTAGCGATGACACATGTGAGTGCTTGGCCAAGCCAGGACTGATTTGATTTGTTCAATCAGTTAGTCATCATAAATCGAAAATCGGGAAACAACAAATGGACTGAGAGAATGATTGATAATCCATGTATCAGTCCATATGATATCTAGAATGGAGGAATATATGATCCCTTATCTAATGGACAAGTCATTGACGAGATCAGAGTTCAGTTACAACGTCAGAGTTCGACAGCGGCTTAAAGAGCTACGATTGCCAGTCGGTTCTTGAAGTCATACTCAATAATAGTTTTAGACTTATCCAAGTGGGAGACTGTTGGATTAGTGTCTAAGTCCATAACTATATTTGATATGTACTTGACCCGATTGGCATGGTCCATTTGGGTTGCATGGCATAATGCATTTGGATAGACAAAAATGAGATAAATAACACTTAAGTTTTACTAATATATTATAAGTTCTAATACATTAATAAGATTATTTAATTAGTATTGATCAATAATTAATTTGGAATTAATTAAGTGATCAAAAGGAGACTAATTAAATATATGGGTTGATTGTGTAAATCATCTATACTTGTATAGTGGGCTAATGCTCCATGGATGCTCCATGGTGTTTTTGTACCCATGGATCATGGAAATGAAAGGCCATGACAATTAGGGTTTACAAGGTGTAACCCTAATTGTGACAAACTATATAAGCATCTTATTCTTGTCAAAATCGGCCACCAAGAGAGAACTATGTGTGTATAGTTAGGGCTAGCCGATTTCATGAAGTGGTTCATTTCTCTCTAAGTTATTCCAAGTGTATTTGATGTTGTGTGAACCATTTGAGGTGTCACACTTGGGACACTCGGCTCTTAAGCATCAAGGAATCAAGCTACATAAAAAGGTATGTCTTCAAACTTGTTTTTATTACCCAAGTATCAAAGATTGTATGCTAGATAGGGTAATACCTTGGAATATTCATATTTACATGTATAATAGAGAAAACATAGATCCAAGGTATTTAGGGTTGCATGTACACTTAGGAGTGTTAGAATGCTCAAAATCCAACATTTATACCTCAAGATGATGGACAATACAGAGTAGATATTGGATCTACTCCTTCTCTCCTTGCTCCTTCTTCTTCAAGCTCTAAAATCCTTCACAAATACACCAAAATTGCTCACAAAAGCTCTTTATCTCACTCAAGAAGTTGCAAGGTCCAACTAGGGTTTTCTTTGGCTAAAAGGGTGGTAAGGGAGGCCACAAGAGGCGGGTTATGTTCTTTAAATAGGGTGCAAACCCTAAAAATTAAGGTTTTCCTTTACAACGCATACTCATCGAGTCGGGGCCTTCCGACTCGTCGAGTAGGATCCAAATCCCGCGTCCTCATAATAGTCTCTACTCGACGAGTTGGAGCACCCCAACTCGCCGAGTCCATGCACAAAACCCTAAAAATTAGATAAATTAAATAATACCTGGAACAGGTGTTACATGAAAATCGTAAGCACGAAGCTTAGTGAGTTCCCCAAAATACCACATACCATATATATCAAACATATAATGGGCACCGCCTGGTATCGAGCCCCGCTCGGAACAGATCTATCAATAAACAATGGGCCCCGCCCGTTATACATACATCCACATAAACACATGCAAGAATCACAAACATAAATAGTGATGATATATGGTCCATTAGCATGGACTAGACTGCTCTAGTGTGCCAGCCTGGCCTGGCGTGCTCCTGCCAGCCCTGTCTGGCGTTCCTTTTCCAGTCTTTTCTGGCACTCCCTTGCCAGCCTCGTCTGGGACTCTCCTGCCGACCCGGTTTGGCGCTCCCTTGCCCATCCTCGCCTCGGGGCACCAATTGTTGCTACAAACAATGATGTAGCAAAGCATTAGTTGCCATTACACTTTAACCCAGACTGATCACCCGGGCCAGGCACATAGATCGCCGGCTGCTACAGCCAATCCGACAAGGTTCAGCACCCTTGCCTTGAGTCGCCTGGCTTCTCAGCCTAACTCCATTATAGTGGCAAGCTTCGCATGCAAGGTTCAGAACCCTTGCCTTGAGTCATCTGGCTTCTCATCCCGACTCCATTATAGCAGCAAGCTCAGCATACAAGGTTCAACACCCTTGCCTTGAGTTGTCTGGCTTCTCAGCCCGACTCCATTACAGCGGCAAGCTTTGCATGCAAGGTTCAGCGCCCTTGCCTTGAGTCGTCTGGCTTCTCAGCCCGACTCCATTATAGCGGCAAGCTCCGCATGCAAGGTTCAGCACCCTTGCCTTCAGTCGTCTGGCTTCTCAACCTGATTCCATTATAGCGGTAAGCTCCGCATGCAAGGTTCAGCACCCTTTCCTTGAGTCGTCTGGCTTCTCAGCCCGACTCCATTATAGCGGCAAGCTCCGCATGCAAGGTTCAGCACCCTTGCCTTGAGTCGTCTGGCTTCTCAGCCAGACTCCATTATAGCGGCAAGTTTCGCATGCCAGGTTCAACACCCTTGACTCGATTCGTCTGACTTCTCAACCCGACTCCATTATAGAGGCAAGCTCCACGTGCAAAGTCCAATACCTTTGACTTGAGTCGCTTGACTCCCCAGCCCGACTCTAGTGGCATGCTCCACCAACAAGGTTCAAAGGCTCGCAACCTTTCCTACATGATTCCACGCAATGCTCTCCCGCGTGATGTATCTACAATCGCCGGCTTCTAAGCCCGATCTTCATGCGAAGCTCTCCCGCGTGATGTATCTACAATCGTTGGCTGCTAAACCCGATCCGCACGCGATGCTCTCCCACGTAACACCTCCATGATCACTGACTGCTAGGCCCAGGCTATTCTCCTAAGTCACGCAACATAAGTCGCGCATCGTCGCGCAACGTAAGTCGCACATCATACCATGCCTAGCATCGTGCTTTTGGTGTTTCTTCTCCCACAGTAATCATGGTTCTCTTGTGCTCGGATGATCGATAATGAGTTTTCCACATTACATCCTGCTATATTGAGGTTAGCTCCAGGAAGAAGGTTATCATGACAGCAGCCTTACTACCAACAACCCCTCAACATATCTATTTCCTGGCTCTCGGCAGCGGTCATGCTGCGCAACCCCTACCTGCAGCTTCATCGCATATCCCTCAACACCTCTGTTTCCTGGCTCTCGGCAGCGGTCTTGTTGCGCAACCCATACCCACAGCCTCGCCGTGTATCCCTCAACACCTTTGATGCATGGCTCTCGGCAGCGGTCTTGTTGCGCAACCCCTATCTGCAGCCTCGTCGTGTATCCCTCATCACCTCTGATGCCTGGTTCTTGGCAACGACCTCGCTGCGTAACCCCTATTAGCAACCTAATCGCCCAGCTCCCGGAACCTCTGTCACCTATATTACGGTCAACAACCTTACGACTTATCAGTTTTACAACATCCATCCTAGACAAGAATTTTGTTACTTTTTATTATACCAACAACTTTGTCGTGTATTGTTATAGCTGATGGGTTTTAGTATACTACAACATCCTATGGTGCACATACAACCCTAAATGCTTTGGATCTATGTTTTCTCTAATTATACATGCAATATTGTTTCCAAAGCATTAAGCCTACAACTAGCATGCAAATGACATAATCAACATAGAATTGAGTTATAGAATTACCTCTTTGTTGTAGCTTGTAGAACTTCTTGAGTTTTGCCTTTAAGAACTTAGTGCCCCAAGTGTTGCACCTCAAATGGAATCACAACACACTTAGAACAAAGGAGACTTTTGAGAGAGTATTTCTTGCACCAAAATCGGCTCATCGTCTCCAAGAACACTAGTGTTCCATTTTGGATACTAAGGGACTTCTTATATAGTGTGGCATGATTAGGGTTACACCATGTAAACCCTAATGGGCATGACTTTTCATATTCCTTAGGATCCATGGGTTTAAACCTCTATGGATCATCCATGGGTTGTCATATGGGTTTAGCCCAACCTAAGGAATCATGGATCATTGGCCCACACCATAAGAATGAATGATTTACCAAATCAACCCCTTATATTTAATTAGTCTCTTTTGATCACAAAATTAATTCCAAACTAATTTTTGATCAATATTAATTAAATAATATGATTTCATATTAATATATTAGAACTTATAATATACTAACAAATCATAAATAACCTCTTCTCAAAAGTACATCCTATCAAATTGTCCTGGTGATATGCAACCCAAATGGACCATGCTACTCTCGGGTCAAGTAAATACCAATTATAGTTATGGGCTTCGACACCTAATCCAACAGTCTCCCACTTGGATAAGTCTAATAACTATTATTGCAAGTACGACTCCACAACCCGACTAGCAATCGTAGCTCTTAAAAGTCGTTGTTGAACTCTGACCTAGTCAATGACGCGTCCATTAGATAAGGGATCATATATTCCTCCATTCTAGATATTGTATGGACTGAGACATGGATTATAATCATTCTCTCTGTCCATCTGTTGTTTACCGATTTCCGATTTATGACGACCGACTAATTGAACAAATCAGATCAGTCTAGGCTTGGCCAAGCACTTCGGGTGTCATTACTAAATCATCGAGGGGCCCACAGATATCGCTTTTAACCAGATGGGATAAAAGGAACGGATAAACTTCGACTCAAATGCTTGCTTGTACTTACTCATCAAATCACACACAACAATATATTTTATAACATTAAGTTACTAGTGCGTTTACATACGTCAATGTGCAACCGACTTGCAACTACAACTCACATGTCTCCGTTTTAAGAATATAAGATATTATCGTCTCACAATCACTCGTGATAAAATCTATGAAGTGATTCAGATGAGCGTGGGTTGAATCCAATACTCGAATCTTATTCCAGGAGTACTCATGAACACTGCATCTATGTCTAAAACATCTAGACAAACTACAGACCCATTCACGACAGTCTTGCCTCAATACCTACTTCCAAAGTATGATCGACTGTGGATGGTTTGAATAACCTAGTTATTCGGGAATTCAAAACATGCAAAGTGAAACACAAGAATAATACTAATCCTATATGGCCCCAAAACTTTTGAGTGCCATATTGATTACTCATTATTCATTGTATAATGTTTCGATTTATCAACTTAATACTTGAATTAAAACAATAGTTATGCCATGCTCCAAGCATGCACACTATGTTTGTCTATGGTCTTGACTTTGTGAAATAGATCAATTGAAAAACATTTCAATGATGCTCATTTCACAATTCCAAATCTTTATTATAAATGTAAGAATATCAGATTCTTTCCATTTACTGTAATCTGTTAGATTCTAAACTTATATGCAATGATACTCTTGTAATGACTATGTACAAAAGTCACAGAGACTTGGCAACAGACATTACAAAGTATTCCAATGGAGAGCAATTCCATGGAAACGAAGTCTCAAATTCAAAGTACATTCCTTTGAACATCCTTCTTGCATTAAGTTTTCTAATCTTACACAGATTTAAAGAATAACTTCCACTTATGAAAACATTTCCATGTCAATATGGTCCTTTCCAAAATGTAAAATATACTTCCAACTGTCCATGAGTAACCAATCTTTGGTAAACCTCAGATTGTCCTCGACAATTGCTTAACCATTTTAGTCATATCCGCTTCTATTCCTTTTTCCCTCTTAATGCCCTAGGCATTTGGAAAAATTAGAACACGAGAATTTTATAGCATATGCAATCGATCCTATACCCGAAGCATATGGGATGCGATTCATAATGTCAAACATAAAGATATGATACTTGATCAGCCTTTTGCTATAATATTTCTATTTTCCATGTTCTCACAATTCGAATTATGAAGAGGGATGTCGTAATCATAATCGAATTTTGAGGACGCAATTAACATTTCCATATAGAATTTCCTTATGCCGAATCTTTTCAACATAACATTCATATATGTCCTTGACTAAATTTAATTAAAAACTCAATCTAAGCTTTTAGATTTGAAATGAAGTATAAATTCCTCTCCCTTAATTATAGCAAAACAACTTTTCAAACCCACAACTTTGCGAATTGGAACTTTTGTTTTCTATAATTAACATTGCTAACTTGCAACACTTTCCATAATAATTATGCTCCCACTAGCATCATAATTATTATGTTACTTGCATAACACTTATGCTCCCACTAGCTTTGACATGTATTCAGAAATCAGCTGGACTTCTAGAAATCAATATTTATTGACTTTCATTACCAAAGTTCGGATTTCTGATACGAGATGCTTCGATAAGACTTTATCTAGGCTTCTCAAACTCATACACCTTTCCTTAGATAGCTCACATGTGTGTCTTAAAAATTTTAGAACTTACAGCAATAAGTCTCAAATGTTTAGACCTTTTGCCATTTCTCACAATTCGAACTATGAAGAGGGATGTCGTAATCATAACCGAATTTGAGAATGCAAATAACACAATTGATATCTCCTTAAAATCTACTTAGTGAAAGCGTTTCGTCACAATCATTTTCATGAATTGGAGAGAAACCTTATGACACTTAGATTTTTATGGTGTATGTGTGAATTTGCCATAACCATAATCACAAGACATGGTTAGTGACAAATCCAAAACCATATGGACTGAACTTGTTCAATCTTAATTTCTTGCCACCTGGCAGCACAAGGGCCTACCATTGCTTCCTAGGTTGTTATGCAAACAACTGAGAACTCATATAACTCACATGCATAGTCAACTTTAACTGGAATGGGCACAGAAACAAGAAGATGCCAACACGATAGGTTACAAACCTCAAGTCGTGTGCTAGCAATAAACAATAGGTTTTATTCTTGATTAGTTCTTGAAACTTTCAAGATCTTTAAGACTCCCACTGACCTCTTGACATATAAGATTCTCTGTTAAGAACCATTCCTTGACAAACATATATTCAAGAGTTAGTGTGGATTCTTATCAAGACAAACACTTCACACAATTGGTCTTAGTTGGTCTTTGTTTTATCCAAAACATCACAACTTACCAATTTCAAATGTACAAGAGTAAGAAACATGTTACTCTACATTTGATGAGTGTTATAAACCTTTCTTAAGATTATGTTACTCAAGGCACAATCTTGGAGTATGACTCTAAGACTTGTTTTGGATCGAAGTATGACTCATCTTCTTGTTTTAACCATTTCAACAATTCATGATTCCTCTTCTTATCCATACAAATGCACTAAGATATTCTTAGAGGATCAATTGTGACATGCTTTTGATAATCATTAAGATGATCATAAAACATGATACTCAAGTACTCTCCCATCCTTTCAGATTGGAGAAACTTTTATCTTTCTGCCTAATTTGATTCTTCTTATTCGTCCTGCCATACATTGAAACTTTTCCAATGTTCAGAATTATACTTAAACTTGTAGGCATAACCATTTTACTAAACTTTAGTAAATTATGATGAATAGTCTTATCATTCTTTGTGGTGGACCTGACCAGTGCACACCCAGTGTACCCGATCCCCTAGTCCTTCACTTGACTTGCATATTCATGTGAACAAGGAATTAGTCTTAATTTCTCAAAGGCGAAAATTCTCATTCATCATACAATACCAATTGCACGATTCCAAGTTTCTGTCCAATTGAAACTTGGGTGATGAGAATCTTTCCTTATTTGGTAAATTCTCGACACTACCACAAACGAAGGAATCAAATTCATATTGCTAACATAGAAACATACAAACATCAATTTTTCACAAATGTCATTGCAAGGAGATATAATAAAATAAAAACAAAATTTTATTTATTTATAAAATGCGGAAAAACTCTTCCTTACAATGCAATTACAAATGAAAACTATGTTACTACATATTTCTAGCAATCTATCATAACTCTTAAGCAACAGCTCAAAAATACGATCATCGAACCACACGATTGAAATCCATCTTCGCGACCAGATTCAGCATACTCTTCCTTTAAGCTTCCTTCCTTTTGCATGATCTTACAAAACATCAAAATGCAATCTTGTCACATCATGTATTAAGAATTAACAATTAGGAACTTAATAGAGTTATATAGCGGACTTACCTGAAGCAGAACCATACAATCTGACTTTACCATCCTTGTGGTCCTTCAAGTAGATACGGCAGCTTCGCAACCAATGCCCTTTTCTTGGCAATAGAAACATATGTACTCTTTGGAATGGTACACGGGACTATCACAGACTTAGCCTTTCTCTTTACCATTTTGGTCAAATGACTTGACCATGGCCGACCCCTTTCCATTGGGAAGAGAAAGCTTTTATGGACTTCCAATGTTACCATTTTCAATATCCATGGAAGTTTGGGGGTAGATCTTCCAATCAAATTTGCTTTATGAGTGTGCCAAATCATTGTTGATTCAGCAGCAACAAACAAATAGGCAAGATCGATAAGGGTCATGTCCTGATTTTTCATATAGTAGTCCTCAATGAACTCACTATACGACTCAGGAAGTGATTGAAGAACCCAGTCAACAGGCAACTTCCTCGTGACAACGATACCCAATACTCTCAGCCTGTCAATATGTGACTTCATCTCCAAGACATGAGTACACACAGACTTTCCTTCCTGTCAATAGGGCTTTGAGTGACCTTGAACTTGTGGGTTAGGGAGAATTATTGGAGGAGGTGGAGGAAGTGAAGTTCCATTATAGCACGAAGAAGGGATTAATCTTTCACCTTGATTGCCTGGTGGAAAATCATGTTTATAAAGAAAGTTTTTTTTTCAAAAGATTCGGGAAGACCATAGTTGTCTGAACTTAGACATTTATGAGGGAGAAATTCAAGTTTAGTTGATTTTAGTCCTTAATATAACACCCAACATGAAATATTAAGGCTAGGACCCAACACAATACTTTACAATTCGGAAGAGGATGCTGTAATCCAATTGTAAAATATTTGAAGGTAGGTAAATAACGATTTACCAATTTCCACCATGAAAAACGAAATTGATTATTAAGTTTTAAATGGATTGAAACTCCTAGATCCTTTGAGATTCATGGAATTTTTTCAACGGCATGTTTAAATCTCGATTGTGCCATTCAAGTTTGTGACTGGGATGCTGAGGATCACAAACAAGGTGTGAATAACCATGCAAATTAGCTTGGTACACCAAATGTTACAACCACCTAATCAATGTGCCGGTTAACCACACACGCTCCATTAATCTATGATTAACATCAAACTACCCTTTGTCACATACTTTCAGTCCCAGATTAGTGTGTCGGTTAACCATACACGCTCCACTAACGACTTAACAAGGTGCAAAGTGCAATTTCATGGGTTAGCACCAAATTCACATTTTTCCTAAGTAACTAAGATTGGGAATTTATAAGTGTTTAGTTACTTGGTAATTTTCATTATACTTTTAATGAGAATTTAAATGTCCTGTCAAACCCATTCGGCTAACAACCCTCCACCAGTCAAGGAAACGGTGGGTGAGAGTGGACACCCATTAAACTGCCATTTTATAGGCAGTAACTTTATACCCCCCTTATAGATCGGCTTCGTGAATGAGGCTTACTAACGGTAAGACTGACTTGTCTTATACATATATATAATTATTAAACTTATAATAATATAAAGTATAAGGGTAGAATTTTAACTTTTAAAACTCTCGGGTTTGGAACTAAAGTATTCAAAAGTGAAACTTTACAAATTCCAAAACTTGAGGGAAAGTTTTGAAACTTGTCAAAACTCTTGGATTTTCATAACTTATGAGTTTAATAAAGGTTTTATGAAAAGGACTCTTGAATTCCATAACTTGAGGACAAGTTATGGAGTTCATAAAAAAACAATTATGAAAGACCTTTCAAGTTCCATAACTTGAGGACAAGTTATGGAAGACTTAAAACCATTTAAGATGACATTTAAAAAAGAGACTTTTCACTTTCCATAACTTGAGGACAAGTTATGGATTTCATCAAAACATTTAGATCAAATATTCTAACTAAAAAAATCAAACAATTTGTCTGTGATCTAGATTAAACTCATAAGTCAAGATAATTCATATCAAACAAATTTCAAGAAATTAGCCTAATCATATAAACTAATACAAGTCTTGAAACTTTGACAATTATCAATTAACTGTATGAGAATAA
The DNA here is from genome assembly GCF_052849685.1 of Lactuca virosa. Classification (NCBI taxonomy): domain Eukaryota; kingdom Viridiplantae; phylum Streptophyta; class Magnoliopsida; order Asterales; family Asteraceae; genus Lactuca; species Lactuca virosa. The sequence goes on from NC_136429.1 coordinate 159,742,005, forward strand.
TCATTACCATAACAACAAAATCAAATTTTATGAACTAAAACATTTTGTGGTAATGATTCTAATCTAAAACAGGCCAAAAAAACTCGAAAATCTGCACACAGGGGCACCAACTCGTCGAGTACATGAACTGGACTCGCCGAGTTGGGCTGTTTCTGAGTGGACTCGGCGAGTCCATCAGTCAGATGCAAAAAATTCGACTTTTTCAGCTTTGAAAACCAATAAAACATCAAATATAGTGGAAAACAATCCTAGGCTCTGATATCACTGATGGGTTTTAGTATACTACAACATCCTATGGTGCACATACAACCCTAATTACTTTGGATCTATGTTTTCTCTAATTATACATGCAATATTGTTTCCAAAGCATTAAGCCTACAACTAGCATGAAAATGACATAATCAACATAGAATTGAGTTATAGAACTACCTATTTGTTGTAGCTTGTAGAACTTCTTGAGTTTTGCCTTTAAGAACTTAGTGCCCCAAGTGTTGCACCTCAAATGGAATCACAACACACCTAGAACAAAGGAGACTTTTGAGAGAGTATTTCTTGCACCAAAATCAGCTCATCGTCTCCAAGAACACTAGTGTTCCATTTTGGATACTAAGGGACTTCTTATATAGTGTGGCATGATTAGGGTTACACCATGTAAACCCTAATGGGCATGACTTTCCATATTCCTTAGGCTCCATGGGTTTAAACCTCCATGGATCATCCATGAGTTTAGCCCAACCTAAAGAATCATGGATCATTGGCCCACACCATAAGAATGAATGATTTACCAAATAAACCCCTTATATTTAATTAGTCTCTTTTGATCACAAAATTAATTCCAAACTAATTATTGATCAATACTACTTAAATAATATGATTTCATATTAATATATTAGAACTTATAATATATTAACAAATCATAAATAACCTCTTCTCAAAAGTCCATCCTATCAATTTGTCTTGGTGATATGCAACCCAAATAGACCATGCTACTCTCGGGTCAAGTACATACCAATTATAGTTATGGGCTTAGACACCTAATCCAACAATAGCAACCCTACCTTATTCACCATAGTATGATCCGACTACCTTCGCTACCTACATCAGACTGGGGGGAATCTAGCTAGGTGTAGCCCAAGCAAGAAACACCTTCAGGATAGTTATTAATGCTCATGCAAAGCAGACTATGTAGATGGTTATCGGTGACATTCCATCAGCACATGACTATAACAACAATCGTGCCGAATAACATTCTCAGAGACTGTATGGCGAGCTTACGCCTCTTAGCTACCTTGGCCCGATGCCTTATCGACATCATTGCCGCATAGCAGCCCCGCTCCGCATAACGTTATCAGTATCCTTGCTCTGCATAATGGCAGCAACAGCTACGCCGCATCATCTACTGGATCATACTCCTAACAAGGAAAGATCATTAAGCCAACCCATGCTTGGCTCATCGCGCAACACAACGGCTCCATTGGGTAAGGTTCGGTCATTCTTTTTATTCTTTGATGCATATGTGCTTTGTCTAGTCTGATCCGATTGTCAGCAATCCAATCATATCAGACTAGGAGGACTTGATGAAACATGGTTTATATGACTGAGTCCAGTCCAATGTCATTGGCCGCGTACCAATAACATCGGACTGGGGGGACTTGATGATATATGGTCCATCAGCATGGCCTAGACTGCTCTAGCGCACCAGCCTGGCCTGGCGTGCTCCTGCCAACCCTGTCTGGCGTTCCTTTGCCAGCCTTGTCTGGCGCTCCCTTGCCAGTCTCGCCTGGGACTCTCCTGCCGACCCGTCCTGGCGATCCCTTGTATTGCGCTCCCTTGCCAGCCTTTCCTAGTGCGCGCCCGCCAGCGTTGCCTGGTGCGTTCCTGCCAGCCTCGCTCGGCGCCTCCTGTCGGCCTTGCCCAGCTCCTTGCTAGTTGGGCCTGAATTGGGCTGGCCCAAGGCCTGACCTAATTCCGCTTGACCTAATTGTCCCCTATAAAGTGAAAACTATCTCCTCCATGGAGAGGGATCTCTCCCTGGCGGCTCGGCCGCCACACTATACTCCGGTCGGGTGGCTCAGCCGCCACCCACCGCTGTCAGCCACCATACACCACCACCAGCACCGCGATGGTTCTCTCCAGCTAAGGAGAACCATCTCATATCTACCATCTAATCTAACTTTATCGTCGGAGTCCACTCCCGGGGCACAGTCCCTAGGGCGGCTCTAACTTATCTCTCTGTTGTGACCTAGCAAATCCTCTCCGGCGCAGAAGCACACTCTCAGATGAGGTGGTCGGAGTCGATGTCAAATCAAATAGCATACAAGATAATCATCAGGCCCCGCCCGATATACATATCAGATAACAAACATGCAAGAGTTATGCAGATAACTAGCATCCTACTCATATCAAATCATGGGCCGGAATTGGTGCCTTCGACCCGCCAAACACAGTGAGGAGACTCACCTCAATCTATTGAATCTCTCAGATAAAATCTCGGATTGTTGATCATGGGCCGGAATTGGTGCCTTCGACCCGATGTCCAACCCTCAGGGTAAAAGTCCATTTTACCCTTTTCCTCACTTGGCCCAAAACCAAGGCTCAATCCAATCTCCCAAAAAAGACCAGTAAGGCCCAACTTCCTAATTGGGCCCAAAACCTATCATGGGCCTAATCCAAGAAGGCCCAAGGCCTTATAATGCCCCGAAAAATCGGAATACTACCGGCCCAACAAGGCCCAAGCCCTAAAAGTCCAAAATATGGCCCAATATGTGAAAGTCAACAAAAGTCAAACTGCTGAGTACACTGGGTGTACTTAGACTTACGCTCAACGTACTCCCTTCAGCGTCAGTTGACGCAGCGTACAAGCTGGGTACGCCCTGCGTACTCCACAGACAACCAACCCATCTCATTAAGCACTTAATCGGTTAAGCCACTAAGCCAAACTCTCACATCTGATCCCAAATGGTGACCTAACACGTAAAGGTGGCAACTTTACTCCCATGCATGACTTAATGTGACCCAAAACTAAAAAAAAAAAGCATGTTAAGGAGCCTAACACATGCACGGACCGAAAATAACTCAAAAAGATTGCATTTTATGGACAAGGGGCCTCAAACGTGCTAAGATCTAACATCCATAGCTTCTGGAGTAGACCATGCTCTCAAATATGGCTTAAAGGACCCAAAAATGCATAAACTAGGCCCTAAACTAGATCTAGCATAAGAAATCATCAAGTAGAGAGCTTTATACCTTAAATAGCTTGCAAAGATGATGATGATCCTGGATCTACAAGCTCAAGCCACACTAAAGCAAACTACAAGCGTTCTTCTTCCTTCAAACTACCCAAAAACACCACCAAAACTCAGTTCCAAGCTCAAGTATCACAAATGGCAATTAGGGTTTCGATCTTAGGGTTAAAAAGAATTTTGCCTTAAGGGTTAAAAAGAAACATACCACTAAATCGCGAATGTTACATAAAGAATTCTGACAATTCTGCTTACGGTATTAGCATTATATGTCAAAATGGAAGAATAGAGTACTCAAATGAATTCCACAATCCATACTCTCGGTTTGTGTGATTGCATTAATACATGCAGATTGTATGTCTGTTGGTGTTCCATTGGACTGTCTAGAATACTCTGTGGTCGTCATCAATACTATTCTTAATGACTAATCTCTTTCAGGCATGATCTCTTTGCCCTAACCCTGGGATGATCTCTCACCACTATTCTATCTCTGGTATGGTTTCTCACCATTATCTCTTTTCTCTAATGGTCTCTCACCAATATCTCTCCTCTTATATGTCGTAACTAATATCTCATTTCTCTTATCTCTTTCTACCCATCCTACCCAATACATTATGAGTACTGTAAAAATACATATATGATATTTTAGGAAAATAATTATATCATATAACACAAATATTAGGAACTCAGATAATAAGCACATATAGCATTTAGGAAAATTAAATACTTGATATCTATGTGTAAGCTAAAAGTAACTATGTACTCACTTAATAGAGGTAGGTGACTCAAAGTTAAGATAGCGCTTTGATTTAACACCCTAAATATTCCCTTGACGTGACCTAAGTATGATTAATATAGAGTTTTAGTCTAATGATCCTGGTGACTTTACTATAGTCTAGATCCTCACTAATCCCAATGTCTACATCAAGATCAAACAAGCAAGGATCAGCCAGGCAGGACAGTTGGGAGGTAAGATCATTTCGGCATATAGCTTTTCTGAAATCCAACAACCAAGCCAACGTGGCCATTCTTGACACCTCTCCCATAAGTAGATCAATCAGTATATGACTTGGAATCACTAATAAATCTTAATTATAGGTTCATAACAACGATTACGACTATAATTATAAATTACGAGAGAGTAGAGTAAGTGTAGCTCACTTACATAGTACTATAGACGAGAATCGGGATCTAAACGAGCAGAATACTGACTCAGGGCCTTCTTACTTAAAGATTATAGCAAGCTGAACACACAAGAGTGTCGTAGGGCTTCATCGCAGGCTATAATGAAGGAAACATGGGTTTAGAGGAGGGATAATCGAGAGAGAGTGGTTGTAAGAGTGTGGAATGAATGAGGGGCTATTTGCTATTTATAGGGCCAAAAACGCATATACGCGTCGCGGTCAAGGGGTGCGCGTCACAAACTACAAACACGTCGATCTATCAGTTTGATGACATGTGTCACTCGTCGGCTGGAGCAGCGTGGCTGACTTCACACGCAAGCTATGCACATCGTGTTATGCGTGCTGATTTTCAGAATTTAGAAATTGCGTATCTCCTTCATACGAGCTCCATTTTGACGTTCTTTATATCCACGGAAAGCTCTCGGCGATATCTACAACTTTCCTTTAGACTCCGTCGACTAGTTTTTACTTCATTTTATATACACATGATTAGCCTATTAAAGCCCGTATAAAATGCATATCTCTCACATCCGGCGTCCGTTTTCGATGGTTTTTATATTTTTGTAATCCTATTAACGAGACCTTTAATTCTCGTTTGGTTTGTTTTGGCCAAAAATCAACCGATCTAAAACTTGATTTCTGTGCGCACACAAGTACGCTGAAATATTAGAAAAATCATAACTTCCTCTATTGAAGTCATATTTGGACGTTCCCTGTATGAACAAATTTACTTATCCTAATACTACGATTTTCGTTTAAATCACTAGGGCTAATAATAACTTTATTGTCTAGCCCGAATTTACGGGTGTTAGAAATATTACTTAGGTAATATAATTGAACCATAAGTATATCGTATCACACTCTGACTAAGTTGGATAAATGGATCCATTAGCCATGTTACTTCAGTCATATGCATCTGTGATGAAAGTTATCGGCACAAATTTCCACTAAGCATTATTTGGTCTACTATCAACAATGGTACAACTAGAATCCAGTGAGAAGACAAAATTCTTTCTTTCCGAAAGTCAACTCGTACCCCCGATCTCAAAAACCAATTCCTCTACTTCGCTTTCGAGGTTCCATCATAACTTCGTGGCAAAATATGTAATGTAGAAGTAATGGACCCCCTTCTACCCTCGCCTGAATATCTAGCCTTTGGAACATAGTCTCGTGTAATGGTCTATCTTTAAGTGCTGCAACAATATCCAAAACAATTACGGGTTTGCAAGATGTTGCTACGTGGGCTTCTGTGTGTCTTGAAAGTTATCCTCATGGTATTGCATCTAATAAACACCAGGGAAGTCACGTTGCACAAGATCAACAAATACTAGGTTAGAAAGCTATACCGAGGATTAGACCCTAGTATTATTCTCCGATGCCTAAATTAGATATTGCTTTCTGTTGTATTTTACAAAAATTGCATTCTTGCCTACTGCCCTTTTTTAAGAAGAACTTACCTTTATATAGGTTAGGCTTGGTCCGGTTTATGGCTCTCTTGTATGTATCGTGTGTTAGTCCATAGGTTGCAAGGGTAAAACCCTTTAATAAAATAAGTTTTATTTTTCGTGTTTCGTGGGATGTTGTTTGGTATGATCTTTTATGGTAGATACACGATTATTATATCGGTGTTCAGCTCGGTAAAGTTGTGGCCGACCTGTATAGTCTGTATTAGGCTTTATTTTTTGGCCCTTAGTCTTCCCCGCCTACTTTAGGTGTGGGTGTAACCCATACCCTATTATAAGATAGGGTAATTGATGCTTCAAAAAGCTTGACATGCTTCAAATAAAAACAAATAAGTCAATTTTAAGGTGATCCATGAGTATAAACTGTGGTCCATAGCGAAATGTGATGAACATTTCAGACCTGTTCTTCGCATGTCAAAGATTTCCGGAATGCTTTTTTTATTAAGGTATACCGGATGTATAATACCCTAATAGAAATAAGTAAACAACTTTTGGGTTTGTCCTAAATCTAATTTAAGCATCTACAACAAGTCTAGAAACGTGTATTGTGCATTCCGAACTTGTTCTTCGTGTTCCAAACTAAGTTATTAAAAAAAATCTTAAAATCAAACTATTAAGACTGTAACAGTGAAGTACTTAACCGTAAAACAACCAGGTCATCAAGATCGTGTTCCATATCTTCTTTGGTTCTTAACTCTGAAATGTGTAATGGTGGCCAGAATGTATGGAAATGAGTTTGTAGTTACTTTTCTGGAATTTGTCGAGCTAAAATCCATAATCTGGTATTGTAAATCGAGATCTAGAACAAGTCGGATTAGTTCAAAATGGTCATTCTGGAATGTCTTCAATGGGTCGGTCCGAATTGGTTTTTGAAACGGCTCATTCCAAAGACGATGGTTATTATACAAAAACGATTTTAGAGTCGTTATTAACACAATAAAATAGTTAGATTACTCAATTTCCCTTAAAAATTGTTGTTTAGTTGGGCACTGAACAACTTTCTATTTAATTCCTGAAATTTATAATTAGCAATTTCAATAACTAATTTTCATCGACTTGTGATGTCTAAAAAATTAGGAATTTCAAAAATTAATTTTCATCAAGTTGAAATAAAATTACAAATTAAGGAGGTAAATTGTTAGAAACTAGGATTTACACCTCCGCACGTTGCAATGAAGACTGTATTCATTTAAAAATAAAAGTTGTGACAACCCGAAAGTTTTGGATCGAGCAAGGTCTAGATTGTAGTCATGTGCAAGAGAATTCACAATGCATCTTATGGCAAATAAACTCTTGAAAGCCATAAGGGCATTAGTGGTATGGGTAGGTATATAAGTTCACATATATATATATATATATATATATATATATATATATATATATATATATATATATATATATATATATATATATATATATATATATATATATATATATATATATATACATTAGAAATCATATTTATAACAAGCCCTTGAAAGTAAATAAGTTTTAACAAAGCAAGACTAGTCAAATGGTTGGAATAGAAACCATGAATTTAGAATATAGTTTTATAGTATTTAGCCTAGTATCCCACCCACCCTAGAACACCCCAAGACCCCAATCACATCCCATAAAGCATCAAAACCAAAATCACCTTCCCATAAAGCACTAAGGCCGTAAACACAAGCTAAAAGAGAGGCTAGAACCGAAATCACCCTTAATGGGCCACACTTTGGCCGAAAACACATTTAATGGGAGATACATGAACCGTAAACCTTTCCATGGGCCACACCAAAACCGAAAACAACTTCATACTAGGAATTTTTAAGGTGTTTGCGGTCATAGGTGAGGATAAGACAAGAAAAGTTGACTTTAAGGTGTGAAGCTTCATCCATTTCCAATGCACTCACAGTAAACCACGTAAGACCCACCAAATAACAATGTTTTAACCTGCAGATTACCAAGCATATATCTCATCTTTTCTTTCATCCTTAACAACGACAGTAAGCCATTACAAACCCCCACCATTTCTCTTATTCTCCAACTTCCCTCATTTTCTCTCTAAGTTTCCTCTCAAGAACAAGAGTAAGGATTTGCTAAAGGCTTAACTCTTCAAGCTTCCTTAGAGTTTTTGGTAAGTTATCCCATTAATCTAGTATTTTATATCACTTTCATGGTAGACTCATATTATTTTACACAATTAATATATGATAAAAACTCTTAGGACAACATTCCTTCCAAGGAAGTTCATCAACTCATCCAAGAGTTTAGGCTTGAGATCTTCACTCCATCACTCCAAACAATCCGTAAACCAAACCAAGGTGGTTGTAAAACTACATGGTTTTTGAAAACTTTTTCTAAAAGTTAGCTTTTCTAGTAGAGATGGTTACATTACAATCATTTACAAATTTGGTGAGTTACAACCAAAAACATTACGTTTTGAATTTCCTATTTTGATACTAGATAAGAATACACATACACATTTATATAAAGGATTATACGAATATTTTCAAACAAACCAAGTTAAAATTATAAATAGTATATTTTGACAGCTACACAACCATACGAACATTTTCAGAGGATACATATAATTACTCAAAAGTATAATATTTAATATTACGAGAAAAAGGGAGTCATAGTTCACATAAATCTGTTAATGCTCTTGTGAGACGTTCCTTCACCGTACCTACCTAGCGTACACCTTAAGTCCTGCATTATAACCAGAGTCTCTTTGAGGGAGAGCGAGACCGTTGTGTATAGATTTATACGGGATTGACAACCCTACACCTCAATTGTTCGCTACAGTTAGACCGGCAAGTCTAGGGTGACAAATGTCTTACCAGCTCCGACGCCTGAAGAACGTCGTTTCAGGCATATCAGTCATATTATCATGGTTATAATAACTCACATAGGGATTAGCGAAACTACTTAGTTTACGGGAAGCTTATACTTCATTAGTTTTATAAAATGATATAAAACTATATACTATTTTCAGTACAACATTCACTTACATCTTGGTCTTAGGGTTTAAGACTACAGTTCACCTTTAAGAAAATATTGGATTTTCTCGTAACATACATTATTACTTTACAAGGAAAAGATACAAAGGAATTACATACAATTACAGTTCATATTTAAGAAAATATTGGATTTTCTGGTAACATACATTATTACTTTACGAGGAAAAGATACAAAGAAATTACATACAATTACAGTTCATATTGAAGAAAATATTGGATTTTCTGGTAACATACATTATTACTTTACAAGGGAAAGATACAAAGGAATTACAAACAATTACAGTTCATATTAAAGAAAATATCGGATTTTCTGGAAGTATACGAAACCACTTTTTTTGTGAAACAGTTACAAACTATTTGCATGCAAAATGCTTATGAACTCACCAACTTAATTGTTGACACTTTTCAAAATCACTTGTATTCTCATGAAACCAGTAGACAAATACTCAACCCTTCTTGAGGGTCGGCATCGTCGTCTCATGTCTTTCTACTTTTCAGTTATTTGTATTTAACTTTTGAACAAAAAACGTGTTGTAAACAATGTAAACTTGTATCATCAATGTATGAATGTTTGGGTTGCTATGTTTCATTACTATTCAACTGTTATGATACTGTACATGAAGTCACTCCATCCGCCCCAAGACGTTTCTGTTGTTCTGGTTGGGGGTGTGACAAAAACACAGTTCAACATGCATGAAATCAAATATATATATAAATGATTTTATAGAAAAAACTAATCAGTAGAAAAAAAACCTTTAAATTGGACATAATAATGAAGATGTACAAAAGTTATAATAATTAATTTGATAAAAAAATAATTTTATAAAATAAATTTGTCAAAAATAAAGTTATATATATAAATAAAGAAGTTGTAAAACAAAATTAGTTGAAAACTAATTTTCAAATACCTAAAATAAAGTAAAATCGTAAAAAGAAGCTGGAGAAATTTTAAAAAGAAAATTTTGGACCAATTATATGAAAAGATGATATAAGTTGGACCAATTTTTTTATATAAAGAAAAATCGGATGAAAAAGTTTGTGAAAATAGCTTTTACTATAAAAAAAGGTTTTAAAAAAAATAAAATAAAACTGTAAAATTTTTAGCTAAACTTAAAAGGGATATATATACTAAAGTCCTAAAAAATTTATCGATTTGAAAAGAAAACTCCTAAACTTTATTTTTTTGACAGTTAGTCCTAACTACCGGCAATTTTTGACATGTTTATCATTTTTTCCGGTAATTAGGACTTTATTATCAAAAAAATAAAGTTTAGTACTTTTAATATCAAATCGTGAATTGGGACTAAACTGTCAAAAAAATAAAGTTTAATACTTTCTTATCAAATCGTTTAAAATATTAGGACTTTAGGGTATATATCTCTTTTTTTTGTTAGAAATTTAATGGTATGATAGTCTTTAAGCATAAGAGTTATTGAAACATATTCTGGTCACCTGGATCCTATTGAAATCTTTAACGTTTGCTTCTTGTTAAATAGTTTTTCTAATCTCAACAAACTAACAGTGAAAAAAAGTGGAGATAAACAACAAAGAAAGCAAGAACCAAGGTTATGTTGGCTTTTTACATTCCTAAAAATAGAGAACTAAGAAATCAGAAAAAACAAAAATGCCCTTCTTACCCCTTCTCCACATTCACACCCTTTTGACTAGGTGTGTACTATTTGTGTTGTACAATCTGTCTCCTCTTTTTAGTTCAAGATTTAACGGTGAACCAAGAAGAAAGTTTTACAAGTCTTCTCACCCTCACTCGCTCTCTCTTTTTCATTTGTTTCCCCTAATTGTGATTGTATCAGGGTAAAGATGATTATGGTAAGAAAAACAGTGGTGTTGCGACGAAAATCACAATTAAAAGTTCTTGGGCTATGAAAATACACTAAAGTCCTAATATTTTCAACGATTTGACAAAAAAGTCTCAAACTTTATTTTTTTGACAGTAAAGTCCTAATTCACGATTTGACAAGAAAGTCCTAAACTTTATTTTTTTGACAGTAAAATCCTAATTACGGGCTAAACGGAAAAAAGGGTAAACGTGTCAAAAATTGCCGGTAGTTAGGACTTTACTGTTAAAAAAATAAAGTTTAAGACTTTCTTGTCAAATCGATGAAAATATTGGGACTTTAGTGTATATATCCCAACTTAAAAAGGGAAAAGGGACGGATTTGTTAAAACAAAATATCGGATTTGTAAAATGGAAAATTTGGGTCGGGGCACGCGACCAACCAAGATAGATGAAATAGGTGAGAAGTTGCGGCAAAGCAAACTCAATCCTACCTCCTACTTTCTCTTGCCTTAATAAAACCATGAAAGCCACTCAGATAAATATTAGTATTTGCTCAAAATCGGCATAAAACTATTATAAACATTAGGTAATTTATTGTTTATTACGTCGTATTTGTTGGATTTATATGTTCAAGATCATGTTAGAATAACATTTGATAATATCATATAGGACAGATTTCGAGGATGAGATCTAATTTAAGTGGGAGAGAGTTGTAATATCCGGATCTTTGAGGTATGAATTTCTAAGTAAAAGTACGAGTTTTTGATGGCCACGACGTGGTGGAAGCATTACCACGACGTGGCATGGGTCACATGAGTCGTGTACCTCATTTAAGGCACCACAACGTGATAATATAGTGGTCACGACATGACATTTGGGTTTGGGCAAACCCTAAATTTTTGGGCTTATGCCCTATTTAAAGGAAGTGATGGTTAGGGTTCCTTCCACCCTCAGCCTCCATCACCTCCTAACATCTTAAAGAAAACCCTAATTCCATCTCCTCCATTTTTAGCTCATTTTGGTGTTCTTGGTGACTCTTGAAGGAAGAAGAAGGTTGTTGTGGTGTAGAGAGCATCTTGGCAAGCCTAGAGATTTCATTTGAGCACCTCCTGGACTTTTTTAAGTCATCAAGACTTTGGGCGTGTTCGGCAAAATTAGCTGGTAGCGGGTAGCTTGTAGCTTGTAGCGTTTTGTTAAACGCTACATGAAGTAGCTTTTGGATTTGGAGCGTTTTGTTTAAACTAAACGTTAGAAGCTTGTTGTGCCAAACAAGGCTTTCTGTTCAAAACGGAGCGTTTTGTCAAAGTCTAGAAGCTAGAAGCTCTCAAACGCTCCTAAATGCTCCGTGCCGAACACGCGCTTTATATTTTTGGGTATTTTGCTATAGATATAGGTTTATTGCATGTTTTGGTCCCTTGTCAAGTTTAGAGTGGTAGGATGAGATAAAGTTTGCAACTTTATGGCTCATCAAGGTCCCTTGAGCCATATATCTTTGGAATCTAGAAAGTTGTATGCAATTTGAGGGTTTTGCATAAGTTTTAGGTCATATTCTTTCCTTTTGACCTAGAAAAGTGGGAGACATGCATAGGACATGTATGTCCTTAAAGATTGGATTTTTATGGACCATTAGGGTCCCTAGAAGCCTCCTTAAAAGTATGAGTTCAGGCCTTAATGGATTAAGAACAAAATCTATTTAGTTGTCCATGCACAGAAACCACGACGTGGCAAGTTGGCTACCACGACATGTGGAACACAGGGATTCACGATTTTTTTGGACGGGCTATCCCACGACGTGGTGAAAATTTTACCATAGCGTGGTAATGGATTTGTATGCGACTGAGTTCATTGGCCACGATGTGACCTTGGGTAGGCCACGACGTGGAGGTCAACTAATGTTGACTTTGACTGTTGACTTTTTTACCTGGTTGAGTTTTGGGCAAATTGCTAGTCTTTGAGTGTGGATGAAGGTTTAACCTTGGATTTTTTGATTGGTGGATTGTAGCACTGGTTAATGGACTTTTCGGGTTGTGATTGTTTGACTGCAAGAGTGAGGTGGGTTTTCTCGCAATACTATGTAGGATGCTAGTTGTATTTGTGATACTTTCATGGAAGACCAGGATGTGGCCCCTGACATATGTATGAAAGACCAGGATCTATCCCATGACAATTGTATGAAAGACCAGGATCTGGCCCCTAGCATATGTATGAAATACCAAGATCTGGCCCCTGGCATTTGTATGTAATACCTGGATATGGCCCTTGGCATTTGTATGTAGGATGTTATTTATATTTGTGATACTTGCATGGAAAACCAAGATGTGGCCCCTGGTACTTGTATGTAATACCAGGATTTGGCTATCGGCATTGCAAGGAAAGACCATGATTCGGCCTATGGCAGAAAGTGACTGTAAGACAATGATTCAACACATAGAATTCATTATCTTATGTATGGTATATGGTATTTTGGGGAACTCACGAAGCTTTGTGCTTACAGTTTATGTTTTAAATATTTTCAGGTACTTCCAGTTCCAAAGGGAAAGGTCTGACTTGATCGTACTACATCCCCTAGAGATTTATTATGCATTAACTGTTTATGATTTTACTATGATGCTTTGAGAACTCTTATACGATGATTGTCTTTTGGAACAAATGAATGAATGGTTTTGATTTATTTAAAAATGGAATTTTTACTCAGCAATTTGAGGGATTTGGTAACATTATCAGGTGTGTCTAAACTCAAACTGAGATGTTAATAAAATCTTTTAAAAGAAAATAAGTTTTCCAAAAAGGTTTGCAAGAAAAAGGGATGTGATGCATGCAACCGGTCGAGCTAAAGTAAGTGATTCCCAAAATACCCATACATGTTGGCATGTTATATATATTATAGTATGATATGCATGCTAAAAGTTAGAATAAGGATCTGCTTAGGTTTGCATGATAGCATGCCTATTAGGAAAGATGCATTTATGATGCCTTGTTGCCTATATAGTTTTGTTGCTCGAATGTTTCTTGCATTGTGCTTTGTAAGGCTTATATTGATGTTACTTGATTATTAAATGAATACGTAGGTTACATGCCGCAAAGGTTAAATAGTTTTATAATGATTGATTTGGCTCTATTGTGTAGCTCTTGTTTGAGTCCAACCGTTGTAGTGTGGGATCTTTTAGTCAAAAATTTATTCAAGTTTTGTTGCATGTAATTGTTGGATTAGGTGTCTAAGCCCATAACTATAATTGGTGTGTACTTGACCCGATAGTAGCATGATCTATTTTGAGTTGCCTTCATCAGAACAATTTTATAGTATGGATATTTGAGAAAGAGGTTATTTGTGATTTATTAATATATTATAACAATAATATATTACTTGAGAAATCATATTATTTTATTGATATTGATCAAGAATTAATTTGGAATTAATTTAGTGATCAAAAGAGACTGATTAAATTAACAGGGGTTGATTATGTAAATCAGTGATACATATAATTTGGGCTAATGATCCATGATTAATTAGTAATGGACTAAGTTCATATAAGATTCCATGAAGTGTTATTGGATTAAAAGCCTAAGTGTATGAATTAGGGTTTACAAGTGACCCTTGGAGTTTTACACTATAAATGTGTTCCCTTAGCTCCAAAATCGACACACAAGTATTCTAAGAAGAAGCTAGCCGATTTTGGTGTCTCCTAAACCTCTCTCATATTCATCTAATTGCTCTTGGTGTTTGTGACTTGATTGAGGTATCCCCCTTGAGGTGCTAAGCTCTTATAAGGCCAAGTTCATCAAGCTACAACAAGAGGTAATCATCTAACTAGTTTTTATGATTCATATAAAGTTGCATGCTAGTTAGGCTTCATGCTTTGGAAAATGAATATTGCATGTGTAACTAGAGAAAACTTAGATCCAAAGCATTAGGGTTGTATGTGCACCATAGGGATGTTAGAGTACATAAAACCCAACAGTGGTATCAGAGCCTAGGGTGTTTTCTGTTATATTGATGCAATTGTGTTCTTTTCAAAGCTGAAAAAATCTGCAATTTTGGATTCTGCCAGGATGAACTCGACGAGTCCCATAAGGGAACTCGACAAGTTGGATCATATGATGATGAACTCGACGAGTCCATGGCCTGGCTCGATGAGTTGGATCATCTGTTGGCTGAATTTTTGAGGTTTTGGTCTGTTTTGGATTATGATCATTACCACAAACTGTTTTGGCTCATAAAATTCGATTTTACTGATATGGTAATGATTATCCCCATCCAATAACATGATGATTGTCAAATTTTAAGATAATTACTTTATTTTTTGTAAAAACTAATTATTTGTAGAATTTGAAATTATCTTGCTATATGAATTAAATTAGGTCAAATTGGTAAATGATAAATTATTTGATAACTGTATTAGTTTAAAATTTGATCTAAATGTTTTTGAAGAGTTTCATAACATGTCCTCAAGTTATGGAATGTGAAAAGTCTCATTCATGAAACATTAAATCCATAAGTTATGGAATTCAAAAATTCTTGAAGAGTTACAAAACTTGCCCTCAAGTTTTGGAACTTGAAAAGTCTCATTTATGAAACTTTAATTCTAAACCCTAGAATTTTAAAAGTTTAAAATTCAACCCTTATACTATTATAAAATATTAATACTTATATGTATATATATATATATATATATATATATATATATATATATATATATATATATGTATAAGACAAGTCAATCTTACCGTTAGTATGCCTCATTCACGAAGCCGATCTATAAGGGGGTATAAGGAAACTGCCTATAAAATGGTGGTTGAATGGGTGTCCACTCTCACCCACCGCTTCCTTGATTGGTGGAGGGTCGTTAGCCGAACGGGTAGGATAGGACATTAATTCTCATTAATAAGTATAATGATATTATAAAGTAACTAAACTTTTATAAATTCCCAATCTTAGTTACTTTAGGAAAAATGTGAAAATGATGCTATTCCATAAAATTGCACTTTGCACCTTGCCAAGTCATTAGTGGAGCGTGTGTGGTTAACTGGCACACTAACTTAGACTAACAAGGGTGGAAAAGGTTAGCTCGATGTTTATCATAGATCAATGGAGTGTGTGTAGTTAACCGACACATTGATTAGGTGATAAGTAACATCAAGAGTACCAAGCACATTTGCATGGTTATTCACACCTTGTTTGTGATCCTCGTTATCCCAGTCACAAACTTGAAGGGCATAATTGGGATTTAAACATGCCATTGAAAAGTTCAATGAATCTCAAAGAATCTAGGAATTTCAATTCATTTAAAAACTAATCTTCATTTTCGTTTGACATGGTGGAAATTGGTAAATCGTCATTTACCTACTTTCAAATATTTTACAATTGGATTACGGCATCCCTCTTCCGAATTGTGAAATATTGTGTTGTGTCCTAGCCTTAATATTCATTTGGGTGTTATATTAAGGATCCTTATCTAATCTAAACTTTGTCTTTCTTTTCAGATGTCTAATTTAAACACTGCTTCAAGCCCAAACTCTTCCGGCTCTTTCTTCTTAATGAAATTATGTGGGAGGGTCATCTTTGACGGATCGAACTTCAATTATTGGATTTGAAATATTCGCATGGCCATTCGATACGAGGAAAAGGAAATTGTCCTCGATAAAGAGCTAAAGGAGATTGATGAAAACACTGCCACTCCTAAACATATTGTTGAATATAAGGCTCATGAGAGGGACGCGACAAAGGTGTCGTGTATCATGATTGCTACCATGACTGCTGAGCTTCAAAAGTCCTATGAGGACTTTTGGCCCTATGAGATGCACCAAGACTTAATGGAAATGTACCATCAAAGTGCTCGACAGGAAAGGTATGAAATTATTGCCTCCATGATCACAACAAAAATGAAGGATGGAGAGTCCATCACGGCCCACTTACAAAAGATGCAAAGGTTTGTGGACCGCTTGCTGAAATTGAATGTTAACTTCAATGAAGAGTTGGCCATTAACATTATCCTACACTCTTTGCCTTCTTGTTATGATCAGTTTCGTATGACTTATCATATGAACAAGGAGGAGGTCACTCTAAGCAAGCTTCAAGGCCTTTTGAGAACTATTGAAAGTAGTTTGAAAGGCAAGTCTGTTGTACCTACTCCTATTGCTGCTGCCCCTGTCTTGGCAATTGGACATGGGAAGGGAAAGAAGAGGAAGGCTCCTTCTAAGAGCCACTAGGGAAAGTCCCATGATGGATCCTCTTCTAGTAGGACCAAAGTTGGTTCTGCTAAACCCTCTTCCAATCCAAAGGAAGAAGAGTGCTTCCATTGTCATGAAAAAGGGCACTGGAAACGAAGCTGCCCCAAATACTTGCAGGAAATAAAGGATGGGAAGATCAAACCCACCTTCATGGGTATTAACACTACTCTATCTAATAACTCATCACATGCTAATTCTTGGGTCCTTGATATAGGATGTGGTTTTCACATTTGTTCTGATTTGCAGGGTCTAAAAGGAAGTAAGGATATGGAGCACGGGAAGATGAACTTGATCATGGGGAATAGGAAAGTGTCTCATGTCACCAAGGTTGGAGTTTATTCTTTATTGCTTAGTAGTGGGTTAAATTTAGAGTTGAATAATTGTTGCTACTCGTCTGATATGGCGAGAAACATTAGTTCTTTTCATGGTTTGTATAGACAAGGTTTTACTTTTTCATTTAATAATGAGATTGGTGGTATTAATGCTTATTATAATGGTAAATTTTATTTTGAAGCATTGTATTGTAATGGTATATATGAAACTGTGATGGTTGTAGATAACTTAGGAAATAATGTGTTGCATATCAATTCGTCTAATGGTTTGGATAAAGCATGCTTGTGGCATTGTCGCCTTGGACATGTCAACAGGAAGCGCATAGCCCAACTCCAAAAGGATGGAGTGTTGGAGTCATTTGACTTAAAGTCGAATGACACATGCGAATCTTGTTTGCTTGGAAAGATAACCAAGTCACCCTTCATTGGTTCTTGTGCAAGGGGTGAGGGTTTGTTGGATCTCATACACACCAATGTGTGTGGACCCTTCAGATCCGCCACAAGGGATGCTAACCACTTCTATGTGACTTTTACCGATGATTATTGTAGATATGGGTATATCTAATTAATCAATCATAAGTCAGAAACCTTTGAAAAGTTCAAAGACTTTAAGCAAGAAGTGGAGAATCAACTGGGCAGGAAGATAAAGATGCTCTGATCCGATCGAGGTGGTGAGTATCCTAGTATCGAGTTCCATGACTATCTTAAGGAATGTGGAATTGTTTCACAACTGACGCCACCTAGGACACCACAGCTTAATGGTGTGGCTGAGAGGCGCAATCGAACCTTGTTCGACATGGTTCGTTCCATGATGAGTCGAGCTTCGTTACCTATCTCATTCTGGGGGTATGCCTTAGAGACTGCCGCCCATATCCTAATCTGGTCCCAACTAATAAGGTTACCAAAACACCTCACGAAATGTGGACAGGGAAGTTTCCCTCGTTAACACATATCAATGTTTGGGGTTGCGAGGCTTTCGTAGGACGAGAGACTCACGACAAGCTCGATCCTCGTAGTGAGCGTTGTATTTTCATCGGCTACCCATAGAAATCCTTTGGATATCTCTTCTATAGACCGAGTGACACTGTTATCTTCGTTGCGAGGAGATGGGTTTTCCGCGAAAGAGAACTCATATGCCAAGAGGACAGTGGCAGGAAAATTGACCTTGAAGAGCTTCAAGAGTTAAGTGATGAAGTAACCTCAAACACTAGCGCTCAACTTGAGGAGGAAACTCCAGTTGAACCAGTTGACGAGTCCTTACCTCTGAGACGTTCCAGTAGAGTTAGAATGGCACCTGATTTTTATGGTTTCCATATTACTACAGATGGTGATACATTTATCAGTGATAGTATACTGGTAAATTTGGATGAACCTAACAACTACAAGGAAGCCATGGCAGGCCCCGAGTCTGCAATATGGAAAGAGTCGATGGACAGCGAGATTCAGTCCATGTATGACGATCAAGTTTGGAACTTGGTTGACAATGTACTAGGTCGTAAGTTAGTCGGGTGCAAATGGATCTTCAAGAAGAAGACTGACATGGATGGGAAAGTACACTTATAAGGCGCGATTGGTTGCAAAGGGCTTTACTCAAACTCCTGGAGTTGACTATGACGAGACCTTTTCACCAGTAGCGAAGATTAAATCTATAAGGGTTATGCTGCATTTCATGATTATGAAATATGGCAAATGGATGTCAAAACCGCTTTCCTTACTGGGAAGTTGGCTGAAGATGTTTACATGAGTCAGCCAGAGGGTTTTGTCGATGCAAAGTACCCTAATAGAGTGTGTAAGCTTGAGAAATCCATTTATGGATTGAAACACGCATCTCGTAGATGGAGTCTTTGTTTCGATGAGCAAGTCAAAGAGTTTGATTTTTCGAGAAGCGAGGATGCGTCCTGCGTATATGTCAAAGCTAGTGGGAGTATAGTTAGCTTTCTTGTATTGTATGTAGATGACATACTTCTCATAGGAAACGACATCCCAACCTTGCAGGAGGTTAAGTCCTGGCTTGGGAAGTGTTTTGCTATGAAGGACCTTGGGGAAGCTGCTTACATTCTAGGGATAAGGATATTGAGAAATAGGAGTAAAAGACTAATAGGACTTAGTCAAAGTACCTACTTAGACAAGGTGTTGAAACGTTTCAGCATGGAGAACTCCAAGAACGGAGAATTACTTATCCTGAGCAATACCAAACTGAGTAAGACTCAGAGTCCGAGTACCGATGCTGAGATAGAAGAAATGAGTCAAATATCATATGCTTCTGCAGTTGGCTCGATCATGTATGCTATGACATGTACTCGCCCTGATGTGGCTTTTGCTTTGAGCATGGTTAGTCGATATCAAGGGAATCCTGGTAAAGCTCACTGGATTGCAGTAAAGAACATTCTTAATTACCTGCGGAGGACTAAGGACTGGGTCCTTACTCTCGGTGGGAGTGATGACTTGAGAGTGACAGGGTACAGTGACGACAGGTTTCAGACCGACAGAGATAATTTCCGCTCTCAGTCAGGCTGGGTATTTACCCTAAATGGAGGAGCAGTAACTTGGAAAAGTTCCAAGCAGGAGACCGTAGCTGATTCAACGTGCGAATCAGAGTACATAGCAGCAAGCGAATCATCGAAGGAGGCGATATGGCTAAAGAACTTCATCGGAGACCTTGGAGTTGTACCAGCTGTAAAGGAGCCTATGGAGATTTTCTGTGACAATAAGGGTGCGGTCGCCTTAACCAAGGAACCAAGGGATCATGGAAGATTCAGGCACATCGACAGAAAATATCACTTCATAAGACATCGAGTAGAAGAAGTATTCCTCGTAGTGAAGGGGGTATCGTCAGAGGAGAACCCATCAGATCCCCTCACGAAGGGTCTGAGTAGGGTTAAACACTTGCAGCACGCCAGGAGTATCGGGCTGAAGGACAATATTAGTTTTAGTGATTAGATAGATATTTAGAAACTTGTAATAGCTAAAATGTAATTGACATTTGATGACTGAATAAAAGGAGTTTTATTTATAAGTAAAGTTACTATCTTGTGTTAATTGTTTACTATTTTTTCACTTTTGCATGTTTTGTCTTCCAGAATAATAAGATTATTCAAACTATCCACAGTCGATCATACTTTGGAAGTAGGTTATGAGACTAGACTGTCATGAATGGGTTTGTAAGATTGTCTAAGGTGTTATACATAGCAAAAGTTTGCTACAACATTCATGAGTGCTCTTGAAATAAGATTTGAGTATTGGACTAAACCCACGCTCACATGAATCACTCACTTCATGGAATTTATCACGAGTGATTGTGAGACGATAATATCGTATAGTCTTCAAACCAAGATATATGAGTTTTTGATTACAAATTTATTGTACATTGATAATACGAAAACGCATCAGTAACTTGATGTTATAAAACGTATTGTTGTGTATGATTTAACGAGTAGTACTTAGTACAAGCATATAAGTCGAAGTTTATCTGTACCTTTTATCCTAAGAGGATTAAACGCGATATCTTGGGCCCCTCGATGATTTTTTTTGACTTATGTGTCGGGCCCGGTCAGGACTCAATTGATGTGTTCAATTAAGTTCTATGCCAAACAAATCAGAAATCGGGAAACAAACTGTTGGACAATGAGTATGACTTTATTCCATGTCTTTATCCACACGATATCTTGAAGAACAGAGGATTATATGATCTCTTATCTAATAGACGCGTCAGAGTTCGACAGCGGCTTTTGAGAGCTATGATTGCTAGTCGGTTTTTGAAGTCGTACCTACAGTTATAGTTATTAGACTTATCCAAGTGGGAGACTGTTGGATTAGGTGTCTAAGCCCATAACTATAATTGGTGTGTACTTGACCTGATAGTAGCATGATCCATTTTGGGTTGCCTTCATCAGAATAATTTGATAGGATGGATATTTGAGAAAGAGGTTATTTATGATTTATTAATATATTATAAGAATAATATATTAATTAATAAATCATATTATTTAATTGGTATTGATCAAGAATTAATTTAGTGATCAAAAGAGACTGATTAAATTAACAGGGGTTGATTATGCAAATCAGTGATACATATAATTTGGGCTAATGATCCATGATTAATTAGTAATGGACTAAGTTCATATAAGAGTCCATGAAGTGTTATTTGATTAAAAGCCTAAGTGTATGAATTAGGGTTTACAAGTAACCCTTGGAGTTCTACACTATAAATGTGTTCCCTTAGCTCCAAAATTGACACACAAGTATTCTAAGAAAAAGCTAGCCGATTTTGGTGTCTCCTAAACCTCTCTCATATTCCTCTAATTGTTCTTGGTGTTTGTGACTTGATTGGGGCATCACACTTGAGGTACTAAGCTCTTATAAGGCCAATTTCTACAAGCTACAACAAGAGGTAACCATCTAACTAGTTTTTATGATTCATATATCAAAATTGCATGCTAGTTGGGCTTCATGCATTGGAAAATGAATATTGCATGTGTAACTAGAGAAAACTTAGATCCAAAGAATTAGGGTTGTATATGCACCATAAGGATGTTAGAGTACATAAAACCCAATAGTAATTGTATTCATGAGGTAGTTAGCTGACATTAGTAGGAGTCCTTCAGCATCTAATGACAGGGTGAGGTGGAAACCCTAGTAGAACCTAGGAAGTACTCCTTCAGCATTTAATGATAGGGTGAGGTGGGAACCCTAATAGAACCTAGGAAGTATTTTAGTGAGAATGGTGCGCTGTTTAGCAAATTTTGTGAGAATCATCATAAGGAGGTGACTTAGGGGATTCAGGATAATTCTTGAGGAAAGTACGGATAGGTGTGGAAGATAGTATTGGTCTCATACTACTGAAAGCACATGATCTGTACTCAAATTAAGGAAAGTCACGAGGATTATAAGAAGCTTGTAGAATGAGGAATTTCGGGTACGATCTGATCTTTGGTGATTTCCTTTCAGTATGGTGATGATTACCCGACATGGTGGCAGTTTTGGTGATGGTAATGGTTCTGGTTCAGGCTCTGGCGTTGAACCAATTGATGAGAGGATGTGGGAGTTTATCACGTCCGATATTACTCGCGGTATTTTAAAGCAGACTCCTATGTTCTTTGGTACGATCAAGGATGGAATCATAGATATTCTAGATGAGCATTTGGGTACTTTATGTACTGAGATTATGGTTGTTGTGAGGGCACGCACTCTTACTTTCCGAGATTTTCGTGCATGTGGGGCTCCTGAATTCTTCGAGAAGAAGGATCCCATTGTTTGCAGGCGGTGGATTGCAGATATGGCGAACGCCTTTTGGACGAGTTTTTGACCTGAGGGGTCGAAGGTCAAGTTTGCATCATGTCTACTGAAGGATAGAGCTTATGGTTGGTGGGAGGAGGTAGGTCATGTCTTGGGAGCACAGGTCGTTGAGATGATGACTTGGGATGAATTTGTTACTAGATTCAGGGTAGAGTTCGCTCCTGCTATTGAGGTGCAACAACTGGTGAGGGAGTTTCAGGACCTTCTTCAAACAACAGAGACTGTGGTGGAGATCACCTCCATGTTCAGGGAGAGCGCCTTGCTAGTTCCGCAGTATGTTACGGACGAGGAGATGAATAAGACGAGGTACCATGATATTTTGAGGGATGACATTCGAGAGTGTGTGAGCATGTCGAGCTACAAGACCATGTAGGATATGATTACCAGAGCCCGGGAGGGGGATTTTTTGAATTGGAGCTTCGGTTGAAGCAGAAGCCAACTACATATCAAACAGAAAAGGGCTTAAAAAAGAAGCCCAAGACTTTCGATTCATGAGCTAGATGCCAGCAGAGTCGAAGCCATTGCGGTAAGTGCGGGAAATTTCACAATGGATCGTGTCGAGAAGGTGGTTTGGGTTGCTTCAAGTGCGGCGGGACTAGTCAATATCAATAGGGATTGCACTCAGGTATCGATTCTGGTTTTCTTTCACTGCAATCAGACGGACAATAAGAAGGCCAACTACCCAAAACTGACGGGTGGCACGGTAAGGGAACCTACTCCAACAAATGTAACACCCGTATCTGCAAGTATGAGTTTCCAAGGCCAATTTGGTCTTTTATTGAATTTGTATGTCCTACAATAGGCATAGGATAGCCCCATACACTGAGCATAGGAGGAAGAATTAATATGGGGACTTAATGGTTTACATTGGGCGTAAGATAGCCTACGTTGGGCGTAGGAGTGCAGTACCAAAACCCTAATTCTTGGGGTTGTGAGCTCATTTAAAGGATATAACACCTTGAGGGCCTTTTCATGCCCAACCTCCACCCTCCTATCCAGTCCTTTCAAAACCCTAGCTGCTTTGTGAGAGATTTGAGGTCTTAAAGTGTTCTTGTATGTATCCTTGAAGGAGAAGATCATTGGAAAAGCATTTAGGAGCTCCAAGACTTGTAGATCCAGATCCTTCATCTTGTTGTCCACCCTCAGAAGGTATAAAGTTCCCATCTTGGTATTCTTTCATGCTAGATCTACTTAGTCATGGATTTATATGTTTTTTCCCATAACTTTGGTTCTTGAGAGTATGAATTACTACAGACCATTTGAAGACCATTTCCTGATGTTCTTGGGATTGTTGAACTATAAAAATGAGAGCTTGTTCACTCCCATATATCCCATGCATGAGATCTTGAGCATTAGTATACTTATTAGACTTATGATTTGATTTTATTGCTCATTGTTGGCATGTAAATGGCTAAAGACAGAGAATTTATCCATTAGAACATTCCTTTTGTTTATATCTCTTAATTTGAGGAACTAACTTTATGTATTAAGATTTTAATGGGATTTTTGACCATCAGGCTGCTATGATGGGCGTAAAGTGCTCCACGCTGAGCATAGCATAGTCTTGGCTCGTTTCCATCTAGAGATCTAAGCTAAGCGTAGAGTAGCTTGTATGCAGGGAGTAGGTCGACTGAGGGTTGATCGTTGACTTTGACCTTGGTTGACTTTTGGTCAAAATTAGGTTTGAGAGTATAGACGGAAAGGGTATTTATTTATTACTGTTAGGTGACTTGTTGTACCTGTGTACTCTATGTGAGAGCTGTTGTTTCTAGCTATTATTCGTAAGGTGGGTCTTCTCTCTATATTTACCAGTGTAGTAGTGTATGCATGTTGTGTTGGATAAGGTGTCTAAGTCCATAACTATTTTTGGTATGTACTTGACCCGGCTTGGCATGGTCCATTTGGGTTGCATGGCATCGCAACAATTGGATAGACAAAATGAGAAAAGGACACTTATGATTTGTTAGTATATTATAAGTTCTAATATATTAATATGAAATCATATTATTTAATTAGTATTGATCAAGAATTAATTTGGAATTAATTTTGTGATCAAAAGAGACTAATTAAATATATGGGGATTGATTGTGTAAATCATTCATTCTTATATAGTGGGCTTATGATCCATGATTCACTAGATTGGGCTAAGTCTCATTGGGTGCTCCATGGAGGTTAAAACCCATGGATCATGGAGGAAATGAAAAGCCATACACATTAGGGTTTACATGGTGTAACCCTACATGTGTCACACTATATAAAGAGCCTCATATGGAGCAAAATCGGAAACTAAGACATAAGGGTGAGGGCTAGCCGAGTTTTGTGCACAAGTGTTCTTCTCTCAAGTTATTCCAAGAGTTGTGGTGTTGTGTGAAGCATTTGAGGCATCACATTTGGGGTGCTAGGCTCACAAGGTCTTAAGGAATCCAAGCAACAAGAAAGGTATGGCATTCTACTAGTTTTTATATTACATGTACCCCATCACATGCTAGTTAGGATGAAAACCTTGGAAAATGACTATTTGCATGTATAATAGAGAAAACATAGATCCAAGGTTTCTAGGGTTGCATGCACACCTTAGGAGTGTTAGAATGCTCAAAACGCATCAGTGGTATCAGAGCCTAGGCTTGTTTTCTTTATACTTGATGCAAATTGCTGAAAAAAGTCGAAATTCTGCTCACTGTTCAGTAAACTCGCCGAGTCCATGGGGGGACTCGACGAGTCCAAGTGAAAGTTCATCCTACTCGTCGAGTAGGTTCTTGCACTCGGCGAGTAAGAGGCCCTGAGTGCAGAAATTCGAGTTTTGTTGCTGGAATTGGACTAGAATAATTACCCTAAACTGTTTTGGACTTATAAAATCTGTTTTTGATGTGGTAATGATTATGCTAATCCATTTTCAAAGGTTATTATCAAAGTTTCAAGTTTTATATATGTTTATATGATTCTTGAAAATTGTTGATATGAATGTTCATGCTTATGAGTTTTGGTAGATCATAGGAATTATTTGCAAATTGTTTGTTAGTGTAATTCTTGATCTAAATGCCAATTAATGGACTCCATAACTTGTCCTCAAGTTATGGAATTCCAAAAGTCTTTTCCATTAAACCTCATAAGTTATAGAAATGAAAGGTTTTGAATAGTTTCAAAACTTGCCCTCAAGTTTTGAAATTTGTAAAGTCACTTTAGAAAACTTTAATTCCAAACCCTAGAATGTTAATAGTTTAAAATCCAACCCTTATACTTTATAATATTATAAGTTAATAATATATATATATATATATATATATATATATATATATAAGATCAAGTCAGTCTTACCGTTAGTAGGCCTCATTCACGAAGCCGGTCTATAAGGGGGGTATAAGGTTGTTGCCTATAAAATGGCAGCTTAATGGGTGTCCACTCTCACCCACCGCTTCCTTGACTGGTGGAGGGTCGTTAGCCAAACGGGTAGGACAAAGACTATAATTCTCATTAAAAGTATAATGATGAATATAAAGTAACTAAACCTTTTATTAATTCCCAATATTAGTTACTTTAGGAAAATGTGAAATTGATGTTAACCCATGGAATTACACTTTGTACCTTGCTAAATTCGTTAGTGGAGCGTGTGTGGTTAACCGGCACACTAACTTGGACTTAACAAGGGTGGAAAAGGGTGTCTTAAGGTTTATCATAGACCGGTGGACCGTGTATGGTTAACTGGCACATCGATTAGGTGATAAAATTAAGAGTACCAAGTTAATTTTCATGGTTGTTCACACCTTGTTTGTGATCCTCGGTATCCCAGTCACAAACTTGAAGGGCATAATCGAGATTTAAACATGCCATTGAATTGTTCAATGAATCTCAAAAGATCTAGGAGTTTCAATCCAATTAAAACCTAATGGTCTGTTTCGTTTTTCATGGTGGAAATTGGTAAATCGTCATTTACCTACCTTCAAATATTTTGTAGCTTGGATTACGGCATATCTCTTCCAAGTTATAAAATATTGTGTTGGGTCCTAGCCTTAATATTTCATTTGGGTGTCTTATTAAGGACTCTTTATCTAATCTAAACTTGTCTTTCTTCTTTTTCAGATGTCTTCCGACAATGCTTCTGGCTAAAACCCTTCTGGCTCCTTCTCTCTCGTTAACCTTTGTGGGAGAGTCATCTTTGATGGTTCCTACTTCAATGATTGGATTAGGAACATCAGGATGGTCACTCGATATGAGGACAAGGAATATGTCCTAGACAAGGAGCTGAAGGAAATCGATGAGTCGTCTGCTACTCCAGAGGAGATTGCTGAGTACACTAGCCACGAGAAGGATGCCACTAAGGTGTCCTGTATCATGTGGGCTACCATGACAGCAAAACTCCAGAAATCCTATGAAGATTTCTACCCTTATGAGATGCACCAGGACCTGATGGAAAGGTACCATCAGAGTGCTCGTCAAGAGAGGTATGAAATCATCTCTTCCATGATAACAACAGGATGAAGGATGGTGAACCCATCACGGGCCACTTTCAGAAGATGCAAAGGTTTGTGGACCGATTGCTTAAGTTGAATGTGAACTTCCATGAGGAGCTGGCTATTGATATCATATTGCACTCCTTACCTCCATGTTATGATCAGTTCCGTATGACCTATCATATGAACAAGGAGGAGGTCACACTTAGCAAACTTCAAGGACTTTTGAGGACAGCTGAAACTGGTCTCAAAGGTAAAACAGTTGTATCTACTCCTACCACAGCCCTTCATCTGGCAATCTGGCAAGGTAAAGGGAAAAAGAGGAAGGCCTCTTCGAAGGGTACCAAGGGAAAGTCTCTTGATGGCTCCTCTTCGAGTGCAACCAAAGGAGGTTCTGCTACTCCCTCTTGCAACCCGAAGGATGCACAATGCTTCTACTGTCAGGAAAA
Source organism: Lactuca virosa (assembly GCF_052849685.1). Classification (NCBI taxonomy): domain Eukaryota; kingdom Viridiplantae; phylum Streptophyta; class Magnoliopsida; order Asterales; family Asteraceae; genus Lactuca; species Lactuca virosa. Next base: position 159,769,446 of record NC_136429.1, read on the forward strand.
GGGGCACTGGAAGCGAAGCTGCCCCAAGTACTTGCAGGATGTTAAGGATAGGAAAGTAAAACCCACCCATGCAGGTATTTACACTATATTGTCTAATAACTCACCACATACTAATTCTTGGGTCCTTGATACAGGGTGTGGAATTCACATATGTTCTGATTTGTAAGGCCTAAAAAGAAGTGAGGATGTGGATCACGGGAAGATAAACTTGATCATGGGGAATAGGAAAGCTTCACATGTTACCAAGATTGGAGTTTATTCTTTACTGCTTAGTAGTGGGTTAATATTAGATTTGAATAAATGTTGTTACTCGTCTGAAATGGCAAGAAATATTATTTCTTTTCATGGTTTGTATAAACAAGGATTTACTTTTTCATTTGATAATGAATGTGGTGGTATTAATGCTTTCTATAATGGTGTTCTTTATTTTAAAGCATTACCTTGTGATGGTGTAGATGAAACTGTGTCGGTTGTAGACGACTTAGGAAATAATGTTTTGCATATTGATTCTTCCACTAGTTTGGATAAGGCATCCTTGTGGCATTGTCGTCTTGGACATGTTAACAAGAAGCGCATAGGCCAACTCCAAAAGGCTGGAGTCTTGGAGTCATTTGAGTTAAGGTCATATGATAGTTGCGAATCTTGTTTACTGGGAAAAATTACTAAGTCACCCTTCACTGGTACTTGTGCTAGGGGTGAGGGTTTGTTGGATCTCATACACACTGATGTGTGGGCCCTTCAGAACCGCCACAAGGGATGCTAACCGCTTCTATGTGACTTTTACTGATGATTATAGTAGATATGGCTATGTCTACTTAATCAAGCATAAGTCAGAAACCTTTGAGAAATTCAAAGAGTTTAAACGAGAAGTGGAGAATCAGTTGGGCAGGAAGATAAAGATGCTCCGATTCGATCGAGGTGGTGAGTATCTTAGTATCAAGTTCCTTGACTATCTTAAGGAATGTGGAATTGTTTCACAGTTGACACCTCCTAGAACACCACAGCTGAATGGTGTGGCTGAGAGGCGCAATCGAACCTTGTTGTACATGGTTCGTTCCATGATGAGTTGATCTTCGTTACCAATCTCATTTTGGGGGTATGCCTTAGAGACTGCCGCCCATATCCTTAATCTAGTCCCTACCAAGAAGGTTTCAAAAACACCTCACGAGATGTGGACTGGGAAAGTTCCCAATTTAGACCACATCAAGATTTGGGGTTGCAAGGCTTTTGTGAGGCGCGAGACTCACGACAAGCTCGAACCTCGAAGTGAGCGGTGTATTTTCATCGGCTACCCACAGAAATCCTTTGGTTACCTCTTCTACAGACCTAGTGAGAATGTGGTCTTTGTGGCAAGGAGCGGAGTCTTTCGTGAGAGAGAATTCATAAGCAAAGGAAACAGTGGGAGGCAAATTGAACTTGAAGAACTTCAAAAGTCAAGTGGTGAAGGAACCTCAAACACTAGCAATCAACCTGAGGAGGAAACTCCTGTTGATGAGTCTGTACCTCTGAGGCGTTCCACAAGGGTTAGGAACACACCTGAGTTTTATTATGGTTTCCATATTACTACAGAAGGTGATGCATTTATCAGTGATAGTAAACTGATAAATTTGGATGAACCTAACAACTTTAAGGAAGCCATGGCAGGCCCTGAATCTGCTAAATGGAAGGAGGCTATGGATAGTGAGATCTAGTCCATGTATGACAATCAAGTTTGGAACTTGGTTGACAATGTACCGGGTCGTAAGACAGTCGGGTGTAAATGGATCTTCAAGAAGAAGACTGACATGGATGGAAATATACACACTTATAAGGTGCGACTGGTTGCAAAGGGCTTTACTCAAACTCTGGGAGTTGATTATGATGAGACATTCTCACCAGTAGCGAAGTTTAAGTCCATTAGGGTTATGCTAGTCATTGCTGCATTTCATGATTACGAAATATGGCAAATGGATGTCAAAACCGCTTTCCTTAACGGAAAGTTGGCTGAGGATGTTTACATGAGTCAGCCAGGGGGTTTTGTCGATGCAGAGTACCCTAATAGAGTGTGTAAGCTTGAGAAATCCATCTATGGATTGAAACAAGCATCTCACAGATGGAATCTTTGTTTCAATGAGAAAGTCAAAGAGTTTGGCTTTTCGAGGAGCGAGGATGAGTCATGTGTATATGTTAAGGTTGGTGGGAGTATAGTTAGCTTTTTGGTATTGTATGTGGATGACATACTACTCATAGGAAATGACATCCCAACCTTGCAGGAGGTTAAGTCCTGGCTTGGGAAGTGTTTCGCTATGAAGGACCTGGGAGAAGCTGCCTATATCCTAGGGATAAGGATATTGAGAGACAGGAGTAAGAGACTAATTGGACTTAGTCAAAGTACCTACTTGGATAAGGTGCTGAAAAGATTCAGCATGCAGGATTCCAAGAAAGGTGACTTACCGATCTAGAGTAACGCCAAACTGAGTAAGACTCAGAGCCCGAGTACAGAGGCTGAGAAAGCTGAGATGAGTCGAGTACCGTATGCTTCCGCTGTAGGCTCGATCATGTATGATATGACTTGTACTCGCCCTGATGTGGCCTTTGCTTTGAGCATGGTCAGCAGATATCAAGGGAATCCTGGTAAGGATCACTGGATTGCGGTGAAGAACATTCTCAACTACCTGCGGAGGACTAAGGACTGGGTCCTTACCCTTGGTGGGAGTGATGACTTGAGAGTAGTGGGGTATAGTGATGCTAGCTTCCAGACTAACAGGGATAATTTCCGCTCTCAGTCGGGCTGGGTCTTTACCCTAAATGGAGGAGCAATTACTTGGAAAAGTTCCAAGCATGAGACAGTAGCTGATTCAACTTGCGAATCAGAGTACATAGCAGCAAGCGAGGCGGCGAAGGAGGCGATATGGCTGAAGAACTTCATTGGAGACCTTGGAGTTGTACCAGATATAAAGGAGCCTATGGAGATTTTCTATGATAACGAGAGTGCAGTTGCCTTAGCCAAGGAACCAAGGGATCACGGCAGATCCAGGCACATCGACAGAAAATACCACTTCATTAGACATCGAATAGAATAAGGACTCCTCGTGGCGAAGAGGGTATCATCAAATGAGAACCCAACAGATCCCCTCATGAAGGGACTGTGTAGGGTTAAGCATTTACATCATGTGAGGCGCATTGGGCTGAAGGATGATATTAGTTTTAGTAATTAGATAGCTTTCGAAACTTGTAATAGTTGAAATGTAATCGACATTTGATGTTTAAATAAAAGGTGTTTTTATTTACTAGTATGGTACTGTCTTGTGTCAATCATTTACTATTGTTTCATTTTGCATGTTTTGACTTCCAGAATAATCATGTTATCGTATATAATATTATTCAAACTGTCCACATTCGATCATACTTTGGAAGTAGGTATTGAAAGAAGACTGTCATGAATTGGGTTTGTAGATTTGTCTGAATTGTATTAGACATAGCAATTATTGCTGCAACATTCATGAGTGCTCATAAGTTCTGAGTATTGGATTCAACCTACGCTCACTTTATCACTTCATGGAATCTATCTCGAGTGATCGTGAGACGGTAATATCATATAAGTCTTGAAACCAAGAGATATGAGTTGTTGACTATGAGTTGGTTGTACATTGATAGTACGAAAACGCATCAGTAACTTGATGTTATAAAACGTGTTGTTGTGTGTAATTTGATGATTAATTAGTACAAGCATATGAGTCGAAGTTTATCTGTTCCTTTTAGTCCTTGGAGGATTAAAAGTGATATCTTGGGCCCCTCGATGATTTTGTTTTGACTTATGTGTCGGGCCCGGTCAGAACTGAATTGATGTGTTCGATTAAGTTCTATGTCAAACAAATCGGAAATCAGGAAACAAATTGTTGGACAATAAGTACGACGTTGTTCCATGTATTTGTCCGACTTATATCTTGAACAGAGGATTATATGATCACTTATCTTAAATGGTGCATCATCCTAGTTCCGCGAGACTTTGAAAGAGCTACGATTGCTGGTCGGATCCTGAAGTCATACCTGTAACTATAGTTATTAGACTTATCCAAGTGGGAGACTGTTGAATAAGGTGTCTAAGTCCATAACTATATTTGGTATATACTTGACCCGGATTGGCATGGTCCATTTGGGTTGCATGGCATCGCAACAATTGGATAGACAAAATGAGAAAATGACACTTATGATTTGTTAATATATTATAAGTTCTAATATATTAATATGAAATCATATTATTTAAATAGTATTGATCAAGAATTAATTTGGAATTAATTTTGTGATCCAAAGAGACTAATTAAATATATGGGGATTGATTGTGTAAATCATTCATTCTTATATAGTGGGCTTATGATCCATGATTCACTAGATTGGGCTAAGTCTCATTGGGTGCTCCATGGATGCTTTATGGAGGTTAAAACCCATGGATCATAGAGGAAATGAAAATACATGCACATTAGGGTTTACATGGTGTAACCCTACATGTGGCACACTATATAAAGAGCCTCATATGGAGCAAAATCGGCAACTAAGACATAAGGGTAAGGGCTAGCCGAATTTTGTGCACAAGTCTTCTTCTCTCAACTTATTCCAAGAGTTGTGGTGTTGTGTGAAGCATTTGAGGCATCACATTTGGGGTGCTAGGCTCACAAGGTATTAAGGAATCCAAGCAACAAGAAACGTATGTCATTCTACTAGTTTTTATATTACATGTACCCCATCACATGCTAGTTAGGATGAAAATCTTGGAAAATGAATATTTGCATGTATAATAGAGAAAACATAGATCCAAGGTTTCTAGGGTTGCATGCACACCATAGGAGTGTTAGAATGCTCAAAACCCATCATGTTGAACAACTGGGTCTTACTTTTTTATTTATGTTATTTGTGAAACTGATTTACTGATAATTCCTGGACAGTTGTGAGTCCATGGGACTGCTGATAGTCCCTAGGGTTGTTGATAACCTCTGAAATGTGTTGTTAATCCACAGGGTTTCTGATAATCCATATTTGTTTATTATGTTGAGTTTTATGTAATATTTTGGGAAACTCACTAATCTCCGTGTGCTTACAGTTGTGGATTAAATATGTTTTAGGTACTTCAGATGATCGCGGAAAGGAGAAGTCTTCAATGTACACTCCGACTTGTAGATTTTATGATTTTCTGCATTTTGATACTCCGATTTGGAAGATTGTATTTGATTCACTTGGGATTTTACGAATTTGTTTTTATAATACATGATATTTTCTCTATATTAAAAATGGAAAATTTTATTGTAAAATTTGGATGTTACAAGTTGGTATCAGAGCCCTAGTTTGAAGGATTTGGATGAACATTCGTGGGATTCCATACTCAAACTAAGGATCTGAGAGTTTTATAAAAAACTTTTTACGAAAAGAATGAGTTTTTAGAAGGAGACAGAGGAAGCGAAATGTATAGTCAGTCGGAGCTCGAAGAAGTGGTCTCCTAAAATATTCATATTTGTATCATATGTTGTATTAGAATTAATGTTATTTGAGCTGATAGAAATGCATGCTAGTTGATAGGCTAAGGATCCATCGGGAATTGCAGGATATGGTTGCCATATTTAGTGATGCCTTATAGCCTAGAATATTATTCATAAATGGCTTGCTAAGGTTGAAACTAGGATTGCTAATTGTTTGTGTATACTCTATGTTTGTGCATAACTAGGGTTTTATAGCCTTATAATACTTTATTTAACCTTACTTCTAGTTCCTTGTCTAGTTGTGGATCTGGGGTGGAGTATTTTATTCCAATGTCTATTGAGTCCGGGTTATGTGCAATTGGTATACATGGAGCAATTAACGAGATTAGCAGAGACTTCTTGTTGAGTGGAGTTACGGCTGATCAGGAACCAAGATGTGTACCTAGGTGTTTAGAGGTGGATTCTTGAGCACATAGGTGTAAATGTTTTACTTCTTTAGGAGCAGAGTGTTTGTGACTTAGGACATGGAAAGGAAATCTAAGTCAACTACGGATAGGTGTGGAAGGTAGTATGGGCTCGTACTACTGAAATCACATGATCCATATGAGATTTAGAAAGAATCTCGAAGGGGATACTGAGGAGTTATTTGGGGTATGTTTAGTATATGTGTGAGCTTTTAGTCTGGGTTAACCTTTTTCCTTGTGTATTTGAGTATGGTGTTTACCCGAGGTTTAGGCTCTAGCGGTCCAAAAGGCAGGGTACCAGTGATGATGAGATCCATAGGATCATTTTCGCAGAGGTGGTCGCGACAGTAAGGGAGGCCATCTTGGAGGTATTTGTGTCTATCATGACCGCGATGATCGAGATGTTTGATGAGCGCTACAGTTCCATCAACGAGTCAGCTGATACCGCAACCACCATAGTGTCGTCGCCACGAGAGTATACGGGGGTGATTTGATGCAATACTGGGAGTTCAACAACATGAAGCCCCCAGAGTTTGATGGGCTCCATGACCCAATTGCAGCTATGAGATGGATCAGGGATGTTGAGGGGTGTTTTTATACCTACTTATGTCCGGATGATTTGAGGGTTCTCTTTGCACTGAACCTACTTTGCTTGAGAGCGAAGGACTGGTGGAAGTTCGTGACTGCCGACTTTTCACCTGCAGAGAAGGTTGCGGTTGTTGGATAAGGTGTCTAAGTCCATAACTTATTTGGTATATACTTGACCCGACCCGGCATGGTCCATTTGGGTTGCACTTCACCCGAACTAGTTATGGATAATTTTATGAGAGTTGTATACTTACGATTTATTAATATATTATAAGTTATAATATATTAATATAAAGTCGTGTTACCTAATTAGTTTTAATCTTGAATTAATTATGAATTAATTTAGTGATTAAAAGGAAGACTAATTAAATCATGGGCTATTATATTTATATGGTGTGGGCTAACACTCATTTGGGAATGGGCTAAGCTTATATGGAAGTCCATGGATGATCCATGGAGCTTTTACCCATGGATCCTTGGAAGAGGAAAAGACATGGGTTATTAGGGTTTCACCCTAACCATGTACACTATATAAACAAGCTTATGTTGCATGAAAAAGACACTAATGTGTGTGTAAGTGTGGTGGCCAAAATCAAGAGTTAGTATACTCTCTCATATATTTTCCAAGTTTGTGGTGATTTGTGATTTCCATTTGAGGCATTCACATTATTGGTGCTTGGCTCTCAAACTCCAAGGAATCAACAATCAACAAAAGGTATGTAATTCATCTAGTTCTTTTATGGTTAAAAGTACCTCATGCCATGCTAGATAGGTTATAAACCTTGGAAAATAATATTTTGCATGTATCTTAGACAAACATAGATCCAAGGTTTAATAGGGTTGCATGTACACTTAGGAAGTGTTAGAATGCTCAAAATCCAACAGTGGTATCAGAGCCTAGGCTTGTTTGTTTGATACTTGATGCAAAATAGTGAAAAAAGTCGAATTTTTTGCTGTCTGCCTGATGAACTCGCCGAGTCCATGGGGGGACTCGCCGAGTTCATGTGTAAACTCATCCTACTCGGCGAGTAGGTTCGTGCACTCGGCGAGTAGAAGCCTCAGAATGCAGATTTTCGACTTTTGCTGCTGGAAATGGACTAGAAACATTACCCTAAACTGTTTTGGTGTTTTAAAACTTGTTTTAGTTGGTGTAATGGTTGTTCTAATCCATTTACAATAGCATATATCAAAATTTCATGCTTTGTATGTGTTCATATAATTCTTGAAACTTTGATAATCATGTTCATGTTCTTATGAATTTAGAAGATGATAGGAATTATTTGCTAAATTGTTTAGGATTAATTCTTGATCATTTATGTGTTTTAATGGAGTCCATAATTTGTCCTCAAGTTATGGATATCCAAAGGTCACTTCTTTTAAACACACACTTAAAACACATAAGTTACATGGAAATGAAGAGTCTTCATTTTTATGAACCTTTAATTCATAAGTTATGAAATGAAAAGTTTTGAATAGTTTCAAAACTTGTCCTCAAGTTTTGGAATTTGTAAAGTTACACACACTTTAATATACTTTAATTCCAAACCCTTAGAGTTTTAAAAGTTAAAATTCAACCCTTATACTATTTATAACATTAATGGTTAATTATTATATATATGTATAAGACTAAGTCGTTTTACCGTTAGTAGGCCTCATTCACGAAGCCAGTCTATAAGGTGGGTATAAGGTTGTTGCCTATAAAATGGCAACTTAATGGGTGTCCACTCTCACCCACCGCTTGCTTGACTGGTGGAGGGTCGTTAGCCGAACGGGTAGGACAAGGACTTATAAATTCTCATTAAAAGTATGATGAATATTATAAAGTAACTAAACCTTTTATAAATTCCCAATCTTAGTTACTTTAGGAAAATGTGAATGTGGTGCTAACCCATGAAATTCACACTTTGTACCTTACCAAGTCGTTGGTGGAGCGTGTGTGGTTAACCGGCACACTAACTTGGACTAGTAAGGATCACGAAGGGTGACTTAATGTTTATCATAGATCGGTGGAGCGTGTGTGGTTAACCGGCACATTGATTAGGTGATAATATTAAGGGTACCAAGTGAATTTGCATGGTTATTCACACCTTGTTTTGTGATCATCGGCATCCCAGTCACAAAACTTGAAGGGCACAATCGAGATTGAAACATGCCATTGAAAAGTTCAATGAATCTCAAAAGAATCTAGGAATTTCAAAAACCAATTAAACCTAATAATTCATTTCGTTTTCATGGTGGAAATTGGTGAATCATCATTCACCTACCTTCAAATATGTTATAGCTTAGATTACGGCATCCCTCTTCTAAGTTATAATATATTGTGTTGGATCCTAGCCTTAATATTACATTTGGGTGTATTATTAAGGATTCGATATATCTAATCTAAACTTGTTTTCTTCTTTTCAGATGTCTTCCAATAACAATGCTTCGGGCTCTAACCCTACTAGCTCCTTTTCCCTCATGAACCTTTGTGGGAGGGTCATCTTTGATGGTTCCAACTTCATGGATTGGATCCGGAACATCAGGATGGTCACTCGCTACGAGGACAAGGAATATGTCCTCGATAAGGAGCTAAAGGAGCTTGATGAGTCCACTGCTACTCCTGAGGAGGTCGTTGAGTATCAGGCACATGAAAGAGATGCCACCCAGGTGGCATGCATCATGATGGCCACCATGACAGCTGAACTCCAAAAGTCCTATGAGGACTATTACCCTTTTGAGATGCATCAGGATCTGATGGAAAGGTACCATCAGAGTGCTCGTCAAGAGCGGTATGAAATAATCTCCTCCATGATCACTACCCGTATGAAGGATAGCGAACCAGTCACGAGCCACATGCAGAAAATGCAAAGGTATGTGGACCATCTAATGAAACTGAATGTGAACTTCCCTGAGGAGTTGGCAATTGATATCATTTTGCACTCCTTGCCATCGTGTTATGATCAATTTCGTATGACATACCACATGAAAAAGGAGGAAGTCACACTCAGTAAGCTTCAAGGACTTCTGAAGACTGCCGAAAGTGGTCTTAAGAGTAAGTCGGTTGCTACTCCTACTCCTACTACTACCCCTGTTTTGGCTATCGGGCAAGGCAAAGGGAAAAAGAGGAAGCACCCTTCGAAGGGTACCAAGGGAAAGTCCCTTGAAGGCTCCTCATCTGGAACCAAAGGTGGTTCTATCACTCCTTCTGCCATCCCTAAGGATGCTGAATGCTTCTACTGTCAAAATAAGGGGCACTGGAAGCGAAACTGCCCAAAGTACTTGCAGGATGTCAAGGATGGGAAAGTGAAACCATCCCATGCAGGTATTTACACTATATTGTCTAATAACTCACCATATTCTAATTCTTGGGTTCTTGATACAGGTTGTGGTATTCACATCTGTTGTGACTTGCAGGGCCTAAGAAGAAGTGAGGATGTGGAGCACGGAAAGATAAACTTAATCATGGGGAACAAGAAGGTTGCACCTGTTACCAAGATTGGAGTTTATACTTTGTTGCTAGATAGTGGGTTAAAGTTAGATTTGAATAAATGTGTTTACTCGTCTGAAATGGCGAGGAATATTATTTCCTTTCATGCTTTGTACAAACAAGGTTTTACCTTTTCTTTTGATAATGAAATTGGTAGTATTAATGCTTTCTTTATTTTAAAGCATTACCTTGTGATGGTGTGTATGAAGCTGTATCGGTTGTAGATAATTTAGGGAATAATGTATTATGTATTGATTCTTCTACTAGCATGGATAAAGCATCGTTGTGGCATTGTCGTCTTGGACATGTAAGCAAGAAACGCATAGGCCAGCTCCAAAAGGATGGAGTTCTGGAGTCGTTCGACCTCAAGTCGGATGATAGTTGTGAGTCTTGTCTACTTGGAAAAATGACAAAATCACCCTTCACTGGTACTTGTGCAAGGGGTGAAGGTTTGTTGGACCTTATACATACTGATGTATGTGGACCATTCAAAACCGCCACAAGGGATGCTAATCGCTATTATGTGACTTTTATTGATGATTTTAGTAGATATGGTTATGTCTACTTAATCAAACATAAGTCAGAAACTTTTGAAAGGTTTAAAGAGTTTAAACAGGAAGTAGAAAATCAATTGGGCAGGAACATTAAGATGCTTCGATCCGATCGAGGTGGTGAGTATCTTAGTACTGAGTTCCTCGACTATCTTAAGGAGTGTGGGATTGTCTCACAATTGACACCTCCCAGGACACCACAGCTGAATGGTGTGGCTGAGAGGCGTAATCGAACCTTGTTGGACATGCTTCGCTCTATGATGAGTCGAGCTTCGCTACCAATCTCTTTTTGGGGGTATGCCTTAGAGACTGCCGCCCACATCCTTAATCTAGTCCCTACAAAGAAGGTTACCAAAACACCTCATGAAAAGTGGACTGGGAAAGTTCCCAATCTAGACCATATCAAGATTTGGGGTTGCAAGGCTTTCGTGAGGCGCGAAACTCATGACAAGCTCGAACCTCGAAGTGAAAGGTGTATTTTCATCGGCTACCCACAAAAATCCTTTGGTTACCTCTTCTACAGACCCAGTGAGAATGTGGTCTTTGTGGCTAGAAGAGGGGTCTTTCGAGAGAGAGAATTTATAAGCCAAGGAGATAGTGGGAGGCAAATTGACCTTGAAGAAATTCAAGAGTCAATTGATGAAGGAAACTCAAACACTAGCAATCAACCTGAGGAGGAAACTCCTGTTGATCCAGCTGACGAGTCTGTACCTCCGAGGCGTTCCACAAGGGTTAGGAACACACCTGAGTTTTATTATGGATTTCATATTACTACGGAAGGTGATACATTTATCAGTGACAGTACACTGGTAAATCTAGATGAACCTAACAGTGTTAAGGAAGCCATGGCAGGCCCGGAGTCTGCTAAATGGAAGGAGGCTATGGACAGCGAGATACAGTCCATGTATGACAATCAAGTTTGGAACTTGGTTGACAATGTACGAGGCCGTAAGACAGTCGGGTGCAAATGGATCTTCAAGAAGAAGACCGACATGGATGGGAAGGTGCACACTTATAAGGCTCGACTGGTTGCGAAGGGTTTTACTCAGACTCAGGGTATTGATTATGATGAAACCTTCTCACCGGTAGCAAAGATCAAGTCTATTAGGGTCATGCTAGCCATTGCTGCATTTCATGATTATGAAATATGGCAAATGGATGTCAAAACCGCTTTTCTTAATGGAAAGTTGGCTGAGGATGTGTACATGAATCAGCCAGAGGGTTTTGTCAGTACAGAATACCCTAATAGAGTGTGCAAGCTTGAGAAATCCATTTATGGATTAAAACAAGCATCTCGTAGATGGAATCTTTGTTTCGATGAGAAGGTCAAAGAGTTTGGCTTCTTGAGAAGTGAAGATGAGTCTTGCGTGTATGTAAGAGCTAGTGGGAGTATAGTTAGCTTCTTGGTATTGTATGTAGATGACATACTGCTTATAGGAAATGACATCCCAACCTTGCAGGAGGTTAAGTCCTGGCTTGGGAAGTGCTTTGCTATGAAGGACCTTGGAGAAGCTGCCTATATCCTAGGGATAAGGATATTAAGAGAAAGGAGTAAGAGACTAATTGGACTTACTCAGAGTATCTACTTGGATAAGGTGTTGAAAAGGTTCAACATGCAGAATTCCAAGAAAGGAGAATTACCGATCCAAAGCAATGCCAAACTGAGCAAGGCTCAGAGCCCGAGTACAGAAGATGAGATAGCTGAGATGAGTCGATTACCTTATGCTTCCGCTGTTGGCTCGATCATGAATGCTATGACTTATACCCGTCCTGATGTGGCCTTCGCTTTGAGCATGGTCAGCAGATATCAGGGGAACCCTGGCAAGGCTCATTGGACTGCGGTAAAGAATGTTCTCAAGTACCTGCGGAGGACTAAGGATTGGATCCTTACCCTTGGTGGGAGTGATGACTTGAGAGTAGTAGGGTATAGTGATGCTAGTTTTCAGACTGATAGGGATAACTTCCGCTCTCAGTCGGGCTGGGTCTTTACCCTAAATAGAGGGGCAATCTCTTGGAAGAGTTCCAAACAGGAGACTGTAGCTGATTCGACCTGTGAATCAGAGTACATAGCAGCGAGTGAAGCGGCAAAGGAGGCGATATGGCTGAGGAACTTCATCGGAGATCTTGGAGTTGTACCAGCTATTAAGGAGCCTATGGAGATTTTCTGTGACAGCAATAGTGCGGTTGCCTTAGCCAAGGAACCAAGAGATCATGGCAGATCCCGACACATTCACAGAAAATATCACTTCATAAGACACAAGATAGAAGAAGGACTCCTCATGGCAAAGAGGGTATCGTCAGATGAGAATCCTGCGGATCCCCTTACGAAGGGACTGACGAGGGTTAAGCATTTGCAGCATGCGAGGCGCATCGGGCTGAGGGACGATATTAGTTTTACAGATTAGATAAATTTTCTGAAACTTGTAAAATGTAATCGACGTTTGATGATGAATAAAATGTGTGATTTATTTATGAGTAAAGTGTTACTATCATTGTCAATTATTTACTATTGTTTCAGTTTTGCATGTTTTGACTTCCAGAATAATTAATTTATTCAAACTTCCACAATCAGTCATACGTCGGAAGTAGGTATGAATCAAGATTGTCATGAATTGGGTTTGTAGATGGCTAAAGGTGTTTAGACATAGCAATGGTTGCTACAACGTTCATGAGTGCTCATAAGTTATGAGTATTGGAATAAACCCACGCTCACTTGTATCACTTCATGGAATTTATCTCGAGTGATCGTGAGACGGTAATATCATATAAGTCTTCAAACCTAGAGATATGAGTTGTTACCTATGAGTTGGTTGTGCATTGATTGCACGTAAACGCATCAGTAACTTGATGTTATAAAACGTGCCTTCGTGTACAATTCAACAAGTAGTAGAACAAGCATATGAGTCGAAGTTTATCTGTTCCTTCTAGAAATAGAAGCGATATCTGGTCCCCTCGATGATTTTGTGTTGACTTATGTACCGGGCCCGGTCAGAACTAAATTGATGTGTTCAGTTAAGTTCTTTGTCAAACAAATCGGAAATCGAGAAACAACTGCTAGACAATAAGTAAGACATTCTTCCATGTATTTGTCCGGCTGATATCATGAGAGCAGAGGATTATATGATCACTTATCTAAAATGGCGCTTCATAGTTCACAAGAGTTTTCGAGAGCTATGATTGCCGGTTGGTTCCTGAAGTAATATAGGCAAATACAGTTATTAGACTTATCCAAGTGGGAGTCTGTTGGATAAGGTGTCTAAGTCCATAACTTATTTGGTATATACTTGACCCGACCCGGCATGGTCCATTTGGGTTGCACTTCACCCGAACTAGTTATGGATAATTTTATGAGAGTTGTATACTTACGATTTATTAATATATTATAAGTTATAATATATTAATATAAAGTCATGTTACCTAATTAGTTTTAATCTTGAATTAATTATGAATTAATTTAGTGATTAAAAGGAAGACTAATTAAATCATGGGCTATTATATTTATATGGTGTGGGCTAACACTCATTTGGGAATGGGCTAAGCTTATATGGAAGTCCATGGATGATCCATGGAGCTTTTACCCATGGATCCTTGGAAGAGGAAAAGACATGGGTTATTAGGGTTTCACCCTAACCATGTACACTATATAAACAAGCTTATGTTGCATGAAAAAGACACTAATATGTGTGTAAGTGTGGTGGCCAAAATCAAGAGTTAGTATACTCTCTCATACATTTTCCAAGTTTGTGGTGATTTGTGATTTCCATTTGAGGCATTCACATTATTGGTGCTTGGCTCTCAAACTCCAAGGAATCAACAATCAACAAAAGGTATGTAATTCATCTAGTTCTTTTATGGTTAAAAGTACCCCATGCCATGCTAGATAGGTTATAAACCTTGGAAAATAATATTTTGCATGTATCTTAGACAAACATAGATCCAAGGTTTAATAGGGTTGCATGTACACTTAGGAAGTGTTAGAATGCTCAAAATCCAACAGCGGTGACATGGGATCAGTTTGTTAAGATGTTTCGTGAGGAGTATGTCCCCTTAGTGGAGAGGGAGCAATTGGCTCAGGAGTACCTATCGCTCCGACAGACGATAGTGACGGTGACCGAGATCACCAGGATGTTCCACGAGAGATCTATATTCTTCCTTGAGTACGCATCCACCGAGCAGGCACGGATGACCCGATACTTGAGTATGCGCAAGAAGGATATCATAGAGGTCGTGAAGAACTCCCAGTATCGTACATTGGTTGAGCTTCAGTCCAATTCTAGGAGGAGGGAGATTGAGTTGGAGCTGCAAGTGAGAGAGTCCGAGGTGGATTCATAAGGGAGAGATAGGAGACCAGTCCAGTCATATCAGACGGGTAAGCGGGTAAAGCCCGCCGATTCTAGATGAGGAGGTCAGAGGAGCCGTATTTACAGCAGGTGTGGTAAGTGTCTTGAGGGTCCCTGTTTGGCGGGGACAGTATTCTACTTGTGTGGCAAGTAGGGGCACTTTGTAAAGGACTATCCGAAGGGCTTGCGAGTCTATTTCAGTTGCAACCAGGTGGGCCATATGAAGGTGGAGTGTCCACTTCTTGCGTCGAAGAAGGTTCAGACTCCTGCACATACGACCCTCCGCATCACTGATGGGCGTTAGGGGAAGGTTAAGTCCCCAAAGGACGTAGGTCGAGCTTTTTAGTTGACTTCAGAGGAGTCCATATCAGCACATGATGTCATTGCTGGTATGTGTCTATTTTACATTTATGTTGAATTATTTGTCATATATGCTTATGTTGTGATTATGTTAGGTACTTTCCTTGTGAATTTTGTACCTACCTTGGTGTAGTTTGACTCGGGAGCGAGTTGGTCTTTCGTGTCGACATCTTTATGCAGAGATTTTTGTATTGCTTGTGAGGCCCTGGATCGACTTTTGAAGGTCGTTATAGTTCATTATCGCATGATTTCGGATTCTAAGATATACCGGGATTGTGTATTGGAGATTTTCAGTGTTGGATTCCCGATTGATCTCGTCCCTATTGTGATGGAAAATGTCCGCGTGATTTCAGGTATGGAATAGGTGAGCCGGTTCAAGGAATTGACTGATTGTGAGAGGCAGTTAATGACGGTTCGTGACCCTAGTGGGGGAGTGCTGACTATCTATGGTGAAGGTACTAGAGTTCGATCCGCCACCTGGGTGAGATAATGTCTTCAGCATGTATGTATGGGGTAACTTGCCTATGTGGTCGATACACGGGGTGAGGGGAAGAATTCATTTTCCGATGTCCTAATTGTGAGAGAGTTTCATGATGTCTTACTTGAGGAATTTCCTGGCGTGCGTCCCGGGAGGTAGGTTGAGCTCAGGATCGATCTGATCCTTGGTGCCACCCCAATTGCAAAGGCGCCATGTCGCTTTGCGCCACCCGAGATGCAGGAGTTATCCTCTCAGCTTTAGGAGCTGTTGAGGAAGGATTTTATTCTGCCAAGTAGCTCACCGTGGGGAGAACCATGCCTTTTTGTCAAGAATAGCGATGGTTCAAAATGGAGGTGCATTGATTACCGGGAATTGAAATGGCTGAATGTGAATAATCGTTACCCATTTCCAAGGGTTAATGATCTTTTTGATCAATTACAGGGAGCATCTTGGTTTTCCAAGATTGATTTGAGGTCAGGTTACCATCAGATGAGGTTTCACGAGAAGGACATTCCAAAGATAGCCTTCCAGACTCGTTATGGGCACTATGAGTTTGTGGTGATTCCTTTCGGGCTCACCAACAAATCGGCAACGTTCATGGATCTCATAAATCGGGTGTGCAGGCCTTTGTTGGATCAATTTGTGATGATTTTTATCGATGATATTTTGGTCTATTCTAAGAACAAAGAGCATCGTGAGGAACACCTTCGTGAGCTTCTTGGGATTATGCGGGCGGAGAGGTTGTACGACAAGTTCTCCAAGTGTAAGTTATGGTTGCGCGAGGTTCAGTTTATAGGACACCTCATTAAATATGATGGTATTTTGGTTGACCCGGCCAAAATAGAGATACTTATCCAGTGGGAAGTTCCGAAGTATCCATCTGAGCTTTGGAGTTTTCTTGGGTTGGCAAGGTACTATCATAGATTCATGAGGGATTTCTCCATAATTGCAGTTCCTCTCATTAGGTTGTCAAGGAAGGATGTCACATTCAGATGGGGGGCTAAGCAGCAGGCAGTGTTTGAGACTCTTCGGCAGAAGCTCTGTGAGGCACTGGTACTTACTCTCCCCGAGGGAGTTGAGAATTTTGTTGAACATTATGACAGATCGATTACAGGCTTAGGTGCGGTACTGATTCAGAGGTTGCATGTACTTTCCTATGCTTCAAGGCAGCGGAAGCCTCATGAGGCGAATTATCCTACTCACGATCTAGAGTTGGGGGCGGTGGTTTTTACCCTCAACATTTGGCGCTACTACCTGTACGAGGTCCAATGTACCACTTATACGGACCACAAGAGTCTGAGATATTTGATGGATCAGCCCAACTTAAATATGAGGCAACGGATATGGCTTGACATAGTGAAGGACTACGACTGTGAGATTTTGTACCACCAAGGTAAAGCCAATGTGGTGGCCAATACACTTAGTCGCAGGATGGTTAGTACTCCAATACAGGGTTTATGTTTGAGGACGGCAGTTTTGAGCCCAGTTTTGGAGATGATAAGGCTTGCACAGTCAGAGGCCATCAAGGAGGAGAATCGGAAGAGCAAGCGGTGGTGGGTCAAGTATCAGCTTTTGGTTATGATAGTCGGGGGTTATAGACATTGCATGGCAGGAGTTGGGTGGGACCCAGTAGATTTTGATGGACGATGCACACAAATTGAGATTTTCTATTCATCTAGGTACGAAAAATATGTATCATGATATGAGAGATGGTTAATGGTGGCCATGTATGAAGAGAGATATAGCTTCGTTCATCGAGTGGTGCTTGACCTGCCGGAAGGTCAACGTCGAACATCGGTGCCCTCATGAAAAATTGCAGCCCCTAGAGGTCCCATTATGGAAATGGGAGCAGATCACCATGGATTTCATCACAAAGTTACCAAAGACTGCAAAAGGATTTGATGCTATCTGTGTAATTATCGACCGGTTGACCAAGAGTGCTCATTTTTTGGCTATCCAGAAGAGTTCTTCGGCTGAGAAATTAGTCGAAATTTATGTTTGAGAGGTGTTTGCTTGCCATGGTGTGCCTACTTCGATTATTTCAGATCGGGATGCTCGTTTCACTTCCAGGTATTGGAAGAGGTTCCATGAGGAGTTGGGTACCCGACTGCACTTTGGCACCGCCTATCATCCGTAGACGGACGGGCAGAGCGAGCGGACCATTCAAACGCTCAAGGATATGTTGAGGGCTTGCATCTGGGACTTCGGTGGGAGTTGGGACTCTTATCTTCCCTTGGCTGAGTTTTCATACAACATCTATCACGCCGGAATTGGTATGCCTCCCTTCAAGCTTCTCTATGGGAGTAAGTTTCAGACCCTGATTTGTTAAGGAGATGTTGGTCATAGGGTCATGGGGAGCACGAAGATAGTGCTCAAGATGATGAAGCTCATACAACAGGTTAGACACAGACTTAAGACAGTCTAGAGTCTCTAGGAGAGCTACACCGACCGACGTCGATCTGATTTGGAATTTCAGGTTGGGGATATGGTACTCCTGAAGGTGTCACCTTGGAAAGGTGTTATACAGTTCAGGAAGCAGGGTAATTTAGGCCCTAGGTTTATCAGTCCATTCCGGAGGAGCTGGGTCAGATTCACAGTATTTTTCATGTTTCCCGGCTAAAGAAATGTGTCACCGATGAGTCCGTTGTTGTTCCATTGGATGATATTAAGATAGAAGATCGTTTAAATTATATCGAGCGACTGGTGGTGATCCACGATAGGAAGACAAAGACTTTGCACAATAAGGTGATGGGCTTAGTGAAGGTACAATGGCAGCACCGGAAGGGTTCAGAGTGGACTTGGGATCCGGAGGAGGAGATGAAGGAGAATTACCCGGAGTTATTTGCAGCATCATACATCAAGGGTGAGTTCTAATTCTAGTGGGGGAGAATTGTAACACCCGTATCTGCAGGTATAAGTTTCCATGGTCAATTTGATATTTTATAGCATTTTTATGTCCTACGTTGGGCGTAGGATAGCCCCCTACGCTGAGCATAGGAGAAAGAATTTATGCGGGGACTTAATGACCTACGTAGGGTAAAGGAGCGCAGTACCAAAACCCTAATTCTTGGAGTTATGAGCCTATTTAAAGGTTCTAACACCTTGAGGGCCTATTCATGCCCAACCTCCACCCTTTTATCCAGTCCTTTCGAAAACCAAGCTGATTTGTGCGAGATTTGAGGTCTTAGAGTGTTCTTGTGTGTATCCTTGAACGAGAATATCATTGGAAAAGCATTTAGGAGCTCCAAGCCTTGTAGATTCGGATCCTTCATCTTGTTGTCCACCCTCAGAAGGTATAAAGTTCCCATCTTGGTATTCTTTCAAGCTAGATCTAGTTAGTCATGGATTTATATGCTTTTTGTCCCATAACATTGGTTCTTGAGAGTATAAATTACTCCAGACCATTTGAAGACCATTTCCTGATGTTCTTGGGGTTGTTGAATTATAAAACTGAGATATTGGTCACTCCCATATATCCCATGCATAAGATCTTGAGCATTAGTGTACTTGTTGGACTTAGGGTTTGATTTTATTGCTCCTTGTTGGCATGTAAATAAATAAATCGGAGACTTTATCCATTAGAACGTTCCTTTGTTTCATATCTTGAAGTTTGAGGAGCTAACTTTCTGTATTAAGAGCTTAATGGGATTTTTGACCATCAGATCGGTACGCTGGGCGTAAATTGCTCTATGGTGAGCGTAGAGCAGCTTGTACTTGGGGCGTAGGTAGACTAAGGGTTGACCATTGACTTTGACCTTGGTTGACTTTTGGTCAAAATTAAGTTTTAGAGTATAGACTTAAAGGGTATTTATTTATTAATGTTAGGTGACTTGTTGTACCTGTCTACTCTATGTGTGAGCTATTGTTGCTAGCTATTATATGTAAGGTGAGTCTTCTCACTATATTTACCTGTGTAGTAGTGTATGCATGTTGAGCAACTAGGTCTTAACTTTTTGATTGATGTTATTTATGAAACTGAGTTACTGATAATTCCTAGACAGTTGTGAGTCCACGGGACTGCTAATAGTCTTCAGGGTTGCTGATAACCCCTAAAATGTGTTGTTAATCCACAGGGTTGTTGATAACCCATATTGTTTATTATGCTAAGCTATATGTAATATTTTTGAAAAATCACTAAGCTTCATGCTTAGAGTTGTGGATTAAATATGTTTCAGGTACTTCGGATGATCGTGGAAAGGTGAAGGCTTGACTGTACACTCTGGCTTGCAGATTTTATGATTTTTTGCATTTTGATACTCTGATTTGGATGATTGTATTATATTCACCTGGTATTTTACAACTTGGTTTTTATAATTCATGATGTTTTCTCTATATTAAAAATAAAAAAGTTTGTGGTAAAATTTGGATGTTACAACTACATTGAGGATTACTGATGGTCGTGAGAGCAGGGAGGAAGCTCAGGTGGTGAGGAGTCAAGCGTTTCAGTTGACGCCGAGGAGGCCCTAGTTTCCTCGGATGTTGTCGTTGGTATGTATCGTATTCATTCCCTTACTACATTCATTATTTATGCTTATGATTATGTGATTAAGTATGAGAAACGTAATGTTCGAAGTGTTAAAGTCTCCATCTGAGGTTCAGGGTTTCTTTTTGATTGTTTGGTCATTATCTGAAGGATAGTCATATTCCATGTTGCATTATGAGAGTCCAGGTTGGTGTGCTTTTGGTTGAGCCTGCCTAAGACTTTGATATGGTAGACTTCAGTCGATGATGGTTCGAACCCAAGTGGGGGAGAACTGGGTATTCTACTTGGAGGATCATCACTTGGTTCGATTTTATGGTTTCAACTCAATGGGTCATATTCGATGCAGGAAGTTACGATATGAGAGTGGTGTGTTGAGTCTTCAGGTAAGACCTTAGATCTATGTACAATCTACTTTTGGTAGGTCGTGTCAGCAGGGTTGGTAATGGAGTCGATCTGATCGCGGTTCTAGCAACATTCTGGTTAATTTTGGAATTCTTCCTCCAAGCAAAAGGTTTTATTAGATAAGTTGTGCGTTGGTGGGATCTTTTTGGTTTATTTAAAGATTTGTTTATTGCTTTGA
Organism: Lactuca virosa; assembly: GCF_052849685.1. NCBI lineage: Eukaryota > Viridiplantae > Streptophyta > Magnoliopsida > Asterales > Asteraceae > Lactuca > Lactuca virosa. Next base: position 159,790,209 of record NC_136429.1, read on the forward strand.
TTTGGGAAGATTTTTTTGGTTGGATTTCTTATTGGTATGGGATTGAGATCACAAGTTGGAACTTTTAGGGTCTTGTCGCTATGGGTTGTAGTTATATAGTGGAACTCTTGAGTGTTGTTTGAAGAATTCAGATTCTCTTATGTCTGGTAATGTCAAGTGTAGATGATAAGAATTAGATGGTGAAGTTATTGGGTTGGCTTGGAAATTTGGATGATTATGAAGTCGTCAGAGTTTAGCCGAATCCAAGTTGCGGAGGATCGCTTGGGATTAATGGAAATATTTCCAAGTGTGGGTCAACCGCGAGTTTCCTATTCAAGGACAGGAGGATAGTTGGTTCTGGTTATTGTATGAATTGAAGATTATGCGAGGAGTAGTGTTCAGTAGTCAGTCGTAATCAGGGAAGCAGATGTTGAGGATTCAAGGTTATCTCGTCCGAAGACATGAAGCATCAACAGCGACACATTTTGGGTTAGTGTCTAGGTTCAGGTTGAGGGTTGTGTGAGGGCCTCTCTGCCTATTCTTGTCTGATTAAGGCTTTGGGGTTCGAAGCACAACCTGAATGCCTAATAGGTTTTACCAGGCTAGGGCTTCGAATCATGTTGGTTTGCTAGGTATTCTTGTAGATTGTTGTCAAGACCATGGGGAGGGCCCATGGAAATAGCAGGAGCGTTGTAGGACTACGATTTGGCATGTAGCATTCACTTGATTGAAATAGACCGTTACAGGGGTATTTGTAAGACTATGCGGGCACAACATTCATATGGTTGAAATAGACAGTTGGAAAAATTGGGTTGGGTGTGATGTAAGGCTATGATTTGGCCTGTAGCATTCACTTGGGTAGAACCAGACTTGTTGTAGTTTGTTGTTAGTTGGTTCTTCGTTCCTTTCTTGGGCTTAAGGGATGTTAGAGTCGTGTTGACGTATAGGCTTGGTTAGCCTTTGTCTTTCCAACTTTTGGTTGGAGCTTCGTTGTGCAACTGTGTGTGAGGTTGTCAACTTCAACAGTCGGTATGGATTCTATATTTCAATTTATTAGTAGGGTGACATGGGATCGGGAAGATCAGATTCGGATTAAATTTTTAAATTTTCGGTCAGCAGGATTGATGTATATGTTAGTTTAGTTTCAGTTGTTAGGGTTCATGTTTGGATTCACCTTTGTATTTGAGTGGGAGGTTGTCGGCATCGGTGGTTGGTCATGGGGTCTATTTTCTAATTATCAGTGGGGCGGTGAGAAAATGGGGAGGTACTGGTAGGATGAAATCGGTGAGCTTTTGGTCAGCTTGGGTGTTGTATGGGGTGGATTTGTCTGCCTAGAAGTCAGACATGATTGTTTATTTTTCAAAATATGGTCGAAGGAGTTAGCTATTCTCGAGGTCGGCTAGTCGTGATGCTTTAGTGTTGTCTCTTTCTCTGGCTACACATTCTTTTTCCTCTAAGGATTTAATTTGCAGTTGGGTTTGAAGAAAGTGTATGTGTGGAGCATTGTTCTAGTGTTATAGTAAACGTGATTTTGACCTTTGGGAGTTTTCTTTTGGATTTGGCATGTGCGCCTGGTTTGGAAATCCTGGTCAATGTCGATGTTGTACCACCATTCTGTATGTCATCGACTCATGCACAAGGGAGTAGACTTGGGAAACCTACAAGGGGTTTGGAGGGGTTTTAATAATAACATGTAAGGATAGATTTCGAGGACGAAATCTAATTTAAGTGGGGGAGAGTTGTAACATCTGGATCTTTGAGGTATGAATTCTAAGTAAAATTATGAGTTTTGGATGGCCACGACGTGGTGGAAACATCACCAGGACGTGGCATGGGCCGCACGATTCGCGTACCTCATTTAAGGCGCCACGACCTAACACTATAGTGGTCACGATGTGACATCTGGGTTTGGGCAAACCCTAAATTTTTGGGCTTACCTATTTAAAGGAAGTGATGGCTAGGGTTTCTTCCACCCTCAGCCTAGAAGCCTCATAGAAAGTATGAGTTGAGGGCTTAATGGATTAAGGACAAAATCAATTAAGTTGTCCATGCACAGAAACCAGGACGTGGCAAGTTAGCTGCAACGGCATGGGGAAGAAAGGGATTCGCGACTATTTTTGACGAACACTCCCACAACATGGTGGAATGTTTACCACGCCATGGAAAAGGATTTGTACGCGACTAAGTTCATTGGCCATGACATGACCTTGGGTAGGCCACAACGTGGAGGTCAATCGGCGTTGACTTTGACCGTTGACTTTTTGACCTGGTTGATTTTGTGCAAATTGCTAGTCTTTGAGTGTGTATGAAGGATTAACCTTCGGTATTTCGATAGGTGGATTGTAGCACCGATTTCTAGAATTTTCGAGTTGTGATTGTTCGACTGCGAGAGTGAGGTGAGTTTTCTCACAATACTATGTAGGATGCTAGTTGTCTTTGTGATATTTGCAGGGAAAACCAGTATGTGGCCCCTAAAATATGTATGAAAAACCGGGATCTGGCCCCTGATAATTATATGAAAGACCAAGATTTTTCCCCTCGCAATATGTATGAAAGACCAATCCCCCTGGTAATTATATATATGACCAGGATCTGGCCCCTGACATTTGTATGTATGATGCTAGTTCTCTTTGTCATACTTGCATGGAAGGCCAGGATGTGGCCTCTGACACTTGTATGTAAGACCGGGATTTGGCCCTTGGCATTGCAAAGAAAGACTATGATTCGGCTCATGACAGAAAGTGACTGTTAGACAATGATTCGGCCCATAACATTCATTATCTTATGTATGGTATGTGGTATTTTTGGGAACTCGCTAAGCTTTGTGCTTACGTTTTATGTTTTAAATGTTTTCAAGTACTTCCAATTCCAAAGGGAATGGTCCATCTTGATCGTACTGGCACCCCTAAAGATTTATTCTACATTGACTGTTTATGATTTTAGTCTAATGTTTTGAGAACTCTTATACTCTGATTGTCTTTTGGAACAAATGAATGAATGGTTTTGATTTATTTTAAAAAATAAAAATTTTACTCAGTATTTTTGGGACGTCATAGTTTTTTCCAGATTAAACATCAGTTTTATTTTTTTCATGAAAAAGACCTTGTATTTTTTTTCATTTTATCTAATCTGGCCCTTTTACTCATTTTTCTTAAAAAAATTTCTAAAATGTGAGCGTTTTTTCAAGAAAAACTAAAAAAAATTGATGATTTGTTTGGAAATATTTAGAAGGTTGAGGGCTTTTTGGAATATATATATATATATATATATATATATATATATATATATATATATATATATATATATATATATATATATATATATATATATATATATAAAGTTGAGGGGTTTTTGGAAAAAAAATAAAAAATATAAGGTCTTTTTCATAAAAAAAATAAGTATGAGGTTTAATACTGAAAATACACAAAACATGAGGTTTTTTATAAGATTAACCCTATAATTAAACAATAATAAACAATAAAAATTTCAAATGCAATAAGGATTGTATTTTTAAGGTAACAAAGTATTTAAAAATTAAATGGTGTTTCTAAAAAAAATCTCAATGATGGGACATGTATGTTGGTGTGGTACATACTTGCATACACATATCCCAGTTATTGGGGTTCATTTAAGATTATCTTTATGTAAATATAACATTTAAAGTGACTATATGTTGATTTGACATTATAATATCTAGAGGTGAACATAATACAATATCAATTTTTTTATTCAAACCGTGTACTGTATAACCTATAATTATTACAAAATTCTTGCTACCAATAGCATATCAAGTGTACTTTGTATCATATTTTGGCTTTCAACACGTTTGGTTGGTACAAACTGGTAATGATATATACCAACATCTTTCTAATTTCAATTGTAAGATTTAAAGACCGACAATTACATCGGGTGAAGATTAGTAAAAACAATTAGTTACATAATTCTTTAATATACTAAAGAATTCTATTTAAGTAACATTAAAGTACATTTTTTATTTTTTATATTTAATATGATAATAATCATTGACTAATACAACTCAAGGACTTATATCATGCTCTTAAAATTTTAAACAATTGACGATATATATATATATATATATATATATATATATATATATATATATATATATATATATATATATATTATAAATAAGATGGTTGGTATGATAATACCATGGTATTTATAATTTTGTATTATTATCGTACCGAGATTAATCATGTAGTACGATACTACCAATCAAACAAACAAATTACCAACTTTCTTTATTCAGTTGATAACATATTGGTTGATTTTTAACATCCCTAATAATAAGATGAGGATCAATGGTTTATATTTTGTTGATTAGATTAAATAAATATCTAATTTTTTATGTAGTTTTTTTTAATTAAGAGTAAATTACATTATGTTGTTCTTTTTAATGAAGTCGTCTTTATTTAATTGTAACTTTGAATATCCTTGTTTTAGTTTTGGTCATTTTTAGATGTAAAAATACTATGTTATTCTCTTCTATTAATTTTCATTCTCTTATCTATTAGTTATAAACTTTATAACTAAAAAAACCCACAACGCTTAGTGGCTTTAGTCTCCTACTTCGACCATTCACATTTGGCAATTTATATCTCCCTCCACTCGCCTGAAACTTCCCATATTTATTTCTCTGTCTATCTCTCTCCCACCAACTTGCTTCCTATCGATCCAAACAAAAAATTTAAAGTAGTTCCACAATAGCCAAACTCTACAAGCTTATAAACATGATGATGTCATGATAGCTAAATCCTTTAGCCTTTGACCTCTAATTGTTCCTAAACCTTCCATATAATGTTGAAACAAGTAAAATGAGACTACAATTAGAGAATCTTTACGGGTATTTTAGTCATTTTTTATAATATTTTGTATACACCATTATGTGGTGTTAGGGAGGCGTTTGAGCTTGGAAGCATGATGCATTGGCATCCCAAGCTATTAATATGGGTACTGATATGTGTATATATAACTATGTATTTAATGCATATTTCTAATACTTTTAGCTACAATTATGTACATTTTGGGACAAAACATACTTATTATGTTTGAAATATGTTTTGTAGCAGCGAAGACATGCTCACGATGAAAAGGAAGCAAACAAGGAGCTGGAAGTAGGAAAATGCGAGCTTAGTCAAGAAGAAACAAAAAGGAGGTTGTTGGACAGCTTGATCCCTCGTCGGTGTTTTGACCATATCTCATGACTCGTAACATTGATTGACGTGATTCAAAATGATCTGAAAACTAGATAAAGTTTCTCACAACTTTCGTGTTTTGAGGAAAGTCTCTGATTCCCAACTACCACGACGTTGTGATAACCACCACGATGTGGTGAATGGAATCTTCGTGATTTTTGACGCTGACTTGGAGAATACGGGATATCTACGAGGACCACGACGTGGTGGTGTCCAACTGAGACGTGGTCGCCAGAATTTGGCAAGTATATATATTCCGGACATTAGGTCAATTCCAGAAAGTAGAGGCCTTAGGGTTGTGATTATTTACAAAGAAAACCCCTTCCAAGAACCCTTAGAAGGTGGAAATCAACTAGAGATCAGAGGATAAAGAGATTGAAGCAAGCATTCACATCAACACATTTGGTTTGCTTAGTTTAATGATGTTTAGCTTGGTTAACCTTTTGTTTGTGTGTTTTTCAGTTGTAGCTATGGGCTAAAAACCCTTGCTTTCGTTTAGATTAGATGAACTCTTAATTACTCTGTGTTGATTTCTTGTTTGATGGATTGATGAAGTTAGTTTTAGCTTTAAATATTGCTTGATAAATCTAAACCTAACTTGTTAAAGTTTCTATCTTTATTTCCTTGCCTCAAGATTGTGTAGTTAAACTACAGTTAATTGCATGAGCTTGATTTACCTAGTTGTTTATGTGACAACCCGATATTTAAAGTCAATATGATGACCTAAAGTCAAGTATTATAATCTATTTTTGGAATCAATAAAAATAGCGTCAAAAACGAATTGTTCAAAAATCTCAATTGGGTTGCATAAAATGATAGATATCGTGTCAAGGTTTTCAGAAATATAAAGAACACTCAAATCCGAGTTATAACGAAAAAGTTATGACCAATCAAAGATCCGCGTCAAAACCGGTAAAACACTGTTAAGCGTAAAACGCGAAATTTCAATAAAATACCTTTTAGCCTTAGGTATCTAAATGAAAGTAGTAGATATCACTAAACCATAAGCGTACATAAAAAGAACGTCAAAATCTGATTTCGTATGAGGAAGTTATGATTTTTCTAAGTTTCGGATATAGCAGTAGACAGCTAAAAACTCGAAATAGAGATCGAGTGACTTTTGGTCAAAACAATCTAAACGAGAATCGAAGATCTCGACAATAGTAGTACAACGGTAAAAAGACAGACAAAAACGAACATCGGATGAAGAAGTTATGGATTTTTGACGGAGTTTTCCTGTCCCGACCTACTAAAAATAAACATAATAAAATTAAAATCAAAATTAGCCAACAAAGTCTAAACGAGAGTTGTAGAGCATAATCTCACCTTCGCGTCGATATAAAGAACGTTAAAAACGGAGTTCGTATGCGAAAGTTATGAATTTCTGAAGTTCGGGGCGCGAACCCCAACACTGTGTCAGAGTTCACGACGTGAAAAAGAGGTTCACGGCGTGAACTCAGTGCTGACGACTTCTGGAGCCTGACAGACTGCTGTCGCGACTACGCACCTGATGACGACCAAGTTCACGACGTGAATAAGCTTGGTTCACGACGTGAGACCCCAAAAATGACCCTATAAATAGAAACCGAAGGTCTCGGGTTTAGGCTGCTCATTTCCATCCTCTCTCCTACTTCTACTCTGTGTTAAGCATCCCGAGACTACCCCGAAGCCCCGGTAACACCCTTAAAACACGACGCGAGTCCCGACGCCCTGAAGTTCCCGAGAAAAACATTCTTTCCAGTCGAAGTGCTGCCTGCGTGAAGCTCGTTTCTTCGCCAGAAACCCGCGGTTACGTCAAGAAAGATCATTCCTAGAAACGACACACTGCCCGAGTCACCACTTATCAAGTGAGTTCATACCCCTTATTTTCACGTCTTTTCTATGTTTTAGGGGGGGGGGAATACAAGTGAAACACAAGAAAAACTTACGTTGAAATACTTATAAGTTCAAATGTTTTACCTACATCTTATGTATAAATGTTAAATACATAAAATAACGTAACTACTAAAGTTAAAGACTACTTTTCATGCAAGGTTGGTAATACACCAAGGTTTTTCATCCTAACGGAACACCCTTTTTAAAACTATAATAGGTATAGTTACGAGATATTCATGATATTTTTACATACTATAAACAAAAGAGGAAATACTTATATTCACAAGGAAAATGGACTTTTCATACGTAAACCTATGATACCAAATTTTGTGAGATATCTGAATTCATCGAACCGTTCAGTTCGCAGATTAAGTCCTGTTTTATAAGCCATAATATCTTGTAGGGAGAGCGTGATATTTGTGTATAGATCTATATGGGACTCACAATCCCGCACCTAAACTGTTAGCTACAGTTAGACCGGCAGGTCTGGGGTGACAAACGTCATATCATTCCAACGCCTGAACAACGTTGTTACAGGCAGTCTGGGTCAATAACACGGTTATAAAAACTCACATGGGGTATTAATACATCTCAGTTTACGGGGCTGTTAAACGCCTTAGTTATTATATATATACTTATATAAATCTACTTATACTAATTCAAGTATGGAAACACTTATACATTCAGTCTTTTGGAACTTTTTCAAACTACCACACATACATGGAAAATATTGGATTTTCTAGGAACAAACTCTGTTATTTTACACTGAAAAGGATACTATTATTATACAAAAACGCTTATGAACTCACCAGCTTTATGCTGATATTCTTTCAAAACTACTTGTATTTCTCAGGGATTCAGCAATACAGGTAAATCATCAGCTTTTGGGGAAGGGACGTTAAGACGTCAGTCTTAAAACTTATTAAATCATCATATTGTAATTTATTTTGAGACATGTATTGTATTCAACAATGTAACTTTTAAATTATATTTATGATGGTTGTGTTTACTTTCTTTACAAATATTCAACTGTTATGATACTACGTGAAGTCACCCGCCCCCGAATGTTTCCGTCATTCTGGTTTGGGGTGTGACAGTTTATGATCATTAAATTGCTAGAGATAGGATTTACTATATCCTAGTATAGGTGATAAGTTAGTTGCTTAACTGTGTTAGAGAGCAGAATTTGATCATAGTATTTGCTCGATTACTAGACTTGACTAAGGAATAGTAGTATGTAGATTCTATCATTTAGAGTCCAATTTACCTTTAAAATCAATTTAGTTTCCTTAACTTGAATGATCCTTGGGGTTAAAGTTATTGAATTGACTTATGCTAGTTAGTCTGATCATGATGACTAGTAACTTTTAATTCATTGTCTTGAAATCAACCATAGGAAACAGGAGGGATTCGAAGCTAAACAAAAGTATCCTTTATTATTGATTTAATATCATCTTTCTAGTTGTTTACCTTAGTAATTAGTTGAGTATTATAATTAAGTTGTCTTAGCTTGTAAAATCAAATAAAACCCTCACTTTTAGTTGTTTTTCTTAGTTTTACTTTTAATAATTATTTTATTAATTAAATATCGTTCCATGTGATCGACACCCAACTTACCTAAGCTATTCAATAATCTGATTAGGTACACTGCCTATAAGTGCATAATTTAGCTAAGTAGTTAGGTTTATAAATTTAAAGCTAGATAGGTATATAAAGTGCACATCAGGTACTTATCTAGAGTACATGTTTTTTACTACCTTTTTGGAATGATTTGTATATGATAAACTATATATATATATATATATATATATATATATATATATATATATATATATATATATTCGAACAAAAAATTTATTAGAAAACATTAGCAAAGAGCTAGAGAGAACAAAAGAAACACAAAGAGTCAAAAAAGAACAAAAACAAAAAAAACGGAGGACAAACATAGGATTGGAAAGCCAACCGACATAACTAATTTTCTTACTTCTAGTTCTATTCAAAACCCATAAAAACGATATTGTTAGAACTTTGTCTCATATATCCCACGACTTGAACCACCCCGAATCAAACACAATAGAATTTCTAAGCAATCAAATGAACCACCAAATAGTAAAGAAAACACTCTCCAAATACATTTTGCAAGACGACTGCAAATTCAAAGAATCAAACCAAGACCACCAATATTCAAAGGAATTATGCGTTGGAATATTAAAAGCCTACCATTTTGAAATTTTATGAAACAAAGCAACAACCACATGACCAACAAAGAATAAATGTTTGACATTTTCCAAAGCACCATCATAAATCAGATCTAACAAGGAATCAATCTCCACACCTATATTATGCAAGATACTTCTCACAAGAACACGGTTTACAGATAGCATCCAAACCATGACATTGACTTTGATAGGAACCAACTTGTTCCAAGGAGAAGACCGGTCTGAAATCGGCAAATCTACATTGACAGTCAGAAATCTACCATAAGCAACATAAAAATAATTAGAACTGTCTAAGGACCACCACCACTGATCCTTTAAAGTAGATAAAGAAACTGAGACTACCAAGGATAACAAATCAGCCCATTGGCAAGACTTATCCCCCCCCCCCTTAGATTCCTACAAAGAAAAGAAACCAATCGTAATCACCTAATTTTCTTTAGACCGTAGCTTCTTTATCTAAATCAAGAGAAAACACTCTGTTAAATCCAATCTTTAACAGGAAATCACCAACCCACACATCTTCCCAATAAGAAGTTTGAGAACCATCTCCAACCTTTTTAACACAAAGATCCAACAAGTCAATCCTCTGATCCCTTGATGGCTTTACCGCCTTTAAAATATAAATCCAAGTAGAATTAGGAGTGGAATGAAGTTGGGAACCAATTAAACCATTATAACCATGAACAACTTTAATCAACTGGACCCAAAAAGAATTAGGTGAATTATGAAAATGACACATCCATTTAAACAATTTAGCTCAGTTAAGAGCAGATTAGCTATTAACTCTCAGACCACCAAATTTCTTATCTACCAAAACTTTTTTCGAGCTAATCCAAGTCATTCTTTTTTCACCCAAGCCAACCCCTATAAGATAGTTATTTTTCATGGACTCCAAACAAGAAATTTTTTTGATGGGAACTTTAAATAAAGACATAAAATTAGTAGGGAGGGAACCAATGACATATTTAACAATAGTTAACCTACCCCTAACTGAAAGAGTTTTCACCTTCCAAGAATATAACTTAGACAACCCCTTTTTCTCAACCTCCTTCCAAGAATCAATACACGCCATATTTCCACCCACAGTAAGACTAAGGTATTGAAAATGCATTTTACAAGCATCACAACCCACCAAAACCGTCAACTGCTCAACCGATTGAAAAGAAATGCCAACACCAATCAACTTACTTTTATGTAAGTTAATTTTAAGACCCGAAGTTAAATTACAACACCAAAGAACACGAACAATGTTTTAAAGATTATTATGTGACCATTGACCAATAAAAATGGCATCATCTACATAAAAAATGTGAGATATTTACATTCCCTACATTCACACTAGTAAATAAACCACATTGTAAATCTTTAATGAAATTCACATGTAAGCTTTCCATAAAAAATTAAAAATAAGAACGAAGATAGAGGATCTACCTACTCAAACCTCTATAGAACTGGAATTCATTCACAGGAAATTTGTTTACCAACATTGAGCCTCTACCAGAACATAAGCACAATTGAATCCACCTTCTCCATTAATACCAAAACCCATTCTATCAAAAATATCATCTAAAAAATACAATCTAATAGAATCAAATGCTTTTTTTAAAGTCCACCTTAAATATCAAAGCTTTCTTATGATGAGCTTTACACCACGCAACAAGTTTATTCAAGATCAAGGGACCATGCATGATTTGGTGAGTAAAATGTATTATTATATAGTCAAATTTTATTCTTTCCTTTTTCCTTAATGAGAAAAGCGATATCTTTGGTCCCCTCGGTGATTTGATGTTGACATTATACAGCCGGGCTCAGCTGGGACTAAATTGATGTGTTCAATTAGTAGTCTGATGACGTCACCACAAATCGGGAAATCGGGAAACAAAATCTTGGACAATGAGATTGATTTTAATCCATGTCTCATGTCAATATGATATCAGGAAGAATGAATGGAGAGCTTATCACATATCTTAGGACCAACTCCGAATCAGAGTTTGGTGATGTCTTTAGAAAACACTTCTTACTGGTTATTCGTAGTTGGACTTGCATTTGTAGTTAGCGACTTATCCAAGTGGGAGACATTTGGATTAAGGTGTCTAAGGTCGTAACTAAATTGGTATAATGTTGTTGAATAAAAGTAAAGTCCTTTTGGGTTGCCCTCATAACCAGTAAATGACTTGGATTGATCAAATGAGAGAGATAAATGATTTATTAATATAATATATGATTAATATATTAATTAGAAATAGTAATAATTAATTAAGAATTAATCAGAATTAACTTGGAATTAATTTTGGGTTAATTAGATTTAATTAAAGGTGCAATAGAGGATCTAGAATCATCCTAGCCTTGAACGATTTGGAGGCTCTTGATAGAGCTCCTCGAAGCCTCCAACTGATAAAAGGAAACTAGATAAATACTGATCTGAAATATTATTGTTTTTAGTTCAAATCTAGGGTTTCTGTATTTATCAGGAAACTATAAAAAAGGGCATATCCCTTGTGATTTTCGGCCTAACCATTCCACATAGTGAATTCTGAAAATTCTCATCATTTCCCCTTTCTCTTCAACCCTAGGGTTTTCTGGGTTTTGGGTGTGACGCATTAGAGGCGGCCATAATATTGGAGCTAGTTTTCCAAGGAGACTACAAAGGCTTTTGGTTAGCTTGTTTTGAATCAAGCAAGAGGTATGTGGTTCTATTCATGAATTTGATTTCACAGGGTTTATAGTTTTTGTTTCATAAGTATGTTTCTATTAATTGAGAAAAGATATAGATCTAATTTAGGTTGCATATACCCTTAAGAGTTAATGAAATTCCTCATGTACAAATTGATCGTAACCTAAAACCCCCAATTGATCTACCTACTCAAACCTCTATAGAACTAGAGTTCATTCATAGGAAACTTTTTTATCAACACTAAGCCTCTAGCAGAACATAAGCACGATTGAATCCACCTGCTCCATTAATACCAAAACCCATTCTATCAAAAATATCATCCAAAAATACCATATAACATAATCATACACCTTTTATTAGTCCACCTTAAATATCAAAGCTTACTTATTATGAGCTTTACACCACGCAACAAGTTCATTCAAGATCAAGGAACCATTTAAAATTTGACGACCTTTAATAAAATCCAATTGTTCCATTCTAATAATGTCATCCATCACCAAAGCCAACCGATTAGCTAAAATTTTACCAACAAATTTATATTGGCGCCAAATTAGACTAATAGGTCTAAAATCATGAACAAATTGTTGGGCTTCTTAAGCATAAAATACACTATCTAAGGTAGCGGAAACAATCATAAGATTTACCTAAGTGTACATGTACCCTAGAATCCATGTTTTACTAGTTTTAGCAGCGTACTTTAAAATTCAATAAAAGAATGGAATTACTAACCTATTGATTGCTTGATTGTGTTTTTGTGACTGCCATTTTATCGATATGGATGAAGGATCCAAAGTAGCACCCTCTAATGAATCCATACCCACAACACCAAAAGAAAAAGGAAGAAACCCTAGTTTAGGGTTTATGAGAAATTTAGTAACCCTTGGTTATGAATTTTGTAAACTAGGAGAGAGGTGGACGATTTTAAGGTGAATAACCAACTCTAGGGTTTGACCCCTAATAGTCTATTTATAGGTTGTAGATAGAATCCTATCCAGGGAGCCCTCAAAACTGTCCCATATATGCTCTCCAGGAGCTTCTAGAATATTCTAATTAGTCCTTTGGATTAATTAATATGCAAACCTTTTGATTAATTAAAACCATTTAAGTAATTACCAAAATAATTTCTAATTAATTTATTAATTCTTTAATAAATTAACAACTTATTTATCTTCATTTCCTTATGCTATTTAGGCCATGAGTCCAACCCAAAAGGTCCATGTTGTTATTAGAAATATTTCCAAAATAGTCAATGACCTTGGACACTATCTCCAATAATCTCCCACTTGGACAAGTCGTTAACGTTAGGATCAAAATATATCACTAACAATCAGTAGAGAGTAGTCATTCAATGCGACTGCCAAACTCTGATCAAACTTGGTCCTTAGATAAGTGATCAACTTATTCCTTTATTATAGATATCTCTATGAACACGAGACATGGAAAATTGTCAATATCATCATTCAACATTATGTTTCCTAATTAATGATTTCTAACATCACAACTAACTACTAAATTTAGCCAGGGCTCGACCAAGCACTTCAGATGTCAGCACCAAATCATCAAGGAGCCCACATATATCGCTTCCTAGTTACGAGAAGGAACAAATAAACTTTGACTGCATAGCTTTTGTCTACTAGTCTAATCACACATGGAAATACCCTTTATGACCACTAGTTACGGATAGCGTTAGAGCACACCAATACACAACTGATTTTGCAAACAAAACCCCATATGTATCTCAATTTGAAGAATAAAAGATATTGTCATCTTAGAATTACTCATGACTAGAGCCATAAAGTAATCTCTAAGTGCGAGTTGTTCCAATGCTTAAAATCCTCATTTCAAGTACTCATGTAGTGTTACCGTAATCTTTTATGCAATGTCTAATTGTGTATGGTCCAATCAACTAACACATATGGTAGTATTAAATTCCAATACTCAAGCCCTAGAGTATGACCAACTATGGAGTTTTAAACATAATTAAATATTTTGGAAGTAGGTTCAAAACGTGCAAAAGTGAAACATAATATTTAAATTAACACAAATTTGACAACAACAAAAGTTTTTATTAAGTCACTATGAAATAAACATCAGAATGATTACAATTCATATTGTTATACGTTTCATAATAATCCAAACTAACAATTAAACTATTACATCATATCGCTATCGAGTCTCATGCCAATGGTCCTTGCATGACCATAATGTTTCTCTCTTAATAGTGGCTTCGTGAACGGATCAACAAGATTCTCCTCAGATGATACCTGTTTCACACCGATGTCGCTGTCTTCCAATCTATTTCGAACGTAATGGTACTTTCTCAGTATGTGTCTCGAATTACGATGGTCCTTGGGCTCGTTAGTCAAGGCGACTGCACCCTTGTTATCACAGTAAATCTTCATAGGCTCTTTGATGCTTGGCACAACTCCAAGATCAACGATGAAGTTCTTTAGCCATGTAACCTCATTTGCTGCTTCACAGGATGCAATATACTCAAACTCGCATGTCGAGTTTGCCACTGTCATCTTTTTGGAACTTTTCCACGTAACAATTGCTCCATTTAACAAAAGCACCCAACCTGAATGCGAAGACGAGTTGTCCTTGTCAATCTGGAAACTTGCATTTTAATAACTTGTAACTCGCAACTCTTCTCTGCCACCATATACAAAGAACATATCCTTAGTTCTTTTTTAGTTACTTGAGGATATTGTTCAGTGTCGTCTAATGACTATCGTCATGATTTTCTTGATGTCGACTCACCATGCTTAGAGCATATAAGATATCATGTCTAGTACGCGTCATGCCATACATGATTGGTCCTATAGTAGAAGCATATGATACTCGAGTCATTCTATCCAGTTCTACTTCATTTATGGGAGATTGATCCTTACTCAATCTTATGCCATGTTGCATATGTAGATACCCTTTCTTAGAGTCTTGCATTTTGAATATTTTTAAAATCTTATCTAAGTATGTATGTTGGTTTGGTCCAATTAGACATTTATATATATCTCTATAGGTCCTAATGCATAGTATATAAGCTGCTTCTCCTAGGTCCTTCATAGTGAAACATTTCCCAAGCCAAGTTTTGACATTATGAAATGTTGGAATATCGTTTCCTATATGGAGTATCCATCAACATAAAGTATTAATAAGACCACATTACTCCTACTTGATGTGACATATATGCAAGCATGCACACTCTAGAAAATTCAAACTCGTTAACCTTTTCATGAAAGTAAAGATTCCAGCTGCGTGATGCTTGTTTGAGTCCATAAATAGACCTCTCAATCATGCACACTCTATTGGGATATTTTGGAATAATGAAGCACTCAGGTTGTGCCATATAGACATCCTCTGCCAATTTCCCATTAAGGAAAGTAGTCTTCACATTCATTTTCCATATTTCATAGTTATAGAAAGTTGTTATGGCAAGTAATATTCTAATAGACTTTATCTTAGCTGCCGATGAAAAGGTTTCCTCATAATCGATTCCTTAAGTTTGAGAGTAACCCTTCACAACTAGCCTAGCTTTATATGTGTGCACATTCCCATCCATGTCAGTTTTTTATATAAGATCCACTTGCACCTAACAGTTTAAAAACCAGGTATAGGATCAACAAAATTCCAAATTTGGTTATCATACATGTATTGGATTTCACTTTCCATATTATCCATCCATTTATCATCTTCATATCCTGCCATCGCTTCCTAATAGTTGGATGGTTTATCCATACCCACCATTGTATGATCATTGATCAGTATGTCTCATTCAATTTCTATATGGAAACCATAAAACTCAGGAGGGAGACGAACTCTGCTGCATTTATGAAAGGGAGAGGTTGGAACTATGTTGGTTTGCTCAGCAGGTTCATCAACCTTGGGTTGTATGGCAGTTTCAACTATAGGTCCTTCTTCGTTTGACTCTTGAATTTCTTCCACATCAATTGGGCTCGCACTAACTTCCTTAGAGATGAGATCCCTCTCAAGGAAGAAGCTTCTTCAAGCAAAAAACACTTTGTTCTTAGAGGCATTGTAGAAAAGATATCCAACAGACATTTGAGGATAGCCCACAAAGTAACAGTTTTTTTTATTTGTGTTCTAGTTTATCGCTCGCCTAGCGAGGCACAAAAACTTCGCAATCCTAGATTTTCAAATGTGCAAGACTAGGAGGTTTCCCATTCCATACTATTTATGGTGTCTTAGAAACCTTCTTAGTTGGTAGGAGGTTCAATATATTAGCGGTTGTTTCTAGGGCGTAACCGCAAAAAGTTATTGGAAGTGTAGTCTGAGTCATCATATATTGAAACATATCAAGTAGCATTCGATTTCTTCTCTCAGCAACACCATTCAGTTGCGGTGTTCTAGGAGGAGAAAATTATGAGACATACCATAATCCTGTAGATGATGGATAAACTCAATACTAAAGTATTATCTGATGCGTATTATGCAAAACATATAAAATCCTATGTGTGCATGCAACCCTAGTTATATATCTATGTTTTCTCTAATTGAACATATAACTTAACAACAAATAAGAAACCCTAGGATACGTAGCATATTTTCGAAATTATACTAATTCGGGTTAGGAGAAACATACATTGATTGTTATTGTAGAAAATAACAATGAAACCTTCTTGTTGATCTCTTGAAAGGAAGCGCCACAAGTGTCGTGCCTTTAATGGTTCACACCCAAACCCTAGCAACCAAGGAGTTTGAAGAGAGAGAGGAGAGAGGGGAGAAATTTTAGAATTCCTCTTAGGAATGAAGGCATGGACGAAATTCAACCCCAAGGGGGTTTATATATGTGACCGGAAGGTGTTGGATAAGGCATGTATCTCCACGATAACCCTAATCCCTTTTCTTCATCCCTAAGGCATCCAAGGCACCCTTAAAGCCCAATGAAACCCTAGAAGGCTTCTAGATTTCATTCCCCCCCCCCCCTTATGGGAGGTTCTAGAATTCTTCAATGCTCAACTATTGAACATTGTCACCTTTAGTCCTCCTACTTTTAATTAATCCAATTAATCCCGAAATTAATTTCAATTAATTCCAATTAATTTCTGATTAATTATTAAATAAATAATACTATTTCCAATTAGTATATTATTCTCATAATATATTAACAAATTATTTATTTTGATTTCCAAGTAATAAATTAATAAACTAGTCTCTCTTTATAAAAGATATCATATTCAATTGCTAGGTTTTAGGGAAACCCAAAAGGACTGTGCTACTATCAATTTAAGTATATACCAATTATAGTTATGGGCTTAGACACCGAACCCAACAGTCTCCTACTTGGATAAGTCTAATAACTATAATTGTCAGTATGACTTCCAAACTGATCAGCAAACTATAGCTTCCCAAAGCTGATGTCGAACTCTGACCCGTCAGTTACGTGTCCTAAGATAAGTGATCAAATATTCTTTCGTTCTACAAGATATCATAAGAAAATGAGACATGGATTATAATCAATCTCATTGTCCAAGTTTTGTTTCCCAATTTCTGATTTGTGACAACTGAATTCAGACTGCTAATTGAACACATCAATTTAATCCAGGCTTGGCCAAGCACTTGTAAGTCAACAACAAATCACTGAGGGGCCCAAAGATATCGCTTTTCCCATTAGGGCAAAAGGAAAGAAAAAAATTTACTTATATGCTTGCACTATTTACGCATCAAATCATGCACAACAATACGTTTTATAACATCAAGTTACTTGTAAACAATAACTCATATATCTCCGTCTCAAGAACATAAGATATTATCGTCTCAAAATTACTCATGATAAAATCCATGAAGTAATTCTCTGAGCGTGGGTTTATCCAATACTCAAAATCCCCATTTTCTAAGTACTCATGAACATTGCAGCAAAACTATTGCTATGTCTAATCTCCATAGACAATCTACAATCCAGTTCATGACAGTCTTAATTCGCTACTTACTTCCAAAAGTACGAGTGACAGGGGAATTTCGAATAATCAAATTATTCTGGAAGTAAAACATGCAAAGTGAAACACAATATTAACCTAATTAACTATGGCCTCAAAACTATTGAATATAAATAAAACTCTTATTTAATCACCATATTAATCAAACTTTATTCATTGTATAATGTTTCGATTAAACAACTAAACACTTGAATTAAACATCATTCATGCCATGTTATAAACATGTATGCTATGTCTCTCAATGGTCCTTCCTTTTATGAACAGATCGACTGGACACTATTCCAATGATGCTCATTTCATAATTCCAAATTTTTGTCACTACTTAGAATGTGTTAGAATTCCAACCTTACATGCATTGTCCTTCTGTGATGTCAAGGCTTCAAAGTCACAGAGACTTAGCTAACGATATTACAGAATGTTCCATTGGAACTTTGTTACTAAAAACAATTCCAAAGTAATGAAGTTTCAAATTCAAGGCATATTCCTTGAACACCTTCCTTGCATTAAGGTTTCTGACTCACATGTAGATTTTAATAATCAACTTCTTCTATGTAAACATTTCCATATTCCCATATGACCACCCATTCTGATTGAGAATCATCCCAATCTAAAACATGTCACTATGGTCCTTCCAAATAATACTAGAATTCCAACTGTCCACAAGCAACCAATCCTTTGGTATAACCTCAAAATGTTGTTGACGGTTGTTCAACTTTAGTCACACAAATTTCTGGTCCTTTTTCCTCTCAATGCCCTAGGAATTTGGAAAAAACAGAACAAGTGAATATTATAGCATATGAAAAATAGTCCTATATACGAATCATATGGGACTCGATGTCTTACATAAAGACCTGATATCTGATCAGTCTCTTGCTATAATATTTCCATATATCAAATTTCCTATGTCGAACCATTTCAACACGATATTCATATATGTCCAAGACTAAGTTCTTTTAAACCCTTCTATCTAAACTCTTACATTTGAAACGAAGTATGAATGCCCTCTCCCTTAAGCCTTACTATAGCAAAACAATTTCCAAACTTTGCAAGTTGCAAATTTGTAGACTTTGTTTCCTACAAATAGTATTGCCAGCTTGCAACACTTAGCAATACAATTATGCTCACATTTTCAAAACAATTATGCTCCCACTAGCTTTCACATGTACCCAGAAGTCAACTGGACTTACAGAAATCAATGCTCTTGACTTTCTTACTAAAGTGTAGATTTTTGATACGTGACGCTTCGATAAGTCTCCAACTAGACTTCTCAAGCTTATACACCTTTCATTAGATAGCATGTGTGTGTGTGTGTTCAAACCCTTTCAGAACTTATAACCATATGTCATGTAAGTTCAAACAATTCCTTGCCATCTCTCATAATTCGAACTATGAAAAGGGATGCCATAATCATATTGCGAATTTGAGAATGCAATTATCACAACTACTAACCATAATGATATTTATCAGATCTTTAAAAACTACTAGCAAAAGTGTTTCCTCATAATTATTCTCATAAATTAGAGTGAAATCTTTTTCCACCTAGATTTTTTATGGTGTACAAGTTCCCATCTATGTGAATCTATCATTTCCAACCTACAATCATAAGACAAGGTTTATGACAAAACCAAATTCAAATTTAGCTTTAGTGGACTGAACTTTGCTTATTCTTAATTTCTTGCCATCTAGTAGCACAAGTCTACTAGTGCTCCCATGTTGTTAAGCAGTTCACCAATATTGATCAATGTACTTTCACTGACCAACGTGCTCTTCCTTTTGCGGTAAAATGAGAACTATAGAAATCATAAGCATTGCCAACCCAATTGGAATGTGCACAGAAACAAGAATGTGTCACGATAAGTTATCAACCTCAGGTCGTGTGCTAGTGATAAATTAAAGGTTTTATTCTCGATTGACTCCTGAAACTTTTCAAGATCAATAAGACTCCCACTGACTTCTTGACATATAAGTTTCTCTCTCAAGGAACATTTCTTGACGAGTAAAAATGAATATTCAAAAACTAGTGTGGATTCCCGACAAGAAAACACTTCATGAATTGGTCTAGTTCATCCTTTGTTTTAACCAAAACATCACAACTTCCGATTCCAAATGTGCTAGAGTAAGAAAACATTATTACTCCACATTTCATGAGGTGTTATAAATATACTTAGTATAAGTTTCAAGAAATGATCTTTAGTAACTAGAGCGTGACTCTAAAACTTGACTAGAAATGAAGTATGAGTCATCTCTCGAATGAACCATTTCAACAATATCTAATTCCTCTTCTTAGTCAAACAATTGCATTAAGATGTTCTTCGAGGATAAATTGTGATATAGTTCCACAATCATTAAGATGATCATAAAACACGATACTAAAGTACTCTCCTTTCTTTTTATATTTGAGAAACTTTTATCTTTCTGCCTAATAGATTCCTCTTATTTGTTCTGCTACTCTTTGAACCTTTTCAAAATATCAGAATCATGCTTAATCTTATAAACACAACCACACTTACTGAAACATCAACAAATTATGACAAATAGATTTATCGTCCTTTGTGGTGGATCTGAATAGTCCATATCAACATGTACTAGATCCATTAGTCCTTCACTTTGACTCACGTAGACATGTGATCAATGAGTTAGTCATAATCTTACAAAGATCAGGATTCTCATACATCACACAATTCAAATTGTATGACTCCAATTTTCTGTCCCATTGAAACTTGGGTGATGAGAATTCTTTATCACTTAGTCAATTATAACAATACCACAAGCGATATAACAAGAATCAAATTAACATTGCTAATAATAGAAATGTAACCAACACTTTCATAAATGCCATTGCAAGGAAATATAAAGTAAACCAACTATATAAACCAAAATTTCACTTTTATAGATAATAAACGAAAATTTGGAACTTGTCCTTACAATGCATAAAATAAAAACTATGTTTCTAGACATTTCCTAAGAAATCTATTAAATTACCATAACTCCTAAGTAAGGG
Organism: Lactuca virosa; assembly: GCF_052849685.1. Classification (NCBI taxonomy): domain Eukaryota; kingdom Viridiplantae; phylum Streptophyta; class Magnoliopsida; order Asterales; family Asteraceae; genus Lactuca; species Lactuca virosa. Next base: position 159,811,127 of record NC_136429.1, read on the forward strand.
CTTCAAAAATATGATCATCAAACCATGCAACCGAAATTCATCCCACTCTTCTTAAGCTTCCTTCTTTCTCTTAGATCCTGCAATACCATCAAAATATGTTCATCACATCATGTATTAAGAGTCTATGAATAAGATCTTATTAAAATAATGGAGTTAGATAATGGATGTGCCTGAACTAGAGTCACAAACTTTACCGAGATCTTTTAGGTAGTCAGGCTAGATTCGCAACCAGTGTCCCTTCAATTGGCAATAGAAACATATGGACATTTTAGGGTTAACACATGGAACTATCTCAGAACTAGCATTTCTCTTTACCATATGATCAAACGGTTTGACCTTGGCTGATCCCTTTCCATTGGGAAGAGAAATTGTTTTGGACCACCATTGTCACTATTGTCAATGTACATGGAAATATTGGAATTAGATCCTTCAAACACTTTTGCTTCACTTGTGCTCTTAAGCATTTGTGCTTCAGCAACAATAAACATATGTGTAAGATCAATTAGGGTCACGTCGAGGTCGCTCATATAAAAGTTCTCAATGAACTGTTCATATGACTTAGGAAGCGAAATTAGAACCAAATCAATGGCTTGATCCCTTGGTAAAAAGACACCCATTCTATCCAATTTGTCAATGTATGATTTCATTTCCAGAACATGCGTACACACAGAATTTCCATCTCGATGCTTACATGCCAATAGGGCTTGAGTAGTTTCGTATCTTTCAACTCATGACATGGGGAGAGTCACTGGAGGAGGAGGAGGAAAAGTTAGAGAACTATGATATCCATTTCCACCATTGCTCGAAGAAGGGAACATACTTTCACCTTGATCAGAATGTGAAAGATCATATTCAGAAGGAAGAGGAAAACCACTTCCAAAGAACGAGGAAGACCATTGTTGTCTTGACTTGACATCTATAATAGGAGAAAAGAGAATTGAAGTTTTGATAATTAATCCTTAATTATTAACCCATAAATTTGAATTAAGGCTAGGATCCATATTTTTTATTCGAACTTTGAAGAGGGATGTTGTAATCAAATTCGAATCAATTTTAGGTAGGTAAGGCTTTTACTAGTTTCAATCTTATGAAACTCCTAGATCTTTTAAGATTCATTGAATCTAATCAATGGCATGTCTAATCTCGATTATGCTCTCACTTTTGTGACTAGGATGCCGAGGATCACAAACGAGATGTGAATAACCATGCAAATTAGCTTGGTACTCTCGATGTCATTTATCATCTCATTTTAATGTGTCGGTTAACCACACATGCTCCATTAATCAATGATAATTTTCGAGACACCCATTACCACTCTTTATTTGTCCTCGGTTAACCACACATGCTCCACTAATCACTTATAAAGTGTAATGTTCAATTTCATGGATTAGTATAAAAATTCACATTTTTCCTAAAGTAACTAAGAGTGTGTTTTTTTTAAAATAGTTTAGTTACTTTTTAATCGCATTATAATTATTAATGAGAATTAATTGTCCTATCAAACTCGTTCAGCTAACGACCCTCCACCATACAAGAGAGCGATGGGTAAGAATGGATACCCAATGATGGTCATTTTACAGACCGGTTCCTTAAACTCTCATTATAGTATGTCTTCGTGAATGAGGCGTACTAACGGTTCGACTGACTTTTCTTATACATATAATATATATTAAACCTTTAATTATATATACATAGTATAAGGTGTATTTTAAAACATTTTAAAATCCCAATGGTTTAAAATAAATTAAAATTTTAATTTATATAAATTTAAACCATTTTATGGATTTATTGATTATACTTTAATTAATCACTTAATTAAATTAATAATAAGATCTATAAGGATGTATTTTAAACTTTTCAAAATACTAGGGTTTATTTTTAAATTTCGAAAATTAAGAAATTAATTTTAACTTGAAAATAAACCAATCATGAATTCAAGATAAGGATATCGAATTACTTAGATAATTATTCAGTTTTACTTATTTAAAACATTATTTAAGGTAATTATCCTAATAAATTCACGAGATAAGAAAAATTCGATTTTATGGATCTGATCATCCACCACGTCGTGGTAAACAATTACCACGTCATGGTCGAACGAATTCGCAGGTCACCACGTCGTCGTGGCGGAACATAATGACGATTATGTTTTGCTTCTCCTTGTTCAAGTTCAACAATTGCAACAATTCAATAGAAAACAAACCCTAATCTAATACCACTGATGGGTATTATGCAAAACATATAAAATCCTATGTGTGCATGCAACCCTAGTTATAGATCTATGTTTTCTCTAATTGAATATACAAATTTGAACAACAAATAAGAAACCCTAGGATACCTAGCATATTTTCAAAATTATACTAATTAGGGTAGGAGAAACATACCTTATTGTTATTGTAGAAAATAACAATGAAACCCTTTTGTTGATCTCTTGGAAGCAAGCGCCACAAGTGTCGCGCCTCTAATGCTTCACACCCAAACCCTAGCAACCAAGGAGCTTGAAGAGAGAGAGGCGAGAGGTGAGAAATTTGGAATTCCTCTTAGGAATGAAGGCATGGACGAAATTCAACCCCAAAGGGGTTTATATATGTGACAGGAAGGTGTTGGATAAGGCATGCATCTCCAAGATAACCCTAATCCCTTTTCTTCATCCCTAAGGCATCTAAGGCACCCATAAAGCCCAAGGAAACCCTAGAAGGCTTATAGATTTCGTCCCCCCCCCCTTATGGGAGGTTCTAGAATTCCTCAATGCTCAACTATTGAACATTGTCACCTTTAATCCTCCTACTTTTAGTTAATCCAATTAATCCCAAAATTAATTCCAATTAATTTCTGATCAATTATTAATTAAATAATACTATTTCCAATTAATATATTATTCTCATAATATATTAACAAATTATTTATTTTGATTTTTAATTAATTTATTAACCAAGTAATAAATTAATAAACCAATCTCGCTCTCTCTCTAAAAGATATCTTTTTCAATTGTTAGGTTTGAAGGCAACCCAAAAGGACTGTGCTACTATCAATTTAAGTATATACCAATTATAGTTATGGGCTTAGACACCTAATCCAATATTCTCCACCCCTATCGGACCAGAGCATCTTGATCTTCTTGCCCAATTGGTTTTCAACTTCCTTTTGGAATTCCTTAAACACTTCAAAAGTTTCTAACTTATGATTCATCAAGTAAATATAGTCGTATCTACTAAATTCGTAAGTAAAAGTCACAAAGTAACATTCGCCATGCCGTATGGTGGATCTAAATGGTCCACATACATCAGTGTGGATTAGGTCGAATAGATCCTTGCCTCATTCACAGTTTCCTATGAAAGTCACCTTTATCATCTTGCCAAATCAGAAAGACTCACATACATCATTCAACTCCAAGTCAAATGATTCCAAGATCCCATGCTTTTGGAGCTTAGCAATGCGTTTCTTGTTCACATACCCAAGACGACAATGCCAAAAGAACGATTTATCCAAAACATTTGAAGAACCAACATTCAACGTTAGATTATTAGTGTTGCCTACGCAAACAACGCTCTCATAGACACCATTACAAGGACTAGCTTTGAAAATAAAAGAACCATTGTTATAAATTAAAATGGCACCAATTACATTTTTAAAAGCAAAACGAAATCCATCCTTGTACAATGCGTGAAATGAAGAAATGTTTTGTTCCATATTTGAAGAGTAGAAACAATTAAATAAATTAAAAAACAATTCATTATTCAACACGAGTATGTATTCCTTGATCTTTGTAATAGGTTCAGTTCCTCGATTACCCATGATCATGTTCAACTCCCTATGCTTCAGTCTTCTACTTTCCTTTAGTCCCTACAAATTCGAGCAAATGTGAGTGCCACATCCCATATCAAGAACCTAAGAATTAGAAGTTGACATACTATGAAGTTCTATCTTAAAAATACCTGAAGTGCCAATGCCCTTGGCTTTATTCTTTTACGTCTTCCAGGTACTTTGGGTAGTAACGTCTCTAGTGACCTTTCTCTTAGTAGTAAAAGAAAACGGCCTCCTTTAGGTCCGTATTAGGTACTATCTCAGAGTAAGCCTTTTCTCTTAAGACCTTGATTGGATGCTCCAACCTTGGTTTTACCCTTAACATGAGAAAACCTCTTCTTCTTGTTAGTACCACCATGCCCAATGGCCAAGACAGGAGAAATAGGGTTGGAGCTTTTGGTCTTAGCCAAGCTAGCTTCGACTATTTTCAACATGCCATGAAGCTCCATAAGGGTCTTTTCGAGATTGTTCATATTATAGTTCATGATTAACTTATAATAGGAACTAGAAAGTGAGTTTAAGACCATGTCAATGGCTAACTCCTTTGGAAATTCGACACCCAAATTCCATAGTCTGTCAATGTATCACTTCATCTTTTGAACGTGCGCACACACATATTCCTATTTTGATGTTTACAAGCCATCAAGGATTTAACGATCTCGAACCTTTCTTTTCGAGATTATTGTTGGAACATTTCCTTGAGATGCTCATTTATTTCAAACACGCCAAGACTTTCAAAACTATTTTGAAGCTCATGAGACATGGTCACCAACATTATGCAAGAAACTTTTGTTGATTCATCATCATGTTTATTCTAAGCAATTATATATTCTATAGAGGACTCATCATCCATATAAGGGAGATTATAATCTAGGACATACTCTTTGCCCTCGTACCTCAAGGCAATCCTTAAATTGTGAATCCAGTCCAAATAGTTCTGACTGGTGAGTTTCTCCTTAGACAGGATCGAGATGAGAGAGAAGTTCGAGTTTTAGGGAGGTAAAGGATGTGGAGGAAAGGGAGGATTATTGTTGTTATCGTTCTACATCTATAAGATGAGATAAGTTTAGTTAGTTTGAATTCATCCTTAAAATAATTATTAACCCTAAATGAATTATTAACAATGCCAGGATCCATATTTGTCTTTCCGATGTGTCAATGTGACATCCCCTATTATGCAGAACCGAAAAAAAAACTTTTCTTTATGCTTTCACAACCATATTATTTTTATTTGCAGAAATCCTAGTACAATAAAACATTGTGTGGAAACTATCTTGTTTTATTAAAATATCATCGAATAAAGATGTTGTTTCAAAATACAAAAACTCCAAGGATGTCATATTTAATACATAACAATGTTACAACGTAAAGATCTAACGGTCATGAACACTATTACGGACAGTCTCTTAATCACTCGGCATCCTAATCAAGTTCTAGCAGCTTTAACCATGTTACGTGTGAGTGGGTCAGGTTTGGGAAAATCTGGTGAGACACATAAGGTTTCCAACCCATAATATTTTAATGATAGTAAATCATAAATAATTAACCTGCAAAACCAAATGTTTCCAATAATATATCATCTAACATGGATATCCATAAGATAATCTACCCCATCCCATCGACTCTCACATACTGATCATATAGCATTGATCCTTAAGATCTAACATCGTGGATCACTGTAAGCAATGAGTAGATTTTTCTGCTTCGGGGATCCCTTGACAGTACAAGTTAATAAAGGCAGTCATGAGGGGGATAGAGTATAAACAACTACGAGAATGGATGCCCATTATGTTATAAAAATACGTTTGTGGGTTATAAATCCAATTTAACAAATTAATTCATGTGACTTTCTAGATTAGTCCAGTTTAGTCATCTTACTCTAGCAGATGACCAGACATACCTAACCGGTTGCCTTATATGAACCTACCAATTTATGTTTGTCTAAAAAGCGGAGGAATACTAGTGCAATACTCTACTACGTAACTTGTACCTTGACACACAACAGTGTCATAGAACATATTTATACTCTCTATACAAATCTCACACACATCCCTCGTATAAAACTACCCAAAAATCCCGCTTAATTGAACTAAGTTGTAATGTCCCAAAAATTTATAACCAAAATTTTATTTTTGTATTAATAAAACCATCAACCAAACATGTTTATAAAAATCATATGGGAAATCAGAGTATGTCAACAATCATCCAAAAATACATCAGGATCAAATAAGGTGGAAAATCATGGTGTGCGCGATGCGATCATCCCGAGATCTTCCCCTTCGAACCGAATGTAGCTGAAACATAAACTAAAAACAGTAAGCACAAAGCTTATTGAGTTCCCCAAAACACCACATACCATACATATACATCAGCTCAAGGCTATATCGGGTCTATTTCACATCCGGGTCTGTTTCACCCCCGATTCTATTTCAACTCAAATGTCAGCTCAAGGCTGTACCGGGTCTATTTCACCCCCGAGTCTATTTCAACTCAATCGGTATTTTTCAACCGTACGGGTCTATTTCACCCCGAAGTCTGTTTCACCCCACATACATATAACAAACAGGCATACAAGCCTACAACAAGAGTCACGAAGACACAAGCGCATACAACCCTAGTGTCCTACAGTATAGTGACCAAACTCGTCTCGATGCGCTGATAAACAAATAGATGCTCAGACTGCTGAACTAGAGAATCTCCCTCACTAAACAATCAAATAATACTTTAATTAATAATAAGGTCATAAACCATATCCGGGAATCTAATTCATTAAACCTGACTCCTAGGGTAAAAATCCATTTTACAATTTCCCTTAATCGGCCCAAATAGTCGTGGCCCAAACCCAAAAGCAACCGAAGCCCAAAATGGTCCAAAACCTTCTAAACCCACAGTTGCGAATATGTTGAGCATACCCAACTTTTGCGTCATGCGTATTCATGCCGACCAGGACACTGGGTTCAAACCCAGTACATGCAGCGTACTTAGAAGTACACCCAACGTACTGGTATGTGAACCATTCCTTATATAGATGGCATAATCCCTTAAGACACTATCGTCTAAACTTCAAATCTACTCGAAAACAAGATCTTAATCCATAAAGTCGGAATCTTTAAGCTTATGTGTGACTTAATAAGCCCCAATATCCAATTTTAACATTCTGACCCCATGAAATATACATCAACCCTTGCATGGTTGAGTTAAACTCAAGGAGCCAAAACATGCCAAGAACTCTAAGCTAACTAGATCTAAGATATGAATCAACAAGGTTGAAACTTTATACCTTCTGGGACTTGACAAGATGATGAAGATTATGGATATTCAAGCTCCACTCCAATCAATGCTTGATCACCAAGTTCATACTTCTTCAAAATGCACAAAAACACCAAAATTTCACTACCAAAGCTCAAGAACACACAAGGAAATGTTAGGGTTTCGTGGGGAGTATTTAGAGGGGAAGGACGCTGATGAGGAGGCAGCCTCAAGGTCCATAATGACACTTAAATAGGGGCCAAACCCTAAAATTAGGGTTTGTGGTCTGCTCATGTACGTCCGACGTACGTACGGATACGCCCTGCGTACGCCACTAACCCCTCCGCCCAACTTAAGGGAGTATGCCCAACATACTCCATGTTACACCCAACGTAACAGGGACCAAAATACACATTTTTAAGATTTAATCAAGATATTGAAGAGTACCTGAAACTCGAGCGTTACATAAGCATTCCTTTCCAAGTCATAGTTTGTAACCCACAATCCATCTTAAACACAAATTTCATGTTATTACAATACTACCGCAATACGGGTATAACGAAGCAATTATTCATTTTACTTTGAACTGAGTATCTTATATGAGTCTTTATTTGTAACTAGACATGACTACTACACATGTAATCAATTTCCAATACGATTCCTGATTCAGGAAAATACTTATTATAATACAGGTATACATTTAGCACAAAGTTCAAACAGTAAGTATTTGGTATACATTTAATATTTTTAAGCAATAATACTTATTTTAATATAGTCACGTAGTATTACCAAATATTTCTTTTATAAATATAATCTTATCTAGTTCGTAGAGTGTAGGTATTACCAAAAATACATTTAACACAAATTCCAAATAATAAGCATATAATTCACATATAAAATTTCAACTAATATTTAATACTTTTGATAAATACTTGTATTAAATTATGTTCTTGAAAGTAACTATGCACTCACCTGACTCGGGTGGAAGACTCGTGGGCAAGTCAGATCATTGATTGACACTTCAGATTTCCATTTAAAACGACCTAAATATGAATATTATTTGGTTCATATTTATAAAGGTTATTCGTAATAATGTTTTCTCGGATTTATCAATAATCCCAAAATAATACTAACTTATAGCTGATACGGAACAACTAGCTAAGATCATATCGGAGGTAGGATCCATTTGGTAAAAAAATGTAACGTTTTGAAAATACACTTTAAACACCTCACATATCTATCCTAGACATCACTCCGATAAGTAGATCGATCAATATAATGACTGATATTACTGATAAATATTATTTATAAGTTCATAATAACGACTACGAACATAAATATAAGTTACACTTAAAGCACAGTAAACATAACTCAACATATAGGTTCTTTAGCAACAACCAGAAAGTCGTAGGTAGAACTTCGACGCTAAATACTTTTTTTGTCGGGCTTTCTATCGCTGCAGCGGATCATTGTGAACACTTCAGAACTCCAAAAAGTTAGAAATCGAGACAGGGAAAAGGTTTATAGAGAGAGAAATTTGAGTATGAAAGGTGTAGGAATCAAATGAGCATTAGAAGGCTATTTATAGGCATTTTGCAGGGAGGGCGCGCCATGCCCATACATAGGTGCGTCGTGTCTTCAACGTAGGGAGCAAGGGTTGTATGTGGTGCTGATACGTGTCAAGTGCAAGTATTTCTCACAATTATTAGAAAATCATATTTATCGCATACGACCTCCGTTTTCGATGTTCTTTATATCCTCGATTTCGTATCGACGAGTACTACAACTTTCATTTAGACTTCATCGACTAATTCATATTCTATTTTAAATTTTACAGTCAGTAAGGAATATACTATAAAATTACGCTGCAAAACTCATAACTTCTTCATACGAGCTCTGTTTTCAGCGTTCTTTATATCGATGGTTTCGTATTGACGAGTACTACAACTTTTATTTAGATTGTTTTGTCTAATGAGCAATTGATCTCCATCTCACTTTTTATGACACACCCTATATTGTAACTTCCTCATACAAAGTCATATTTTGGCGTTCTTTGTACGCACGGTTTCGTAAATACGATTATTACAACATTCATTTAGATAATTTATCCTAAATAATATTTTATCAAAAATATTATTTTATTGCTTATTTATAAATTTTATATTAAGATTTTCTACAAATATTATATACTCATATATTTTTTCACATGACGTGTATAGGATAATTATTTATATAGCTCGTAACGCGTACGGAGAACAATTATCATATTCGAAAATTTTAATTGTTCGATAATATGGATAATAATAACCATTATGCCTTAAACGTCTAACCTGGAATTGTGGGCATTACAGTCAAGAGATTCCGTAGACACACAACAAAGTTATTTATTTAGGCAACACAACTTGCCAGTTTCAAGCTTTCGAAACTCCTAGATCATTTAAAATTCATTAAAATTCAATGGCATGTAAATCTCAATTGTGCGCATCTCAAATTTAATGATGGGGATATCACAAACCATTAAATAGATGGTGAATCAACCATGCAAAAATGCTCGATCATTGACGCAAAATTATTCTTACATTGATGTGACGGTTAACCACACATCCTCCATCAACAGAATAATTTCCCAAATGAATCTCATTTTAACTTATACTCTCGCAATGACGTGTCGGTTAACAACACACGCTCCATCACCATAATATAAATAAAATGTATGCTTTCAAGGGTAGCACATACCTCACGTTTTCATATATATATATATATATATATATATATATATAAATATAATCAAAAACTGAATTTTAAGAGGTACAAACCACAATTAAATATGTACAAAACTTTTATGCAAAGAAATCTTATCTGGTCAAGTCAAAGGCTAAGCCTTTAATTCAAATTTTTTTGAAAGTTCCAACAAAATATGTTTGACTCGGATCGAGTCTATTGAATCTGTGATCTTGGCAAATATACATGGATTCTAGCCGGTCACCCTTATATTTGGCGTCTTTTTGTTGAACTTCTCAATCGCCTTCGTCTCCATATTTTCACCGCCTTCCTCCATCTCTCTTCCTCCCTCTAAGAGAAACCCTAAATTCTGCCTTCAACCACCTACCCCCTTCAACTACCTCCTTCACTTTATTCCTTATATCTAATTGTAAACCAGGCTAGATTAAAATACTTCTCACCATTTCCATCAAACTACCTTTTACTACCACTATCACCATAATCTACAACACCAATACAGATGGACCTCGAAATAAAAACCTTCGACGTCGATGGACCACTCACGTACAAATTGATGTAGATCTTCTGACTTTGAACCAGGTTCAAGAAATCTGACATTTTGAGTATTTTGTATCTATTCCAAATTTTATAAAATATTATATTGACTTTATCAATGATTTTTGGATGATTTCAGATTGCATTTTCTTCTCTATGATTTTTCAGACGGTGATGAAACAAATTTTGCATACAAGAGAAATTAATGGTAGTGTTTTTCTTATTATATTATGAATTTGATTTTCTTTCTATATATTTCATTATATGGTTTTAATGTTGAGCCCTAATTTTCTTTATTATATATCCAATTCAGTTAAAAAAAACATCACAATCGTGCTATTAACGGAGGAATGAATTGACAATCACTAAATTACCACCACAGTTACCATGTTTCTTTAAATACCTTAACTATCTTATTGTAATTGTTGTAATTTCCGAACCATCTATTTGTTGTTTTCTCTAAATATTTAAACTGTGATTTTTTGTTTAGTTTTGTTTATTTTTCTTTTAGTTGGAAATTGTCCATACTTATTTTAAGTTCTTAGGTAGGAGGTAGCAGGGACAAGATATGGCGATTGAAAGTTCACAAAGCAAGTTTCAGCTAGCATGTTTGGTGGTGAAGTTGTTATGATGTTGCTTAAATTTTGGTAATACAAAAGAAATGGAGGCAACTTAACCATAGGAAAACACACTTATACTATGTTTTTTTACCAATGCACTCTTCTCCCTCCTGTGATCAGCTTGTCGTATTCTTAATATGCAGGGGTTCGAAAGTTCTAAATGTAGCATGTGGGAGTACATGCCCTGTCAGTTGATCTCATTGACAAGGAATTCCCTTCCCTTTGAAAGTTTCTATCGTTTCTCTTTGTGTCCATCCTGTCATATTTATCACATATTTATCACAATTGTGTAATTAGTGTGCTCTAAGTTTACATATGAAACATATTATATAGTCAAATATCAATTTTATTTTCTTAATTTGTAGGTCTCATGGCATTAATCTTTTGGTGTCAAGTTGAATAGGCATGGTTTTTATGAACCATGACCACATACTTGAGAGATTGTGATTCCATGTTGAGCAGAAAGCATGATATATATATATATATATATATATATATATATATATATATATATATATATCAATATGACAGAAGCAAAGAGGGACAAAGAACAACAAAGGCAGATGAGTATCATATGACAAGCTTTCCATATCAACGAATAATTTGATTCAAAGATTTACAATCAATGAAATACAACAATAAGACTTCAGCCCATGTGGCATAGAAAATAAACGATTTCTGAATTAACATTTTGCTAGCAATTTACAGGCTTTCAGCCCTACCTAGCCTTCTGCCAATGCCAAAGTGATGCTTAATCATTCACTTCATGGTCAAAGGCTACATACCAATACCCAAGTGATGCTTAGTCATTCACTTCGTGGTCAAAGGTATAGCTCATTATCATAATAACACGGGAAAGCACATTGCACATATAACACATAACATACAATTGTCCCTATATTGAACTCACCGTGAAATAACCGAATGATAAAATGATAATTTGGGCAGCACTTCGCCTCTAAAAATAACTTTCTTTGACGAAACCGAGGATTTTAGTTGAAAACCGGGCCTTGCGCGGGCAGAGTTTCAACTTGAAAAGATTATTTTCTCGGGTCTTCTGTGCGTCGGGACTTGCTTAGGGTGTTAGGGATGTTTCCTAGGCTTCGGGGGGTGTTAAGGTAACTTGAAAGGAAGTAGAAGGTAAAAGAGAGTGAAAGTTGTAACCAAAATTCGGAGAACCTCGCTTTCTATTTATAGTACCCGAGGGCTCGCATTACGCTAGGCGTAATTCTCCGGTACGCGGGGCGTACTGCCTCGCAGACTTCTTCGCTGGGCGTAACTTCGTACGCTGGGCGTACGAACTGGATCCGCTCAGACACGTCAAGGCTACGACACGTGGCACTCATGCGAAAGAGTAGGGAGGGTGACGGACTCCGGAGCACTTACACGAGTACGCGGGGCGTACTTTGGTACGCTGGGCGTACTCATTCGGACTAGCCTCGAAGTTTGTGCCTAAAACTTCAAAAATTTGTGTCTTTCGCATACGAGCTTCGTTTTTGACGTTCTTTATATGCACGCGTAGGTGAAATTATGCTCTACAACTTTCGTTTAGACTCCGTCGGCTAATTTTGACTTCAATTTTAAAGTTATATTTTTAACAGGCCGGGACATGAAAAGTCCGTTAAAAATTCATAATGTCTTCATCCGACGTCCGTTTTCGTCTGTCTTTTTACGGTTGTACTACTATTAACGATATCTTCGATTCTCATTTAGGTCGTGTCGGCTAAAAATCACTCGATCTTTTTTTTGAGTTTCGGGCTGTGTAGTGTTATGCCGAATCTTAGAAAAATCATAAGTTCCTCATACAAAGTCATATTTGGACGTTCGTTTTATGAAAATTCTCGGTTTAACGAATACTACGACTTTCATTTAGATCACTAAGGCTAAAAAGTAGTTTATCGCAAACTAACTTTTTACGTCATATGACGTCGTGTTGGTTCTGTCGCGAAACTTCAATAAGTCATAACTTCTTCGTTATAACTCGGATTTCGATGAAGTTTTCGCCTAAACGTTTCTAACGAGATAATTTACAACTTTTAATAACATTATTTTTACTTATTTCCAACTTGAATTTTATATTTTCGTTAAGTTCAATATTTGACTTTTGATTGGAATCTCATAAGACTTCCAATACTTCTCGAATGATTATAAAAATAGTTTTACTTCAATTCTCATAAAACTATCTTGTTAGAACTCAACACTCAAAATCATATATTATTTAATAATATTCATTTTTAAACAAAACACGATAACTGAACGTATATGTTACAGATTGCCTAGGAAACACTTGATACCATGATAACTTCTAAATTTCTCATTGATTTTATATATGAAGTAGAAGTTATAAATAACACAACACTACAATATAATGACCAGTTGTTAAAAAAAACTTTACACCACTAGTGGAAACGAGATACATGATGAGTATAAAGCATAAAAAAATAGAAATTAAGGAAGCTAACTATATTTTTCCTTCTTGAAAACTTCTCTTACTGGACAGTGTGCAACCGTAGCGATAAATGAGATATTTATCAATTATCATTTCTCAAAAGGAAAAAAATATGGGACATAAAGGGGTAAATAAAATGTTTTGTTGTAAAAATCAGAACATAAAAGGGTTTTATTGTACAAAATTAGAAAATAAAATGGTTTTTTTGTACAAAAATAACATAATGGTTTTTTCGAGCATTAGAGGATAATAGGTTGGGTTTTTATGATGTCACAAATTTTAGGTAACCGGCTATCAAGAGTTTTTCGGTTAAAATGCATTATTTTAAGCATGATCAACAAATAAAATGGTTTTATTGTACAAAAAAATAACATAATGGTTTTTTCGAGCATTGGATGATAATAGGTTGGGTTTTTCTAGAGTTTCCCCATGTTATTTGAACAATTTCTTTGTCATTGTGAATTGAGATTGTGCTTTTGTCATACTTTGAAATTTTGTTTAAGTTTGGAACTAATTTAAGTGATGTAATTTTTAATTAATTCATTTACTTTTTTATTTTAAATGGTTTAACCTACGTTTCACCCATTTATTTAATATGTTGGGTTGAGAACTACATAAACATGTCAACTCGGTAACAACCCATTTACATGAAAGGTTGGCTTGGGTTGAAATATCAACCCATTTAAACAAATAGATTAGGTTGGATTGAAATCTTCAAGCCACTTAATAAATGGGTTGAACCCGAACCCAACCCAGGTTGACCCATTGCCAACTCTACGTATCTTACCAAATAGAGTCGCTAGAGACCCGATTCTAAACTCCATTCCACCCTTGTTGATCTCTGATCGACACTGGCCTTGGAAGAAGAATTGGAAAACGTTTCTTCCCTCACATAGGAAGACCTTATGAGATCTTATCGGAGATCTCTTTTTCTCTTCGGGATGCAGCTCTGACGATTGACAACTCCACCTACTTTCTCTCTCGGTTGAATAGCTAGACGAAAAATGACCCCCACTTGCTTGCTTAATAGGGTCGAAGGAGGCTCACAACGAAATAAAAATAAAGAAAAATGATAGATAGAAGACACGATGCACGTTGTGTCGCTGCAGAGAAAGAGACAGGAGGAAGTTTCGGAAAATGACAATTGTGGACCCTAAGTTTTGGTATACTTACAAATCAGACCCTAACCACAATCCTCTTAACAAAAATAGTTTCAGGAAATTACAAAATCAACCCTGGATATAATAATCCTATTTATTAAAAAAATGATTTATTTTAACTATTATTCTTATTATTATTATTATTATTATTATTATTATTATTATAATAATAATAATAATAATAATAATAATAACTAAAGAGAATTACCTTCTGGGAATCCGGAAATGAGCATTATAATTATAGGTGTAGCTAAGTACGAAATTTGCATCAACTTAAGCTTAGAAAAAAGGACATGTTGCTAAATGGAATTTGTAAAAAAAAATGGAATTTAAAGTTATGTTTGATATTGTTGTAAATAAATAATTCACAACATGGTGTGTACATAAACTCATGAGAATAAACTTTGGGGCACCATTGTTTTGTCCTTGTGTGTATGTTGACTTTGTGTTGTGTATATGATATGTGTGTGTTTTGATATATTAAATAAGGGATAATGACTTAAAAATGTAATATATTTTTTGATTTGTATACATTTGGTCTCTGAGTTTTTTTCGTCCATATATTCTCCTTCAACTTGTTTAACTGTATACATTCAGTCTTTATGACCGACTACACTAGGTAAACCGGAAAAATGACTTAATGGGGTAATATATTTCTCATTTTGTACACATTTAGTCCTTAATATTCTTTGGCAAATTTAGTCCTAATATATTTTTTGTTGAAAAATAAGTCCTTGTTTTTGTACACATTAAGTACTTATGACTGGTTTCTTTAGGTTTTTCTCACGACATCTTAAATGAGAAAATCATTAATGAGGTGCTCGGGGTTGTTGATGTTTATGGTCAACGCGACTTCAGCTTCTTGGTTGCTTAGGTCTTGTGTTTCGCTTAGGTTTTGTGTTCTGAACGTCGTAACTTCTTCATACCATCACATATTTTAACAATCTTTATATCCACGTGTCCGTATTTAAGTCTACTAAAACTTTTGTTTAGATTACTCACGTTAAAAAGAAATATATTTTTACTTATGATCTTTATATACATGTACTTTTTACGAATGTATGTATGAACGTTTTTTATAAAAACATAAGTAAAATATGTTACTTTTTAACGGGAGTAATCTAAACAAAAATTGTAGTAGACTCAAATACGAATGCATGGATATAAAATTCATTAAAATATGAGATTGTATAACGAAGTTTCTATGTTCAGAACACAAGACCGAAACACCAAGAAATTGAGGTCGCAGTGATCATAAGCATGAACAGCCTCGAACACCTCATTAATGATTGTCCTATGTAGGATGCCTTGATTAAAACCTAAAAAAATCGTTCATAAGTATTGAGTGTGTACAAAAACAACAAAGAATTATTTTGTAACAAAAAAATATTAATGACTAAATGTGCAAAACATATTAAGGACTAAATGTATAAAAAGTGAGAAATATATTTCCCTATTAAGTCATTTTTTCTGGTTAACCTACAATAGTCGGTCTTATGGACTGAATGTGTACATTTAAACAAGTTGAAGGAGAAAATATGGACGAAAAAAATTCAGTCACTAAATGTGTATAAATCGAAAAATATATTACCCTTTTAAGACATTAATATGCATATATGGTATGTTAAAACTCAGCCTCCTTGTGAATTTTGACCATTTTGTCCATAATGGTTCTCTCCATATGTTCTTTGTGTACTTTAGAAAATTTTATATTTTTAATATTCTCATATTTCTAAGTTCTAACTATTAAAAATTATTTTTTCATGCAACATTAAAATATCTTTTTTATTTATTATATTATGTTAGCATGTTAAATTTTGTTAACTTTCATCACTTTAATAAAAAACAATAAATAAATAATGTGTTAAACATATAATAAAAAATATGATTACTATAATACAAATTATCGTTTTAGCTATTTATTAGAAAAGAAAAAGAATAGCCTAAACCAATTTCAAAGTTGATCAATAGCCCAACTATATTAAATCTTAAGTTATATGTAAAGTTCTTTTTTTATAACTTAAACTAGATTAAATAAAAATAAATGAAAAATTATGAAGGTTAACAAAATTGAAAAATATTTATTTTAAATTAACTAATCATTTACGTGATGGGCTATATGTGTTATGAATTAGGATAAAATACAAAGTTCAATCTAGTTTTCAAATTTCAAGTTGGTTTAAGTTATATGCCATTTTTTTTTATTAAAGTATTGTACTTTGAAAATAAAATGCTATAATGCTATTAAGGTTAGAAAATGACTGTAATCTTCATAATTGAGAATTTTGTGTCAACAACACCGATTTTACTACTATGTTCCTTCAAGTATTGATCGAGAGATAAATATGATCTTTCAAGATTGAGAAATTTAAAATTATTTATATATAGAAAAAAACAAATAAATGGTCAAATAACATCATTTTTATTGGTTGTTAACCTCAAATATGAATCGGTTTTCAAACCTATGAAAAATCAATTTCCGTATATAATATATATTGTTTTCATTAATAATTTCTTCAATCTATTGTTTATACAAAGTTTGAGAGTTTTACGAAGACCAATTTTCACCCCTTGTACTCTCCCGGATGCCCAAATACTTTTCTAGACATTAAAAGTTAAAAAACAAATACCGTTTTGAACCCCTTAAAAAGTCCAAATGCCCGTAAAATACAATAACGCATGGTGTAGCCATGAGTTTTACTTATATGCCCACCCTATTGTACGAATATGCACCTAGCTAGAAACTACTCGTTGAAATGAACTATCCGACACAAAACAGTCTGCCAAAAGGCTGCAAGGAACTTGCTCTCGCCTAAAGGAAACTAACCGTCTCTAGAAACGTATTTCTGAAAAAATTATTCCCACCAGTTGCTTGGCGCGGGTAAGTGTGTGTGTGTGTGTGTGTGTGTAATGAGAATTTTGTTATATTACTTGATTAATACTTTTAATCTTGAAACAAAATCCAATCGAACCATTTTGGTAACTTCACATTCAAAATACAAAAAGGTGGCGAGGGTGGTAAGCGTAAAATTTTTTAAATACCAACTTCATTAGGAATCAAAGAGACCTTGTTAAACCTTTATTAGAGTATTAGAGGGGTCAGCCTGGTCTTGATTCGATGATAATGTTTTTATTAACATGTGATGACACATGTGGTATAATTGTAATACATATAGTAGATTATACCATATGTTAAATTTAAACCTTTTAAATTTATAATCTTGTTTTTCTAATTTAATTTTGTCATTAAATAAAGTTCAAGATAAATATTCAAATTTTAATTCAAGTTTAAATAATATTCAAATCTAATTAATTAAATATTCAAATTTCAATTTCAATTAAAAATATTTTAAGTTAATTACAAAATTTGAATATTTGGATTTAAACAATTAAAATAATATTTCAAATTAGAGGTTTATCCCCAGATTTTCGATATCAGTCAAAACCCTGAAATCTGAAACATACTCCCGCCGCGCAGCGGCCAGTAGGTAACCGCATCGCAGCTACGATTAACATGTTTCTTTTGTTTTTCGATTTTTACAAAGTTTGTACTATAAACTAAAACTAATTCGGCTCGGATACCACTATTGGGTTTCTTAAGCATAAAATACACTATCTAAGGTATCAGAAACAATTATAAGATTTACCTTAGTGTACATGCACCCTAGAATCTAAGTTTTACTAGTTTTAGCAACGTACTTTAAAAATCTACAAAACATTGGAATTACTAACCTCTTGATTGTTTGATTGTGATCTTGTAACTTCCAATTCATCAAAATGGATGAAGGATCCAATGTAGCGCCCCTCAATGAAGTTAGACCCACAACACCAAAAATAAAAGGAAGAAACCCTATTTTAGGGTTTATGAGAAATTCACTAACCCTAGGTTATGAATTTCATATACTGTAACGTCCCAATTTCACAATAAAAATTTTTCTTTTTATTAAGGTAAAACTTCCAAAATATAAACCATTTTAAGAAAGCCATCTATTCCCAATTACAATTTTTGAAAATCAGAGTATTATAATGAAAGTCGAATCCTCATTGTTGCTGATGAGTGTGTACAGTCTCGCATTCACCTTCCCACGATCATCGATGATACCTGAAAAACAACAGCAACTGAGTAAGCATAAAGCTTAGTAAGTTTCCCCCAAAATACCCTATACGATAAACATCCAAGCATGCATAACGGCCCACAATCATCAGATTGGAATGCCCAGGCCCCATCAGTCATTAGATTGGAATTCCAACATGCAACGGGTCTAATCACTCATCGAAGTGGAATACCCAGAGTTTATTGGCCTACCGCCTCAACCTAACCACTCGTCCCGAGCCTCCGTGCCTACGGCTTATAGTCGGCCCGCACTTGGTATCTTGGCCTATAACACAAAGCATGACCGCCTCAACCCACTACCACCATATGTAGACATATAAACAATCAAGGATCAAGTAGGCACATAATACATGCAAACATTAATCATACAACTCACTACCGTCTACTTGTCCTCTCACAGCACACTATCCCGCTACCAATTAACCTCCATGAAATACGTAACCATAAGTAACCAGAGGTGAGATAGCCACACGAACAGATGATCCTACTCTATAGCCACAACCAAACAAGGAACATGCAAGAAATCCTAGATCAAGAATTCTCAGGCTATCCTACATGACTACATACAGCCCCTCAGGCACTCCACTAGATGATAACCAGTATACCACTACTAGAGCATCCTATCATATAAGGATATATACACAGATCTAGCAGATCACTATAACACAACAACATCATATATACTAGGATACAGATCTAACAGATCACTACAACACAGTAACATACTAAATGCCAACAATCCAAGGAATGCATAACCGTATATACTCAGAGGTGAGATAGACACCCGGACAGGTGATCCTACTTTAAAGCCACAACCAAACAAGGAACATGCAAGAAAGCCTAGATCAAGAGTCATCAGTCTATCCTAAGTGACTACATACAGTACTTATGGCATCCCTCTACTAAAAGATAACCAAAACTAGTGGGTCGGCATTAGTGCCTTCGACCCACGGTACAATGAGGCAAAACTCACCTGAATCGAAGAACTCTGAAACACTACAATAATATCCCTTTTCTGCACTGCTTACACTCACGAATCTGCTAAACACCACAACCAGGTAAAATATTAATCACCAGTCAAACCCTCAAGTTTGACCTAAAGTCAAACCCTCAAGTTTGACTTAAAGTCAAACTTGGTTAAAAAGTTAACGGTCAACGAAAGTCAACAATCAACAGCCCCTCACGACGTGACCATCTATGGATCACGTCGTGAGCCACTACTAAACAAAATAGTTGGGTCTCATAATCCTCACGACGTGACAGGCATAACCTCACGTCGTGAGATCAGTGTGAATGCCATTTTGATCCATAAATTTCTTAATACTAATTCATCTTTTCCAAGAGGCTTCCTAACACCCCAAGGATCATAAAAATTGATGCTTTAAGGTCTTGTATGTCTAATACAAGACTTGAGCTCAAACTAGGACATTCATGAAGAAAAATGAGATCAAATCTCAAGCATGAACTCAAACATCATCCAAACTTCAGATCCATAACATATAATCACCAAGGGACCCTAAGGACCCATAAAGTTGCTAACTTTATGGATTCCCAACACTCTAACTCTTGTATCCATGGATAAACATGCATAAAACCTTAGATCTAGCAACAAGGAAACAAAAAGCTTAAATCTTGGTTACGCACAATGGTCTAGATGTGTTGCTAGAGTTTGCAAATGGAACTTCCAAGCTGAATCTATGCTTTAATGGTGATTTCTTCTTCTTCAAACAACCAAAACTCCACCAAAAGCTCAAGAATCACAAGGATAGGCTAGGGTTAGGGTTTTTATGTGCTTACGGAGGAATGAGGCTGTTTTGGAACCTTAAAATGAAGTTTATGGGGGGTTTTTATGTTCTTATCACAAGGATAGTCAAATTTTCTCGCAAGATACACTCTATTGAAGCTCGACCGACATGGGCCTCTGGCTCCACAAACTACCATATCCACTCTCGGTCTGAACAACCACAGGGGGATAACTGGTAAAGACGGAAGCACCCTCAGTTACGAATCATGGTACCCAAACCATGTTATCTACCCTCAATCTACTATTTAGAACCTCTAGAATTCTACCTGTTTTGAGTATGGGTCCTCTACTTTCAGTAATATGGGCCCATACTACCTGCAACATCTACCCATACTTTCCGTACGGATCGTCCCAGATTTCTTAAGTAGCTGCTCAACCTTCTCGATCACCAATCCCATTACACATGTTTTCTCTCCAGCAAATACTCACCTATAAACAACATACTCATCGGACTAAAATTACTCCCTAGGCTCTCCTAGGTTCTCACACTTCTCTGCCATCAGCTGCTGAAGAACTCCTCATGATGCCAACCATATACCTCCTGAATATCGTCATATTCACTTAGTAGCTGACTCCCATCATTCAAGAGTTCCACAAAGCACAAAGCAAGCATCATTCGGGCATCGAATAACCTCCACCAGCACATAAAACCACTCTAACATACAACTCCACTTGCTATATCCACAATTCAAAAGGCATTACCGAACTCAGGCAATCCTACCTCTCGTGGGTATCTAACTACTCTCTCAATAGATTCCTCAAATGCACATCTAGGTATCTCTTCTAGATTACTCCGTTACTCAAAGCTCTCTCTAAAAGATTCCTGTTAGGTACTCCTACTCAGCACATACATAGAGCAAATAGCAGATAATATCAATCAATAACGTCCCCTAGGCTAAGGCATCATGAATCAGACACCTCTAGCTCTAAATTCCTGAAATACCTAGCCTATCCTCTAGCATGCAGCTCTAATATCTCATAAGTATCTCATAATATAAACAAGTAATGGTATTTTGGGAAATCACCGTTCGGGCTCTGGCTGATTGTACACACTACTTCATCTCGTTTTCTCTTAAAAGCTCTTACTCGTTTTAGAAAAAATCATTTCTTTTTAGAAAATTTTCTCAAATCCTCAGTTTGAGTCCAGACATACCCGAGGGTACATCCGAATCCCTCAAACCAAGGCTCTGATACCAACTTGTAACACTCTAAATTTTCAAGCAATTTTTTTTTCATTTTTAAAATCACATAAAACACATTCTCACATTTCCCAAAAACCCAAAGGTATAACTTGTTCAAAACACAAGACAACAAAATGTTTGATAATATCCCAGAATCCTCAAAACAACATAATATCAAGCTGGTGTGTACAATCAAGTCGGCGCCTTTCCCGCGATCGTGAGAGATACCTGAAACACATTTCACACAACATTGTAAGCACAAAGCTTAGTGAGTTCCCCAAAATATCACACACAAATAATTAGCATCTCATGGCTATATATCAATAAGGACCCCCCGGTCATGTGTCTCAGTGAGGACCCTCCGGTCTCACAGCTCGGGTCAGACCTTCCAGTCCGGTATCTCAGTGATGACCCTCTGGTCCTAACTCAATATGGCACAGAATAATATACAACATAAATCACAAAGACAGAATGCATAATATATCACATAAATCAGTATAAGCACATAAGACCCTCCGGTCGATAACTCAAATTAGACCCTCCGGTCACACAGTATTACCACTCAGGAAAGTATAGTGAGAAAACTCACCTCGCAAGTAAGCAAGTAGGTCTCGTACTTCAACGATCGGTCTAGACTCCGCCTACATATCATAATCTTCTATAATTAACACTTTATAACAACAACACTAAAGATGTTAAGCTAACCCCTTTTCTAACTCTCGGAAAGGGTGAAAGACCATTTTACCCCTCCATGGTCTCCATAATCCATAACTTGACCAAAACCCTAAAGTCAACGGAAGTCAACAGTCAAAGCTGACCCAACTCGTCGAGTGCAACTCATGAACTCGTTGAGTTCCTCAGTACTTAGTAAATCATGAAAACCTGAGTCAACTTGCCGAGTTGCTAGCGAACTCGTCGAGTCCATGCAGAGTCCAGAAGATCGGGGAAAAACCCTAGCCACTCGTCGAGTTGTCCCACCAACTCGTCGAGTTCACTCTGAATCCAAAAATGGGAAAACCCAACTCAACTCGTCGAGTTCTTCAGCCCTTTCTCATTAAACTCATTCCAGTCGATTTCAATGCTCGAAACTCCAGATCCAACCTCCTAGGATGAAGTTACCACGTAAAGTTGCTAACTTTACGATCATGCAAGGCATCACAAGGCTAAAACACCCAAAACTAAGCTCAAGAACGGGTTTAGGACATAAAGACGGGTCAAAGCTTCATAAAGCTTGAGGCTTTATGTACATGGGGCCTAGAGAAGTCCAGATCTGAAACTCATACCCTCTGGACAAGCTTAACCCGAGAATGACCCTCATTTTGCACCAAAAAGCCCATAAACTCACATAACAAAAGATCTAAGGAATGGAAAGCCAAGGTAAAGACTTTTTACCTCCCACTGGATGCTAACACGATGTAGATGCTGGATCTACAAGCTTTCTCTAGTTCCAAGCCTCTATGTCCTCAAGCCTCTTTAAGGAATGCACCAAAAACACACTTTTTGGCCTCACACACACACACACACTTAGCTCGCTAGGGTTACTCTCTGGACATTAAAGGTGGTAAGGGAGGCGGGGTAAAGGACTTAAGGTCCTTTAAATAGGATGCACACCCGAGAAATTAGGGTTTCATCACACATCCTCAAATCGTCGAGTCCAGTCCTTCAACTTGACGAGTAGGCTTCCTAACCCACGCGTCCTGATCAACTCCTATACGACGAGTTGGGGCCAATCAACTCGTCGAGTAGGCCCTTCAACTTGCACTAAATCCTCAAGTTCCACATCCAGGAATCGGGGTGTTACAATAAGTGCCCAAAAGTAAAAACCCTAACTTCTTAACACATTAAGACAATATAACCCATGCATGGAAGGAAACTAACAATCAAGATTGCATTTTTATGACCTCAGACACTCCAAAATATCTGGAAGGACAATCCATTTGGGTCTAGAGCATGCCATACTCAAGAACATCCTTGGTTGGGGACAAAAGCACATAATAGCATCGTACAAGCTAGATCTAACCAAACAATCATCAAGGTATGAACTTTATACCTTCTAAAGATGTAGGAGGGTGAAAAACTTCCAGATCCAAGGTTGTTCCAAGCTTCTAGGTTGTTCTCTTTTCCTTATTCTTCCTCTAAGAGCACCACAACACCCACAAATGGCTCAATATAGCTCAAATACGAATTAAGGTTTGCAAAGGTCAGAGTTGGGGCTGGAGGCTGATGAAAGGAAGAGGACTTGGGACATAAGGATGCTTAAATAGGGTCCAAAACCTAAATATTAGGGTTTGAGGTTTTGGCACGTACGCCCAGCGTATGAAGTGTACGCCCAACGTACGTGTGCTCCGCCAACAATTACAAAAATGCCACTATGGGCCATTTTGCAACCATTCTCTCACACGAGGACTAAAATGAAATTAACTCTCATTCTTAGGGTTAAAAAATGGAATACCTTAACATCAAGATGTTACATGAAGGTCAAATTATAACAATGTACTTACACTTGAGACAAAGATTAGAGATCATTCATGATCAAGATATTCTTAAATCAACATAAATCCAAGGGAGCACCAAAATACATAAAACCTCGCCATGGGACAAATGTCGTCACACAAATCATAGATGGGAATGAAATACATATTCTAGACTTAACACCAAACTCATATAATTGTTTGGAACAATGAAACTTGATCTAAAACACTGAGGGTTTGAAAATACCCAAATCATCACATAAAAGCTAAACTTGAATCAAACATCAAATAATCTCACCATAAGTCATAAATTGACAAATAGACCATAGATTTGAAATTAAATACAATCACTAAGCATAAATCAAGCTCATAACTAGACAATGAACATCAATTTAAAATTTCACCATTGGCGGTAAAGGAAATACATCAAAACAATTCCAATATCACAAATCTCATAACCATTTGTTCGTTAGGGCTTGGAGATGAATAAAGAATGAAACCACATCAATAATCTCATATGAATAACACTAATGGAGTATAAATTTCAGATTTGAAATCCAACCAAAACCCTAAAACGAATTTAGGGAAAAAAGAAAGAAAACTACCTTTTTGATGTAAGATATTGAAAGGGATTGATCAAGGCTTTATGTAATAGTTCCAAGCATCAATAATTCAATATACCATGGATATTGTGGGGAAAATCTGATTATGAAGGTGGAAGGGAGCTGGAATCGAGTGGAGAAAGAAAGGGAAGAAGTGGATGAGAAAAAGGGCTAAAAAGCGCTAACATATTTTACCAATGTCGAAACCGCGACACGACACAAAATGAACCACGGCGCGGTCCCCTTTATTTGGAAAAGTTGACATTTTAGGCTCTTATTCCAAAAATCTTTTCGAAAATGGTCCCTAAGCTCACCTAATTATCATATTAACCCACACACGGTCCTTACTTATCTTAACTTGTACAAAATTGGTCATATATGTTTATTTGGTCAAAATATCGGGTCAAGCACAAGTTTCTACAAATTGACACTATTGGTCCCTCGTTTATTTTCTTTCCCAAATATGGTCCTTAACTTGGCCAATAACTCATTTTTAGTTGTTTTCCAACATAATCTATTCAATCATGGTCCTAATAACCTGGTCCTAATAACCTAGATGGTCAACTTCTCAAGTTAAACACAAGTTTTCATTTGATGCTCAAACTCTATTAAAATTTATTTATGATTTAGTAATAAGGTTTATTATGGTTATTATTCCAAATAATTTACTTTATTTTATTTATTTTCTCCATTTCAGTTTATTTTATTTCAATTTTAAAGAACAAAAAATCTATTTTATTTTTACCAAAAAGCTCAAAACTTCTAGCCCCAAAAATAGGATGTTACAAACTGCACTAATCTCACCATAATTAGACCCTAATGCATAACACAAAAAGAACACTAAGTTTACAACAACATTTTCAGGCTCGCGATTATCCCCACCAAAGAAACAAGAAAAAAACTTTTGCATCGAATCTTTTGATTAAGAGCATGGATTTCGTCCTTAAACTCATTCCTTGTAGACTTGAGCTCGCTTTTAATCTTTAGTTTCACCTGCATAATTTCTCCTTGGACTTCTATTTTTCACAATCACACAACATTGGAATCAAATCTTAAAGTTAAATCCATTGTCGAATAAACTTGTGTTGGATGTAATTAGTGATATAGGAGCTTTAAAGGATAAATCGCCCGAATCCTTTTTCTGATTTACGTAACAAGGTTACTTGTTTATTCAATTTGGGGGTTTATATGAGGGGGGGGAGGGGGGACCACGACTAACCTTAGGAACCAAGAAATCTATAATATCCATCCACGTTAAAAACTACTAGCCTAACGTGTCTTTAATTATCTGGTGTGTCTCCGGTTTACCTTTGTTCAATTGGATGAAAAAACTCACATGACAATGAAACTACTTATGATAAGAAAAGTGACTAATTTAATTGGTAAAGCGAAACCTAAAGCTCAAAAAGCACCAAAAAAACATAAAAAGACATTTTAAAACAAAACCTAATATTTTATAGACATTATCCCATTTTATTTATATCATTTTATTCGCTTCCTCCTTTTTCTTCTTGGGGTGTTTGGGATTGCTTTTTAAACTTTAAAAATAACTTTTGGCAAAAAGATTTATTGACTTATAAATTTTTAAAAATAAGTTTATAAAAAATGTTTGGATTAACTTTTGTAGTTGGAAAAGTCAAAAAGTTAAAAATGTTTGGCTAGGTTTTGTATGTAAGATGACTAAAAAATGACTTATGACTTTTCCAAAAATCAGGTTTTTGTACCTTCTGGAAACCTTCATTTCCTCCTTGCCAAAACGCAATTTCAAAAAACCAAGGACCATATTAATTTATTGTTTTTTAGAAAACCAATAAATCTATATAAATATTATAAAGAATGTCATTTTTTTCAACTTTTAATATGGTTAAAGATAAATCATTTATCTTTTACTATATTGACCACCAAACTAATCAATCTGCTAAATTAATACACAACATTAGAGTTTTCATTTACTACTAAAAATTAAATATAATCTTGATTTAATATTGTCCTAATCATGTTTAAGTTATTTGTACATGTACCTACTAGGTCTCAATAAACATAAACAAAAGAGCAATATACATACATATATATATATATATATATATATATATATATAGAGAGAGAGACTTAGGTTATTCTATTCAATGTAATTATTGTGTTATTGTATGCATAAATGTGGACCAATCAAATTTACTTATTTTAAGAAAGTGATTAATATATATTATTGAATTAAATATAATTGAAAAATATCATCTTAATTAATTACAAGGGTAATTTAGTCAATTGATGTAGATTTAATAAAGGAAAATTGCATTTTTTAAGGGATCATAGATTCTATTAATTTTAAAAATCCGATTTTACGAATTATAATTTTTTTTATTCGGACATTCTGACAGAATATTTTTATGAGTATATTCAAAAATAAAAATATTCTTGAACCATAAATAATAAAAATATATTTGAACCTATTTCTTGATCATGAATTTAAAAACTTCTTGTAGAATAACAAATTCTTGAACAATCAATTGAAGAATAAAAACAAAAAATACATTATTTCTTATAGAATACGGGTAACAATTGTTAAGAATTACATTTATTGTTAAAGAATAAAACTAAAAAAAACTTTCAAAACGGGAAAGAAAACATCAAAATCTAACAACGACTAATACATTCTAAAAGAATAATGTGGTATGTTTCAATTTTGTGGTCCCGTTCTTCAAGCATCAACTTCTGTGATTCCAACAGAATTAGAATTCGTGATTCCATTCCAACAGAATTGCAATTCGTGATTTCATTCCAATAGAATTGGAATCTCACCAATATCATCCATTGAATCATCTACATAAACATAGTTGATATCTTTTCAGAATTCAACCTTGTTGCGATTACTCGACCTTGACTTCTCTAGTTGGTGGTGCTAATTGCAAATAGTAAAATGGTTCACATTATTCCAAGATTCTGTAATTGTCAAATACCAAATGCAAGTAAAAATTCACCGGGGCAGGACACACCTGGCCTCCTGTAACATATTGTATGGCTGTAACATATTGTATGGCAGAGTAAACATAAAGAAATCAAAAGCAATTAGTTCCATCCAAACTCAAATTATACAAAGGAATCATAAAAACAACAAAAAAAATCTCTACCTTTAGATGGAGCAGCCGGCTGTGACAACCCCACCTCCACCTTCTTCTCCGTCTTTTGCAACGACCACACACTCTAGTGTGGTGTTTTCTTCTTGTTCTGTCGATCAAAGCACAAAACATACACCACCCCCAAATCACTACTTCTAAGAAACAGAAGTTGACGCAACTAGAGGCTGCTAGAACAAAAAAAACTAATTTCTTCCTTCTTCATTTCCTATGAATCAACAAACCCAAATTCCCTTCATTTTCATTGATATCCCAGCAAACCCAAACACCCCAACGATTTCTATCAAACAAACAAACAAAATCCCAAAAGAAACTTTTTTTTTTTTCGTTTTACTATTGAGGTATCAGAATAAAAAATCAACCATCTTTATGCATAAAAATGTGAACTTTTTACAAATTTAAGCTATGAACATGAAAAATCAACCATTTTTTTTGCAAAAAGTGTTAACACTTCACAACTTTGAGGCATTTGAATGATAAATCAACCATCTTTTAGCATAAAAATATGAACTATCAAAAACCCATAAATATTTTCAGATAATTGGAGCAAACAAACTCTCTGTAATTACTTTTGAGGAAGATGAAAAGAAAAGAAAGACTACCTTAACTATAGCGAATCGGTGCTTCCAAATTCCAATAACCACGTTCCTATTTCCCCATTTCTTTACAAATTCAAAGCAAACCAGAAGACTTTTCTTCTGCTTCTTGTACCTCAGCCTATACCGACCTCAACCTATTAGATTCGACACTATTTTGGACCACAAATTGCTTTACAAATTCCAATTTCAAGTACCTTTTAACCTTTTTAGTCCTTTTCAAATCGATGAAGCCTTTTTGTGCACCTATAAATGCGACAGCAGCCTCTTTAATCACCTACAGATCAAGAAAACCATCAAGAATGAATCATGGCGGCGGTGGTGCTAAAGACCATGGTAAGGAGGGTGGTGGTGTTGGAGGAGACGAGGTCAGGTACAGGGGTGTCAGGCGTCGTCCATGGGGGAAGTATGCGGCGGAGATCCGCGATCCTACCAAGCAAGGTGTTAGGGTTTGGCTGGGGACTTTTGCCACGACGGAGGAGGCTGCCAGAGCTTATGATCGAGCAGCTTTCGATATGAGAGGTCACATGGCAGTTCTGAACTTCCCGGCGGAATTCCCTCCGACATTTTCTGTTGCTGCTTACAATGCTTCCACCAGGGCTACCACCTCTTCGTCATCCATGGCTACCCTCACTATTAAACCTTTCCCCATCGATTATTTTTGGATGATCAGCGAGGGTTTTCTGAACACGATAGCGTCAATACCCTGTAGGATGCTAGGGCTTTATTGGGTGGGAGATTGAGGAAGACACGCTTATTTATTTAGGTTATAAGTCAATACCATGATTATAGAGATTATTTTTGGAAGTTACTAAACAAATTACTAAATTACCCTTATTTATTTATTTTATTATTTAATTTTTTATTTAATTTTGATTGGTCCACATTGATGCATACAATAACACAATAATTAGTTTAAACACCTGAACCTAGCTCTCTCTCTCTCTCTCTCTCTATATATATATATATATATATATATATATATATATATATATATATATATATATATATATATACACACACACACATTAAGTATGGAAGTAATAAACAAAAAAGTTCTAAATAAATATGGTATTATATAAATTATTTAACTTTAACCACAAATGATATAGATATAAATATATGTTTGATTAAAAATAACCATGTTGTCATTATCTATAACATATAATTTTTTGTACTTATTTGTTACGAAATTAATTATATAATAATTTAAAATAGATTATAATATAAAATTTATAAATATTATAAAGGAGACTATTTTTTCAACTTTTAATATGGTTAACGATAAATCATTTATCTTTTACTACATTGATTTGAAACCATCAAACTATTCAACTTCCTTCTAAATTAATACATCTCATTAGAATTTTCATTTACTACTAAAAATTAAATATAATGTTGACTTAATACTCTCTTAATCATGTTTAAGTTATTTACACATGTACCTACTAGGACTCGATAAACATAAACAAAAAAAGAGCATTATATAGTTAACTTTTTTTTTTTACATTAAGTGTGGAAGTTAATAAACAAAAAAGTTCTAAATTATTATGGTAAAACATAAATTATTAAATTTTAACCACAAATGATATAGATATAAATATAAGTTTGATTAACAATAACTAATGTGTTGGCATTATTTATAACATATTTTTTTATACTTATTTGTTACAAAATTATTTATATAATAATTTGAAATAAATTATAATATAAAATCAGTTAAAACTAAAATTTTGAACGGCCTCTAACCGTGATATACACGTATAGATGATTACAATTATATATATATATATATATATATATATATATATATATATATATATATATATATATATTTATAAGTGTTATTTTTAATATTTATATTTAAATTGTGTTATTAGTTAAAGAATATGTTGAACTTTTTACATATAAATAAAGCTATATGGTGAATACAGTCATTGTCATAAAAAATCTAAAAACTTTAAATATAAAATTAATGGGTAGCTAATGATATAATTCCAAAATAATATATGTTGAAGGCTGATCATCGAACGACTAAACTCAATTTAAATCTTAGTTGATGTTTGAAAATTGTCTTAATTCGAGTAATTTGGGATGAACCAAATTGATAACTTTTTTTTATTTAACTTTTAAAAACAAAATGATAATATATTTCAAATTTTTAAAAAAAGGAAAAAATATCATGCACTTAAACATAATAGACAATATCCGCTGGTATTTAAGATGTTAAAAATCATCTTTTTTATAGCATAAAAGATTTCGTTCACAACATATACATATATCTATTTAATATAGTTATATAAGATTATGCATTTTTATATTAACAAAATGGCATCAAAGTCATGTCATATACGCAATTGTTACAATGTAGCTATACAAGTGACATAGTTGTGTGTGACTACACAATCTATTCAAAATATATAAAAATCTACTAAAATTGTTGTATGTTTTCTATAGGGATAATGACTTAAAAGGGTAACATATTTTTTGATTTGTACACATTTAGTCACTGACTTTTTTTTGTCCACATTTTCCCATTAAACTTGTTGAACTGTCCAAATAACATCCTTATGACCTGCTATTGGAGGTTTAGCCGGTTTCCGGCGTATTTGACACCTCCGACGATGCTCTGGTCATCTTCTCTGGCGAGTCTCCGGTGTTCATGATTATTCCGGCGAAAATGAACACACATACTTTAGATTTGTTTCAACTTCTATTATCCCCTTTCTTTTTCTTATATTTTCTCATGAACTCAAGATCTGTGATGAACACACATACATACACATCAGATGAGTGTATGTGTGTTGTTCCAAAATCAAGCATGAACACATTTGAAAATCGTTCCAATAAACCCAGATCTGATGTTCAAGCATGAACACATACACACAAACACTTCTGGAGATTGTTTGATTTATGTGAAGAAGATGAACACACACATTGCTTTTTGATTTCTGTGAAGAAGATGAACACAATGAACACACACACACACATATCTTGAAGATCATTTGATTTCTGGAAAAAAGATAAACACACACACTGATTTTTGTTCAAGAACACACATCAATCAGGGAAAATGAAAATGAAACTTAAATCAGATCAAAAAACGATTTTTGTTTAAGAACACACATCGTTCAAGAAAACACACACGATTTTTGTTCAAGAACACACACATCGATTTTCAGATCTTCATACTTCTTCATTCTATTTTAAGATCTTCATATATCTTCATTCGATTTTCAAGAATACATACCCAGATCTTATGTGTGTGTGTGTGTTATTGTGTTTATTATTTAAAAATCGAAATCTGAAAAGATGAACACGAACACAGAAAAAGATGAACACGGAAACACACTCAAAAAAAGATAAACATGAACACACACTCATAAATCTTCGATTTCCTTTCTGGAAATTGAGTTTGCTCTTCAAAAACCGAACATAAAATCGTATTTGGGGTTGTATTTTTCAAAAAACTGAAGCTTTGGTTAAGAAATCGGTTCAGATTTGCTTAAGAACACCATGACTGGAGGTTGAAGACGATGAACAGTAATCTGATGTGTATGTTCATCACAGATCTGAGTTCTTGAGTTCATGAGTAAAGAGAAGGAAGTGAGAATGAGAGAATATACCGGAGTTCTTAACTACGCCGGAAAAAAATCATTAACGTCGGAGACTTACCGGAGAAGATGACCGGAGTCTCGCCGGAGAAGATGACCGGAGCTGTCAAATACGTCGGAAACCGGTCAAACCTCCGATAGCAGGTCGTAAGGATGTTATTTGAACAGTTTAACAAGTTCAATGGGAAAGTGTGGACAAAAGAAAAAGTCAGTAACTAAATGTGTATAAATCAAAAAATATGTTATCCTTTAAAGTCATTATCCCTTTTCTATAAGCTAATAGTATATCTTTTATGTTTATCGTGTGTAGATGAAGTATAATAATAATTTCTTTAGGTGATGGTCCATTTTTATCTATCTACCCAAAGAATTTTTTGCCCGTGAAAGTTTTTTTAGATAAAAAGAAAAAAAAAGATGTTCATTCGAAATGGTTATGAATATATGTATACACTTAAAGACTTATAGAACATTATTGACAATATATATATATATATATATATATATATATATATATATATATATATATATATATATATATATATTCTTTTAACTCGCGGCTAGGTCACGAGCCCATAGCAGAAGCGAAAACCATCGAAGTAACCCAACCCCGTAGCAGTTTTGTCTACCTTTCTTCGTTCTTTCCCTCTACAAACTCAAATCCAGATACAAATACAATCACGTTCTTGGCTAAATTTTTGTGGCAGCACCAATGGCACCTCACCCTCAGATAGACGATGTAAGTGATAAATTCTAGGGTTTGTATTGTATGCGTTTTTTTTGTTGGGTTTTAAATTATTCTTAATAATTTTCTTTTCTGATTAACGGAAATCGTAGGATGATGATTTCGATGGTGATTTTCCTGGAACCGACCACGCAAGAAGCGCAGGTTATGATCAATTGTCGGAGTTACAGCCAGTAGCGTTTTTTTTAATCATGTAACTTATCTTTCGTTTTATTTTCGACTTCTGTAATGTGATTGCAGGCACTAAGAGGAGTTTTGGAGATCTTGATGATGAGGAAGATGATATTTTTGGCTCCAAAAAGGTATTCTATTTAGTTGTTTGTTTTTTAGTGGTTATACATCCTCACGTAGATGATTAGAGTCTTCATATTAGTGTAGATATGTCCCCTCGTTGTGGTGGTTAAGTGCCGTGCTTTATGTTAAAGTTCCTTTGAGTAGAAAAGTACACCAACATCTTCACAAAATACTTAAGGCAGACATCTGCATTGAGATGATTAGAGTCTTCATATTAGTGTAGAAACAAAAGTATGTTTGATAGTTGAATGACTATAGAAGGCCCTGGGAAACTAACAAGATATTGAAAGAGACCACATTGTTCATTTTTTAGGATAACAAAGGAGGTGGTTTATTATACTCGGGTCGGCCACGAGATTTTGGAGGCCGTGTGCAATTTAGTAAAAATAGGCTCTAAAACTTTAAAAATTTAAAAAGATAAGCAAAACAATAGTATTCTATTGCAATATAGTTATAAGCTAAAGTTTCATCCAAAATAAAACACAAAAAAGAAACT
The DNA here is from genome assembly GCF_052849685.1 of Lactuca virosa. NCBI lineage: Eukaryota > Viridiplantae > Streptophyta > Magnoliopsida > Asterales > Asteraceae > Lactuca > Lactuca virosa. The sequence goes on from NC_136429.1 coordinate 159,844,733, forward strand.
TGCTTCTACTTGAAAAGTGTCGTCCTTCTTATATTCGTTAGAACAAACTTTATAATTACATCTTCATAAATAATTTTATCCAATAGGTTGCTCTTAATTGTCATCAAAGCAAATCCATTAAGTCGTTCTTGTGTTATTGTAGATCGTTAGTAGGACTTCAATATCTTTAATTTGGAAAAACTTCGTTCCGCAGATGCACCAGTTATAGGAATAGTCAACAAAATCCTATATAAAATAGATGTATTAGGAAAACGATCAATACATTTTAAAAAATTTAGAATATCAATTTTTGTCTTTTTTTCCTTAGGCAAGATATGAAGTAATTATAACTCAACATATAAATCAATCTTATCGATATCTGATTGTTCATTTTTCTTAAGTAAAGTGTCAAGAGACTTACAATAACATTTTAAACAGATATCATCTAATGAAAGTAATTTTTCAGAATTAAACAAAAAACCAAACATATTATCATATTGTTGATATTTCAAACCTTGTAGTTAGAGAAGAAAATCTTCTTAAATATTTATCTTTAGGACTTTTATGAATGAACAAATCTTTTTTAAGACCTTTCATTGCTAAAATATTTATCATGTTAGAGTTAAGGGTTTCCCAATTTCTTGAACCAAATACATCAAATGTAAGAAACCATTATCATCATTAACATTAACATCATCACTGTTAGTATCATCAATGTTAGTATCATCAACATTAACATCATTAAGATTAACTTTACTTATAAATGGTGGTTATGATTTGGAAAAGGGTTTAGAAGATGACAAATGGCATAGCAGTGATAGCCTTGATGATACTAAGATGTAATGGTGAGTATGTGAAATCTGGAGCTGTCAGATGTTCCGAACTTGAAGAACTACTTTTTGATAGGATCGAAACACCAATATCTTTTCAAAGCGATCACTTTTAGGACAATGTGAAAGTTTGGGGGGTGGGAATTGGTATACCTCATATACGAATCAAATATGCAAAGAAAAGGGAGGTTAACTAGTAAAGGCTTGGAGATAAGGGTTTTTAGGTGATTAACATTATGTATAAATGGTGGTATGGATTTGGAAAAGGGGTTCAAAAAGATGGCAAAAGATATAGCAGTGATATCCTTAATGATACTAAGATGTGACGGTGAGTATGTGAAATCTGGAGTTGTTAGATGTTCCGAACTTGAAGAACTACTGTTCGATAGGACCGAAACACCGACTTTTTTTTTTAAAGTGATTAGTTTGAGGACAATGTGAAAGTTTGGGGGAAGGAATTGGTGTACCTCATATAAGGATCAAATATGCAAAGAAAGGGGAAGTTAACTGGGAAAGGCTTGGAGCTAAGGGTCTTTAGGTGATTTCCCTTGTTAGATCGGTTATTAGCTTAGTATAAATAAGAGGTCTTATGAAGTTAGTTAGCTAGCTATTAATTTGTTGTTGGAACTTCGGTTCTTCCTGTGAGAGAATGTCCTCTCGAAAAGCAAATTGTTGCTTGTAAACTTTTGATTTTGATTCAATCATTTAACTATTAGCAAGCAGTTTTATCCTAAATACCTAGAGTATAATCAGAGCCAACCCTTTAAGGGTGCACATGGTGTAGCTTAACATGCTTCGATTTTTATTTATGTGTTATAGTATTAATAGAGGCCCAAATCAGTTTAGCCTTTAAGCCTTTTAGGTTGTGAAGCGGGAATGAAGATTAGAACTTAGAAGTCTAATCGTTTCTCCCTGGTTCTCTAGGATCTTGATCGCAAGAATCAAGATGGAAATAGAATCGACTTGGCTGCAACGGTCGCAAGAATCAATACTCTTCTTCAAAGTCAAAAATCGTATCTTTCATCATGTCAAAAATCGTCTTGATGAGGCTAATGTTGATGATGCTAATGTTAATGATGATAAAGTTGATGTTAATGTTAATAATGATAATATTGATGATGATAATGGTTTTCATACATTTGATATATTTGATCCAAGAACTTAGGAAGCCCTTGACTCTAACTTGATAAATATTTTAGCATTAAAAGGTCCTAAAAGAGATTTATCCATTCATAAAGGTCCTAAAGATGAATATTTAAGAAAATTTTATTCTCTAACTACAAGGTTTTATCGATATGATAATATGTTTAATTTTTTGTTTAATTTTGGAAAATTATTTTCATTAGATATGAGCTTAAAGTCTTGTTGTAAGTCTCTTGAAACTTCACTTAAGAAAGATGAACAATCAAATATCGTTGAGAATGATTTATAATTTTATGTGTTGAGTTAAAATTACTTCTACATCTCTTGCTTAAGGAAAAAGTAACAACAATTGATATTCTAAAATTTTTAAAACGTGTTGATTGTTTGTCTAATACATCTATTGCATATAGAATTTTATTGACCATTCCTATTACTATTACATTTGCAGAAAGAAGTTTTCCAAATTGAAGATATGGAAGCCCTACTTATGACCTACAATGACATAAAAACGACTTAATGGATTGGCTTTGATGATGATTGAGAGAAACTTATTAGATGAAATTATTTTTGAAGATGTAATTGAAAAATTTTATTCCAACGAATACTAGAATGATGACATTTTTCAAGCAGAAGCAAATTTCTTTTTTGAATGAAGTTTTATCTTATAAGTATATTGCAATAGAAAATGGAATATTAGAATTGTTTTGTTTATATTTTTGGATGTTTCAAATTTTAGGGCCTATTTTTACTAAATTGCACAATCTCAAGGCCGGCCCTGGTCCTGCTATAATGACCATAAGACTAAATGCTTCAAGAATTATTTAGAAAGAATATATGATCTTAGATAACAATGGATAAATTAGATCATACTAGAGCATTGTGTTGTTTTCCAAGGCTTTGCTTGATCCTTCATTGGAGAATATGTTTGGTGTTTTCTAGATTGTGCTTGTTCTTGACTTCTTTCTTTGTGGTGTGTTTGTAGTTTTATCATTTCTTATGTATTTAATATAAATAACATCACTTTTCTTGGGAGAATATTTATTTCCACAAAATCAGTTTCAGTAATAACTAATAAGATTAATACCCTTGTTTTTGTTTTTGTTTTTTTTTCAACACATAATAGCTTTCTGTATTGATTAAAATCTATTTACATGTAATCTTTCAAGATGTTTAGCAAACATAGATTATTTTTGTTTTGAGTAAAAAGTATATTAAAACCATACTGTAAATAGTGTATTTTCATATTTTGATGAGTAATGACTTAATGATTGCCACTTTGTTCGCATCTCAGGCTAACACAAAAACAGAAGAAACTGCATCAGGTGTAGCAACTGGGATGATTTTATCTCTGCGTGAGAGGTAATATCATATCAGCTGTTTTTTAACATTATTTTTGAATCATACATAACCTAACCCTTTCTTATCTTTCTCTGTGTTGTGACTTGTGTAGTCTCCAGAGCTGTAAAGATAATCTTGCCACATGCCAAGTATGTATAATTTTTTTTTTTTTTTGTAAATATCTTTAACCATCATACAGTAATATTAATGGTGTTGTTTGTTATCTTAATGATCTTTGTCCCAGTTAGAGCTTGAAGCTGCAAAGTCAGAAATTCAAAAGTGGCATTCTGCATTTCAGAATGAATCCTACATTACAACAGGTTGGTTTTCTTTAGCTAGCATCTTATAAAAAAAGATGAATTATGGTTATTGATGATATTAAACTAATTTCTGTATGCAGAACCTAAAAATGCTGTCAGTTATCTCCAGAATTTAAAATCTTCTGAAGAGTTACTTAGAGATCAGGTTAACCAGTAACATCAGTTAACTAATTAACTAACCATGGTTTCTGAATTCTGATTCATGTTTTTTTACCCTATATTTGTTCAGCTAGAAAAAGCAAAGAAAAAAGAAGCTGCATTTATAGTAACCATTGCAAAGCGGGAACAAGAGATATCAGACTTAAAGGTACTTTTTTTTTTTTTTTTTGATATGCTAAAAGTTGTTTACTTTTTCATATTTTGAAAATGTAATTAAAATTAGTTGTTCATTTGGGAATTCTTCAGTCTGCAGTTCGGGATTTAAGATCACAACTCAAGCCTCCATCAATGCAGGTATGTAAATACTTTTTTCTTCTCTCTTCTGATTTTGTATAGTTAATTTAAAAGTCATATGTGAAAAAGAAGTAACTACATTAATATGATTAAACTATACTAGTAAATCTTTAAATCATAATAAGGTGCCACTTTTATTGGTTTTGTGAAAAATCTTGCAGGCAAGAAGGTTATTGCTTGATCCAGCAATTCACGAAGAGTTTACACGTTTAAAGGTAGATATAAACATATAATAGTTGTTACAAATTTTTTTTTTTTAATATACTCGTAATAAAGGATTTAAGATATTTTAGTATGAGACATAGGGTCTCAATGAACATATTAAAAGAAAATTTTAGATTGGAAAAGTTTACATGCATTAAGAAAATTTATGAAGTATATTTTAATTTGTTGTGATTGCAGAATTTGGTGGAGGAGAAGGATAAAAAGGTGAAGGAGTTAGAGGATAATATTGGTGCTGTTAATTTCACTCCACAAAGTAAGATGGGGAAGATGTTAATGGCTAAATGCAGGACTCTTCAGGAGGAAAATGAGGAGATTGGAAATCAGGCCAAGGAAGGAAAGGTAGTACAGTAAATTACATTTTTGTCCTTGAAGGGTGCATTTGTGGAAGCCTGTGTATGTGCTCTGATTGGTTTGCATTTTCTTGGTTGCAGATACACGAATTATCAATGAAACTTGCTTTGCAGAAATCTCAGAATCTAGAGCTTAAAAAACATTTCGAAGGTCAGATTCTATTTCTTTATTTAATTTAGTTATCAATGAGACTTACAGAATTGTTTTGATTTTGATTGATTATGGTGGTATTCAAAGTCCATAATTTAGTTATCAATCTGTGTTGAGTTAATAGCAGGGTGCAAAAGAGCACTGAAACCCTGCCTATTCTGAGCTTCAGCCATAGAATTCCTTGCAACACCCCCAACAGTTCTTAGAAAACTGAGTGATTTCATCAATAGAACAAACCCAAACATTTTCCATCTCTCTTAAGTTTCCTATCATACCCCCAATTAAATTAGGTGACTGGTTTTGCTGTTTCCATACCCACGTGTTCTTGGTTGAAAATCTCTCTTTTTGCACTTTTATTTGGTTTGCCAATATAGACACAGGAAATTGAAATTTCATGCCTTTCTCTAATTTATGGATCTCCTTCCGTAAACCAATTAAAGCCTTTCTGTTTCTTTGAAAGCGATCACTAGATGATTCCAATTCGTAGAGCTTGACTGCATAATCCACTTTTAAAGCTATTGTACCTGAATTTGCAACCTGAAAGTCCATATCAATTTGGTAGTTCCTTTTTTGAAGGAGAACACTCAACATACACAACAAAGGTTCAAAAACATTACTTTGAATCTTAAAGCAAGTAATCTATGATTTCATCGAGAAAAATCAAGACGATGGGATAGTTAACGTCACTTCCTAAGAACTTCTCCTCATTAGCCAACAAGGATGTCTCTTTGCAAATTGTTGTCACAGGTCGAGTCACTACCAATCCTCGCAATTCTTTTTAAGTATCCGAGAACTGATACTTATGAGTCTATGATTAAGCAAGCAAAACTTTTCTAACCTAAACCAGGTAACTCAGAAAGGCGGAAATTAAAGGATGTTGTTCTGGTATGCAACATGCCCCCTCCCCAGCCGAAAACAGATGAATTAGGTCAATTGACATTCCATGTTCCTTGAGAGTGCTGTTTTTGTGGTTGATAGGACTGGCGTCGGCGATGTATTGATTTACTTTCACTTGTGGGTCTAGTTTTACTGGGCTTTTATGTTCCACACTTAAAGGTAAGTCAATTGTATGATTTCAATCATGTTGACCCAATGATTTAATTTCAGCCCATTTGTCGTTTGGAAGCCCAATATTGTGATGACCTAGAAACTCTACCACTACTATTAACGTAACCTTTCTTCCCACGTCGCTCCGTTTGTACTCCATCATCGTTTTCTCAACACCTTGTTCCCGAGTTCAACTTAACGAGGGAAAGGAAAGGAAATGGGTGGAAGTGGGAACAAAATAAAAGAAATTGATGTTCCTGAGTTTCATTAAAGGAAGGAAATGGAATGATCATTTTCCCTCCTGATTTTCTTTCCGATTTGGAGAGAAAGAACAAAATGTTTAATTTTCTTCTCACTTCTCTCCAACTCGGCACAAGTGCTCCTCCTTTTTTTTTCATCAAATTCCGGCAATGGTGGTGGTGACGACGGTGGCGGCAGTCGTGGTGATGATAACGACATCGAACAAGGCCGTCTCCAACTCTCTAACTTCCCGATTTGAGCCTTTTATGTTCAACATGGCACCTTCTCTTCTGTTCTCGCACCCTAGAGGCCATGGAGACGGCGGCGGCTACGGTTGTGCCTCCGGTGACGCGTAGCTGATGCCATGGGGTATTTCCTTCCTCTTTTCTGTTTCCACGGTAGGGATCCAATTTTTCTTCCTCATAGATGATTGTGGTGACTGACCTCCTCTGTTTTTCTCGTCTACTGCCATAGGGGTGTGTAATTCTTTCCTCATTTTGAAGCACCTCTCCTATTCCACCCGATTATCTTGAATCTCATTGGTAGTGGAGACAACGACGATGAAGGTGGTGGAAGCTGTGGTGCCGGCGCAAATTCCGATTCCAACTAAGAAAATTTTGATGATACTTCATCTTCCTCCTCATGGAATGTCATTCCTCCGCTATATGCTTTAGGGTGTGTTCGGCACGGAGTGTTTTGGGGCGTTTGAGAGCTTCTAGTAGGGATGTTCATTTGAATGGATCGGTTCGATCTGATCCAATCAAGTGAATCCAAATTTATTTCGGTTTTCAAAACATTGATCCAAATAGTCCAAACAAAATTCAAATCCGATCCGATACAATTACAATTCGGTTGGATCGGTTTTATAATTCGGTTTTCAAAAACCGGAACATTTTAAAATGTCATATAATTATAATATTACCAAATTTTTACAGAAGAATCAAAAACAAATTATTTAATTGTGATTTTAATTTTATAAACAATCACTAAGAAGGTATATTATAAATATAAAAACTTTTGAGAGAAAATACATATATATGTTTTGTATTAGGTGAAACCTTTTGAACCTATCTACAAATATAGATTACAGAATTAATAAATAACTATAGATATATTAAAAATAAATGAATAATAAATTGTTATTCAGTTTTTTTGGACTATTCGATTCATATTTTATAAACCAAAACCAATCCAAAATAATAATTCGGTTTTTGTTGAAAACAAATCCAAATATCCAAATATCCGAACCAAATAGTCCAATCCAAATTGTCGAATTGGACAATTCGGTTTTATCAAAATATTGAACAACCCTAGCTTCTAGTTTCTAGCGTTTGACAAAACGCTCCCGTTTAAAACAGAAAGTCTCGTTTGACACTACAAGCTTCTAGCGTTTAGTTTAATCAAAACGCTCCAAATCCAAATGCTATTTTATGTAGCGTTTAACAAAACGCTACAAGCTACAAGCTACCCGTTATCGGCTAGTTTTGCCGAACACGCCCTTAAATTCCGACAGTGATGACGATGGTGTGGTCTTGCATTCCTATTTTGACTCATAAACTTTCAAGGATGCTTCTTCCTCCTCATGGACTACTTTCTCCTTCTCCTTCAAGGTTTCTCCACTTAGCCTTTTCAGCCTCCATTCCTTCCTCTGAGTAGTAGTACATTTTCCATTTAGCTATCTTACGTTCCATTTCCGTCTCTTCCATCTCCGGTGAAGAGCCCTGCCTTCTCATTCAAGAGCTGGTCTATTTTCTTCAGCATTTCGTTATGGATGACTCTCATCTATTTCTTTGCCTTTTCTTGTTGTTGAATCCACAAAGATTATTGTTCTTGTTGTTCATCTTGCTTTTTTCTAACAGCTTCCTCCAAATTGTCTAACCTCGTTATTTCTTCCCAGTCATCAACTGCTCTGATACCAATCAATAGAGCTTGATACATTCTTGAATATAAACTGATAATGAAACTATGAATTCATAAGATAAATTAGGTTTTTCCCATTCATTCGAGAGGAATGGACTCTCCAAGAAGAACAAAGTTCTTTCACAAATGAATTCTTAGCTACCATTCTACTCACAACTAAAAGGTTAAATACCCTCTCAAGAGTGAGACCAAACTTTTATGACCATTGGCACATCTGCGGGAATGTCCCCCACAATTACAACAGACAAACCACAGGTAGGTAGTGCTAAGGCCATAACCACTAGAGCCAATGAAACAATGAAAACAAAATTGATAAGATAAAAGGGCAATGAGGTCATTTTAGGGTCCCCCCGCTTAAGGAATTACTCCTTGATCTTTCTTGCTTTCTTGCTGTAAACTAAGAGTTCTAGGGGCTTAACCGTAGATCTATAACATGTGTTCGTATCGTGGAAAATGGGCTTTACTAGGGATCTGTGCACTTAGTCCTTACATCTTCACCTTGATTAGGGACAACATCTCAAGATAGACTTGAGGAGGGACGCCATGGTGTATGCTTTTTCTAATGATATTGTTACGGTTTCCGAGACTAGGAGCGAGCTAAATGATAGGTTTGATACCTTGAAAAGGTCATTATAAGAAAAAGGGCTTAGGATCAACACTATTAAGACGGAATATCTATGGTGTAATTTTGTGGGAAGCAAAATACAGAGCGAGTAGAAGTGTGTATCGGTGAGCAAGTCCTACACTCAAAATAAAGTTTCTAGTACTTGGGTTCTATGATACACAAGGACATGTGTGCTGAGGATGATGTTACCCACCGTTAGGTTGTAAAAAAACGTTCGACTTTAGCTAGTCGGTGGACTTGGGTTAAGGATTAATCGGGGACCCTAAATTCTAATTCACTGAATTTTGAAAAGGTTAAATATGACTAATATTATAACAGAGTTCGCAAATATCACTAATATCATAACAAAATAGGTTAATATGATTAATACAACACTAATCATTACTCAAATAGTTTCAATTAAGATAGAACTTCTTCTAAGTGTTAAAATTTCATCTTTTGCTACTGCCTCACTCACTGCAAAGATTAATCGTTTGGCGCATTCTTCTAAGTGTTAAAATTTCATCTTTTGATTGACTGATTGTTAATTAGTCTTTACTATATATATATATATATATATATATATATATATATTTCCTGTGTCTACTACGGGTTTTGTTTATTCACCGGTATCGTCTCAATATTGTATTGCTAGAATCTACTTCCAGTTAAGCTATGACTCCACGATGTTTATACACATGCTCCTCCTGGCTTTCTGTTGTATATGTTCTCACTTCTCATATCAGTATTTATTATACTTATTATTATCATCTCTATTATGAACTCACGTTTTCTATGCAGTAGATCATCCTAAACCAGATGAATTATTTTATCTTATCTTGTTCTACTACTATTATTATTATTATTTCTTTTTGACTCTAGTTATATGGACTGACATTTTACAAGGGGAATCATCCAAGAGGGATAACACCGTTTCATTCTATTATTATTATTATTATTTTATTTATTTATTTTTAATGCTGGAGGTCATCTATGGAAACAATTTAGGCTCCCCCCACCCCCACCCATCTTTGTGGGATCAGGATATTGTTTTTGTTTTTGTTTCCTATTAATTTGTTGCTAAACATCAATTGTTGTTTGTTGATGCAGGATTAAGCAAGCACATGGAGGGACTCACAAACGAAGTTGAAAAATCAAATGAAATGGTTGTTTTTTAATCTTTCCTTTAAAAAACCTATCTTTATACATGGATGCATGTTTAATTATTTTCTACTTAATAATAATAATAATAATAATAACAATATAATTGGGTTAATAATTGTGAATCAGGTGGTAAACCTGGAAGAGCAGCTAGAAAACAAAGATGCTGAGATCCAAAGGCTAAAGCAGGAGCTTCAAAAAGATGCTAATGAGTAATTTTGCATACATTGTTTCTACTTTGTACTGTTAAAAACATATGAAAATTAACATTTTGTATGTCTTAATCATAAGTGACTAGCTGTTAGTACTTAGTAATAGGCAGCTATTAAAGTTTTTTTTTTGGAATAACAAATGCTTGAAATCCATATAGTATGTTTTTCCATCTTTCTTCAATTTACACTTGTCAAATTTACGAATCCGTTGAGGAAACACATTTTTTTAAAGACTAAGGGGCTGTTTGATAGCTATTGACTGAGTAAGGTCTGACTGAGTCAGAGTCTGGGTCTAGAATCTGACTGAATCTACATCTGACTGAAACCATATTGTTTGATTATGCATCTGACTGGCTGTGCTGACCGTTGAAAATGACCATTTTACCCTTCTGTTTTTTTTTGTCAAATAAACAAAAATTTCGTAAATTCACATAAACCAAGATTTCATAAATTCTAATAAACCAAGATTTCATAAATTCTAATTTCATTGCAAGAAATTTTGATTCCATACAAAGATCATAGAAGCAGAAATTTCAAGCATAGATCATACAAGCAAGAATTGTGATTTCAATTTTCATACATAAAACAACATACATGCAGATTTTATGATTTCATCAAAGGATCTAATATAAAACAAAAAGGAGTGGCATGCTTTCATGTGGTTCCTCCTTTGAGCTTGGAAAAGAGTCCATGGAAGCATTCACTGTGACCGATGCTTCATTGGTAGACATTGAAGGACTTGTATAGTAGTGTTCATAGATTCATCAGGAATTAAACTTAGATCACGGTGAGAACCATGTTGTAGCTTCTGCAGTTTCTTATCTACATAACAAAAAAATAACTGTGATCACAAAAACAGAATGATAACAGTACAAAATAAAAAACACATTGATTAACTACACAGTCTACACTTCAATTGTCGATGTGATTAAATAACCAAAAACAAAAAAATGTCAACTATTCCATAGATTTAGCTCTGTTCTTAATTTTCAAATCAAAACTACTTATGTTCATGTCAACTCGCACAAAACAGAAATTGTGAACGAAATCATAAAGGAGCATAAAACAAAATCCAGAACATACTCGATTAACATCACAAATTTGCAACATGTCAATTAAAAAGAAGAAAAGTGTACCATAGATGGAAGATGATGGTGCAGTGAAAGCATCGATTTTTCAATCGACCTTACGTGAGGAAGATTTTTCAATCGATTTTTCAATGTTGGAGGAAGTCGACTGCTGCAATGAACCAGTGGCGGAAGTGAGTACGACGGTGGCGGCGCTGGATCGAGGCAACGATGGACGGAGGTAAAAGGGGGCAGAGATGGGAGGAGCCGGCGTCGACGTCTAAAGAAGGAGAGAAAGGGTAATGACGGTATTTTTCTCGGTCAGGTAATTTCTTTTCAATTACCGAGTCGGAGGATTTTTGAGGACCGAATCAGAGATATGGACTGGGTAGGATGTTTAAATGTTGTTATCAAACACACTGATTGGACCGGGTCAGCCAAAAAGTCTGACTGGACCCAGTCAGCCCTAAATCAAACACGCCCTAAATGAACCAATGATATACAAGATTGCTACTGTTTTTAAACCATCATTCAAGGCGGTATTCGGAAATGGGGCGTGTGTTTTCTATTTGATATATTATTATACTTTTGAAATTCTATATAATCAGTTTTATAGTGTTTAGGTAAAAATTGTATTAGGTAATACACAATTTATCTTACTTTTTTTTTCTTTTTATTATTATACCAAGAACATTTCTAACGTGAGCTTTTTTAGGTAAAATTTGTATTAGGTAATACACAATTTATCTTACTTTTTTTTTTCTTTTTATTACAATGACTACATCCTACAACGAGGTTTCCTTGCTATTAGAGTGCAGATGATTTTTTGATTTTTCTAATGTGATACTTTTATTTTATACAATTAAATGATTTTTTGATTTTTGTGTTTTGTATATGTGAGCACATTTATCCAATGATGCTTCATTTTACTTACCGACAATATTTTAACCTTCATAGTTTTATTATTTTTGACTAATTAATTTGTTTTGTTTTGATATTTAATATCAGTATTAAATTTGTAATGGTCATATTGTATTTTTTTATAACTAATTTTATCATCTTTTTAATTAAAAAAGGGACTTGGTTACCTTTTTAAGTTTCTTTTGATTTTGATTGCTATAGTTTTTTTTTTTTAATAGTAAATTTTTTTGACTAAATAAAGTTCAATACATATCGATTGTTATTATACGTAAAAAAACCCGATCGTGTATATTTAGTACTACATATTTTAATTTTGTGTGTTGTGATATCTTTATTTTATTTAATGTTATTGTTAAAGACTCTTTTTATGAATATTATATGTGCTTAGATAATAACAAATTAAATAAGATATTAATTTTTTCACAAATATAATGGTAAATTAATTAATTTTAGAAAATATCAATAATAATGTTTTTTAAGTAAATAAGTTTTTATTTGATAAAATTAATAAAAATCACATGGCAAATAAAAAAGCTAGTTCTAATAAAAGCATTTATAAAAATAATGGTAAAGTAGTTAATGTAAAAAAAAAGGATCAATAATTAAATGCTTTAAGTTTATGTTTGATTAACTTAATGAAAAATGACATGACAAATAAAAAGGCTGGCTCTAATAAAAACATTTGGATGTTACGTTAAAAAAATATATATTTGGGTTTAACAGAAATAGCTTTTGTTCTGTTTAGTTTTTTAATTGGGAAAACTGCAATAAAGTCCTTACATATCCGCCTCATAATCGATTTAGTTCCTATATATTTTTTTATTCAATTAAGTCCCAAATACCAGTAATCGTATTCAATTTAACCTTTGACGCAGTCAACAGGTCATCCAACTTTCAAAAATTACATTTTTGGCCCAGATTTCAAATTTTATTACAAATTCGGTCCATACTTTACACTTTTGGCCCAGATTTTAAACTTTGTTACAAATTTGGTCCAAACTTTACCCTTTTTGCCCAAATTTTAAAATTTTATTATGAATTCATCATAACCTTAGTTTTTTTTTTTTTTTTTTTTTTTTACAAATTTCTTTCTCCAAAAAATTGTTTCTAATATGTTTTTTCTTTATAAAATCATATTTATAAAAAAAAACATATTTTCACATAAAAATCTTATATGTATATAAAAACGTTTTTTAAAAAGCTTTTTGTATATGAAATATCTAGTTATAAAAATATGTATTTATTAAGTATATAAATATATACAAATCCGTTTTTATAAAAAATGGATACAAAAACGTATTTTACAAAAAACATGTATACAAATTCGTTTTTATATAATACGTGTTTGTATACATTTTTTTTGTAAAATACGTTTTTGTATACATTTTTTTTATAAAAACGGATTTGTATATATTTATATACTTAATAAATACCTATTTTTATAACTAGATATTTCATATACAAAAAACTTTTTATATAGAAAATATAAGATTTTTATGTGAAAATACGTTTTTTTTTTGTATAAATATGATTTTATAAAGAAAAAACATATTAAAAACAAATCCGTTTTTATAAAAAAAATGTATACAAAAACGTATTTTGCAAAAAAAAATGTCTACAAATTCGTTTTTATATAATACGTATTTGTATACATTTTTTTTATAAAAACGGATTTGTATATATTTATATACTTAATAAATACCTATTTTTATAACTAGATATTTCATATACAAAAAACTTTTTATATAGAAAATATAAGATTTTTATGTGAAAATACGTTTTTTTTGTATAAATATGATTTTATAAAGAAAAAACATATTAAAAACAATTATTTGAGAAAAAAAGTTGTAAAAAAACTAAACTTAGAATGAATTCATAATAAAATTCTAAAATTTGGGCAAAAAGGGTAAAGTTTGGACCAAATTTGTAACAAAATTTAAAATATGGGCCAAAAGTGTAAATTTTGGACTCAATTTGTAATAAAATTTGATATCTGGGCCAAAAATGTAATTTTTGAAAGTTGGATGACCTGTTGACCGGGTCAAAGGGTTAAATTGAATACGATTACCGGTATTTGGGACTTAATTGAATAAAAAAAAATATAGGGACTAAATCAATTATGAGGCCTATATGTAAGGACTTTATTGAGTTTTCCCTTTTCAATTTGACTACTTATAATTGAAGAGTTAAATATGATTGCTAAAATGATATTGTTATCATTAATAATATTATATTTTTTTAAATGATACATGAGGATATATGTTTTAATAAATGTTAAGCGTATAATATGAGTCCACTTATATTTTCGTAAATTGGTCGAAATTACCCGTTGTAGTTCAATCACGAGAAGTGTTGAGACTTTTAGGCTAGTCGGTGTGCTCGGTAAGTACCTCAGCGAACACCGGGACGAGCCCTCGGCATGCCGAGCTCGGCTCAGCAACTCGATAGATTTGTGCCGATGAGAGAGTGTATGGTTTGGGGAAAATGGAGAGAAAGTGAGGATTTAATTTTTCTTTTGAAGTTGCAAGTAACAAAAATGAAAGAAACGACGATAAATGAAGGAGAAGACAACAAAATTTTCTAGATTTGACATAAAATGTCCTTAAGGCATGGTCTACTAACAAAAAGTATCTTCATTTTAAATTCTCTCTACATAAATAGTTTTTGAAATAACAGAATCAACCATTGACTTATAAATCCTAATTATTATTACAGTTAAATGAAATTTTAGTTTTAAAAAAAAATTATATGTTTGAAATGTTTATTTTTTTAAATTAATTAATTTAAAAAAAATTACAATGGCAAGTGTGGCAACCCATGTCATTAAAATGACAAAAAAATTAAAGGAGTGTGGCAAAGCTGACGTGTCGCCTACATGGAACGTGATAAGTGTGACACCACACCCACTAGCCTTAGCAAACTAATCTATCTTTATATGGTGTGCATTTATGAGTTTATCTTTGCATTATCACCCAAGTTAATTTAAGGATGTTTGGATATTTACCTTCTTTGTTGGACGAACTCAATATTAATACTAAAATTAAAAGTTTTATATAGATAGATTTAGCGGATTTTTTTGGAAACGACAAACGAATTAAGTGGAAGCTTACTTGCAATATTTCAACGAACACTCTGGATTCGAGCTCCTTTACATGGCAAACCCAGTCCCCATAGGGATTTCCAGGAAAAATTTCCACATGTGGCACCAAAAGAGGTAGTTTAAGGGAATCGAACTCCCAACATTATGTCCCATATATGTATAAAACTCGGTGTATCAACCCAGCTAGACTGAACATCACTTGCAGAGGTAGCGGATTAACGGGTAACAAGTTGTGTTAATTTTTTAGGATGATGATTTAAAAAAACCACATCTATAGATCCAAGGTCATAACATTAGTATTCATTTAGCCACTAAATTTTTTGATAATATATATATATATATATATATATATATATATATATATATATATATATATATATATATATATATATTTGTGAATATTCTAAATATTAACTGAAAGTAACTAATTAATAAAAAGAATTGCATTAATTTAAATAATGTAAATTAACTACAAAATCATCCATATTTCTATTATTTATTAATTAATATTTGTCCAATAACGATTGTTTTATTTGGAAAAAATCCATTAAACTTAAAAGTATTTTCATGAGCAATAAGTGATGCAGCATGTCGTTTTCAATCAATAAAAACGTAAATTGTTTTTTTTTTTTAATTTAAATATAATTTATAAACTTGTATGATTTGGTAATCGTATGAAAGCTTTTGATTCCATAAATTGGAACTAACTTGAATCTGTCATTGAACAAATGGGCTTCAGGGACAAATGGATATTCTGGATTAAATGATGCCTCTCCTCCAGAGCTTCAATTCTCATCAATGGTTCGACGACTAAGGAATTCCCTATTACTAAAGGTGTGCGAGAAGGAGATCCACTTTCGTCTTTCCTTTCCATTATTGCAATGGAAGGCCTTAATGTTGTCATGAAATCCGCAAGAGAGAAATCTCTTTTCCATGGGGTCAAAATCCCGAATGGTGGTCCTGTGATCTCGCACCTTCTTTATGCTGATGATGCTCTCTTGGTGGTGAATTGGGAAAGCTAAAACTTCATCAATCTTGCTCGCCTTTTGAAATACTTTCATTCGGCTTCTAGACTAAAGGCCAATTTTCATAAATCTAAGGTTTATGGTATTGGCGTCTCGAATAATGAAGTTTCTTCGTGCGCGCGCATCCTCGGATGTGACCCTGCATCCCTCTCGTTCAAATACTAAGGAGTCCCCGTTGGAGCGAACATGTCTCTAAAGAGGAATTGGCAACCGATCATTGATAGAGTCCAAAATAAACTTTCTTCTTGGAAAGCTAACACTCTATCCTTTAGAGGACGTTTGGCCCTTGTTAAATCGGTTCTTGGGAGTCTCCCTCTCTATTTCTTTCCCATTTTTAAAGCTCCTACTTCAGATCTTGATCATTTGGAGAAATTGAGAAGAAAATTCCTTTGGGGTGGAAATGAGGAGAAAAACAAAATTAATTGGGTTTCTTGGAATTCTGTTTTCGGCCCTAAAAAATGTGGTGGGCTTGGGGTTGGCTCGCTGATATCGTTGAATTAGGCCCTTCTTGTCAAATGGATTTGGAGATTTAAAACTGATCCCAACTCGCTTTGGAGACGAGTCATTACGGGGACACATAACCTTGCCAAAAACCTATTTCTGCTAAAAAATCTCTTTTTGGAACGTGGTCTAGTATTATCAAAATCATTCACACGTGGGAGGATATTGGTATCAATTTTGCTTTACTCTTTGGATACATTGTCGGCTCTGGCACTGATACACTCTTCTGGCTTGAAAATTGGACGGGATCAGGTGCATTCTATTCCCGATTTCCCCTTATTTTCCAACTTGACAAGAAAAAGTCTTGCTTCATTTGTGAGAGAATCGGCCCTGCCAATGGTGATTGGTCTTGGAAGAGGATTCCCGTATCATAGTTGGAGATTTTGGAGTTGGAAGCATTGAGATCTATAACCAACACGTTCACCTTTTCAACTGGTCCTGGTTCTTGGAGATCAATGCTCTCTAATGACGACAAGTATTATGTTCATGATCTCAGGAGGCTTATCGACTCTCATATTGCGATACCGACAAATAACCCGACCATCTGGTTGTATTTAGTGTCCTAAAAAATTAAATGTTTCATCTGGCGTGCTTGTTTGGACCGCATTCCCACCGCGACTGCCCTCTCCAAACGAGGAATCAACTTCAACTCTTTGTGTCATTGGTGCATTTCGGGCTTGGATGAGACTCATCACCTTTTGGTGGGTTGTAATTTGGCAGCTAACACCCTTCGTTGGATTCTTAATTGGTGCAACATTCCCTTTCATCCTTTTAGTAAGGTCAATGATTTAGTGGACTGTCAAACCCCCAAACCGGAACGGCGGAAACGTTCGGGGGTGGAGGACGTCATGTGTAGTATCACAACAATTGTATCATAGCAATCATAGTAACACAACCATTACATTGAATACATATATGAAAAAGGTTTACATATGTTTAAGTCTTGTTTGCATACATCAAAAGTATAAGCAAAATGTAAAGACGTGACTCTAAGTGCTCCGTCTTCTCAAAACTCCAGGTGGTACCTGTCTACTGATTCCCTGAGAATACAAGCAGTTTTGAAAGAGTATCAACATAAAGCTGGTGAGTTCATAAGCATGTTTTTGTAATGAAAACCTGTTGATGAATCCGTGAAAATGTTTGTATGTTTCCAAGAAAATCCAATATTTTCTAAAGTAATGAAAAGTAGTCTTAAACCCTAAGACCAATTGTAAGTTCGTTATTGAATTCTGTTATTGTGTCTGAAAGTACTTATATGTATGCCTGGTACCACCAGCTGTATTGTTTTGTATAAAAGTTCTTGTATGAAATCCCTGGCTACCACCAGTAATGTAAGTAATGTATAGCATTAAAACCCTGGCTAACACCAGTATGTATAGTATGAAAACCCTGGCTAACACCAGTATGTATAGTAGTTTTATTACTTAAAATAAAACCATGAAACGAAATCCCTGGAATCCTCCAGTTGTAGTATGTAGTAGTTTTATTAATGAAAATAAAACTATTGAAGAATGAAATCCCGTAAACAAAAGGTCAGTTTATACTATTGTGAGTTCGTATAACCATGCTTGATATGACTGATGACCTCAGCGACGTTCTTTAGGCGTCGTACTGTATGATATTTGTCACCCCGGGCATGCCTGCCTAATTGTAGCTAGCAGTTTAGGTGTGGGATTGTCATTCCCAAATAGATCTATTCACAAATCTCACGGTCTCCCTCCAGGAGACTCTGGTTACACTATACGTTGAGGATTTTACCAGTACCCAGAAGGGTACAAATGAAGAGTGGTCTCACAATCCTGTATTAACTAGTTTACGTGTGGTTCTGTAGTGATCTACTGTATTGAACTCTGTATGTATAATGTATAAGATAATAATTATACTTAAATAATTATTATATGTTGTCCTCTTGTAGTAATGTATGTCATAAACTAAATTTGTCCTAGTTTATATGGTTACCCATGAATGTAATCTGAATTGGTAAAAGAAACTACGTATTGAATTCCTCAAACTATACCTATTATAGTTTGATTGAAAAGTTATGTACTTGGTTTGTAAGATGTTCTGAAAACTATGCATATATATTTCCAAGTTGAAAGTGTCCCTTATGCTCAACATAGTACAAAAGGGATAAAATGTCTAAATGTTTCATAAAACGTGGGAAATCATTTATCTGTATCAATTGCATAAGTTTTAAACTCGTTGAAAACCTTTTGTTTTAGTTTCACAAAATCAGTTGTGTTTGGCTTGTATTCCCCCCCCCCCCTCCCCTGAAAACATTAAAAATCATGAAAATGTATGGTTATGAATTATCTGTTGTTGTGTGAAAATGTCGGCGGGAAACGAAGATCCTCGGGTTGTTGTACGTGGCACTTAACAGGATCCTAATAACAATCAAATACATAATGTATCTAAATTAGCGATTTCGTTAGATAAAGTGTTACATAAACACTTGCTTTCGGTTAAGGAATGTTACCGGGACTTGGTTGAATCGGAAAACGAGTTTTTCACTGCTCAAGAGATGTGTACGGCCGTGAACACGGGTTTACGGCCGTGAAGGGAGTTTACGGTCGACAGGCAGTTGACGGCCGTGAACTGGGTAAACGGGTTTACGACCTTTGAAGATTTGAAGGTGTACGACCGTAAACTCAAGAACAGGAGTGTTTGATTTCGTAGAAAACGTGTTCCAGATGCTCCTAAACAACTCCCAGAAGTGTTTCCTGATGATTTTTCGGGAGAATAATGGTGTTTTTGGTGTTTTCGGCCAGGGTTTCTAGAGAGAGAATGAGAGAGTTTCCGGTCAAAAGTGTTCAAATGAGGGTGGGGGTCTCATATATATAGGGGTTTTGTGGTCGGTGGGTGGGGGGTCCACCTGACGCTGGCAGTAAACGAGTGTACGGCCGTAAACTCTCTAAGGCCGGAAATTGTTTGATTTTTCGAGAGATTCGGGTTTTCGCGCAATCTGGTTCCGACTCGGATATATAAATTTAATTATATAAAACTAAATGATTTTCTAAATCAAGAAGTTTGATGGAAAAATTAATAAAATTCAAATTTTATTAATGGAAATCGTATAACAGAAACGGAAAAAGTTTCGGGTTGTCACATCATCCCCCCGTTAGAGGGAATTTCGTCCCGAAATTTAAGCATAGAGTACAAATCATGGACTTGGAAAAAGTTGAGGGTACTTCTGTTTCATTGAATCCTCGCGTTCCCAAGTGAATTCAGGTCCCCGCTTGGCATTCCAGCGAACCTTCACTATCGGGATGCGACTTTATTTCGTTCGTTTGACTTCCCGGTCCATGATTTCAACTGGTTCCTCTACGAAGTGTAAGCTCTTGTCTAGTTTGATCTCATCGAGGGGAATCACAAGTGTCTCACCGGACAGACACTTCTTTAGGTTCGACACGTGAAAGACAGGATGAACGTTGCTAAGTTCTTGGGGTAAACGGAGTTTGTATGGTACGGGACCGATCCTAGAGAGGAACTCTAATGGTCCAATGTATCTTGGATTCAGCTTTCCACGCTTTCCGAAGCGTATCATGCCTTTCCAGGGTGAGACCTTCAAAAGAATACGGCCGCCAACCTGGAACTCCAAGGGTTTTCGTCTCTTATCGGCGTAGCTCTTTTGTCTATCTCTTGACGCGTTTAGCCGTTCTCGGATTTGTACGATCTTTTCAGTAGTCTCTTGGATGATCTCTGGGCCTGTGAGAGTGCTATCAGGGACTTGATCCTTGGCTAACTGCGTGTCACCCACCTCAGCCCAGCACAGAGGGGATATGCACTTACGGCCATAGAGGGCTTCGAACGGCGCAACCTTGATGCTGGTATGGTAGTTGTTGTTGTAAGAAAATTCGACCAAGGGCAAATGGGTGTCCCACGACATGCCAAAGTCGATGACGCAGGCTCTCAACATATCTTCCAATGTGTTGAATGGTTCTCTCACTCCGCCCATCTGTTTGAGGATGGTAAGCTGTGCTAATATCCATCTTAGTTCCAAGAGCCTTCTGTAGTGATTGCCAAAATCTCGAGGTAAACCTGCTATCTCGATCGGAGATAATGGACGCAGGTACACCATGAAGGCGGACTATCTCTCGAATGTAGATTCGTGTGAGCCTCTCCATCTTGAAGTTTTCTTTGATTGGCAGGAAGTGGGCGGATTTAGTCAGTCGATCGACAATTACCCAGATGGCGTCGTGCCCACTCGGAGATTTGGGTAACTTAGTGATAAAATCCATTGTAATCCTTTCCCACTTCCACTCAGGTATTTCTGGCTGTTGAAGTAGTCTTGAGGGCTTTTGATATTCTACCTTCACCTTGGCGCAAGTCAGGCACTTGCCCACGAAGGTAGCGATCTCTGCTTTCATGTTCGGCCACCAATAGAGCTGCTTGAGATCCAGATACATCTTATCTGATCCTGGGTGAACGGAGTATCTAGTCTTGAGAGCTTCGTTCATGACAACCTCCCTGTAACCGCCGTACTTCGGGGTCCAGATCCGGTTCATGAAATAGTAAACTCCGTCTCCCTTGACTTCTAAGTTCTTTTCCATTCCTCTCAAGGCTTCATCCGACATGTTCTCCGGTTTTAAGGCTTCCAGCTGAGCCTATCTGATTTGTGCGGATAATTGGGAATGGATGGTCATTGTTAGTGCCTTCACCCTACAACCTTAATACTCTTTTCGGCTAAGGGCATCCGCTACCACATTGGCCTTGCCGGGATGGTAGCGTATCTCGCACTCGTAATCACTGAGCAGCTCTACCCATCGCCGCTGCCTCATGTTTAACTCTTTCTGATCAAAGATATGTTGTAAGTTCTTATGGTCGGTGAAGACAGTGCACTTGGTTCCGTAGAGATAATGTCTCCAGATCTTTAACGCGAAGACTACTGCTCCCAACTCTAGATCGTGAGTTGTGTAATTGACTTTGTGCGTTTTCAGCTGTCTCGAGGCATAGGCGATAACCTTTCCTCGCTGCATGAGCACACATCCTAGGCCCTGGTTGGATGCATCACAGTAGACAACTAAGTCTTCCGTCCCTTCGGGCAAGGACAAGATAGGTGCGCTGCATAGGGCCTGTTTCAATGTTTGAAACGCAGTGTCTTGCTTTTCTCCCCAACTAAAGGTTACACCTTTCTGTGTCAGGGTGGTTAAAGGCTTAGCGATTTTGGAGAAGTTTTGGATAAATCTGCGATAGTAACCAGCGAGACCCAAGAATTGACGGATTTATGTGGGTGTCTTCGGTGCTGAGCAATTCTCAATCGCTTTGATTTTGGAGGGGTCCACGTGTATGTTTCTAGCACTTTTCTCAAGTGCTGTTTATGATCATCTTCGCTCCGAGAATAAACAAGTATATCGTCAATGAACACGATCACGAACTTGTCTAGAAAAGGGCGGCACACCCGATTCATCAGATCCATGAATACCTTCGGTGCGTTGGTTAGACCAAAGGGCATCACTACAAACTCGTAGTGTCCATAGCGAGTTCAAAATGTTGTCTTGGGCACATCATTCTCGTGAACTCGTAACTGATGGTACCCTGATCTTAGGTCTATTTTCGAAAAGTAACTGGCTCCCTGAAGTTGATCGAAGAGATCGTCGATTCTGGGTAAGGGATAACGGTTCTTGATGGTCAGCTTGTTCAGTTCTCGGTAATCAATGCACATCCGAAAGGATCTATCTTTCTTTTTCACGAATAAGATCGGGGCTACCCAGGGTGAGGAACTCGGTCTTATGAATCCTTTGCTGAACAGCTCATTGAGCTGGCTGGACAACTCTTGCATTTCTGCCGGCGCTAGGCGGTATGGAGATTTAGCTACAGGAGTAGCTCCGGGGATTAAGTCGATACGAAACTCGACTTGGCGCTCGGGAGGAATTTCTAGAAGATCTTCGGGGAAGACATCAGGAAAGTTACAGACTTCGGGGATGCTCTCGAGGTCTTTAACTTTTTGCGTTTCGTCAACAACATGAGCTAGAAATGCATGGCATTCCTTCCGCAGATACTTCTGGGCTTTGATGCATGAAACGATACGAAGGTTCGAACTGAGTTTATCACTGTAAATAGTGAGGGCTTCGCCAGAGGGAAGATTGAGACGGATAGCTTTCTCGTAGCAAAGGATATCAGCACGATTGGGGCTCAAGCAATCCATGCCGATTATGACATCAAAGCTCTTTATGAATACTAGCATAAGATCGATGGGAAATGAATGATCGTTCAGGGTAAGTGTACAGCCTATGAATATGTCGTTAGTGCTCTCTTTCTTTCCGTTAGCCATCTCGACGGTAAATGTTTCAGTTAAAGGTTGGGATTTACATTTGAGTAGATGTTTGAATGCATGACTAACAAAGCTCCTCTCCGCACCAGAATCGAAAAGAATGCATGCATAAGAGTTGTCAAGGAGGAACGTACCCGTAACAACAGTAGGATCAGCGACTGCTTCCTCCAGGCCCATAGCTAGTACCCTCCCAGTGTTGCCAGCTGTTGTTGCCTTGGGGCAATTTCTTTTGAAGTGCCCAACCTATCCACAACCATAACAGGCTTGACCAGCGCCCGCTCCAGGAACCTGATTGGTAGGTTGGACTAGTGCCTTGCAGTATCGAGCAATGTGTCCCTTCCTTCCACAGCTGTTGCATTGCATATCACGGCAGGGTCCGTGATGATGAAAGTTACACTTGTTGCACTTTGGAAGAGTACCAGCATATCCACTGGTAGGTGTTTGGGTGGTTGGAGCAGCAACAGGAGTAGTAGCAGTGTGGACTGCCACTATTTGTTGTTTCTTGGAGGGCTCCTGTGAAGACTGCCCCATTCGTTTGCTCTAAATCTTCTTCTTTCCACCACTTGCCTTCGGTGGTTCGGGAGCGGCTGTTACTGCATCAAGATCAACCCCGTGATCTATAAGAGTCTGCGCCAGGCACTTGGCGCTGTCAAAAGTAGTGGGCCTAGCAGCCAAAACATTCCCTTGAGTTGGGGGCGTCAGTCCCCAAATGTATCTCTCAATCTTCATACTTTCCGAGGTGACCATTCCCGGACAGAGGAGAGCCAGATTGCAGAATCTAGCTGTGTAAGCAACAATGTCGGAACCCTTCATCTTCAGGTTCCAGAGCCCGTGCTCTAACTTTTGCATCTCGCCCCTTGGGCAGTATTCATCGAACATGATTTCCTTTAGGTTATCCCAACCCATGGCATTTGCTACCGGCAGGGTTAGGGATTTGACACGACCATTCCACCAGGTCAATGCTCTGTCGGTGAAGTGTTGGGTTTTGAGTATTCTAACACTCCTATGGTGTACATGCAACCCTATAAACCTTGGATCTATGTTTTCTCTATTATACATGCAAATATTAACTATTCCAAGGTTTCATCCTAACTAGCATATTATGAAGCACCTATACTACAAAGTTCTAGTTAGATGACATACCTTTTGATGTAGCTTGATGTCTTCAAGCTTTAACAGCTTAGCCCCAATAGTGTGGAAGCCTCAAATGGAATCACAAATCACCAAAACACATTGGAAGAACTTGAGAGAATATGTATGCACACTAAAATCGGCCCACTCTTATTTTCACACACTTGTGCCAATTTTGTGAGCCAAGGACCCCTTTATATATTATGGAGGATTAGGGTTACATCCATGTAAACCCTAATACCCATGACCTTTCATTTACATAGGATCCATGGGTTAAAAGCTCCATGGACCATCCATGAAAGCTTAGCCCAACCTAAATGAACTTGGCCCATTCCATATATATAAGAGTCCATATTTAATTAGTTCTTTTTGATCACTTAATTAATTCTAAATTAATTCTTGATCAATACTAATTAAATAATATGATTCCATATTAATATATTAGAACTTATAATATATTAATATAAATCATAAATATACTATTCTCAAAAGACTATCCATATAAATTGTGCCGGTGAAGTGCAACCCAAATGGACCATGTCGGGTCGGGTCAAGTACATACCAAATATAGTTATGGACTTAGACATTAATCCAACAGTCTCCCACTTGGATAAGTCTAAAACTATTATTGAGTATGACTTCAAAACCTAACTGGCAATCGTAGCTCTTAAAGCCGCTGTCGAACTCTGAACTTGTCAATGACTTGTCCATTAGATAAGGGATCATATATTCCTCCATTCTAGATATCATATGCACTGGGACATGGATTATAATCATTCTCTCTGTCCATTTGTTGTTTCCCGATTTTCGATTTATGACGACTGACTGATTGAACAAATCAAATCAGTCCTGGCTTGGCCAAGCACTCACATGTGTCATCACTAAATCATCGAGGGGCCCACAGATATCGCTTTTATCCCGAAGGTAAAAGGAATAGATAAACTTCGACTCATATGGATTGTTCTACTACTTGTTGAATCATACACAAAGGAACGTTTTATAACATCGAGTTACCGAATGCGTTTTCGTGCAATCAATGTACAACCAACTCATAGTAACAACTCATATCTCTAGGTTTGAAGAATATAAGATATTATCGTCTCATGATCACTCGTGATAAAATCCATGAAGTGATTCAAATGAGCGCGGGTTGAATCCAATACTCAGAACTTATGAGCACTCATGAGTGTTGTAGCACAACTTTGTCCACCAACTTAGACCTCTACAAGCCAACCCATGACAGTCTTGATTCATATCTACTTCCAACATATGACCGACTGTGGATGGTTTGAATAACTTAATCATTTAGGAAGAGCGACTTAGTTATTCTAGAAGTCAAAACATGCAAAGTGAAACACAAGAATAAATGAATCAAATATGGTATCAAACCCTATGAATATAAATAAACACTTTTATTTATCACCATACTGATTACTCATTATTCATTGTTTCGGTTTTATCAACTTTATACTTGAATTAAAAACACTAGTTGTCCCATGCTCCAAGCATGTACACTATGTTTTCTTAAACAATAGCTTTGCCATACACCAAGTATGCACTCTATGTTTGTCTATGATCCTTACTTTGTGAAATAAACCAATTGAACATAATTTCAATGATTCTAATTTCACACTCCCAAATCCTTATCGAAAAATGTGAGAATTTCAAATTTCTATCATTTATCGAAATCTGTTTAGATTTTAAACTTATATGCACTGACCCTCCTGTAATGAATATGTACAAAGTCACAAAGACTTGTCAACAGTCATTATAAGGTATTCCAATGGAGATCAACTCCATGGAAGCTAAGTCTCATATTCAAAGTACATTGCTTTGGACATGCTTCTTGCATTAAGTTTTCTAATCTTACACAGATAACTTCCACCTATGGAGACAACTCCATATTCTCATTTTGACTATCACTTCTGAATAAGAGATGCCTCTTTTCAGAATATGTCAATATGGTCCTTCCAAAATTAGCAATATACTTCCAACTGTCCCTGAGCAACCAATCTTTGGTAAACCTCCGATTGTCCTCGACAATTGCTTAATCATTTTAGTCATATCCAATTCTAGACCTTTTCCCTTCTTAATGCCTCTGGGCATTTGGAAAAATTTAGAAATGACAAATATTATAGCACATGCAATCGATCCTGTACCCAAAGCAAATGGTACACGATTCATGATGTCTCACATAAAGACATGATTCTAGACCAGTCTTTTGCTACAATATTTTTATTTGCCATGTTTTTAAAATTTGACTATGAAGAGGGATGCCGTAATCATAATCAAATTTTGAGAACGCAATATATAGAATTTACTTAAGTTGAACCAATCCAACATGAAATTCATATATATATTCTTGACTAAAGATGATTAAGGTCTTAATCTAAGCCTTTAGAACTGAAATGAAGTATATCCTCTCCCTTAATTATAGCAAAACAACTTTTTCAATCCCTGCAGCCTCACGAATTGAAACTTTTGTTTTCTATAATTAACATTGCTAACTTGCAACACTAACAATAATTATCATGCTCCCACTAACATGATGATTATTAGCATAACACTTATGCTCCCACTAGCTTTGACATGTACTCAGAAATCAGCTGGACTTCTAGAAATCAATACTTTATTGACTTTCTTACCAAAGTTCAGATTTCTGATACGAGATGCTTTGATAAAACTTTATCAAAATCATACACCTTTCCTTAGATAGCATGCATGTGTGTCTAAACAATTTCAGAACTATGAAAAGGGATGTCGTAATCATAGTCTCAATTGTTTAGACCTTTTGCCATCTGCTTCAAATCTACTTGGTGGAAGTGTTTCCTCACCATCATTTTCATGAATCGGAGAGAAACCTTATGACCCTTAGATTTTATGGTGTATGTGTTCTTATCCATGTGAATCGTCAAAACCATAGTCACAAGACAAGGATAATGACAAATCCAAACTCATATGGACTGAACTTATGCAATCTTAACTTCTTGCCACCTGGCAGTACAGGGCCTGTCATTGCTTCCAAGTTGTTATGCAACCAATTGAGAACTTTCAGAACTCCTATGCAAAGCCAACTTTAACTGGAATGGGCACGGAATATGTCAACACGATAGGTTATAAACCTCAAGTCGTGTGCTAGTGAAGAACCTCAGGTTTTATTCTTGATTAGTTCTTGAAATTCTTTTTAGGATCTTTTAGACTCCCACTATCCTCTTGACATATAAGACTATCTTGCCAAATATTCAAGAGATAGTGCGGATTCTTTATCAAGACAAACACTTCACACAATTGGCCTTAGTTGGTATTTGTTTTATCCAAAACATCACAACTTACCAATTTCAAATGTACAAGAGTAGGACACTTTTACTCTTACATTTGACAAGTGTTTTAAACCTTTCTTTAAGATATGTCACTCAAGTTACAATCTTGGAGTATGACTCTAAGAATTGTTTTGGAACGAAGTATGACTCATCTTCCTGATCTAACCATTTCAACAATTCATGACTCCTCTTCTTAGTCATAAGAATGCACTAAGATGACCTTTAGAGGACTAATTGTGATATGATTTCTAAATCATTAAGATGATCACAAACATGATACTAAAGTACTCTCCCATCTTTTCAGATTTGAGAAACTTTTATCTTTCTGCCTAATTTGATTCTTCCCATTCGTTCTGCCATACATTGAGACTTTTCCAATGTTTCAGAATTATACTTAAACTTGTAAGTATAACCATATTTACTAAACTTTAGTAAATCAAATAATCTTAACGAGCTTTGTGGTGGACATGACCAGTGCACAAGAATGTGTACTCGATCCCTTTAGTCCTTCACTTGACTCACACATCCATGTGAACAAGTAATTAGTCTTGATTTTCCAATGCTTGAAAGTTCTCATTCATCATACTATTCAACTTGCATGATTCCAAGTTTCGGTCCAATTGAAACTTGGGCGATGAGGAACTTTCCTGATTTGGTAAATTTAGACACTACCACAAATGAAAGAATCAAATCCATTTTCCAATATTGCTGTCAGTGGAATCATATAAGCAACAATTTTCCACAAATGCCATTGTAAGGATACTTCAAATAAATAAAATTAAACAATTTTCTTTTATTTTAAAACTTTGCGGAAAAAGTTATCCTTACAATCCACATGGAAAATTGTTGTTATCTATTCCTTAGCAATATATCATAACTTCTTAAGCAACTGCTCAAAATTCTGATGCGATCGAAATCCACCTTCGCGATCAGAATCAGCATATACTTCCTTTAAGATTTCTCTCTATTCTTTGATTCTTAAAACATCAACATGTGACCCAGTCACATCATGTAATGAGGATCTCAGAATAGAACTTAACAGAGTTAGATAATGGGCTCTACCTGATGTAGAGTCAAACTTATTGACTTTAACATCCTTAGGTAAATTTGGCAGCTTTGCAATCAACGCCCCTTCCTTTGGCAAAATAAACATATGGACCCTTTGGTAATGGGACTATCTCAGACTTAGCCTTTCTCTTTACCATTTGGTCAATCGGGTTGACTATGGCCAATCCCTTTCCATTGGGAAGAGAATGCTTTTTCTGGATTTCCAGTGTCACCGTCCATAAAGTTTTTGGGAAGTTGATCTTCTAATAAAATTTTCTTTACTATCGTTCCAAATCATTGCTGATTCAGCAGCACCAAGCAAATAGATATGATCATTAAGGTTCATGTCATAGTCTGTTTCATAGTAGTCCCAAAGGAACTCACTATGTGACTTAGAAAGTGATTGAACATCCAACTTTCTCAAGACTTTGACACCCAACTCTCCCGGCTTGCCAATATGTGACTTCATTTCTAAGATGTGATCATACATAGACCTTGCTTGCCATTAGGGCTTGAGTGACCTTGAACTTGTGAGTTATGGTGAATAATTGGAGGAGGTGGAGGAAGAGAAGTATGACTTCCATGAGCCAAACTCGGGAAGTCATATTCATTAGGAAAGCTTGGTTTGGGAAGATCATTGTTGTCTAAACCAGACATCAACAATGGGAGAAATTCATGTAAAGTTGATTTAAGTCCTTAATATAACACCCAATATGATATATTAAGGCTAGGACCCAACAAACTATTTTATAACTTGGAAGAGGGATGCCGTAATCCAAGCTATAAAATATTTGAAGGTAGGTGAATGACGATTCACTAATTTCCACCAAGATAAACGAAATGTATTATTAGGTTTTTAATTGGTTTTGAAACTCCTAGATTCTTTTGAGATTCATTGAACTTTTCAATTGCATGTTTCAATCTCGAGTGTGCCCTTCAGGTTTTGTGACTGGGATGCCGAGGATCACAAAACAAGGTGTGAAGTAACCATGCAAATATACTTGGTACCCTTAATATTTACCCCTCAATCGATGTGCCGGTTAACCACACACGCTCCAACGATACTATGATAAACATTAAGTTACCCTTTGCCTACCTTGTTAAGTCCAGGTTAGTGTGCCGGTTAACCACACACGCTCCACTAACGACTTAACAAAGGTGCAAAGTGTAATTTCATGGATTAGCACCTTATTCACATTTTCCTAAGTAACTAAGATTGGGAATTTATAAGTGTTTAGTTACTTAGTATTTATCATTATACTTATAATGAAGGTAGAATTATAGTCCTTGTCCTACCTGTTCGGCTAACGACCCTCCACCAGTCAAGGAAGCGGTGGGTGAGAGTGGACACCCATTAAACTGCCATTTTATAGGCAGTAACCTTATACCCCCCTTATAGACCGGCTTCGTGAATGAGGCCTACTAATGGTAAGACGACTTGCTCTTATACATATAATATATTAAACTTTTAATATTATAATAGTATAAGGGTGTATTTTAGACATTTAAAATACTTGGTGGTTTAATCTATTAATTAAACTATACTCTTAATTTAATTAAATTTAAACCATGTCATTATGGAATTATTAATTCTCTTTTAATTAAACACTTTAATTATCTATTAATAAAGTCCATAAGAGTTAATTGAATTATTCAATAAAAACATCATAATTCCAATTATTAAATTCAAAATTAAAACCATTTAATTAATTGTTTAAGTTATGAACCCAAGAGTTTTAGAATTCAATTCTTTTTTTTTATCATAAAAAAACTTTTTCCAAATTCCAAAACTTGAGGGCAAGTTTTGTAACTCTTGAAAACTTTTGGATTCCATAACTTATGGAGTTAAATACTTGTTTTATGATGAAACTTTTCATGTTCCATAACTTAAGAACAAGTTATGGAATTCTTTAAAACATTAAGATCAAGTTTTGTAACTCCATAAAAAACTTTGAATCAATTTTTTTTAAAAACCTTTTCATATCCATAACTTATGGAGGTTTCAAAAAACTATTTAGATCAAACTTTTAAAACTAATAAAATAATCATATCATTTTATCTTTTACTAAATTTGACCTAATTCAACTCATATAGCAAATGATTCAAATTTTACAAATAATTAGTTTTTCACAAAAACAAGTAATTATCTTAAAATTTGACAAACGTCATGTTTTTTTTTTCCTTTTTTTTCCAACTTGAAAATAAAACATTTGCATCAATATAACAGAAAACAACCCATGGCTCTGATACCACTGTTGGGTTTTGATCATTCTAACACTCCTATGGTGTACATGCAACCCTATAAACCTTGGATCTATGTTTTCTCTATTATACATGCAAATATTAACTATTCCAAGGTTTCATCCTAACTAGCATATTATGAAGCACCTATACTACAAAGTTCTAGTTAGATGACATACCTTTTGATGTAGCTTGATGTCTTCAAGCTTTAACAGCTTAGCCCCAATAGTGTGGAAGCCTCAAATGGAATCACAAATCACCAAAACACCTTGGAAGAACTTGAGAGAATATGTATGCACACTAAAATCGGCCCACTCTTATTTTCACACACTTGTGCCAATTTTGTGAGCCAAGGACCCCTTTATATATTATGGAGGATTAGGGTTACATCCATGTAAACCCTAATACCCATGACCTTTCATTTACATAGGATCCATGAGTTAAAAGCTCCATGGACCATCCATGAAAGCTTAGCCCAACCTAAATGAACTTGGCCCATTCCATATATATAAGAGTCCATATTTAATTAGTTCTTATTGATCACTTAATTAATTCTAAATTAATTCTTGATCAATACTAATTAAATAATATGATTCCATATTAATATATTAGAACTTATAATATATTAATATAAATCATAAATATATTATTCTCAAAAGACTATCCATATAAATTGTGCCGGTGAAGTGCAACCCAAATGGACCATGCCGGGTCGGGTCAAGTACATACCAAATATAGTTATGGAATTAGACATTAATCCAACATGAAGGTGCAGGCGGCGAACTTCACCTTGTTGGCTTTGGAACAAGCACATATCTCAAAGATGGATTCGATCTTCTCAAACCATCGAGTTAAGGCAATAACCCCACTATTGCCGTCGAAGGATTTGGGTTTGGAATTCATGAAGTCTTTATAGGAACACTACTTTTGATGTCCCTGACCTCCATCATGACTTTGAGAATCGGGTCCACCTCCAGATCCACCAGAGCTGCCCTGATTTATCTGCGACATCGCCGCAGCTACAGTAGTCGTAACTGCTGCCTGAAACATAGCTGGGTCGAACTGAGGAGGTGGTGGTGGCGGAGGGTCATTGTTCCTCTTGTTGGGTCTTCTTCGGGGAGGCATCTTGTTCTAGAACAATCAGGAAGAAGAGGATGGTAAGTCCCCTAAATTTAAATCAAGATATATGAAACAAGATATATCTCATCCTGATAGTTAAAGTGTTCTACGAAGCGATAAATAGAGAAGGGTTACTAATGCAAGTAAATTATCGCTAAGAAGAAATATGTAGCAACACTTGGAATGAATCCCTATACTGTATTCGGCTCTAACTAAAATACTCCTATAGTATTTTAAGTTGTATGTTTGGTTCAATCGATATCTGATGTATGTATACTTGGTAAGTTTTAGGCCTGCTGCAACACCTCAGTCACTCCCAAGCACATGTTGGTCATGTATCGAATAAATATAGTTGATCAGGCTATATTGACCCTAGACATGATTACATAACTGCCTAGGTTTAACCGCAGTGTCCAACATCCAAATACTTTTGTTTTGTTCTACTTATGTTACTGTTTCTGGTACGTATGTATACTTGTATACTTCTTATAAAATACTTATATTTTAAAAGTATAGTTTTAGTTCAGAGCGCTTCAGCCCCTTAGTGTTTATAGTTGTATACCATGTAAGGTTCGGTATACTTAGTTCACTATAAACAAGAGCTCTGATACCAATCTGTCACACCCCCAAACCAGAACGGCGGAAACGTTCGGGGGTGGAGGACGTCATGTGTAGTATCACAATAATTGTATCATAGCAATCATAGTAACACAACCATTACATTGAATACATATATGAAAAAGGTTTACATCTGTTTAAGTCTTGTTTGCATACATCAAAAGTATAAGCAAAACGTAAAGACGTGACTCTAAGTGCTCCGTCTTCTCAAAACTCCAGGTGGTACCTGTCTACTGATTCCCTGAGAATACAAGCAGTTTTGAAAGAGTATCAGCATAAAGCTGGTGAGTTCATAAGCATGTTTTTGTAATGAAAACCTGTTGATGAATCAGTGAAAATGTTTGTATGTTTCCAAGAAAATCCAATATTTTCTTAAGTAATGAAAAGTAGTCTTAAACCCTAAGACCAATTGTAAGTTCGTTATTGAATTCTGTTCTTGTGTCTGAAAGTACTTATATGTATGCCTGGTACCACCAGCTGTATTGTTTTGTATAAAAGTTCTTGTATAAAATCACTGGCTACCACCAGTAATGTAAGTAATGTATAGCATGAAAACCCTGGTTAACACCAGTATGTATAGTATGGAAACCCTGGCTAACACCAGTATGTATAGTAGTTGTAAGTCCCTAATTTGCCTGTGTATCAATCAGATCCGTTTGATGGTGCGGAATCCCAATCAAACGGATGATGTCAGATCAAATAGAAGAGAAGGAGAAGAAGAATATGATGAATCTTGTATGTATTGATATGAATGAAGATCCGGATACAAGATTCACACACACTAACACACACTCTCTTTTCTCTCTCTCTAGAACACCTTCAAATACACACACTTAAGCTCCTCTAGTGTTCATCCATCATCAATCTATTCCTCACACCCCTCACCCCTATATATACTCGACTGGGCCACAAAATGGGTTTACGGCCGTAAACTCAGTTTACGGTCGTAAACTCACAACACATTACAGAAAAATACAATTTCTTAGAAATGCAAAGTATAAACCATATTTTTGACCCAACAATCTCCCCCTTGGTTTATAGCTTTCTTTTCTTTTCTTAATTGACCCAACAAGCTCCCCCTAAAAATTAGCTGGCTTTTCTTCATAATCTTCATTGGGAGCTTGGCTTCAGCTTTAATCTTCAAATTCTTCACGACTTCAAGATGAACTTGATGAATCTTCAATGAATGACTTCATCTTGAGCAGTTGGGCTTTTCTTCAGAATTTGGCATTGAACGCACATTGGGTGAGGAGGCTTGACGTACTGATTCTTGAAAAATAGCGCTTTCAGCTTGAGAATCTTCAGAGAGAACATCAGAGAGAACAAATCTTTTGGATCACTTCAGCAGGTTTAAGATAGCAGCAGATTGATTGAGGAGGCTTCAATGCAATCCGTCACATAATCTTCAATTTCAGCTTCACCTTGCTTCTGGGGATGAAAGATTGAATGTCGAAAGAATAATCTTCATTTCTTGCTCCTTCGAATGAGAATTCTTCGATGCTCACGGATGAAACTTTGATTCAGAAATCTTCAACACAAACTCCATGAGTTTCATCTTCACCTGAATTCACTTTTCAAGACAAAACAAAACTAAAAGAAAAATTTAGCACACAATATTTTTGGATTTTTCATATTTTCTGAAAAAGAAATAAAACAAAAATAACACTATTTTTTAATTAATTTTTTTTTTAATTTGTTTTTTAATTTTTTTTTTAATTTTTTTTTATTTATTTATTTTTTATTTATTTATTTTTTTTTGGTTTTCAAAATTTTTAATTCTCCCTTAATATTTAAATTAGAAGAAAACTATGAACAAATTTAACAAAAATAAAATGATATCTAACTTTAAGAGTGATTTGGGATCAAAGTTATTAGACAGCCCTAATCCACTTTTCGGTACCTTTTATCTTCACATCTTTGTCTGGTCGATCGCCGGTATTGTTGTCCACTTAAACACGAAAAATTGTGACAGATTTAGGACATACTATTTGTTATAAGACAAGGTGAACCTAAGTTCCTAGATACTATATCTGATCCTAAGTTCCTAGATATTACATCTTAAGGACCATTCATCTGACAACGACCAGGGATATTGTTGTCCACCTAAATTGAGCAGCGAGATCTATAGACAATCTTTGAGAGTTCAATTGTTAATTGTACTGGAACATGTTTCCCGCTTCCTGATATGCCCCCGTAATCAAGAACTTCCAGAGTACTCCTTACATCGGGTGAGCAGACAATCATTAAGAGAGAAGATAGATTCAGATTATTGTTAATTATAATTTTAGAGGGATTGAGAAGTAGAAGGTTGCATATGCTGTGTACCAGGTCGGATTGTGAGTCACGCAAAGGAGACAACATATGGCTAACAGATAGGAGGAATTTCATAGATATAATTTGCAGAGAAATAGATTTGCATATGTTGCAGTCCAGGTCGGATCTCTTCCAATCACGTAAAGGAGGCAACATATGACTGACAGATAAGAAGAGAAAGAAAACAATTTTCTACAGACCTAACTCATCGGAATTTACCAGTCGCCCCATCAATACCGGAATTAAGGACAGAATCCGCACATCGAGGAAAAGTTAATCCATAGTTCCAGATACAAGTTCTTTAATATGACCAGTAGATTCCCATATATATCTCCCTGCTCAACCTATCCGAGCGTCGTATTGTCAGGCTAAACGGATTTAACTAGGTTAAGATTTGTCAAGTCTAAGAATTTCTTAAGTTCAACTCTGCCTAGTCAAGTCCATTTAGAATCTTTCATGCCTACCAGCGCATCAAACCCAGAGCATAGACCCTTCAATTTTGGGTACGTTACGCAGACTCAGATTGCCTGTTATCACTTGATAATATCACTTCCCAAAACATCTCACTCAAACTCATTTCATTAACCAACATATTTTTGATTTTCTGATTTTCTAATGTTTTTGGATTTTTTTAAAATTTTAAAATTTTTGTTTTGTTTTTATTTCTCCCCCTAAATTTGTGCATAGGAGAGAAACGAAAGTAAATGCGCAAATTTAAACTATCCTAAAACAAAAATTAGTCTTTAAAGTGAATCAGCTTACGAAAAACTCAGGAGTATAGAGAAGAAAACTCAAACCGTAAATCACCGATTGAATTTGCATCCAGAAGGTCTGAGAACAGCACGTGTAATCTCAGAACAGATCCGAAAATTCTTCATGTCATTAAGCACTAACCTCATGTGTGATCCCTTCTTTTCTTCCTTTCCCACAAAGGACACATACTCCCAAACAATGTTCTGAGTGTTGTACAGCTGAGAGATGTCTCCTATCATGTGCCAGGAACAGCCACTACCAACAAACCAAAGTCTGATGATATGCCTCCATAGCTGCTCCGACACAGAGTGGGATCAGTTGGTCTTTGGAACCCAGTCCATTTTGAAACTGGGTCAACCTTTGTCATCCTTGCATGTTACTCTCTCCCATGACATATCCTGTTTATCACAAACAGAAGATGAAGAAATATTAGAATTGTTAGAAGATTTGGGAGAGTGAGCCTTTGGAACCCATTTGTAGTTGGGTTTAACCCATTTCTTTTTCGATCTGATGGGTGGCTCAGTACTTGCTTTTGAACTTGATGTCGGCCGTTGAGATGACTTTGACCTAACCGGTCTTTGTTTCAGTGGAGCATCTCTTGGATTGGGCTTCTTGGCCGGTATTCCCTTCTTGTCCTTGTGGGTTTGATTCTTGACCTTCTGCGCGTTCCAGTCATCATGGTCTGAACGTGACCTTGAGGGGTTTCTTTTGAAGTATCTCCCTCTTGGCGCGTTCTGCCAGCCTTGTGCATAGTAGGTAACGTATGCGCGATTTGGACAATGTCTGGCAATGTGTCCAGGTGTTCCACAGTGAAAGCAAGTCCTTTTCTTCACTGTGAAGTTGTTTCTTCCTGCCCCTGGTGGCGTATCCTTGCCTTGTCTCTGATTTTTCCCACATGCACACTTGCAACAAGCCGTCGGTTGATTCACTTGATTTGGTGGCCTGTATTTCTCAACAGCAGGTTGATCAGAAGCAGCTGAGTTCGAAGCAACAGATTCAGAGCTCAAGGAGATGTTGGTTTGTTCAATGGTTTTCTCCTTGTTCTCATCCTCTGCTACTTTACCTGTACATGAAGTAGATGTGCTAGAAACAGGAACATCAGTATTTTCAAACAAATAATCAAATATGTCAAAAAAATTTAACTCAACATGATCCGATGCAAAAGCATCAAATGCATCACAAAATATATCATCAACTTTATCATCAGAAACAGAAGGTTGTTCATTGGAAACAGAAACATCAGGTTCTTTAACTTTGTGCTTTGACTGATCTAAGGATTGATCTGCATGGGAAGTAGAAACGTCAGTACTTTCAACATTAATAAATCCTCCTGAGACGAAACCAGATGGCTTGCCATAAACCATGAAAGATTCATTGGCAATCTCATCCTTGGATAAGGGTTGATACTGATAAGTATGATTATATGGAGGAGGTACACTATCATATCCTAAACCCTTAGACTGATTTCGTTTAAAATCCATGCAGTGATCAATCATGGTGGCAACTACCTTGCTTGATCCATCAAATTTTTGAAAAGCAAAGTTTGCAGAATCAAACTCTTTCTTTAATGTGTCAAGCTCAGCAATTAACTCATCATTTTGTCTCTTAACATAATTATAAAGTTCACATTTCTCACTGTATTCTGACTGAATTCTTCTAAAATCGTTTATTTTAGTTTCTAACTGGGCTTTAAGGGGTTTTTGTCCTTTCCTGAGTTGATATCCTTCATATCTCAGGTCCTCAACTTCTCTTTTTAATAAATCAATTTGTTCCCGAAGAAATTTAATCGTAGTTTCACAAGATGGAGTACATGAAACTTTAGTGACTGGAACGTTTGAGGAACTCATTTTTTTTTTTTTTTTTAAATATGCCCTTTAACTAAAAACTCAAAAGTCAACCTCAAAATTCAAATTTAAAAAGTCAAACTTGAAAAGTCAAACTTAAAAGTCAAACTGAAAAGCTAAATTTGAAAATTTAAAAGTCAAACAGGAAGGTCAAAGTTTAAAGTCAAAGGCCAAACTTTAAAGTCAAAGTCAAAACTTTAAGTAAAAAGTCAAAAATAAAAGACAAAAATTAAAAAATAAAATTTTTGGTTGAAAATGGAGCTTAAAAATAAAAGAAATTGATTTTTGGGCAAAAAGTGTAAAATTTGCGAAACTTGGAAGCGGCAAGGAGTGGTTAAGTTTAAAATTTGGGAGGGAAGGAACAAAGTCGTTGCTGGTGGAGTTGGTAAAGCGCCGGGTTGACGAATCAAAGGTCGTGGGTTCGATTCTCGGCTCCTCCAAAGCGCGTCCCCCCTTTTTTATAATAAAGGCGCTGTTCGGCTTGCTGCTGAGCCGGCTTCCCTAGCCGCGATCCGAGCCGAACCGAGCCGTTCTCTAAGCCGCAAACCGAGCCGAGGCGCAGACGATCCGAGCCGTAAACCGCCGAGCCGCAACTGCCGACCGTAAACTCCGAGCCGCAAGCCGCTGACCGTAAACTCCGGCGACCGTAAACACGTTTACGGCCGTAAACTCGGGACCGTAAACTCCGGCGACCGTAAACACGTTTACGGCCGTAAACTCCGGACCGTAAACCCTTCAAAGACCGTAAACTCTCCAGAAATCGTTGTTCTTGACGAAAAACAGCGTTTTTTCACCCTTTTTGCTCCAAAACTCGATCAAAAACTCGTTTTTACGAAAAACGCGAAGAAGAAACCCCCCCTATTTTGCCAAGATCTATCCAAAAACGCAAAAATCTCTTCAAAATAAGATCAAATAAGCTCCAGATCTGAAAAAATTGAATGATACAATCCAAGCTCTGATACCAATTGTAAGTCCCTAATTTGCCTGTGTATCAATCAGATCCGTTTGATGGTGCGGAATCCCAATCAAACGGATGATGTCAGATCAAATAGAAGAGAAGGAGAAGAAGAATATGATGAATCTTGTATGTATTGATATGAATGAAGATCCGGATACAAGATTCACACACACTAACACACACTCTCTTTTCTCTCTCTCTAGAACACCTTCAAATACACACACTTAAGCTCCTCTAGTGTTCATCCATCATCAATCTATTCCTCACACCCCTCACCCCTATATATACTCGACTGGGCCACAAAATGGGTTTACGGCCGTAAACGTGTTTACGGCCGTAAACTCAGTTTACGGTCGTAAACTCACAACACATTACAGAAAAATACAATTTCTTAGAAAAGCAAAGTATAAACCATATTTTTGACCCAACAGTAGTTTTATTACTTAAAATAAAACTATGAAATGAAATCCCTGGAATCCTCCAGTTGTAGTATGTAGTAGTTCTATTAATGAAAATAAAACTATTGAAGAATGAAATCGCGTAAACAAAAGGTTAGTTTATACTATTGTGCGTTCGTATAACCATGCTTGATATGACTGATGACCTCAGCGACGTTCTTCAGGCGTCGTACTGTATGATATTTGTCACCCTAGGCATGTCTGCCTAACTGTAGCTAGCAGTTTAGGTGTGGGATTGTTAGTCCCGAATAGATCTATTCACAAATCTCACGCTCTCCCTCCAGGAGACTCTGGTTACACTATACGTTGATGATTTTACCAGTACCCAGAAGGGTACAAATGAAGAGTGGTCTCACAATCCTGTATTAACTAGTTTACGTGTGGTTCTGTAGTGATCTACTGTATTGAACTCTGTATGTATAATGTATAAGATAATAATTATACTTAAATAATTATTATATGTTGTCCTCTTGTAGTAATGTATGTCATAAACTAAATCTGTCATAGTTTATATGGTTACCCATGAATGTAATCTGAATTGGTAAAAGAAACTATGTATTGAATTCCCCAAACTATACCTATTATAGTTTGATTGAAAAGTTATGTACTTGGTTTGTAAGATGTTCTGAAAACTATGCAATTATATTTCCAAGTTGAAAGTGTCCCTTATGCTCAACATAGTACAAAAGGGATAAAATGTCTAAATGTTTCATAAAACGTGGGAAATCATTTATCTGTATCAATTGCATAAGTTTTAAACTCGTTGAAAACCTTTTGTTTTAGTTTCACAAAATCAGTTGTGTTTGGCTTGTATTCCCCCCCCCCCCTGAAAACATTAAAAATCATGAAAATGTAGGGTTATTAACTCACTGTTGTTGTGTGAAAATGTCGACTGGAAACGAAGATCCTCGGGTTGTTGTACGTGGCACTTAACGGAATCCTAATAACAATCAAATACATAATGTATCTAAATTAGCGATTTCGTTAGATAAAGTGTTACATAAACACTTGCTTTCGGTTAAGGAATGTTACCGGGACTTGGTTGAATTGGAAAACGAGTTTTTCACTGCTCAAGAGACGTGTACGACCGTGAACACGGGTTTACGACCGTGAAGGGAGTTTACGGTCGACATGCAGTTTACGGCCGTGAACTGGGTTTACGGCCTTTGAAGATTCGATGAGTGTACGGCCGTAAACGGGTTTACGACCTTTGAAGATTTGAAGGTGTACGACCGTAAACTCAAGAACAGGAGTGTTTGATTTCGCAGAAAACGTGTTCCAGATGCTCCTAAACAACTCCCAGAAGTGTTTCCTGATGATTTTTCGGGAGAATAATGGTGTTTTTGGTGTTTTCGACCCGGGTTTCTAGAGAGAGAATGAGAGAGTTTCCGGTCAAAAGTGTTCAAATGAGGGTGGGGGTCTCATATATATAGGGGTTTTGTGGTCGGTGGGTGGGGGATCCACCTGATGCTGGCCGTAAATGAGTGTACGGTCGTACACGAGTTTATGGCGGTAAACTCACTAAGGCCGGAAATTGTTTGATTTTTCGAGAGATTCGGGTTTTCGCGCGATCTGGTTCCGACTCGCATATATAAATTTAATTATATAAAACTAAATGATTTTATAAATCAAGAAGTTTGACGGAAAAATTAATAAAATTCAAATTTTATTAATGGAAATCGTATAACAGAAACGGAAAAAGTTTCGGGTTGTCACATGGACGTTGCTGCTCATTGGGGTAATTGCCCTAAAAAACGTAAGATTTTGATTGCTATTATCTATGGTTACGTCTGGTGCATATGGAGGGCCTGAAATGACAAAATCTTCAATAATATCGGTACAATTGGTCGAAATTGGCGGATAATGTGATCACCTTGGTTTTTAGTTGGGTTAAATATAGGAGGAATTACGGGGCTTGTAATTGGGCTAACTGGTGTCGTTCTCCTTTCAACATTTTGTAATTGTACTTGTGTTTTTTCCCCTTTGTCTGGGCTTCTTTCTTTTTAGGCTGTGGCTTTATAATATTCCGCTGATTCTGAAAAAACAAAATCAGCATACATTGTTTTGTTTATGTTTACTCAATATAGTCGGGGAAAAATATATATATCATTTCTCTTATGAGTTCAATAAAACTACGAAATAATTTTGACATAGATATGGTAAGAGAGCCTTAAATATGTCATAAATATGTGTATTTTAGTGTATACAACAGACATATTTATGAGTGTATACAATAGACATTTTTTTCTTTTATCAAAATATTTTTTTATCAAATAAGAAATTAGCAAGGTTAGGAATATTTATGAGAGGTGAATTTCTGAATATTTTGTTAAAAATTTATTGAAGCATGATTTGCTACATCAACAAATGAGACAAAACCAACTCATTGCAAGCGGATTGTTAGAGAACGAATCGACCATGCACCTGCTAGACTATTTATGCCTTAAAAGTAAATTATATATGATTCTATAGATGAGGTTGAAGGAAAGTCATGATCGTGCAAGATGACATTCTTATAAGTTGCATTTTGGCAACAAGATCACATCTTATAGTTCTATCATATCTAACATTTCTTTAACTGAACATGATGAATTAATGCTTATAGGTTTCTTTTCGTCTTCTTGAAGAAATAGAAGGTATGTGACAACCCGAAATTTACTCCGTCACTGTAACCCATTTCCGTTAATAAAAGTTAGTTCTATTAAAATTTTCTGTTAACTTTTAATTATTAAAATAATTCATTTTGAGTTATTAAAATAATATATATTTAATGACGGAATGAAAGCATCTAAGTCGGGTTACGGTTAGTTTACCGGGTAAAAACATTTAGCTCCGTTTAAACGACAATGTATGGTGGGTCCCCACTAGGCATCCATATATAAAGGAGGAGTGCCCACCTTTAGAGTCTTTTCCCCACCTTAGAGCTTTCTCTCTCTACCTTCTCTCTCTAAAATCGGGTTTGGCCAAGGATCACCACTTTCAAGCCTCAAAAATAAAAGGTAAACCCCCTAACTTGATTTTCTAGCTTGGTATTCATGCTATTTCGAGTTGGATCATCCAAATACCCCAACATGCATGTGTTTACGGTTTGGGGAGCCTCCCAAAACCGTAAACTCCTATGTGAGGGTTTTGAAGCCCCACAACACTTCCAAACCTTCTCTAATGCTTAGATATAGCTTAGATACTGGCATGCATGGACTAAGGAACCCAAGATCATGACTTTTTGGCCATAAACTTGAGTTTACGGTTCTTGAACATTCAAGAACCGTAAACCCAAAACCGTAAACACCTCAAATGGTGTTTTGATGCCCCTAAACCCTTCCTTAGCTTGTTTGATGAACTAGAAACTGGTGTAGATGAGCTTAGGACCCTAAAACATGAAATGGTTGAAGTGGTCAAGGGTTTACGGCCGTAAACCCTAGAGTTTACGACCGTAAACTCCCAAGGAGTGGTCCAAGGACCGTAAACTCCAAGGGAGTACCCAATTGAACCCTAATCACTTCCCAAGCCCTTGAATTGACCCTAGGAACCTTCCTTGTGATGCATGAGACCTTTAGACACACAAACTCACCATTTCCATGAGTTTACAGCCGTAAACTCATGGGGGAAATGGTCTCCCAACCGTAAACACACTTAAGTGTGGCCAAGTGAAGTGTAAACTCCATAGTGAGGCCATACACTCCTTAGATACAACCTTTAGCACTCCTAACACTTGAAACAAAGTGTTTTCATACATTAAAGTGCCTTTACTCACTTAATTAGTGATTACACAATTAATTAGATACTTTATACATCACTACATGTTACATAGGATCCGTGTGTGTGTTCAAGTCCTCACTTGACACCTAGCATCCTACCCGGCGTTTCCATCCACTTCACTCACTACAGGTGAGTTCATACCCCTAAATGAACCTTTTTAAATGTTTTTTTTACTGTTTTATGGGGGGGAATACAAGTTGAACCAAATAAGTTATAGTAACAATCGCATGTGAATTATAACTTGCAACCAAAAGGATTTTCTACACTATTAACTGTTTTTACCACCAAAAAGGGATTTTTCTATATTTTCAACTATATTGCCAATTAAACTGTTTTCAAATGCTTACCAAATTCATTTTCGTGTTAAATCACTAAAAAAAACTATTTTCCAAAATTCGTTTAAACTAATTTTTTTTTATTCTCAAACCATATCTACACCAATATATTTATATAAGTAAGACTTGAAGGACTTAGGACTAATAGCTCACCTTATTTCCTGTTCTTGTTTGATTGTGGGCTTAGGGTATTTTGTTATTAGTCCGACTCTCGTTGAATTCTTAGTTATATATCTTATATATTTGTGTCAGATATAAAAGTTTTCATATCAGTTCAATGCCTTTGAATATCAAGGACATACAACCAACATTACTATTTAACTATAATAGGTATAGTTAAGGATTACTACTCAGTGCTGCTATTGCCATGACAACTACCAGAGTCAGTTCAGTTGTGAGTCAATATATGCTATGTACTATACAAGAGAACACTATATACTATACAAAGAGAACACTATATGCTATACAAAGAGAACAATACATACTATACAAGAGAACTTACTAAAATAGAATGTGGCATACTATTTCTCGATACGACACATCTTTGTGCTATCATCGCGTAACCAGAGTCTCCTGGAGGGAGAGCGGGCATTATGTGTATAGATCTATACGGGACAGACACTCCCACATCCCGACTGCTAGCTACAGTCCGAGCCGTCTAGGCCCAGGGGTGACAAAATGTCACATCACTACATATGACTCGGAGGGTCAAAGGGATTCGATCGTCAATCAGCATGGTTACGTACGAGTTCACATTCAAACCTTTAATTAATACTTTAAGAATTAAAGGCAACAGACTCCCTGAGGAGTATTGTACATTTAATACTACCTGGAGCCTGCATTTCATTACATATGGCCGACAGTGATACTGTTGGGGTAAAAACATTTTTCTCATTCTATACATGAATAAAGTCTAAAACTATATTTTCAAACTAATAACTACTGGGAAAACTTGTACATTATCAAAGGAATAAACAAACCATCGGGTCTTGGTGAAGACTACTTTTTCTGGAAAACATAGGGTTTTCTAGGGCTCATACTATTTTCGAACACCGAAACTTTCTTTTACAGTGTATAATTGTGAATATTTTTATACAGGAAATGACACTAAATACTTATGAACTCACCAGCTTTATGCTGATAAACGTTTTCAAAATAACTTGTATTCTCAGGTCATCAGTAGACAGGTACGGATGCAGCTTTTGAGAAGACGGAGCACACATAAGACTCCACTTTATTTTGATTGTATTTTTGGTGTCTAACATTTGTACTGAACACGTTTGTATTACAATTATTATCTTAATGCAATGGATGTTGTTGCTTGTCTTTACTATTATGCTTTGTTATGATACTGTACATGACGTCCTCCACCCCAGAACGTATTCCGCCGTTCTCGGTTTTGGGGTGTGACAAGGTACTAGAGGTACATACCACACGTGGAATTAAAAGACTTGAATTTTTATATTTATTTTAGAATCTTATTTAAAAAATCATTTACCTTGCATATGTATTTGTATATAACATGATATAAATAAAGATGTGGAGC
This sequence comes from Lactuca virosa, assembly GCF_052849685.1. NCBI lineage: Eukaryota > Viridiplantae > Streptophyta > Magnoliopsida > Asterales > Asteraceae > Lactuca > Lactuca virosa. Next base: position 159,889,033 of record NC_136429.1, read on the forward strand.
AACCTAACGAGGAAGATGATGAACGTTGGAGGTGTTGTTGATGGTCAAGGATCAAAAGGTGATGAGGAATGTAGAGATGAAGGGCATATGATGTTACTCAGAGAGCAAGAGAAGAGATTTTGTGGAATTATTTCCATGTGTATTTTATTAATCGACTGGTACATGGTTATATACACAAATAATATCAACAAACTTCCTAAGATACAGGTTACAACGATAAACTAGGATCTGATAACTTATACAACAAATCTTATTAATTAGGATAAGTCTTATCCCATTACGCTCTCGCCAACACTCCCCCTCAAGGTGGAGAATGGATATCCACCATTCCCAGCTTGCTTAGAGAGCTTTCGAAAATCCTTCCACACACAGCTTTAGTCAGCATGTCAGCTAGCTGTTCACTTGATGCTACATGAGGCAGTTTCACATTTCCCTTTTCTAGGTGATCCTTAATGAAGTGTCGGTCGATTTCAACATGCTTGGTTCGATCATGCTGAACCGGATTGTTGGCTATTTTTACTGCTAATTCATTATCACAATACAATTGTATAGGTGCCTTCAAGACAATTCCCAAATCAAGTAAAATTCTCCTTATCCACAAAAGTTCACATATCCCATGTACCATTCCACGAAACTCCGCTTCAGCACTTGATCGTGAGACCACTTTTTGCTTTTTACTCCGCCAAGTTACCAAATTGCCCCCTACAAACGTAAAGTAACCAGAAGTGGACTTCCCATCCATTCTATCACCTCCCCAATCAGCATCTGAGTACCCGCTTACTTCTAATTCTTCATCAGTCTTCACATTTCGTCCAAAGAACAAGCCTTTTCCAGGAGATGATTTCAGGTACCTTAAGATTCGATTAACAGCACTCATGTGTTGTTCTCCAGGTGCGTGCATGAAATGGCTAACCACACTGACTGCATATGCAATATCGGGTCGTGTGTGAGCTAGATAGATCAGTTTTCCTACCAGTTTCTGGTACCTTCCCTTATTCGTTGGTACTTGACCTTCATCAATTTGCAAGTTATGATTAGTTTCAATAGGAGTGTTCACTAGTTTACAGTCGAGCATTCCTGTTTCAGCAAGGAGGTCTAATATGTACTTCCGTTGGCATAAGTTTATACCGGCTTTAGACCTGGATACTTCTATGCCTAAGAAATATTTGAGGTGACCTAAGTCTTTCAGTTCGAATTCTGCTGCAAGGACCTTCTTTAACTTGTCGATTTCTTCACTATCATCCCCAGTTATGACCATATCATCTACATACACGATTAGTGCAGTTACCTTTCCTCCTCTTACTTTAACAAAGAGAGTGTGATCAGCATCACTTTGTCGGTATCCTGTTTTCTTCATGAAGGTCGAGAATCTCCCAAACCATGCTCTGGGAGATTGTTTTAATCCATATAGGGCCCTTTTCAGTCTACATACTTTCCCTTTACTGTTTGTCCCCGGTGGGGGGTCCATATACACCTCTTCTTCCAAGTAACCATTCAAAAACGCGTTTTTTACATCAAATTGTCTTAATGGCCAGTCTCTGTTTGCAGCAATGGAAATCAACACCCTAATTGTGTTCATCTTTGCTACTGGGGCAAAAGTATCACCATAGTCAATGCCGTATTTTTGTGTGTACCCCTTTGCAACCAAGCGAGCCTTGTATCTGTCTACATTCCCTTTCTCATCCAATTTTATGTTGTAAATCCACCGGCATCCCACCATCTTCTTTCCCTTCGGAAGACATACTAACTCCCAAGTCTCGTTCTTTTGTAGTGCCTCCATCTCCTCATTCATTGCCCTTTTCCATTTCTCATCTTCTAATGCTTCGTGTACATATCTTGGGATCACAATGTTGGACAGTTTCTCCACTCGTAGTGCGTGTGACTCTGACAAACGATGATGTGATACAAAATTCCCAATGGGATACTTAGACCTCGCTTTAATATCAGGTACATATTGCTTCTTTGGTTGGCCTCGGTTAGTTCTCTCTGGATACCGTCTTTCGATTATTTCCTCCACATTGGTTCCATGTACTGTGTCCTCCAATTCTTCATCATCCTGCATAAAATCACTCAAAGAACCAGTGTCAAGAACGACATCTGGTGTGTTAGTATCTGGTACGTGTTGTTCAACATTCCGGCTAGATTCAGGTTCTTCATTCATGCTAGACTCTGGCTGGACATCGGTACTAGGCGTGTATTGACTTGAATTTACACACTCTGTATCATCTTCTTCATTCTCTAACTGAAAGCTTGCAATTTCTTCATAAAAGTCGTGGGTTTCTACTTCTGCGTTCTTTTCCCCCTGAAGAGAACACCCATGACCAAAGTAAGGAACAGTTTCATGAAATGAAACATCCCTTGTAACATGGACCTTATTTTCAACTGTATCCAAACACCGATACCCTTTCTTTGCATCTGCATATCCAAGAAACATGCATTTCACAGACCTTGGTTCCAACTTTCCCAAATTCTGATATACATATGCAGTGCAGCCAAAAATGTGTGGTTCAAGGCCATCAGTTTGTGATATTTCAGTGAGTTCTCGTAGCTTCTGTAGCGGTGTTTGAAAGCCTAGCACTTTTGATGGTGTTCGATTCAAGAGATAGGCAGCTGATCGTAGTGCTTCACCCCAGAATTTCTTGGGTACTTCCATATCAAATAGAGAGGCTCGAACAACTTCAAGAAGTTGTCGATTTTTCCTCTCTGCCAATCCGTTTTGCTGGGGAGACCTTGCACACGACGTTTGGTGGCGAATCAAATTCTGTTTACAGAAGTTTTTCATGGTATAATTTATGTACTCCCCTCCATTATCAGATTGGAGCACTTGAATTTCCCTTCTGTACACTGTTTTAATGGTGTTATATAGTTCTGTAAACGCCTGAAATACTTCTCCTTTATGCTTAAGGAGTGACACCCATGTCATTCGTGTACTTTCATCAATGAATGTTACGAAGTATTTTGATCCATCAGGAGTGGGTATGGGGGCGGGGCCCCATACATCAGAGTGAATCTTCATAAAAGGAATTGAAGTTTTATTATCACTAGAAGCATATGAGATTTTCGTGTTCTTTGCTAACTCACAAACACCACACTTCAACTCATTATCCAATACATTTGAAAACAAACTAGGTTTAAGCTTTCTAAGGTAATTAAAAGACAAATGTCCTAGCCTACGATGCCATAACATTGCTAAGGACTTATTCACTTCCATTACTGCTGTATGATACGCCTGGCTTTGGTGATTCTCGTCCAGGTAGTACAATCTTCCCCGCCTAGTACCATAGCCAAGAGTATGATGAGTTACCATATCCTGAAAGACACATTCATGTTTCCAAAAGATAACATAACAGTTTAGTGCTTCTGTGATCTGGCTGACAGATAATAAATTCGAAGATAATGAAGGAACTACAAGGACACTATCAAGATCCATAGACTTTGTTACTTTTACAGTTCCTTCACTCACTACAGGTGCCATTTCTCTATTTGCAGTTTTAACATTCGTTTGTGAGGGTTCGGTTTTTTTGATTAATTTTGAAGGATCATTTGTCATATGATCTGTTGCCCCTGTATCAATTACCCATTGTTTTGAGAGTTTGCTTTGATTATTTAGTGACATACCTGGATCAGTAGTAGTATGGGCTGCAACTGGAGTGGTTGATTCTTCACTTTGAGGAGTCTTGATTGTTGCAGCTTGAACTATTCGCTTCCTAGGCTTCTTTGAGAAATCCCACCATTCGGGGTATCCAATAAGCTCATAACACTTTGACTTTGAATGTCCATCTTCCCCACAATGAGTGCAGGTAAGAGAGTTGCTCTTGTTGGTCTTCACTTTGGGATTCAGAGGCCTATTTCGAGAAGTAAAGTGGACCATGCTATCTGCCTCAATTTTGGGATCTTCCATGGACTGACGCTGGTTATGATCCTTTCTTATATAGGCGTATGAAGATTCAAGGGTAAGTGGTGGGTCTTTTCTGAGAATTTCACTTCGTGCTTGGTTGAATTCGTGATCAAGGCCTGCCAGAAATATGTGGACACGAAACCTTGATTGAGTTTTGTTTGAGGCTACTGTTGACTCGACAGTCTCCCCCTCTGATATTGATCTAGCATCAATTTCCTGAAAGATACTTACCAATTCATTGTAGTACGCAGGTAGCGATCTCTCATTCTGGCGAGTATTGAAGGATCTTCGGTTCAATTCGAACAATTGGGTTTCATCCGACCCATCATAGAATGTCTTTTTCGCTGCTTCCCAAATTCCTGCTGCAGTTGGTAGGCGGATGAATCTGCGCATTAGGTTAGGATTCATAGAATCAATGAGCCAGCTCTTGACCCGGTTGTTATCAGTGACCCATGCTTCAATCGATTTTTCATTCACGGAGGGTTTCACTGAGGTACCAGTGATGAACCCTGATTTGTTACGAGCCCCGATGCGCATCTCCATGAGTTGAGACCACAACGGGTAATTGGTATCATCGAGAATAACCCCTGTTGGAAATGGGGCATCTTGAACGTTTTGCACAATCACCGATGAGGATGATCCAGGGGTTTCGCCTTCGTTTCCCATGGTAATTCGAATACTTCGTAGGGTTTGGTTACTTCGTGGAATTCGTTCACTGATTCAACGATTAAGAAGATCAGGAATTCGAGGTTTTTATTGCTTTGATACCATGTTACTCAGAGAGCAAGAGAAGAGATTTTGTGGAATGATTTCCAAGTGTATTTTATTAATCGACTGGTACATGGTTATATACACAAATAATATCAACAAACTTCCTAAGATACAGGTTACAACGATAAACTAGGATATGATAACTTATACAACAAATCTTATTAATTAGGATAAGTCTTATCCCATTAAGCTCTCGCCAACATATGATTGATGATGAAGGCCATGGATTGCAATCTTTGTCCAAGAAGAAAATAAGGAAACCATCATAAAGACTAATCAAATTAAAATTTAAAAAAGTTTGTTTATGACAAAAATAGAGGTGGTTCTACTACGACAATTCCTGTACATTTGGATTAGGTATGTTACATATCATAAGATGACAACGATGATAGTTTTTATGGGCAAATAGTAAAACAACATAGCCACATTTTGGTTCTTGTCTTTTGGATACAAACTTGTAATGTGGTTGTCTTTTTTTTTTTGGGAATTAGTATAGACTTTTGGTACAATTTGATGTATATTTCATGTAAGTAACTTTAAGTTTAATGTAATGGCTACCTGTGTAATGAAATGATTCTTTCGATGATGTTTACATACATTTTTTTATTGTTGACAATTAGAAAACAATACTAGCTCGTAACAAAACTACACACTAATTACATAGCATTTCCTAAGACAACTTTACAACAAGTTTTATCGGGATCATTTAGATAGCAAATAACAAAACTAATATAGCTTGTAACAAAACAACCATATACATGTGTTGTGGATCAATTTGCTCTAATTTTTTACTTTTGCAATCTTCATCCTTATCAAGCCACTTGAAAAACTTGCAATGTTGTGTTAGATCCTGCCAAGAAAAATATACAATTTCACAATAATGTACTCATTGGGCAACCCTAAAACCTACATCAAGTTATCATATGTGCGTAAAATAGAAATTGGACATACATCTTCACACTTGCATTGATTACAAGAATAGAGATTTTAAAGCTCGGTTTCGCTAGGGAGCCAAGATTTTTTAATAAGGGACTTACGTAGTAATAACATATTAAAATATATTTTATCTTCAAATAAAAAAAAATGTCTTTAAATTTGAAAAAAAAATTGACAAATAAAAAGATTGTCTAAATAAAACATATAAATATACATATCCAACTATATTTATAATAGTTTAGTAATAAAAATATAAGAGATGGAAATTAACCTCTATATATATATATATATATATATATATATATATATATATATATATATATATATATATATATATATATATATATATATAGTTGTAATGGAAATGTATGTGCTCATGTTTATGAGTTATTGAAAGAAAACATAAAAAGGTTTAAGTCGGAACTATGGTAATAAAGACAATGTAAAAGGACTAATTATGTAAATTTGATTTTTTTTAGATACACAATTAAAACTCCAAGAGGTAGTCTAACTAAAGATTAAAGATTAGTCAGCTATGGTAGACTTATTAAAATAGACGGAGATTAGGGGGGCTGAGCACCGGGTAACCCCGATACTCCCTCCGCCAATGGGTTTCGCTAAAGAAGACGGCAAAATCAAAACTCTAAAAACCATTGTAGCTCTTGATTAACTTCCTTCCCCCGAGTATAAACATACATAGCAAAATTCTCGTTGGGTGAGCAAAATAACCATTGAAACCGAATTGAGTCGGAATCGATTGGGAATCAAATATGTAATTCGGTTTAGTTCTCAGTTTCTCGATATCCATAAATTTGGTTCTCGGTTTGGTCCGGTTTTAGACCCTAACAACTAAAAGTGAGCACAAAATTTGTTGGAATCAAACTGACCCGGAGATAGAACCGATTGGAACCAAACTGACTCGGATAAGAAAATATATAGAAAGTAAAGCAGGATGATATTTAATTTCTTAATATTAAGATAAAACCACTAAAAATGTAAATTTAAGGGGTTGTTGAGCCATTTTCCAAATATTACATTAACAAACTCCAAATCTGCGTAAAACGGTTGCATCATAAAGAAAAAAGGGACAAGCAAGACAATAACTTGATGCTGCTGATCGTCAACGGACGGGATTCCAGAACAGGAACATCATAATGGAAGTGTTTAAACGAAGTTAGTAGTCATCAGCGCAAGGAAAGCTCAAGGAGGTTCGATTTGGTTGTAAAATGGAACATTATAAGTCCCGAAACAACGATTTCTTCCACTTCACAAACCCCCACGATGATGCAAGTGAGCTAGATGATGATGACGATTACGATGAACTGCAATACGACGATGTCGATGATGATCGTAGCTGTGATTTTAATTTCTATAATTTTCGTCCCATCGGGATCGGGAGTACTTCATATCCGCCTCCTAATTCCCAGGTACAATTTCCTCAGGTTGCTGGTTGTTAGTATTAGGGTTTTTGTTCGGGTGTCAGTATTGTCTCTTGATTGTTCTTTGATAACAAATTCTGAATGGCCATTAGAAAGAAGGTGGGAAAAGAATCAAATTATGATGAAGCTCATGAACCCTAAGTTGAACTTGGCACGTAACTGTTATCTGATTATTGTTGGTTATGACGTTCGTGAACCCTAAATTGAAGCTTTTTGCTAGTAGAATTCGTAAACTCAAAAATGATATGTTGGTTGATTCTACAGCCAAGTGGTGTGATGAACGAGAATGATACTGTGACTACATCCATGGAGAAACTCGGGACCTTTGACTATGGGGCCTTGTTTTTTCACTTAGACAATACAATGAAGAACCTTTCTGATAAACTTCATCACACAATTGAAGGTATTGGCACACAAATCTCTAGCCTTGAAGATGAAACTTGCAAAATTGATAACCATGTAGAGGATTTGAAGAACTTCACAGAAAAGTATCACGGGACAACCCACATGAAGCTAAAGAAGATGCATAATGTTTTACAAGAGGTTTCCATCTTTACTTACCTCCAATCTTTTTCCATTTCAAATGATTCTAATGACCAAATACTTTGTCTCAGGTACAAGATGATGTCTTATTTTTGAAAGACAAACATGAAATAGCAGAAACAAAGCTTCAACTTGCTAAACTTCAAGGTTCAAAGAGAGACAAAGAACCTGCTGCTCAAACAAATCCACACCACCAGCAACCATTGCCTTCTCCACAGTCATCTTTTCACACACCATTAACTCCACTTCTCAACCAACCACCATCAAATGGAGTAACTTTCTCACAAGACTCTCAGGTTCCACATTTTACACAATCATACCTTCCGAATTCATCTCAAGGCATTCTTAGTCCTCAAAATCATCCTTTCTTAAGCCATCATTCTCAAGAAACATCTAAAATGTCATCTTTTAGCCATTCTGAACCAGACAGATGGGGCTCCAGTCAAGAACATGAAGAGGGTTTGTCCCACTTTATGCATGTCCAATCTTCAAGAAACTACAAGTCTGAGTTTCATGCTAAGTATATGCCAGAATTTGCTAGCTTTTCCAACAATGAACTACCATTTCCAAGTAATTACACTCATACCCCTGAGGCCCAACCACTGCCTCATGCATTGCCAACTGCTGTTGATGTAGAAGACAGGTTAAGCACAGAAGGGAATGGTAATACAATTCCAGTAGATGACATAGTTGATAAGGTCACAGCAATGGGTTTCAGGAGGGACCTTGTAAGAGCTTCTGTGAGAAAACTCACAGAAAATGGTTCTTCTGTGGATCTTAATACAGTTCTTGATAAGATGATGAACAACAAATGAAATGATCAAATCTATATAATCTACTATGATGTACAGAAATTGCAAAAAGGAACAAAATGTACAAACTGAAGATGTTAGGAAGCCAATTCCATGCTTGCAAAGGGCGACTTTATGTCATTGTGGTAAGTGGTCTTTTCACTCTTGTCATATGCTTCGTAGTTTCCATGTCATTTGTATTATTACAATACAAATGATTTGTGATTGATATAATATTTGTATAAATCATGTTGTAGTTTGTTTCCATTTCCTAATCTTGTAATTTGCATATGCTTTTATCAATAGCTGATGTATAAGTGAAAAAGATCTATAGCATAATTTATCCCAGAATGTAGATATTGAATAACCTATATATTCACATCCAAATCCAAGAATTAGTAATGTACTTCTGTTTGGCTTTTTTATTTTATTTTATTCTCTTATTCTATAATTATGATTTAAAAAAAAAATTCTTAAAGACATTGTACTTTGAAAACTATTCCTGGTTATTAACTGTTTTAAGGGTAGACAGGTTACCCCATTATAACTTGGCTGACGTGGATGCCAAATCATGATTACATGGCTTTTTTTTGCCATGTCATCTTTTGTATATATTTGATAGAGTTGCTCTTTGCGAATAGCAACACCTTGCAAACAAATGTGACACATGCAACATTTAAGCTACTTAATTACCAAGTATGTTAAACATATTAATTGAACATTACTTAGTAGAATATAATTTTAGCTTCTTTACATACATTATGTCAAGCTTTCTCTATAATTATATATAATAAAAAATTACTTGATATATTAAAAAAATATCCTCCTATATCGCCACCCTACAATTCATTCTCAGAGAAAATAAATATCCTCCTACTCGTATAAATCCATTAATTCTTTCTTTTAATTTTTTCTCTTGATTTTGACATTTGTTTTGATCTATCGAGTAGGAAGATTGGAAGGAATAAAACATAAGTGGAAATTCTATTTTTAGTGAGGAACTGGGAATATAAAACAAAGAGATCAAATATTCTCTTACTTTTCTTTCTTTACCCATATTTCTACACATTTAAAATTATGATAATTGTTGAGTTTTATTTTCCTAATAATACTGTATTTTAGGATAATTGTTACAATTGATATATAAGAGGATATTTTTGTAAGGCAAGATATGATTTTGTGTGTTGGAGAAAAGGTAGTTGCCGAAATAATGTGTATGGGAAATATGATATGGTAGTAGCTTTTAAGAACATGTGGAGGAGTGGGTGAATAATGTATAAAGGTGACAATGAATGAAATGGCCATTGGGTAGTGTAGTGCTTTTAGTTAAATACACATGGTCAGTAGAGAGGCCTATTTAGAGACTTAAATTGAATCTGGGGAAAAGGTAGGTAGGGAATCTTGAAAAGTGATCATAGATTGACTGCAATCTTTCGTCTTTTCCAATAGTCACTTTCTCCCTTTATTGTCAGGAAGGAAGTGGTACTATGAATTATTCTACAATCTTCTACTTGATGTAAAAACTTAATAATTCATTCATTAGGTTCATTTTTTCTTATTCTCCAAATTTTGTGATTTACATTCCGACTGTTTTAACGATTTGTGAGGATGACTAGATGCATCTTATAATCTATTTGCTAAAATGACCATGTTTGGGGGGTATATTCATGTAACCATTTTGTTAGATGACCATGGATCGTCTAAAAAAAGCGCATGGTTAATTAATTTTTCGGACACAAAAAGACACTTTATGTCAAAAAAAAAAAAGTTTTTGGTTTCGCGAATAAACTCATGTTTGTGAAAATTTTGTAAGTTTTTAATTTTGTTGCGCCTTCTTTTCGGAAAAAGCATTGGGTCTTAGTTTCTTTATAATATAGTCTTCGTAAATGGTCCATGTGGTTTCTTAAAATATCAATGTAGTCCCTAACTTTTTTTCGATCTCATGAAGGGTCCTTTTGTGGTTTAAAAACTTTTCAAAAGTAGTTCTTTTGGCTCACTCCACTTTTGGTCCGCTAAGTCACAACACATGCTCCCACCCCTACCCTCACCCCTAACCCTATACTTGCAACATGCTAACACCCTCTTCATCTTTTGCTCTAGCCACCGGAACCGGCTCATATGTCGCCTCTCTTCCACGGACGGTGGTTCTCCCCCACCCATTATGTCTGTCGACATAGCCTCCGCCTCCGTCACCGTGTTCCCTCTCCTCCACCCATTATGACTGCCGACATAGCCTCCGCCTCCATCACCGTGCTCCCTCTCCTCCGTCACGGTGGTTCTCCCTTACCCATTATGTCTGCCGACATAGCCTCCGCCTCCGTCACTGTGCTCCCTCTCCTCCTCTCCCATATTATTTTTCTTCTTCTTCTCCCACCCTAACCACCACCACCAACAACACTCATGAAGGACCAATGAATTCCTCTCGAAAGACGAATTCCTGCTACAAATAACTCCAACCACCATTTTCCCTTCTTAACCGACTGTCTCCGAATCCACGTAGACGAGGGTTAATGATACAAACCCCATATATATATATATATATATATATATATATATATATATATATATATATATCAACCTATGTGGTTTATAAAGAAAATACCTTTTAAGGGTATATAAAGCTTTCTCATATGTGTTTTTTGAACCCATCAAACCATCTCTTTATCTCACTCATTACTAACAATCCTCTTAAAATTATGGTTCCACAAACACAAATACAACCCCCGTCAGTTCAACCCCAAATTGTGCCCCTCACACCACTTCCTCGGCTATTACTAGTCTTCGCCCCACTCCTCAACCGGCCCATTCTACACCAATCATGTGCGTTAGAGTTTTTGGGAAGTTAGGCTGAACAACTCCCACTATTTAAATTCTCTTACAACATCTATCACTCAACAATTAAGAAGACGTCATATGAAGTATAATATGGATGAGAGTGTAGATCACAATCTTGTTGGTTATAAGTTGGTGAAATAGTGTTTAGGGGGCCAAGTTTGATTCATGAAATAACTGAGAAGGTGGAAATTATTATAGAAAGGATGTTGGTAGCTTAGAGTCGAAAAAAGAATTATACAAACCTTAAGAATCGCCTGATGACATTTGAAGTAGGCAAGTTTTATTGAAAGTGTCTCGGGAGAGAGGATTGATCTGTTTCAAAAAGGAAGGGTAGTTAAATCCAAGATATATCATGTCATTGAATGTGTTGAAGAGAATTGGGAATAAAACTTATCGTTTGGAGTTACCTCAAGAACTACATGAGATTCATAATGTATTTCATGTGTTTTATTTGAGAAAATGGTTAGTTGATAAGGTGGATTTATTAACATTAGAGGAAATTTGAATTGATGAAAAAAAAACGCCTAATAAGATGATTGAGTTGGTATTGGTGAAATCGAAGCACTCAACAAGACCAAACCTTACATGGGAGACTGAAATGGAAATGAAGAAAAAAATATTTGCATCTATCTTTGGATCTCGTGATTTTGAGGACGTAATCGTCCTAAGAGGGAGATAATTGTAACATCCTACTTTTAGGGCTAGAAAAATTTATTTTAATTAAATAATTAAAATATTAATTAATGCATAATAAATTAATAAAACAATTCAAATAATAAAATAAAATCTGTAACATTTGCAATTTATGGGTATGATCCTTTTAACCCCTATTTGTAAATTCTTTTCATTATTGGTCCCTATCCGAGTACGTTGGGCGTACTCTATGAGTACGCTGGGCGTACTCTATGAGTACACTGAGTGTACTAGCTTGAAGAATGGACGCGGAGGCACCTACATACGTTGGGCGTACGCTGAGCAGGGGCAAACCCTAATTTTTAGGGTTTGTGTCCTATTTAATTAACTTATGATGCCTTGGTGCATCTTATGGTCAGCCTCCAGTTCTCCAAACCCTAAGAATGAAACCCTAATCTTCATTGAGTGTTTGAGAGCCTTTGTGTGATTTTTGTGGTGTTTTTGTGCTCCTTTGAAGGAAGTGAAGCTTGGTGGTGAAGCTTGAAGATCCAAAATCTTCATCAACTTTGCAAGTTATTTGAGGTATAAAGATCCTAACTTGATGATTCCTTATTATAAGATCTAGCTTAGGGCTTGTTTTATGCTTTTTATGGTCCTTTAAGCTATGCTTGAGAGTATGAGCTACTCCAGAAGCTAGGAAGGGTAGATCTTGGCATTTTGAGGTTCATTATTCATAAAAATGCAATCTTGATGAATCCTTTTGGCCCATACATGAGTTAGAGTTACTCTTATGGTTCTTTTTGAGTTTTGAGACCCATTAAGTCATAAAGAATGTAAAGTTGCCAACTTTACGTGTTAAGAGGCCATTTAGAATCAGACCTGAGAGTTTCGCTTAGTGGTTTAATCGATTAAGTGCTTAATGAAAGGGGTTGGTTGTCTGTGGAGTACGATGGGCGTACCCAGCTCGTATGTTGCGCGTACTGGCCCGGAGGGAGTATGCTGGGCGTAAGTCTAAGTACGCCGGGCATACTCAACAGTTTGACTTTTGTTGACTTTTGTGTTTTGGGCCATATTTTGACTTTTAGGGTTTGAGCCTTGTTATGCCAATAGTCTTTTGACCTTTGAGCTATTTTTTGACATTCGACCTTCTTGGATTGGGCCAATAATGGGCTGTGGGTGCCATTTAGGTTTTTGGGCTATATTCGGCTTTTGGAGCTTTTGGGTTGGGCTTTGGTTATTGGGCCAAGTGAGGAAAGGGTAAAATTGTCTTTTAACCTGGGAATTGGACAATTGAATGAGATTCATAGCTTTGGTTTATGGCCCGACTTATTAATTGGGCTTTATTTGATTAGTTAGCGCAGGGATTTTCCGGATCGACAGTCCGAGCTTTTATTGGAGATATTCGGCAGCTTGAGGTGAGTTTCCTCACTGTGCTTGGTGGGTTGAAGGAACCAATGTCGACCCATGATTTATTATGATTAAGATGCTAGTTGTTTATGTAACTCTTGCATGTATGTTATGTGATAGGTATACCGGACGCGGTCCGATGCCAGGACGAGCCTGATGAGTATATTGTAGGTTATTTATCTTAGTGATTCTTGCATGTGTTTTATGTGACTGTATGTATACCAGGCGGGGGTCGATGCCAGGCGGGGCCTGATGAATGTGATGAGGCGGGACCCATCTCATACTATTGACAGATCTGTTCCGAGTGGGGCTCGATGTCGGGTGGGGCCTGATGGTTGTTGGGCATGGCCTATTGTATGTTTGATATGTATGGTATGAGGTATTTTTGAGGAACTCACTAAGCTTTGTGCTTACGGTTTTTAGTTTTTGTTTCAGGTACTTCCGGATCGAAGGGGAAGAGCTCGAGATGACCGCATTGCACACACCATATTGTTCCGCTTTTTATTTGAATCTTATGTATTTGGAAGAGTTTTTATATACTCTGATTTCATTATGGTTTTATGAAACGTGTTGGTTGATGGATTTAATATTATAAAAATGAAATTTTTGGTCTTGAATTTTGGGACGTTACAAGTTGGTATTAGAGCCTTGGTTCGAGGGATTCAGGCATACTCTTGGGTATGTCTGAACTCAAACCGAGGATTTGGTAAATTTTTCATAAAAGAATGTTTTATAAAAAAAGAATTTTCCAATGAAAGAAAGGGGTGTGGTGCATGCAATCAACCGAACTCAAGTAAGTTTTCCCAAAATACCCATACATGTTTTATGATTATGCTTGAATTGTGAATATGTGAATCGCATGCTAGATTAGGGCTAATGATGTAGGAGAGATACTTTGTATGCCTGTTGTATGAGCTTGTAGACTTGCATTCTAGTACTGTTCAGTCAGTGATATGATGGCTTGTTTAGGTTATGCTTGTTCTGATTACTCGATGCTCGGATGTTGCTTGCTTTGTACTTTTAGGAGTTCCCATTAACTTCGGCTAACTAGTAAGAGAATATGCTAAGTTACATATTATTGAGACTAAATAATTTTAGAAGGTTAGGTTTTAACTTTATTACACAACTCTTATTTGAATCCAACCGTTGTAGTGTGAGACCTTCCATTCGAAGAATTATCTGGTGCCGGTGATATGTAATTGTATTTGTGAGCTGGTTAGAGGGTGTAAGGGGAATTCCTTCTACAACTGATGGCAGAGAGTAGTGTGGGGGTTTCCCTAAGAAAACCTAGGAAGAGATTTGGTGTTGGGAGCATTGTTATGTTATGGATTGTATTGATAGATAAGGGGAGTAACTTGGAGGATTCGGGACGAACCTTGAGGCAAGTATGTATAGATTTGAAAGGTAGTATGGGCTCGTACTACTGAAAGCAGAGGATCTATACTCGAGTCAAGGGAAGTCGCGATGATATCAGGAAGCTTGTAGGTTTTGGGACTCCTCGATGTGTATATATGTATGTTTAGATGGTTTGTGTGGTCTATTTTCAGTATGATGGCCACACAAGGAGGTTGTGACAGTGGTTTTGGTTCAGGCTCTGGGGCCGGACAGTTGGATGAGCAGATGCGGGAGTTCATTTCGCCTGAGATCACTCGCAACATACTTGAGCAAACTCATGTGATCTTTGGTACGATCAAGGAGAATATTATGGAGGTTCTGGAGGAGTGCTTGGGCACCTTTCGTTCTGAGATGGTGACATTGATGGGAGCTTGCACTTTGACTTTCCGTGAGTTTCGGGCATGTGGAGCCCCGGAGTTCTTCGGGAAGAAGGACCCGATCGCGAGTAGACGTTGGTTAGCGGATGTCGCTAATGCCTTCTGCACTAACAGTTGTCCTGATGGGGCAAAGGCTAGACTTGCTTCCTGTCTTCTGAAAGACAGAGCTCGAGACTGGTGGGAGGAGGTTGGACATGCCCTGGGAGGCGAGGCGATTAAGTCCATGACTTAGGATGACTTTGTGACAAGATTTCGAGTTGATTTTGCACCGGTGATTGAGGTGCAGTAGTTGGAAAGGGATTTTCAAGACTTATGCCAGACTACTGAGACGGTGGCTGAGATCACCGCTATGTTCCGCGAGAGGGCGTTACTGGTTCCGCAGTATGTGACAGACGAAGAGATGAAGAAGACGAGATACCATGAGATGCTGAGGAGCGATATCAGGCAGTTTGTGAGCCGATCCAGTTGCAGGACATTGGATGATATGATAGCGAGGGCCAGAGAGAGAGAGAGAGAGAGAGATTGACTTGGAGATGGATAGGAAGAGGAAACCAGATCAGGTTTAGGGTTCAGAGGGTTCGTGCAAGAGGCCCAAGGTTTTTGACTCGAGATCAAGAGGTCAGCAGGGCCGGGGCTACTGTGGCAAGTGCGGCAAGGCGCACGAGGGGGCGTGTCGGGTGGGTGGTTCTGGCTGCTTCAAGTGCGGCAGGACTGGTCATATTAGCAGGGATTGCACTACCACCACTACCACCACCATCGCCACCCAGATATATGATTTTTTTTGCTTTCATTGCAATAAGAGGGGCCATAAGAAGGCCAATTTCCTGAGTTTAGTAGCAGCGGGACCAGTGGTAGCACCCGTTCCAGTGACTCTACGAATTACTGAAGGCCGCCAGGGCAAGGCGGATGCGCCTGTTCTGAGGAGCAGGTCTTTTCAGCTGACAACCGAGGAGGCTCGTGCAACACCTGATGTGGTGACAGGTATGTATCTTCTCATTATCTCTTTATTTATGTTGATTTTGTTGCTTATATTTGTGTATTTTGTTTTAGGATCGTTCCTTGTGAATGATATCTCTGCCTTGGTATTGTTTCATTCGGGGGCTATCCGATCTTTTGTATCTTTTGCGCTTAGCAAGAGGTTTGCCGATGATCTGGGGGAGTTGGATTGTCCATTAGAGGCCGAGATTGATGACGCTCGTCCTGTGTGAATATATATGGTTCATCGGGGTTGTGTACTGGAGTTATTCGGCAAACTGTATCCGATTGTTTTGGTTCCTATTCCCCTGAGTGAGAGCAAGGTTATTGTGGGGATGGATTGGTTGAGCCCCAATGGCGAAATCATTGACCGCGAGCAACACTTGGTGTGTATTCGAACCCCAAGTGGGGGAGATCTAGTAGTTCAGGGAGAGGGTGTTCAGCGCGGGCCGATTTTTTGTTCAACAGCTAGGGTCAGACGCTATCTTCAGCAGGGTTGTTCCAAATTTGTTGCCTATGTTATGGATACCCAGGAGAAGGGTATGGCGATTGTGGATGATGTGTCGGTCGTTCGGGAATATATGGATGTGTTCCCTAATGATTTTCCTGGAGTGCCTTCGGAGAGGCAAGTGGAGTTTCGGATTGACCTGGTTACCGGTGCGGCTTCGATTGCCAAAGCACCTTATCGGTTAGCACCTCCAAAAATGCAGGAGTTGTCTACATAGCTGCAAGAATCGTTAGACAAAGGGTTCATTCGGCTGAGTAGTTCGCTATAGGGAGCGCCGATCTTGTTTGTGAAGAAGAAGGATGGGTCACATCGGATGTGTATCGACTACCGGAAGCTGAATAAGCTAACGATGAAGAAACGTTATCCACTCCCGAGGATTGACGATTTATTTGAATAGCTTCAGGGTGCATCTTGGTTTTCCAAGATTGATCGGCATTCGGGTTATCATCAGATGAGGTTCAGAGAGGACGATGTGCAAAAGACGGCCTTCCGGACTCGTTATGGTCATTACAAGTTCGTGGTGATTCCCTTTGGGCTCACCAATGCTCCAGCCGCGTTCATGGACCTCATGAACCGCGTATGCAGGTCGATGTTGGATCGGTCGGTGATTGTGTTTATTGATGACGTCATGGTCTATTACAAGACCCAAGAGCTGCATGATGAGCATCTGATGGAGGTATTGGAGACTCTGAGGAGGGAGACATTGTATGTGAAGTTCTCAAAGTGTGAAATCTGGTTGCGCGAGGTGCAGTTTCTGGGGCACCTTGTCAACCAGAATGGTATTTTGGTCGATCCAGCCAAGGTCGAGGCGGTGATGAGGTGGGAGGTTCTGAGGTCTCCATCTGAGATTCAGAGTTTCCTTGGATTGGCAGGTTATTATCGGATATTCATTCTGGACTTCTCCAAGATAACGGTTCCTTTGACTCGATTGACGAAGAAGACTGTCACATTTCGCTGGGGGCCTGACCAGCAGGCAACTTTTGAGACCCTGAGATAGAGACTATGTGAGGTGCCGATTTTGACCCTGCCTGAGGTGTTGAGGATTTTGTGGTTTATTATGATACGTCGATCACGGGTTTAGGTGCACTTCTGATGCAGAGGGGTCGCATTATTGCTTACACTTCGAGGCAGCTGAAGCCTCATGAGGCGAACTACCCTACGCATGATTTGAAGCTGGGGGTTGTGGTGTTCACACTCAAGATTTGGCGACATTACCTCTATGGGGTTCGTTGTACAATATACACGGATCACAAGAGCCTGAGGTATTTGATAGATAAGCCGAATCTAAACATGAGGCAACGTAGGCGGTTGGATGTGGTGAATGATTATGATTGTGAGATCCTTTACCATCCGGGGAAGGCCAATGTGGTGGCCGATGCTCTTAGCTGTAAGGCGGTCGCGGTTCCGATCAGGGATATATGTTTGATGATGTGTGGCATCCCCATTTTCATGGCCAGAAAAGACCGATTATGTTTATGCTTTATAAAAATCAGAGTACCCTTTTAATAAAAATGTTGCGGAATTTGTTCCCAGAAAATACATGATAAATACTTTATCAAAGCATTTCCGAAGAAATGTATTTTATTCATTTAAAACATTTGGGATGTCGTCGTCAATACAGAAACATAAGCATAAACAAAACTTATATTCATTTACACTAGTGATCTACATCTCCTTTAATCTCTCAGTGTAAAGTAGCTTCGTATCGATACCTGTGATACAAATAGACTGAGTGGGTCAGGTTGGGAAACCTGGTGAGCACATAGGGTTTTCAACCCACAATAATATAATTATTATATTTAATCATCAAACAATCAACCCAATTACCCATCCCCATTATCTTCTTTAATCTTATGGATCTACCCTAAGAATCATATATCCTTCTTTCCTAAGGATTGACCTAAGGAATAGGCACGAAGTCCATCGCTGCCCGAGGTTTATACAAGTACTAAATCCATAGCTGCCAAGGTACTAAGTCCATAGCTACCAATGTTCATCTATACGGTACTAAATCCATAGCTACCAACGTACATATATAAGGCACTAAGTCCATAGCTGCCAGGGTTCTTAAATTACAACTGGTGAAAACATAGTTCAAAACATCTGGTAAACACGTAGTTCAAATATACCTGGTAAACACATAGTTCAAAACATCTAGTGAACACACAGTTTAGAAGATTACTTAATGAACACCTAGTTCAAAAACACCAAGTGAACACTTAGTTCAAAAATACCTAATCCATACTTCCGAATCTAAAACTAATCTCTTTACCTGATCCATACTCCCGGATCTGGTATGTCTGATCCATACTCCCGGATCAATAACCGTGCCCATGGACTAGGGACAATTAACTATGTCTTAATCCATACTCCCGGATTAATAACAAATAACTATGTTTATACTCTGCTAGATGACTAGATCCTTTTAAACATCGAGACCTCTCATCAATTTTTATTTCATCACACATCATCTAATTCATCTACCCATGTTTTACCCAACATATTTGTAGATATAAAATACATATACAGTTTAAATCAATTAAAACATGTATAAAATTGTTCATCCATCATAGATAGCAAGTATACAGATAATATGCACACATAACACGTAATTTATATAAAATACTTCATATCTATGTGTAAGATGAAAATAATATGCACTCACCTTAATAGCGTGAGTTGATAGAATCTAACTAAAAAACGGTCAACGGTTCGTGATCGTCGGGCTCGGGACGCACTATGCCTTCAGCAAATGAGAGAAAGAAAGAAGATTTGGTGTAAGAAGTGAATGAGGTCGAACTTGCTATTTATAGGCTAATTTCGGCCCATTCACGTCGTGAGAATTCATTGCTCACGTCGTGAGCCATGGCTGAATCACCTCGTAGCTTCGCCATCTGCGTTCTAGGCTTGAATAGTGTCTGTTTGACTCCTCACGTCGTGAGAAAAGAGGCTCACGTCGTGAGTCCAGTCAGATTAGGGTTTCTGACACGTGTCATATTCTCAGACAGGTACATCTTCGGAAGGCCATAACTTTTGTATACGAGCTCCGTTTTTGACGTTCTTTATATCCACGCGAAGGTGCAGACGTACTCTACAACTTTCATTTGTAATTCGAAGGCTAAAAAGCACTGTATCATAAACTCACTTTTTATGATTCTCGGTGTCGTGCCGGTTTTGTCGCGAAAACTTCGACATGTCATAACTTCTTCGTTATAACTCGGATTTCAGCGTTCTTTATATGTACGGAAACCTTGTGACATATACTACAACTTAGTTAAGATTATTTATTCTAAATAATCTTCTATCAAAATTTCATTTTTTTGACGCTTATTGTCTCAAAACTGACTTGCCCGAATCTGCGGGCGTTACAATTATCTCCCCCTTAGGATGATTACGTCCCGAAATCATCAACAAAACATGGCTTGTATAATGACTCCATGCGTTGTCTCTTCATACTAGGTAATAACCGTAACTTTTATGTTCCTTCTAATGAGTTTCTAACTCTTGGACTTCTTGACTGCATGCGATGCTCAGTCTTGCACCCGCTCTTTATCCTATATTGGACTTTCAATCGTAACCTTCGAGTTACAAAATTGATCCTTATTGGAGACTCTTACTTCTTCTTAAACAAACTTATCTTAAGAGAAGTTCTTTACTTCGATTATCATAACAGACCGATGGGTCATGTTCTAATGACCTTTCATCGTATGATGCAACGCTTAGACTCAGGTCTCTTAGAGTCAAATTCCTGAATAGAATATAGCTTCCTTCATGTTCTAATGTGATATAATCACATTTTAGGATGTAGCATTTCAAGCTACAAGCTTCTTTAACAACGAGCGTGATGCTATTGATCGCATTGATTTCAATCTTCTGACTTAAGTCAGATGTTACATTGATCTTGGTTCTCTAAACCATGTAACATACTTGTCTTAGTCGGACTCGATTTGATATGACCACTAGGGTCGGAATATCAATCATCTTCTTAGTCATTACCGAAACGATGGTAACGACATATTTGAACAAAACGGAATCAATTACTAGCTTCTTGGTAACCTTGTGACTTTCCCTGATCCGAGTGCGAGTCCTGTGCTTCTGGTAGTATAGGCCTCTACTACCTTTCACACCTACTCATACTCGTCCCAAGTATTGTCTCGCAGTCCCCCAAGTTCTTATTTCCTAAAATCACAAAACATTTTAACACATACGAATGTGTCCAAATAATCGTAAAATTTTCCCTAGACTCTACTAGGACTTCTTCCATGCATATCTTCAACATAATTGTGCTTCAGCTCGGTTGGTGATGGAAACGTCAGACGACAAGACAACTTCAGGAATTACACCAACCGTTCTATCATCCCGCCAATCAAATGTGTACATTCGGATGTACCGTACTCCTCTATACGTACTGTTATTTTATCAGACATTCTAAAGGCAAGATATCATTCTTACGATATCTTCCGATAGGTACCATTCACCATCATGAGCCTTCTCATTTCCTCAATTTACTCAGTTCACTATGAGT
This sequence comes from Lactuca virosa, assembly GCF_052849685.1. Lineage (NCBI taxonomy): Eukaryota > Viridiplantae > Streptophyta > Magnoliopsida > Asterales > Asteraceae > Lactuca > Lactuca virosa. The sequence continues at coordinate 159,910,066 of NC_136429.1, forward strand.
CTTCACTATGATGTTCTATACACCAACGCAGACGTTCGGTGTATCGAGACGATAATATAGATAGAGGAAGGTTTAGACGTGTAATCCTCCTTATTACTCCGAAAAATTACATGCCAGTTCTAATATCGTAATTAAACGTTTAGAAATCTGAACACATAAAATTTTTAGATCCGGTCAGCAATAGACCATGGATCCAATCAAATAATAGCATCATAAATCATATAAGGCTATAACATAAATCATTTAGCACATAAAAGCAATTTAGGCATCTAATCCTAAATTAAGCTAGTGCCCGTGTCTATTCAGGCATACATCCTAAAATATATTAGACACACTCCTCACGATCATCACTTTGCATTCTAAGTTTAAGTCTAGAAATTTCCTACAGATTCCTAGTTCGCTTAAACTAATGCTCTGATACCAACTGTGACATCCCCATTTTCATGGCCAAAAAAGACCGATTATGTTTATGCTTTATAAAAATCAGAGTACCCTTTTAATAAAAATGTTGCGGAATTTGTTCCCAGAAAATACATGATAAATACTTTATCAAAGCATTTCCGAAGAAATGTATTTTATTCATTTAAAACATTTGGGATGTCGTCGTCAATACAGAAACATAAGCATAAACAGAACCTACATTCATTTACACTAGTGATCTACATCTCCTTTAATCTCTCAGTGTAAAGTCGCTTCGTATCGATACCTGTGATACAAATAGACTGAGTGGGTCAGGTTTGGAAACCTGGTGAGCACATGGGATTTTCAACCCACAATAATATAATTATTATATTTAATCATCAAACAATCAACCCAATTACCCATCCCCATTATCTTCTTTAATCTTATAGATCTACCCTAAGAATCATATATCCTTCTTTCCTAAGGATTGACCTAAGGAATAGGCACGAAGTCCATCGCTGCCCGAGGTTTATACAACAAGTACTAAATCCATAGCTGCCAAGGTACTAAGTCCATAGCTACCAATGTTCATCTATACGGTACTAAATCCATAGCTACCAACGTACATATATAAGGCACTAAGTCCATAGCTGCCAGGGTTCTTAAATTACAACTGGTGAACACATAGTTCAAAACATCTGGTAAACACGTAGTTCAAATATACCTGGTAAACACATAGTTCAAAACATCTAGTGAGCACACAATTTAAAATTACTTAATGAACACCTAGTTCAAAAACACCAAGTGAACACTTAGTTCAAAAATACTTAATCCATACTTCCGGATCTAAAACTAACCTCTTTACCTGATCCATACTCCCGGATCTGGTATGTCTGATCCATACTCCCGGATCAATAACTGTGCCCATGGACTAGGGACAATTAACTATGTCTTAATCCATACTCCCGGATTAATAACAAATAACTATGTGTATACTCTGCTAGATGACTATATCATTTTAAACATCGAGACCTCTCATCAATTTTTATTTCATCACACATCATCTAATTCATCTACCCATGTTTTACCCAACATATTTGTAGATATAAAATACATATACAGTTTAAATCAATTAAAACATGTATAAAATTGTTCATCCATCATAGATAGCAAGTATACAGATAATATGCACACATAGCACGTAATTTATATAAAATACTTCATATCTATGTGTAAGATGAAAATAATATGCACTCACCTTAATATCGTGAGTTGATAGAATCTAACTAAAAAACGGTCAACGGTTTGTGATCGTCGGGCTCGGGACGCACTATGCCTTCAGCAAATGAGAGAAAGAAAGAAGATTTGGTGTAAGAAGTGAATGAGGTCGAACTTGCTATTTATAGGCTGATTTCGGCCCATTCACGTCGTGAGAATTCATTGCTCACGTCGTGAGCCATGGCTGAATCACCTCGTAGCTTTGCCATCTGCGTTCTAGGCTTGAATAGTGTCTGTTTGTCTCCTCACGTCGTGAGAAAAGAGGCTCACGTCGTGAGTCCAGTCAGATTAGGGTTTCTGACACGTGTCATATTCTCAGACAGCTACATCTTCGGAAGGCCATAACTTTTGTATACGAGCTCCGTTTTTGACGTTCTTTATATCCACGCGAAGTTGTAGACATACTATACAACTTTCATTTGGAATACTAAGGATAAAAAGTACTCTATCATAAACTCACTTTTTATGATTCCCGGTGTCGTGTCGGTTTTTTCGCGAAACTTCGACAGGTCATAACTTCTTCGTTATAACTCGGATTTCAGCGTTGTTTATATGTATGGAAACCTTGTGACATATACTACAACTTAGTTATGATTATTTATTCTAAATAATCTTCTATCAAAAATTCATTTTTTTGACGCTTATTGTCTCAAAACTGACTAGCCCAAATCTGCGGGCGTTACAGGATGAAAGTGATTACTCCACTCTTGGAGCAGATTTGATAGGTTCAGGTTGAGGCTATGAAGGATGAGCACCAAAAGATTGAGCGCATTGTGGGTCAAGAGGATTCCTTTGATTATGATAGTCGAGGGTTTCCATCGGAGGGTGTGGGCTCTGTACTGGGGTGGTGCACGACAGGTTTTGATGGAAGAGGCACACAAGTCAAGATTCTCTATTCATCCCGGAGCAACAAAGATGTATAGAGATCTCCGTTCCGATTATTGGTGGCCATGTATGAGTCAGGATGTAGCTTGGTATGTGGAGAGGTGCTTGACTTGCAGGAAAGTCAAGACCGAGCATTAACGACCCTCACGACAAGATGCAATCATTAGACATTCCCGTTTGAAAATGGGAGTATATTACAATGGATTTCATCACGAAGTTTCCACGGACAACGCGTGGAGTGGATTCGATATGGGTCATCGTGGATCGATTGACCAAGTGTACACATTTCATTCCGATTCAGGAAAGTATCACTGCCAGGAAGTTAGCCGACATTTACATCAGGGAGGTTGTGGCACGACATGGGGTTCCGGTTTCAGTCGTTTCAAACATGGAGGTCCGGTTTATTTCTAGGTTTTGGAAGAGGTTTCATGAGGAGTTGGGTACTCTTCTGGATTTCAGCAAGGCTTTCCATCCGCAGACTGACGGACAGAGTGAGTGGACTATCCAGACCTTGGATGATATGCGTTGGGCGTGTGTATTAGATTTCGGTGGGAGTTGGGATATGTATCTCCCTGTGGCGGAGTTTTCGTATAACAACAGTTATCACGCCAGCATTGATCGAACTCCTTTCGAGATGCTCTATGGGAGGAAGTGCAGGACCCCGATATGTTGGTGTGAGGTCGGTTAGCGAGTCATTAAGAGTACCGAAGTGGTACTCAAGACTATCGAGTTGATTCAGCAGGTTCAAAGTAGACTTGAGACAACACAGAGTCGGCAGAAGAGTTATGCCGACAAACGCCGATTAGATCTACAGTTCCAGGTTAGGGATATGGTTCTCCTAAAGGTGTAGCCTTGGAAAGATGTCATCCGATTCAGGAAGAGGGGCAAGTTGGGCCCCAGGTACATCAGTCCTTTCAGGGTTTTGGCACGGGTGGGCCAGGTTGCTTATCGCTTGGATCTTCCCGAGGAGCTTAGTCAAATCCATAGCACATTCACGTCTCTCAGTTGCGGAAGTGTTTGGTGGACGATTTCGCGGTGGTTCTATTGGAGGATATTAAGGTGGATGATCGCCTGAATTATATTGAGAGACCGGTGGGGATCCTAGACCGGAAGACGAAAACCTTGAGGAACAAGGTTGTTGAGTTGGTGAAAGTCCAGTGGCAGCACCGTAAAGGTTCAGAATGGACGTGGGAGCCGGATGACAAGATGAGGGAGCATTACCCAGACTTATTTGCGGCAGCGGACTTCGAGAACGAAGTCTGATTCAAGTAGGGGAGAATTGTAATATTCACAATTTATGGGTATGATCCTTTTAACCAATATTTGTAAATTCTCTTCATTATTGGTCCCTAACCGCGTACGTTGGGCATACTCTATGAGTACGCTGAGTGTACTGGCTCGAAGAATGAAACCCTAATCTTCAACGTACGTGGGAGTACGCTGAGCGTACGCTAAGCAGGGGCAAACCCTAATTTTTGGGGTTTGTGCCCTATTTAAACAACTTATGATGCCTTGGGTGCATCTTATGGTCAACCTCCACTTCTCCAAACCCTAAGAACGAAACCCTAATCTTCATTGAGTGTTTGAGAGCCTTTGTGTGATTTTTGTGGTGTTTTTGTGCTCCTTTGAAGGAAGTGAAGCTTGGTGGTAAAACTTTGGTGGACTTGAAGCTTGTAGATCCTTAATCTTCATCAACTTTGCAAGCTATTTGAGGTATAAGGATCCTAACTTGATGATTCCTTATGATAAGATCTAGCTTAGGGCTTGTTTTTTGCTTTTTATGCTCCTTTAATCCATGCTTGAGAGTATGAGCTACTCCAGAAGCTAGGAAGGCTAGATCTTGGCATTTTTGAGGTCCATTGTTCATAAAAATGCAATCTCGATGAATCATTTTGGCCCATGCATGAGTTAGAGTTACTCTTATGGTTCTTTATGAGTTTTGGGCCCCATTAAGTCATAAAAGAATGTAAAGTTGCCAACTTTACGTGTTAAGACACCATTTAGGACCAGACCTAAGAGTTTGGCTTAGTGGCTTAATCGATTAAGTGCTTAATGAAAGGGGTTGGTTGCATGTGGAGTACATTGGGCGTACATAGCTCGTACTGGCCCAGAGGGAGTACACTGGGCGTAAGTCTGAGTATGCCGAGCGTACTCAACAATTTGACTTTTGTTGACTTTCGTGTTTTGGGCCATATTTGGACTTTTAGGTTTGGGCCTTGTTGGGCCAATAGTCTTTTGACCTTTGGGCTATTATTTGACATTGGGCCTTTTTGGATTGGGCCAATAATGGGTTTGGGTGTCATTTAGGTTTTTTGGGCTATATTAGGCTTTTGGAGCTTTTAGGTTGTGCTTTGGTTATTGGGCCAAGTGAGGAAAGGGTAAAATGGTCTTTTACCATGGGAATTGGACAATTGAATGAGATTCATAGCTTTGGTTTATGGCCCAACTTATTAATTGGGCTTTATTTGATTGGTTAGCGCGGGGATTTTCCGGATTGGTAGTCCGAGCTTTTATTTTAGATATTCGGCAACTTGAGGTGAGTTTCCTCACTGTGCTTGGCGGTTCGAAGGCACCAATGCCAACCTATGATTTATTATGATTAAGATGCTAGTTGTCTGTGTGACTCTTGCATGCATGTTATGTGATAGGTATACTGGACAGGTTCCGATGCCAGGCGGGGCCTGATGAGTATATTGTAGGTTATTTATCTTAATGATTCTTGCATTTGTTTTATGTGACTGTATGTATACCAGGTGGGGCCTGGTGAATGTGATAAGGCGGGGCCCATCTCATCTATTGATAGATATGTTCCGAGCAGGGGGCGATGGCTGTTGGGCATGGCCCTTTGTGTGTTTGATATGTATGGTATGAGGTATTTTGGGGAACTTACTAAGCTTCGTGCTTACGGTTTTTAGTTTTTGTTTCAGGTACTTCCGGATCGAAGGGGAAGAGCTCAGGATGATCGCATCGCATACACCACATTTATTGCTTTTTATTTGACTCTGATGTATCTGGATGATTTTTGATATACTCTGATTTCATTGTGGTTCTATGAAACGTTTTAGTTGATGAATTTAATATTATAAAAATGAAATTTTTGGTCTTGAATTTTGGGATGTTACCAAATCATATTATTAGTGAATATATAAATCTGAGATGATAAAAGTTAAAATTATTACATATAGTAAATAAGGGTTGAAACTGACAAATTCGAGAAAATGTAGTTTGACCAAGTGTTGACTTACTTAAGTGGGATTAAGATCAATAAATTCATAAGAATGGCGAGGAAGGACCAAACATGAAAATGGTCAAAGTTTAGTTACAAAACTTGAGAGATGATGGTCATTTTTGCTAAATTGAAAGTTGTATGACTAAAATGAGAAAAGGGAAATTGAATAAAACCTAAGGCTATCATTTTCTCCATCGTTTATTCCTAATCACGTTTTTGAGATCTTGTGTGGAGATACATGGCATTTGGGTATATTTAACCCACTGAGGATTAGATTCAAGGAAATTTTGGTAAATTGAAGCTAGATTTGAAGCCTCTTAGTGTTGTAAGGTAAAAATCTACACTAAAACCCTCTAAAACCCTCTAAATCTCAATATAGGGTTTAGATTGGACTCCAAATCCGAAATTTGATCTTCGTAAGTAATCAATGGTGGAATCTAGTGTTAATCCTAGCATATTAACTCATGTAACATCCAAGTTTTGATATGTTTTTCCACTCTCTAATTGAGGATTTTATAGTCTATATGGAAGTAGAAGGATGGTGCGAAGTAGGAAGCCGTTTATCGCATTTGCTAAAACATCTAAAAATCTGAAACTATTTGTAAGAAGCACGGAGTGCCACTTAAGAAGCACGACGTGCTTTCGGCCTAGTGGGATGATCGTTTTATTAGGGTTTTTGGTGTAATTAAAGGCCATTAACCCCTCATGGTTCAACTAATCTCAGCCTCCATGACCCTTTGGGTGATTTCCCAAAAACCATAATACTTTCTCTCTCTCTCTCTCTCTCTCTCTCTCTCTCTCCTCCCCTCCCTCCCTCTCTCTCTCTCTCTCTCGCTCTCTCTCTCTCATTCTTGAGCTTGTGGTGGATTTGTGAGCTTATTTTTCCATTTTTGAGTGAAGTATGAAAATCCATCAAAGTTACTTCATTTCTGGAACATTGTGAGTATGAAGTTCCTAACTTGCTCTTTAGATTGGTAGATCTTGTTATTTGTTGTTTTTGGCACATTTTAGTTCATTTTTGGTGATCTCGAAGATTAAGGAACTCCAACACCATTTGAGGTTTTGGAAATTTCCCTTAGACCTTTTGGACTAAGAAAATTTTGGACCTTTAGCCTTTTCTTCAATCCATGCAAGTCTTGGGGGTGTTTTAGGTCATTTAGAGTGCAAAAATCAAGATCTTGGTTGTTTTGGTATGTCTTAATGGCTAAAGTTGGAACATTTATCCATTTGGACCTTGTTAGAGTTCATATCTGGAATATGGGATTGTGTCTTAGTGGATTAAGTCAAAAACTCTTGTCAAAAAGGCCTAGTTACAACATGTTTTTCTTGGCGTGACGTGCTTTTAGGGTTTTCGTTAGTTGTTTTTATTTTATCCCGAGATGTTGAACGTTTTGTCCTTTTGTGGGCGCGAGGCGCCCAGAAGAAAGCGTGGTACGCTTGTTGACCAGATTGTTGACCTGTTGACTTTTGACTAAGTTTAACTTTGGGTCAAACTTTAGGGTTTTAGGTCATAGTTGAGGTTGACCTTTGATTTGATGTCTAAGTGATGGGTGAGATCGATATGTTAGTATTCACATGTTCTGGTGATTATCCGGTCTATTTACGAGGTGAGTTTTCTAATGGTATTTCTTATGTTATAATTGTTGTGGTTGGGCTGCATATCTAGCTATGTTGGTAGATATTTGAGTGTTGTTGTATATTTATATGTTGTATTTGAGTCGCTGATGACTCAGGGTCGTTGAGGACCTAAATATGTTGTATTGGAGTCGCTAATGACTCGGGGTCGCCGAGGACCCTGAATATGTTGTATTTGAGTCATTGAGGGCTCAGGGTTAATACAAACCCATTGGTTGAAACAAACCCGTTGTTGTTATATATGTTTAGCTGTGTTGTGTTGTATCTGATCGTAACGTCCCAAATTCCATATTAAAATTTTCATTTTTAGAATTATACAAACACCTATTTTTAATAAAATTACATTTAGGTCAAACCATTTTTTCATAAACCACTATTCAAAAATCAAAGTTATAAATAAGACAATGTGGAATCTCGAATCATAAAATTGTTGATGTGTGTATACAGTCCTTCCTTCGCAATCTAATAAGCACCTGCAAAATATTTAATCCACAACTATAAAAACAAAGCTTAGTGAGTTTCCTGAAATATCACATACAACACAACATAATAATTAACTATGGGTTATCAGCGCCCTGGAACTATCATTAGTCTTGAATATCACATACAATACAACAATACAAACAACTATGGGTTATCAGCAACCCTGGGGACCATCAGCAATCCTAGTAGGCTAACTGCACGCCCTATGGATTGACAACATACCTCACGAGTTATCAGCAACCTTGGGGACTATCAGTAGTCCCATGGACTCACAACAGTACATGAGTTATCAACAACCCAATTTACATATAACAACAATCAACAAATAAGACCCAACTGGTCAACATGTATACACTACCACACAGGCAGATATATTGAGAAGACTCACCTTGCATATAACAGTTAAACACAACAACTCTCACATATTTCAAACCAGTATTATGAGACACCTAACAACAATAAGGAAGTACCCTCTCAGACTACACCCTAAAACCTTTAAATTGACCAAAAGTTAAAGGTCAAAGTCAACATCAGCTGATCGTCATGACGTGGCCACCCATTGGTCACGTCATGAACTCATGATAACGTTAAGACAAAACAGTCGCGAAGCTGTCCGTCGCCACGTCGTGGCAATCAACTCGTCATGTCGTGGGCTCTAGACAACTTAATGTTTAAGCTCTTAATCCTTCAAGCCAAGCACTCAAACTTTCCAGAAGGCCTTTTCCATCCCAAAGCACTATAAAAATCATTTCTTTTTAGACATGCATGTCCAATTCATGTCTTGAAAACAAGCTAGGTCAAAATGACCAAAATAAGATCTTAACTTCAAGCATGGTGCCCAAAAGATCATGAAAGATCAGATCCATAGACTAAAATACTCTTGTGAAAAGATGGAATGTTAAAGTTGCAAGCTTTATCACATCCAACAACAAAATCTTCAGTTAATGGACCAAAACAAGCTTAGAATCTAGATCTCGCAACTTATAAGCATAAAGATGGAAACTTGAATCATACCCAAGGTCCAAAAGATAGATGGAAGCTGAAATATTCTTATGCAAGGCTCCAACACTCCATATTGAAAGAGCTTCCTACCAAAATCCCCCAAAGTACTCCAAAAGTGGATGAGAGTGGAGAGGGGAGGCTCAAAGTGGTGAAAGGGAGGCTAGGGTTTTTCTCAAGAGACCTTAGATGTGATGGAGGATGGAAAAATAACCCAAAAACACAAAACCACCCTTTAAATACACAAAAAACCCTAAAAATTCATGGCCTTGGGCTACCCAATGCTCACCTCGTGACAACCTGCTTGTCACCTCGTGATGACTCATCATGTCATGAGGATCTGTGACAACGGGTTTTCTCCCAAATCTACTCCAACTTCAAACAATCATAACTTCTTCGTTTCAACTCCGTTTTCGATGATCTTTATATGCACATAAAGGTATTGATGATCCCCACAACTCTATCTAATTACTTTTGACTTAATACAAGTCAAACTAAAAACTATAATCGATGCAAGAAGCCTGCTATACCATATTTACCATTTTACCCTTTTTCTTTGAAATGCAATTCGAGGGCTTTAATCACTTAACCTAACATCATCAACATCTGATAGGGTCTAAACCCTATTCCATGAAGCCCACGACCATTTCTCGATCGATTTAGAACCCACTTTCCCAATAATAGAAACATCTTAAAACTAGGTGTTACAGTGATACTTTGAGGAACTCATTAAGCTTTGTGTTACAGTTGTGGATTAAATGTTTTTCAAGTACTTTATCAGTTCGTGAGAAAGCGAAGACATGACTGTACACACACCAACAACTTTATAATTCGAGATTTCGTATTGTTTTCATTATAACTTTAATTTTGAATTATGGTTTATGCATAAATGGTTTTGCCTTGGATATATCTTTACAAAAATGAGTCTTTATTCTATTTTTAAAAATTAAAAATTTATTCTGTTAATCAAGATGTTACAACTCCTAAACTCCATGGAATCAAACCATAATTAATGAGGATTTTGGTAACGATTTGATGCTTTAAAGATGCATATATGGTGAAATTCTCATGTATATTGAAATAAGTGACTTTTGGATTATTTGATTTGCCTTTCCAATGATCTAGAATAAGATCTCAAGCTAAATGATCATAAAACACCATAACATGCATTACTTAGACACACGATTTGAAGATGAGCTTGATCTAGGTTTTTATTGACAAATTATGAGGTTTTGGTTATGATTCCAATGTTTGATACATTTTTTTGTAATTATTGATTCAATGAAGAATTAGGTCAAGTAAATGGTTAGATTTGGAGGAAGGGGTTGACGGAAAAAATAATTTGGAAGTTCTTTGGATGCAAATGTTGTAAAACAATTTTGAGTTGCATCAACTCTAGAATCATCCAATTCAACCCATGATTCCAATGGAACTTGATATTCCAATATTATTAGAATGATTAAAATTTATAATAAAATCTTATTAACTACTTACAAGGATTCGTGGTGATGTAGGAAGCCATTAAAGGCTTAATTGTTAAGAAGAATACATGAAAGTCCATAAGAGTTACCGTATGATTCATGTGAAGAATAAATGACTTAGTCATTAATTCATAATCTAGGAAAGATGAAATTATAATAATAATTAAGTTAAATGGTTTAAAGTACTTAAAAGTGCTAAATGTCAGTATATATGACGATTTGAAGCATTGGGTGCAAGTGCAGGGACCAAATATGAAAACCTGGAGTTATGGCCATGTAACAAAAATTACATGGTCATGTAATGCTCTTCACAAACATTATATGACCATGTAATAGACTGAGAAAAATTCCGTATTTTTTTAGCTTGGTTTAGGCTCATTTTCTTTGCATCCAATGGCCTCCATTAACAACATATACATATATAATGATCAATATAAGTACAAGTCGAGTTGTGTAACCTCTACAAGGGTATTTTGGGTAATGTGTAACCCTTAATTATATCTCTAGGTGAGTATTGAGAAGATTTGAAGCATAAGAAGCAAGGTAGACTATTCAAGGAAGAAACTAATGTGACTTTATGGGAACACATGTCCTTATTTTGATTTCTCATTTTGGAGTTTTCTATGTGATATATTCTTGAGTTTATTGTTGAATTATATGATTTTTCTCTTATGTGCAATGTTCTTACCTATGAGTATTATTTATGCATTACAATAAAGTTACATTTGGAAAATTGTTTTAATTATTTTCAAAGTTGATAAGTTGAAAATGTTTTGGCATTCTTACTTACATTAGTTTAGGTTGGGAGTCTGTGGGTGTCACACACGATACCCATATATGATTTCACAATTATGTTGAGTGTGAGTATATTTATAGATTATCCCCACTTTTCACGAGTGTGGTTAGCTAACTCTTGTGTGGTACTCATGTTATGGTTCATGGATCACCTAGTCTTGAAGTTGTGTGGGCTTAGGATATGCTTGTTTGGAATATGGTCCTTTTTATGTAATTCCCTATGCTGTATTTTTCGAATATAGACCTTCATACATGAGTCCTAATAACGATAAATTATGATTTTGGACTTTATGAGATTAACAAAGGTAGGAATAGTTGCATACATTCCACATTATATGTTATATTATTCCTTATTCACCCTTTTGGGATGTTGATATGAGTTTTTCACTCTTTACTACCCAATGCTTATCTTTTTTGGAAATGCTTGGAACTATATATATATATATATATATATATATATATATATATATATATATATATATATATACCCTTCTTGGTTTGGTTTGGGTTATATGAACTCTAAGTTGGTTTACGATGTTTTCATTGATTTTTAAGGGTTTGATTATAGATTACTATCTTGTTACTCTAAAAGAATCAACATTGGGTATTATCACTAGGAAATTTCACTACCTAACCTATTTTGACGTGTATTCAGATTGAAGACATAGAGACTTGAGTTAGAGAATAACAAGGATTAAGTAGTCCACAGACCATATGGTAATCTTGAACTATGTTTTGACTACCGATTGATGCTACCTCACTTAACTAAAACTTAAACATGTTTGAAACTATGGAGCCATACGATTTTCCACAATCTTTTATTTTTAGAAAATCAATCCTACTATACTCATCTTCTACATTTATTCCACCCATGCCCCCGGTGAGACTTAAACCTTAAACCTTATGGAGGGATGTCACTTCACCATAATGTTGAGCTAAAGACCTTTTGGTGTTTTTCACAATTAGGACATCGAAGTCATTTTATTTAAAGTAAAATATTTTTAAAAGGTGTTTTAAAACTACCCTAGCGACGGGTGTTTCACGGTTGAACTAATGAGCAAGTTGATAACTTGTTTGATGGATAAGAAGAGGAAGATATATTTTGGTATGAATTTATTATCTCGTTTTCATTATTTATAAAAATTTGCAATGGTGGTAGGTGAGATAGTTGGACATTATTTAATGTGGGCTTTGGACATTAAATAAGAATGTGGGTTGGATGGTAGCTTAGACATTCAATAGATAACTAATAAGATATATTATAAACTACATAAAATTACTAAATAAAACAAAAGATTTTTTTTAGACTCTTTATTTTTCATTATCTATTTGATTTCAAGTATCACCTCAGCCTCTCCCAATACAAGAGATTTTTTAGACACCTTGATCTATTAGTCTTTTTTCTAATTTATTTCGTTTTATCCATATTTTTTCAATCTCTACTTCTTTTTTGTCCATCGAATACCTTCATGCATGAATTTTGAAAGTGTGTTTCTCAAGTTCTTCTTCTTTGGCCTTTACATTTTTCATCATCTCTCCAGGCATCTTCCAAGGGTTGAATGTGTCATTAGAGGTTAAATGGTGATTAATGAGATGTGAAACTTTCAACCAGTCTTTTAGTGGAGAAGATGATGATATATTTGCAAGTAGAGAGTCACCTTTTATGAATCATGAGTTATATGAAAGTTTGGTATGAGATTGTTATAATTTAATGCTTGTGATATAGAGTTTGTAAGATATGGTAGGTGGAAATTTTCGGTATTTTCGTAGGTGGCCACTTTGACTACGAAATTATACACTTTGACTACGAATTCAAAACATTAAATAAGAATTTTCATTTCAACAGAGAAATGTCATTTCTAACGAGAATTGTCATTTCAACAGAGAATTGTCATTTTAACATGAAATTATACACTTTGACTATGAAATTATACAATTTGACTAGAAAATTATACACTTTGACTACGAATTTCATATTTTTTATAAGAATTTTAATTTCAGTGAGGATTTGTCATTTCGACATGAAATTACATTTTTTCACCAAAATTCCCCATGCCACTTTAACTGCAAAATTATACAACTTGATTATGAAATTACACAATTTGATTATGAATTGTAGACATTTAATTAGAATTTTCATTTCAATAGGAAATTAGACACTTTCACTAAATTGCCATATTTTTTTCCCTATAAATGCATTTGATTAAACTCAATATGCAATCATTATTTTTTCAACTAGTTTGAGTTATATCATCATATCTAAAAATGAGTTCATCAAATGGAGTGCACCAATAAATCTTTGCCAACCTACTAGTATTCTTTCATACTCTTGAAAGAACCAATCTCAAAGCCGTAAGCAACATCAAGAAAAATGTGATCAGACCGCTTTGACATCTGTTTTGTGGCCATAGGATGTGTAGTAAGATGCTTTTGTAATATATATACATTGTATATTTGCGATTATAATTTCACTAATATTTTTACCATTTGTTTTGTAGATTCAAACATTTCTTAGGTACAAGCTACTTGTGATATTTGTAGGTAGTGTCCCTATAAATGAGAAGTACTTAGGGTCAATGTTCATAGCGGTTGATATGGAAGGAAACAATGACCACGTACTCATAGTGTAAGAACCTGAAATTTAGCTAAAGTTGACTTTTAATCAAATATTGACCAAAAGGGAAATTTGGTCAATTATGAGAAACATATGAGATTATGAAGTAATAACTTCAAGAAAATGGGAAAGATAAGTTTAAGTCACTTAGAAGATGTTAGATGAGCAAGTTCAAGAGAAAGAATGCATGAGAAGATGCATTAATGGTCAAAAAGGTAAAATGTGAATTTTATGCGTTTTGGGCCAAGTTTGTTACTTAATAGATTAAGACCCATATTAAGTCAATGAGAATTGACTTACCATATGTGTAGAGTATGTTCCCACCTTCGCATGGATATAAATATCATAGAAAACAGGTAAGAAACAAAGAATATATGAAGCATAGATGTTGGGAAAAAAATGTCCCAAGGTTGGAAGGAAAACAGCTTAGGGCTGCTGTCTAGCCGAAACCACAACACAGTGGTTTGAGTACCACGACGCGACGAGTGTTCTACATAAGAAAGAATAGCGACACACTTTTATCCACGACGCTGCATATGGGTGCCACAATGGGGTGACTAAATTAGGTTGCTAGTGGGGTTAAAGTACCATGACGTGGAAAGAGGAGTGCCACAACGTGGCAATCATTTATGCAACTAATGACCTCGGGTCAAAAAGTCGCCACGACACAGATAATAGGTAACCGTTACATGGTTATAAGACATATGAAAGATTGTTAAGCCCTTCATTCTCATAATTTTCACACCAAACACCCCCATAGAGGAGCTCCGACGATTTGGGCATCGAGGGGCAATAGGCAGTTTCTGGTGCTTATGGCTTGGATTGGAGGTGGAAAGCTCATGAGGTAACCATCTTCTCCATTTTTAAGCTAATAGGGCTTCAATGGTGTTTTTGATGATTTGAGGTAATAAAGTTAGATTATGTTAAGAAAGCTTGTTAGTAGTGTTAAAAAGGTAGTTAAATGCCTTAAACAAGCTTATATGTGATTACCATGAGTGGGATCAATCCAATGAGAGTTAGGGCTAGAAACCCTAACTAATGATTATGTTAATTGATGCATTAGAGTATACTGTGATGAATTAGGTATTGTGGGATGTTTAATTCATCAATTAAATGAGATTAAGAGATAGAGAATGAAAAGATAGAATGTTGATCCATTAAGTGGTCATTTTGACCTTAAGAGGCATTAAGATCTTAATAAGCTAAGACAAGTATTAAGATACTTTTGTATGTGCATGAATAGGCCTAAAAGCTAAGAATATGAATCAAAATGCATCAATTGAGGAAAGGAGCCAAATCGGGATAGTTATTCTTTACTAACTGACAAGGTGAATTATTACTCTCTCTCTCTCTCTAGATTTATGTTATATATATA